>NC_141698.1:230859198-232068526 GCF_964263255.1 Lissotriton vulgaris | reverse complement strand
CAAGCCAGCAGCAGTCAGCGATGGATGGCCGGGTGCGGGGGGCAGACGCAGTCAGTATTCGATTCCACTCTCTTAGTCAGGCCCTCCCGCCTCGTGGGGACCACGGTCCTCGCTCAGGTCACCCTGCCGCACGGCAGCTCTAGGATCGCCAGTCGTCTCTCCCGGGTGGCACTGCACCTCGCAGTACTTGTCGCCAGATATCTCTAACGGCCCAAAATTTGCGCCGCTGCATGCTCAAGTTCTAAGGTAGTATATCTTTAGGCGATTTCAGGTTCTTTGTCATAGTAGGAGCAGGATTCATGTCGGATTAGTAAACCGGTCTGTGGGAGCCTCACAGGCCATTCCACTCGTGTGCCGCCTGGCGACGCTCTTTTGCTACATATTCTTTTGTAGAATTTATTTAATCAAAAACGGATTATTTGACCACATCTAACTCTAACGTTACTTTAATCTTTTGATTTTCAGTGTATCTGTCAGTCATCAGTCTGTCTATCCATCCATCTATAGATATATATACACACACACACACAAACACACATACATAATTATTTGAGTTGACTGATAATGAGCTAAATGTTTGAGGAAGAAAATAAGACATTGATTTACAGGTGAGTAGCACCGTTTGAGGTTCAGATGCCTGTGGCTACAATGTATCAGGAACTGAGTTCCCTGTAGTGAGACTAACATAGAAGTGAACATTATTTTCTTTGGCTACAATGACATCTGAGTTGTATTACAACAAGTCTATTTAGGGGCAGGGATCTTCTGAGAGGAAAGTCAAAACATGTTTTTTTGTCATTTGGTAAGATAGTAGCTTGCGGTTTTGGGAGGGATTCAGCCATGTGATCGGAAGAAAAAGGGGTGAGATTCTATAATGTGGCAGTTTAGTGATGTTTCTGACCCCAGGAACTGTGTTTGTAGATTAGGGGTACTTCTGGTTTAACAAGGGCCAGTGTGGTAGTGATTGAGTACAGTGCTATTCTGGTCCAGGCATTTTGTTATCTCTACACCTCAGCTTTGAGTGTTCACTGTTTCATTGGAAATTGTACAAGTCCCTAGTTTACTGTACTTTTTACTTCCTCATGCTGCATCTTGTAAGGCTTACCCTTCCACTGATTGATTTAACCCACCTATAGCCAGCATAGTGGACAACCGTGGGAATAAAGGGTGGGCCTATTCTAATCTGAGGCTTGGAAAAAGGAGGTGAATAACTGCACTCTATACTGGACCATTCTCTGCACTTCGCTCCTGCTAGTTCCACTGAAGAACAGACTACAACACACTTATGGCCCAGGCCTCCCAGTGAATTCCCAGATACAATAATCTAGCCCAGTAAAATAGGTGAGTAATTCTTAGTGAAAAAGATAAATCAGTTGGGATTAATGGAAAATTGTTTTTTGAAACCTTACCTTGTGTACCAACAAGGACCATGGGCACCTCTGATGTATTCCTGTAGCTGGACAGACGCAGGTAGTAATTGTAGACTGTTTGAAAGCTGATTTCGTCTTCCAAACTAAACACAAAAACAACAGCATCCACCCAGGCAGCAAACTGAAACAAAAAACAACAGGGCACTGTAATACCACAAGTTGAGAAGCCTTTCCTAAAAAGTTGTGAGAACCTAGGAAGAAGTCGTTGACTTTCAACATTAAAGAGCAGTACTTTCTGTGTAGATTTCTTAACAGTCATATTTTAGGCCAACATTTGGAGAAATACCATCTTTACCATATCATAAACAATGTAGACAGGCAGTTTTATGCACGTAACATATATTACTTTGCTAAAACACTACTCTCTGCACTTCCAAACACCCAATTTGCAGTGAGAAGTCACATTGAGTGTCAGAAACTTAGATAAATCCTGCAAGAAGAAAGCAATTATGAGGACCAGAATAAAGACAAACTCAATCTTCATCTATTCATATATTCTTCATAGGCTTATGGCTTTTTTTTATTTACAAAAAGAATCATTACTGCTATCTACAATGAATAAATCAATACATTCTTTATTCGCTCCATTAAATACAGATCATAAAAGCACAGTTAAAAAGAGCTACAGTAACCAACATAAAACTTCAATTCATTTGGGGTAAAATCCATATTACTGCTAAAATTGCATATCAAATACATAGATAAGTCTTTTTTAAAGTTTAAGACATACAATAAAAGAAATAGAAACCCGTATGTTTTTAGACTGATGCCCACGTGCAATATACATAATTTTACAGTTTAGCTTCTTTTAGTTGAAAAGTGAAAGACGCCACACCAACTATACAGCCCACAGCTTTCTCCATTTTGAACAAGCCCACAAAAATGTGACCACCGAACAGCAGACAAAATGATCAGGCAAAGATTTTAAAAACTATAAAGCAACACAAGGTTGTCTAAAATTATAGCGCCTTAAAATCGGGAAAATATAGTTATTTCTTTCTTTCTTAGAAAACCCACAAAACAAGACCAGCTGAAGGTCTGTTTGGAGATAGTGAATATCACATGAACACGGAGTCAGATCTGTATGTTTGAACCTTCTCTCATGGTAACCTAGCATCCGTGGAATCAAGTTCATACCGAATCGCAGTAGTGTATCTATGCTGAGCTCTGCCAGTGTGTGCAAGGTAGAACTAACCTCCCACAATGGGGGGCGGGATCAGGTGGTATGCGAGAAGAGCCTGTTTATTGTGATTCTATACTTCCGTTTCAAAATGTTCCTGCACCCAGTTGATCCTTAAATAGTTTTTCTAGCCCACTAGAAGTCAGGTCTGACGCCATGTAACGCAGCCATCTAATCTTACTATAGTTTTCCAATTTTAGACAGTTTTTTATTATAGTTTGCGTTAGATTAACCGTATCCCTATGCCAGATGGAAAACCACAGAAATCTCGGGGCTAAACTGATTGTGTCTGACGTATAGGGTAAAACCAATTCTTTTTGTAAAATATCATTAGAATGGGAAGACAGAAGGGACACTAAGGATTTATAAAAATGTATCTTCAAGGATTTGAAGCTGGTCTGTGACAACCATACCCCAGACGCCTGCCATGTAGATGCTGACTTTTCTTAGCTTGGTAGAGCTTTTTTATGGGGGTTAGGGGTCTGGCGCCCAACTTTATGGAGAAGGACATAATAGCTGTTGTACCCCTCTCCATTCCTAGAACCCTACCCTTCATTAGGTTTGACCATGTTTGATTTTTATTAAATAGAATGCCCAAGTAGGAAAAAGTATCTACCACTTCTATTTTGCCAAATACCATGTGGAAGTTCAGGACTTTATCACGTTTGCCAGCCCCTGCTATAATCACAATGGATTTCGTTTGATTAACTTTCAAATCCAATGACGCATATGATGTTATAAGGCAGTGGTTCCCAAACTTTTTTGACCTGTGGCTCCCTCCACCTTGTTGGCAGTTGGCCGTGGCTCCCCCTTTAGCTTACACTCGCAGGTTCTTTTTCAGGCCTACTTTCTCCCTTTGCTATGGCTTTTCCATATTTCTCTTTCTTCTCCCTTTTGCGTTTTTCTTCTCTGTCTCTTGCCCCGGATGCGTTTTTCTCTGTCTCTTTTGCCCTGTATAAAAGTTTGTTGAGGAAAAACAGGTGCCAGTCCCCAAAAACATGTGTGCCCCTGGGCCCCACCTTCAACCACCGGCCAAAATTAACCCCTGCAATTGCAGCAAATTCAATAATCTGTTCCAAAATAGACAAGGCGGATGTGATTCCGTCATTCACTTCGAAGTACAGTACCGCCCTTTAACGGAAAATACAGAGAGAACGCAATTTCTCTGTCTACATTTATTGTGACATATGAAAACAAACACAGAAACGAGGCATTCGGATCTTTTGTGCTGCCCATCACGATGCCAATAGCTGTGCAGACCAACGAGGAGACAAGAGGAATTAATAATAAAAAAAGGGAAAACATTTTTCCAATGAAGCTTTAAACAGTTGCAGGTGTGCTTGTACCAACATTCTAATGTCATATATCTATATTTTAACTATGAGTGATGCAAAACATATGGCCTCTTGTAGCATCTGTAAAACCAATCAGCCATCCACTTTCAAGTGTACCTTTTTGGTGAAAGAAAAGTAGAAAAATACTAGTTCCAGGTTCATGGTCTCAGAAAACACTAAAAACGGATAAATGCAAATAAAATGAGGAAAAATATAATGCAGACGGAAACAAAATACAGACTAGAGTGGGAGTGAGGGAAGAGTGCCTCTTCCCATTCGCCACCTTCTACCCGTGGCCCAGCCGGTCCATCTCTTGCAGCCTCGTCTTTCTGCTCCTCGCCGTCCTGTACATTGTTATTAATTGGTGTAAACTGTAGAAGTGAGTGCGCCGAGTTAATGCAGTTACAACTCGACTCCTTCCAGCGCCTGAAAAAGTCCATGTGAAGGAAGGAAGCGCCTTCTGTTTGTGTGAATCTTGCTCTCGCGCTCTCGGTGCCTGCCCTCCATCACCTCCTCCCCCACAAGCCTCTCCGTGCCGGGCTGCAGTTAATGTTCAAGCCCCGCTCCCCCAACACCGACGGCAAGGTGCGCTTCCACACGGCGAACTTTAAATATCTTTTTAATAACTTGAATATGTTCGGGATAGTCCACTCCTCTCGGGGCACGACGGTGTCACGACTGCCCTCGTGCAATGTGCCCTCCCCCCCCCTGCACGCACATATATTGCCACTCAGGCGGACACACACACACAAACAATCCACACTCTCACACTGATGCTCAACAACACGTAGACACATATGCAGAGACATGCAGACGGACGAGCTGGCACTCACAGGCACACTTGATGGAGCAAGGATTTGCACGTTACGCGACTTGCTTGAAACTCATGAACCTCGCATAATGTAACATTATAATCAACCTGTTTTGTTTATTAATATTGCACTTCTACACTACAAGCGGGTGTCCCAGTGATGCTTGCCTATGTGTTTATTAATCCTAACAACGCTTGCAGCTAAAATGTTCGCTGCTATGCGGGATTCTAGTCTGCGCATGCGTCGGTCATACCCATGTGATGTGACGCACTCGCAGTTCTGGAGGGAATTTTTTCGCTCATGCGCAGTACAGCTAATATGGCCGCTTTGTTCTAACATGCTCTTCGCTTGCCACCGCTGCTTTTGCTCAGCTGCTTTATTCTGCTTAGCTCCTAATGCTATAGATATTATAAAGTAAGGGGTGTAGTAAAGCCAATCATGGTGTACAGTGTCTTCAATTTTTCTGTGTTTCTAAATTGTTTTCGCTTACTTTTCATGTATCGATCTTTGTGGGCCTGGGAGCGGTGAGCCACTCCATCTTTGAAGCCCGTGTAGTACTAACCACGTGATGAAGGAGAAACGAATCACGCAGTAGTGGAACTTAGCCAGCTGGCTGCCGAAGCTAAGATGCTCCTGGGAAAGTGACCCCTGCTCCAGGAGAAGACTTCGACTTGTACCTGAACTTGTTACATGTTGCGATAATATTTGTATGCCCTATTGTGCTCTGAATTTCTATGCCATGGGAACTGGAATGTAAGGGGTGGGTTCGAAAACTGAATATTAATTCTGGGAAAGTTCAAAATATAGGTGGAGTCATGACCTAACCGCCTCTCCAATCCGAAGTTGGGGATCCTTTCACTTGCAACATTTGTGGGTGGTACATCGACCCGAAAACAGTATAACTGGCCTAGGTTTTGCTAGAGAAATTGTCCGACTTGTCCGAATAGCTGACCTGTCACTGACCCTACGAACTCTATAGGTGATTGATACAGAGAGCTGCGGAGCACTCTGTCCATAATTTCCACAAACTTAGTCTGGGGTGGAGAAACCTTAAGTGCTGGCAAAGCACTTTACAGGGAGATTCGAGAACCCAATCGGGGTTATTGGCAGATTCCTTGCAGAGAGGGCGTAGCGCAGGCGTTGCATCTGAAGCTGCAGGTGTTGGTCGTACCCTTTGATGAACCCAGTCCTGATCCAAATCCTGGGGTGATCCTGTCCTGACTGTCCATGAGCTGTACCTGCTCGCCTACTGGCATTCTAAGTCCATGAGGGTCCTTTCCCGCCTTTCCCAACTGACCCGTGGCCAGGGTTAGTCCTCATTCTGTCCTAGATAAATATAATATATGTGGGTGTTTGTCTATCTAAATCTTTCTCTCCTATTTCCTTAATAAAGCAATCTTGCCTATGTGAATTATATCTGACATTTGACTCTCACGAAAAGTATTTTTCTAGCATGTTCCTTATCTTCTCCTTACCCTTACTCAAACATTGAACTGTTTTGCATATCTAGTATGTTCCACTGTTACCCTTCCTATAGAAATTAAACGCATCCCGAGAGTATCGTTTCTTCTATATCGTTTAGTATATTCAAATTAGCATTTTATTAGAATGTTCCCTTGTTCTTACCCAACCTTTAGTAACGTGATACAAATCTATTAGACAAAATTAGCGTGTTCCTTCTCTCTCCCACTTCCTTTATTTTTCAATTGTTAGATGATCCTTACATTGATTCATAGTTACACTATTTTTCTAATCTTAGTCATAGATGTTTTGATCTGTGTGAATTTCATTCTCCTGGCATATGATGATTTTATTGACTAGATAAAGCTTTTAAAACTTCTTGTGTTTGTGGTTATTACAAGGTATAAACAAAATATAAATGTATATGGTATTGGTGTTTATCTGCTTGAATCTCATAATTAGCTCCTGATCCATGGTGATCATTGGTACCTGTTCTCGACGATTGGTAAGTCAGGTACACAGAAATAAATAGAAAGGAAAACTTGAATTACTGATAGCGGTGTGTAGGTTACCTGATTTATGAAATAGTGATAAAACACGTAATGGGCCCAGTAGTGTATATTTGGAAAAATCAGAGTCGGGTGACCTGCACGCTCTATCACACTCACTCAGACGCACACAGACACGCATGCACGCAAATGCTCAGACATACACACACAGGAACACACATGAAGAAACCCACACGTGCACAAACACACAGGCGCATACACACAAGTATCTACACACATATATTCGTATGCACAAAAGTACATACACAAACATACCATAATTCACGGTGCATTCGTAGGTGGCTGGTGGGGTGGACGGCACAAACCAAAATACATGTTCACAGGGCAGCAGAGGTAGTAGCAATACCATTTCGAGTCACAAAAGTTGACATAAAATGAATACAGTTTCTGATATATTGATATTTTCTTTTGAAATAAACGCGATGTGTAGCATTACATTTTTTTTATCACAGTTTTAGTGGATACAGGAGTTTTGTCCTGTTCTTTGTTGCTAATTGTATATACAGACATAAAACATAGTTCGAGACACATTGCACTTTTTTTAAAAATCGCTACAACATTCTCACATGATTACAGCTGCCTCGGCACAAGCTCTTTCCCCCATCGTGCGCGGCGCCCCAGGCTGCTCCTAACGGCGCACCAGGGAGCCGCGGCGCACAGTTTGGGAACCACCGTTATAAGGCATTGAAGGACTATTCCCATTCTGGCGATCAACAATGCATCGTCAGCGTTGGCCTGAATTGGTAGAGAGCGAGTATCAAACACGGAGACATCCAGAGATGCGCCCAAGGGAGCTGCTTTAACACCGTTTGTATAGATGGAAAAAAGAAACGGGCGAGGACGCATCCCTGCCTAACTCCCCAGGCAATCTTAAAAAGGCAGATACCTCCCCCATTTTGACATAATGGATGCATGCGGTGGCATTAGAATATAATTGACAGATGAAGTTTATTATAGCTGTCTCAATCCCCATCACCCACATTATGTGCCATAGCTTGGAGTGGCTTACACAGTCAAATGCTGCTGACAGGTCCATAAAGGCCATAAACATTTTGCCACCCTTATCCCTGGTATATTTATCTATAGTTAGTGATAGATTCAGGCACTGATCTATTGTGCCCCTTCCCCTTTGGAAACCATACTGCGCCGGCATTAGGATATTCTTCTCCTGGGCCCACCCCTCCAATCTAAATAAGATGAGTTGGCCCATGAGCCTGGCAGTTGTTTCCAACAGGGAGATTGGCCCATAATTCTTTGGGCTTCCCCTGTCCCCTTTTTTATATATCAGGCCAATTACACTGGTGGTCCAGGAAGGTGGGGGACTGGCTATAGCTATATTATTAAAAACATTGGTTAATAGTGGGGCCCCCATATCTTGGTTTGCCTGAAAAAAGTCTATTGGTACCCTGTCCAGGCCGGGGGCCTTCCCAGCACTACAGGCAGCCAACCATCTATTTGCTTCCAAAAGTGTGAAAAACAAGTTGCCCTGAGGTGTAAGATCTGTGTTGGTGGAAAACTGCACAGGAGAGCTACTTGAGGCAAAATGTACCACCCATGCTTCTTCACCTACATGAGTATCCATGAGTATCCGATGAAGGATCCTTGGGATTTTTTAAGCAGGGTGCATTAATTACCTTAAAAAAATCGCTACTATTGCTATTACTGGCTGCATGATCAAGTTCGACCCTGGCCTCCTTTCTCATTTCTTTTTCTCTTTTCCTTCTTGCTACCTTATAGACTCTGAGTAAGGAATATGCTACTTACCAGTATGCATCTGTTCTTGGCATGTAGGGCTGCTGACATTCATATCTGTGCATAGATCGCCACCTAGTGTTGGGTCCGAATGATTACACATTGTTGTCCTGGAAGAGTCTTCGAAGTATCACGAGATAGGGGGCTCCTACCTCGGACTTCAGTGCGCATGGGCATCCTCTCCATCCTCAGATTGTTTTTAGTCATTGTGTCAGAGATGGAGTATAGTAAAGTAGGAGATGTCCATGCAAGAAAGAATGAATGCTACAGCTGCGACAGGCACCAGGGAGGAGGGTGGGCGATATGAATGTCAGCAGCCCTACATGCCAGGAACAGATGCATACTGGTAAGTAGCATATTCCGTTCGAGGCAAGTGGGCTGCTGAATTCATATCTGTGCATAAAATGTATAGCAGTCTCTCCCTTAGAGGTGGCTACCTGTGCCAGCTGCAGCAGTTTGAAAAAGAGTTTTTAGAACAGCCTGTCCTACAGCAGCTTGCTGTTTGGAATGAACATCTACACAGTAGTGTTTTGTGAAGGTATGTATGGTAGACCATGTGGCTGCTCTACATATTTCCTCTAGGGAATGTTTCCCAGGAAAGCCATAGATGCCCCTAGTTTGCATGTAGAATTCGCTCTTGGGGGAACTGTTAAGGTGCGTTTTGATTTTTGATAACATATTTGAATGCACTTAACGATCCATCTGGCTAACCCGGAATATGAAATTGGGTTGCCTTTGTGTTGTGGTGAAAAGGCAACAAACAATTGTTTAATTTTCCTAAAATCCTTAGTTCTGTCAATGTAGTAAAGAAGAGCTCTTTTGACATCTAATGTATGTAGTGCTCTTTCAGGTACTGACTGTGGATTTGGAAAGAACACTGGCAGTTCTATTGTTTGATTGATATGAAAATGGGATACCACCGTTGGCATGAATTTAGGGTTTGTTCTAAGCACCACCCTATTTGCATGTATTTGAATAAATAGCTCTTGAACAGTTAGGGCTTGCAGTTCGCTAACTCTTCTAAGCGAAGTAATCGCTACCAGAAAAGCCACCTACCATGTTAGAAATTGTAATTCACATGAATGTAACAGCTCAAATGGTGGTCCCATCAGTCTGGTTAAAACAATGTTCTGGTTCCAGACTGGTGAAGGTGGGTGTTTTGGAGGAATGATTCGTTTGAGTCCCTCCATGAATGCTTTAATTGCTGGCACTCGAAACAGCGAAAGATGCTGTCTGTTTTGAAGATAAGCTGCTATGGCAGCTAAGTGTATTCGTATAGATGAATAAGCTAAATTGCAACGATGTAAGTGCAAAAGATAGCAAATGATGTTTTGTGTTGAACAGTGGCGGCTGGTGACATTTGAAAGTGGTAGGGCGTAACGGTTCGCCACTGAAACATTGACACCTGAATTCATCTGTCTTTGTCACTTAATAATACTGACGCTCACTCACTACAGCTCGCTGTCCACACTAACCATGCTCTCCAACATTGCAGCCCACCGATGGAATACGAATGAATGCTCCTGCAGTCCGTAAAACGTAATTAACTAATTAATAAACTGCAGTCCGTGTAGCTTGTAAAACATGAGAAATAGAGAGGAATTAAAAGAAAGGGAAGATTAGACGGACCCACGAGTCTTGAACACTGAACGCGGATCAGAGCAAACTCATCTTGCAAACGAACGTGAGGCGACCGAAATATTAAAGACTCAACCCGGGCAAAGCTCCACCTCGTCGGTCTCCCCTCCAAAACTCGAGCCCTACCAGCCTCGGCTCCAGGTTCTCATTAGAACAATTCTGCATTCACTCATCTAGCTAGCACTCTGCTCATCAAAGGCAAACTTGCTACCAATACTGAATACACGGCTCGCTCACATTGGGGGCCAGGGGGGTGGGGATAAATAAAATAAAAAACTTACCTTGTCTTCACTTGACCGGGTCCGCACCATCTCTGCTCTGGGGTCCCGTTGGCGCCTAGACTAATTAGTAATGGCTGCCAACTTGCCGAGACACAGTAGTAGCCAATCCTGATGCTGCTCTCTTTAGAGGAGAGCTGCTCTCTAAAGAGAGTAGCATCAGGATTGGGCTGAGCCTTAAAAAAACATTGTTCGTTTTTTCAGCAATGGGGTACGTTGCATTAGGCAGGCAAACCCCTAATCGGTTGTTTTTTTGAAAACCACATAGTTTGCTAGTTGGAGAAGCCCTGCCGGGCAAACACCACATGCGCAGTGAGTGCGCACTGTGCCGGCACAGAGTCAGTCCAGCGCCACCCAGTGTCAGACAGTGCATACTGTCCATGTCCATGACACACACCACGGCCGCAGGGCAATAATTATCGGGCAATTTATTCGAGCGGCGCGTTAATTTATAAAACTTTTATTAACGCGCCGCTCGAATAAATTGCCTGATAATTATAGGTGGGGCAACGCCCAAACGCCCTAATGGTAAAACCGCCACTGGTGTTGAAGCATCTAATGGGCTTATGTCATTATTGTTACAATAAATGACAAAACGCTTCCACTTTGAAGCGTAACATGCTCTAGTAGCAGGTTTTCTTGCCTCTTTGATAATATTCATGCAGTCTGGAGGCAAGTTTAGGTACCCAAACTCTACGACTTCAGGAGCCAGATTGCAAGGTTCAGCTGTTGCGGATCTGGGTGCTGTATGTCTCCATGGCTCTGCGTTAGAAGAGCGGGTGTTAGATGCAGTCTTTGATGAGGCACCACGGAGAGTTCTAGAAATGTTGTGTACCACAGTTGCCTCGCCCATGTTGGAGCAACTAGGATTAGTGGCATTGGATGCTGGCATAGTTTGAGTGCCACCAGTGGTATTAGTGGTGCTGGGGGAAAAGCGTACGCAAATTTGCCTGACCAGTTCATCCATATCGCATTCCCCTGCGACTGCGGATGTGGGAACCTGGCGGCAAAGTACTGGCATTTTGCATTTTCCTTTGTGGCGAACAGGTCTATGTCTGGTTGTCCCCACTGTTGGAAGTATGGTTGTAGCACTTTGGGATGAATCTCCCACTCGTGCATCTGTTGGCTGTGTCTGCTGAGCAGATCCGCTATTTGATTGTCCTTGCCTGTGATGTGTTCCGCCATGAGAAAAATGTTTCTTTGAATGGCCCACTTCCACATGCTTTGAGCTAGGTGTGACAGTTGTGGAGTGTGTGTTCCTCCCTGCTTCTGTATGTAATACATTGCCGTCATGTTGTCCGTCCGGATCAACACAGTCTTGTTGCACAAATGTATTTTGAATGCTTTCAGTGCCAGAAAAACTGCCATCAGTTCTAGTAAGTTGATGTGCATTTTCTTTTGTTGTGTTGTCCATAGGCCTTGCACTGTGTACTGAAGGACATGGACTCCCCATCCTAACAGGGATGCGTCCGCCATCATGACTATCTGTGGTACAGGCTCTTGGAACAGTCGACCTTTGCAAATGCAGAGAGTTGTATGCACAACTGGTTACCAACACTAGGTCTTTCAATTGTCCTTGAGCCTGGTTCCATTGTTTTGCTAAGCACTGTTGTAGCGGACGCATGTGTAGTCGTGCGTGAGGGACTATGTATATGCACGAAGCCATCATGCCTATGAGTTGCATAAACACTTGTGCAGAGAGCGAGTGTTGTGGCTTGAACTTTTGTATGAGCAGTTGCATACTGTTGATCCTTGCTGTGCTTGGGTATGCTTTTGCTGCTAGAGTATCTACTGTTGCTCCCAGGTATTGTTGTACATGGGACGGCTGCAGGTGAGATTTTGGGTAGTTCAGCGAGAAGCCTAGACTGTGTAGGAGATGAATGGTGAGAGACATGTGGCTGGCACATTGCTGGGCCGACTTTGCTTTTATTAGCCAGTCGTCCAGGTACGGGTAGACATGAATATGCTGTCTTCTTAGATGTGCAGCTACTGTCGTTAGGCATTTTGTGAACACCTGTGGGGCTGTTGTCACACCAAAAGGAAGGACTTTGAATTGGTAGTGCTGACCTTGTATTGTGAACCTGAGATACTTACTGTGAGCCGGGTGTATAGGTATATGGAAGTATGCATCTTTGAGGTCTAAAGTTGCGAGGAAGTCTCCTTGCTGCAGCAGTGGTAAGACCTGTTGTAGAGTGAGCATATGGAAATGCTCTGATAGAATGTATTGATTTAGGGGCCTGAGGTCCAATATTGGTCTGAGAGACCCGTCTTTTGGGGGGATTAGGAAGTATAGAGAGTATACCCCTGCACCCTGATGTTGTATTGGTACTGGTTCTATGGCTCCTTTTTGCAGCATACTGATAACCTCTTGCTGCAATAGGTTGAGATGTTCTGTGGACATAGAACGGTGTACGGGTGGTATGTTGGGCGGTGTGGAGATGAGCTCTAGGCAATAGCCATTTTGGATAATTTGTATTACCCACCTGTCCGTGGTGATGTTTTGCCAGGCAGGTAGGAACTGCCGTAGTCGTCCCCCGACCGGTGTTGTATGGTCTGGGGGTAGCGACAAGAAGTCACTGCTTGGTGTTGGTAGAGGATCTGGTGGTATTACCTCCTCTCCCTCTGCCCTTGTTGCTATTGCCTCGGTAACCACCTCTATTATTGCTTTTGTTGTAGGTGGTTTGTGTGTTCCCTTTGTAGTTTGAGCTGTGCTTTGACAAGGTACCTCTTGCAGCTCCTCTGTAATTGGAGCGACGAAAGGAGCCCCTATTTTGTTGGGATTGCAAGGCTCCCATCGACTTAGCAGTCTCAGTGTCCTTCTTCATTTTGTCCAGAATGTTGTCTACAGCTGGACCAAACAAGAAATCTGGATTTACTGGCTGATTTAATATAGTGGACTGACCTTCATTTTTGAAACCTGAGATGCGAAGCCACGCATGTCTTCTGAGCATGACACTGGTGTTATTTGACCTGGCAGCTGTGTCTGCAACGTCTAAGGCACATTTAATGGAGGCATTAGTTATTAACTTTCCCTCCTGTACTAGTTCCTCAGCCTGTTCCTTGTAGGGTTCACATAAATGCTGGAGGAGTGTCTCTAAGTTGTCATAGTGTCCCCTGTCGTACCTAGCTAGCAGGGCTTGTGTATTTGAAATACGCCATGTGTTGGCTGCTTGGGCAGCTACCCTTTTGCCTGAAGCCTCAAGAATTTTCGACTCTTTGTCTGGAGGAGGAGCTTCTCCTGTTGTTTGGGAGTTTGCACGTTTACGTGCATTGGATACCACCAATGAATCTAGAGGCAGTTGCCCCTTAATATGTGTGGGGTCTAATGGTGCTGGCCTGTATTTTTCTCTATTCTAGGGTTAATTACCCTTGCCCTACTGGTTTCCTTAAATATGTCTCTTGCATGTTTAAGTACCCCTTTCAACATAGGTAATGTTTTTACAGACCTTTCTGATGAAGCAAAAGTGTCAAAGAGGAAATCCTCCTCAATGGGGTCTGCATGCATCTCTACATTGTGATGGAGGGCTGCTCTGTCTATTAGTGCATTAAATTCAGCCGTATCCTCTGTAGGGGAAGGCTTAGTAGGGTATGCAGGTGTATCTGGAATGGGTGTAGAGCTATAAGGGTCTGCCCATGGTTGTGGCTGGCTGTCTGGGTCAGGGTCTACTGGGTAAATGTAATCCTCATTATCTTCATCAATCACCTCTTCCTCTGAGTGTGTGGGTGAATCTGTGTATGTGTTAGGCATAGTTTGATGGATATGCTCAAATAGAATAGGGGAAGTAGCACAGTCCCTTTTCTTCTTTAGTGGGATAGTATAGGAGTCTTTACTGGATACTGGTCTGACTTTCCTTTTGTAGAGAGTAACTTTGCCAGTATTAGGGTCAATGTAGAGTTTTGACTGTTCTTCTGCTGAGTGGTCTGGGTATAAGATCTCCTCTTCAGCAGTTTTTGACTTTAATTGTTTCGGTCCGACACTGCTCTTTGGGTCGACCAGTTTTGACGTTCCAAGAGTTTTTTGCTTTTTTTCAAGGGGAGTTGGAAGTCCAAATTTAGTTGGTCCCAAAGGTTTCGCCAGTCCAACTGTGTTTTTTGGCTGTGCTGGTTTCTTTGGAGCTGATGTTTTGATCGGTTCGACGTTTCTAGTCGGCTCGATCGACCCCTTTTGAACTTGAGGCGTCTTTGAAAGCTGTTGTTTCGGAACGTTGCCTTCATTTTTCGGCTTGATGCCCTTCTGTGGATTGATTGGCTTCGGCTCGATAGTTTTATATGGAACTACTGTTGGCTTGTCGACTTTCTGTTTCGGTTCAACGACCATTTTGGGATCAAGGCCTTATCAAAGAACCCCTTTTGTTTTTGCAGTCGGAGCCGATTTTATCGGGTCGACGGCCTTCGGTTTCGGAGTTTGTATAGGCACGTTGGCCTTCGACTCGGCGACCTTTTTGTTTGATTCCGATGGGTCTACGTAGTTCGGTCCGAAGACTGTATTGTCTATCAGTTTCGGTTTCGTTTTTGGTTCCACTGTTTTTGGTTTCGATACCAATTTTTGATGATGCTTATGAGATGGCTCTTTTTGAATATTCTTAGCCGAGCTGGAGTGCAGGCTATAGAATCGGTATCGAGATCTTGGCTAAGGCCTTCCGGCGATGCCGCGACCTGAGCCTTTGGAACCGACGTAATGTGTTTGTGGGGCAGTGTACTCACGATTCGGCCCGCTTCGTCACTGGAGTCGTCCTCGACAGCTCCAATCCCTTGATCGTCTCCTCCTACCTCGACGATGCCTTCTTCGTCGTCGATGTAGTAATTGGAGTCATGCTCGGAGTCTTGATCGGACTGTTCCTCCGATTCTTCGGCTTCGACAAAGTCTTCCTCGTCGTCGAAGATATTTTCTGGCTCCGGCGCTGATTGCTGCATTATTAACCTCGCAGCCCTTCGATTCCGGATTGTCTTTTTGGATCGAAACTGGGCACAGGCTAGGCAGTCGTCTTCGTTATGATCTGGGGATTGACATCTGTTACATACAGGGTGTTTGTCTGTATGTGGGAATTTTGCGTTACATTGAGGGCATCTTTTAAAAGGAGTCCGTTGCATCGACGATCGGTCCACGTGGCGTCGAGAAGGCCTTGCGGCCCGAATCGACGTCCGGAGCTGGATAACTCTAAACAAAGTTTCTCTAGACCGATCGAAACAATACCGACGAACTCTAAGGCCTTTTGGCCTTTTAGAATAACTTTTTTCGATTCCGAACTTTGAGTAAAGGAAAGTACATCCGAACCCAATGGCGGAAAAAAACAATCTGAGGATGGAGAGGATTCCTATGCGCACTGTAGTCCGAAGGAGGAGCCACCTATCTCGTGATACTTCGAAGACTCTTTGAGGACAACAATGTGCAATCATCCGGACCTAACACTAGGCGGCAATCTATACACAGATATGAATTCAGCAGCCCACATGCCTCGAACTGATCTTATTTGCTTCTCATTTCTGGGTTGGAAATTCAGGGCTTGATTGAGATTTTTTCTGGATTTTGTCCAGGGGGAACCGAACTAGCACACTGATGTTAGTCTAGTCTCTGACTTATAACGAGTGAGGGCCATTTTTACTTTCCGTAAAAGATCTGTAAAGTGTGTGACTATTAGTGCTGGGCTACAGTCACATTCTAGACATTTAAGAATGTTATCCAGTGTATTCTGTATAATTGTGGGCACTAATTTAAGCTAGTCAATTTGAGCCCACTTTAATTGGAAGCCATTTCTTATTGAGTGAATTGGGGTTTCTATTTCCTGATACTTCATTGCTCTCCTAATGGCCAAACGCATCTGTATAGTTAAAATGACGTGGTTGCTAAAACTTGTGAATAAGTTATCTACGTGGGTAATCTTATCACTGAAAGGAATAATGGCCATAATACCAATCAATAGTAGATTTGTATCCATTTCACCGGAAGGTTTTCCCTGGATGGCCTGTCAGTATATTCAGATTATTAGCTAATACCATGTTCCTGGTATATAGCATCCTGATTAGGCTACTTCTGTATTCGTTATGGGCAAAGTGATTAATGGAGTTTTCCAGCGGATCTTCTAAGCCACAAACACGTTCTTGATTATACTTACAAAGGAGTATATTGAAATCACCCACCCAAACAATATTGAGTGATCCCTCATTTCTAAATCTATTAAGTTTATCTATCACCCTATTCAGCTCATCTACCACTAAGTGCATGTTTCTCCCAAATTCGTTGTTATAATAGTTTATTAAAAGCCCATCACACTTACTGGCAGCCTCTAGAAAGAGCAGGTGAAAAGGGTGCTGGGAAATTCAACCTTCTTTACTGTTATCAATAGTGTGTAAGGGATTAACGTTAAAAGAACCCCTTTAGCGCTTCCCGACACTGATGTAGGTGCCCCTGTCTGAAATGAATGATAACCATTTACAAAGATCGGTTCTGTTGCCCATGTTTCCAGCAGGCGCAAGTTATCTTGTGCTTGCCAAAGTTTTTGCCAGTGTTCATTTCCTAACTTATGGGCAATGCCAGCCACTTTCCAGAACGCTAGACTAAGTTGGTGTTTACGTGCCCCATTCTGAGCGTCAGTCATGTTGCAGTTCCCTTGAATATCGAGATCTAATTTGGCCATTCCATTCAATCTCTCTAAATGGTTATTACTGCAAAGGCGGTAGTCAATCACATGCCTACAGGTCTGTAAAAGGGGCATATCGATTTTAAAGGCTCAACCCTGGGCACCAGTATTACCAGCTATGAAGGACCTTGCTGGGTCTCCCCTCACCTGTTCGCTGTGTTCTTTGCCCAAGAGAGGAAAATGGTTATAAAATAGCCCAGCGGCAGGGCTTAATCTGCATGTCCCTAGGGGGAACTCTGTGCAGCTGACCCCATACAATGAATCACCTTTTTATCCTGACACCAGAAAAATATGTCTAGTCTTTCGCTTTGCAAATTCCCACATTTGTGAACTGTTTAAGTACTCTAGTTATGAAGAAAGCATAGGACAGCTCAGATGGGGATCATGCCTGTAAACATCAAGTGCCATTACAAAGAGTAATCAAAGTGACATTTCACAAGGCTTGTTTTTTTAAATGTAGACCTGATCAAACATAATGAATTGTTAAAAAACAAAAATGCAGGATATTTGCCAGTTGCAGATCAAATAACAACACTCTTTCAGGTCAGTTGGGCAGAAAAACTACCACATGGTATTTGTACCGTGGATAGCAAGAACGTGTCCAAATTAGGAACCTATATTTGAAACATTGGCGACAAAAAATCTGTGGCTCAATTAAATGAAGACAACCATGAAATGGAAATTCTGAAGCAGTTATCTTCTCCATTCCACCTCAGACACTCACCAGAGGCAACTTTCATTTTCTACCCAAGATTCCCTCCTCCAACATTATAACAAGATAATCAACCAAGATATCACACATCTTTGCTTCATATAACATGTTTTAATAATTCAAGATCAGCACTGAAACCAAGTGCATCACAGACATTCCTAGTGCCATACTGGAGAAGGTTCAGTATGCACACAAATGGTCCACATACAGGTGGCACCACAGATACAGTATGCCACAGATAATCAATCACATCATGAAAAAACACATTTTCCATTAATCACTCTCATACAGAATCTCCGGTACTTGTGAATATTCCTCTTTTAGGTCATCAATGGTTTGACTGAGAGCACAAATAAGAGAGTGGAAGCTAGAACGACTTGTTAGAGCTCCTCAGCTCTATCGTTTTTAATTACTATCCATCTAGTATCCCCCGCCCCCATTTGAACAAGTATAATTCACCACTACAATGCTTTTTTATTTTACTCTCATCTTTACATGGTGCAGAGCCTCCTGTAGGACTTCTTAAATCATCATATTGAATTCTTTCTCAGCATCCAATCTACCAGCACTGCTAAGATCCCACCAATTCTGACTGAACATATCAAATGTGGTGCAATTCTGATATTATTGTCGATTTTGGATTCCTTCATAAAGCCAGACAGTTTGAATCCTCAAGGAAAGGCAAGATCATATCCAGTCTGCTTGCTAAAACTTGGATGAACAAGTTACTTACCTTCTGTAACGCCTTATCTGGTATAGTCTATATCTTGTTGCAGATTCTTTATCTTTGAATTTCCTCAGCATCAGATTATAGCTGGAAGATTTTTCGAGAGCAGTACCCCTGCGGGCCAGTAGGTGGCTTTGATTGACTCCACATGCGGAGGCTTCCACCCTGGAAGTGATGTCTGCGGCAACTATATAGGCACCACCTAGGTGCGCGGAGATCAGTTTTTATTTACAACTTTCCACGCTAGATGCGCCGATCCATGAAGAACACTGACCACTGGTGTGGAACACTAGGGCCCGGAAACAAATCAACCCTGTCCCTAGAAAATCAGTTCGCAGAGCGAGGAATCTGTGGCTAGATATGGTCTCTACCAGATAAGGCATTACCAAAGGTAAGTAACTTCTTGATCTGAGGGAGACTTCTAGCTGCAGATTCCTTACCTTTGATTAGATACCAAAGCAATACCTTGCAGGAGGTGGGTCTACGGACAACTTCACACAGGAAAGTCCTGAACGACCAAACGGGCAAAGTGCCAGTTTCTACAAATCAGACTGTCCAGTGTGCTAACAAAGTTGTGGCAGCTTTAGCTCTGGTGGAATGCGTTTGCAAGACTTCAGGAGGTTGCTTCTCAGCCAGTGCGTAGCAGATTTTGATGCAGAGCACGGCCCATCTAGAGATGGTTTGCTTCTGCACCACCTGACTTTTTGTACCAACATAACCCACGAAGTGTTAGTTGTCCATCTGGAACTCGTGTGCGGTCAAGGGAGCACAACAATGCTCATTTAGGGTCCAGATGGTGAAGTCGCTCCTTTTCTTTAGAGGAATGTGGAGGAGCATAAAAGGTTCGAAGGGTGATAGATTGGATGTGGGGTGACCGCTTTCGGTAGAAAGGAGACCCATGTGCGAAGCACCAGTTTGTCAGGATAGACTGAGAGGTAAGGTTGCTTAGATGATAAGACCTGTTGCTCACTTACTCTACGGGCAAATGTTATTGCCACAAGGAAGACTGTTTTGACTGTCAGCAGCCTTAGGGGACAATTGCAGTAAGCATTGAAAGGAGCACACATTAAAGTTAACACCAAATTAAGGTCCCACTGAGGCATAATGACTGGTGAAGACCTTTTCAGAACCTATGTACAGTAGGGGACTTGAACAATGAGGGTTGGTGCACAAAAAAGGCAGAAAGAGTAAACAGATTGCTCTTAAGAGTGCCCTGAGGAGAGCCCTACTGGGCAAGGGAAAGAATGAAGAGTAAAGTTAAGAAAGGGGATCAATGATTTTTTCTGCACACCATATTACACCTTTTTTCCAACAACAGGTGTATACTATCTCGGTGGAAAGACGCCTGGCGACTAAAATGACATTACAGAGTCCGGGAAGAGGGTCGAAACCATTCAACTGTTGCCGCTCAATCTCCACACAACAAGGCATAGAGTGGAAAGGTTCGGGTGGAGCACCCATCCCCTGCGACAAAAGATGCTAACGAAGGGGCAGCCTGATCGATGGATAGATTACCATGCTCAGTACCTCAGGATACCAAACTCTCCTTGCCCAGTCTGAATCCATGAAGATGACTTGGGCCCGATCATTCCTGATCTTCTTGAAAACTCTGGGAAGGAGTGGTCTAGACAGAAAGGCATACAGGATGCCTGAACTCCACTTAAGATGAAAAGCGTCTTCAAGCGAGAGCAGCCTTGGAAACTCCAGAGCGCAAAACTGCTGACATTACGCATTCTCGATAGAGACAAACAGATCTAACCAAGACTATAGAAAAGAATGATCTGCTTTCATCCACACACCAAGATAAAGTAAAGCGTCCCGCTCCCAGGAGAAATTGATATCTATGGTGTCTGGGGGGGAGCGAGAGGCTCAGAGCCTGTGACTTGGAGAGATTGATTTTGAAACTGGACACAGCGCCAAACGCCTCCATCTCAGCTAGGAAGGCGGGGAGGGAGACCAGCGGTGAACCAGGAACACCAGGTCATCGTCCGAATAAAGGTTCATTTTATGTCCCCCGATCCCCTGTCCCCCCCCCAAAACAGTTCCTCGAATCTCCACAGTGTCACAGGCCTTCTGAGCAAAGGGCTCCATGAATAAAGCAAATAGTAGTAGGGACATCGGACTGCCCAGACAGGTCCCTCTACAAATAGGAAATGGTACAGATAGTGGCCCATTTACCCTCAGAGATGCGAAGGAGGAATGGTAGCAATTCGGGACCTAAGTTCAGAATCTCTCAGGGATCCTGAAGTGGGCCAGCTCCCACTCGAGCAACAGCCAGTGCACCCTGTCCAACGCTTTCTAAAGCATCGACTCCAAGAAGCATATAATGATTGGGAATTCTCGTGGCTTTCTCAAGTACAGCACCCTCTTTGTATTATCACTGGTTTGACGCTGTGGGATGATGCCGGTTTAGTCGGATCTATAATATAAGGGAGTTGGGGCCTCAACCGTGAGGCAAGAATGCTAGTAAAAAGTTTAAGATCTACATTGAGGAGCGAGATGGGGTGGTGTGAATGGCAGAGCTGCCTATCCTTGCCAGGTTTGGCAATAACAGAAATGGTGGCTGTGTGCATGTCGGAGGGGATCCCCAGGGTACGACAAACTGTTGAATAACCGAGTTAGGATGGGGGCCAATTTTGTGCAGAACATTTTTATAAAATTGGGGGGGAGAAGTCGTCAGGACCCGGAGACTTAGCTGCACTTAACCTGGGAATGGCAGAAATGACCTCCTATATTTGAATGTCCTGCTCCAGTGTTTCAGCCTCAGCTGCTGTGAGGGAGGATGTGTATGCCCCCTTCAAGTAAGTGTCACTTGCCTCTAAATCCAACTGTTGGTCAGTGTACAACTCTGTGTAAAATTGTCAGAATACGTCAGCGATCACTGCATTCTCAGTGACAACTGAGCCGGTTGGGTCGTGCTGCGGTCAGCTGCCTCCAAACCTGTGGAGCTCCAGTGCGCCGATGTATGTATTCTAATTCTCTAACCTGTCCCGCTAATTGCTCCATGAGTAGTTTATCAGTAGCGGAGATCGCTATGAACTCTCCGCAAATCACTGTTTTGAGCGCCTCCCATAAGGTGGAGGTCGCAATATCTGGGGTGTCATTAAAAGGCAGGTGCTCTGCAATGGAGTTTTCTATTTGTTGGACCGTCTCCTTGCGAAAGAGTAAGCATGTCCCACTGCCATCAAACCCGTCTAGGGCAGGAAATCGGAGGAATGTGAAAGAACAACTGCACTACTGAGTGATCTGACAATGCAGAAGGGAGGATTCCAACTGAGGATGTTAGGTGTAATAGTTTGACTGTACCTAAAAAAGTTCCAATCTAGCCTATGTCTTATGGAGTGCGAGTAGTAAGAGTATGTGCGAAGTGCCCTGCAGCCCCATGGAGAGAGCAGTCCGGAGTGTTCGGATCTAGCCGTGGATCGATCCAGGTCGTTGTCAAGGACCAAATTAAAGTCTCCCCCCCACGAGAACATTCCTGTTGTGAGCCTCCAGCGTCTCGGCTACGCCTGTGTGAATAAACTTTTTCTGACCCTCATTTGGCATGTATTGAGAAGCTACAACCGCGGACCATGTGTCCACTGTCAGGCTGCATGCTAGTACCCGTCCCTTTATTTCAGCAACTTTATCTCCTGCGGAACTTTTAAAGATGGGGGAGGCTAAGAGAGCCACCCTAGCCATCTTGGAGTGGGCGGACGAGAAGTGCTGTGTGGGGAAGGACCGTGATCTAAACCTGTGGTAGTCTTGTGCTAGGAGCTGAGTTTCCTGCAAAAGGCATATATCAGCTCCAGAGCTCCCTAGATATTGATAACCAGGTTATTGAGGCCCTTAACATTTAGACTGACAATATTCATAGGGTTACCCATCACTATGTGTATTATGGGGAGTTGCCTTGAGCTTGACAAGTCGTGCTATTTGTTGAACCGGAGCGTCTATCTCCCTGCCCACCAGGTCAAGCTCATGATTGTGAAGACATGAGTGCTACAATACGAGGTATGTGCCCCGTAAATCCCAACTCATAAACAGTGAAAAACCTTGAAACAAGAGAAGAAGTATATTGAAAAAAGTACAAGACTCACAGTCTATAGCTGAATAATTAATCTTTGGGTATCTGCATGGCCTTACTCCCCGCTCCGCCGACAAGGAAGTAGTCAATGCGTTTCGCCCAGTTGCCTCAAGAAGGGTCCGACTGCATCAAGGCCTTAGGTAGTGCCTCCACTGCGTCTTGCTGGCCTTTAGCTATAGTGTCCGGATCAGGCTTGGTCATTTTGGATCTGGGACCCCTAGTGTGCCAGCGCATAAGTTCAGAGGAGTTACGTTGAGAGGCCTGCTCTGTTTGCTCGTCTCCAGTCGGGTCCAGACCCAGGACCCTGCATGCCTCCTCATAGGAGGAGAGTTGAAGTAGGCGTCCATCCCAGAGAAAGGTAAGGCAAAAGGGATGCCCCTAGGAATAAGCTATGCCTTTACAATGCAAAAATGCAGTTGCTGGCCGAAAAGTGTGCCTCTTCTGTAGTGTGGATGCTGCAAGGTCCTGGTAGAGCGTCATCGCTTGTTTCTGAAAGGTAATAGGATTATTCTCCCTAGCTTTACGTAAGATCTCCTTCAGTTCATAATCTTGGAAGTAGGCCAGGATGTCAGCTGGGGCAGCATTGCTGGAGAGCTGGGGACCCACTCGATGCGCACGGGGCAGCTTGATTTCAAGGGCCAGCTCGGTGCCCAGAATGAAGTGAAAGATATTGGTGAGGACGTTTTTAATGTACACACCCTCAGCTTTGGGCTGCACATCCCGGACGCGGGTTTTATTGCACAAGGATCTGTTTTCAAGGTCCTCCGTGTGCACCTGTAGATCTAATTGTTGGTCCAGGAGCCACAGGATCTCTTGTTGTAGCATCTCAACGTCTTCAGTGTGGCTACTACCTTGATCCTCCAGAGTTGCGACTCTATCCCCCAGATTGTCCATGTCTTTCCTCAAGTCTTGACTATCAATCTTTTTTGACCTCCTGCAGGTCCTCTCAGAAAGATGCAAATAGCGACTCAAGGAAGGCCCTAGTCACCGGCTCCCCTATCTCGTCCTCCTCTGGGTTCTGTTGAACGGCTTGCACATTAGGTCCAGGGATCCCACTGCTTTGTTTGATAACCATGTCTTTTGAGCGACCTGTCTTTTTTAGGCCTGGCAGCAGTCATCTTGGCGGTCTTGCAGCAAGACTGGGTAATAACCATGGGGTAGGGGTCAGGAGCTGTCTATGCCGATTGGGCACTCCTCCCAACCCAGGCAAAGGCGACCTCAAAGTCCCCGGGCAGCCCAGGCACATAGAAGTCTATTCCGGGAACCAGAATTAACGTGCTTCCAAAGGCTTTGTCTATTGCGGCAGTGGAGGGCCGTGCAACCACAGGGCGACTAGCTACAGCTTGTCAGGATCTGTATAACGGCGCCTACCTAATTTCCAGCATTAGTACTTTTTCCCTAGCACAGGTGGGGCTGTAACTACAAGTCCCATGATCCTCCTGGTCGGAACATATATTACGTGCTGCCGCGCCATGTCCAGTGCGCGTAATTCTGTTGTTTCCGGGTTGTTTGCTGTAGCAGGTTGCCAGCGGGAATAAGCCACGGTGTTAGCGATATGACGGCTGGTCAACGCAGCAGGTAAGACTGCCACCGAAGTTGGTATTCTCTTGGACGGAAGAGGAGCTGAACACTGAGGTGAATCCAACCTCGTGTTGCAGTGTCCCATTGCTGGTGTACCACGTATCTTTGGAAGAGGAGCGGAACACGGAGGTAGATTCAACCTTGTGTTACCGTTCCATTTATTGAGGGAATTCTACGGAGAGGAAAAGCCTTTCCTTCTTCTTTTACTATCATTTGTGCAATTACCTTTGAGTTGGTACAGTGTATTCCCGGAGCGGAGGTGGTGGTCGCAACCACAGGCTGCCGGTTGTCTCCGTTCTTGTGACTTTTTGCTTTGGATATTTGTTCAAATTACGGACAGTGGTGAAGGATTCACACTCTGCTGGATGTTATGTTGGGACAAGAGTTTACGGAATAATTACCTGGAGTGTAGTGGTGGTCGCAACCCCACACTACCAGGCAAAGAGTAGTACTTTAAAGTCTCTGGGTTTTTTATTTAGGAGCGGAATACATAGGTGGTCGCAGCCTCATGTTACCGTGTCTATGTTATATTGAGGACAGAAGTTTTGGTGAAATGAATCTGAGGCTTGCCTCACAACTTGCCTATACTGTTAATAACTTCTCAAACATTGTTTGGATATGAGCAGTATCATTTCATATTGTGTTGATGAAACCCAGTAGATATATTCCTTGCCACTCCTATGTGTCTTCTGGGAAAGGAATACAAATCTATATGTATTGTTTAAGTTCAAAGGCAAAAAAGGGTATCAAACATGTCAGAATCATACCCCACCACAGATTCAAGTGTTGGAAGTATGATCCCATATACTGGGGGGCTCCTTTGGGGCCACCCCCTGTATACCTGGTAACAGCCTTTCAGGGTCTGCAAGCAAGCTAGTGCCACTGCCAACCACTGACAGGATTCTGCCCTCCTGCTGCTGAGCCAAGCTCGAGCAGGGGAAGGTGGAACAATAGGTTTCTTATCACTGGGAGGTGTGACCACCTCCCAGACAGTGTTAAGGAACAAGGGGACCCAAGCACTGAGACCCGGGTTAAGACAGGAGACCTCCCAGACAGGACTTAGTGTATTTGGGCTGGGGTGGGGACATCTGCCTACGCCACCAGTCTGCTTTGAAGGGCATATTTGGTGCCCTCCTTCCATACCCCAGTTTGAACAAGTTCGGGAAGCCTTGGCTCATGCTCTCGCCCTAAACTGGACAAAAGAAATGGGAGTATCCACTCCTCTGTCCAGCCCCTCCTCTAGGAAGGACCCTCAAGCTGTTCCAACTCTTTCTTTAGGGTACTTAAAGGCTTACCTATGGGTGAATCCTTGGATTTGTTGTGGGACAAGACTTAACATTCAAACTACGTTGCTTTTCAATCACATGGACACTTGGACTTCATTGTATTTTACCGGAACCAAGACTGCGCCAAGAAAGACTCCTGCTGCTCCTGGTCTAGCTGTTCTTCCATTCTTCTTCATCGTCTGTGTCTGTGCTTCATCCAGGTTCTTCAACAGTCCTGTGGGCATCAAGGAGACCCGAAGAAATCTCCCTTGGAGTTAAGGAGTCACTCCCATGCATCTGCAGGCACCACATTGATGCTGATCAGTCTGCTGCCCCTGTCGTCCTATGGAATTCCTGAGTAACACAGGTAATGGTTTTGCAACTCCCTCAAGGCCTGACCTGTCGTCTCTGCAACTTTAAGGCCAGTATCACTTGTCAGAACTGCTGGGACCAAGCCCCTGCGCACCATGTCGACTTGCCGTTGCCAAGGCTTGTTAGCTCTGCACTCCAGAGATCTTTGGGCTACAAGAATCTTCAACCTCCAGCATCTCTTCCATCCAAGATAAGTGTCCTTATTGCATCCTCTGCACCGTGGGCCTTCATCTTTGGCGAGCTGCTGGAGGTACTTTGCAACTCCTGTGCCTTCAGCATAAGGGTCCTCCTGAGGGTCTGCTTTCCTTCAGTGTGCTCCCTTGATTGTTTGGGGCGAGCTCTGACTCTCCTGCTGTTGGCGTGTTCCAATGGAACTTGCTGGTCTCAACGTTGCTCCTGTTTCGTCTTCCACACCAGTTGCGGCTACCAAGGCTTGTTGGTCTTTCTGCTAGACACCGACCACCTAGTCACCGTCATCTGAAGTGGTACAGCTCATGCACAGCTGGTAGCCTTCCTCAGTGTTGCCTGGTCCCCACAGCTGCAGCAACAAGGTCACCGTTGACCTTTCACAACCTCCCGACATTGGTGGGCATTGCGTCTCCATGCCTCCTTGTCACCTCCGAGTGGCATAGACTCTGTCCCCTCTGCTTGCAGGTTCTTCACTTCCAGAATCCACCCTTGGATTCCACTGGACTCCTTCACAATCTTCTCCAGAGGCATCTTCTTCGAAGCTGTCCATTGTTGTCAACAGCAGGTTCAAACGTCACTTCACCCCATGCACCCGGCTTCCCTGGTGTAGGACCTGGTTCCCGGGGCATCCATGGGTGGGATGGCTCTCCAACCTTCTGTCTCCCAAAGGGTTTTGTTCGGGGTCCTCTGGGAAGGGTCCTTCTTTAAAACTGCAACTATGACATCTCCATTAACTTCCATTGACCACGTAGCTGTATTTTTACTCTGCACACAGCCTCCGTGGGGCTCCTGGGTACTTACCTTGGGTGGTACCTTGTGCCCCCGGTTCCTGAGGGTCTCATAGTCCAATTCCCATTCCCTTTTGTAATTCGCATTCCACTTCCTTAATATATGGCTTGGTCTCCCCCTGCAGGCCACTGGATTTTGTAATACTTACCTAATTGCTTTAGAAGTATTTTTGAGTATTATGTTGATATCTCCAGGTAGGAGATATACTAATGTGATAGTGATATTCTGTTGTAATAAATAGACTTATTTTTGCTAAACACTGTGTGGTTTCTTTTCTCTAATGTACACTACATATTAACCTGGTGAAACAAGCTGCTTAACCCCTTCGCTGCTAGCCCCCCCCCCTCACCTCGTGCTAAGCCTTTTTTTTGGCTATTTGGGGTAGTGTGCGCCTTGGCCCCTGTAACTTTTTTACCACATAAGGTTTCCACGCCAAATTTGTGTCCTTTTCTTCCAACATCATGGGGATTCTAAAGATACCCAGGGTTTGTGGATTCCCCTGGAGGGGTTCCAGAAATTAGCCTAAATACAGCTACATTTTGGGTTTTTGGGAAAAATGCGAAAAAAGGGCTGCAAATGAAAGCGTCTGAGTTGTTCCCTGCAAATGGTATCAAAAAAGGGGTTGTGGTGCTGAAATCACCATCTTCCCAGCTTTCAGGGACAAGCAGACTTTTGTCAGAAAACTGTCAGACTTTTGCGGGGGATGGGTGGGGGCATGGGCATGCCCATATTGGGAAGCCCCCACCACAGAATATTATTTAAAAAAAATCCCTAGTGTATAGTGGGCTTTCTGCCCCCGGGGCTACAGCCCCCAACTGTCCCCCAAGGTGGGGGGGCATAAAGGCTGTACATTTTGAGGGGTGGGGGCATGGACATGCCTGTATTGGCAGCCCCCACCCTAATACATTATGTGGCCAAAAAGAAATATCCCTGCCGTCTAGTGGGCTTTCCCCCCTCCTGGGGGGGCAGATTGGTGCTAGTGGGGGCAAAAAGACTAAATCACACCCAAAAAATTGGGGGGAGCAAAAGCCCTTGCCCAAGGGGCTGCTCCCCCCTCCCTGGTGTCTAGTGGGGGGATCCCTGCTTGGGAATCACCCTCCTGAGGCGATCCCCAAGCAGGATCAGGGGATGCCATCTGTATCATTGCTACCAACCAATCCTCTTTTGAGGGAGGACTGGACAATTGCCACAATCTGAGGATGCACATTTTAGCTGTGGAGAGTGCAAAATGTAAAAGATGATTCAGTGAGCGTGTAATGTCAGGTAAACTCCCAAGATCATGCAATAAGATAATGGAAGAGGTAAGGGGAAGTCTGAGGGGAATTGTTTCCTTTAGAGTAACCCCTATTTGGGTCCAAAAGCCTTGTATAGAAGGACATTCGCAAAGTATATGAGGAAGATCACAATTAACGTCAGAGCATCTACAGCACTCAGAATGTGGTAATAGTCCTGCCCGATGTAATTTCAAAGGTGTCCAATACCAGTCATGTAGAGTTTTGAAAAGACAAAAATGTAAGCGTGCCTCTCAGGTACTCTTGTCTAAGGCTTCTAATATGTCCGGCCATACACCTTCATGCACAGAAATTTATAAGTGCTCCTGCCATTTTTCGCGAAGAGAATTAAGAAGTGGTTGCGAGTATAAGTGATTAGTTAAGGTACAATATAATCCGGACATCACACCTCTATGTCGCCCCCAAATAAGAAGATAGTCTATTATCTGGGATGATTTTAACATCCAAGGGTGAGGACCCAGACATCGGCTCAAGCAGAGTGTCGCAAAGACTGGTGCAATGGAAGATCAAATTCCTCACGAAGTAGGTAAACAGGATTGCATCCCACCATTCAGTATAACTTGATCTAATGTCAGGATTCCTCTTGATTTCCAACTGTACCAGTGAAGTGCGTGGCCATTTATTCGAATACTTTCATTACCCCAAAGTGGGGCTTTAGAATGCAAACGGTGAACAACCCTTAGGAGACGGAGAATTGCCTTCAATTGAACCCTGGAAAAACGAAGGTCATTTTGTTTGGTTTTTTATGGGGGCGCACCAAGAAAAAAGTCTAGAAAGATAGTCACTTGTGTATATAGAAAAGTTCTTTATTTATTTTTGTCCATTCTTTTAAAAGCAATCACCGTGCACTTTACACACAAATCAGCCAACGCGTTTCACTCCCTACCAGGGAGTTTCTTCAGGGCGACTAGAATTTTCACCGGAAACGCACGTATGGATCCTCCAGATTTATATATCGAGTTTGTATTTCTTGTTCCTGACGGTTGAATTTCTACTTGTCCTTGAAATTGAGTATAGGTGTATTCGATTTCGTTTTTGGTAGTTTCTAAAAGTCTTCAAACGACCTGATGGTAGGGACAATATAGAATCCCCTATTGGTGATGTCTCACGTTCCGGTGCTTAGAATTTTGGCAAAGGAAGTCGGGTCACTTCCTCCTCCCACAATCGTTTGTAGGTTCCGAAGTCGTGAACCTGGAGAAGTATCTTCGGTCGTCTCACCGCAACGGCATGGATGGTCTTTTGGAACTGGGTTTTAGGTGCAGCATCGTAAGGTCCGCTGCTACAATCTCTGTGCTTATCAAAAGTCATGTTAATGGGGAAAGCCTCAACTATATGGTCGGATAAATGGTGGCCCCAATAGCTGGGAACTGTACTCGTACCAGAACAATGTGTAAGAAACCTAGGGCTAAAACCTGATTGGACATTAACAATGAAAGATCATATTGCTGCCATGACCAGTTCTTGCTATTATAGTCTGCATCTTCTGCGCAAGATCCTTCCCTACCTGCCTATTAATTGTCGTAGAACTCTGGTTCAGGCCATGGTGATTAGCAGATTGCATTACGGGAACGCTCTGCTGGGTGAAGTAGGAGAGATCTTGCTAGCTAAACTACAGGTGTTTCAGAACACTGCGGCAAGAATGATTCTGAACCGCCCGGCAGGCTCCCCCTCGTGCCCTTTGTTAAAAGAGCTGCTCTGGCTACCGGTGAGGAAGCGATCATATTTTAACATTTGTTGTCTTACTTACAATGCATTGAAAGGCAAAGGTCCATGCTATTTGCAAAAGAAACTCACAAAACAAGTACCCTGTCGAAATCTTAGATCCAGTACACTAGCTCTTCTACAAGTGCCCGAATACACCTTAGTCGTACTGGGGGGAAAGCTTTTTTGTACCTTGCTCCAAGATACTGGAATAAATTACCTATTGCTCTGCGTGAAATCTCCACCTACAGTGCATTTAGGAAACAACTAAAAGCTTACCTGTTTTAATCTTATATGATCTGATCTTCCAGTCTCAAATTGGGTTCTAAGCAGCGCCGAGATGCCCCCCGGGTAAGTTGTGTGCTATAAAAGAAGAACTAACATAACATAACATAACGCAATTGGGTTTTACCTTGAGGTGAACCATATCTCAAAATATTCATACGCCATGGTTTACGGCCTGAAGAGATTAAGCCTATTTCTAAAGCAAGAAGAACTGAAGAATGATCAGAGAGAGAGGCTTAAAAAAAATTGGAAATTATTAGTGATAGCAACTATTGAATGGGAAACAAGAAAATAATCTATCCTAGATTGGGTGCCATGAGCAGAAGAGAGGAAGATATATTTCTGATCTGAAGGACGATAAAGGCGCCAATGATCCACCAGTCCATGGTCTGATGTTATGTCTCCCAATAAGGCTCTGTCTCCCTCATTACATTTATCCAAGAGACCTGTTCTGCCTAGAACTGCGTCGCGGGCTAGACTCCAGTCGCCACAAATGATATAGCTAGATGCTCCGATTTCCACCAACAGGCAATTCAGGCTAAGAATATTGGAACGTTTACCATCCGTTGTGGCATATACTGAACCCACACAAAGGATCCTATCTCCTATTTTTAACTTAGCAAAGACATAGCTACAGAATGGATCAACCTCGGTCTTAACAATTGCAACCGGAAGGGATGTGTGCAAAAGAATAGCCACACATATTCGTGGCTGACCTTTCTTGGAGAGAGATTGCATTGTCAATCCTCAGTGAATAACTACTCCCACCCAATCTCGTCATAATGTAGATGACTTTAAAGCATCCAAATGAGTCTCTTGCAGAAAAGCAATATCAGTTCTTTTTGTTTGTAAATAAGAGGGTTCTTTCTTGCGTTTACTAAAATGTGATTCCATGAAAGAATGCATAATGGGCGAGAGTAGGAAGACATTTTAGCTGTCATGTGTGCATTGAGGGAGGAGAGGGATTGGTTTGTAACGAAAAGCTAATGTAAGAAGTAAGAGGAATTAGGTTAGGGGAAAGGGAAAGCAACATGGAAATAAAGTATGTAGGTAAAAAAAAGTTATGCAAGTAATGGGGTATCAGGGGAAGAAGGGTGAATAGGAAAAGGGAGTAATTGTAGAATCTATGTAAGGGAGGAAGAGGAAAAGAAAGAAAGTAAGTTCCGGGTAAGTAGAAAGATCAAAATGATGTCTATAAACTTCTCAGAAATTCAAAGAGGTTAGAGGTTTAAAGAGTCGAAATAAGAAAGTTGCTCGTATATACACAGGAAGGCAAGCAAACAAAAAGGAAGAAAAGCGAGGTTCTAGAGAAATTGAAGGAAAGATAAGAGGAGAGAGAGGGAGAAAGGGTAAAAGTGCCAAGCAGGAATAGCACAGCACCAAAAGGGTAGAACTGTTGTCTGTGGGTCTAGGCTTTCGGGCTTTGCACACCGGAGGAGCCCCGGCCAGCGACAAAGTCAATAATTAAAGACGTATATATGTAACAATATTAACAGTGTTGATGTAGAGGTTATAAAATAACTCAATTATTCAAATATTCAAGTATTTGACCCACAGTATAAAGATCGAGATTAAAAGTTGAAGTGATAAAGGGAAGTAACAAACATCTTAGGAGTGTAACACTAAAGGGTAAAAGTAGACCATAGGAGAAAAAGATGAAGGGAGAAGAAGAGAGAAAAAGGAGAGGGTCTATGTCATATGAAGGTATCTTATGTGTATTACAATCAAACAAATATAACATAACATAGCGGTGGTAATAACCGAATATCAAATATTATCATGGACAAGTATTGTCACTATTAAATATTATAATAGCTAAATATTAGTACATTTACATAATATTATAGTTAAATAATATCGATATTAGTACTAATTAGATAATATCAAATACTTTATAAGTAAAGAAAAAGGAGAGTTAGAGGAGCTAGAGGGGATCAAAAGAGGAGGAACATTATAATATATATAATGCATAACAAATAAAAAGAGGGTTAAGAATATAGTAATTCATCTTAATTCATGTGATATAAAGTTTTACAATATGCATAACGAAGCAAACAGGCTTTATAAGAAATGGAAGGGCAATACAATTTTATTATAAGTATATACTGGAAAAGGGAGAGGGATAAGATAGAAACATTATAAAGTAAATAATGTATAAAAAAATGTTCAGGTAGATAAAGAGGCTGGAAGTCTCCATCAATTCATGAATATTAGAAGGTGAAATGACCAATCAAAGTTCCAGACACTCCCCCTCCGATGACAGGGGGGAGGGAAGGTGTCAGAGGATAACAGAACCAGGCATTGTCTCTTTCCCATGTAAGGGCTACCATTGCCTAAAGGACATATTTTAAATCAACTTTTCTGTATTCAATGGATGACAAGGCAGCGGCATATCAGACTTTTAGTAATGCAGGGAGGTTAATCAATCAACACATTTTAAGAGCACCAACTGCTTGAAGGGTGTGCCCTTGATCTCCCAAGGGGTGGACAGGTCGGTCTAAATCTAGTCCTCTTCTCTGGAATCTGCCTGGATAATGTCAGGATCAGTCTGTGGATATCAAACAATTTAATGATGGAAGTTGGGATCCAAGTTTTTGTGAATACATAGCATATTCCATATTCTGAGGAGAAAGATTGTCTTAGAAATGGTGAAGAGCCTCTGGGTAAAGAACTCTTTGGAGATCCCATTTTTAGAAATCCGCAGATGCGCAAGCTCAAAGAGGCCGTACTTAATATCAAGTTGTCGCAGGCGGGGTCTAAGAGAAAGGAAAGCTTTGCGACGATCATTAGTTTCTTTACAGAAATTCTGATTTCATGACCTTTAAATATATACCGGCCATGGGTATGAACCACAGTGATCAATTGGCGAGCCTGTTCATGGCGTACCAAGTAGACGATAAGTGGCATCATTTACCCTGTGTTTGACAAGCCTGTAAGCTTTGGAAGAGGTTCTCAAAGGATTTGGTGTCTGTGCTTTCTATTCTCTCCGGAAAGACATCTCTACGGCTTCTATCTTCTAAATCTACTACCTTACTCCTGAAGAATAGTAGCTCGTGGTCTCAATGTGGTATAACATTAAGGCAGTTCTCAACTGCTACTAGGCGCTCATTTAGGCAATCCATCCGGTTTTGGTCCAGCAATGGCTGCATGTATGAATTTAGGGCCTCATTAGGATGGCGGACGGACCTGCGTCCGTCCGCCACCTCCGAGGTGGAGGGACCGTCCGCAGGGGCAGCGGCGGTCCTCCGTGCGAATTAGGATGTGAACGCCACCCTGGAAGTCACATCCTGTAAATTTAACATTGCGGCGGGTGCTGCTTGACTAAGCACTCGCCGCAAGGTTAAATATGCATGCTTTTCATTTGCATGCACAAAACGGCAGGCACTTGCGCGGTGCCTGCCGCCTTGTACATGCAAATGCTGGGGGGTACCATAGGTACCCCCCATGTGCACTCAAGGACCCCCCCCCCCCAGAAGTGATTTTCCACATGCTTTTCCACGGCGGTAAATCCGCCGCCGAAGAGCATGTTTTGACACACATTGTAATTTGGCTGGCGGTGTCTTGCAGACACTGCCACCAAATTACGGCCAACACCCCGCAGATCAGCGGCGGACGGATCTGCCGTCCGCCGCTGATCCCACCACCATCCTAATCTGGCGGTGGGTGTTTTGAAGGGCCGCAGCGGTGATTCAGAATCCTCCGGGCCGGCGGTGGCTTCCGCCGGCCCGGAGGATGCGGGCAATCCTAATCGGCCCCTTAGTCTCAGTCGTGAAGGTAGATATAGAGGTCTCCGTACATTCTAATCATCGACCAACAGCGGAGATTTCCTGAAGTATCTGTTCCATAGTAGAGTCTGTCAAAGTTGTCATTATAGGATTAGTTGATGCCTGACTCAAATCGGTGGCGCCACTGTTATCTGAGGTGAAACAGCCCTGATTTAATGCCTCCGAAAAAAGAAGTTGTTTGACAGGTGTTTTAGATGCTTTATTAGAAGGCATCAACAGCACTTCTGTGTCAATCTTTGACATATAGGTTCTTTCGCTAACTTGAAGTTTATAAAATAGTCGATGATGAGCATTGATACCTGTAGTCAAAGGTTAATTCACCTTATCAGAGTCAATGTTGTTGTTCTCTGTGAGTCGCCCCTAGTCTATTTTGTGATGAGTCACTATTGAGGTGAGGCATAGATTATAAGCATGCAAAATGTTATATTGCAAAGATGTATTTTCCAATACATTTTTACCTCCTTTGGAATCACAAGCTTCTTCTCAACATGCGACTAGGTAAATGGAGACGAACAACAAGCAACAAGATAACCCAGAGATGTAAGAAACGTGTCTGAGCAACCTTAATAGAAGTCACCCTCCTGAATGACGACAACCGAAGACAGACCCGTTCTTAATCAGGCAGGTAATAAGCGTTGCCGTAATGCTATAGAGAGCTCTAGGGACGATAATCCCACCAGGGTATTGAGAAGTAATAGCCAAGCCAAGAGTCTCACTGGGCCTAGAGGAGAAACCGACTGCCTTAGGACCTCACCACTGGGTAGATATGTTCAAGGACGCCGGTGACTGACAAGCACTAGTCTCTCGTCGAAGCTCATATTATAGGCTAAAAGCAGAGGGTTCTGGGCATGTAAGAAGAGTCCAAGAGAGTGGTAGACTAGCCCTCTATGGTAAGCAATACAGCAAAGGGTCCAGCTGCCACCACAAGTCAATCACAAGTCAGCAAAGGCCAGCGGGTCAGGAAATTAAGACTAATATGGTAAGTGTTCCATTTGACCGTATTATTCAGCACCCTCACCACAAGTGAACAGCCTCCAGGATAAGTTGCTTCCATGTGTAAACAGACTGGTCACGTCTCTGCCCATGTGTTTAAAAGCACAGCGCAACAATATTAACAAAAACCACTATGAATCTACACCAGATGATGGACTAGGAAATTGAAGATCCTTTAAGGGAAGCCACAGGTAGTGTTCTATATGTCTGTGAAGTTTGCCAGCAGTCGGTCTCACCTACACACTACAGTAGAATCCGAGAACAAAACGATGAGAGCTCCTGAGCACTGAGAGCAGAACAGGTCATCTCAGCTGCTTCATGTTGTTTCATCTATATGTCATCAAGCTACCCTGGCTGGAATCCAAAGACCGACTAAGGCGAATGACAGGTAAGTAAGCTAGAGCAGAACGGTAAAATAGGTGAGGAGAAGCACCACTTCCACTCAAAATATGTGTCGCTATTTGATGAAAAGCCAGTTTAGTACACCGCTTCTCTGAATGTGGTCAGGGGGAGCGAGACACGGTTCTGAAGATTGACGGTGAGGTTAAATGGACGACAAAGCACCTCAGAGGTTCGCTTCAAATCTCTACGTGTGCGTCATGAGCCGCCATTTACCACTCGCAAGGCTGTATAAAATTCCTCACTAAATAATCTCACCCAGGAACATCTACCAAATCGAAACTCATCAGCGGATCATCCTCAGCTGGTTCATCTGTCGATATCAGGGCATAAACCAGCATAAAACCACCAGAAGGCCCCCACGCCGCAGTCCGGGGCTCACCACAGCGCCAAGCTCTGGAACTAAGCAGCCATATTCTGACTGGGCCAGACGATGCCCCTCTGATAGCATACCTTAACGCATCACAATAATATTCAATTCAAGTCTGTCATATTCAATTCTCCCTCCTTGTGACAAAGAAGCACTCCCTAAGCACCTCTATTTTTGGTTGATGTAAGTTCAGTTAACAGCAGTCTTAACAGCATTGCTTCCCATTATTGTAATTGTAATTGCATTTATATAGCGCTTACTACCCCTCATGAGGCGTCAAAGTGCTTTTACGGTCAGTAGCAGGCTACTCCGGAACCCATAAAGGATTAATGGTGAATTAGTATAAGAAATATGGAATTAATCTCTCTGCATCTTCCTTCAAAGGAAAGACTTTCATTCTGGAATTTTCTTTATAAATTAGAGGTTGTAATGTGAATAGCACTTCAGCTACTTCTGCTGAGAATTGTTTTAAGCCGGCATTATGGGAATAAGCATTAGTATCTTATTATGTCTGATATAGAGTGAATTTACAATAACCATCCAGATGTCAACAATAAAAAATCCATATAAACTAAGGGAACCATACCATCGCGATCCATAGCAAGATGCCTCAAGGTGAGGTACTGTAACACCCAGATGCGCTCTAAATATGCTCTTAGGCATAGACACTTATACCCTGACAAGATGGCTTTCGCAGGATGTAAATTACCTCACACTGTGGTGAAAACAGTATGTTGTGGGGCACAAGAAGGAATTCTTAGAGGTAATGCGAGGGACCTACCTCTTGCGTCTCACAAGGGGCCACTGTCAAATGAAAGAGGCATAAACTCCGATTAGGACGCAGAGTCACAGCACCACAATGTATGCAGGCTATAAGTATGGCCCAGCTGATAGAAATGGAGTAGGATCCCACCTATACCTTTCTAATATGTGTGATTTGTAGCTCTAAAATGTTGTCGATATTGGGGGAGGGTTGACACCGGAGCAGCAACAGGATCATCAGGTTGCACTCTCTAACTGCTGCGGCCTGCCACTGAGCATCCAACATGATCTTGGTCCTTTCATTCAGTTACCCCATCTCTGTAGAATCCCAGTTTTTGCTTGGTGGTTGCAAAGGAACTGATTAACAGCCTGGGATGTGTATTGTGGCCAAGAGGAAAATGGGGGCCCTACTTTCTGTGTTAAACAGTCCATGAACAAAATGGCACCATATCCGAATGATTGAAACCTGAGCCCTACTGGTGAAATGTCAGACATGCCAGAGTGTGTTTCCTAGAATACAGGAATAAGAATGCAAACTGCAGGGTTTGAAGGAGCTGCATCCATATTGTGGGAATTCCCAAACGGGCAGACAGAATGGTTGAAACACTTTTCTTCTGGGGCTACAGTGGAAGATAGCCAGTTCTCATGGAATTGCTAAAAGGTTTTTGCAGTGAAAAGAGTGAGCAGTGTGTCGGTCCCAGCCCTCTCCTAAAGCAACCGCAGTTGATTAAGAGCAAGGGTGCTACTCTACAGAGACCAAGACTTTATGCTGTAGCAGCCCATGCACACTTTGGGTTGATACTGTCAATGTTCTGATGTTCTATGATTACATGGTGGCAGTACAAACCCTGAGTTACACATTTTTGGAGTGAAGAAAATACAGAGAGCTTCAGATCCGGTATATGTTACTCTTCCTGGACCACTTAATAATAATCTATGTACTGAGGAGAAACCAGAAGATAATGTCTTGCCCGTCTCTGAGTGAGATGTGTGAAGAAAATCAAGTGAGAGGATGGACACTTGTAGCTACTTTACAGTCGGTTAGTTAGATCACCCTCATAAACGCTATGTTAACTGTGCGGTTTATATCGTTTTTCCGCCCCACATATGCGTTATGGCATTTATCATTGGGTGTTCCAAATTCGTGCTGTATGCCAGCCTCAAGCCTGAGGCAACCTCTGGTGCAGCGTAGTAGTGTCCAGAGATATACAGACACCCCCAAGAAAAGACTGTATTCATAAGAGCAAACCTTCACCTGGTTGAAACATTAAAATTGCCATAGGGTGAAGTTGTTATTAAAACCAAAGGGAATAATTGCAGATCGTGTTACTAGATCTCATTATATCACTTTAAAGAGAGTCAACATGTTTCTGCCCTGTCTTGCCCAGCCGGGTCTAAGGGGCATTCGTCAGGACAAACAATACAAAATAAAAATGCTTTACTCACACAATTTGTGAAGTACTACGTGTTTTTTTTGTATTACCACTCAGTTTCTAGATAGGTGAGGTATACCTGTAATGAAAGAAACACACAAACAAGTATGGGGTTACACATTCAGCACTCTCAGTAAATCTCAATTTGAGACACAGAACGAAGAGAAGGGTGCATAATTTATGCACAAAAAAAGAGAATTCATAAGAGCAGTCCCTATGGAGACCATTGTGTTATCGCTATATCAGGAGACAGTATTAATTATAACATTGTGGGTAGATTCTAGCTAGTTCTATGATCTGGGGAATTCTAGATGTCTCAGTACCCCTGTGTACCGTTAGATGTTAATTATGGTAACTCGGTTTTTGTTCACTGCTGTGTCTGCTGTGATAGACTCATTCATTACACCCCGTAAATGTTTAAAAAATGGTGACTAGAGTACTATTTCAATGTCGGTATGTTCATTATTGTATCCGCTCGATATTAGAAGTAGGCTTGCAGGTTGATTTTAGTTGCCCTATTTACGTTTATTCACCCTTTTTAGTCCAATTCATACATGGTAACACCGATCATATGAATATTTACCTTGATAAGGTTACAGCCGTATTTCTACAGGAGGGACGGACGCATTGGTCCCAGGCTGAAAAAAGAAAGAAATATAAGGGCATTTACATTACCGGACTCGTGGCCAAGACCGCTGTTAGTTTGGTGTTGCCGCCATTCTCACCCGCATGTGGATACTACTCCGGGTCTAGTGCTGGCTCTGCCCCTGGACGCGGAGGTCTCGTTTCCTGCTTTCTTATACTGTATTCGAAATAGAAAGGGGACTACGAGTGCTTTTTTAGGCGTTTCTTTCGTTAAGATTTATCTACTTTATTTACGGGATAGAGATGCAAAAAATAGTATCCCTACAATTATCGATGTTTTTAGTGATAATTTGTTTTGGGAAAGGGACATGTGTATTTTTAGAAGAGTGATCGGTGTAATTTTACAAGAATGGATAACGATTTCACAATTCTTCAGGTCAATTCCAAATGTCTTTAAATAGTCCGTAATTTTACGGGACTGTTATAGAGTTACTCAGTGAGTATCTATGAGTTGTAGCACAGTCTCATAGTGCCCATTTCATGGAAACTAAAGATGGACTAATCAAATCCATCTCACTTCCTATTGTAGACAGGGGAAGTTTCTACCTACTATAACTCTGTTATTAGAAAGAGATATCAAATGTAGTGCATATAATATTATTTTTACAAGGGCAACTGTTCTGTGTAGTTTCATCTACTTTATGCAAATTGGTGCCAAGGTATATTGTCATTCAGTCCGCCTAGGTGTGTTTTAAGCCGATTTACCCATCTTTGCTCCTTTTCGAACAGTATCCTTTCAACATTTGAGGTTTAGTCATAAAGCATTTCTATCACTGTCCATCTTAGTTCTTCCGCTTTGTGACCATATTCAATTAAATGAGAGCACAGCTTAGTTGTGTTTTTCTTCAGCTTAATGTTGCTTTTATGTTCCCTAATCCTTGTTTTTATTTTCCTGCAAGTCATGCCAATATATTTCTTTTCACAAGGGCACCATATCATGTAAATACCATGCGTAGAGTTACAGTTGGTGTGCTGTCTCTGTATCCAGTGCAGTGAGCCAGTAAGTTGTAAGGATTTTGTCATCGTTGTTAATTTGCACACCAGACAGGTGCCACATGGATAATGGCCAATGACTGGGGCCATCTCAATGTGTCTTACTTGTGTTGTTTTTCGGCGTTTTACAGGTCGTGTATGCACAAGTATATCTTTCAGATTTTGCGTGCTTTTGTTAGCGAATCTAGGCTTGGGCCAGTTGAATGTACCTGTTGATAGGATTCTTCAGTTTTTATTGACTATTTTTTGCACCGCGTGTGTCGCTGGGCAGTACGTTGTGACACATGTCATAAGATCAGGGATTGGTTCTTTCACATTTGTTTGTAAGAGACATTCTCTTGGTTGGTATTTGGCTCTTTTCCGACATTTCGCTATTGTCGTCGGTGTGTAGTCCCTGTTTATCAATTTTTGACTTAATTCTTGTGCCTATACCTTGCAGTCAATTGCCTTGCTGCAATTCCGTTTGAGCCTCAGGAATTGGCTGTACGGTAGATTATCCCGCAGTGGTTTGGAATGGAAACTGTTGTATGACAGGAGACTGTTTTTAGCTGTCGGTTTTTGGTATGTCTTTGTTTCAATCAGTCCCTTTTCAATGAAAATTGTCAGGTCCAAGAAATCTATGTCGGTATTATCAGCTGTAAAGGTGAATTTCAACCATTTGTCTATCTCATTAAGCCATTCAATAAAAAAGTTTAGGTCCTTTTCAATTTTCCAAATCATTAGAATGTGATCTATATATCGTTTCCAATAGAGTATTCTGGATACGAATGGATTTGTGTCAGTGAGTACAAAATGAGTTTCGAATTCACTGACGTATAGACCTGCTACTGATGGAGCAAAAGCACTCCCCATGGAAGTGCCATGGCTTTGCAAAAACAAGGTCCCATCATATTCGAAAAAGTTTTCCGTCAGGGCTAGTCGGCAACATTCGAGGACAAAATGCTGAGGAGTACGGTGACTCCAATCTTCCATAAATAGTATGTTTTCTAGCATTTGTAGAGTTTCCTCTTGGGGGAGATTGGTGTAAAGTGACTCAACGTCTAGACCTACGAGTAACATGGTCTTTGGGTCAAAGCACATTCCAGACAGTTGGTTCAGAAGATCACGTTGTTGGTTGTATCCCTCTTTCTCTAGGATCACTATGCACCCCCCTTATCTGCTGAAATTGAAAGCGTACTTTGCAGGCACAGCATCCCAGGAAAATGATGGGGACACAAATTTGAGAAGAAAGTCCACTTTTAACCCCCCAAGCAGCATGATCCCAATAGAAATTCAAACCTTTGAGCAAGCACTCCTAAAAAGAGTAGATGAATTGAGTCACAACACCAAACAACCCTTTCAAAATTTAACCAAGAATGAACGCCGAGCTTTGGAGGAATTACAAAAAAATGACAAAATAATCATAAAGCCAGCAGATAAGGGGGGGGCATAGTGATCCTAGAGAAAGAGGGATACAACCAACAATATGTCCAAATTCGCAGACCAGTTTCTAAAACCACTGGTACAAAAGACATCTACGTATTTAAAGGACACTCGTGATCTTCTGAAACAACTGTCTGGAATGTGCTTTGACCCAAAGACCATGTTACTCGTAGGTCTAGACATTGAGTCACTTTACACCAGTCTCCCCCAAGAGGAAACTCTACAAATGCTAGAAAACATACTATTTATGGAAGATTGTAGTCACCATACTCCTCTGCATTTTGTCCTAGAATGTTGCCGACTAGCCCTGACAGAAAACTTTTTCTAATATGATGGGACCTTGTTTTTGCAAAGCCATGGCACTTCCATGGGGAGTGCTTTTGCTCCATTAGTAGCAGGTCTATACGTCAGTGAATTCGAAACTCGTTTTGTACTCACTGACACAAATCCATTCAAATCCAGTATACTCTATTGGAAACGATATATAGATGACATTCTAATGATTTGGAAAATTGAAAAGGACCTAAACATCATTTATTGAATGGCTTAATGAGAGACTCAAAAGGTTGAAATTCACCTTTACAGCTGAAAATACCAACATAGATTTCTTGGACCTGACAATTTTGATTGAAAAGGGACAGATTAAAACAAAGACATACCATAAACCGACAGCTAAAAACAGTCTCCTGTCATACAACAGTTTCCATCCCAAACCACTGCGGGATAATCTACCGTACAGCCAATTCCTGAGGCTCAAAAGGAATTGCAGTAAGGCAATTGACTACAAGATACAGGCACAAGAATTAAGTCAAAAATTAATAAACAGGGACTACACACCGACGACAATTGCGAAATGTCGGAAAATAGCCAAATACCAACCAAGAGAATGTCTCTTACAAACAAATGTGAAAGAACCAATCCCTGATCTTATGACATGTGTCACAACGTACTGCCCAGCGACATATGCTGTGCAAAAAATAGTCAATAAAAACTGGCGAATCCTATCAACAGGTAAATTCAACTGGCCCAAGCCGAGATTCGCTAACAAAAGGACGCGAAATCTGAAACATATACTTGTGCATTCACGACCTGTAAAACGCCGAAAAAACAACACAAGTAAGAAACATTGAGATGGCCCCAGTCATTGGCCATTATCCATGTGGCACCTGTCTGGTGTGCAAATTAACAACGATAACAAAATCGTTACAACTTACGGGCTCACTGCACTGGATACAGAGACAGCACACCGACTGTAACTTTACGCATGTTATTTACATGATATGGTGCCCTTGTGAAAAGAAATATTTTGGCATGACTTGCAGGAAAATAAAAACAAGGATTGGGGAACATAAAAGCAACATTAAGCTGAAGAAAAACGCAACTAAGCTGAGCTCTCATTTCATTGAATACGGTCACAAAGCGGAAGAACTAAGATGGACAGTGATATAAATGCTCTATGACAAAACCTCAAATGCAGAAAGGATACTGTTCGAAAAGGAGCAAAGATGGGTAAATCGGCTTAAAACACACCTAGACGGACTGAATGACAATATACCTTGGCACCAATTTGCATAAAGTAGAAGAAACTACACCGAACAGTTCCCCTTGTCAAAATAATACTATATGCACTACATTTGATATCTCTGTCTAATAACAGAGTAATAGTAGGTAGAAATTTCCCTGTCTACAATAAAAAGTGTGATGGATTTGTATAGTCCATCTTTAGTGTCCATGAAATGGACTCTATGAGACTGTGTATCAACTCATAGATACTCACTGAGTAACTCTATAACAGTCCCGTAAAATTACGGACTATTTAAAGACATTTGGAATTGACATGAAGAATTGTGAAATCGTTATCCATTCTTGTAAAATTACACCGATCACTCTTCTAAAAATACACGTGTCCCTTTCCCAAAACAAATTATCACTAAAACATCGATAATTGTAGAGATACTATTTTTTGCATCTTCATCTCGTAAATAAAGTAGATAAATCTTTACGAACTAAACGCCTAAAAAAAGCACTCGTAGTCCCCTTTCTATTTCGAATACAGTATAAGGAAGCAGGAAACAAGACCTCAGCGTCCAGGGGCAGAGCCAGCACTAGACGCGGAGTAGTATCCACATGCGGGTGAGAATGGCGGCAACATCAAACTAACAGCGGTCTTGGCCACGAGTCCGGTAATGTAAACGCCTGTATATTTCTTTCTTTTTCAGCCTGGGACCAATGCGTCCGTTCCTCCTATAGAAATACTGCGGTAACCTTATCAAGGTAAATATTCATATGATCGGTGTTACCATGTATAAATGTGACTAAAAAAGAGTGAATAAACGTAAAAAGGGCAACTAAAAACAACCCGCAAGCCTAATTTTAATATCGAGCGGATACAATAATGAACATACCGACATTGAAACAGTACTGTAGTCACCATTTTTTTAAACATTTACAGGGTGTAATGAGTGAGTCTATCACAGCAGACCCAGCAGTGAACAAAAACCGAGTTACCATAATTAACATCTAACGGTACACAGGGGTACTGAGACATCTAGAATTCCCCAGATCATAGAACTAGCTAGAATCTAACCACAATGTTGTAATTAATACGGTCTCCTAATATAGCGATAACACGATGGTCTCCATAGGGACTGCTCTAATGAATTCTCTTTTTTGTGTGCATTAAATATGCACCCTTCTCTTCGTTTTGTGTCTCAAATTGAGATTTACTGAGAGTGCTGAATGTGTACCCCTATATTTGTTTGTGTGTTTCCATCATTACAGGTATACCTTACCTATCTAGAAACAGAGTGGTAATACAAAAAACCACGTAGTACTTCACAAATTGTGTGAGTAAAGCATTTTTATTTTGTATTGTTTGTCCTGACAAATGCCCCTTAGACCCGGCTGGGCGAGACGGGGCAGAAACATGTTGACTCTCTTTAAAGTAATATAATGAGATCTAGTAACACGATCTGCAATTATACCCTTTGGTTTTAATAACAACTTCACCCTATGGCAATTAAAGTTTCAACCAGGTGAAGGTTTGCTCTTATGAATACAATCTTTTCTTGGGGGTGTCTATATATCTCTAGACACTACTACGTTGCACCAGAGGTTGCCTCAGGCTTGAGGCTGGCATAAAGCATGAATTTGGAACACCCAATGATAAATGCCATAACGCACATGTGGGGCGGAAAAACGATATAAACCGCACAATTAACATAGCGTTTATGAGGGTGATCTAGTAACCTACTGTAACATAGCTACAAGTGTCCATTCTCTCACTTGATTGTCTGGAATTTTGAATTGGGGAACTGAATGGACAAGAATTCCTCCTCCCTACTTGGTGATTATGAGATGTGTGAAGACCAGGCAGCTGAGAGTCCACGTCCAAAACCCTACGGCGTTGAAGATCATCATCTTCAATTATTAAAAGAGAGGATGCTAATTTATCCTCTGCAGATGTCCTCTTCAGAAGTCTCAGATTGGCATTGGCAATCTCTAGCAGAGACGAAGGATCCAAAAGGCACTCCTATGACATTGTGCTTAATCATTTGATGTTGACCGCTCGTTGTTGCCAAACGCGGTAGATTGACATTCACTTATATCGGGGGGGGGGGGGGGTAGAGGTGCGTGGAAGATGGGAGTCCATTAATGGCTTCTATGGACGTAAATGCTAATAAAAGTGCAAGTTGATGGGGTAAAATTATTGATATTCAGGTAATCAATAATGCATGCATGTATACAGATATTTATATGGTATTTCTATAGCACGAACCTAGCAAAAAGGCAGAGGATCGCTCTACCTGGTCAAAGACAAGCATAAAGTCAATGAGTAAGTGGGGAGGAATTTGAGTAGTGGATAATTAATGCATTGTGATGTAGTGTTCTTTAAGGAAGTGAGTCTTCAACTGTTTCCTAAACTGGAGCAGCATTTAGATGTTGTGGTTATGGAGGGGAGTGACTACACTCAAACAAGTTACCACTGTTCAGGTAGCCTACCTGCTGTGCAGTACAATTTATTACTGGCTGCTGCCAATTCCAGAGTAATTAAACAACAGGGGGTGGTGATGGACAGAGTTTCAGAATTAAGCAGAATACTCTCACCCAGTTAAGAGATCAGGGCTTAATCCAACACTGTTTTTTAGCTCATTGCACCATCCCAGCTCAGAACCTGGCTATATGCAAATTAGTCTGTCCCTGGCCCAGTGCATCATGGGAACAGGGCAAACAAAACTACCAAGCCAATTCTTTCACTGGGAAGGAAACAAGCTTCCGGGGACCGGTTTCTGGCATTTCAGCCGTCTTCGGCCCGGCTTGCTTGAATCCTGATGGTGCAATGAGCAAGGGACTCACGTCTGAGTATACCCTTCCACGCTTATGGTGGACAAAATAATTAAACAACAGGGGGTGGTGATGGACAGAGTTTCAGAATTAAGCAGAATACTCTCACCCAGTCAAGAGATCAGGGCTTAATCCAACACCGTTTTTTAGCTCATTGCACCATCCCAGCTCAGAACCTGGCTATATGCAAATTAGTCTGTCCCTGGCCCAGTGCATCATGGGAACAGGGCAAACCAAACTACCAAGCCAATTCTTTCACTGGGAAGGAAACAAGCTTCCGGGGACCGGTTTCTGGCATTTCAGCCGTCTTCGGCCCGGCTTGCTTGAATCCTGATGGTGCAATGAGCAAGGGACTCACGTCTGAGTATACCCTTCCACGCTTATGGTGGACAAAATAATTTAACAACAGGGGGTGGTGATGGACAGAGTTTCAGAATTAAGCAGAATACTCTCACCCAGTCAAGAGATCAAGTCTTAATCCAACACCGTTTTTTAGCTCATTGCACCATCCCAGCTCAGAACCTGGCTATATGCAAATTAGTCTGTCCCTGGCCCAGTGCATCATGGGAACAGGGCAAACCAAACTACCAAGCCAATTCTTTCACTGGGAAGGAAACAAGCTTCCGGGGACCGGTTTCTGGCATTTCAGCCGTCTTTGGCCCGGCTTGCTTGAATCCTGATGGTGCAATGAGCAAGGGACTCACGTCTGAGTATACCCTTCCACGCTTATGGTGGACAAAATAATTTAACAACAGGGGGTGGTGATGGACAGAGTTTCAGAATTAAGCAGAATACTCTCACCCAGTCAAGAGATCAGGGCTTAATCCAACACCGTTTTTTAGCTCATTGCACCATCCCAGCTCAGAACCTGGCTATATGCAAATTAGTCTGTCCCTGGCCCAGTGCATCATGGGAACAGGGCAAACCAAACTACCAAGCCAATTCTTTCACTGGGAAGGAAACAAGCTTCCGGGGACCGGTTTCTGGCATTTCAGCCGTCTTCGGCCCGGCTTGCTTGAATCCTGATGGTGCAATGAGCAAGGGACTCACGTCTGAGTATACCCTTCCACGCTTATGGTGGACAAAATAATTTAACAACAGGGGGTGGTGATGGACAGAGTTTCAGAATTAAGCAGAATACTCTCACCCAGTCAAGAGATCAAGTCTTAATCCAACACCGTTTTTTAGCTCATTGCACCATCCCAGCTCAGAACCTGGCTATATGCAAATTAGTCTGTCCCTGGCCCAGTGCATCATGGGAACAGGGCAAACCAAACTACCAAGCCAATTCTTTCACTGGGAAGGAAACAAGCTTCCGGGGACCGGTTTCTGGCATTTCAGCCGTCTTTGGCCCGGCTTGCTTGAATCCTGATGGTGCAATGAGCAAGGGACTCACGTCTGAGTATACCCTTCCACGCTTATGGTGGACAAAATAATTTAACAACAGGGGGTGGTGATGGACAGAGTTTCAGAATTAAGCAGAATACTCTCACCCAGTCAAGAGATCAGGGCTTAATCCAACACCGTTTTTTAGCTCATTGCACCATCCCAGCTCAGAACCTGGCTATATGCAAATTAGTCTGTCCCTGGGCCAGTGCATCATGGGAACAGGGCAAACCAAACTACCAAGCCAATTCTTTCACTGGGAAGGAAACAAGCTTCCGGGGACCGGTTTCTGGCATTTCAGCCGTCTTCGGCCCGGCTTGCTTGAATCCTGATGGTGCAATGAGCAAGGGACTCACGTCTGAGTATACCCTTCCACGCTTATGGTGGACAAAATAATTAAACAACAGATCTTGCAATATAGTTTTGCCTTATAACAGTACTTTTACTGTGTTATAAGGAGAAAAAGTTAACAATTAACCCAGTTGTTGGGGCACAGGCTTCGACTGGGAAGGAATGGAATATTTGAAGAAAAAGAGACATGGCAGTCCCATGTTGAAAGTACTGTTTGTTCTCGCCTTCAAACAATCGGTGTAACACTTGAAAAAGTATGGGTGTGACTAAAGATTTAAGATTACAGAACATCGACATATGATTCCCGCTACACATATGATATACTCCTGTATGTGAGAAGCCAGCAGCTGCAAATGGGGTATTTACAAGAAAAGTTGACACATTTGACAACATATCTCGCCTTAAAATTAACTGAGGCAAATCCTGTCTGTTTCAACTCCAGAATACTACCACAGCCATACAAACTGGTCAGAACTTGCGTCCTTTCGTGGGAGAATGCAGGACATTTAGATACATGAAGATTGAGGTTTAGTATTCTGATGCAGAACTACTCGGGCACACATTTACAGAGCTGTGTCTGCCATCAGAAACTCAATCTGGAAAGCACAGTCATTGGCAGGAACTGGTAGAGTGGTGATATAAACAAATGGTGACACTTCACTACCTAATTTTTTTATATGCCAACCCACCAATCTTGATGCTACACTCTCTTTCTAAAGACCTGGATGAAGTTGTCTGTGCATTGATATGGAAGGAGTGTAGGTGTATGATGGCACTACAAATATGGACTAACCACTTTCAATAGAGGGACTCGAAGCACCCCATTGTGAGCTCTGCTACATCACAGCTCAACTGCAAATTATTGCTAAATGGCTCCTCACATTTTGCATGCACAAGGCTCAATTCCTTGTTGCAAAAATAAACCCAACTGATCACTGCAGCTTAACTTTAGTGGAGAATATAAGGAGATGTACGATGAATATAGGATTGTTTTGGGCCAAATCCTAGAGTACTGCAGGTTGGTGGGTATAGTTAATTGATAATAGAACATGAGTGACTTGCAAACACCACTAAAAATAGTTCTGAATTCTCTTGATCTAGAGAAGCAGAGGCAAAGTAATATCATGTCTATAGAATCAGCTTTTACATGTTTTGGGGAGAGCACTGACAGGAGTAAACATGAGATGGCAGGAGGATGTCAGTAAGTAGTTCAGTGACAAAGAAAGGGAGAAAATAATGTTAAGTGCAGCCCATGACTCTAGAAGTAACAGATTCAAATTGGTACAATTTAACTAACTTTGCAGCACCCATCTCACCCTCACCAGATGGGACAGCACAGGATCTTTGAGAACCCAAATTGGGAATTGCCCTAGATGACATGAGCCTGATGTGGCCTTCTATGATATGGTCTAGGGGTGCTTGGGACTAACCCGTACGTCTTTAGAAACATGGGAAGCAGTACTTCAGCAATTCATGAAGCAATTCAATGACAGGTCTCCTCTAATTGTCAAGCACTGCCATTTTTATATAAATGTAAAATGTGATGAAATGTTCACATTGGAAAATACTGGATACTCCCCTTGAGTCCTTGGATATTTCACCCCTCCCCTCCAATCGAGACCATGAATGATTTGTTATTTTGATGCTGATGAGGCTTATCCATACTTGGAGAAATTAGTGCTGCTAAAAGTCTCTGCTACAGGGACTCCAGAGATGATAATTTTGCCATATGTCCAAACTTTGACTGACTTGTAATGTTGGATGCTAAATATGGTAATGTGGTATATAATCATATTAGCTATTTATTTTACCATTCTTTATATTAGAACAATAAAAGGTGTTTTAAAACAAATCAAGAATGGCCCACGTATTACCTGAATAGATTTTGGTGGATGTGGATAACTGATGATTTTCCATCTCTAATGATAGACTGGAAAGACTTGGAGCCAGGCCTGTCCCAGTAAATCTGCCAGTTGTTCTTCGTAGTCGTGATCTGTCCAGCCCTGGGTCACAGAGTGATCGTTGGCATCATCCTCAGGATGGCATCCAAGGCTAGGCCTCACACAGGATCAGCATGTATCTGCTTACCTTGGTCGTGGGCCTCAAGACATGAACCTCAAGTCTGTTCTAGCAGTTCTTCTCAAAAACTGTCAAAACTCGCCATAACATCATCACTCATTCACACACATACACCACACCCCTGGAGATGCTCCCCCAAGCAAACTATTATGAAAGCTGTCACTCACACCAGGCCCAGTCCCCACTCACAGCTCACTTCCCTCTTTGTCTGGCTCACAGTTTCCAATATCTGCACTAAACCTCATTCACTACTATTCTTCATTCATTCCTAAAGGCCCCGGGCCTAACATGTCTACACAATGCTACATCTTTCTTTGGGATCATCACAACATGGTGGTCCTCTGGAACAATTCTTATTGTTGAATACACTGTTTATAAATGTCAACCAGATCATAGTTATTGCAACAGTGTCCAATGTTCCTTACTTAATTTGGAATCAGTATTTTAATGTTTGGATTAGTTAGGTGCATATTAAAAGATCACAGTAAAGTGATGATTAGAAAAGTCAGTTTATTTTACATCACTTGTTCACATCCAGCCAAGGCGTGATTCCTCTCATTTTCTCACGCTATGATGAAATCCTGGAGCAGGGCCATTACACAGTCTTAAAGGTAACAGGTTTCCTACGAGAACATCTTCTTAAAAGAATATAAAACATCCAGCTTGATTATACAAATTACGCTTCCTCTACAGGAATAAAATGACCGCAAACAAATTATACCTCCTCCCAAGGCAATCGAATTCCAAAAACAAAACACCTTGAAAATGTCACTATGGATATAATAATACGTAGAAAATGGCAACAGGAAATAGCATTATATCTATCTATTCATACAATACTGAAAAATAATCGTCATCTTTCTTGGGTCTCTCACACTACAACCACTGGTTATAGTTGCCTTGTTTTCATATCTATGATAAGAGTACCCTTTCTTTTACCAATCATCGCGCTCTAACACATTGCACTTTACCACTTTCCTTATGTTCTGTCCTACTACTTTCTAGCACCACACTGTTCTTTTTCATATCAGCTACGCATTTGGAGACTGACTACTTAACCCCCTCCTTTCCGTACAAGCTAGCTTTGCACACACCATGTCCCCTTCCAGGCACTACTTCATTGCACCTTCCCAAATTGCCACTGTGGGCCATATGTACAGAAATTAGGAATAGTGGTTTCCTAATTGTGGTTCTTACTGGATCAAAATTAGGAAATCGTAGTTCCTAATGTAGAAAATAATGAGTTGCAAAATAGCGATTCCTAATGGGTTCGCAAATAGCCGTATTTCATGAATAATAATGAAGTAGGTTGCAATTTGCAACCCATTAGGAATGGTGGCCATCACATGTATGGTGACCTGTTGAGATCAGCAAGCCACCATGTCTGTGACTGCTTTTTAATGAAGCATTTTTTTTAAAGCATCTCGTTTTCCTTAACACCTTCAGTGCATGAGGCACAGTGGCGCTGTGCTCATCGCGCCCCCCACTCCCCGCACCGCGGGGGAATTAGCCCCGCGGCGAAGGGGTTAAAGGAAAACCGAATGCATTTAAAGAAAGTGAAACTTTTAAGTTTCATTTTTTAAGAGTATGCAGTCGTATGTGGGACGAACAATTGTTACTTACCTGCAAACGGTGGTTCTCCAGTATTGGTGTCTTTCATAGATTGACATGCTTGAATAGATTCACATGCTTGAATATTCCCCGTCGTCAAAGTGGGAGCCCCACGGTAAATAAAAAAGCAATAAAAACAATCATATATGTACATGAGAACATAATTACATCCATCCTAAAACCACAACTACTCATAAGTCCAAGGTTAGCTTTAACACATAGAATTACATTAGAAGAAAAAAGCACTTTAACCCCTTGCATGCTGATGACGGCCCCCAGCCGTCATGCACTACGGTGCTCGTGTGCTAATGACGGCTGGGGGCCTTCATAAACCCGCCCACTCGCGATTCTGCCGCACAGGCGCAGAATCGCGGCCGCATGGAAGGGGTTAATAGCATATCCAGGTCGTTATGCTAATCCAAACTACAGCCAATCAGGTGCAAGCACCCTCTAGAACCTTCTCCTCAGAGGCTCAGGCCCTCAGATTTTTGTAGCACAATAGAGACAAAAGAGTCTAGGAGGAGAAGAGAGCCTCTGAGGGGAGGTGGGTGGGTAACATGTGAATCTATGAAAGACCCCAATACTGGAGAACCACCGTTTACAGGTAACAATTGTTCTTCTTCAGTATTGGGGTGTCTTTCATAGATTCACATGCTTGAATAGAATAGTGAGCAGTAATAGCTGACCGCAAGAAAACAGCAGTACAGTGGCATAAAATGCAATGAAATAACATAATATTGCCAGATAGATAACAACCCATACAGGCGGAGGGAAGGAAAGAGGCTCACCTTATTTAAAAAGATTGTGAAGCACCGCTTGGCCCACTGCTGTATCAGTTTCACAGATCGTCTCTAGGCAGTAGTGCTTCGTGAAGGTGTGCCTGCTGGACCACGAAGCTGCTCGACAGATTTGGTGAATCGGCACATGAGCAAACAGGGCAGTAGAGGATGACATCGCCCTGGTGGAATGAGCTCGTACTGTAGATTGAAGAGGCTTGCCGACCTTCTGATGACAGAATGAGATTGCTGAGTAAATCCAAAGTGCAATAGTTGGCTTGGTAACAGAACCCCCCTTGTGCATGCTTCCGTAAGCAACGAACAGTTGATCAGACCTACGAAAGGGTGCTTTTCTGTCGATGTAGAATTTGAGGCATCTTTTAATGTCCAATGAATGCAAACGTCGCTCCGTCTGAGATTGGGGATTAGCGAAGAAAGTCTTCAAGAACACTGGTTCATTGAGGTGAAAATCAGTTGGCACCTTAGGCATGAATGCCGGGTTGGTGCGAAGTACAACACACTCCGATTTGAATTGAAGGAAAGGAGGCTGAATGGTAAAGGCGTGGATATCACTCACGCGACGTGAGGAGGTTAGGGCGAGAAGGAGAGCAACCTTCCAGGTCAAAAATTTCAAATCCGCTTTGTGAATGGGCTCAAAAGGCGCTTTCATCACTTGCGCCAAAACAATATTGAGATGCCAGGTAGGAGGATGCCGAAGGGGCAGAAACATCCTGAATAGCCCCTTGAAAAACTGACGAATGACTCTGGAAGAGTAGAGAGAGGAAGACCCATCCTGCCGAAAACGAGATATTGCCGCTAGGAAGACCTTCAAAGTGGAGTGGGAAAGTCCTGATTGAGCCAACTGCAGAAAGAACGGCAGAAGCTGAGCAGGAGAAGAGTGCACAGGGTGGATGTTGGCAGATGCACACCAGTGACAGAACCTTTTCCACTTTAGCTTGTAAGTCTTACTGTGGACGAAGCCCTTGCATTGGCAAGGACGTCTCTACATGGCGGCGAAATATTCAAGTGGGCAAATTCAAAGTGCTCAGGTTCCAGGCCGATAATTTGAGAGGGAAGGGGTCCGGATGGCAGATCTGATCCTTGTCCATTGTGAGGAGATAAGCCCGAGGGCGAAGGATGACGGGTTCACACTGTGAGAGGAGCAGCAGTTCCGAGAACCACGCTTGTCGAGGCCATCCGGGAGCGATCAGCAGAATGTGGCACGGCTGTCTCCGCATTTTCCACAACACTCGAGGAACCAGCAGGATGGGCGGAAAAGCTTAGGTGAATAGATTGCACCAGTACATCAAAAGGGCATTCCCGCACGACTCGCGGTGGCGAAGCCAGCTTGCGTAAGAAGGGTAATTCCGGTTCACAGGGCTCGCGAAAAGATCCAGGTTCGGGTGACCCCATAGCCGAAAGATGAAGTCTAGAATCGGCTGATGCAACTCCCACTCGTGGGACGCGGACCTGCTGAGGGAATCCGCCAGAATGTTGGAGATGCCTGGTGGGTGAACTGCTGTCAGGGTAATCTGGTGACGGAGTGCCCAATCCCAGATGCTCTGTGCCAGCTGAAAGAGGAGCAGTGACTTGGTGCCGCCCTGTTTGTTTAAATAGTGCATACTGGTGGTATTGTCTGTTTGAATGAGCACTGATTCTCCCTGAAGCAGAAAACGAAAGGACTTTAGCGCAAGAAAAGTGGCCATCAGTTCCAATCTGTTAATGTGCCAGGAACGTTGAGACTGGGTCCACTTGCCCTTCACGGATAGCCCCTGAAGATGTGCACCCGAACCTTCCAGGGAGGCATCCGTGGACGAGCTCTGGAGCGATGGTCAGGAAAGAAGTAACGGCAGCGATGTTGGACGGTAGAGCCCACCAGCAGAGAGCCGGCCTCATTCGAGCGGTCACCAGGACTAGATCGTTGAAGGAGCCTGTGACCTGACGCCACTGTTTGTCCAGTTCCTCCTGAATTGGACGACTCTTGAGACTGCAATTTGGGATCAGGTAGATGCAGGAGGACGCCATCCCGAGAAAAGACTTCAACACACGAACTGAAACGGACCCTGTTGAACGGATGAGAGCCACTAGGCGTAGAATCCACAGCTGATGTTCGTGAGACACGAACGCCTTCGCCAACGAAGTATTCAGAGTGGTGCCTAGAAAGGTCCTGCAGGGAGCTGGATCGACGCGAGACTTCTAGGTGTTGATGGACAGACCTAGGGAGTGAAATAGAGTCTGACAGAATCGAGTGTCCAGAGACGCCTGATGACGAGATTGCGACTTGATGAGACAGTCCTCCAGGTAGGAAAAGATTTGAACACCCCTCAAACGTAGATATGCCACCACTGAGGCCAGGACATTTGTGAAGACGCGAGGGGCGGAACGAAGGCCAAAAAGAAGAACCTTGAATTGAAAATATCTGCGCCCTACCCGGAAGTACTTCCGGTGCCTTGGAAGTATCGGCACGTGGAAATAGGCGTCCTGGAGATCGATGGGGGTCAGGAAGTCGCCCTCCGAGAGAAGGCGGAGAATTTCCGTGAGCATGTGGAAGGATTGGCATTTTAGGTACTTGTTTAGGGCCCTTAAGTCGAGGATCGGACGCCATTCGCCGGACTTCTTGAAGACCAGGAAAAAATGGGAATAGAATCCCAGCCCCTTCTGAGATTTGGGAACCACTTTGATGGCACCTTTTTGAATCATGAGTAGAATTTGTTGAAAAAGCTCCTTGAGGTGAGCAGGAGGAGGAGTGTTTGGAGGGAACTTGACAAAACTTGACAAACTCCAAAGCGTTGCCTATTGACACAATGTCTAGCACCCAACGGTCCGAAGTGATTAGAGACCAATTGGAAAAGAAAAAAGAGATTCAACCTCCAACTTTGAGAGGGGAGGCAAGTCATTGCTTCTTAGAAGCGGCGCCTCTGTAGGAAGACTTTCCTCTGTAAGACTTTGTAGACTGTTGTGGATAAGATTGTTGTGACTGAGAGGAATATCTTTGGTTTCCTTGATTATAGGAGCGGTACTGGCTGGAGCCGCCGCGAAAAGAAGAGGAGGTGCCGCGTCCGCGCGCACCACGAAAAGGCTGCTTGCGAAACTGCAAAGTGCCTAGGGCACGAGCTGTCTCAGTGTCCTTCTTAATGGTTTGAAGTGCGTCGTCCACATGCTGGCCAAAGAGCGATGTCGAGGATCTTCGCCTGAACCTCCTGGAGAAAAGAGGTGGAACGAAGCCAGCCCTGACAACGTAAAACAGCTGCCCCTGCAAGCTGACAAATACCAGGGCACGCAATGTCCACAGAGCAATCGATAATCTCCGATACGCTCTTTCCCCCTCTTGAAGAATCTTGAGAGCATCCGCTCTGGAAAGCTCAGGAATGAGGTCGATAAAAGAGGACATATCCTACCACATTTGGCGGTCGTAACGACCCAGAATAGCCAGTGAATTTGCAGCTCTCACGGTGGTAGAAGCCATAGTAGAAAATTTCCGCCCAATCCCATCAAGACGACGACCCTAACGGTCAGGAGGCACGGAAATAGGGGAAGATGGATTGCTGGAACGACGCTGCGCAGCCTGTGTAATCACGGTGTCAGGTATAGGTTGTGCTACAAGGCAAGCAGGAGAACCTTCCGGTGCTATGTATTTGTTCTCCAAACGTGGAAGAAGCGCTGGAATAGAATTTGGCGTCTGCATCAGTTTGACGCCTTCGTTCCAGATAAAGTCAATTATGGGCACTGAACTGACTTGTTTAAGAGGCTGACTCTAAAAGTCATAAAGAAAACAATCTTCATCCTTTAGAATCATAGGAAGTTTGAAGCGTAGCGCCGCTCTTTCCATAATTTGGTGAAAACTAGCGATATCAACAGGAGGGGAATCCATAGGACCCGAAGAAGGCGGGTACGCTATTTGGATCTGATAATTGTCCCAATCTGCCATGGTCCCATCATCATCATCCACTTCGTCGTCTTCCCGATCCTGGTGAACATCATCGTCCTCATCAGCAGCTTCCTGTATCTGAACAGAAGGCGCAGATGGCCCCGGCAGTGCAGTAGACGAAGGAGCCGCTGTAGAGGCAGGTTCCCTAGGCCGAGGAGAACCATGGTGAGAAGGCGGAAAACGTCTATTATAATCCTCCAACATGTACTGGAGATTAGAAATGAGGGAGAGCGGTATTTGCGCTGTGGGAACCTGTGTAGAAAGTTCCTCGTCATGAAAGTGATGATCCTCCTGATCGTCCTCATAATCCTGACACTTGATGACCAGCTCCGAAGGACTTCGAGCAGGCCGGAATCTATCATCCTCCTCCTCATCAGAACCAGAGTCAGGCTCCGAACCTGTGGCAAAAAGAGGTGAAGGAGGCTGAGGGTGTGGTGGAAGCGGAAGCTGATCCACAGAAGCATGACAACGCTGAAACAGAGGGTCAACAGCAGGTGTCACGGAGCTGGATGTAGAAATTGGCACCAGAGGTAGTGATGCGAAAGTAGGCGTCGACAATAGTACCTCCGTCGACGGGACAACCACCGTCGACGAAGCCGTTGACGACAAGACCACCGCCGTCGACGAAGCCGCCGTTGACGGAGTACCCGCCGACAAAGAGGCTTTCTTCACAGAAGACATCGACGAAGATTTGGTCGTCGACGAGACTCCCTTTTTTGATGTCGACGATGAAATAGGAATCGTCGACAAGACTGATTTGAGCCTCACAGACACAACCGTCGACGCTGAAGACGTCGACGCATCCGACGTCGACGACCTGCTGGTAGAAATCGTCGTCACTGTCGACGTCAAAAAGCCAGAAACGGCAGATCTCATCCTCGGACAGATCGTCAACGATTTGGCACGTTTTTTGGCTGAAACATGCATTGAAGGAGCTGTGGACGCCTGAGAGTCAGATCTCGGAGGCGTAGGCATAGCAGGAAGAGGTGGAGATTTAGAAAAGCAGATTTTATGGCACGACACGGAGGCCATATTATGCAAATCTCCTTTATTACCACAGCTCAGCAGCAACAATTGAAGAACATGGAACTTCAATGAACATTCTAAAGTAGTATAAAGTCCCATGTAGACTATCTCTCATCCTTCTTTGTTGCTGCTGCTCAGAAAGATAAGTATCTCTCTTTAACATCCATTTCTAACCTTATATATCTTGTTCTTATTAACATCTATTATGATTGTTATATTATACCTTATGGATGTAAACTATATTTCATCGTTTTCATACGTTTTCTGTAATGCTGTTACCTACTCTTATATAATCGTTTTATAAAACGTGTTACTTTTACCCTAATCGATTGATTAATCGAGTCACTCTCCCTAACACAACCTTTTTTCCCCCTCCGGTCTTATTTCGGACCGGATTAGACTTAGTTTGACTTTATTTAAGCCTACGGCGCGCGTGTTTACCTTTGAAATGCTTGCGGCGCGAGACTGACTCTCACCGCGTGTTTACCTTTGACTTCCCAACGCGCAAAGCGCAACACCAGACTAACCTCGCTAGTGCCCGCTCATGCCTCCAAACTACGAGTCGTTCGTACTTCCCCCGCTTTACTGATCTTCGCTCTGTCTCCGTGCCTGCACTCGTCCGCCCCCTCCGATAATAACAACGAAGGGGCGGATTAGAGGAATGCACCCTAGCGCCGGCGACGCACGTCCTAACGTGCGTGCCGGCCATTTTGAAACATTGGGAATGCCTAAAACAATAACATTAGACGGGCATTTTACTAAATTGGGATAAAAACGTACTAGTGACAGTTATAACGACATTTATAGGTCTATTGTACACAATTCACCGGCGAAAATACAGCGTTTCAACCCAGTTCTTGACAGTGTTTCAAGATTTAATATTCTGATTGATATTTAATACAACTAATTAATTATTTAAAATTATTTATACAAGATGTCTGAACCCCTGTCAAACATCGAGGGACATCTAGAAAGACTCATCAATATAGCCTTTGAGAAGGTAATTGGATCAATTGATGAGACCATCGATAAAAAACTCGAGTCTTTAATACCCCAACGCCATTCCACTAGTAACCAACAAGAAGGAGCATCAAAGGCTCCACAAAAGCGGAGATTTGGAGGAGGTAAGGGTAAAGACCCCAAAAGACCTAAAGTATCCTCCCTCCCCTCACACCCTCGGGGTGGTGACACTAATGGCGCCTTGGGCACCCCATTTGGGCAAAGTGAAGGCCCGGAGCCCCCCACTATTATTGAAACTAGTGACAACTCAGAAGCTGAGATAGATCTCTCTTGTTCTTCTGAATTTAATTCTGACGAGGAAGAGGCGCAAGAACGGGGAACAGGGAGCTCACAATTGGCACTAAAGGCCCAAGACAATAACATGGGTCTCTTGGACCCTCTGGGTAATCCGATGTTTGATCCCCTCTTAATCAAACACCCGTTATCACCAGACTGGACCCCTTCCCAACATGTGGGAGATTACCTTACATTCTGGCTTAAAAAAGAAATCCCACAAGATGTAAGAGCCCGATTGCGCTCCGAATGCCCTAGACCTTCACTACCAAACAAAATTATGGCTACCCCAGAACTTGACCCAAAGGTTATTGCCTTTATTTCAAAAAACTCTAGGGATCCAAGAAAAGGCATCGACAAAGGCTTGAGATCTTGCCAAGATCGCCTACTTGATACAGTGGGTCCTATCACCAAAATTTTTGAGATGGCGGAATCTGCCTATCTGGAAGAGCGCCAAGTAGACCCTAAAGAACTTAGAGAATGGGTTCAAAGGGCCATTTGTTTAATTGGTAATGCCAACACTGCATTGTCTATTGAGAGAAAAAAGGGAATCCTTTTTAAAATTGATCCAAAATTAATTGAATTAGCGAAAACCAATACAGGGGAAAATACACAAGGTTTCCTTTTTGGAGACGAATTCATTAAAGACATGGCCAGATATGTCGGAGCCTTCAGCTCTATTCAAAAGTCACAAAAAGACATCAAAAAAGTCTTTCAAGATCGTGTTTTTACTCGGGCCGGGAGAATGCGGGGTCGTTTCCCCGGCCGTGGAAATTCAAACACAAGACCCTTCATTTCCCGTGGAGGAGGAAGATACACTAGCAATTCAAACTTCAGTCAATTCTACCCGCAGAGGCAAAGAAACCGCGGACGCAACTTTAGAGGAGAACGAAGACAACGTTCATTTTCTTCAGGTAAGAACCTTACCAGACCCTTTAGATACCCTTCCAAAAGTAGGGGGGAGACTACGCCAATTTGCTGGGAATTGGAATCTAATAACAAAAGACCCCTGGGTTCTCAACACTGTCAGGGGCTACAAAATAGACTTCATAGCTACCCCTTATCAATCCAAACCCCCACGAGAAATAGTTTTCTCGGGGAAAGACAAGGCTTTGGTGTCTCAAGAAGTTCAGGAACTTTAAAAAAAAAGTGCAATTATAGAGACTACTCAAACCGGCTTCTTGAGCAATATATTCCTTGTAGAAAAGAAAAACAAGGAACAAAGACCTGTCATAAATCTGAAAGAATTAAACCAATGGGTAGTTTATCAACATTTCAAAATGGAGGGAATTCACCTCCTACGAGACATCCTAAGAAAAGGGGACTGGCTGACAAGACTAGATCTGAAAGACGCCTATCTAACAATACCAATTTGGATACACCACCAAAAGTTTCTCCAATTCACTTGGCAAGGCCATCTATACCAATTTTCAAGCCTTCCCTTCGGTCTGTCTTCCTCCCCATGGTGCTTCACCAAGGTCCTCCGCCCCGTCGCCTCGTGGCTGAGACAAAAGGGAGTGAGACTGATAATATATCTGGACGACATACTCATAATGGCCCAGTCGTCAAACACCGTTACCCTTCACACAGACCTTACAATCAACCTCTTACAACATCTAGGCTTTGTGATAAACTTAAAAAAGTCATGCACAATTCCATCCCAACAAACTCAATTCTTGGGTTTTCTAGTAGACACCGTAAAGGCAGAACTTCGCTTACCAAGCGACAAAGTAAGAAAAGTAAGGAAGGAAATCAGAAAAGTCCTGAAACTAAAGAAATTTCCCCTGAGACTTCTAGCCAAATTATTAGGACTTCTTTCCTCAACAATACAAGCCATATTCCCAGGCCCACTTCATTACCGAGCTCTACAAAGACTCAAAACACATTTCCTGAGATTGAACCAATCATATTCTCAACTAATCTCTCTAGATCAGGAATCCAAAACAGAACTCATCTGGTGGCTAAAGAATCTAGAGGCATGGAATGGGAAAGCCATTTTTGGGGAAGAACCAGATCTTATAATAGAATCAGATGCGAGTTTGAAAGGTTGGGGTGCCAGATGTGGAAACTTAACTACCGGGGGTCGTTGGACTCCTCAAGAGAAATTGTTACACATCAATTGCTTGGAACTACTAGCAGGTTCCTTTGCAATTCGTTCTTTTACTCAGAACTCAATGAAATGTTGTGTAACCCTTCGCATGGACAATGTGTCAGCGGTTCGATACGTCTCGAAACTGGGGGGTCCTCACTCGAAAGACTTAACAGACCTAGCCAAGAGTCTGTGGGACTTTTGCTTGAACAAAGGTATTTCTGTTGTGACAGAACACATTCCTGGACTGAACAACGAAGTAGCAGACTGGTACTCCAGAAATTTCCGAGACTCCAGCAATTGGAGACTAAACAGACAAATATTCCTGACAATTCAATCCAAGTGGGGTCCCTTCAAAACAGACCTGTTTGCGGACCGTATGAATACCCACCTGAAGAATTTCTTCAGTTGGAGACCAGACCCTCAAGCCCTGAATGTAGATGCATTCCTGCAAGATTGGAGGGGACTAGCTCCTTATGCTTTCCCTCCTTTTGCAATGCTTCCTCGAGTTCTTCTCCATGCTCGACGTTACAAACAAAGTATGGTAGTAATAACTCCTCTTTGGAGATCTCAAGCTTGGTTTCCCATTATCCTGGAAATGAGCGTAGATTTTCCCATCCTAATTCCCTCTTTCAAAGAAATCCTACTGGATCCAGAGGGTCATATCCATCCACTAGTAGAACAGGGACTTCTTCCTCTGACGGCATGGAAGATTTCCGGCGACAATGGCGAATCCCTGGCCTTTCGTCTAATGCTTTCAGACTCATTTCTGAATCCTGGGCATCAGGAACAAGGAAAGCATATAGATTGGCATGGAATAAATGGGTACGTTGGTGCATTCAACGATGTTACGATCCCATTTCAACTGATTTAGTTAATGTTGTTAATTATCTTTCAGACCTCTTTACCTCCGGTCTATCTTATAGAACCGTGAATGTCTACAGATCTGCAATCTCTGCTGGTCATTCCTTAATTAATGGGATTTCTGTTGGACAGAATCTTCTAACTAAGAAAATAATGAGAAGTATGAGGGTTATTAAACCACCTGGCCCAAGATACTCTACCCTATGGGACGTTAACCTAGTTCTTAGAACCTTATCTTCGTGGGGAGATAATCCTTCTCTTTCCCTTAAACGTATCTCTTTTAAACTTACCGTTCTTCTATGCTTAGTTTCTTTTAGAAGAACCTCAGATGTTAAAACCTTAGACATCTCATCCAGAGCCTTTCAACCTGAAGGAGTTTGTTTTTTCTTGAAAAGAAGAACTAAAACACTTTCCTCTTCTATTTTCTACCCCTATTTTCATGGGAATAATAGACTTTGTGTAGTTAAGTGTTTAAAAGAATATGAAAAAAGAACCAAAGTTTTAAGATCAAACGAACCTCAATTACTAATCTCTTATAGATCTCCTCATAAGGGAGTCTCTGCTCCAACTTTAGCCAGATGGGTTAAAAATGTTATGTATGAAAGTGGTGTGGATATCTCAATTTTTGGGGCTCATTCTATTAGAGGTGCCTCTGCATCTAAAGCTTTCTGTCTTGGTGGTGGATTACAAGATATCCTTAGAGCTGCAGATTGGTCTAATGATGCTATGTTTAAAGCTTGTTATTTCAGACCAATCAACAATGTGATTGACAATGTTCTTAATGCACTTTAAACTTGCATAATATGGCCTCCGTGTCGTGCCATAAAATTTAGATTTTTCACAGCCTGCTGGGCAGAAAATCTGGATTTTATTAAGGACACGGAGGCTAATATTATCCCTCCTCTTGCTTTGATATCCCACCCTACTCTTTATACAATTGTTATAATATTGTTCTTTTCTTTCAGAATAAATTGTTTCTTCTCTTCTGCAAGTTGATATTGGAATTCTTGGTTCTCCAGTTGTTTTAAACTCTACGCATATGTTCTTCATGATGATCTTTCTTCGCAGTTTTTGGACAAAGAAGGATGAGAGATAGTCTACATGGGACTTTATACTACTTTAGAATGTTCATTGAAGTTCCATGTTCTTCAATTGTTGCTGCTGAGCTGTGGTAATAAAGGAGATTTGCATAATATTAGCCTCCGTGTCCTTAATAAAATCCAGATTTTCTGCCCAGCAGGCTGTGAAAAATCTAAATTTTCTCTAGTGATCATCAATCACTTCTTTGGCGTTAATCGCCTCTGATCTACTCGATTATTAGCTTAATCAAATAAAGAGGCAGGCGCTGGCAATCTGAAAAGCGATGAACAGGTTTATTTCTCCAGAGGAGAACACGTCAATTCAGACAAACAAAATGTCTTCTCGAGGTGCTCTAACTGTACCTCTGTGGCATAGCCTTTTATATACAACCTTGACTGTTTATTGCAGGGTAACACATTCCCGACAGTGGTTTAATACATCCCCGGAATCCCCGCTTTCAACTTGTTCTCACACATACCCAACAGCAAATGTCCCCCACCCTGGTCTCAGCATGTGATTGTTATCGCGCAGCTGGGCATTCCGGCAGGGTCTGAAGTATGCGGGATCGGTCAGATCTAGGATGGTTGTGTCATTGATTAATTCCGATCCCTTTGATGGGGAGTGAGTTTCTACTGTACGGGGGTAATATACTGTACCCGCATGGGCTGGCTATTGCCTGGGACCGGATCGAACAGCCAGGTGCAGGGGAGGAGGTTATCGATGGGCCTGTTCGTGAGAGGGGGATGAAAGGACGTGGGCGTTAGGCACGGAAAGTGGCTCCGGGGCTGGGTCATGCTGAGGATGCTTTATGACTCTAGCATGTGTGCTTGGGGCTTTGCAGAGCGCGGGGATGACTGTGAGGTCAGGGTGACACGCTGGTGACCGGCAACGCACGAAATGGCAGCGGTATCTAAAATGTGTGCCGTTTACGTGCATACAATGGCTCTTGTTAGGCAAGACGGCGCAGGCTATGTTCACGTCTGTCGATTCTTTTTCAACAGTCGCCCCTTTGAACATTCCAAGATATCTTGCTAATGTATTTCAATCCCCATGATATTCTGTATCTCTGTCATACATTGCATTAATTTGTTCTATACGAGTATCTACAGTCTTTGGACACAAAGAGTTCAGACATGGAGAACACAAGGGCGGTATGCATTGTATCCCCAAACAGCAGCCACATATTATGAAAACTGGTACCAAGATGATCATCAACAGTTTCCAACCCCAATCTTTTAATATGCCCCAAAACCAGCTCCCAAGTGTCCAAGTCTCTTGTTCTTGGTGGATCTCTGATGCCAGCCTGTGAAGGTGTTCAATTGCCTTATAGACAGAAGGCGAGCCATCAGGGACGAAAGTGCAACAGCTGGCACCGATGATGCGGCATGCTCCTCCACGGTCTGCCAGTACAACATCTAAAGCAAGGCGATTCTGCAAAGCCAACCGGCGGACCGCTTGAAGCTCGGCGGTGTTATTGGTGAGGATGCCGGCTGTGACGTTCAAAGCAGTCTCTACTGCTTGAGTCAGGTATCGAATGGCCCAGCTGTTTGTCAGCGGACCCCAAAGCGGGACAAGGCCTTTGGCTGCATCAAAAAAACTGGGATGCAGCAGAGTCCGCTTGGTCCGTGTCTCCAGATCGCCTTTCTCGGTGGTGTCCAGCAGGTGCAGTGTAGGTTGGAGGCAGAACAAAAGCGATGTAGCATGTGCCCCCCCTGTCTTTTGGGAGCCAGGTGTAGGCTTTTGTACCACAGATGAAGTACATGTTGGGTGATGCAACAAATGAAGGGGTTTCGGCAGTGTTCAGTTTTCTAGTGATCTGGCAAGTGCTGTGGCCCACGATTTCAGTCCCATGACCTTTGATGCAGACAAGACCTGGGACGCTTACTACAGATAGGGCTACAGTTGTGGTTGGAGCTGTTCGTTTCTTTAGAAAGGAGAAGGTTGGTCTGGCTGGGTTATTCGGTATTTGCATTTCCACTCGTTCTTTTGCAGGAATGTTCATTGGGAAAGTTGCGTTTGAAGTGAGAGGACAAAAGGGAGCAGTCGTTCTTCCAGTTTTATTCAGCCAGAACTCGTTATAGAATTGCTTCATTGTCCCATCGGATGTGGCATTGTCTTTGTAGCTCTCTTGCAGGAGCATTAGCCAGGCGAGGCAGGACCCATGAACAGAGAAGGGTGAAGGGATGAAAGGAATGGAGTGTTCAGTGGCATGTGGAAGCAGCCCACAGTTCCAACAGTTGGTGTCATTTGCAGCAAGATTGTTTTGGTGCAACAATCGTACAAAAGAATTGTTCCAGAACTCTTTGCGTCGTTCTCGGAGTCGTGGTGCAAGTGAAACCAGATAGTGTTCCTTTTCAGTGGTGGGTTGAACGGTCGGTATCAGTGTTTGGTAAGCAGGAGCACTCTCTTCGATGATCCAGACTGTGACCATTAGTAAGAGACTGGCAAGAGATGCTGTGAGGAGTATGATTGTCTTTATGCTGTGGATCTTGGCAGTCTTGGTGTCGTTGTGGCGGTTCTTTGGATGTCCAGGAGCTTCCATCACCTTCAAGAGGCTCGGTGACTGGCAGGACCACATACTTTCGTCTAGCGTTTCTCCTGGTAGCCTTTGTAGTGTTGGCTACCGCTCTGAGACTTGTGACTTAGTTAGTGGCCTGCTTCGTCGGAGCACTCTCCTTTCGTCGTAAGTTGTACCCTTCTTTGGACGGCACGGTGGGGTCTGGAAACTCTGTTAGTTCAAGTGTCTCTGTTTCAGGGTAACAACTCGGGGCTGGTCGATCTTTGGTCAGAAGCTCTTCTTGGGTGTCCACGTCTTCTTTTGTTGCCAGTGTCGATGCTATTCGTTTGCAGTGGTGAGCGTGCAGCCAGTTTTTCTTTCCTTTCACTCGAAGTGCAGTTCGGGTGGTGATTAAGACTTGCCAGGGGCCCGTCCACCGGGGTTCCAAACTCTTCGACCTCTGGAAGTTTCGAATCAGGATGAAGTCCCCGGGATTGATATTGTGTCCTGGGCCCCTGGATACATCTGGTATGGCTTGCTCCACCTGTTGGTGGTTAACAGTTAGTTCGCTCATCAGTTTACACAAATAGTCGGACATGAGTGGTTAATGGTTGTTGGTTTTGGGGCCGCCCAAATATTCATCGGCCTGCCGAAAACAATCTCGTATGGGGTCAATTGGTGTCTGGTTGGGGTTGAGCGCATGGATAGCAATGCCAGTGGTAGGGCATCGGGCCATTTCAGCCCATTGGTGGCAACTATCTTTGCTAGCTTCAGTTTCAGTGTGGCGTTGTGCCTTTCTACTAGGCCCGCTGACTGGGGTGGAAAACGGCATGGTACTTTTGTTTTACTCCCAGCCCCTTCAGTATGTGTTGGATGACCTCAGCTATCCATAAAACTCTACAAAGGCCGTATCGGGGGACGAATTCCTTCAGCAATACCTTTGCAGTGGCAGTGGCGGTATTGTCACGAGTGGGGTATGCTTCCACCCATTTGCTGAAGGCGCACACAATAACTAGAACGTATTTTAGACCATGGCACCTTTCTAGTTGAATGTAATCCATCTGGAGGATTTCGAAGGGATGGTCGGGGACTCCAAACCCTCCCCGTGGTACTACTGTCCCTTTCCCTGGGTTGTGTTGCAGGCATACCATGCATTGTTGCACTAGGCAGACCCCCCAGGATATAGCGGCATGGAATAGCAAATTTAGCGGCACAAAAATGGAAATTTAGCGGCACAAATATGGAAATTTAGCGGCAATTTTGCGGCATTTTATGTGGCCATTTTTCCTACAACAAACACAGATATCTTAGTTTTTTTAGTTATTTAACAACATGAAGCTATGTATATTTGGTTTCTTTACAATGTAGACACTTTGGGGCAGATTTACAAGCCCCTTGCGCTGCTTTTTTGCGCTTGGTGCCACTGTACCTGCTGCACTAATGATGGCTATACCTATCGCCCCTTTTATTAGTAAGCACGTTAAATAGTACAGTGTATTTTGAACACAACCTGATATCCCACCGGATGCCCGTTCCATCCATCTACCCACCCACTCTTCATCCATCCATCCTTCCCCTCATCATCCATCCATCCTTCCCCTCATCATCCATCCATCCTTTCACCCACCCCCTCATCATCCATCCATTCCCTCATCATCCATCCATCCATCCACCCTTCCCCTCATCATCCATCCTTTCACCCACCCCCTCATCAAACATCCATCCATCCATCCCCTCATCATCCATCCATCCATCCTTCCCCTCATCATCCATCCTTCCCCTCATCATCCATCCATCCTTTCAACCACCCATCCATCCATCCTTCCCCTCTACCCATCCCCCTCATCCATCCATCCTTCCTCTCATCCATCCTTCCCTTCATCCATCCATCCTTCCCCTCATCCATCCTTCCTTTCATCCATCATCCATCCTTCCCCTCATCCATCTTTCCCCTCATCCATCATCCAGCTACCCTTCCACCCATACATCCAGCTATTTAAATTTTCTCTCCATCCTTCCCCTCTCATCAATCCATCCATCCTCTCTCATTATCCATTTATTCAATCTTTCATTCATCCATTCAACCCATATCCTGGAGTACAGAAAGGTGCCATTGCTTGTTTGCCTTCTATGGCCTGTAGTCCTTTTTTTAAATCGGAAAATTGATACTCTGCTAATTCTTTAATCTATAGAATAAAACCATGATTTCATAGTATGCTCATAGAGAGCCCAGCGTTTTTGCACTAAACTTCAGCTTTAAGGAGAAGCTTGCTACGATCCAATGCTAAAAATCGTACATGGATGGAGCACTTAGTGCAACATCTTTAAAGCAAGGGCAGACATTTTGCTAATACAATTCACATTAGAGTAGAAGTGCAAGCACATAGACAGTTCCAGGTGTGCATGCTGCAGATAATCTCTCAGCAATGCAAGATTCGAGTTAAAAAAAAATATATTAACAGATTTAAGGTAGCGTGTCTTTTGTTTTCAATTTAAATTGTTCTCCGTTTCTTTCCCAAATTGACTTGCTGACTGTGTTTAAATTTGCCAGGTCAGTAAATGAGCCTTCTCACAGGCCTAAGACTCGAAGTTCCTATTCCTGTCACTGCAAACCCTTTCACATTACACTCGAAGGAGAACTGCTCTGTCCGATTCCTGCTCCATCCTCTGTGACAACAACCCATCCCCCCCTCCCCTCCTGTTGATGTGCAAGGTGAGGGCTCCCATTGTCATTCTTGTGGCCCAGGAAGAGGTGCGAACGAGCGCAGTCCCGGGCAGCTCTGAATGACAAAGAGCCTAGACCTTCACACTGCCAGCTGCAGCCGAGCTGCTTTAACCCTCTGACCCCAGTGTCTGTAGATCATCTACAGGTGTGGGGCAACCGGTGCATGTCTTTGGATAAAGCAGACCCCCCAGGATATAGCGAAAAATGCCGCGATTTCTACAAAAATGCCGATTTCGCGGGCATTTTTGTAAAAATCGCGGCCTTTTTTAAAAAGTGCAGATTTTGCCGCAAATCACGAAATCGCGAAATCGCGATATCCTGGAGGGTCTGACTAGGTGTTTTGCTGAGTCTGCTATCTTGTCGTTATGCCATACCCTAGCAATCAATTCGGTCATGTGAGCGGATCCTATGTGTGCGGGTAGGTGTGCCATGGTCAATATGGGGATCAGATAGGCGTTAGGTAGCAGCCATTTATCTCTGTCTTTTGTCCTCCAGCAGCCTTCATCGTCTTTCAGTCCCACCCGAGCCCGTTCAGTCAGTTTGTGTGGTGTACTCGTCAGTTGGATGTCTCTTATAGTGGCCCTAGCGTCTGTCCATTTCTCAGCTTGTGACCTAGTCACATACATTTGTGTTGCAGTTCTGTCTTCAGCTGTGGCTCGGGCAGTAACGTCAGCTAGTGCATTTCCCTGTCCAATAATGTCCGTCACTTTCTTATGTGCTTGGCATTTAATTACTGCTAGCTGCTTGGGGAGGAGGACTGCTTCAGTTAAGGCGGAAACTAGATCTCCGTGTAGGATGGGTGTGCCGTGCGAGGTCAGGAATCCTCTTTCCCTCCACAGGAGCCCGAAATGGTGAACCATCCCGAAAGCGTACTGGCTGTCCGCGTATATGTTTACTGTCTTTCCTGCTGCTAAGATGCATGCCCGTGTGAGGGCAATCAGTTCTGCCGCCTGCGCGGATCGTTGGGCAATGCGGGCTGTTTCTATTATGGTTTGGGCAGTGGTGACGGCGTATGCAGCTAAGGTCGTGCCATCTGGGAGTTTGATGCACGAGCCATCTACCCATAGTTCCCCGTCAGGTTCTGGAAAAGCAGTGTCTCTGAGATCTACCCTGCTCCCCGTCTGTCCGTCAGTGAAGGTAACACAGTCATGTAGGGGAGTCACGCTAGGGTCGTTTTCGGGTAGAGGTAACAACGTAGCTGGATTTAGAGTGGTGCATCGCTTCAGAGTAATGTGTGGCGCTAGCAGGGTCAACCCGTATCCTGTCAGTCGTGCACTAGTCAGATGTTGGGTTTTGGTCTGATTCAGAAGCGTGTCAACAGCATGGGGTGCTAACACTGTAAGGGAGTTGGAGAGTACTATTCCCTCACTCTGGCGGATCGAAACAGCTGCAGCTGCTACGGCGTGTAAGCACGCTGGTAGCGCTCTGGCTACTGGGTCGAGGGTGTCTGAGAAATAAGCGCAAGGGCGCTGCTTGGGACCAATCAATTGCGTTAGGACAGATAAGGCACATCCCTCTCTTTCGTGTGTTTAGAGGGAAAAGGGCTTGGAGTAGTCTGGAGTTCCTAAAATGGGTGCTGAACAAAGGGTATCCCGTAATTCTTTGAACGCTGTCTGGCATTCAGGGGTCCAAGGCAGAGGTAATGGAGTGTCTTTGGCTAGCAGGGAAAGTAGGGGTTTGACTACGAGACTGAAGTTCGGCAACCACTGAAGACAGAATGAGGTGAGGCCTACCAACGAGCGGACTTGCTTCTGGGTCTTGGGGACGGGTGTGTCTAGAATAGTCTGGATTCTGTCAGGCGTGAGCTTCCTCCCTTCCTTTGATAAGAGGTGTCCTAGATACGTGACTTGGGGTTTGCAAAACTGCAATTTCTTTCGGGAAACTTTGTGGCCATTCGCTGCAAGGAAGTGTAAGAGCTGGATGGTGGCGGTGACTGCTAGTGGAGTGGTGTCTGCTGCTAAAAGGATATCATCTACATACTGTATCAACGCCACCCCGTCTGGTAACTGAAATTCGTCTAACTGTCGTTTGAGCGCCTGGCTGCAGATGCTTGGGCTCTCAGTGTACCCCTGGGGTGCTCAACAAAATCTATACAAGTGGGATCTTATGGTAAATCCAAAGAGATAGCGGCTGTCTTGGTGAATGGGTATGGAGAAGAAGGCGTTCTTAAGGTCAATTACGGTGAACGTGGTGGCGGTGGACGGGATTAGAGTCAGGATGGTGGTGATGTCAGAGACTACATGCTACTGTGGCACAACTATTTTGTTGATCTCTCGCAGGTCAATGATGAAGCGGTATGCTTTCCCATCTCCCTCTCCTTGTCTCTTAATGATCGGTAGGATAGGACTGTTACAGACATTGCTCACTACCTCCTCTACTACTCCTGCTTCTACCAGTGACTGTATTATTTCAATCAATGCTTTCTCGCCCTCTGGTGATATCTTGTACTGGGGTGCTTTCGGTAAGGTTGCGTCTTGTCGTATTGTCACATACACTGGGTCTATCATCATTCGTCCTAGGTCTGAGTCAGCCTTGGCCCACAAGTGCGATGGCAAAGTGTCCAGTAGGGACACGTCTGCTTCGGTAATGGGGTACATGTGTTGAAATGGGTGAGGTCTTAGGTGGTGGTGGTTGTCATATATGATGACTCGGACTCCGTCAGGCGAGCATCTGATGATTGCTCGGAAATGCTTCAGCAGATCGAGACCCATAATGGCGTCTGGGGTATTGGAGGAGAGGAGAAATGTTGTGTCAATGATATTATCTCCAAGATCAAAAGAGATCGGTTTGGACAAGGGGTTAGTGGAGGGCGTACCGTCAAATCATATTGATGTCAGGTGTGAGCCAGACAAGGGTGCCATTGGAATCAGTCGCTTAGATAATGCACTACGTGTTGCTCCTGTGTCTACCAGAAATGGTGACTTCGTGCCCAGGACCTTTGCGGTAACATAAGGGCCTTGCTGGTCAACATAGAGTTCGACTGGATCCCTCGCTTGCCCTAGGCAGTCCTATGCAAAGTCGTACGTGTTGTCGTTGTCAGATTCTTGGTACTGATTCTGTCTGGGACGGTCAAATGCATTTACTCTACCGGGTCTCTCTTCACTAGCGTCATTTGCGTACCCTCTCCCACCTCCTCCACCTCTCGGTCCATTTGTCAATTCTCTCGCCCCTTTTTCCTTATTCATTCCTAACATGATCGGGCATTGGGAGTTCCAGTGTCCGTACCCTCTACAAAATGTGCACTGATCCTCTCCTAAGTCCCGACGTCCAGCGTAGGGTGTGGAGACATTATTTCTGAGTGGTGGTGTTCGAGGGATACTTTGCTGATACCCTCCCTTGTACTGTTCTTTCCCTATGTTCACCCCTTGTAACTGCACTATCATAACTCGTTCTTTTAAATCCTTCTTTTTCGTTTCGGTGGCCCTGTCGTTTTAGTTTTTCTGGTGTTCATAGTACTGGTAATATGATTTGGTGAATGCACAGCCTTGGTTTCAAATGAATTTTCAAAAAAATCGGGTGCTTCAAAGGGTGGCGACCAACGTCCCTGGGTGCCTATAGTGAATGCTGAACAGTGTCCCTAATGAGCCATTATGGACATCCCCTTAGAGCACTCCTCTTCTCCTCCCTTAGAATCAGAGGATTCCACACACGTTTTTATCCATTAGGAAAAAATGTTTATTATCTTTATCATTGCATTTGCTTGTATACTCTGTATTTGTTGTTTAAATTATTCACAACACTTTTAAGCGTATATTCACATCAGTGACAGAGGTTTTTTTGATATCCAATGCATTTCGGGCGTACCGAATCGCCCTTCATCAGGGAATACATACTCTAAAACAAAAACATATGATACCAAAATTAAAATGTAAACGTATAATTTCTAAATCAGTTCCAACCATTAACGTTCTGTTCAAAATACCGTGACTGACACATATACAAAACCCATCGGTGTACGTTCTTAGTGTGCTAGTATGTAGGTTCACTCACGTGTCACTGTATTCTATGTAGGTTTCAGAATCTGTAAAGACAGAAATCGATGCAAACGCTAGGGTAAATAATCTGCTCTAATGTTTAAAACTCTTCTCAAAACTAAAAGGTTGGTTTGGCGCTTTCTTGAAACTGACCTAGTATCTGTGATTTCGGCGTCTCAGTCGGCGTTCTCTGCCCTTCCGAAACGGATGGTAGTCATGGTTACTAATAACTACTGCTCCTATACGCTCTCATTCCGCTCACGTGATCGTGAGACAGGAGGAAAGACGACAATCGATCCCGCCGGGTTGGTCTATCCTTACTCTTCTAAAAGTGTCAGATTAGTGATCAGTCTATTTAAAGTGGCCAAATGATAATTCTAAAAGTCAAACTAAATACTATACATGCTAGTAGTATAAAAGGATCGAACCCTGGTCTGTATCTGAAACCAAGGACCAAAACGTTAACGCTAGTGCTATACAACCACTTGATGTGTCATGAGTAAGTTGAATAGTATCATATGCATTTGGCTGAACATCAATAAATTATATTCAAATGAAAAAAACATTTACATAATTGTGTATGAAATATCGCAGGTTACTCAGTCCAGAGTAAGGGGGACCAGAGAGTCCCTTACTACTATACATTACCAGTTGCCAATTAAAGATAGCATGATAGTTCGCTCCTTTCATTAAGTCCATTAGGACTGTGGGTAGACAGTTTGTGAATCCAAAAGTTTTCACGTTGTAGCATATGCTTAGTGTTATCTCTTCCTTCTGCTTTCTCTACTACTTCCAGAATGATGTACTGTAGTTGAGAGATGTTGTGTTTTGCCTCTATAAAGTGCGTAGCTACTGTTGATTTGAGGTTCTTCAGTCTAATGTTGGATTTATGTTCGGTCAGCCTTACCTTAATGCTTCTCTCCGTTTTACCAATGTACAATTTGCCACATGGGCATTTCAGTGCGTAAATTACATTCTTGGAGTTACATGTAGCATTGATTCTGATTTTTATTTTATTCCCTTTCATTGGATGATTAATAGAATTTCCTTTGATTATGTTGTTACAACATCCACAGTTTAAACATGGTTTGGTTCCTTTAAATATCTCAGTTGCTGGTTTCCGCTGTTTGAGGATTTCTCCTAAGTTCTGTGCCCTGGTGTGAGCAAATATTGGGTTCTGTGCAAATGTGTTTAGAAAATCTCGTTCAGATTTTAACATGCTCCAATGTTTTATGATGATTCTCTTGAAGTTGTTGCTTTGCGTTGAGTATTTGGATACCGCAACTATGCGTGTTTCTTCACGTTTTTGGGTTGTTTTTAGGAGATTCCTTCTATCCAGATTATCCACTTTTTCTCTTGCTTTGTTAATCACTTCTTTGGGGTATCCTCTGTCTATAAATCTTGAGCCCATCTCATCCAAGGTTTGTTTTGCATTTTCGTTATCTGAAGTTATCCTTTTGTCCCTTGTCATTTGGGAGTAGGGTAGATGTAGTTTCAAACTTGGCTGATGAAAACTAGTATAGTGTAACAGATTGTTCTTGTCAGTGTCTTTACGATGTACATTGGTTTCGAAACCTTTTTCAGTGTGGGTAATTCTGACATTAAGAAAGGTTACAGTGGATTCTGATATATCCCACGTTATTTGAATTCGACTGTCCTCTCTGTTGAATTCCTCTAGGGCAGTTTCTAGCAAAGTTTTGGAAGATTTCCACATGATAAAAATGTCGTCAATATAACGAACCATGAATTTGAGGTTTTTTTTCCAGATAGGTTTCGACAACATGTTGGATTCTTCAAAGTCTTCCATAAAGATATTCGCGTACACCAGGGCCGCCGAATTTCCCATGGCGGTTCCTGTTAGTTGCTGATACCAGTTGTTTTCATATTTAAAGTAACTTTGGTACAAAGTGAAAGTCATAAGTTCCATAAGAAACACCTGAAAATCCAAACTCATATCTGTTTTCAACAAAGATGTTTCAATGGCCTCCATTCCCAATTGATGCGGTATTGCAGTGTACAAAAATTTTACATCTGCCGTGCACATTATGATAGTTTCATTTGGGTCCATTTGTATCCCCTCTAATTTAAGTAGAAAGTCAGTCGTGTCTTTGACATAAGTTCTCATTTTTTTGACTGTGGGCTGGAGATATTTGTCAATCAGTTGACCTATAGGCTCATGTAAACTTCCTCTGGTTGATACTATCAGTCGTAGTGGTGGGTCCATTAGGTTTTTGTGAATTTTTGGTATCATATAGAATACCGGACTTTTTGGATTTGCCTTGATCAAAAAGTTCTTCGTTTTGATATTGATAGTTCCCATCTCATATGCTTTATTGACAATGTTAGTCAATATCTTGATGAATTCATTAGCGGAGAGCTCGGTTTGGCGTTTACACTCGGATCGCCTTTTCTCACATCGCGGAGGTTCCCACGCGGATGATATTGCTTCGAGGGTAAGCCCCCATGCGATACCCAGATAGAGCCAAATCATTCTTCCCATTCTAGAAGACTCCGGGTACAATTTCTTTAAGTAGAACCACACCGGTTTTTTATAAAATCACGTAGGCACTCTCGTGATGATATCCAAACACTCTGTCACCTAGGCACTTAATGGTATGAGTGTGCATGATCGTCCTCATACGGCTAGCTCGAGTTGGCGTTTATACCCAACTCGTTTTTTGCTACATCGCGGAAGGTCCCCACGGATGTTAATGTATCTAGGACATGCCTATACATCAATTTGTTTTAATATAATCCGGGAGCATTTCTTTAAGACATCACAAAACGGTTAAAATCACTCAGGCACTCCTTCGAGTAGACTGATGCACTCTGTCACCTAGGCACTTAATGGTATGAGTTGGATTGAATCCTACACCATCTGGTCCTAAAATCCCCTTTTTAAATATTCTGTTCCAGGTTGACCAACTGGCTACTCTCTGGAATAAAACAATTTCTGACCGATCCCCATGTAAGTAACCTGGAGCAACTCTCGTCATTGTTGACGTGTTATACAAGCATCTCTCTGATACCCATTTCCCTTCCTTTCCAGCCCCCTACTGTCTTGATAAAGACCCGCCGCGACCACCAACTGGGGCGCAACCTGGGTCAAAACGTCGACGCTCTTCCTTTTGGCCAAGCTAATTCCAGGAATATGGACACTAAACCCTTGTTTTCCTTGGAACTTTTACTATGATAAAACTGGTCACAAAACGATAAAAAATACATCGTTCTATACTTCCCCTAGTTCCCCCCCCCTGTTTTGTAAATTGTACTGATTTAACGTCTTTGTATATAAGTGTCACTATATGCTTCACATTTGTCACTTGAATCACCACAGTCACTGCACATATATTTGATAAGTATTCACCAGTAATGTAGTGGAATGAAGTAATTCCAATTTACTGTCACATTGTTTCTTGTTTTTAATATATATAAAAACTTTGAATATCAGAGAGCTCTGCTTGTTTGTGTTTTAGAGCTGTTCTCAGCCTAACCTAAAGAGATTGTAAAATACCCAACAGAACCATTTTTTTGTCAATCACATATACCCAGGTTCTGAGGGACACAGGGTCACCCCATTTTGTCAAAACATCATATTATCTAGCCTCTCCATCGGAGGCTCCGTCAATTCCGATGTTGTGTTTCCGATTACCCGTCCTTGTTCTACGAGGTGGCGGAAGACTTCTAGGGTATAGGAGAAAAGTTCCGCCACATCACAGTCATTCTCGTCTCCTGTATCTACCTTCCTGTATAGAGTCATGAGTCGGTTAGGCCCTATTTTCTTGTACTTTTCCTCATAAGCCGTAAGGGTGTAATAGCAAAAACGCACGACAAAGTGTCGTTTGTGATTGTCCAAATAAGAGTTACATATATCTGTTATATATTCTTCTGTTTCCTTCCTGTCTACCAGAGTTTGATGATTTTCTCAATACCTGCTCGCTGACTCTTACTCAGCCGCGGGATTCTTACCGGTCCTTTTTCTGTTGTTTCTGTTCTTACTGGTGTGTTGTTTGACGAGGTATCAGGCACGAGAGGCTTGGTCGGCGCGGAGGCTGCGGTTACCGAGGCCCTGGCGCCACCTTCTGTTACATTCTGAGAATCTTGGTGTTGTATTAGAGGATGAGTAGGGGCATAAGGAGGTGGCATGTAGATAATTGGAGGACCTAGGAGTAAATCGTCATCTATCTTCTGTTTTGATGGTAACTCAGGGTAAAGAGCTGAGGGCGCTCTGACAGGGCATTGTCCTGAGATCTCTGATTCTCGCTCCTTCCTAGCGTTTTCTCTTTCCTTAATCTCCTCTTCTAACTTTTTACCAGCAAGGGGAGCTAATTTCCGTAGTTCCTTATCTCATCTTCCTTAATCTTTCTTCTTTCGTTGAATCGTTTCTTTTCGCATGCCGAGACTGTCAAGTATAGTTGGCGTAGTTTTCTTTTTGCGTAGAGCTTTCTCTAGTGTTTCTATTTTATCGAGGTCAAAAGATCAGATCAGTGGCCACTGATTTTCTCGATCTTTTTTAGTACTTTTATGCCATAGTTTACTGTAAGCTACAGGGACTAATCCATATTTAACGTACATGTCCTTATTAGGGGTGCTTTCCGGTGGAGCCGGATGACTGACCTCTAATAAGCGGTCCGTGCAGAACCAATTACCAATCAGTGGGGAGAAGATAGGCAAGACGTATAATCGGACAAATGAAGATCTCAAACAATGGTGGACAAAGATCCGCACTACCTATCCTTCACTGTCTGCAAAGAGAGAGAACGTTCCTATTCTTTGTTGTTTGCAAGCAGGGAATATCTAAAAAAGAACCAAATATCCTAAGAACCAAAGAACGTAATACTAGTATTTTCAAATCAAACAATTCCAAAGCAATCAAACAATCAATCAGATGGATAAACCATCCTACCAATCAGACGTATAACGTCCTACCAATCAGACGTATAAACGTCCTACGCGACCTTACCCGGACCGTTTGGATAGTTCTTCGTCTTCCACTTCCAGCGCCCGTTCGTCCTCTGTTCTCCGTTTTTGCCGCGGCATTCCTGTGAGATCCCAGTCAGGACCGTAGATCACTCGAGAGGGGTCCGTTCGGTACCGGTGAAGTTCGGATGATCAGCTGCCAGACGAGGGTCTCTTTCAGGCAGGTGCACTTTCCAGATTGTTGCAGTCGTTCACCCCATCGTTAGGACCTCTCTACCGGACCCACGTGCCGCTGATGGGGCCCGCGTTGGGACGCCAATTTTAGAAAAGCAGATTTTCTCTAGTTATCATCAATCACTGCTTTGGCGTTAATCACCTCTGATCTACTCGATTATTAGCTTAATCAAATAAAGAGGCAGACGCTGGCAATCTGGAAAGCGATGAACAGGTTTATTTCTCCGGAGAAGAACACGTCAATTCGGACAAAGAAAATGTCTTCTCGAGGTGCTCTAACTGTACCTCTGTGGCATAGCCTTTTATATACAATCTTGACTGTTTATTGCAGGGAAACACATTCCTGACAGTGGTTTATTACATCCCCGGAATCCCCGCTTCCAATTTGTTCCCACACATACCCAACAGGGTATGTGTGGGAACAGCTGGTCTCAGCAGGTGATTGTTATCGCGCAGCTGGGCATTCCGGCAGGGTCTGAAGTATGCGGGATCGGTCAGATTTAAGAGGGTTGTGTCATTGATTAATTCCGACCCCTTTGATGTGGAGTGAGTTTCTACTGTACGGGGGTAATAAACTGTATCCGCAGGGGCTGGCTATTGCCTGGGACCGGATCGAACAGCCAGGTGCAGGGGAGGAGGTTATCGATGGGCCTGTTCGTGCGAGGGGGATGATATGACATGGGCGTTAGGCACCGGGGCTGGGTTGTGCTGAGGATGCTTTATGACTCTAGCATGTGTGCTTGGGTGTTTGCAGAGTGCGGGGGATGACTGTGAGGTCAGGGTGACACGCTGGTGACCGGCAACACACGAAATGGCCGCAGTATCTAAAATGGGTGTAGTTTACGTGCATACAATGGCTCTTGTTAGGCAAGATGGCGCCGGCGATGTTCACGTCTGTCGATTCTATTTCAACAGAGACACAGCAGGAGCCTCATGGAGCTGAAGCTTCCTCTTTTTTAAGGAAAGGAGAGGGCTAGTGCTGCACACTGCTACGCTTAGAAGTGGCTCTAGACAACCCAGATGAAAGGCTATCGGCATCAGAAAGAGGTGAATCTTTATCCTTTAACCTCTGTAACCACAGAAGGAGACACCCTTCCCTGTCCTTAAGAATCTTAGTTGAAAAAGTCCTGCAACTTTTACACTTGTCTACCACATGTTCTGGATAGAGGCAGTAAATACACTTCTTGTGAGGGTCCTCTGAGAAGAGCTGCAACTTCCCACAAGAAGCACATGGATGAAAAAGAGATTTCTTACTTGAAGATATCCTAAAAGCTGTAGAAATCCAAGAAGAAGCAGAAAACTGAGCAGAGCTCAGGGAGACTCCATTCACACGATGTGTGGTAGAAAATCTGAGGGCCTGAGCCTCTGAGGAGAAGGCACTAGAGCGTGCTTGTGCCTGATTGGCTGTAGTTTGGACTGGCATAACGACATGGATATGCTATTAAAGTGCTTTTTTCTTCTAATGTAATTCTATGTGTTAATGCTAACCTTGGTACTTATGAGTATTTATGGTTTTAGGATGTATGTAATTATGTTCATGTACATATATGATTGGTTTTATTGCTATTTTATTTACTGTGGGGCTCCCACTTTGACGACATTGAATATTCAAGCATGTGAATCTATTCAAGCATGTGAATCTATGAAAAACACCCCAATACTGGAGAGCACTACCTGCTCTTAAAAATTGTTTCAAGATTCCCAGAGGGGGTGGGGTTCCTCAGGGAAGGAGTCCTGTAGGGACCCCTTCTTATTTTGTGTATGTTCACCACCTCCTTTGAGGTTTCCATAAAAAATGAATGTTTTGCAAGAATCATTCAGTCGCACATTTATATATACCACTGCAATTTTGTATTTAGAAGGGACGCCCTTAACACACCCCTTTCACAAACTGAATTGCAAACACAAATTGCCAATTGGTAACATGTTACAGTATCGCATTTTGCGATTTGTACGTATGTGAAAGCATTTTTGCAGTTGGAAAAAGGCCTGATTCCACAAATCAGGCAATTTCCGACCACATAAATAATTTGTACATATGGCCCTGTGTCTCTTCTACGCATACTTGCAATGTTTTCTTTGCCAAGTTCTTGAACACAAGTTCAACGCATCCATCCCAAAGAGACGATAGTGGATACTCTCAATTCAACAAAAAATTGGGGTCTCCTCCATTATTATGTGAAGTGTGGTCCTATAACTCCACAGCACGGTCTTCACCTCATGCATCCAGTTTAAACCACGTTAAACAGCCAATTTTACACACTCTATTGAAGTATTCCATTAACAATTCTCACAGTGATGGTACAAAAGTGTTTTTTAATGTTTTATTCTCTCTTGTCACAGATATTTCTCAAACTCCTTTGAAACATGCAGAGGCACAGTATCTGTAATTATTCCGCTAGGTCATCATCTGCTTCTAAACACCTCTTCACAAAAAATTGCAGTGTTCACTGTCTTTATATTCTGCAAGATATAACACCTCTGGCCACTAAAGGTATATAATCAATTAGCACCGCAGCATACTTTCTCTCCAAATCAGTATTGCCATAGGATCACAAATGTCCATTCACAGCTTTTGCTAAACACATTTGAGAAGTTCTATAGGGCTATGGGTGTCCCCTTTACTACATGCAATTTTTCACTGCAAGAACACACTGGACACCATCTTCTCCATCTCCCTGTCCATAGCTGGCCACCAAAAAATGTATCTCAGCTCTTCTCTTCATGGCAGAGGTACCCCTCAGTCCTTCATGCAGCAAGCTCATTAGCCTACCCCTTAAGCCCACTGTTACCTCTTCTTTAGATAAATATTCCAATACCATATTCAAAGCATCGTGCCTGGACACCTATGATTTCCACTCTTCTTCTAATATCGCCCCTTTACACATCAGATATAGGACTATCAACCGCCTAACACCCTTCTCTTCATATCCCTTAGTTTCAATAGGCAATTGAGATGAACAATCAGTTTTTACATTTTTCACAGCAGGTATGTATTTAACCTCATATGTGTACTATGTAGGCAACACACCCACTTGGCCATGCAGGCGTTTCTTCACCCACACCCTTTGTGGAGAATAAATAAACAAGCGGCTTGTTGTCCATCCTCATCTCAAAAGAAGTCTCTCACACGTACGTTCTGAAATACTGCAGCCCGACCAACAAACCAATCATTACTTCTTGACTGTGGAGTAGCTTGCCCCCCCAACTTAAAGTTCTAGGACCAAAAGCCACTACTGTGCTTTGTCCAGCTTTGTCCTACATCAGCATGGCCTCCCACCATGCATACTGACATCCATACCTATAATCAGCCTATCATATGTGTTATATGGCTTCAACAGCATTGACAATAGTGTTAAACATCTCTCGCTTTTTACATCGATGCCCTCAATGGGGTAAATTATTTGTCAATTCCATGCTTTCTCAAGTACTCTTGTATTCATCACCACAGCTGATCGCTCATCTAATTTTCACAGTAAAACTGACGATCAGTCCTGTTTTTATGACAGCTGGTGCTAACTACTCTTTGACATGCATGGAGAGCCTATGTAATGGCGCTGACGTGCTTCCCCAACAATGGTCACTCTGGCAACAGACATTGGAGTCGCAATTCATGCAGTTTTAAATGCCAAGGAGCACGCAAAGCAATATTCAATAGCAGCCAGCAGCAGCCAACTGTAAGGAGGCAGCATGCGGGCATGGCTCTCACTCAACGTAAAGCAATGTATGGTATAGTATTTATAATTTTTTTTAAATAATTTTATTTAATAGTTGAACACATACTAAGTTAACTTGACACTTCTGAAATTTCCTGAGCGGCCTCTGGACTTATATACCATGAGTTCTGCCAGTATGAACCAATCTAGGCCCATTTTCAATTGTACCATCAATGGTGTTTTTCTTTTACCCCACATTCTTACAATGTTCGCCTTGCCATCGCTATCCTGGGTAAAGGCTGGTCACTCTAGATCCCTAGTGTAGCCAGCGGCCGGTCAATTGTAAATTCGTCAGCCAGTATTATTGAAAGGCATTTGCCCATGCGGTTCTGATACTTGTATTTTGGGACAGATTGTATGCATTAGCATACCACTTTGGCTGAAGTTACTTCAACATCTGTCACCCTCAACTTTGCCCATTCGGAAGAGGCGATGTCATGCAAAATATGCCAGGTGAAGTATTTTTAGTTTTACCAGCCTGAAGCAGGATCTGATTACCATCTCTTGTGGGCACCTCCCACCTGTCCAGTTAATCGATAAGGGGTTATATGCAGCTATTGAACAAGGTCTGATAAACTTGAGAAATGGCATGTTTATGTAAAAAAGCCCTGAATAGTCTAAGCTCCAGTGAGGGCTCCTCTGCCACCCCCGTAGCACTTCATGGTTTCCCTTTAGGGCACGTGGAACCTGCCTATACCGGTAGAGCTTGGAGTCTGCCAAGTCGAACTAACTGTGTAGTTCCTTTAAGGATAATAGGTTCTGGGGTTTCCAGATATCACCTAATTTAGATATACCAATCATATCTTTCTGTTTTATATTCCAGCCTGCGAAGGTCTCTCAGGTCCGTTGATTCCCAAAGCATGAATTTCAGTATCGGCTGCCCTTCCCAAATCATTTTAGTTGTGGTTACCTTCCATTTGTTGACCACTAGGTCTTTTGGAGATGGGTCTTGTGTCAGCTGAACACCATTGTAGAGCCTTTTATCCGTGGAGCTCCTATCGGTCTGTATCGAGGGCTCCAGCTGAGGCGCTAATGCCCAGTCGTTTACCAGCAAGAGTTGGGCAGCCCAAGAATAGAGACAAAGGTCTGGTAGCACCAAGCCACCCTCATAAGGGTTTAAAGTCAGCGTTTGCAGTGCTGTACGTGGTGTTCCTCCATTCCAGAGATGTGAATGAGTTACTCCATCCACTGCCTAAAGCACGTTTCTGGCACCTCATAGTGTTTTCTTCAGTTTTTATTACAAATTGGGCAGCAGTATCATTTTGTAGGGGGAAGTCCTGACCATCAAGGATACAGGGAGCGATACCAAGTGACCAGCATCTTCCCTCTATTATAACCAGGACCTGACTGAAGTTAGTTCCCGAGCCCTAGAAATGGTACGCAAGGGGTGAGCCGGAAACAGTAGTAAGTTGTCCACTTATAAGCACATAATGTTCTCCCAGTCTAGGCCCTACTTTAGTCCCTCAGCTGGACATCCTTTCACACCCAACACACAAAGGGTTACAAGGCTAGGGCCAACAATAGGGGGGAGGGCGGGGAACCCTGTCTCATCCCCCATCCCAGGAGTAATTCTTTTGAGAGGCAATCGTTGACCCGTACCCAAGTCACTGGCTTCATTAACAGGGGGCAGACCCAGGATATGAACTGCTTGTCAAACCCAAATTAGGCTAATACCGCACATAGGAATTGGCATCGAACAGAGTCAAAGGCTTTTTCCACATCCAAGGACAACAGGACCACGGGTTCTCTCAGTACTTGTCGCCTACCTAGGCATCCAAAGAAGCATCACAAAGTTTAGAGAGTGAAGCACGTGGGCATGAATCCCATTTGGTCAGGTCAAATCAGTTTGTCAATGACATGCAGAAGATGGTTAGCCAGTATTTTGGCTAGTATTTTAACTTCTGTATTTAGGAGAGTGATTGGCGATTAGGAGGAGTACTGGTCTGGTTGCTTGCCCTCCTTGTGTATCAGGATTATAGTTGCTAATCTAAGATCCTGAAGCAGGCATCGCCTCGCCTCATACAGCAGTCTCCTGGGATTTGGGAAGAATTCCGTGGGGGAGGGGAGGAGTTGAATCCATTGGGTCCGCGTCTTTCCCCTCAAACTGGGATATTGCCCCCACGATCTCTGCGGCAATGAGTTCCACCATCAAGCCCCATTTGGTCAGCCTGGTCAAGAGCCAGAATGTGTACATCACGTAAGAAATCTTGGAGGTCAGTTCCTCCATCCCCTCTACTTCAGGACTGTATAATTTCACCAGGTGTGGGGCCAAAGCCCCCACAATGTCCTTCGCGATCTGTACCACTGCCCCAGGCGCTTTCATCTACCACGTCTCGTATCCAGCGTCTTCCTTCCTCTTGTCATGCTAACCAAGATAGCAGTTTGCCCACATTATTGCCTACTTCATATAGCTTGTGTTATTTGGTCCTAAAGAAGGTCCTAGCCTCGTCTTCTGCTAGATTTCTGTATTCCTCCCTGGCTAGGGACATGTGATGTAGCAGCTTGGGTTGTGGCCACAGTGCACATTCCCCCTCCATGTCAACGAGCTTGATCTCCGAATCCACTATCTTCTGTAGCTTCTCTTTCTTTTTCCCTGTGGTGTGGGATAACACATTTCCCCCTATGACCGCTTTGTATTCCTCCCAGGTCACTATTTCAGAGGGAACTGAACCAGTATACTCCACAAAGTCATTTATTTGTAGCTATGTTAACATCTGTCTGGTGGGACAATCGCTCAACTCCCATGGGACAAATCTCCACCCTTCCCAACCTTTTGGAAGCATAGCCAAAATGTCACTTCCTAGAGTGAAAGTCCCTCCATAGATCAAGTCGTCACATGGATGTCAAAAAGTTGTGGAAGCATGTGTATGCCCTGACCGGTTGCTTACTGCATGTGAGTCTATCTAGTGCCCCCTCCATGGTGTGGTTAAAGATCCCCATACTACTCTGGTAGCCTTCTTTTGAAACGGCTGAGTCTGGAGACCCATGGGGGAGGTACCAAGAAGCTATAGCTATGTGTTCCCTGTTCCTGTCACCCAGAATTCTGTGTAGCATCCCTCTGGAGCCGTCCAGGGCTGGGGCACTGTCAAGGTCATGATCGTTTAACCAGAACCCTCACTCCCCAAGAGTCAGTCATGAACCCAGAGTGTACGGGGACTATGTACCTGCCTCTACCCAAGAAGGGGCAGTTGTTCCCCCACTAGATGCATCTCTGCAGCAGAATTAGGATTGTGTTGTGTTGATTTACAAATGGCGACACCACCCCTCGCTTCAGTTTGCTCCCCAGTCAGTTAACAGTCTAGGAGAGGGTTGTGAGGCCCTGGCAAAGAGAGTTATAATCTGTTTCCATGTATATTGTACAGGTCCTTACAGTTGTACGGCCTGTGTGCTGGTCTGCTTATCCCTCTGTGTATCTGTGTGTTTATTGAAGTGTCTGAATTCCCTCCCAACATTCTTTCCCACCCCCTCAGGCTGCGAGTGTAGAATGACCTGCCTCCCCAATGCCTGAGGTGTCGGTCGCACTGCCAAACCCAACATCAAAACCTGTTTTGGTTTCTGTCTCTCACAAAGCTCCAGGCTTTGTGCTTCAGAGGGGGTGTAGTAGTCCTTTGTGTTATGAGCAATCTCCACTTCTCAGCTTGCCCCTCGCCTCCGGTTGCCATGGCTATTGTAACTCATGTCCAACCCAGGTTGCTCCATTCTGGGGCCACTCCGCCCACCAGCCAGTGATGGTGCCATTCTACTGTCATCTGCGCCAGAGGTGGACCAGGGGCCCCTTGTTCTGTAGGCTGTCGCCAGTGACAGCGCTCCAGCCAGTCCAACACTTACTTCGGAGAGGAGCAGAACCAGGATTTCTTCCCATCTAGGATACATAATTTACCGGGAAGTGCATGGAGTACCAGAGGTTCAGTTTATAAAGTACCGGTTTGATCGCCTCTGTGCCTGTACCTCCTGTGTGAAGTACGGGAAGACCATCACTGGCTAGTCCTTAAAGTGCAGTGGTCCTTGCTTTCTTGCCCCTCTAAGGATAGCATCACAGACTCTGAAGTGTATGAATCGGGCTACGATTGTCCTGGGTCAGCCATCTGGTTTGGGTGGCACCCCTGGCACTCTGTGGGCCCTCTCCACGAGAAGTGTGGAGACATTTCACCCACCGGCAAATAGGACGTCACGAAGTGTTTGATGAAATTCCCCACATTAGATCTCTCATTTATTTCAGGGATGGCCACGAAGCACACATTTTTGCAACAGGATCTGCCTTCAGCCCTGGCATTTAGCTAACGTGTAGTATTCTTGAGTTGACAGACTTAGTCTACAAGGGTTTTGAGGGAGGCCTAATGGTCATGTAGTGTTTCCTCAGCAATGGCAACTCTCTCAGTAATTTTCACCCATGTCATTACGAATTTAAGTGACGTTGACCGCCACTGTATCAATTTTGATTTCAGGCACCATGTGGGAAACCGCAATGGCCGGAAGAAGTTCTGTGAGAGTGGGGCCAGGGTCCTCTGTCTCCGGGCTGGACCCTACATGAGAGCGATCCTCTCCACTGGTGTCACCGGTCGTCCTGAAGGCATATTTCTTTAGCTGGTTGAAGCCATCTTGTGGCACTGCTCCACACTATGGTGAGCGATGGGTGTGCACTCTCTGCCTCGTATGCCCTTGGGGTCCTCCTCCCAGGTGCTCTACAAATTGCAGTTCCTCCATTCTGCAGCGTGCACCCAGTGTTCAGGATGGTGGGGGGGATGGTTTGGTGGGGGGGCGCTTAACCAGCTTTCTCCAGTAACCCCTGGAGCAAACTGGGATCTCTTTAGTGTGCCACTGTTGGGAGGGGATAGACCTCTTCTGCCTTTACTTTCTGGAGGTGTATGAGTCACTACACTGGTACCACGAGGTTCTAAAGTGTAGCTTACGTCATGGCAAGGTGCATTTCCCTCAGGGCCTGTGAAAAGGCCTCCTCCAGTCCACAGCATCCGTCGCCCTCCTCTACCAGCCACTGGAGTCCTCCCTGGAGCATTTTTTTAAATGTGCGGCTCACCTTTCTGCTGCCTCTAAATCCTGCCACACCTTCCCCATATCTGCTTAGGGGAAGGGCTAGGTGTCAGATCATTTCTGCCGCCCAATGGGTGAGGGAAGCCAGTTGTGATGACCAAGTCTCCTATCCACTGGCAGCCACCATCTAGAAAGTTCCGCCGCTCGTTACTTCAGGGCAGCCGTTCAGGATCCTGCTGCTGCTCCAGAGGCTCTGAACCACACTGATCACATTCCCCACAGCTTCAGGGACAGACAGGGATTCAGCAGTACCGTGGAAGCTCTGGATTGCTGTAGAAACCGACCTTTACTGCTAGGGGCTCACGCACCAGGCACTAGGTTTCTTCGGATTCGAATTCATGCCCCTCGTGTAATAGTATTTTTCAACTGCAGACATGGTGCTTACCAAGGTATTTTCTAAAGCAAGTTAACAGGCCCAGTTTTACACTGAAAGTCAAATTAAGTAATGAATGAGCGCATTAACAAAGCATAAGGGACTATCTGCCTGTTGATCTTAATTTTTCTCATATTTGAAGGACCATTGCCCACTGATAAAGGTGGTGCCCTTGAAAACTTACTCAGATTGGATGAATACACTGGTGGGTGCAGTTATACTGTAAGGTCCATATCACCAGTTCACATCCAACCCAGACAGCGGCTCCACTCCTTCTCTAGCCCTACTGCAATAACTTTTTAGAAGCATTACACAAAGTTGTACAGTCTTAAGGGTAATTGACAAGAACACCTTCATAACAGAATGTAACCCTTGTTTTCTATAATAAAAGTGGATTTTCAGGCTTTCATACAGGACAAAAAGCAGCCTACTATACTTGTATCTGACAATTCTCCATGGTAGAGCAGTGCAGCACTACACTTTAGGCTCCTGATCATACACAAAGTTTTGGGTTCTGGAGTGAAAGCTGATATACTGTACAAATGTGGCTGTGCCATCTTACAAAACCTTCACAACTATGTACATTCTCTGGTTGGGTCTCAATACCATGATGCACAAGAGTAAGCATTGTATATCTTAGGTCTGAGCTGTTAAGAAAGAGCAATACAAGTTGTTTGGATACTTGAAGAGGCACATGAAGGTGGATATGTTGAAGGCACCCACATCCATCAAGATCTTTTATCATGGCCCTCTTCTTCGGGGAATAGATTCTAGCTAATGTAATTCCTTCATTCCCCATGATGCAATTGGTGTCTTTCAGAAAAGGATATTTCAGATGCTGTGATTCATGTAACTACAGGACTGAGAATGAAACAACAAGATAATGCAAGCAAATAGATGTATGCCTTACTTGCAACTCTGGAGGGCCCCCTTCATCTCGAATAAGCAGAAGGTAACTCTGTCCATCCACCACAATCTCTTTCTTAAACCGCCCTCCTGTAAAACAAAGGATATCAGTGAGTATTTCCTCACATTAAACCTACAGAGTTTATCCTCAAAACATAGCCTGGAATTCAAGGAAAGCCTTCTGAAATCTTTATTATAAAAGTTTGCTTTGTAATTTCCTAAAGGGGAACTCTGGAATTACTGATCTCCATTAATATTTGAGTGCCTGAGGGCCAGATGTAGGTGGCCAAATAGCGAGAGCTAAAGTTGAAATTCGCAGAATTTCAGCGTTTACAATCGATCGCTATTTGGCTGCGAGCAATGTAGGTGAGTTTAAACCTACTAGCAAAATAAGGAATTGCAAAATTGCGATTCCTTATTTTGCTCTTGCATTTAAGGAATCACAAATTGCGATTCCTTAACCCCTTCGCTGCGGGGGTAATTCCCCCGCTGTGCTGGGGGGGCGCACAGCACCCGCATGCTCATCATGAGCTGAGCTCGTGATGAGCTACAGTGCTCCTGTGCTCATGACGAGCTCAGCTCATTACAGGTGCATTGGCTCCCGTGGAACGCTCAGCACAGCAGGGGAATTCTTCCCGCACCTGAGCGTTCCATGACCCATGACGAGCTGAGCTCGTCATGAGCACCGGAGCACCGTGCCTCATGACGAGCTCAGCTCGTCATGAGCATGGAAAAGGTTAAATGCAATGTAAGTAGCACAAAAGAAAGTGCACTTTAGCCTTAAGGAATCGCTAATTCTATGTCAGGACTGGAGGCGAGGATTATGCCTTCTTTCTCCACTTTATTGAACAGCAGCGAAGATATAAGAAGACTACATTACCCATGCAACAATGGGGAAAAGGTAGTCAAACAAAACAGATGGCAACAGCCAATCACCAAACATCATTACAGTCCAATCAGTGCCAAGACAGGCCTCTAAAATCCTTCAACTGTGTCCCCTCTTCCTCCTTCTTCGCTGCTACGCAGCAAGTTAGGTACTCTTCAGTGTTTTCTCCTGTTTAGTGCTTAATTGTTTACCTGTGAGTATGGCTTAGTGGTCGTTTCATGTGCGCTGCTTCGCGCCATTGCTTGATGCTATTTGCCGTATTGTGCAGATTTTTTGTTAGGCGCTTTGTGTCATTATATGCTCATTTGTGGGTTGTTTGGTTGGGCGGCTTTCCGCCGCATCGGTGATGCCGTGTGTGTTCAGCGCCTTTGTGCGCTTTCGTTTCCCTTCTGTTTCGTCAGGTTTAACCCTGTCAGCGTGTGGACTACGCTGTGAGGGTTCGGCCGCGGGCACGGTCTCCCGTCCCTACGCGGCTTGGTGCCGGCGTGCCTCTGGGCCTCCCGCCATTAGAGGGCGTGGTAGGCGGTGTAACGCGACACAAGTTTGATCTCTCAGACGGAGTTTCAAACGTCGCGCGCTCGCCATAACCGGAGCAGGGTCTGCGGGGGACGCCTCTGATGGTGTATTTGGCGGCTGAAATCGCTTTTTCTCGGCCGGTTTTTCACAGTGCCCACGCTCTTGCCTTTGCCCAGAAATTCAATCAGACAGAGCTGTACCTTGCATAAAAATAACGCCTAATAAGGTATTGTATCACTGGAGGGCACTGTAAGGGACATTACCCAGACCTGTTACCCTGTGCAAAGGGGTTTGTTTACTTGATGGTTGGTCAGCGCTGTCCCTTGGGCTAGTGCCCCTTGCTCCTTAAAAAATCTGCGTTTCTGCACAAGTTGATTTCTTGGGCTGCCACCCAGCCAGTTGTAATTGCGCCTTACAAGGCCAGAGCTGTTCTCTCATCGCTTGGCACTGTCCCTCTTAGGGTCATGGAGTACTATGGAGATGAGTATCAGGAGGAGGAGGAGGACCCCTTAGCAGATATGCCTTGGGGGGACGCTTTCTATGAAGCAGTGGATACCTCAATCTATAAGGCTGTTGACCAGGCAATCTCTCCTCTTGAAGATCAGCTGTCGTGCCAGATTGAACAGGCCTTCGCCAAGATTTCCCAACAGATTGCTTCCCCTGCTCAGGACCTTCTTAACCCCCCGCCGCCGAAAAGGGCCCGCGACACGGGCGTGGAGGGGGATGCTTTTAATCGCCTTAGGCAAGCCTTTATGGCTAGTCGACCGGTAGCTCCGGCGAAGGTCCCCCCTACCCCAGATACAGGTTCCTCCCGGCCAGCGGGCCTCCCTTCTCAGCCTCTCCCCGGAGCTTCGCAGGACCCCCCAAATATGTTGGACCCTAATGATATTGTCCACCCGCGGTCTTCTGAATGGACCCCCGCAGACAAAGTTGCTGCTTATGTGGCAGCCCATATCCGGCGCCCCTTGGAGAAGGAGGCGCGCAACTGCCTTCGGGCAGAATGCCCTCACCCCACGTTGGAGGGTAAAGTGGCCCTGACACCCGATATTGACCCACGTATGGGCACTTTCCTTCAAAAATTTATAAGGGACCCCAAAAAGGGGATAGATAGATCCTGGAGGGCCTGCCAGGATAAACTCTTGGACGCCCTGGGCCCCATTACAAAAATTCTTGATATGGCGAAGGAGTCCAGCTCTATCATCTCTCCCGACACCCTTTCAGGCTGGGCTCAGCGGGTTGTCATCTTCATGGGAAACGCGAATTGTGCTCTGTCTACTGAACGACAACGGTCCCTTCTCATCAAAATCGACCCAAAGCTAGGGGACCTGGCTGACTCGGAGGCGGGCGCTGTCGCCCAGGGTGGCCTCTTTGGCGAGCCCTTCGTCAAGGAGCTCGGTAAATTTGTCAATACTTTTACTTCACTAGACCGGGCTCAGTCCACCATTAAAAAAGTGTTTCCCCGTGTTTTTCGCGGGGCCGGCCGAGCTAGGGGCCGCTCGGCCGGTCGCCAGCAACGCCAGAATAACCAAAGAGGCTCCCACCAGGACCAGTCAAGGTTCAGCAACTTCTACCCCACCAGAGGGAAGCGGGGTAAAGGAAGAGGATATCGTGGAGGAGCGGCTGCCTCTAGCCCAGGTGAGAGTTCTCCCTTCTTCCCCTCAAGACGTGGGCGGGCGCTTGGCCTGGCATTTTCAGGCTTGGTTGACCGTGACACGAGATGCGTGGGTACTTCAAACAGTTAGAGGTTTTCATCTAGAATTCGAGGGGTCCCCAGTTCAGCCTTGTCCCCCGCGCCCTATTCAGTTTTCCGCACAAGACACTCGCCTGTTGGACGAGGAGGTTGTGTCTCTTCACAAGAAAGGCGCTGCCGCTCTTACTTCCAGTCATCCCCGGGGTTTTTTGAGCAACATTTTCTTGGCCGACAAGACAGATGGGGGCAAGAGGCCGGTGATCTCAATCAATGGCTAGTTTATCGCCATTTCAAAATGGAGGGGATACATCTCCTCAGGGACGTCCTCCGGCCATCGGATTGGATGGTGAGGTTGGACCTCAAGGATGCGTGCTTGGTGGTGCCCATCTTTCTGCCTCATAGGCGTTTCCTTCAGTTCCGCTGGGGAGGGCGCACTTACGAGTTCACGTCTCTCCCGTTCGGCCTGTCTTCGGCCCGTGGTGTTTCACCAAGGTCCTCAAGCCAGTGGTAGAGTGTCTGCGGTCCAGGGGAGTGCGGATGATAGTATATCTCGACGACCTCCTGATAATGGTGTCCTGTCCCAACCGCCTTTCTCAGCAGTTGCAGATGGCGGTTTCACTCCTGCAGGACCTAGGGTTTGTAATAAACGTCAAGAAGTCCCTGTTGCACCCTGTGCAGAACATTACGTTTTTGGGATTTGTCATAGACTCTACGGTCTCCATTCTCAGTCTTCCGTCCAGGAAGGTGACCAAGATTTGTTACGAACTGCGTAGTGGATTGACCAGGCAGCTGATCTCCCTTCGGCAGCTGGCTCGTGTGGTGGGCCTTCTGTCCTCTTCCATCCAGGCCATTTTTCCAGGCCCGCTCCACTACAGGGCCCTTTAACGGCTCAAGGGATTCTTCCTGCGCAAGGGGTTCCCTTACTCTCACAAGGTTGCTTTGTCCGTCGACGCGAGGTCCGAGATTCAGTGGTGGCTGGACCACATGGAGGCTTGGAACGGGAGAGCTATCTTCGGTACCGCTACAGACATGGTGATAAGAGTCGGATGCCAGCCGGCTCGGTTGGGGGGCTGGATGCGGCGATCTCTCTACAGGAGGGTTGTGGTCACCCGACGAACAGAGGTTACACATAAACTGTTTAGAACTGTTGGCAGGCTCCTTTGCGGTGCGTTGTTGGGCGAAAGACTCAGTACAGTCGTGTGTGCTTCTGAAGATGGACAACATCTCGGCTGTCCGCTACGTGAACCATCTGGGGGGCACGAAATCAAAGGCCCTGTCGGATATGGCGGCGAGTTTCTGGCACTATTGCCTCGAGAATCAGATCTCCGTCACGGCGGAGTATCTCCCGGGCAGGGACAATCTAGAAGCAGACTTTCAGTCTCGGCATTTTCGAGATTCCAGTCTCTGGCGTCTGGACCCGTCGGTTTTTCAGAGTCTGAGCGGCCTTTGGGGCCCGTTTTCAGTAGATCTCTTTGCGTCCAGGCTGGATCATCAGATTTCGCGGTTCTTCAGCTGGCGGCCGGACCCTCTGGCATCGGCCACGGGCGCTTTCCTCCAGGACTGGAGTGTGGAACAGGGCTATGCGTTCCCACCATTCGCAATGATTACGAGGGTGACTGCGCAAGTTCGCAGACAAGCAGCGGAACTGATGGTCATCACTCCGCTGTGGATGTCCCAGGTGTGGTTTCCAGTTCTTCTGGAACTTTCTTGGGCTTTTCCAATCCTACGTCCCCACTTTCCAACTCTCCTGTTGAGTCAGAACGGGACTCCTCACCCGCTGGTGACCAACAACACTCTGAGACTCATGGCGTGGCGGATTTCAGGAGTAGGTGGGAAGCCTCCGCCCTTTCGCGAGAAGCTGAGTCCTTTATCTCTAAGGCGTGGGCGGACAGTACTGTCAAAAGGTACAGATCCGCATGGAACAGATGGACCCGTTGGTGTGTGCTACGGGGTCTTGATCCCCTGGTCGCTGAAGTTATTCACATCGTGAATTTCTCAGCTCAACTTGCCTCAGACGGCCTGGCGTTCCGATCGGTTAATACCTTCCGGTCAGCGGTGTCCTCTGGCTATGTCCCGGTGGATGGGGCTCCTGTGGGGGAACATCCCCTGGTTTGTCGTTTGCTGCGAGGCATTCGCCTTTCCCTTCCTCCAGAGCCACGCTACGCTGCGCTATGGGATGTGAATCACGTTCTTAATTTGTTTCTGTCTTGGCAACAGAACAGGTACCTTTCCAGGAAAGAGCGGTCGGCCAAGTTGGCCTTGCTGCTTTGCCTCATTTCTTGTAGAAGGGTGTCGGACGTTCGAGCATTGGACATTACTAGCAGAATTTTTACTCCAGAGGGAGTTACCTTTACTTTGCTCAGGCGTATATCCAGAGTTCCCGGATTCCCCGAATCTTTGTGTGGTCCGTTGCCTTAAAGCTTATGAGGAGATGACGCAGGAGCTCCGCCCTCCGGGAGAAAGACAGCTCCTCATTTCAATCAGGAAGCCCTTTAAAGCTGTTTCCTCACCCACCATTGCCAGATGGGTTCGTTGGGTGATGCAGGAGGCTGGCATTAGCCTTGCGCAGTTTTAGGCTCACTCTTCGAGAGGAGCCATGGCTTCAAAAGCTTTCAGTCTAGGGGCTCGTTTGGAGGACATTCTCAATGCTGCAGACTGGTCCTCAGATTCCACGTTCAAGAGGTTTTATTTCAAACCAATCTTGAACATGGCTCAGTTGGTAGTGGGCAAACTTTGAACAAGCATAATCCTCGCCTCCAGTCCTGACATAGAATGAAAAATTTCCTAGCTAGCGTAACGGAAAGTTTCAATTCTATAAAGGACTCGGAGGCGAGGATTATCCCGCCCTTCTCTCTGCTGGAGGAAGTCCCTCCCCGTATGACCGTAAGTAATTTGATTGTTTAGGCTGATTTCTTTAAATGTTAATGATTGGATTTGCACTGTTGTTTTTAGGTGATGGATTTCAGTGCTACTTTGGTAATTTGTTTTCCTTGTCCTCAGGCTCGGATTCCAACAAGCAGGATTCCTGAAGAGCGAGGAGAGGCTGTCTACGCGCTCCGAAAGAGGAAGAGGGGACACAGTTGAAGGACTATAGAGGCCTGTCTTGGCCCTAATTGGACACTAATGATGTTCGGTGATTGGCTGTTGCCATCTGTTTTGTTGAACTACCTTTTCCCCATTGTTGCATGGGAAATGTAGTCTTCTTATATCTCCGCTGCTGTTCAATAAAGTGGAGAAAGAAGGCAAAATCCTCGCCTCCGAGTCTTTAATAGAATTGAAACTTTCTGTTATGCTAGCTAGGAAATTTTTCATTACCACCAATTTCAAGCTGGTGGTAATTAGCGATTTCCTTTAAAAAAGCACTTTTTTGCTTTTTTTTTTAAAGTGTCATGTGGCACAGGCATGTATGTGTGCCACATGTGCACACATGCACATTACAGGGGTGCAACAGGGTGTCCTTTGACACCCTGGCACCCTTGAAATAGTGCCCGCTATTTGCGATTCTCTAATAGCGAATTGCAACTAGTGACTATCTTCCCACTCATTCCTATGGGCCTCCTAGCCCATAGGAATGAATGGGTAGGCATTCCTTAATAGCGAATCTCAATAGGCGATTCGCTATTAAGGAATCGCTAATATTTTAGCGTTTCCTACCTACATTCAATTTTGTGTGTCCTTAATAGCGAATTGGTAAAATTCGCTATTAAGGATTCGTAAATTTGATTTTACCTATATCTGGCCCTGAGTAGGTTATTACCACATCCACATACCACATTAGATGTCTGGTGAATCCTGGACTGACTGTACATACAATGCTTTCCAGCTGCCTAGCTTTTGAAAAATAAAGCTCAGAGATTTTGACCCCAAGTAAGAGAAAAAAAACTTTTTGACAGAACAGAGAAAAGAATTTGGGAAGCTATGATGTGTAAATTAGTTTTAACTTGAGCTGGAAATTCCCAAACTTCTGGACAGTCTTGTGGACAGGTGAGTTTAAAAAAACGTAGGCTTGAACTTCAGTTAGGGAACTACTGAATATTTTACACTGTGGTTAAAGTTCTATGGGTAGAACCTAGATGTTTTGGAAGACCATATACATAACTTTGAGACTGGGAAATCAGGGAAAGAATGAAAATATCTGCCAGAATGAGAACTGCCAGAGTAATTACCACCTGGCAAAACAGGCTTGCAGATGCATTAGGAGAAACTCGGATTACAGTGCATTTCATTTTCTGAACTCAGAGCAGTCTAAAACTGGAGGTAGGGGTGAGTGAGGGTAGAGAATCTTATTTTACATCGTGGTCGGTTTGGGGCTCTTTATCTGTTTTTTGTAGGAGTTAGTTGGGGACGTGTAAAGCCTGGCCAACCGCAGATTGGTACTAAATTGCTTAAGATGATGAGGAGGATAAAATCTATTTATAGAGTGCAAATGTCACCCGACATGGTATCCTGGCAGTAAGGGGATTATTAGTACAAAACAATAAAGTTAAATAGAGCTTTCACAGAGAGATGACCCTCCATGAGAATGATAGGAAGAGGAATCCAATTTCAGATCTTTGCTGCTAGTGAGGAAAAGAAAAGCACCCTGAACAATCATGGAGAATCCCTAGCAACGCACAGCAGACTAAATGAAACTGACCGGAGTGCAGGATGAACATGCATTTACAATGCAATGGTCTCGGCATTGTTAAAGTTAGAGCTATTGGTATTGCTCACGACATTATTTTTATTTATGTTTTTAAAACATAAATAAATGGCATTGTCATTTACAATGCCAATAGCTTAATCTCTCGCAAATGCAAGACCTACTGCATTTGCACCCACACACAGAGCCACACACACAAAGCCACCTACACACACACACACACAGAGCCACCCTCACACAGACCCACCTACACACACACAGAGCCACCCTCACAGACCCGCCTACAAAAAAAGCTACAAACGCAGAGCCCAACACACACATCCAACAGAAGGCATGGATGCAGCATGTATGCACCGCCACAACCCACTGCCAGAGAATCAGTATTACCATAAACAGCAGCAGCAAATGACTGCACAGTAAACCATTCAACCTTTAGCAGCCCCTCCCCCGCCGAGTCCACCGGTTGTCTCACATCTGCTGCTCCAAGGTGTACAAAAGGTCACGCGAAGAATTAAAGGGAGCCTGCCACGTAACACAGGGTGGAAAGCACCAGGGAGGGGGCGGGGCTCACCGACTAATACCTACTGCGCGAAACCAGGAGCCCCGCTGGTAGAGATCAAAGCAGAAAGGGACCCCGCCCCCTCAACCCTCCCCCCCCCCATCTATTCAATGGTTATTTGCTGAAATCAAATCCAAGCCTATTAATCTAGAGCAGCCCTCATACTTTACTGGACGTGGGAACAGCCCCATAAACACGTCACCAGTGAATGCAGAATATGGCGTTCAGTGACATGATTAATATAGTCAATCTCACCCCAGAGCCAGAGGCGCTCACAATCCCACATCAGATGCAACAGCTGTGCCCTCTTCGCCCCACACCGGGGCAGCTGAGGCTCCAGGGTATATTTTATTAATCCTGCCTGGTGTAAGAAGTGCCCTGGGAACAAGAGAAAAATGAATCCAAACCTAGAGAACTTGCTCCAATATTTTCCAGCAGTCAGATCACTAATCAATATACCAATGCCCACCACCCACTGGCATCGACAAAGGGGCATTGATAACCCTACTGAGCACCACATGCAGACTCAAACCCGCCCTATGTGTGCCTTGCATGTACTCGTCATCAGCCATTAAAAACACCCTTGCTTCACACAACAATACTACCACATATTAAAGTGATCGAATCGTTACTTACTTTGCCTTTGGTTTTCGAGGCCGCTGCTGAGCAGTCAGAGCAGCACACGCTGCTGCTTATGGGTGGACTCGACTGAGCAGCGCCGCTGCGTTTGCGCAGTACAGGGGGGGAGGGAGGGGGGGCAAAACTGGGCAAACTGGTCTGATCGGCATTTGTCCGACTCCTCAAGGGGAAACACTTCTGCGCCAAGGAGGAACGGACACGGGCTGGCAAAAAAATTAATTTTTCAATTGGGATTTGTAGCTTCTATAGGGACCTCACCCACGCATTCGGGCACGGCGTCCAACTTTAAATATGTTATGCACTGGCACAAATTAAGCACTGGAAGGACTAGAATTTTACGTCACTGGTGCTGCGCAGAATGACAACTCTTATCAGCATAGGAACACTGATAAAGCACAAAGAACAAGAGGAGTGACGGGGCAGAGAGATGTAATATGTCCGTGAGAAAGACAGCGAGGGGCAAAGTCAAAGAATCTAGAGGGCGAGAGAGTGCACTTTAGAGCAAGGTTGAGGGAAAGTGCACAGATCAACTGCACCACCAGCTCGCCAAAGGTAGGTCTGTCTGCGGTACGGCTGCACTCCGCATCAGCTGTTTCTCTAAAGGCATTAATGCAAATTGTAATAGTATTTATATAGCGATTACTACCCCTGACGAGGATTCGAAGCAGTACTCTAGAACACAAAAAGGATTAGTGGTGGAATAGTATAGGGAAATATAAATTAATTTGAGTGGCAGTCATGGGAGTCAGTTAATGGGTTTGAGTACGATAATGGAGGGATAGAAGAGGGAAGAGTATAGAAAGGGTTTATTTGGGAGATCAAAGTAGTAAGATGCGGTTTGGGATGTGTCAAGGAGAGATTCATGAGGGAGAGAGTTGTTTTCGGAGACCACAATATTAAAATGAGGCTTGGGTTGAGCAAAGGAGTGATAGAAGAGGTAAGATCTCAGAAAGAGTTATATTGGAGATCACAGTAGTAGAATAAAGTTTTGGAATGAGTCAGGAAGTGGGGGTAGAGCATATACTGAGAGAGGTATAGAATCCGACAGAGTTGTGTAGTTGAGAGTCCGATTTTCAAAAATTATTATTTGTTCTACAGTAGGAGTAAAGCAACAAACACACAGTTACAGAAGCACGAAGAAAGTGTATACATGTATTAGGAAGACAATACATAGAGATTCAAAGTTGTATTGCATAAACTCAGACCTCCAAATGCTGCACTTGAAGCCAATTCAACTAGGCATTTTTATAACTATTTATGTATTTATATTTTATCTTTTCCTCAACAGTGAAGCACCTGTAGGCAAAATAGACACAAACCCCGAGACAGGAGGTTCCATGCACCCCGGCCCTCTTATGGCTCTGCCAAGCCCCAAGTTTAAATCAGTGAGCGCAACACTCACACCCAAGGAGACCATTCAGCTTCTGTTCAATTTCATCTTATGGTCCCTCGAATCACAGCCGGGCTAACGCTTAAAGCTTAGCTCGACTCTGAGAACACACTAGTGCGAACAGAGACCTTGCTTGCTTCTCTGAACTGTTTCCTGCCTACGACTTGCCATATGACAGACCCACCATACCTCTTTATCAACTTAGGCTACTGGACAACACCCAGCTGGATTGACCCCCAGTGACAACTTGGCAAATACTAGCAAGAGCAAAGTGGGGGAAGGTGGAGTCACCTACAACTGGGATTATAGTGGGGCATAATGGCAAGCCTGCAGCTGGTGGCTGCTTTGTAGTCTCCAAATTTACGAGGAATACATCCTTGAATTACAACAGCTCTGGGTTTTACTAAAGCACACGCACAACCGGGATATTCACATCTCTATTAATCTCCGAACTTACACCTCTTGCACGTCTTTTAGGCATTCAAGCACAGCAAGGTTGTTGTTCCACGACTTCCTTGGGCAGACACCGCTCAAGTCCTCCCGGCAGGTTTCATCCTCAGAAAGCTTCGATCCACCGGGCCTCCGCCTCACGGGGGACATGCCGACTTGCGGTTGCTGGGGCTGTGAACACGCCACGCCTGACCTTTGGGACATCTACTACGATATCATCCCCACGTACCACCAGTGCCCACATCCCTGATGGGTATGGCACGCTTTGGGGAATGTGCCATGCCTTTTCCACCAGGTGTGATCTGATCACCATCTGGTCAGATTCTCTTTGAAATTAAAGAATCACATCTCTCCTAACCCCAACAGACTGAATGTGATACAGCTGACTTGACCCTAGGGTAGACTATCTAATTTGAACTTTGCCCACACACTCAACACGAGCTACAAGGCTTCCCCAGCAGAGTGCACAATTGAGGATTATAATAACTATGTCCAGTGGGTTGAAACAGCCTTAAATGCAGTGCTGCCTTTAAAAAAGAGGTTAGTTCTAAGAGACAGGCCTTTAGCCCGTTGGTATATCCCCTCCTTAAAGTAGGTCAAGTGGCTGATGTAAAATACATGAAGTATCCTGGAGCTTAGATTACTCCTGTTCTGCTAAATAAGATCCGGAAGCCCCATTAACGCATGCTAGTTGCAATCATGGTTGAATATTACTTCAAAAAGATACATGCAGTTGAGAGGCCAATGTAGACTGGTGTATGCACTTCGAAAAAATGGTACACAAGGTGAGCGGATGCCAGAGGAAATGTAACAAGGTGTGGGGTCGCGGGTGTCAGGTCATTGAGTGGGAGAGGAGGTCAGGGATACAGGGCGAACCCAGATGGTATCCACACTGGGTTGTCAACACTACACGTTGGGGGCAACCAGGATGTCTGTCATTTAGAATGAACTCAATGTACCGAGACTAGTGCCTTAAGTGAGTGAATCTGTAGTTATGATATGTACGGGGAAAGAAATAAGCCTCAAGTTCTTCTATGTTGGTTGCGGTAGGGTGGCCGCTCTCCACCCGGTTGTATGAAAATCTATTAAGAGATTAAAAAAATAAAAAGATACTTGCAGCTGAAAATTCCTCAGTGGAAAGGTTCATGATAGTACAGTACTTATTTTATTTATTTATTTATCAATCCTAAATGCGCATCAAGCATTCTCAGGCGCTTTCACACAAGCTCTCAAATTTCTTTGAGGAAATAACTGTCACCATCTGTAATACACAGGGACCGCCCACTAACAATCAGCTGTCGATATGGATGGATAATCTAATCATTCCATCCAGTTTCATAGTATGCCCCAAGTTAAGCCTTCTAACTTTGGCATAATTAATACTATCAATTAATATTGTGCCTCAATAGCGTAGATGTAGTTAGAAAAATATATTCCAGTCCCTGTCTGGATCACTTTGCTCCATTCGACCTGGAACAATTTATTCCAATTGCCTGCTCAATTTCGAGAGAATTGCCTCTTGATCCAATTACACAGTACGTGTGTAAATGATTTATTTTTTAAATTAACCAAACCTGTAAGGGGGGTCTGTAACAGCTCCTTAACAAATGCTTTGGTTCAAATGCAGTGGAAAAAGGCACTTCTTGTTCGCTGGTAAAATACGCTAATGCAGATTAGACCACGTTATCCTGGAACAAAATCAGATTTAAGAACCAGTACAATCTGGGCTGAGGCTAGGACATAGCTTGGAAACAGCTTTGCTGTCTGGCATGGGCAAACTGCTTAAGTTGGAGACCCAGCTAATCCTGTGGCCTTAGGGGTACTGGATAGGTTAGCCATCTTCAACACAGTATCACATTACATTCTTCTGTCCAGACTGTCTGAGGTGGGTCTGCATGTCAGTGGTGCAACAATTATCTAAAGGATAATAGCCAGGCTGTGTACTTTTCATCTTTCTTCTGAGAATTCAAAACATGGAGTACTTCAGGAGCCTGCGCTGAGCCCCAAGTTCTTTAACATCTGCATTCTTCCTCTAGCAAAATTAGTTAGATCTTTTGGGGTTAGCTGTATGACTTATGCAGATGATACTCAAATATTAATTGCCACGGACCAACTCAATTCTTTACCCACTAAATCCTTCCAACGATGTTTGTCTGCAGATTCTTATTGGGTGTATGCCAATGATTGAAGTTTAATCCTGGCGAAACTGAGGTGATGTGGATCAACCGTGACCAACTTTTACGACCCTATTCTTCTAATCACTGGCCTCCCCATCCTATTCTGAGCCTCCTGACCCAGTGACATCTGTGAAAAATGTGGGCTTCTATTTTGAGGTGGATTTTTCCTTGGAAACACAAGTTGACCATCTGTCTTTCACATAGTTCTTGTTCCGGGAGCCGAGGAGAATTCTGCCACTCCTTCCAATGGCAGCTTTTCAGGCTGTAGTCCAGGCAACCATTCCATGTTATCTAGACTACTGCAATTCTTTCTTCCTGGGTGTATCATTGGCCCTGTAGAAGAAACACACAATGCATCCAAAATGCAGCTAAACTTGCTCTAGGTCTTCCTGGGCATGCCTCTTCTTCTACTGCATTGGGTTCATTGCTTTGGCTCCCATTGGAGAAAAGAATCTATTTTAAATTCCTCTGCCAAGTTCACAGAGACTTTTACCACACTGGTCCAATGTATCTTAGGGACCATGCACCTCCTATGTTCCAAGCCACATCCTTCTCCCACTGATGCATCACGTTTGACTTTACAGAGATTCAAACAGACTCTGTCCTGTGGTAGAACTTTTTCACTGGTGACGGTCAAATTGTGGAAAACCCTTCCGGTAACACTAAGTATAACGCAGGGATGCTGCTTTTTAGAGAAGGTTTGAAGACAAAGCTCTATGGACAGTAGTCTCATTTCCATGTCACAATCCTTTTTTCCTCCTTGCTCTAGGAATGCAGTATAGGTAGCAGTGTGCTTCATAAAATGAATAAACATATTATGACTCTATTAACATTCAAGCAAATCGGTGGCAAGTCACTTCTTGTTACAACATAGGCCAGGGCACCGCAGCAATCGTTCCACCAGGTCCCACCAGTGCTGGTAATGTTAACTATAATCACTGAATGGACAAACTGGAGGCATCTGGTTTCTTTCATTTTAGGTCTCACCTAGGCAGTGCTTGTGCTGTCTCTTTGAGGCACGCTATATACAGGTATTGACTTGAAGCTCTGCCAACCTTTTCAATTGGCTCCTGTTGCCGCCCTTTGTAAATGGTTGTTTTTTATTCATTATAAGGCTTAGTAATCCATCTTTAGTACCTCCTTTTCTCCTGTTGTAACCTCCCATGAGGACTGCCGCTGTAACTTGTGTTGTTACTCAGTATGTTTCATTTACAGTCTGTGAGCACTATTTTCTTAAATTACTTTCTCCTATTGCATACACGAAATGCTGTTGTGCACCCGTTTGTCTTTTTTAGAGAGCGTTTCAACAATGGCAGCTGCGTCATTAACATTGCACACACCCTAATATTTTTTTAAAGCAGTGCAACACTTCTGGCTTTTTCTTATGTTTTTTTTAAGACACTTTTTTTCACTAGCGCGGAGTGCTTTGGGGTGAACAATGAAGGCTGCACCTTTCTTTTCTTATGTGCGGCTCACCCATATGACATGGACGGCAACATTTTATCAATTTTTTTTACAAACAGGCACGCCGCGTTACAGCTTTAACAATGGCGGCAGTTTCATTAATTTTGCTGCGCATACTGCCAATACCACTTGCAGTCGTTGGCACAGTAAAATCTGGTGAAACAAAGATGGCGTTGCATGCCTAGCACTGGGGCTTGCATGATCCGGAAGGCAGGACTTTCCCGTTCCTACCACTAACCTCCCTCTGACTCCCTTGTTGCTTTACCCATGATGGGCCTGCCCTGTACTGGACCCAGAACTTTGCCCGTGCTGACCCCAAAACTCAGGATTAGTTGAAGCAGAGCCTAGCCTTGGTGCTGCCATTACCTATGGCTGCAGCTTCAAGCTCTGGGCTTCTAAAATGCGCCTCCACCCGCCGGCAAAACGCTGAACACTGCGACCCTGAGAGTGTAAGTGCGGAATACTTCTCATAATCGAGATTTAAATACAGTTATTATAACCACGTTATTTTAGGAGCTTATTTTCGTAACCTCCTCGGGTGACTGTTTGCTGGGAAATGTCTTTAAATTACTAAGTGTTTGCACATTTGCACCTGGATGCGATCATCTTCACTGAATATGCAGTTTCTGCCTCCAAACTCCTTGATTGTTCATCCTTTCGTTGCACCAAAGGAAAAATAAACCTATCTTTTTTGGCTACAAACTTAAAGCATTTGCAGCCAAAACAGGCGACCTTTCATTTCTGCAGCCTAACTTCCTTTCTTTTCACGTCCTACGGCGATCTTTTACATCACTGTGCTATTCTGTATCACGGGGCTTTGTTTAAAAACTGCTTTTCCCCTTTGTTTATTTTGCGCGGCTCGCACAAGGACATTTTGTAAAAGTTACATTGTGCGCTTTTAGTAACATTAATGGTGGTCGCAAATGCACTAAGCTAGTAAAGGGTTCTGTAGCACAGGTTATTTATTACTAGGTATCCCTGTGGTGTTGTAAAAGGGACCTCTATTAACAGACATATTGCTGAGACTTGCATTAAGGGTGTAGTACCTTGTGTGGCTAACAGAGGTCCCTTTACAACTCCACAAGGCCACCTAGCAGGAGCATGTGGTACTACATCCTTGCCTTGCTTCCTGGAATTTCTTTTGTAACTTATTTTTTTCATTTGCAATGCCAATAGCTTAAACAGTCATTAATGTGAGGCCTATTGCATTACAAATGCTTGTTTAATTTACACTAAAGCTATTACGGCCTGACTAGATATGTTGCCTGCAGAAAGGCGAATTAGAGAACAATGCTTAAAAGAGATAGATGATAAATGCAAGGAATATTGCAGGTTAAGCTTGTCCCATACAATAACAGTCATCATCTTACACAGTTCAAATTTCAACATTAATACCCCCTCTATGACAGAGAAGTTCAAATTAATACAGGCATTAGATGCAGCAAGTGTCTTTTTGTAGATTTTGCTGTGGCATTACATGACAAGTCGAGTTACTGGCATAAATAGTATTAGAGAAGGAACATAACCCTGCAATCAACATAATGACACATATGTCCAGGAAATATTGCATTTGGCAAAACCATAAGACTTGTGGGCACCATTGAAAGAATACGTTGCAAAGTCAGACAGAAACGTTCATTCCCAAGAACTAGACTTGGTTGTAGAAAGAGCTTTACTCTGTGAAGCAACTTATAACGTCTACCTTACAGACACCTCCCTATCGAACAGCTAATCTAGTTAAAATGAGGCTAAGCAGGAATATAGAGTATTTTGCATGACCATAAATAGATCTAGCAGCTCACTAACTAATAGGTAACATGACTATGTAATGAGATGATGCTTAAATGTCGCTTTTAAGCATGGATATAGAAGGATCGATATACAAAGAATGTTAAAAATAACTTTCAAAAAGTTTAATAAAGGTTAAAAAAAAACTGTGGTGCCCATCTCCACCATCAAAAGTGCCGGATCTCTGCTGCAGGTGCACAGAGCTCCATTGAGCTCTACTAAACCAATCCCTAAATTTCAGCAGACACAATCTGTTTGAATCAATTTTTCTGCCCGGACTATCAAAAATGACCTCAGGGTGGGTGCTGAACTGGAGGTCCACTGATAAGTGATGGCTGAAGAGAGTGGCAAACTCAAACACTCAACTGTTTCTCTTTAAAGAATGCGAAGGCGTAGGCATTCTTACACAAATATGATTAACACAGGAATTGCGAAAGCTGCAGAAAAGATTTTGATGTGTTCACTCTGAATTTGTATTTTAGCATAAGATTTCAGAAAGCAATTACAATTATTTTTTGTAACAGTTTTTATTGAGCTTTTGTAAGGAATGGACCCATAACAGTTATGTATATAGGGCACTAGCATAATTTACATTTACATCATGGGTTTTACTAATATACTTATGGTGTATGGCTACCTCACTCAGCAATTGTTAAGAGTCTACCAGATTGATCAGTTTAAATAATATAACCAATAATTTTTTTTAACTATCATTCCCACCCACATTAATTCATCCATTGTTAATCACGCACATTATCCCTTCTCCGTCCACCTCAAACCCCTGGACTTTAGTTAGGATATGGACAACACTGTGGCCAACACTATGGCCACAAGTTACCCACGGCAGCTGGGGTGGCGGACCTAGGTGCGATCCCCGATTCCCTTATTAGCAGATCTAGTAGATTTCGTTCCCTGCCCTGGAATCCTATCTAAAAAGGCCGACAATTTGTGTTTTTAATAATGCATACAGTTGCAAATCATGAACTAATGATGTTGCACTTGAAACGCGTTACCTAGGTCACTTAGAAGTGTAAAAATTGCCAGGAATAGTTAGGCCACATTTTTGTTTATACGCCATTATTTTTAAAATGTAATGCAGTTTCTGGTGTTCTACTCAAATTCAAAAACTTTATTCGGTTACTTGGCATTGAACCATAAAACGACACAATAAAAACACTGCAATCAATAAATAGGGTAAAAGCAATACAAAGCTCATGTGTGGATACATTCTCCCCAAGTCGACACCCTGTAACAATTGTGATGTAGCAGCATGGGAACCACCACTCAAGACTTGCCAGGGCCTATATAGCAGTCCAAAAATTATTAATAATCACACAAGTCCGGGTCCCCCCGATGCTCATTCAATACAGTTTGATCAATCTGTAAAATTCATAATATTAGAGGACAACAGAGGTAGTAAATTTATTCTGTAGCCTCATAAGTTAGGGCTTCCAGGTGTGCTAGGTTTTTCCTTCTTCCCAGAGCCGATGTAATAAAAGCTATGGCAGATAGACAAATATCCCCATTTTCCAGACCACATATACATTTAAAAGCATCCTGATAATAGAAATATTTGCCAGTTTTAAAAATCGGGGCTAAAAAACGTTTCCTAAGATCCTTATAAAGAGTGCAGAAAAAGATAAAGTTACTTGTGCTTTGTCTGGTTCTGCTATCACATGGACATTTTGAGAGGCTTTTTGGAAATGCAAACCTTAGGTGCAGTATTCCTAATCGTAGTCTGGTAAAGTAAAACCTATGTTGTGTATTCTTGACAATTGTCAGATAATTTGGCAGGCCAGCATATAAGGGGTCCAACAGGTATCTACACACCCTGGATATTTTGCCTTCATGGGTGTCTCTCTCTTTTTCTCTCTGTCCGATGAGTAAGTTAGGAATTTAACTGTATCCTTGGCTTTAATGGCAGGATCCATTTTTCTTAAATTGCTGTCTATATAGGACAACCGTTTTATTTTCTTCCAGGCATCTAACATAAGGCAATCTAATATTATCGCAACATTCCCAACAAACCCAGAGTCAAAATCGCAACGGCTATCCATCCATAACAAGTAACAATATTAGAAGAAAATGATAACAATAATTATAGAATTATCTTAGTTATCCTAATGGCTATTAGCCTAGGTACTTACGTGGGGGGTGTTGCAGATAACCCTTTAAGCTCCCCATCAGTCCTCCCTACATATCTGTGCAGACAGGGTCCCAGTAGCCAGACCCTCTGCTCTCTCTGTCTACTTGATCCCGGGTTGGTTCCCAACTGCTTGTGTCATCATGATGGCCCCAACTTTTTACTTCTCCAGTCAGTCTCATCGCGTTTCGGGGATCTCAAAAAATGTGGTGGTGCCATCCACCATAACCTTCAGCCAGGAGAGAAATAAAAACAGAGCCTGTGCATTTACCCCCTTAGGTTCTTTTGATTGTCAGGAAGGATGCTTGTGGGCATTACACGTCCAAGGTGTAGTGTGAAAAAATGCCCATGGCATCTTCTACCAGTAGAGGCCCCAACACATGGGACCATTGCAGTATAATGTCTCAACCCTGATAATGAAAAATTCATGCCACCCCAGGGTGGTGGGCTAGCAGCACCCGTTGAGCCCGTTCCAAGGCAAAGAAGGGAAACTATCCATCTGGTGTCACCTCGCAAGCCAGCCATTTCTCAAGGAAAGCCGCCATAGTGTTGCCTTCCACCTTCTCATGAAGTCTAACCACTTTAATTTTATTTCTGCAACACCGTCCATCTGCATCGTTTGCCCTTTTATCCAGAGTTTCCACTATACATGTAATCTCTTTACTCTGTTCTTGTAATGTCACCACTGCTGGATGCACTTTCTCAAGGAGGCGCTCAAATCGTGTCACCCTTGAGGCCAACTTGCGATGATTGTCCTGTAAGACACCGAGGTCTATCGCAATGTTATCGGTTTTGTATTCCAGAAACTCTCAGGTTTTATTTGCAGGTTTCAGTATTGAGCCCAAAGATACAGGGGATTCCTCCCCTGTGTTTTCCAATAAGGGGGTGCGGTCCACCTTGTCGGTATTCTCCACCAAGTGCGTGTGTCCCAGATCTGCCACTGCCACTTTTACCAGTTCTCATGCTTGGCATGGGGACCCTAGACAGATGAGGACAGCAGTCAGGTAGAGCAAAGTTACCTCTCTTGTACAAGGACTACCCCCAGGTGCACTTATGGGTGGGGGCTAGTGAAATTCCAGTGTTGCATGTCCCCTCAGCAGTGTTCCAGGTTGCACAATGTTAATCTTCCGATCATGGTGCAATCAGCCGGACAAAGATGTTGCTATAGGCCGCTCGGCACACAAGTGCTAGTAGCAGCTGGCTCTCCAAGTCTCGCCTGCCTCCCCGTACCTCAGTCCCAGGCCTCACTGGTGCAGGTTGGTGAATTTCAGCCCTCTGGCGGGGCCTCCGATCCCCAGCAAGCAGCCCCAACTCCATGCCGCTTACATTTGGAGAGCACTTACTGCAGTCCAAGAGCCCAGCCCAGTCCATCTCTTTCCTGCAGCTCTCCTGTGTTCGGGCACAGCCATACCATGGGATGCAGGCCAAACAGATCCTATTGCATTACCAGCATAGGGGCTGTGTTACCTGTGTCAACTGCTCTGGTCATGGTTAATCCAGGATTAATCTCTCAGGAGCAAGCACTACCTACTCCAGCCATCACCCAGGGCCCGCAGCAAGCAACAGCAGTTTGAGGCCCCAGCTACGCTCTGGTCTTGAGCAGTAGGCTAGAGGATTGCAGCCTTGCAGCAGAGCATTCATATAGCCGCATCTTTCACCCAAGTTGCCTCGAGGGTCTGATGGACTGTGCCCCCCGTTTTCAGGGTGATATCCGGTAGTCAGGTAGCACCTCTAAGTGTGTTCTAGTGTAGGATGCCTCAGGATGAAGCCCCGAAGGGCGGAGCACAAGAATTTCACACCCAACAGCCATTTTGAGAAGCCAAGCTCCCAATTAAAAGTATTGTGGTTAGGAGGTAAATAGAGCAATCTGTCATCTAAAAATTTCAGAATGAGGGGCGTGGCCAAGATGGCGGGCTGAGAGGACGCACTTGCCGAGACCTCCCGAGCCCCTGGAAACCCTGCACCGCTTACAGCCGCTGCTCTCCCCCAGATCGGGCGGCTACCGCACCTGGTGATCCCCGTGGTGGTGCAGAGCAGTCGGTGAGCCCCAGTTGTCCCGCCGCGGCGGTGGTTCCGTTCGGGAGCCGATCGAGGCGGTGGCCGCTGAGAGACCTGCGGGGACCCGAGAGCCGCGAGGTTTTCAGGCACTGTATTCCGGCGAGGTGATCCAGCGACTGCGAGTGGCCTGCCGACGTGCTTGTGACACGGCGCCTGGGTGGGTGCCGGAGCGGCCTCCGCCGACGGAGCGGAGTTGAATAGACGGTGGCAGCGGAGGCGTGGCCGGCCTACGGCAACTACGCAAGCCCGGGGCTCGAGAAGGCCTACCCCACGTGGCTGCTCCGGTCCCCCCTGGCCGCAACGGAGTGAGGTCGTGCCTCCAGCGTGTTTGCACATCCCGACGAGCGGCCCTGGTTGCCTCGCGCCCTGCGAGCCTGCCCTTTGACTGTGAGCCCTGTATGTGTTCCTGTGACGGGAGTCGGCCTCGATTCCTGGGCGTTGGCCCCATTGCCTGTAACGGGCGGCCATTTTGAAGGACTTGGAGCAGACGCCCGGCCTTGACCGGGGCCTCTGGGCTGCAGTGCCCCCTTGCCAGCGATTGAGGGGCCGGCCAGCCTCTGCTGCTCGGCTGCCGCGGCCTGCGGCACCTGCTCGCCGAACTGTGGACTTCGGCTATTCCCGCCTATCCAAGATGTCGAATGCCAGGGGGCAGAGGAGAGGCGATCGGACTTTGCCGGACATGTTGGGGCGCGGTGCCCTACGCAGCGGCGGGAGCCAGCCTGCCCCGAGCCCCCCGACCAACTCCAGAGGCGCTGACGACGGAGAGCCCCCAGTGACCCGGTCGTTCCTGGAGTCCCTGTTTAGCTCCTTAAGGGAGGATTTTCAGACTTTGAAGCAGGAGGTGGCCGGAGAGGTCCGGGAAGTCCGAAGAGAAGTTGACTCCCTGGGGGAGCGAGTTAACACTGTGGAGGCGGCTGGTCATTCCAGGGACGAGGAGATCACCCACTTGCAGCAGGAGGTCCTACGGCTGCGGGAACAACAGATCGAGCTACAGGCCCACGCCGAGGACCTTGAAAACCGGTCCAGGCGGAACAACATCAGGGTCCGGGGTGTTCCGTCCAACGAAGAGGGTGAGGACGTGGCCGCCTACCTGGGAGCCCTATTCCGCGAAATCCTGGGAGAGTCTGAGGACTTCCAACTACGTATCGACAGGGCGCACAGGGTTGGCCGTCCTCGCAGGGCCTCGGCGCCCCCCCCGGACATATTGGCCTTTTTGCCGGAGTTCCCCTTGAAGGAGCGAATTCTCCGCGAGGCGCGGCGGCAGCAGCCTTTCCGCTTCAGAGATCACCCGGTGGCTCTGTATCAGGACTTATCCACGATCACGTTGCAGAAGAGGAAATTGCCACGGACTTCCTTCGGGAGCACGAAACGCAGTATTTGTGGGGGCACCCCTTCCGATTGATTTTCCGGTGGAATGGAACATTGCATCAGCTTCGGTCCCTCCAGGATGTCTGCGGAGTATTGGGGATCACGGCCTCGGATATGGACACCCCGGCACCTCGCCGCAGGCGAAGCACTAGAGACGGCTGGCAACAGGTCGGAGAGAGGCGATCCCCGCCGCCTGCGAGGCCTGACTCGCCCACGATTCGAGCGGACATGTCGAGCGCCATCCAGGAGGCCTCCAGGGCGACGACGAACAGCGATGTGGCCTTGACGGCCTGAACCTACTCTGGGGGGAGTCTACATTAGCTTTTCAACATTGCAGGTGCGGGGGTTCTAGGGGTAGGGGTGGGCAGGGGTGCTTGTGGTGGTGGCTGGACGTCCACTTGATCGACTTTCCACGGCCTTGTCCGATAAGGACCGGACTGGGACAATGACACTTTTGAATGGCTTGGGGAGCGGGGGGGAGGAAGGGGAGTTGTTGGGGGTAGTTTCGAGTTTGGGGGTTCGCTGGGGAGAGGGGGGTTGGGGGGAAGTTGAGGTGTTTTGGGGTTTGGGAACTGTACTGTGCCGTTGGGAAGTTTGCTTTTGCTGTGAGATGATGTCTCTTACTGTGGCCTTTGAGTTTTGCCCGGTGGGCCTTGCCCGCCTTCATGAGCGTCTCTGGTGTTCCCCTCCGTGATGGCCCTTAAAGTTGTTACTCTGAATGTGAAGGGGCTGAATAATCCGGTTAAACGGCGGGCTGTCCTGTCCCTGTTAGAGAATTCCCAGGCCGACATCTGCCTACTGCAGGAGACCCACCTGCTAGCCAAGGACTGTTCCAGAATGCGCACCCCCAAGTTCCCCACGCAACTCTTTTCTTCCAGTGCCTCTGAAACAGCAGGAGAAGCGCTTTTGTTCTCAAGAGGTTTCAGAGGGGAGGTTTTGCAGAAGGTAGCGGAGCAAAAGGGGAGACTCCTGGCATATAGGATTAAGGCGGGGGGCTTGGTGTTTACTGTAGGCTCCATATACGGCCCCAATGACCGTCAGGACCAATTTCTGCACAGGGCGCTGGAAGACGTGGCATCCACTCCTGACAGGCACATTATACTGGGGGGGACTTGAATGTGGTTTTTGATGCGACCCTGGACAGGTCTGTGCAGCGGCGCCACCAGTTGGGGGAGCTTTCGGGCTCGGTTCGTACCCGACTGGGGGAGCTTGATATGCACGACATGTGGCGCCGCCTCCACCCCGCGACTCGTGCATACTCCTATTTCTCCCATGCCCACAAGTCCTACGCGAGGCTGGACCATCTTCTAGTGACGGGCCCGATGCTCGAGCTGGCCTCGAATGCCGACATGGGGGTCCTCTCTCTTTCCGACCATGCACCGGTGGAGGGCACCTTCCGTCTACCACCAGTGGCTCGTTCGAGGGGGGTCTGGCGTCTTCGGGATACGTTGCTGCATAGGCGATCGACGGTGCAACAGATCCGCGCGGCCATAACAGACTTTCAAAGCGTAAACGACAATGGCGACACTACCCGCGCGACGCAATGGGCTGCCCTGAAGGCTGTGCTCCGTGGCGAATTTATCGCTATCTCCTCGGCGGAGAACAGGGATCGCCAGCTCAAAAGGGATCAGCTTACTCGACGGGTGCGGGAGCTGGAACAGGTACATCACAGAATGGGCGCCCCCGAGTCTGGAGGCAATTGAAGGCCGCCAGGAAACTCCTATCAGCTCTTGACACAGATAGAGCGGAGTACGCGGTGCTTCGCTTGAAGCACAAGTATTACACCGGTGGGGACAGGTGCGGCCGGCTCCTGGCGCACAAGCTCAGGGTGCAGCACCAACAGCACAGGGTGAAGGAACTAGTTACCCCTACCGGGGGGTCGGTCACGGAGGACGGGCAAATCGCGGAAGTTTTCCGCGACTACTACGCAGACCTCTACGCTGGCGAGGCCCCCTCCGCACAGACTGAAACGGACTATCTAGACTCGGTGTCGCTCCCGTCGCTGACGCCGGATCAGGCCCAATATCTGGAGCGGGAGATCCGGATTGAGGAGGTGGTTACGGCGATCTCCCGGCTCAAGACTGGTAAGGCCCCGGGACCTGATGGTTTTATCCCTCTCTTCTACAAGACCTTCTGCCAGGAGCTCGCGCCTCTTTTGACGCGTCTTTTCAATACATTTTCGGAGCCGGGTGCCATTCCCCCTGAATTTCTTCAGGCTACGGTCTCTGTGATCCCGAAACCGGGCAAGGATCGGACTGCTTGCGGGTCCTACCGCCCAATCTCACTTTTGAACACAGGCCTGAAGGTTTTCACTAGCATTCTGGCGAATGAGAAGGGCCCACCGGCCCCCTAACCTTTACGCCTCCTTTGTGACGCGGGTCCCGCTTCGGGTGTGGGACTCTGTGGCTACCAGGCACGAACTCACTACCTTTCCCTCAGTCTTCACGCCACTGATTGGTAACCCGGACTTTGGCCCGGGTATGGAGCCTGGTGCCTATGATCACTGGCGGGCGGCCCGATGTTTCACTTTATATCATCTATATGGCCCAGAGGGTGTCATTCCCTTCCAGGATCTGCGTCGGGATTATGGCCTCCCCGAGACGGAACGCATGCGGTACATGCAGGCACGTAACTGGGCGCTACAGCCTCAAGTGCGCGCGACGGCAGACCGGCCGATCACAGCGTATGAGCGCTGGCTAGTGACTCGCTCGTCGGACGCCAAGCTCATCTCTGACTTGTATAAGATGCTGCAACCCCCCCCTTCCACATCTACAACCCGGGTAGGGAGCGGTGGGAACGGGAGCTTGGTCGAGTGCTGAGCCGTACTGAATGGGACCACATCTCCTACCGAGCGCGCCACTCCGCCTATCACACCGGGCTCACAGAGACCTTCACCAAAATCACAACCTATTGGTATCGCACTCCTGAGAAATTACATGAGATGGACCGCTCAATACCTGGGACATGTTGGCGCAACTGTGGTCAGACTGGCACACTTACTCATATATTGTGGGACTGTCCCCTTCTGCCTCCTTACTGGGAGGAGGTCCTCAATGAGGTTGACAAATGCTTTGGAATAGAATTACCCCGTCTCCCTGCATATATCCTACTGGGTTTGTAGAATGGATTGATGTACCCTCTGAGATCTAAAAGGGGTAGACAGACAGCGATAGCTTTGGGGTCAGCAGTACAGAACATACTCATTCACTGGCGCTCCACCACGCTCCCCACTGTTGTCGGCTGGCTGCATAGATTGTGGCATGTCCTAGGCATGGAGAAGCTGTCCCTAGTGGTGGCGGGGGACGTAGACGCTTTTGAGGAGCTGTGGGCACCCTTGCATAATTTGTTATGCTCAGAATTCAAAGAAATCACTTGCCCTAGGTATCTTAGACTGTTGCGGCTGACACCGCCGCCGGACCCGCCTGTTTAACCGGCCAAGCTGGCAACTGGTGGTGGGGGTAGACAATAGGTAGCCGCAGGGGAAGAGCGAGTGGTTGTCGGCACAGTACAGGGGGTGGGGGAGGGGGATGGGGAGTTTGGGGGTTGTTGGCTGGGTAGGAGGAGGGGTAGGGTTGTCCCCCCCTCTCTTTTCCCCTTTTTCTTTGTCCCCCCCTTTTTTTGTTTTTGCCCACAGGTGCGCGAACTGTGAGATCCAGGCACAACTGTGCCCACCATGTCGAATGGACTGCCTTTATGCATCTAATGTACCATGAGCACTGATTATGAGAGGCACCTGTGGTTATATGTTTGTTTTGTTGTTTCCTTCCTCACCTTGCTTCAATAAAATACTTTAAACCTAAAAATTTCAGAATTACAGATTCCTAAATAGTCCTGCTATAATCTGCAAGTAATTAATCTGTCACAACAAACTTGTGGTGCCCTTATAGCGAAATACTCCTAAATTATTTTTTCACTACTGTAAGGCCTACCTCTCCCATAAGTTAACATTGGGTTCCCTTATTACATTTAGTAAGTGATAACCCTTGAGTGGGAACAGGTAAACTTTTCATGTTTGTTGTCTGAGAAATTGTAATTAAAAATCCTCTTGAATGGTAAAGTCGGATGTTAAATTACAATTTTGAATATGCCACTTTCAAAAAGTTTGCATTCTTCTGCCCAAACCATTTGGTGCCTGTAGCTGCTCCTGGGTCACATAACTGGGTGCAGTTGGACTCTGTTTATTCCTCCCAGAAAAGCCACACAATAGAGGGATTAGGTGTGCCTAGATGGGCCGTCAACTGGTAGGATGAGGAGGGGGCAGAGCTGGGCATGCCCTGCTTGCAACAGAATAGCTGTGCCCTGCCATCACACAAAGGACTTGTTATCACTGCATTGTTCATACAGCCAGCTTGCAACCAAGGCAAGGAAGGCAAGAAACATCTAGGACTTCATAAGAAATTCTCTAAACACTTTGTCTATTTCAAAAAGGCACCAGATATAAATAGTGGACTCTCAGGTCCCACTCTTCAGAACACTCCTGGACCTGTGAATACTACAGAAGGAGGACTGCTGTGCTGCTTTGCTTCCAAACGGACTGCCACACTCCTTCCCTGCTACTAAGTTGCCCTGCTTGCTGAGAAGGAAGGCTGGACCTGCACATTTGACCCCAGGCTACAGACTAGTGGACTGCAAGCGTCAGCTAGCTGATCTCTTGTTTTCAGGTACGGGGAAATAACAAGCTCTGGAGGCTCACTGCAACTGCCCAGCTGACCTGCCGAGCCCTGCTGGAGTGAGTTCCTTATGCCGAAGAGGTGCTCCTCGGTCATGTACTCTTGGTGTAGCATTAATTGAGCGCTCACCTCAAGAAAAGACAACATTTGATGTTTTGGTCTCTGTGCAAATGCGAATGGGGACGTTTGCCCCAAGATTTTGTCAACCCTCAACACGAAGCTCTAGTGAACCAGACTCTTCACGCTACAACAACCACCGCCGCCTGGCAACGTGAGATCTGCACTTTGAGCTAAAGCATCCACAGCTCGCAGTGACCACTAAGGTGAAGCTCCAACAATGAGCGCTCTATCGTGCTTGGTCTGCACTTGTGACTTTTACCCGGTCTTGCACAACCAGATAACCGCGAGCTACGCTTTGGACTTGAGGGCGCTTTACTTACCTGAAATCTTTGAAATTGCACGGCTCTGGTTCTACTAATTAGATTTTAGTTTTAGTCTCAAATAATTTATTACATTTTATTCTAAATTGGCGTAGGAGTTTCCTTGTGTTTATTATTTATTACTGTTCAAAGTGCTGCATAAATACTTTACACATTGCCTCTAAGTTAAGCCTCATAAGCGCCTGGCGGGGCACCGTCCCGACCTGTGCAGGAGCTGAGAAGATGCGGGACCCGACTGGCAGAAAGGTAAGAATAAATTATTAACTGGCTGTGCGGAACTTTCAGTGTAAATAGTACAGAGCCGAGAAAGGAAAAGGATGACCATGTTCATATTGAAGAAATTCTTGTGTTTGCAAAGAAGGATTAAAAACAAAATTAACATCAGCCGATGGCAAGGAGGTAGCCCATTGTATCATAGTAAATGCAGAGCTTTAGAATTAGGTACGCTTGCCTTCGTGACCGCCTCTAAAGCAGGCACAGGTGAAACAACAAAAATGTGTTTACCTTGAGCCAGAAGATGTTCTTTCAGAATCGCGATCAGCACAGCTGTTAATATTTTTTATGTGCAAGAGAAACGCAATTCTGCTGGTGTATATAGATGCAATTTATAGGCAATGGTAACCGTGTCCCCCTCGTTAAAAATAAGGTAAGTGAACCTGATTGGTCCTGGTACAATCTATATGACCAAATTAGTAGTATTCACTCTAGTTTGGAAGTATTGAGTTGCCAGCAAATCAGTCTGCAAAGAGCGCAGTACAACGGTGTGTTCTGTGAGGCAACTGGATGACAAAAATGCAATATGAGATTTTGCAAAATTGGATTTGTAACCTAAAGCGGAGAAATGCGTGACAATGTGATACACATGTGCAAGATGAGGATTTAATTAATCGTCTGTCAGGTAACTGTCATTGACATAAAAATGCATCAGGGTCAATTTCATTTCAAATCGACACTATACGTGCTGCAAATACCCAAGGACTATTCTTGTACCCCATTGGCAATCGTGCATAGCGCCTTTGATTGTCGAAAGCGCTAAATGCTGTCAAGTCAAGACTGTCCGGAGCGAATGTGTGACTGAAAAAAAAGATTTGAGATGTCTAAAGTAGTTTTACATTTTTAAAGTACAATATTATTTACTATTGCCGTACTACGTGTGCTCTGTACCGCGAAGGTACGGGTATGAGTATTCAAAGTTCTGTAATCCAAAACAATACGATAGAACCATCCGGTTTCAATATCGGGAAAAAGGATTATTCATCGATGAGACACAGAGCTCAATAACACCCTAATATTCCAATTGAGTGAGAATGTCACTAATGGATGCTTTTTCATCATGTTTAATGGGATATTGCAGTTGGGGCTGTGGGATAGACCGTAATGGAATAACATACATAGGAGAATCCTTATCCCAAACTGCTTGATTGCGATATAATGCCAGAGCTAAGGCTAGAGCCCACTCCGAAGCATAAGCTTGCTTAGTCTCATCTGGGGCGTACTGTGAAAAAGAAGGAAGTATTACTTCCTCCCTTCAAGTAGAATATCATAGGAAGATGTCAAGTTGTCCCAAATAACTGCTTTCATAGTGCGTTAATATCACGCTCAATCTGAAGGCCTAAATGATAAAGTCTGTCTGGGGGAGCTACGCAGGTGTTCGCAGTTGCTTTCACCTCCAGAAGCTGGTGGAGTGTCTGGTGAAACTACGGTAACTTCTGTCGAGGAGAGTCACTGCCCAACTCCTGTCCAGGAGGAGGGTTCTCACCATCAGGGGCATATTTCGCTGTCAAGGCGGATACTTTATTCTTCTGAAAAGGGGCTCAATATGGAGGTGGCTCCTCCTGTTTGACTTTCACGTCTAACTGGCGCTGCGGGTCTCGTCTTTGTTGCGTGGACTCGCCTTGTCTCCAATCCAGTCATCCCCCTCTGCCAAATTGTTGATCCGACGATTCCTGAAATGAACGAGGAGAACGGGATCAGGAACGTGGAACCTCTCAGGTGTCTTAATTTTAGAGCAATCATCCCCTACACGTTTTAGAACGCTCGGTAGAACGCTCATTGAGAGGGTGCCAAAACCAAGTGTAAATCACAGAGGCAAACACGGTCCCCCAGGTGTTGCAATCCACTATAGGGGAAATTGGACCCCTAGGTAAACACATAGTAAGGATCCTGTGTTTCTCCACAGGACTAGTGAGTGGGAAAACAGCATCAAGCTGTTCAACTTCTGAGCTAACCAAAATGGTAGGTCGTCATAAGTCTGAAGACATATGCCCATCACTGAATTAATCATAACAGGGCTAATCACAAGGCCTTTGCCCTGTATCCATACTGAGGGTGCAGCTCCAGGTGAAGCTACCAAAAAGGCTTGAGAAATAAATTGGATCACCCGTCTATACCAATGAACTACTTGAGTATATAGTAAAAGTACTTCAACCACATTAGCAATGAGATAATTAGGATGTGGGGTAAAACCAGCTAACACTGGCCATGTCATTCGCATCCACTGCTGGAATTGTTACCCAGGAATAAAAGACCTCAAACGGTATGGAGGATCCGCCTTGACTACAACAACATTTGGAGACCTCGCATTGAGAACCCCATGGTTTGTCAAATGCGGTGTAAGCGCCACACAGCAATGCGCTGGAACACTGAGCGGTTGTGCCATACTATATAACAAAATGGGACAAAACAGTAGCACAAAATGGGTCAAAGAACTTCAGGCTTGGGGGTGTGGCCAAGCAGCATGGCCGACAGGACATGAGCTCCTTCGGCTCCCGACAGGCCAGCACTAAAATCCTGTAATTAAACCTTAAGTAGGGTGCTCGAACCGAGTTTACGGGGGACTAGGAGTCCCTGCAACCGAGGGGCACATCTTGACCGGTGGTACCCCTACCCAGTGCTTTGTGGACGGCTTTTGCGGTTCAGGGCCGCGGGACTGGTGGGCCGGATCGACACGAGGCCGGGGCTGCGGCCTATGTCAGGCGGACCGCGATCCTGGTGCCCGTCGCGGTCAGCCCTGGGTGAAGCGTTGCAGTGAGGGAGGCGCCCACTGCCATTGGGGGCCTCTCGGGAAGAACCGAGCTGCTGCGGCGCGTCCGGACCCTGCGTGTGCACGGACGGTGTAGTGGAGTGTGGCGAGAACCTCGAAGGTCACCATAGGGGCTGGGCCTGCCTGCGGTGGTGTCCGGGCCGCCCCTAGAGGTGGGCACTGGTCTCCGGGGGAGTGCCCTAGGCTGTGGTGGACCGGGCCGGAGGCCGGTTGCTGCGACACTGGGCCCCTGCAGCTGGAGGGCCGGACCTACGCGAGGCCGGGGATGCGGCCTGCCTGACCGTGAGGTGGCCTGGAGCTGGGGCCTGCTGCAGGCTGCACCAGGTGCATGGTGGCAGCACGGGAGGCGCCCACGACCATCGGGGACCTCCCTTGAGGGGCCGAGCCCTCGCCCTGCTCCCGGTATATGCACATACAGCCAAGGACGAGACGGGAAGCTGCAGGAGACCTGGAGACCGGTACTGGCCTATTCGCAGAGGGGGCAGACGTTTAGACCTCCGCTTACTCCTTGGTGTTTGCCTTTGCACTGCGGAGCGTGAGTAGAAGCGCCCCAGGGCTGGACGCTGGATCCAGCACATCTGCTGTCCTGACTCGGTGCCCACTATCCTTGTGGGTTCCCTGAAGGGGGTTGAGCCCCTACGTCGCGACTGGCCTCCGCGGAGCCTTGGGGCTTGGCAGCTTGGACTCTGCGACCCAGAGCCGGGGGTCCTCTCCTGCATGCACCGGGGATTCTACTGATGACGCAGTGGTGAGTGGGGTGTGGGGAGTGGTGGCGCTTGAGACTACAACTGCACAAGACCGGAGGGACAGCCACGGGCTCTTCACACCTCCCCGAACCATTAGGTGGGACTGCCTAGAGACGCCTCTGCCACTCGCGGGCCCAGGTGCGGTCCCCTCAAGCTACTGCAATGGGTAAAGACAGGTTGCCCCGCGCCTCTCAGCCTAACACTATAATGCAATGCACCACTCAGCGACTCCCCTCGCAGAGGATCACGCGTCAGTCGTGACAGGATGGGGGAGAGTGAGGCGGCCAACGAGAAGGCAGAACTCTTGAAGGCAATACAGGGGTCCCATTCCGCCCTGGAGAAGCAAATAGAAACAGTCTCCATAGATGTGAACTTGCTGCGGGCGGATCTGCGGAAAGTGGTGGATAAAGTCTCTACTGCGGAGGGGCATATCGTCCAGCTGCAGGGGGAGGTGGCGTCCCTGAGGAAGACGGTCTTGCAGCTCACCGCCAAGACGGGGGCACTGGAACGCAGGGTGGAAGATGCGGAAGGGAGGGCACGCCGCAGTAAAATCAGGGTCCTTGGCATTCCGGAATGCTCGGAGATGGGCAATGCGGAGCGCTTCCTGGAGCACTAGATCTGTACAACACTCTGCCCCAAGGGCCTGTCTGAGGTCTTTGTAATTGAGCGGGCCCATAGGGCACTGGTCCTACCGCCGAGACCGGGTGCTCCACCGCGAGCCCTCCTTTCTAAGGTCCTGAACTATCGGGATAGGGACTGCATCCTAAGAGCGGCTAGAGAAATGGCGAACCTCACCTTTGAAAATGCCAAGGTTTCGATCTACCCGGACTATACCCACCAAGTACAGGAACAGCGGAAATCCTTTCTGGCAGTTAAGCAGAAACTTCGGGAGTTACACTTACAGTACATGCTACTATACCCTGCTATGCTTAAGGTCATATCCCAAGGAAAAGCACACTTCTTTGAAGCCCTGGAGGAGGTATGGGAGTGGCTGGAGATTAGGGGGGATGCCCTCCCGCCAAGCGAACGAGGAGGAGCCCGGAGTGCGTGGGGGACACGGCAATCCAGGAGGCGCGGTAACAGGCGTAGGAATTCATCAGCGGCTGCTGTTCACGAGGAGCAGCAGCGAAACACGGTGGGAGACGATGGGGCCCTACTTCTGGAGTTGTCGGGGGCCAATGGCCTTCCTGCGCTGTCTGTGCCTCCTCCTCTGGATGAAGAACTGGTCCCGGAAACTCTTTGGCCCACCACTGACACTCTTCCGCCTACCACTGATGCAGTCCCTGAAACAGTCAGGGGCTCGGTTGCTACCTCCACAGTTCCGTCCTGAAGGACGTGTCCGGCTGTGTTCTGGACTGTAGTGAAACGTGGGCCTTGGTCGGCCTATCTGGAGCCATTCATGAAAGTGAGAGTATTTTGGGGGTGATTGGATTGGGGGGTGCTGATACTAGGGGTGCGGGGGTTCTGAGAGATGCACATATATATCTTCTGAAGGTTCGAGTCCCTACATCCGGTGTGGAGACAGCTGGTTGTGTCGGGAGCTGGGTGGGGGAGGGAAGTTCTCTTCTTCACCGGTTGGGCGGTTCAGCCCGGTTGGGCGTATGGGGTGGCTGTGCACGTCCTAGCACCAGCATGGGAAGGGCACATCTGCATGTTTTGTTGTTGCAAGTATATTGCTTGTGGGAGGGGGGTGGTTGATGTTTTGGGAGGGGTTGTTGGGAGGAAAGGTTGCAGGCATCGTATGTATTACATTTCGGGCATGGGATCGGGGTGGTTACATGGGTAGAGAACTATGGTTTGTTCAGACACATCACCAGACATGGGGTATAAGTTCTTGGGCTGGAACCAGAGGGGGCTGGGTACATGTACCAAAAGATATAGGGTCCTGTCCTACCTTCGCAGGCACAAGGTATCAATCGCGTGCCTCCAGGAAACTCACCTCACTGACGATCGGGCCCAGAAATTGGGGAGAAAGTGGCAGGGTCAGGTGTTCCACTCTTCGTTTTCTACATATGCCAGGGGGGTCCTAGTATGGGTGGCACCTGGGGTCCCGTTTGCTGTCCAACAGGTGGAAGCGGACATTCACAGGAGGAATCAGCTCCTCCGGACGAAACTAGATGGTAGGGACATCACCATACTAAACTCGTATGCACCCAACACAGATGACCCTGTCTTTTTCCAGACCCTCCAGGAGGTTCTGATCCCAGACCTGGAGGCACCGGTGCTTTGGTTTGGGGACTTTAACTGTGTCCTGGATCCCACTCTCGACAGGTTCCCGCCCTGAGCTGGCACAAAACCACAAATGACCGCGAAGCTTAGGGAGGTCATGAGGAATATAGGAGCTCTTGATGTTTGGCGTCAGAGAAACCCGACTCAGAAGGTGTATACCTGTTTTTCTTCCTCTCACAATACACATAGTCGCTTGGACAGGGTCCTAGTGGCAAACACAGAGTCAAACATGTCACTTGAGGTTACCCATCAGGCGCGTTTTCTATCTGATCACTCTCCAGTGGCGTGTGTGGTGAATTGGGGGGCTCCGTTCTCTCGCCCCCGGACCTGGAGGTTGCCAACGGACATACTTCAGGACCAGGTGGGGAAACATCATATAGAGACCGCTATCAACGACAACGTGGACCTCAACTGGGGGGGGGGGGGGGGAGGGAGCTCACTTTGGCCACAAGATGGGACGCCTTGAAGGCGGTGGTGAGAGGGGCGTGCATGGGACTCACCTACGGGGTTGGGAGACAGCTCCGCTGGGAATTACAAGATGTGGAGATTAGCCTCTTAGGCCTGCAAACCCCGGAGACTCTTGATGCTCTACCGCGAGAGGAGGAACAGGATGCTCGGTCTTGCATTCATGATATCCTGGAACGGCTTGACAGATGTACCCTCACCCAATATAGACAGAGCCTTCACAGGGAGGGTGATAAAGCAGGTCGCCTTTTGGCCTGGATCCTTCGTCTGGAGCAGGCCCCGGAGAGAATTGTGGCCCTGCGGGGGCCTACAGGAGGAGTGGTCCACTCTGAAGTGGGAATCCTATGAGTTCTCCAGTCTCACCTACAGCGGGTGTATGCCGCGGACCCTGTGAATTTCGAGGCCTCTTATCTCCCTTACCTTCAAGGGTTGACCCTGCAGTCGATTCCCAAAGCAGCGATGAAGCCCTGAAGCTAGGTGAGGTGCCTTTTGCATTGCGGCGCCTGCCGCAAGCTATGTCCCTGGGAAACGACGGGTTCCCTCCTGAATTTTATCAGACATTCGAGGGTGCACTTTCCCGCCTCCTCCTGCAGGTATTCCTTTGAGAGCGAGACTCGCATTACCCTTCGTCGTATCGTCCGATTGCAATGATCAACACAGACGCGAAGATTTTGTCCCAGTTACTGGCCTCACGCTTGGCGCCATATATGTCTCACCTGGTCCATGAAGACCAGTGAGGGTTTATTCCGGGGCGCAATACGGCCATGAACTTGCGGCGGTTGAATCACTTTATTCCTGAGGTACGTGGTAGGGAGGAGCAGTTTGACACAGTCGACTGGGGGTATCTGCTAGAGGTTCTCCGGGCTGTGGGGTTGGGCCCCAACTTTTGTCGCTGGATTCGCATCTGTATATGGTCCCTCGCTCCAGGGTATGACTTGGGGCTGCACGGTCCTGTTGCTGTTCGAGTCCGAACTGAGATGGCACAGTGGGGTATTACGGTGGGGGACACATGCAACGTCATCTCGTTCTATGCAGACGATGCCTTGTTCTATTTAACTGCTCCAAGGGAGGCATTGCCGATATTGCTGCGCCACCTGGATCGGTTTGGCGAGGCGTCTGGGTTGCGAATTAACCGCAGCAAGTCTTTGATCTTTCCGCTTGCGGGTCTTGAACCGGTGCCACTGGGAGACTTACCAGACCTCGGGTTGCAATGGGAATGAGAGGGGTTCTGTTATCTAGGAATACAGGTGGCCCCGACGGATTCACAGCTGCTGGCCCGGAATATGGATCGGATACTCACATCCTTACAGCAGTCGGTGTCCTTTTGGAGTTCTTTGCCACTTTCTTTGATGGGACGGCTGGCCGTCGCCGAGATGGTAATGCTTCCCAGGACGTTATATGTCCTCCAGAACTCACTGTGTCCTCTTCCCCAACGAGTTTTTTGTACTCTTAACATGTTGCTCACTTCCCTGCTTTGGTCGGGCCGATGCAGCAGGGTGGCACTCCACACTGTTGTCCGCAGCTACGAGGAGGGGGGTCTGGAAGCGCCACGCTTCGACTTATATCACTATGCGGCGCAGCTACAGCCTGCGGCCCGGTGGTTCGCGGACACAGATAACTGGGAGACGCGCCTCCTTGTGGGTAGGGAGGACACCCAGAGACTACAGGTTGTGCTAATGCAGGGCAGGGGGGCGGACGAGAGTCTTCCTTATGTTGCGCACCACACGGCCGGTATCTGGCAGCGGTTTGTTGAGAGGGTCTTACGGAGGGCGCCATACCAGAGGGAGCTACAGGTCTGGATACTGGCCCCTTTCGTTGCCATGGAGAAATACATGTCTTTCCACTCTTGGCGGGAGGGTGGATGCGGGGTTCTAGCTGATCTCTACCCCAACGAGAGAGGACAATACTTGCACTATCGGTGACTTCAGGATGTAGTGAAGGTTACCTGGCATCAGTGCCCGGACACACCACCGATGACTCACACCTTGGACATTCTTCTTTCCTGCGGTAAGGGGCGTAAACTGATCTCTCTACTGTATAAGGCTATGAAACAGGACTCCACCCCACCGGTGCCACCGTCCTGGATGGCGTAGGAGGCGGATCTCGGTACTGCGCTAGAACAGGGGCAGCGGAAGCGTATAGGTTCCCTTACGCGCAAGATCTTGTGCAATGCACGGTTCAAATTGATACACTTTAACTTTTTGCATCGCACCTACCTGACTCCAGTTTCCCTGAAGCGCATCTCTGGGGACAGGGGAAACAGCTGCCCCAGATGTAGCGCGGAGAGCGCGGGCTTTTTACACTTGGCCTGGGACTGTCCTTCGGTCAGGAGTTTCTCGGTGGGGGTGGTGGATGGTATAGTCACCACTACAGACCTTCGGATAGCAATGGACCCCTTGCATTGGTTGCTGGCGTTAGTCCCCAGACCCCGGAAAAGGAAGCTCTCCTATAAACTTTTACAATTAAAGACCAGAACCTGGTGTACTAGGACCAGGTGGACGAGTGTGAGGGGTAAAAGATGGATTAGGATAAGGATGACCGTAGTCAGAAGGACAAGGTCAAACATCTAGGAAGAGGATGTCCAGGTCCAGAAAACCAGAACAAGGAGGATTCATGGCCAGTTCTTGTAGAATCACAAGGACAAATAGCAGGAGAACCAGGCCAGGAGGATTAGGACTAGATCCAAGAAGAATAGGAAGGTAAAGAAAATGAGGCCTATGTTCAGTCTTACCAGGGGACTAGAAAAATCAAGAAAGAGGAGGAGGGGGACAGTGCCAAGAGAACAATAGAAGGATCAAGACCAAAAGGACAGGGTACAGTCGTGAGAGTGCCAGGTGACACAGGACCTTGGGAAAATGTAAAATCAGAATTAGATGCCGAGGCAACCAGAGCCAAAAACACAAGAGCTATGATGACTGGGGCAAGATGTACCAGTGGAACTAAAGTTATGGGGACCAGGAAGCCTAATGCACATAGGCATACAAGGATAAATACCTGGCATATCAAGACAAGGAGAAACAGATGAGGAGGGAAAAGGAGGACCAGGGAGGCTAATATAAAAGGGCCTAGGATGACCCTGCCTGCTAGGTAGGAAATGGATTAGCAGAAAAAGGATGATCAGGACTAAGAGGATGCTTTAGTGCAGAACCAAGATGACAAGAAGCAGTAGACTGGGAGGACCAGGGCTCGGAGTATCAGGACCAGATATATGATGACCAGAAGAACTAGTCAGATCAGTAGCAGTTGCACTATGGACATTAGTTCCAAGGATATCATAATAAACAGGGCCAGGAACACCATTAGGAGAACCAGGAGGGACCAGAATCGAGGGAACCAAGACTTAGAGTACCACATGGAGCAGGAGGACCAAGTACTATGTCCGCAAGACCCAGGTGACAAGGATCAGGGCTACCAGGACAACAAGAGCCAGGAGGAGCAATGGGATCAGTCCAGGAACATCCCAAGAATACCTAATAAGCAGGTACAGGAATAGTGAGCACAGTACAAGGTGGAAAAAAAGATCAAGGCAAGGAAGCTCAGGAAAATGCAGGCCAGGAGGACTAGAAGTGCAAGACCCAGGAGAAACCAGGACAAGCACACAAGCTGGAGAAGGACACAGAGAACTAGAAGAATCAGGATGGGGAGGATCAGAAGGACCACTACACATAGGGCCAGAAAAAAGAGGTCCAGGAATGGTCAATACAAGGAAAAGGTAGGACCAGGACCGAAATGGGTTGGGACCAGGAGTAAATGATTCAGGAAACCGGTACCAATGGGTAACTCCCAAAAATTATTTCAGCCTCCATGTTTGGCACAGGACTGAAGAGCCAAAAATAAACAAAGAAATATTTAATTTAATCTGTATTGCTTCTCAATGTACCAAATGAACGATGTAAATGTAAATTGATACTTGTATAGCGCACTACTCACCCGCAAGGGTCTCAAGGTGCTTGTACGAATACTATTGTGGAACCCATCCTGGCTTTCCCTGTGAGGCGTCCACTCCTGGGCACCCCCAAGGTGGAGGCCAGGCATCCTTAGCGTTGTGGGGGCCGTTGTGGAGATTAAGCAAGCTATTGCCCAGAGGTGCAGAGTGGGACTCCATGATTAGAATAGGCACCGAGGCAAGAATTATCAGGTCCGTGGAATTTTGAGCCCAAGACCCGCCGAGGCAGGGAATTGAACCCTGGTCCCGGGCTAGACCTCTGCATCAGGGTCTGCCGCTCTAACCATTGAGCCACACTTCTCCACTCATCTCTTCTCAACGATCTAGGACACAACTCATTTCGCGAATTCAAAAATATTTAATGTATTCTTTGTCATTAAACAAGAGTTTTTAATTATCCATTACATATCTCATTAATCTTTCTTTCATAGTTTTCTAAACATGTATAGACATACACTAATCACTTCAATACATCTTGAACCCTTTCCTCATTCTCACCTAGCTCTCATACTCACTCATACCCACTATAAAAACATAGATTTCCAAATCATATACATAGACCACAATCACAATACATGTGTTAAGCATTGTACAAAGAAATTCCTCCCTTTTATGCCCTGTCTAGTAAACCAAACACGGTTGACAGGTGTTTACATGGTCAGTTGATCTCCTTGTTGCACCTTCTTCAGAACCAACAATCCAATAAAACATCAGCTTAGTTATGGGGTTATGAGGTTTGGGTTCATCTGCTCATATTGATCCTTCAAACATAGTTCATAATATGGTCTGTCATTTATTTAATTCATTTCAGATAGCTATCACTCGAGATATGGAATTACTTCCATTGGGGTCATAAATTGACATGTACTCTTATATTGCTGTAGCGGCTCTAGCCAGATCTTCAAATAAACTTTCATTGCACTGTCCAGATCCTGAGCATGTGATTCTGTTGTATTCTCATTTTGTATTACTTGCTCCTTTCCCCTTTAAGTTAGTGGTTCCATTTAGATTGTTAGTCTGCAGATGTTCTGTACAATGCTTCTTGTGGGCAGTTGCCTGCTAGTCTTGATGGGAGCGTCAATCTTTGATAAAGAAGAAAATTTGGTGATGAAGGATGATAAGTATATTCCACCGTGTGATTTGAGATTTCCCTTATTTAAATTGGCGCATGAGGGACACCTTGGGCAGTCCCTTACTAAGAAAAGGGTGAGGGAGCATTTTTGGTGGCCGGGAATGGATCAGCAGATATCTAAGTGGGTTGAAAGGTGTGTGGATTGTTTAGAGTGTGAGAAGCGATTGAAAGTGGGCAGTCAGGGTAAACATGGTGAAATAGAGGATCCAGGGTTACCTTGGCACACTGTCTGCATGGATTTCATTGGACCCTTTTGTGGTTTTGGTGTGGGTATGAAATTTGCACTTGTTATGGTCGATGTTTACTCCAGATGGTTGGTTGTGAAGTTTTGTTGTGAAATCACAACCAAGTCTACCATTAACATGATGTCTGAAATTTTTAGAGAGGAAGGGTATCCAGTGAAAATTATCACTGACAATGGAACACAATTAACTTCGGGTGAGATGGTTTCCTTTTTGAAAGAATGTGGTATCATACATTCAAGAACATCTCTCTATAACCAACAAGGGAATGGTGTCGTGGAGAAGGCGAACAGGATGGTGAAGGGTGTGATGCAGATGGCTGTTTCTTCTGGTGGTGATGTAAGAAGTATGGTGATCGATTTAGTGTGGGCATATCGTACCACATAGAACAGCGTTTCTGGGGAAATTCCTTTCAAATTGATGAGAGGAAGGGCTGCTGGAACCAAGCTCCTACCTGCATGGATGAAGGAAGGTGTGAATATGGATGAGATGGAAAATTATGGAAAGAAAAATGAGTATGATGAAGGGGTTGTTACAAATAAGATTATGGTAAATGACCTAGTGAAGGTGAAACCTGGTCGTATTAGCAGTGGTTTGACCAAATTTAGGGGCCCATTCAAGGTTAAATCTGTACATAATCGTTTTGTTACATTGTACAATGGGGAACACTGGAATATGAGGAGGGTTGCGTTGTACAAAAAGAGTACTAGAGATGAGGATGATGAAACTCGTGTTCATGATGATACTCAAGTTGGTCATAAGGGTAATGTGGGTGGCTCTCGTGTCTCTTTACAGAGATGCAGACGACCACCTAGTTACCTAAAAGATTATTTATGTGAAGATGCTTAACTGTTTTGCTTATTTAATTTACTCTTCGTTTCTTTTTGTTAGTTTCACTTTGATGTATGAAGGGTAGAGGATATGTTGTATTCTCATTTTGTATTACTTGCTCCTGTTCCCTTTAAGTTAGTGGTTCCATTTAGATTGTTAGTCTGCAGATGTTCTGTACAGTGCTTCTTGTGGGCAGTTGCCTGCTAGTCTTAATGGGAGCACCAACTACTCTCTGTAACTCCTAATAAACTCCATTATCTTATACATATACTTCTTGGTACTAGTCTGCTTCCCTTACAACAGATTCCCACGCAAAAATCAGTAGCAAGGTGACCAGAGCTAAGGGGACCAAAGACAGAAGGGGCACCAGGAGGACAAAAACAACCTAGAAAGAGAGTACGTGGAGCTTCACCTGGAGGATTACCAAAACAAAAGGTATATACGGATGAGAAGGAAGAAGACCATGTGGAAGAGGAGATATGCATTAGGATATCCCTCTTGTAATTGGTTATTATCCAGGCTTTTTATGCTGTGAACCCGAGATACCCCACACATGTTTTTAACCTACTTATAAAACTGATGGTAAGTATTTTTCTAAAGTTGAGAGCATGCAAAGTAAATAAAAAGCCAGGACTACTAAACTCTGAGCGATAGCAGACGCTGTCTAGTGTTGGCACAGTAGTCTTAAAGTGGATCAGAGGGCAGAGGGGTCTAAAGCTGGATGAGTGAAAAGCATTGTAGTTTGTGAAGGGTGGCAGAAGTGGTTTGAGAAACCTAGAGGTCACATTTCTATGTGCCACGGTACAAGGACTACGAAAGGAATCTCGTGAGATACCACTGCTAAAACCCGGCTGGTAGCAAACTCCATACGGGGTACAAAGAATCACAGCCGGAATCCTTCTTCTAAAGAAATTTATGGCGAGGCCATTTTCTCCAAGTAGGCTGCATTGCAGCCATAGAGAAGTGCTGACCAAACAGTCTTTGTGCACTCAAGGCAGGAGTGGGCACACCACTCCTTCCCTGCCAGCAGATCTGGTCTTACTTGCTCTGGTCTGTTCCTGCTCCACTCTGGTCTTGGTCACTCTCTGCCTCACAGATTATGTCTCCCTGGTCATGGTCCTCATGGCTCAGGTTGTCCTAGCACTACTGGTGGTCCAAATTTCTGGTCTTTATCCCTCTACTGGTCTTCATCCTCCTCTATTCACACGTCATCATCCTCCTTCTTGTCCAGGTCTCCTTCACAATGACTTAGCTCAGGTACAACCTTCAAGTTTTTTTTTGAGACAACACTTTGTGCAGAAATGAAGAAATAAATGAAGGCCCAGTAGAGACAAGCCTAATCCCACTTTAATTCTCAAGATATACTGAAAGGGTGAATACATTCTCAATGTGGTAAATGGGGCAGCTCATGACATGGGAACAGTAAGCAACTATTCCTGAAACCCGCTCTGCTGGCTGAATAGTGTGCATAGGTGTGTTTATTCACCTACCAACTGAGTGAAAAGACACTTACCAAATAAAATACCCAGTACCTTTGCTTACCACTCTCCTGCCTCATTACTGTATCACAGCCATTTTAACATGTCCAATTGCCCCAAAAGCACTGTGCTCTCATTCATCAATTGTCTTATGTACGTTCCCCTCTCTGTGTCACAGATACCACCTGCCTACCCACACTCCCTATTTGCTGCTGTGTTGCCAGGTATGAAATGCTATGGAAGCACAATCCCCCTTAAAAAGAGGTCCACAACTAGCACAAAAACACCCATAGACCAGCTCTCAGAAATCATCAAAAGAATAATCATGAAAATGTAAAACCCAATGTACTCACATGAGTGAAGGAAACATTTATGTAAAACGCATTTAAAAAATAAAAAAAATTCTTGGTAGCCAGCCACAAATGCAGAGCCAGCCGCTGGGTAAATAGTAGATATTATGTGCTATTTGCATAGAGGTCAGAGAAATAACTTCCAAAAAAGAAGAAGTATCTTTCTGCAATAAAAGATCAAAACCAGGTAAAGTGCAATGCCCTGACGGCTCACCTTCTAAGATTTTTATGAAACATGTGCAGATATGCTAGCTGCTTTAATAGCAAAGGTATTTTTGTTTATTGTAGTGAATAATAAGTAGGGCCATGAAAAGGCTGTCGGAAGGGACATCATAATCCATTCAAGGGATACGTTTCCGACTACCGTCCCGATGGGATCGTAAACCCTGTTGGAGGGGCCGATCACACAGCTAGTAAGGGGGGGACCCCCTCTATATAAGGACTAAGGTCAGAAAGAACAGGGGAACACTACCAAGAAATATGCAACAAGCTCCCTTGCGACCTATATTTCTTTGATTTATGTATACAACATCAAATAAGGGCTACACGTAATTTATGCATTTAGACGCTTTAGCCATTAATTTATCTCTTTTTGTATTCCAAAATACATATTTAAAAAAAATCCTCATTTTCCTTTGTTTTATACATACAACACCATAAAAATATCAATTTACATTTGTGTACAATATTATGTGTACCTGCTTATGCACTCCTCAAGCGTCATAAGAAAAAATAAAATCTATGGTTTCAGACCCCTATACAATTATATGTACTCAACTTTCAACAAATCTTACACTATTTCAATCACACCTGAACCACATTCTCACATCATCCAATATCAACCATTCTTCATATTTGGTTCATGGGGGGACCTAGAACTAATTTGTCTCCAACCCCTTTTGGTGATCTAAATACAATAGGGTTTATCAGAAGGTCGACGCGTGTTTCGGTGGGTCAGAAACGAAGAATGGACCACCTTCCTCAAGACCATGCCAAATAAGCTGACAACCATACAGGGGGTACAGTGGGTGTACTGTTACACCTTCAAATTCAAGGGGGCCACGTGGTTGGTATGCCACTCTGTATATGAGTCTACTACTATCTCCAAGACTCTTATCCAATATGTATTAATTAGGAGCTCCTTGTGTAGTGTTTCTGTGCTCCTAGAATATCTTCCTCAGCAGTTTGTTCTCCACAGTTTGGTCGCTCCATAGATATATATAAAATATGCGCAGTGTGGTAGGTAGAGTCATTTCTGCATTGCGGCCCTATCGGGCACTCCCTCCATAAACTGAGTAGACAGGCCACGGTGTCTCTTTCCGCATTTGTAGGCGCGATCCCCCCACCCAATTGTTTCGTCCAACTCCCTATCATAATGCTGCAGTGGGACAAAAGGGCAGTGTGTCGGCGGGACCGCCATCGATAACCTGTGGGTGGCAGTCCCACTAACATTGTAATGAGACCCCTAATCTTGAGGATACTTATTGTAGTCAAGTAAGTCCTGCTTCAAATCTGTGAATCAAAAAGCAAACCCAAGGTTGCATGTTGAGTAAATTTATGTTCAAGCATCACTGGCGAAGGAAATGTATCCACAATATCACAGGTATTGCGCAGATAAATCAATACTGTATTTTATTTAATAGTTTGTGATTTAACAGGGACTTGCTTGACCTGCTCTTCCTGTAAGTATATAGAATTGATGGGTTTGATTCCAACCCCTTGTACTTCCTTTCCCAACCATCTGTTTGGTTTTTGCGGTCCCTCTTGCCTTTTCTTTTTGTTTTTTTACATAGGGGTAGAGTAGGATCATTGTAGAGGTATAAATATAAATAAGAAACATACCGCCAGTTAACTTTAACCTGTGGTCATATGTGACGGAATGACTTGTAGTGGCTGACTCCTTTTTAGGTTTCGCTGGGGAACGGAGCGTAAGCTCCGCCTCCAGAGAAATCTGTAGTTTCTAGTAAGGGTGCCTTGAATACGCCCCTCTGTTTCATTGGCTAGCTCCATAAATGGAGGCTAGCCATTGGAACAGAGAGGCGTCCGTCATGGCCGGACCAGATTCGGGGGCGTTCCCGAGAATCTTTGGCTTTTGGCTACGTCATGCTACGTCAGCCAAAAGCCGGGAACGCCCCCGAATCTGGTCCGGCCGGGCCGTGCTTGCTGCTGTCCTGCCTTGTGTCCCTCCTCCCGCCGTCCCCCCTCCCCCCTCCTCGCTGTCCTGTTATGGCCCGATCGAGTGGCCACCTCGATTGTTAACTAACTGAAGAGCCGGTGCCCACCCGGCATTGCCCCGTGTTCTCACCGCTGCGGCCCGGGGGCCTGAAAGTGATCAGAAGCTGAAGCGAGAGAAACGAAGGGGCCGCGACCTGATTGGTCCTCTGTTGACAGGAGGCGCGCTCTGATTGGCCGTTTGCAGTAGGCCTGTCCCGAGAGCCGCGCTCTGATTGGATGCCTTGCCCGCAGAAGCTGGGCGTGTATGGAGGCTCGACGCAGGAGCCGCGACCGGATTGGGCCGCAGCAGTGGAGCCGCCCCAGCGAGGATCCGGAAGCTGAGTCAGCCGTTCGACCCCGTCCTCGCCGAGGGAATCTCCGAAGTGCCGGGTAATCACCGCCGGGCCCGGGGAGAAGAGGAGGAAGAGTGATGGCAGCTGGACTGCAGGGCCCCCGTGAGCGGAGGGAGCCCTGCAGCGAGAGGAGCGGCCTTCAGAAGCGAGCGGAGGGGGCGCGAAGCACATTGCCGGTGCCTGCCCCCCCCGTGAGGCTCCCCGACTGGAGGGAGAGCCCCGAGTGAAGAGAGAGCCGCCGGCCGGTGAGTGAGCCGACGAAAGGGAGGGGCGCCGGGATACATTGCCGGTGTCCGCCCCTCCCCCGCAGTAGCGCGAGCTCGCGTTCCTTGGGTGTGTGAAGCCACGAGGGCTTCAAGGGCGGCCCCGGTTGGCAGTGGGTCGCCCCAACGCGCACAGAGCCCGGAGAGGCTCCCCGCCCCATTTTTTTGTATTTAGAGCCCTGAGAGGCTCTGGGGGGCATTTGGTGAAGTAAATGGAGAGTCAGGGCGGCCCCGGATGGCATGGGTCGCCCCAACGCTGAAGAGAGCCTGTTGAGGCTCAGAGGGGCCATTTTTCAGGACGTCGAGCCCCAGAGGGGGGCTCCAACGACCCCATATTTATAGCTGGTGAATGCTTTTCCCTCGCAGCTGAGGTAAGGGGAAAAATGCTTTTATATATATATATGTTGTGTGCGTGCTGGCAGTTTTAAGTGTGTTTATGTAAGAGTGTAAATGAGTAGGCAGAGTGTGTGTTTGTATATGTATAAATATGTATGTGTAAGTGAAGGTCAAGTGGAATGTAAAGGCACTTCCGCTACCCCAGGCATTTTGGTGAATTGACCTTGGAGCCGCATCTTAAGCGGACTGCAGGCCACAGGGACTAGGTGACGCAAGCAATGCTGGAGAGCGGTCAGCAACCCGGAGAGTGACGTCAGCAGAACGCAATCCCCCCAACGAGTCCCCATCATGGGGTGTGCCCTTACTTGACCCATCAGGCGTAGATAAACGTGCGAGTGTGTGCTCTGAGACCCCTGTGTATGGTGAGGTGAGCTGGGCGCCTCGCGTCCTTTTGACCTTTCTTCTTTCTTACTCCTGGCCTCTTTCATCCCTTCCCTTTTATTTCTGCCCTCTCTCTTGCTCTCCCACTCTTTTCTGCCCTCCCACTACTTCTTACACTTTCTCATTCCTACACTACCTCTGTATCCTGTCCTCTCCTCTTTGCATATGCCCTCTCAACATGCGCTATCACTGCACACAGCCTCTCTACACACGGCCTCTCTGCACATGCCTCTCTCCATATGATCTCTTTGCACAGGTCCATGTGTAGAGAGGGCAAGTGAAGAGAAGGCATGAGTAAAGAGGGCGTGTGCGGAGAGGGTGTTTTCCGGACAGGGCAAGTACAGAGAGATCAAGTGCAAATAGTGCATGTTTAAAAGGGCATGTGTAGAGGCTATAAGTTGACCAGTGCTTATGATGAGAAAGTGAGTGCAGGTGACAACAAATCTGCAAACTCCAATGGTGTTCCTTATGTGATGAGAACACATCTGCAAACTGCTATGGTGTTGCTTTCCTGAGGCACTGTCAACTTTTTCACACATTTTTTCCTCTTTCTGTCTACATTACTACACTAATACCTGCCCCCTCTCTCCCTTCTACCCTCTCTCTTTCTTGCCCTACATCCTTCCTTCTCACTCCCTCCCTTTCCCTCTCTCCCACTCTCTCCCTTTCCACCTCTCTTCTGATCTCTTTCACTTTACTGTCCTCAATCTCTTTTATCTCTCTCCTTTGTTTCAATCTCACTTCCTTTCGCCCTCTCTCTACATCTCTCACACTCCTGCCTTTCACTCTCCATCTACATCCACATTTTCTCTACACTTTCTATCCCGCACTCCTTATCTTTTCTTTCAACACTCTCTCGCTTCTGCCCTCCTTCCTGCTCTATTCTTTCCTGACCTCCCTATCTCTTCTGCCTTCTCTCACTCTATTACCTCTGCCCTTCTCTCAACTGTTATCCCTCTCTCTCTTCTGCCTTCTTAGTCTCTACTGCCCTCCCTTTCCACCTCTCTCTTCTGCTCTCTTTCACCTTCTTGTCCTCCATCTCTCTCCTCCTCCTCCTTCCCGCACTCCCTCTAACCTGCTGCCCTCTCCTTTCTGCCTTTCTCACACCCTCCTACCTTCCCTCATGCCCTCACACTCCTTTATGCCCTTTCTCTCTCTCTTCTGCCTCTATTCCTTCCTTCCTGCCCTCCCTCTCTATCCTGCCCTCGCTTCCTTTTGACCTTTCTTCTTTCTTACTCCTGGCCTCTTTCATCCCTTCCCTTTTATTTCTGCCCTCTCTCTTGCTCTCCCACTCTTTTCTGCCCTCCCACTACTTCTTGCACTTTCTTATTCCTGCACTACCTCTGTATTCTGTCCTCTCCTCTTTGCATATGCCCTCTCAACATGCGCTATCACTGCACACAGCCTCTCTACACACGGCCTCTCTGCACATGCCTCTCTCCATATGATCTCTCTGCACAGGTCCATGTGTAGAGAGGGCAAGTGAAGAGAAGGCATGAGTAAAGAGGGCGTGTGCAGAGAGGGTGTTTTCCATACAGGGCAAGTACAGAGAGATCAAGTGCAAATAGTGCATGTTTAAAAGGGCATGTGTAGAGGCTATAAGTTGACCAGTGCTTATGATGAGAAAGTGAGTGCAGGTGACAACAAATCTGCAAACTCCAATGGTGTTCCTTATGTGATGAGAACAAATCTGCACACTCCAATGGTGTTGCTTTCCTGAGGCACTGTCAACTTTTTCACACATTTTTTTCCTCTTTCTGTCTACATTACTACACTAATACCTGCCCCCTCTCTCCCTTCTACCCTCTCTCTTTCTTGCCCTACATCCTTCCTTCTCACTCCCTCCCTTTCCCTCTCTCCCACTCTCTCCCTTTCCACCTCTCTTCTGCTCTTTCACTTTATTGTCCTCAATCTCTTTTTTCTCTCTCCTTTGTTTCAATCTCACTTCCTTTCACCCTCCCTCTACACTCCTGCCTTTCCCTCTCCATCTACATTTTCTCCTCACTTTCTATCCCGCACTCCTTATCTTTTCTTTCAACACTCTCTCGCTTCTGCCCTCCTTCCTGCTCTATTCTTTCCTGCCCTCCCTATCTCTTCTGCCTTCTCTCACTCTATTACATCTGCCCTTCTCTCTTCTGTTATCTCTCTCTTCTGCCTTCTTAGTCTCTACTGCCCTCCCTTTTCCACCTCTTTCTTTCACCTTCCTGTCCTCCATCTCCCTCTCTCTCCTCCTCTAGCCCTCCTTCTCCTTTCCGCCCTCCCTCTCTTACCTGCCGCCCTCTCCTTTCTGCCTTTCTCACACTTTCCTACCTTCCCTCATGCCCTCACACTCCTTTATGCCCTCCCTCTCTCCTGCGTCTATTCCTTCCCTCCTGCCCTCCCTCTCTATCCTGCACTCGCTTCCTTTTGAGCTTTCTTACTCCTGGCCTCTTTCATCCCTTCCCTCTCTCTGCAAATAATTGCATTATAAATGCACTCCAGATTTCTGTGTAAAGTAAAACACATCAACGTTTTACACATAATTCAATGAAGATACAAAACACCATTTATCAAAAGCTCAAACTTTAACAAAGGGAGTGCAGAGTAGGGAGTGCATAGAGCAGGGGGAGTGCAGAGTGCATAGAGTGCAGAGTGCGTGCAGAGTGCATAGAGGGTGCAAAGTGCATAGGCAGTGCAGAGTACATAGGGAATGCAGAGTCCAGAGAGAGTGCATAAAGAGTGCATACAAAGTGCATAGGGAATGTATACAAAGTGCAGAGTGCATAGGGAATGCAGAGTGCATAGGGAGTGCATACACAGTGCAGAGTGCATAAGGAGTGCAGAGTGCATAGAGAGTGCAGAGAGAGAGTGCATAAAAAGTGCAGAATGTATAAAGAGTGCAGAGAGAGTGCAGAGTGCATAAGGAGTGCAAAGTGCATAGAGAGTGCATAGGTAATGCAGAGTGCATAGGGAGTGCATAGACAGTGCAAAGTGCAGAGAGAGTACATAGGGAGTGCAGAGTGTATAGAGAGTGCAAAGTGCATAGGAAGTGCAGAGTGCATAAGGAATGCAGAGAGTGCATAGGGAGTGCAGAGTGCATAAGAAGTGCAGAGTGCACAGTGCATAGACAGTGCACAGTGCATAGGTAATGCAGAATGCATACAGAGTGCATAGGGAGTGCAGAGTGCATAGGGAGTGCAGAGTGCATAGACAGTGCAGAGTGCATAGGGAGTGCACTCTGCACTCTTTAGGCACTCTGCACTCTCTATGCACTCTGCACTCTCTATGCAAAGTGCTGCATAGGGAGTGCAGAGTGCATAGGGAGTGCATGATAAGTGCAGAGTGCATAGGGAGTGCAGAGTGCATAGGAAGTGTGGAGTGCATACAAAGTGCACAGTGCATACAGAGTGCTGCATAAAAAGTGCAGAGTGCATAGGGAGTGCATAGGAAGTGGAGCGTGCAGGGTGCATATAGAGTACAGAGTGCATACAGAGTGCTGCATAGGGAGTGCAGAGTGCACAGGGAGTGCATATGAAATGCAGAGTGCATAAGAAATGCAGAGTGCATAAAGAGTACTAGGGAGTGCTAGAGAGTGCCAAGTGACTGCAAAAAAAAAGGTAATGGCAATGTAAATGACAATGCCATTTACTTATCTGTTTTCGAAACAAAAACATAAATACAAATTTTGGCATATACAATGCCAATAACTCTAACTTTTCCAAAGGCGAAACCATTGCATTGTAAATGCTTGTTTTGTTAGCAATGTATATTGACTAGCAATACCTTCACAGGTATGAAGGTAATTTTCAAATTCTTATTTGTTTGTTGTACCTTTTGCTTTCGGACAAATGCACATGATGAAGCATGATTTTTTCCAAAATAATCTTGCTTGATCAAATCTGCTCATAATTGTATATTAACAACAAGCATTTGCAATGCAATAGGTCTCACATTTGCAAGAGTTTGAGCTATTGGCATTGTAAATGACAACGCCTTTTATTTATGTGTTTGGAAACTTGCAAACTGTGTATAAATACGCACTTTGTATTTATAGAAGCAAGGCTGGCAGTAAAAGAGGTGCAGTTACTGCCAGCCTTGCTTCTCGTAAGCAAGGACTATTAACTCCACTTGCACGTTTTCAAAACACCTAAATAAAAAGCATTGTCAGTTCAAGAAGTCTTTATTCGATTAGTTCATCATAAAAGACATAAAATACAGTATAAACACATAAAACATTTAAAACAAGTATTAAATCATTGACATCTAATCAGCTTCTTATGGAACTATACAAAAGTTTAAAAAGGGGTCGAGCACGACCATACATCCATAGAATACATGATATTTAAACAATCACCACTTGATTATTTTTAATAAGCCTGCTTCTAAGCACCCAGGCCCACCCGAGAAACTTAGCAACCCCCACAACAATAAGCGGATCCAGGTTAGTTTTTAGCAATCTCATTGCTTCCACAGCCGATCTGGTGCCTAGGAGTCTACATACCGGTTTAAGCCATTTGGCTCTAGGGTCTGAGTATAATGGGCACACGTACAAAAAATGAATCAGGCTTTCCCCAGTACCATGACACATTGGACAAAACCCTGATCTATCAGTTCCCCACTTTTTAGTGAAGTCCCCTATGGGAAGTGAACCGCATCTAAATTGAAAATATAGTTTGCGGTCCAAAGGTTTTGTAATAGTGTCCCAGTACCCTTCTAACTTGGGAATATCCTTATGTACAATAAACAGTCCAGTGAGACTGCTCGAGCTCATTTTTGAGTACATGTTATGAGTCACCCATTCCCAATAACATTTTTTGAGTTCATTTTTTGATGGGAAATTGGCTGACTCGGGCGAAGACCACAATTCACCAAAACCCAGAGAAAGTAGGGTGGCCTTAAGGTCTCTAAACCATCCAATTTTTGTGGCGCCAGAGCTATTTTTAACCTCCAGGCAGGCTTCTGCATAATGATGGAGTTCTGGCGTCGTCCACAGGCGGCGCCAGAAAGTAAGTGGGCGAAGTCTTGCTTGATCCTCCACCGTGTGACACCCCAGGTCGTAGAGAAGGGGGATTAATGGTGTCGACTGAGGCAGACCTGTAGCCATTCTTAAAAACTTATTTTGGGCATGTTTTAGCGGATCCAAATTACTTCCACCCCAGAGCTCCGCGCCATATAGGACTGCTGATAAAACCTTTCCTCCATAGATCTTAATGAGCGGCGACATAGGCCTCGTGAATGACCCTTTGTGTTCCTTGATCAGAGCCCCGCCCAACTGTTGGTGTTTCATGGTCATAAGCTCGATCTGATGGGTCCAGCTCAAGGTGTCACTAAAGGTAACTCCCAGATAGGTGAAGTACTTTGTCTGCTCCAGGGGGGTATCCCCCATGGAAACCCTGGCCTTAACCTGTTTGTGTCCCCTTAAAACCATAAATTTGGTTTTGGACACGTTCACCTCCAACTCATGTTCGCTGCAGAAACTCTCGAACCGTGACAGTGCATTCTGCAAGCCCTGTCTAGTTCGTGAAATCAAGAGAGTATCGTCAGCGAACATGAGCAGGGGGATTTTCATGCCAGCCAAGCTTGGAGCATCCGTGGAAAAGTTGTCATAGAACTTGGTAACTCTATTGATATATAGAGAAAACAAGGTAGGTGCCAAAACACAACCTTGTCTGACACCTTTGGCCACTGGAAAGTTCTCTGTCACCTCACCAGGTTTGCCCCATCTTACAAATGCGTATGTCTGTGCATGGAGGTTCACTATAAGGCGGACCAAAATGGGAGGCATGCCCATATCTAATAGGCAGTTCCAAAGCCCGGCCCTCGGGACAAGGTCAAACGCGGACCTAAGGTCAACAAAGGCCGCAAATAAGTTTCCTTTGCCCAAGGTGACCGTCTTCCAGTGCAGTAGCATAAAGCGAAATGCCTGGTCCAGGGTGCTCACATGAGGTCTAAACCCAGCTTGAAGGGGGGTAAGAATGTTGTGTTCCTCTATCCAGGCCTGAACCCTTGATAGAACAAGACGGGTTATAATCTTCTGGACCGCGTCAATAAGACTGATCGGCCGGTAGTTCGATGGAACCGACCGGTCGCCCTTCTTGAAGATGGGCAGGATCTCAGCACCAGCCCAAGAATCAGGTACCCTGGCACCCCTGGCCAGCGCATTTACCAGTTGCAATAGATATGGTACCCATAGATCTTGATCTTGCTGGAAAATGTCTGCAGGGATGCAATCCGGACCAGGCGCTTTACCCCTAGGGATGGCATTCAGGACTGTTTCAACCTCTTTGGCCGAAAACACAAGAGTGTCAAAGGTTAATGGCCAACTAATGGGGTCATGCCTGGCACTATGACATCTAAACTGTTCCTCAAAATGGGACACCCATTTCCGTTGATCTACAGATGCGGGGCTAGGGCGATCGTCCTGTGACTGACCCCACCTGAGGAGATGCCAAAACTGCTGAAGGTTCCTGGAGCCACAGGCCTCAGCTAGTAGAGTCCAGCGCTCATCATCCCATGCGGCTTTAGCCCGCAGTTTGATTTCATTATATGCCTTCCTACTGGTTTTAATTAAGACTGGGTTCTTTGATTTTAATGCCTTAAACAAAAGCGAGTGGGACTCGCGGCAGGCTTCGTTATACCAATTAACAGGTTTCCTCGCCTTCCCTATACCCTTGTTAGCTACAAATGTAACAAATAGTGACTTTAGGGACAGAAACAGGCTGGCATGAATATCAGAAATTTTAGGGATTGTCAGATCCAGGTTATCACACTTTTCAATTTCCTTTAGAGAATTTGAAACCAAAGTTCTGATCTTTGTGCGTGCATTCACATCAACAGATACCTTTGGCCATCGAACCCGCCTTCTCGTAAGCAAGGACTATTAACTCCACTTGCACGTTTTCAAAACACCTAAATAAAAAGCATTGTCATTTACAATGCCAATAGCTCAAACTCTCACAAATGCGAGACCTATTGCATTGGAAATGCTTTTTATTTTACTCTGCACGTCCCCCCTTCCTCATTAACAATCAACACATAGAAGCAGTTTAGTGGTAAATGGGGTTCAAAGTGGGGAGATTTGCATATCAAAATAAAGTCGAGACTTGTGTGAAACCAAACAATGCAATGGACTTAAGAGGATACAAAGCAAGGCAGGATAGCCCTCGGTGTCAACGCGCCTGTTGCTGCTGTGTGCAACATTCAGCTTAGACGGACATTCTTACTGGGCCGGCTTAGTTTCATCCTTCTGAGTTTGAACTGGGCACTGTGAATTCCACAGATGCCCTGGAGCTGTATGGCCGTCCCCTGAGAATGAGTTACAATGTGAACAATGCCGTGACGCTCGCCTAAATCCATCTAGACTGCACTCTGCATTCAAGCCAACATCCATCAATAGGGGCATTTTAATTTAAAAATGAACGCAAAGTTTACTGCACCACTGTCCCTTACGGGTACAATTAAACATACAAAAAATATACATAAAAACCAATAACTTTTTACGTTTTACAAACTCATGCAATTGATAACTTATTAAATAAAAACATCGATTGATGTTTTTTTACTTGCGTACTTTCAGTCCAGGAGTCTACCTACCCGGTGCTTTTCGATGGCATGTCACTTTACACCTTTCACAACCAATGGCAGGTCGGCACACTGCTGTGGACACGCGGGGAAAGCAAGCATTAGGGAAAGCATTGTTCATTCTTTGCTTGGCCTCTGTGCTGGAAGCCTGCATACTGGGTGTGTCTAAGTGCTCGCTTAGAATGGGTAGAGAGTCGGGGCTGTCTGAGGGGTGGGCAGAGGATTCACACTGAGTTAATGTTTATTTTCTTTTATATGGCACACGTGTAGTACGAGCTGACGTCAGAGCGCTTTAATAAAAGGCACAGTAGACACTGTCAACTATGTGCATTTAGAGTCGAAAGAATCGAATCAGGACGCCTCATCAGGGGTAATAAGCTCTATATAAATAAATAAATGGCCTTACACTTGTGTCTTCGTCACAGAAGTGCTCTATGGATGAAGGAAGGTTGTGAGTGAAGTGTTTGGTGACCCGCAGAGCAAGGGCGGCACGGCCGGGAGAGGCACGAGATTAAAAAACAAGAGCCTGTGGGTTGTGTTGCTACATTTTCTGAGATAACTGATGTGTGTCATGCACCGGTCCCGATTCTTCACAGAATGCCTTGTGCACCATCTATGTCACCACTGAGTCGTCCCGCACCCTAAACAATTTCCAGCCCTCACCTGCTAGTAAGCCTGTGCAAGCTTGCAGTAACCCTCGAGGCCTCTGTGCATTCAGAGGAGGAAGTGAGCAAGAGGCAAGAAAAAGAAAGTATTAGGCAGCATTCCCCGCCCATCCTCCACGTCAGGCGGCCTTAGCTCTGCGATATAACAGCTGTCCTCTGCTCCCGCACAGCATGCTGGGAAGTTTTGTTGTCCGACACCAGAGTACGTCAAAGGGCAGCAGGAAGGCAGAACTAGGCGGGACCTTGAGGGGGCGCAGAGGAGGGTCCGGGTCGTAGGTGATCTTCGTGGCGGACCAGGTACCCCAGAGGCAGCGGTGCGGCCTTGACGTCTTCCAAGGTAGGGGAGAAACGGTACGGTGCAGTACGCCTTCACATGTACGCACCGGGCTGGGCAAATCAAAGGGCTGACTTGTAAGATGGCGGCCTACTAGCCGTATTTTCTTATTGCAGGCAGGATCCCCGGGGCGGCAGTGCAGCACGGAGCGGGCGGCTTCCCTTGTGCGGTGTGGCGCGGCCCCGGGAGGTGGGGACACAGTGCGCTGGAGTACGCTTCAGGCGTACGTGGCATACAGGCAGGCACAGTGCGATTTAGTACGCTTGTGGCGGACGGCACGTTGGTAGCAAGCACGAGCCGCACTAGGCGTATAGGCAGGCACAGTGCGATTTAGTACGCTTGTGGCGGACGGCACGTTGGTAGCAAGCACTAGCTGCACTTGGCGTACAGGCAGGCACAGTGCGATTTAGTACGCTTGTGGCGGACGGCACGTTGGTAGCAAGCACGAGCCGCACTTGGAATCCTCACATGCGGTATGGCTTCGGGGGCTGTAGAGTGCGAGCACGTTTTCTTCAAGCCTTTTCCGCGTTGTTGACGCCAGCCTCTTTGATTAAAACATAAATTAAATCGAAACTGACACGCGCACGTTACATATGAATGAAAGCGCAACAAGCAGCCAAGGCGCCAAAGCGCGCCCACGAGGTTAAATCTCCGGCAGGAGAAGCGCGTGTCAGTCTGCTGTCCACATTCCCACCAGAGTGATAACATAAGTTGTCGAGCCCTAGACAGCAAAAGCTTCGCTTTTGCTGTCGTCTAGGCTCGACCTAAAAAAATGATTAACATTTATGTACACGGGGATAAGGTATGACGTGAAAATGTGCACGAAAAACACGAGATGTTTAGTAAAATAAAAGCTGATTAGCTGCAACAAATAATATGCTGAAAGCATGAAAATTCGATGAAGTAATTTTACCCGTTATAGGAGAGAGATTAGAGAAAATATGCATTTAGAACCATGCACATAGAAATATGAAATAATAATATGAAATGCTTATAGAAAATGTTTTTGAATTGTTTATCCTATTTTCATAGCAAGAGAAAAACAAATCCTATTATTAGTTTGATTAATTGAAAAGTTTGATTATACTTATGGATTAAATTAGAATAATGAATCTTTATTTCCTATTTCTTTGTGTTTCTTTCTTTTGCTAAAACATTAATGCATATGTTTTATTTCCTCAGAAAATTATGAATTATGTTTTCTCTATGGAGGCCTCAAACCTCGCTAGAATAATTTTCCTTTCCCTAACGTAGGCCACAGAAGAATGTATTTTGTCCTGGATTATTTCTTAAAAAGGGCACTTATTTGTTTAGTTGTACTTTGCGTATCACTATGTTTTCCTCTTCCTAAGGTTATATTATTTCTTTTTATGAATAATTATGTCAACTAATGTTGCAAGCTGATGTGGAAGCGAGTGCAAGGACATGAAGATATCTAATTTTCTTCCTGCTTCTGATGAGCGATGTTGACATCCACTTCTAAAAAAGGACTTTAACAGAGAAAATCCGGATGAGCTGACTGAGGCGATGATCACCTCATAAATGGGACCAATGCAATCACGTGAAACTATGAAATTGCAACTTTAGGGGAATAGAACTTTTTAGCATTTGGGTATAATTATTACTGCGAGAAAAGAACTTGACAGTAGCTGTTTCTATGAGAAGAGAGCCTATGCTGCTGTACTCTCTATGCTACTATGGCTGGCTATTAACCTTGCAAATCCTGAGTGAGACTGTCCTGTATCTCTTGCACTTCATCGGCTGGTGATGTTACTTAAGCTATACCTTTTCGATGGGTTAGCTATTTCTGACTATTGCACTCTGTGCATTAGTATTCTCTGATTCTATGTTCGTATGAAATTCTGAATTGTATACTCAATTGCAAATGACTTATACCTTCTCTCTCTCCTCTCAATGCTGTTTTTGATTACATGATGTATTTGTCAATGAACTGTATTTCTTTGTTGTGAACATACCTGTAATATTGAAATATCACAGAATTTAGGATTTTTCTTATGTACTTGTATATTGACCACTCATATTTTAAATCATTTAGATAAAAGTGACTAGATAAGTATTCAGAGTTTGTCTTTATTAGTGAGTTACTTGGACATATTGTATATTGTGATTACTGTTGTTGGACAGGCAGATTTATATGGGTTACTTCAGAAACCGCATCTGGGGAAGTCCCGAGAGTTTTTCACTTGAGTTGTGGGTAAAATCGTGCTGGTCGAGATTTTGTTAGAAGAAAAAATATAATTCTCAGAGTATATGATTCTATAGATTTATTTCATTTAGTGGAGCAGACAAGCTGTGTTCATTTCGTTTTTTTTAAAGACTTTGAAAAGACGCTGATTTGTAAAAAGAAGGTCAGTCGCAGGAGTTAAACTGACGTCACAGAGTTGGTATTGGTTATTTAGGTGAAAACTTCACAAAGAGTGCAGCGCTGGTATAAGTTGGCTGCTGTGAGCGGCGCTGGGATTGGACAGCGTGATAAATTTTGATTGGTAGCAGAGAAACATAACACGGTAGAAGAACTCTGAAGATTTATTTATATAGTTTAATATTAGCGTAGAAGAGTAATGAAGTAAATACATTGGTTGAAAACTTTATTTATTAATGATAAGCCGATACCCATTAGAGAAGAAATTAATGTAGCTCCTGAAGGAACCCCCGCTGGCTATATGTTATTAGAAAGGGGTTGTCACACGTGTACCTGGTTAGAAAACTGGATGAAATACACTGAAAAGATGGTACTTTAGTATTTCCAGAGAATGGCTCTTTTAATACCAACATTTTAGAGAGTTTAAGGAGACAAATAAATAATTTGAGACCTAGTCCTACAGCTATGCATATGAAGCTCTTTAAGAGTGGGAGCATGAGGCATACAAGGATAAAGAGATAAGCATCAGGAAAGATATAAGAATACTGTGAGTAGATATTCAGAAGCAAAATGGGATGCCCAAAAGAAAATTTGGAGAAGGGATATAGCAAAAGGAGTGAAAACATTTCCAGTTATGGTAGCTGAGACTAAAGAAGGAGAAAAATGTAAGGAGAAAAAGAAGATCTGAAAATACTGAGGAATTTGATGACAGATAATGAATTTTTAAATGAATTATTGATGAATAAACCTCCACCTTATCAAGAGGAACAGAATAGATTACATTACCAAGTGCTCCACTAATTCAACTAGAAGTGCCCCAAGAGTGTGAGTCAAAATGTAGTTAGAGAAGATTTGTCAAGAATGATGACACCAATGAACCCAGATATTTTGTCAGTGCTAGTGACTATTGGCCCGATTGTTCCATTATATAATGATGAACAAAGAGTTTCTCGAGTGCCTGCTTTAACAATACCAGATAGAAATATGAATGGAATCAGACAATTTACAGGAAGACCAAGGAGACTAAACAAGGATTGATTGAAAATAGTGGAACAAATGCGAGTGTATGTACAGGAGAATCAGAACAGTGGATTAACATTTCAGGTTATTTATTGAAACCCCAGAGTGAGGCATATACATAGATCCAAAATATTTTTACAGATTGAGGAAAAAATGACACCTACATCGGCGGGAGTGGGGTCAACAAGTGAGACAGGTGAAAATACTCAGAATTTAGTAGGTCGTTCTCCTGAAGAATTAGATGAATGGATAAAAGAAATAGAACCTGGTTGTAGTGTACAGATTAATACTTCAGGTGTAGATTTAAATCGGTTGAAAGCAGATTTGGAAGAAATGATTATTGGTACAATCAGCCCAGATAGATTAGGTAAATATGAAGATGAAGAATTACTTTTTATGTGTAAAAATATTACAAGGAAAACGAGAAACCTACATGAAAATGTTGCTGAAATTGCACAAATGTAAAACAAATAAAGAGATTAGATTTCAGTGACAAAGATTTGGAGAGTTTGAATGTTTCAGGAAAACATTTGCAAATTAAAGAGTTAATTAGCACACTACAACGATGGGGTGAGTTAGTTCAATGGAAAGGAAGATGAGCTGAAAAGAGGGAAGATGCAACAGAGACTTTGGTGGCTTTACCGTTGTATCCCGTGAGGGAGACAAGAGCAGAAATAGCTGATGCAACAATATATCCTATGAGAGAAGTATCAGGAGGTGGGTATGTTCATGTCCCTTGGTCAAGCCAGGATATATTATCATTTACAAATGATTTTCCCAAGATTGAGAATAAAACCAGTGGAATGGTACAAACAGGTAGAAAGGTTTGTGAAGGTTTCGTGGAGGAATTTAGATGGCTTGTTTGATATTGTAGTTACAGCTGACTTGTGGGTTGAGTGTAAAATTGCAAAAGACAGGCCGAAAGAAGAATATCCAAGAGATCCCAAAACAGGAGCACCATCAGAGGAAGTTATGAAAAAATATAATCAGCTTATCACCTATTTGAATGGGGAAAATGTCACCAAAAGAAACAGACTGGGTGAGAATAGAAAGGTCTACTCAGGAGTTGAAGCAATCAGTGCATGCTTCTTATGAAAGGCTTCTACATGTGTTTAAACAGTATAGTGGAAATTAAAATATCACTGAGAAACATATGGGACAATTTGTGTATAGATTTGTTTGTGGTTGAGACCAAAAATTAGTGCCATGATTCAGCAGCATTTAATTTGTTGGCAAAGCAAGAGGATCAATGAAATTCTTCGTTATGCGAAGTATTGTGGTGATGACATTGAAACAAGGGAAAAAAGTTGAAAGATAAATTAATGTCAGCTCAGACAAAAGAAAGGAAGAATTTAAATACAGATTTCACAGAAGCTTACCAAGGAAACGGTCAGAATACTACTGGTATAAGAGGTGTAGTGTCAAATGGAAATACTTTGACTCAAATGATACCGCTTGCACAAGATAGAGGTAGAGGTAATAGACATTAATTGAAAAGAAAGTTTCCTTGTCATGTGTGTGGAAAATTGGGGGATTGGAAGCACGAGTGTAGAAGTCTGCAGGTAAAAACAGGTGAAACAGGAGTTGATGGAATAAATCAGATGCAGATGAATCAACAGATTCAGCAAATGACAGTCAATAGAGGACAGAATTTGCAGATACCTCAAGCTCCTATGCCAAATCAGATTGGGAATGGTCAAGTACAGAAGTACAATGCAGATGTAGGTTTTCATACAAATGATCAAGTAAATTCAAATATGCAGGTTTCTTCACAATATTTGATGCATTGGGAAAAAAATTATTCAGATACATCTCAATAACGGTGCCTGGGGTGGGGGGTGGGGGGAGGAATGCGTACTTGGCACATCCTTAGAGGTAGATCAGTCCGGACATTATATGGATGTCGAGGTTGACGGAAATTCAATTACGTTCCTCGTAGATACTGGTACTACCCGTTCTACTGTAAGAACTGTGGAAATTCTCAACCTACCTCTCTCGGGATAAATTAGGAGTTTCAAACAAATTGATTAAGACCCCAGTGACTAAACAAATGAAAGTACAAATTGGGGAATTTCAAGATTTACACCAATTTGTGGTGTGTGACACATGTCCAGTTAACCTATTGGGAAGGGCCTTGTTTGGTAAGATGAACTGTTCAATTTATAATACACCAGATGGAATACCATTTCAAACAAAAGATGAAGACTTAGTCTTTAAAATGGCAAGGCAGAGAACAGAAGTGAATGATTTATATCCTCTATTTACAGCTAATGATTTGCCTGTTGAGTTGAGAGATACAGTGTTAACTGATGTGTAGGATTTTTCAGGGAAATAAATTGGATTGATGAAAGGAGTAGCTACAATTCAGATAAGAGTAAAAAAGAATGCAGAATTTCCATGAACACCAGCTTACAAAATGAGTCCTGAAACAATTGCAGCAGTAACAACTGTGATTGAAATGCTGATTGAACAAGGTATCTTAAAAGAGTTTCTAGGGAGACCTTGCAATTCACCTATTATGGGAATTTCCAAACCTAATGGTAAATACAGGATAGTGGAGGATTTACGTAAAATTAATCAGATAGTAATACCTTGTTGTCCAATAGTGCCAAATCCAACTGTGATTCTTTATCAAATTCCTTGTGAAGAAGAATGGTTTTCAATGATTGATCTATGTCAAGCATTTTTCTCAATACCTTTGCATCCGGATAGGCAATACTTATTTGTATGCCGGTTCAGAAGCCTTGTTTTTGGCATGGTCCTCAAGGGTGCACAGAGAGTCCCTCAATCTTCAATCAGATATTGAAAAAATGTTTGGAACCACTAGTAATGCCTGAAAATTCAGACCTTGTTCAATATATAGATTATCTATAGGTTGCTTCAAAAACAAAAGAGGCTTGTGTGATAGATATGATTGCTCTACTGAACCATTTAAGAGAAGGTGGGGATAAACTGTTAGCAGCAAAATTGCAATTCTGTCAAAAAGAAGTTCTTTATTTGGGTTCCAAAATTAAGAAAGGAATGCGAAAAGCATCTCAAGATCTGATCAATGCTATTATGCAAATGAATACACCGAAAACCCAAAAAGAAATTCAAATGTGTTTGGGAATGGTTGGCTATTGCAGGCAGTGGATCATTGGTTTTTCACTGATAGCCAAGCCATTACAAAGACTGACGCATAAAGAAGTGTCAGACCCTATACATCTTGATGATGAATGCGTGAAAGCATTTCTTGAATTGCGAGAAAGTTTATGTCATGCACCAGCATTGGGAATGCCAGATTTCAAGAAGGACTTCACATTATTTTGCAGTGAACGTGATGGATGTGCACTTTGAGTTCTAACACAAACGCATGGAACAGCATACCGGCCAGTGGCTTATTTTTCGGCTACTCTTGAGCCCGTGGCTGCAGCTTTACCAGGCTTTTTGAAAGCGCTTGCTGCTACTTGTATAAGTCTGGAACAGAGTGAAACTATTTTAATGGGACATACATTAAAAGCGCACGTGCCACATTCAGTGGAGATTTTGTTAAGACGAATTCACACAGCATATTACACTCTTACACAGCAACCGGTAAACAAAATATGAACAAGTGATATTGGGAGCTGAAAACGTGACAGTGACAAGATGTACAAATATAAATCTACCTACTCTGTAAAAGATCTAATGATGGCACAACAATTGCCAGCTCAAATTGGGCTGGTGAAATGTTCATCGCACAAATCTGGATTGTGAGAAGCTGGCCTGGTATATGATGTCCACTAAGTGGATACCTTGCACCAGTCCAGACAAACCTTATGGTGAATTAGGTGGTTTTAGACAGCCTTAGAAAGCTCTGTAAGTGGGAGCTGTGGACAGCAGCCTTCAGGCTCAGTCCAGAAGGAGTGTAAAGCAGCTTGTTTTATCAGAATGCAATATTTTAGTATAGATTAAGTGAAAAGAACCACAACAAGTATTAAAAAAAATATGTATTTATTATATAATACACCCTAGTACGTTCCAATATCTCCAACAAGGAGATAAACACAATGCATACAATACTTTAGCAAAGAAACACAGTAAATAGCACGAAATACACAGTGGACCCCAGGGGGGGACCAAACCATATACTAAGAAAAAAGGTATAAGAATCACAACTTGGATCAAGACAGGGTTGAGAGGATGTAGAAGTGCTGGGACCCCAAGGAACCACCCAAGGTGAGTAGATATGGACCCCACGGCGAGCGTGTGCAGTGTGGAAACACGACCGCGTGCTCCGTGCAACTCTATGTGCAAGTCGCGGTTGGGTTTTTAAAGATTAAGGACCCTGAAGAAACCCAGTGGAAGACGGAAGGTTGGAAAGCCACCCCAGCCTTGGATATGCTTACCTACACCAGGGAAGCAGGGTGCATACGTGTGAAGTGGGGTCGGAAACACCCATTGAACCCAACGGAGGACTTCAGGAAAGTGCTACTGTGGAAGAAGTTGGATTCTTGATGAGAGCTACCTGCAAGCAGAGGGTACAGATTCTGTCACCCAGGACTGACCAGGAGACTTGGAAGACGAATGCCCACCGATGTAGGGTGTTGCAGGATGGTTGACGAGGACCATGACTCTGCAGCCTTGAGGGCCAGTCAACACTGAGGAGGACCAGGAGCCATACAAAAGCTGTCACTTGAAGGATGTCGAGTACTGAGGGGTCGGTGTCTGGCGGGAGTACCAACAAGCCTTGGCAAATGTAATCAATGCAAGAATCAAAGAAGGAGCAACGTCAGCACCCGCAAGGTCCAGGGTACTCACCAACTTCAGGGGAGTCAGGGCAGGCCCTGAGCAATCAGGGGAGCCCAAAATAAACAAGTGTGACCCTCAAGTGGACCCAGAGGCAGGAGGCACTGGAGTTGCTAGAGGACCTCAAGCACCTCACCAAAAGATGCAGGCCACGATGCGGTGTGGCTGAAGATTCTGGTCACAGGAGGGGCTCGACGTTGGGGCTGCTTGGAGCCCGAAGATCCTCTTGGAAAGAAGTCAACAAGCCTTTGCAACTGCAAGTTGATGCGGTGCACAGGGGTTCGGTTATTGAGAACCCCACGAGAGATACTGGCCACAAACTTGGTGAGAGGGCAGGGCAGGTCTCGAGAGCTGTAGAAAACCACCACCTGTTTTACACAGCCTTTGGAGTTCGGAGGAGCTCAGGTTCAGCGAACCGGTTGACTTAGTTGGAGTGCCTGTTGATGCAGGGGAGTGACTACTTCACTCCAAGGGAGATTTCTTCAGGTGTCTTTGTTGCTTCACAGGCCATGGAAGGTTCCTGTATGATGCACAGGCACAGACAATGCAGCAGACTGGAAGGGAGATGAAGTCAGGCCCAAAGAAGTCCTGCAAAGTCCAGAGTGCCCAGACGATAGAAGATCAATGGTGTCTTATCTGAATCTTATCCCACGACGAATCTAGGGACCTATACACAAGTAAGCCCTGAAGTACCATAGGGAAAGTGTTGGGAAGATTCAGGGGACCCTCCCAGGGAAGGTTCTGGACAGGGGGGAGGTTACTCCCATGCCCTTTGTCCAGTTTTGCGCCAGAGCGGGAGCCAACGGCTCCCAGAATTGTTTTGAACTGGACTATGCACAGGGACAACAAGTGTGCCCCTCATGCAGACTTTACCGAGCTGACAAGCGCACCCTCCCAGGTTCCAATACACTAAATCATGTCTGGGAGATGGTCACACCTCACTGGGACAGGATGCCTATTGTCCCACCTTCCTCTGCTCGAGCTTGGCTCAGCAGCCGGAGGGCAGAAATGTGTCTCTGGTCGGCAGCAACCATTTTGTGCTGTCCTGGTCTTGAAGTTTGGCACTGGGAACAGTGAGAGCCTAACGGAGGGCTCTTCCAGTGCTTGGAATCATGCCTATCACACCGTTTACGGTGTGGAGGTATGATTCCAACACGTTTGATACCAAACATGATAGGATTCGTTGCAGCCATTTTCGAGATGGTGATTGTGTAATTAGGCAGTGCCCCTCTATATTGTATATGGCTGCTTCACTGACAACCCTGGAGAATGGGGTGTCCTGCTCATGCAGGGCACCCTCTCACTTAGAACCAAGCACCTGGACATCAGGATTGCAAGGGCCTGTTTTAGGGGTGACTTATAGGTTTTAAGTGCAGTGACCCTTAGATATAGGAAATCCATATCTTAAGTAAGCGGTGCAAACCCAAACGTACACAGGCTCCAATGGCAGTCCTGTAGTTCCCTTTTGCATGTTCTCCCATGGGTAGTATAAGCATGTTTCAGCTCATGGGAGACCTCTGGGGTAACTATACCATGGGTACCTTAGTATCATAATCAAGGGTCTGATAAGGTTACCCCAGAATACAATCTGGGATTGTACCTGGATACTACCACAACAATTTAGGGGGTAAACTGATAGGGATTAGCAGGATCCCAGTCAGACTAGTCAAAAACAGCATCACATCAAGTTAAAAGTGGGGGTAACCATAGAAGCAGATCCTACTTTCCTACATGGATAATCCTATATTACTGTAGGCAACAGATATGCAGATGAAATTGCACGATTTTGTGCTTTAAATTCACATGTAATCAATGGGGAACATTTGAAAGAACGATCTGATCAAGCTGTATGCAAGTTAATGTTTTCATCAGTTGAAACATGGGAAGAGGTTAGAGTTTTACAAGATGTAGCTAGTGATGCAGAAAGAAAAGGATGGATCAAAGCAGGATGTACACGCAGGGTAGACAATGAAGTGTGGATTTACACTGATGGAAGATCAGATTTGCCAGACAGTCTATTGTCCCCAATGGCTTGGGTTTATCATGGTCGTATAAATGTGGGTAGAGATGCTGTGGTTAGACTTTTCAAACACACTTGGTATAATCCCAAGTGTAGAGTAATTCTAGAAAGTCCCTGTTAGAGATGTATAACATGTCAACAACAGAATGCATTGAGGAAAACAGTTGTCAGTTTGGATCAAATTGGAAAAGCAGCAGGCCCATTAACACGTATGCAGGTCGACTTTATTGACATGCCTCCTTACCATGGTTTAAAACATGTACTAGTGATTGTGTGTCTGTTTTCACGTTGGGTCAAGGCATATCCAACAAAATGTAATGACAGCCTAACTGTTGCCAAACTGCTTCTCAGAGAGATAATTCCTAGGTTTGGATTTCCAGTCTTAGAAACTGATAGAGGAACTCATTTTAATAATGAGATAATTCGGATGATTTGTGCAGATTTACAAATTGAGCAGAAATTGAATTGTGCTTATCGACCTGAGGCATCTGGATTGGTTGAACAGGTCAACGGCACAATAAAATCAATAGTGGCTAAAGTATGTGCATCCAGGGGGCGTGGCTTAGCAGCATGGCCGACAGGACGTGAGCTCTGCCAGGTCCCGTCCTGCGGACCCGAAAATCCTGTAATTAATCCTGCCCGGGCTCTGGTATGCAGCATCTGTCGACCGGAGGCACAGCTGAAGCAGAGGGGACCCTCCTTACCGATTTTTAACTGGCAGGAGCGGTGGAGTGGACGGGGAGCAGCCCCGGTGTTCCGGGAGTGGCCACCACACCTACGTGAGTCCGTGGTCTGGGCCTGGCCGGCCGGGAGCTGCCGAATCCTGTGGTGCCCCTGAGAGCCGGCGGGAGGTTCGAAGATCGGAGGAACCTGTCCCGGGTCTGGACCCTGACCCGGGGGACGGCATTGCGAGCTGGGGTGTTGTGGACGGCCCCGGACCAAGAGACGCCTCGGGAGGGGTCTCGGCCCCGGTGACACAGATCACGAGCTCCGGTGAGCAGAGGGGGGGGCCCCGGGTCCCTGTGGGCACCCCGGAGGATAGATCCTGCGGGCACTTGTCTAGATATGCCGCTGCCTGCACGGGGGAGAGACTGATCTCGTGGAGCGGCTGGAGCGCCCGGGTCCGGAGTGTACCCCTCCCCCGCCGAGCCGCCATATTGGAGACGGCCTTCGGGCCGTGGAGACTGGGATTGCCCGGCGGCGCCTGCAGGCCTGGGAGCCAAAGTACACTGTAATAGACCTGCGGTAAAAGCGGGCCGGGGGCCAGGAGAAGCGCAGCCGAGGAGCGCAGACGGCGCACAAGTGGACACTAAGCCCCTGACTGATTACGCGGGGCCGGCCCCGATCTCCCGGGCCTACCTGCCTCCTGGGGCGCGGTGGGGAGGGGCGCAGGATTCCCCATTGACTTTCGGGAAGGCCCTGGGCCTCTGAAGGAGGGGTTGGTCAAGGGGCGAAGATTAGGCTCATGATTGCGGTGACGGGGAGGAGCGCCCTGGGCCCCCCTGCATAGCTACTGAGCGGGTGGTCGGGGCATACGAGCTACTCCGGCCATACAAGCCAGGTGCGGAGAGTGGAGTGTCCTACTACCTGTCGTGCCCGGCTGGGGGAAGGGGCGGAGCATCGCACCCACCTGACAGGAATCCGCAGGTATCTCTGGCGAGCCTGGATGCCCGGGCGACTCTCAACAAGATTGCGCTGTCCGGCTGGCGGTGTGTGGACGCCGGGTTTCTCCTTGCCAGACCTCGACTCGGCGCACAAAGCTTCGTAACGGTGCCTGGTGTACCTGGGACTTGCCTACGACGGGAGCGTTGGTGGAGCGGGGAGGCCCGCATGACTGTGAAAGAGTGAGTGTTCGAACGCGACGCCTCACAGAACTCTCTACCGACTGGGAAGAAGTGGGATAGTGTCTGCTGTTGTACTATAGGCAAGCTATCCCTCCGTTGGGAATACCCCGGAGATGCGTAAAGACAGGATGTCCCGCTCTTCACAAGCCAATACGATCACCCAATACACCACGCAAAGGCTACCGTCGCAAAGGATTACACGCCAATCGGGCCAAGATGAAGAGCCGGGGACCCTGGTGAACCCTCCCGTGCGGAGCTCCTGAAGGCAATTCAGGGCTCCCACTCAGCGCTGGAGAGGCAAATCGAGACTGTCTCCATCGACGTCAACCTCCTGCGGACGGACCTCCGTAAGGTGGCGGACAAAGTCACGGATGCGGAGGCCAATATCGAGCAGCTACAGGGGGAGGTAGCCTCTCTCAAAAAAACGGTCACGCACCTTACGGCGGCGACAAGTGCCTTGGAGCAGAGAGCTGAGGACGCAGAAGGGAGGGCACGTCGCAGCAACATAAGAGTCCTAGGGGTCCCGGAGCGGCTGGAGGCTGGTAACCCTGAACGTTTTCTAGAAACATGGATCAGAACGAAGCTGTGTCCGCAGGGTCTCTCAGAGGTGTTTGTCATCGAGAGAGCTCATCGAGCCCTGGTCTCTCCGCCGCGGCCGAGGGCCTCTCCGCGAGCCCTGATTGCCAAAATATTGAATTATAGGGATCGGGACTGTATCCTACGAGCGGCAAGGGAAACTCTGGACCTAGCTATTGAAAACAACCGGATCTCAATATACCCTGACTTTACCCATCAAGTTCAAGAGATGAGGAAATCCTTCCTGGGGGTCAAGCAGAAGCTCCGAGCGATGCAATTACAATACATGTTGCTGTATCCCGCCAAACTCAAGGTGCTTGCTCAGGGCAAGGCACACTTCTTTGAATCCCCGGAGGAAGTATGGGAATGGCTGGAAGTTAGAGGAGACGGCGTTCCGCCAGGAGACCGTGGTGGGTCCAAGGAGACGTGGGGGAGTCGCCCCCAGCGACAGCTAAGGCCCCGGGGCAGACGGAGACGCCGCTCTACGTCAGAGAACACTGAGGAACCTAGAATCACGGTTGGGGCAGATGCTGCTGGGGACCGGGTCGGGGTCTCCGAGCCCGCTGGAACCAGCGGAAATCCTGGTCCCGGACACGATACAAGCCCCAGAGCGTGACACGGCGCCATCGGACCTGGTAATCCCGGAGACCGGTGGAGCTGGGGCCCCGGATGTGAATGGCCCGCCATGAGGTGATATGGGAGCTGTATGTACTTTGTCTCTGGTTGGCTGCTGTGGCTCCTGGGGAGGAGAGGGGTATTGATGAACACTGAACTGACATTGTGCCCGGAACCACCAGACTTTACATTGCGGGGTGGGGGTGGAGGGCCTTTCGTTTCACACTGTAAGTACTGGTGAATAATCGGGAGGTGGGTGTGCAAATATCGGATCTGGTCCTGATTGGTCGACTACAGTTGGAACGGAGCCGGGCGTCCTCAATGTGAGCATTGGGTCATGCGGGGAGCTGGGGGGGGGGGGGGGGTGTGAATTCAGTTTCATAGTTGTGTGGGTGTGTGATGTGTTGTGAGGGGTGGCTGTGTACGTCCTGGCACCAGCAGGGGAAGGGCGGGTTGACAGGTTGGGTTGTTGTCGTTATCCTGCTCGTGGGTGGGGGAGGGGGGGTGTATTCTGTAAATGTTGCAATTCTGGGAGGAGGGGGGGGAATTGTTTAAGAAAGTTGTTTTAGGCATCATGTGCATCACTGTTCAGGCCCTTAGGAGGCGGTATTTTGGCAGCAGACTACATGGCCCAGCTGGGCGATCACAGGAAACATGGGATACAAATTCTTAACTTGGAACGTGCGGGGGTTAGGCACATGTACCAAAAGACATAGGGTTCTGTCCTTCCTTCGGAGGCATGGCATTTCTATTGCATGTTTGCAAGAAACACATCTGAATGAAGAGGGTGCGCAAAAGCTGGCTAAAAAATGGCGAGGTCAGGTCTTTCATTCTTCTTTTTGACGTATGCGCGTGGGGTCTTGATCTGGGTAGCGCCCGGGGTCCCCCTCGCGGTACAGTATGCGGAGGCGGACATTGAGGGCAGGTACCTGCTGCTGAGGGTGAAGTTGGCAGGGACCTTACACTACTTAATACATATGCGCCTAATGTAGATGATGCGACCTTCTACCCACAAATGCAGGAGGTCTTGGTATCGGACTTGGATAGTCCTCTCCTATGGTTTGGGGATTTTAACTGTATCTTGGACCCCGTCCTAGACAGACATCCTCCCCGAGCAGGGACGAAACCTCGCATGACGGCGAGACTACGCGAGGTCATGGCGAATTTGGGGGCAGTGGATGTGTGGCGTCAGGGTCACCCATCACAGAAACTGTACACCTGTTACACTCCTACACACGACACCCATAGCAGGCTGGATAGGGTCCTTGCTGCAAATATGGACGCGTCGTATTCATTAAAGGTCACACATCTGGCTCGCTTCCTGTCTGACCACTCCCCGGTGTTGTGCGCTACGCAGGAGGTCGACCAGCCTTGCCGCCCCCGCACCTGGCGGATGCCTACGGACCTACTACAGGACCCAGTGGGTAGAGACCATGTGCAGACAACACTCATAAATTATATCGAGCTGAACTGGGGAGGGGATGACGTGCCCCTGTCGACAAAATGGGACGCCCTGAAAGCAGTGGTGCGGGGTGAATGCATGGCCCTTACTTATGGGGTCCGCCAACAGCTGACTCGCGAGCTGCGGGAAGCTGAGGACACCCTACGGACTCGCCAGGCCTCACCAAATCCTGGGGAACCAGAATTGGCCTTGGAGCGGGATGCCCAGGAACGGGTACACTATATACTTACGCGCCTCGACAGATTTACACTAGGGCAATTTAGACAGCGTCTCCACAGGGAGGGGGACAAATCCGGCCGATTATTGGCCTGGATTTTGAAGAAAGAAACGGCCCCAGTTCGGATAGTTGCCCTGAGGGGCCCTGATGGGGTCATGGTGCATTCGGAATCCAATATACTCTGTGTTCTCAGAACCCACCTGCAGCAGGTGTATGCGGCGGATCCCCTGGTCACGGAAGCATCCTATCGGCCTTACCTGCAGGGAGTGGCTCTTCCGGCCCTTTCGAGAGTGGAAGCAGAAGAATTAGATGGGGCTTTGACCCTCCATGAAGTACGGGTGGCTATGGCTGGCCTACCGAGGGCTAAATCCCCAGGAGGAGACGGGTTTCCCTCCGAATTTTACCACACGTTCGGTGACGTCCTCGGCCCCCTCCTCCTCCAGGTCTTCCTTAAGGCACTGGAGGATGGATCCCTCCCGCCCACAATGTATCAGGGAGAGATCTGTATGCTTCTAAAGCCGGGTGGTGATGGTTACGACCCCGCGGCATTCCGACCTAGAACGATGATTAACACGGATGTGAAGATCCTGACCAAACTCTTAGCCGCTCGCTTGGCGCCACACATGGCCCAGTTGGTTCACCAGGACCAGTGCGGGTTTATCCCCGGATGCAACACCGCAATGAATCTGCGGCGATTAACCCATATCATGCATGATGTGCGCGGCAGGGAGGATCCCCAGGTACTGGTTTCAATAGACTTGGCCAAAGCATTTGATACAGTTAGCTGGGGGTACCTGTTAGAGGTGCTTCAGCGGGTGGGATTGGGGCCCGTGTTTCGCAGGTGGATCCAGATATTGTATCGGGCGCCTCGAGCCAGAGTCAAACTTGGGGCTGCACGATCTGAAGACTGGGCGTTGGAGAGGGGCACACGTCAGGGATGCCCCCTCTCACCGCTCCTGTTCGCGCTGGCAATTGAGCCATTAGCGGTGGAAGTCCGTACCACGATGTCTCAATGGGGAATCAAAGTGGGGAGTAATGTACACACTGTGTCCTTGTATGCATACGATGCTCTGTTTTATTTAACGTCTCCGCGGGAAGCGCTACCGGTTTTGCTGCGGCTGCTGGACCGTTTTGGTTCAGCCTCGGGCCTGCGTATCAATGCAGGGAAGTCCCTGATATTCCCCCTAGCGGGATGTAATATGGACGTGCGCGGGGACTTACCACACCTAGGACTGCGGTGGGAACTGGAAGCCTTCCGCTATCTGGGGATACAGGTGGCGTCGTCAGACGAACAGCTGCTGACCCGTAATGCGGATAGGGTGGTTCACTCCTTACAACAATCGGTGTCATTCTGGAACACCCTGCCCCTATCCCTAATGGGAGGCCTGGCAGTGGCAAAAATGGTGATGCTGCCGAGAGTGCTATATGTATTGCAGAATTCGCTGTGCCCACTTCCCCCGCGGATATTCCGCACTCTTAATACACTTCTTACGTCCTTACTCTGGGCGGGCAGGCGTAATAGAGTTGCCTTGCACACGATGGTCCGGAGCTGGGAGGAGGGGGGGTTGGAGGCGCCAAGGTTTGACCTTTACTACTATGCAGCTCAGCTGTTGCCAGCTGCCAGGTGGTTCGCAGACTCAGACACCTGGGAACTGCAACTCCTGGCAGGGAGTGTGGACGAGAGAACGGTACAGATGGCCCTGATGCGCGGCAGGGGTGCAGATGCAGATCTGCCATACGTAGTGCGCCACACCGCAGCAATTTGGCAGCGGTTTGTGGAAAAAGTCCTACGGAGGGCCCCCTTTCACAGAGAGCTGCCGATATGGATCATGTCCCCAGTAGTGGACATGGAGGTACATATGCCATTCCATGACTGGAGAGCAGGTGGATGCGAGTTATTAGCTGACCTTTACCCGGACTACACGTTTCTATCCATCGAGCGGGCGACGGAGACGTTCGGACTCGGCGAAGGACAATTCTTACACTATAGAGGCCTTCAAGCAATGGCGCGGGATACTTGGCCTCAATTCCCTGACGCGCCCCCGGTGTCCCATACCCTCAATATTATCCTTTCCTGTGGTAGGGGCAAGAGGCTGATAGCCCTATTATACTCAGCCATGCGGCAGGACTCCACCCCACCGGTCCCCCCGGCGTGGGCGGCCTGGGAGACTGACCTGGGGATTGCTTTAGACCCGGCACAGCGCAAGCGCATAGGCACTCTCACCCGAAAGGTGTCGTGCAATGCACGGTTTAAATTGACACACTTTAACTTTCTACATCGCACATATGTGACTCCGGTTACCTTGAGACGTATCTCCCCGGACAAACGGGATGACTGCCCTAGATGTGGCGCGGCAGGTGCGTCCTTCCTCCATCTGGCGTGGGACTGCCCGTTAGTTAAAGCCTTCTGGCAGTCAGTGGTGGCGCACATTCGCACAGTTACTGATCTCCGGATGGAGCTGACCCCCCTTCATTGTTTATTAGCTTTGGTCCCCAAACCCAAGAAGTGTAATCTGTCGTACAAAATGTTACAACTACTTTTAGTGTTGGCAAGGAGAAGGGTGGCAATTACATGGATGGGACAGAGGGCCCCGGAGGTGTCGCAGTGGCTTAGGGATGTGGGGGAATGGTCCCTAGCAGAGGAAACCTTCATGCAGAACGTGCGTAGAGATGTAAAGCTACAGGACGACCTGCTTGCGTGGAGAATGATGCGAGTGGTGGGAGCGACCGCCGAGGATTCAGATGGCACGAGTGCGGAGTTGTTCACCCCTGGGGATACAGGGTCTGAGGGTGAGGGTGGAGGGGAGGGAGAGGGAGGGCAGTGATTTGGGGGAGTGCCTGGCCCTTCACGCACGTATATGATACAATTTGGAGAAGTTAGGTTTTGGTACCTGAAGGTTTCATTCCTAATCTGGGTAATTATTGCTGTCTTATCTGCCGCTAGGACTGCCATAATGAGGTGAACGAACTGCATACACGTCTGTCATTACTGCCAAGGTTTTGGGGGGGGGGGGGGTTCTATGGGGGGGTTGGGGGGTAACCTGCATAACATAAAAAAATAAAATAAAAGCAGATCAGAATATCCTGCCGCACAGTTGCATTGCTAGGATCACTGCCAGTTCTACATGCTACCACCTACCGCCGCCCGGCCTCCGGGATGTGGGCTGATGGGCAGTGTGCACAGCAGCATGTTGCGTGGCGAAATGTCGTTATTTTATTGGAGCTGTCGGCACAACTGTTTGTATGCTATAACTGTCTGCGACAAAAATAAAGTTTCAAAAAAAAAAAAAAAGTATGTGCATCCACAATACTAAAATGTCCTGATGCATTACCTTTGGTATTGATGAGTTTTAGAAGTATTCCAGACAGAAGAACTGGACTGTCCCCACACAAGATTGTGATGGGTAGGGCTATGAGACAGCCAACAGTCCCAGCAAATCAACTTGTGAACATAACTGATGATTTAGAGCTCAATTATTACAAAGGATTGGATGATCTAGTGCATTCTGAGCCTCACCAGGTTGGAGAAGTCGCAACTACAGTTCAACAAAAACAAGCACATGATTTGAGCCCTGGAGATTGGGTGCTAATCAAGAAGCATTTGAGGAAGTCTTGTTTGGAACCTCGTTGGCGTGGGCCATATCAAGTGATTCTTGTGACAAAAACAGAAGTTAAATGTGGTGGCCTGCCTAACTGGATCCACGCAAGCCACACTCGTTGAGTCCCATGTCCACTTGAAAGCACAGTCAGCTGAAGGTGAACAAAGAGAAAGAAGAGAACCTAAACAGACTGAGAATCAAATAGTGGGCACAAGTTACTGATGCTGAGCTAGCAGCGAGGGATCGAGGGGAGGAGAGGACCGCGCCTGGGGGATGCGACGGAGGGTGAGGCCTCTGCAACGGCGAGAGCACCATCGAGAGTGAGCGGAGACCAGGGGGGAGGCCGATTGGGGCCACCCCGGCATGACGGTGCTCGCGGATCTGTGGCCTCTGAGGAGGGTTGGAGTGCCCTCGAGGAGGAGAGCAGCCTGGCACTGTGACGACTGGGCTCTACGTGGGCAGCCTCCGAGTCCGAGTAGATGCACCAGGTGGACGACTGCCACTCCGAGAGGAGAGGAGGGGCTGAAAACATGCCGGAGCGCCCAGAATAGCGTTGATACCCAGAATAAGAGGCGAGAGACGGTGAGCGGTGGCTTGACACCTGCGTGGCGTATAGGAAGAGCCTGGGGGGTGCTCCTGGCGCCTCTCTCGCCTCCTGCGCGGGGAGGCTGGGAACACCCTTGCAGCGGAGGGCTGCCCTGGAGAACGAAGAGGGGCTGCGCCCTCCCGTGCCCCGACCCAGGGAGAATGGCCTAACTTCTACCTCTCATAGGTCCGCCTGTTGGCGACGGTGGACCTGGAGGCCTACTACCGATGCCCGGGAGGGCTGGCGTGGGGGGAGCTGACCTACGTCTGGACTGCACCCGGCGGTGGGGGCTGGACACTTCTAACTGGACTAGATTGTGGCGAATGAACATCGCTCTGTAAAGGGGAGCACGAGGAGCGCCTGTCTGCCGTTAGCCACAGCGACATCCACTACACTGAGGGCGGGGACCCAGTCCGCCACTGAGCTGCCCGGAGATGGGTAAACTAAAAGGAGCGAAAGGTGGGACCCAGCCGCCACCGGACGAAGAGATGCCTGAGAAGGAGGAGCAAGGAGAGACCGGGTAGGCACGAGATCCACATCTTCAGCAACAATTGGATAAAATCCTACTAGCGATATCGGACTCCCGAGCGGCGCTCCAACAGGACATAGCACAAATGGCCACAGGATTGGGATTATTAAGGGCCGACCATGGAAAACTGGCAGATAGAGTCAAGGACGTGGAGAGCTTGCTCCAGGCTATCGAACCGGTGCAGCAGTCACTAAAGGCCACCTTGGACAATGTGCTGGAGCGAGTGGAGGCCCTGGAAAAGAGAGCAGAGGATGCCGAAGGCCGCAACCGAAGGAACAACATCCGCGTAATAGGTTATCTGGAGAAAGTTGAAGGAGCAGACATGGTACGCTATCTAGAATCCTGGCTCAAGACTGTGGTGGTGCCGGAGGGCATGTCTGCTTTCTACACCTTAGAGCGCACCCACAGGGTGCCGGCCCGACCACCCCTACAGGGCCGTCCCCCCAGACCGGTGGTGGCCCGTTTGTTGCATTTCCGTGACCGGGGCTTGGTCCTACAGAACGCACGAAAGAATGGCCCCTTCCAGGTGGAGAACAGTAAGGTTAATATTTTTTCCAACTACACGTACGACACCCAGCGCCGCAGGACTTCCTTCCTGGCTGTCAAGAGGGAGCTGCACACAGAGGAGCTACAATATTCACTCCTATTCCCGGCAAGGCTGAGGGTCATTGTTGATAGTAAGACATGGTTTTTTGACACTCCAGAAGATGCCTGCGTTTGGCTGGAAAAATATTGAACTGGAAAAGACAGCGGCGGGGGGAGGGGGGCCACGGAAGCCCGCTGAGAGCTTACCACAACGACAATCGCAGCAGCTCCGAAACAGACGGCGGTGTCTGAGGAGACCCTCCCCCTCACAGGCAGCTGCGGAACGATTGGGAGCAGTGGCGGCGGTGTCCACGCTGTCGGTAGCGCTGGTAAACCCGTCGGGAGGGGACACTGAATCGGAGGGAGACGGTGCCATCTCCGCATCAGAACAATCTGAAACAGGCAGCGTTCGGTTGCCAATGGTCACACCTGAGACGGCGGAGGGTATGCTCGATGAGTGACAGCTGTGATCGACCTACTGACTAGCTGAGTACTCAAATCTGTGCTGGACTCCTGACTCCATGTTGCAGGGGGAGGTTGCTGATGGTATGGCTTACGGAGAGTGGGGAGGAACAAGTGGGAGGGGACCCTATCTATCTATTAGGGTATTAGGGCTCTTGGGCCGGTGGGACTACCGAAGTAGTTGGCCGCTGATCGGCTGATGGCCCCCTCTCATTGCCCTTAGGGCATGCCCACAGTGACTACTGCTGGGTCTAGAGACATGTTGTATGTTGCGATAGTTTGGATGGGAACTAGAAGTTGGTTCCTAGGACCTGTTCTGGGGAGGGAGGGATCCAGGGGTTGTTGGGGTTGCGGGTTGGGAGGGATTGTTACTGACGCCAATGCATTGAAGTTGCACGGAGAACTGATGAGAGATACGTGCAGGGAATGGAGGGAGAATGGATGATTTTAATACTCTGTCATGCATAACCTGGAATGTGTGAGGTCTACACACCATGACGAGGCGACACAGAGTCCATGCCTATTTGGTTAGAAGAGAAATCCATATTGCACTGCTCCAAGAAACGCACTTAACAAAGTCTGAAGGGATAGCCTTACAGCGCAGATGGAGAGGGCAAGTCTATAACACTACGTATTCTGCGTATGCCAGGGGAGCGTTAATATGGATCAGGGCGGGGGTCCCTTTTCAGATGACTAAACAGTCGACTGACCCAGAGGGTAGGTTTGTGGCCATTGAAGGGAGGCTTAGAGGCAGGGAGGTTGCTTTCTGCAGTGCATATGCCCCTAATACTGACCAATTGAGTTTCCTGTCGAAGATATCTGGGTCCCTGGCGCACTATCTTGCAGGCCCTCTGCTAATGGGCGGCGAATTCAACTCCATCACTGACGTTACATTAGATAGATCGCAGCCGCCTCTGGATGGTTCGCTGATACACCGACTAGCTAAGGGGAGACTAGAATGACAGACACGTTGGGGATTGATTGATGCCTGGCGTACACAGCACCCCCAAAGCCGTGATTACTCCAACTTTTCAGGAATGCATGACCTCCATGTGAGACTGGACGCGTTCCTATAATACCCGGGAGTTCTGCCAACTGTAGTCTGATCTGAACTGACTAGAACTGTATCCGATCATAACCCATTATTGCTCACGTTACAATGGATGCCCGGAACCTCATGTGTCCCTACCTGGAGGCTACGCCCCGAAACGCTGGAGGACCCGGCTTTCCAGGTTGCGCTGGAGGAGGGAATCACTCATTATTTTGCAGAAAATGTGGGGACAACTGAGACGAGGGCGACAGAATGGGATGCTTTCAAGGTGGTTATCAGGGGGCTCTGCATAGGGAAATATGCAGGAGTGCAAAAGATGCTCTTGAACGATTTGAACAAGGCCGACACCAAGCTGCGGGCAGTGGAGCTTCTGAGGCCTGGTCACCCGGAGCCTCAAGAGAGAGTTACCACTGAGAGAGAGGCGGTGGCGACGGAAGTGGAACGGTTACGCTGTTTTGACCATAAAGCATACACAGTGAGGGCCCATGCTGAGGGTGATAAAGCAGGCCCGTTGCTGGCATGGCTGGCTAATCCCACGAAACGAAGTTTCCCAATTGTGGCATTGGAAACAGAGGGAGGAAACATGGTGTACACCCAAAATGATATACTGCAATGCTTCACACACTATTATGAAGCTCTATATAACAGCAGATTAGAGGCAGGAGATCCGGCTGTAGAAAAATTCCTCTAGGGTTTGCAATTGCCAGCGTTGGATCAGGAGCAGGCAGGAGACCTAGGGAAAGACATAGAATTAGGGGAAATACGCAGCACTATCAAGCGTATGGCCCGCAACAAAACTCCAGGGTTGGACGGACTGCCCATAGAATTCTACGCGCAATATGCCGATTTGTTAGCACCCAGACTCCAAGACGTCTACAGAGAGGCAAGGAAGTTGGGCCGATTACCACAATCAATGCGCGAAGCGCTGGTGATACCGCTGCTGAAGCCAGGGAGAGAGGGCAGTAATGCAGCCTCTTACAGATCACTGTCAATGTTAAATACTGATTATAAAATATTGAGTAGCATCTTGGCGGCCCGACTATTGCAGCATATGAGCGCGCTGGTCCATAAAGATCAGGCGGGGTTCATACCAACGCGAAACACGACAGCGAACATTCGACGCTTGGTGAGCCTGTTGGGTGAAGACCACCGGAAGGCGCAACACCCCATGGTATTATCGGTGGACATTGAAAAGGCCTTTGATAGCTTAGAATGGGAGTACCTTTATAAGGTGCTGGTACGATTTGGTCTGGGCGACGGGTACTTACAGTGGACGAAAGTGCTGTGGCAAGGGTACGAGTGGGCACACTAATATCCTCGCAATATCCTGTAGAACGAGGCAGGGGTGCTCGTTTTCCCCACTATTATTTGCATTGGCGGTAGAGCCTCTCACGATTGAGATACGAAAGGGGGTCCATTACGGAGGATTAAGGAGTAGAGACGGCCAACAATATATTTCGCTATATGCAGATGACCTCCTACTGTTCCTTGAGAACTCCGACGGCGCACTGACGGGAGCTGAAAGACTGCTAGCTGACTTTGGGGAACTATCGGGACTAAGGATAAATTGGCCTAAGACGTGCTTATTCCTGGTGCGACAAGGGGAGATGCAGCCCAATAGGCAACGGTTATTGAGATGGGAGCCCACTTGCCTGAGAGTCCACATTTACCATGAAGCAGCAGACCTATTGGAAGGTAATATAGGACGTAGTGTAAGGGCTCTGAAGGGCAGCATGACTTTCTGGGCCACCCATCCACTGTCGGTAACGGGCAGTATAGCACTTTTCAAAATGATAGCGCTCCCCAGATTCTTATATTTTTTTAGAACACTGCCAATCTGGATACCTAACCACATATTTAAGCAGCTGAGATCATTTATAGTGTCCTTCCTCTGGGGCGCCGCAGAGTAGCGCAGGCGACGCTTGCGAGACCTAAGGTCGAGGGAGGGCTGGCGGTACCAGACTTTGAGCTCTATTATCTAGCGGCCCAACTACAGATATTTACACAAGAAGTAGCAAGAGTATTTAGGGCACCGGATCACAACGAGAATGAAGGTACCCCACGCCATATCGTCTCATTTATCGCATTACAGCAGAAGCTAAATCTTAGAGACCTGACATTGGAGGAGAATACCATGCGATTGTGCTGGAACCGCTCTCAACGTAGAGCGGGGGCGAGACACCCCTATGCACCCGAAATTCCTCTTGGAATGATAATGGCGCTACCACATGGAGGTGACTGGTCGCACTTACTAGGCTGAGAGGAAGCAGGAATTCAAATGCTGGGGGACCTCTTTGAGGACCGCACACTATTGCCCTTTCAAACGCTCCAGGAAAGGTTTGATATACCGAGAGGGTACTTCCTGCTACACGCAGCAGTGCCAAGAGCGATTCAGGCCCACTGGCAGGAGGGGTTGATAGAACCTACGACAACACGAGTCTGCCAATATGTTATGATGGCAGCAGGGACCTTTAAAGCGGTCACATGTCTGTACACTAGAATGATCAACGAAACGTTATTGCCCTTGGACATGTTAAGAGAGAAGTGGGAGGTAGATGTGGGGAAGGCCATTCCTCCTACGACCTGGGCACAAATAGTGCGAAGAGCCTGGAAAAGCACGAGGAACGCCAGGTTCCAATTGGTACACTTTTATAATATTCATCGAGCATACTTGACGCCAGGGAAGGTTAGGAAATTTTTCAAAGTAGAGGCAGCGGCGTGCCCAAGGTGTGCGGTAGTGGGAGTGGAGCTGGCACACATGTTATGGTCCTGACCAGCGGTCGGCCCATACTGGGAAGAGATAGGTCGCACTTTAAATGCAATTACAGAACGGAGCCTAAGCTTCGACCTGGCAGTCGGTATCTTACACTGGTTCCCTCACACGCCCAAGAATAAGATCACAAGCAAGTTTGTGGATATGGGGCTTATATTGGCAAAACGCGAGATCACAAAGCACTGGAAGGCAGCGGCGGGCCCTAGCATTCACAGGTGGCGGAACGAGTTTATTAAATGGGCTAGCAGCGAAAGCACGCTCAGATACCAGCAAGCGTGCAGGCTTAGCAATGAGACAATGTTAGAAGCAGTATGGGAGGCTCTAGTGCAGGCGCTGCGAGAACAGGACACACCAAATACCATGGCGGTATAGTTCTCAGATTGAGACTGGACCTTGGGCATGACAGGGCATCAGGCAGGTGAGCACACATTCGATCCTGCGCATACATGTTAGGGAGAATGGATACAACCTCTGGCGTTGGTAACAGGTTTATGGGGAGGTGGGGGGGACAGGGGATTGATTGGTATTGTTGGAACTGAAAATTCGAAATTTTGTTTAAATGGCGATATTGGTAGCATGAACTGATGACTGTCCATGCTGTATTGTCACAAGACTTGGGATGGTGAGGGCGATGTCATTGTCCATGTACGTTTTGTGTAAGAAAATCAATAAAATATGTTTTGAAAAAAAAATTACTGATGCTGAAAAAGAATTGATCCCTGAAAAAGACAGAGAAACAGAAAGAAAGGAATCAGCTAAATGAAGTCTTGGGTCAAATGAAATGGACAGTGTTTCAGGAAAGAGAACAAGAAATGGTGATAAATGGCTTAGAATAATAAAAAAAGTGAAATACACCTCGAATAAGAATATTCCAGATACTGTGATTGAAATCTCTAGCCAATCTGAACAAAGTAAGACTGAAGAAACTGAAAATACAGTGCAAGGAACGAACAGAGCAAAAATCCCAAATACGAAATATACAGCACCTGAATATTTGGCTGCTGCAACAAACAACTGCGAAAAAAAACATATCATTTTGTTCCAAAGGCAACTCATCATTTGAGCCACCCTAAATGAACTGTGCATAAGAAAAGGGGTGCAGAAAAAGAGAGGCGATTTGAAAATAAGGTCATGACCAGAGGCTCAGAAAGTCTGTGGTACACAGATTTTGGCTTGCTAAATTTATTTTTGTATTTGATTTTTTTCCCTGAAATCTAAGATGGATAAAGCTGAGACTAGTTATCAAAAGCAAGGTTTATTTTGGCGAAGGCGTTTTAATGCTGGCTTTATATGTTTTCTTTTAATGTTGTTTGTTTGGTTAATACAAATTTTAATAGTGCCTATTTTATGTACCCTACTAATGTAAATTCTACTATTAATTATGTGAATGTATTAACTGATGAGAAGAAAATTCTTAATGGCGTTCCAGAGAATATTAAAAAGCTAACAGGAAGTGGCTTAACTCAAGATAATTCTATTAATGACTTTTCGCTAAATGTTTTTACAAAACTTCTCTACGAGTATGTTGATTCTATTAACGCAAGAGATTGTTATGTGCGCCTGCAATTACCTTAGTCTGTGTCAGTAGTGGTGACTTAACACCACCTTCCACTAACATGGAATTTCGAAAAGTGTATTAAAAAGTTTATTCTATGATAAAGAGCAATTCCAGTATTATTACTCTAATTTTGATTAAGTGTTTTCAGAAGTTCCTATTAAGAAGAATATGAATATAGTAAATAGTGCAAAGAATGCAGCCTACATGGGAGAATTTTTTCATACTACTAAATCAATAGATACTGTATATGCGCATTGAAATATTCTAAATTGTAGCTTACATAGCGTAGAAATAGAGTTTATAAATACTTTGGAAGATATGTGACAAGAATTCAAAAGAAAAGCTGAGGAACAAAAGACTAACATACCTCCATGGGCTCATAGGAAGGGTGATTATAAGAAAGGAGAGACATATGCTACAATGACTCTAGACTGGCATCACAAAAGGACGCTTTGATTACTAGGACAAAAGACTGAATATAACAATTATTTCATTGGTTCTGGTGAATGTGAACATAGCTTCCTAATTGCAGGGGGTGGGGATTAAGAGGTGGTTCTGATACAGTTTACCCTGGAGTTTATTATGTGTGTGGTAGAAATGCTTATTATAGATTGTCATAACATTGGTATGGATGTTGTTACATCGGCATCGTTTTTCCCAAAATTTACCATGTAGATGAAAATCATGGAACCAATGCAAAGAAACTAACATGGCGTAAAAGAGGAATTGGTGCTGCAGAGTTATTGGGAGATATTTTTGGTGCATTAATACCTTCAGCTGGAGTAATCTTGAACTCACATAAGATTAGAATGTAGTCTACAGTGGTTGATCGTTTATCGATGGATACTGCTGGTGGGTTCTTGATGATTGACACTGAAATGGTTGCAATGAGATCAACGGTTTTGCAAAATTGGCTTGCTCTTGACACATGATTGTCTGTAGTGTGCTGAAAATTCAACAATGTTGCACTTATATTCCTGACAAAAGCAAAGACTTGGAGGGATATACGAGTAACATTAAACATTTGCGTAATGTTTTATCAGAATTGAACGTTGACGGTGCATGGGAAAAACTTGGCTGGGGTTTTTCCTCATTATGTAATTGGATTTTAACCCTAAGTAATAGCTTGTTAAGAAGTATAATAACCCCAATAATTGCTATTTCTGCTGGCATACTAATAGTAATACTGATGAGATCGTAATCAGATTTTTGTAGATTGTGTGATGGCTTAAGTCGCCATCAGGGGGGATTGATGAGGCATGATTTATTGCGAAACAATCTTGCTTGAGCAAATCTGTTCATAACTGTGTTATTAACAAAACAATGATTAATGGTATGACTTTTTTTAACATTTATGTGCAAGGTATGACGTGAAAATGTGCAAGAAAAACACAAGATGTTTAGTAAAATAAAAGCTGATTAGTTGCAACGGTTAATATGCTGAAAGCATGAAACTTCTAAGAAGTTATTTTACACGTTATAAGAGCGATTAGAGAAAATATGCATTTAGAATCATACACGTAGAAATATGAAATAATAATAATATGAAACACTTATAGAAAATGTTTTGTGAAATGTTTATCCTATTTTCATAACTAGAAAAAAACAAATCCTATTAATAGTTTGATTAATTGAAAAGCTAGATTATACTTATGGATTTAATTAGAATAATGAATTATTGATTAGAATAATGATCACCTCATAAATTGGACCACTGGAATCACGTGAAACTATGAAATTGCAACTTTCGGGGGATAGAACATTTTAGCATTTGGGTATAATTATTACTGTGAGAAAAGAACTTGGCAGTAGCTGTTTCTATGAGAAGAGAGCCTAGGCTGCTGTGCTCTCTATGCTACTTTGGTGGCTATTATCCTTGCAAATCGTGAGCGAGACTGCCCTGTATCTCTTGCACTTTATCGGCTGGTGATGTTGCTAAAGCTATATGTTTTCGGCCGATGAGTTAGCTATTTCTGACTATTGCACGCATGCATTAGTATTCTCTGATTCTAGGTTTGTATGAAATCTTACATTGTATACTGCTTTGCAAATGATTCCCCCACTCTCTCTCCTCTCAATGCTGTTATTGATTATATGATGTATTTGTCAATGAACTGTATTTCTTTGTTGGGAACATACCTCTAATATTGAAATAACACAGAATTTAGGATTTTTCTTATGTACATTTGTATTAACCATTCATATTTGACATCATTTGATAAAAGTGACTTGATAAGTATTCAGAGTTTGTCTTTATTAGTGAGTTTTTGGGACATAATGTATATTGTGATTATTGTTGTTGGACAGGAATTTCCTTCATTATAGGTCCTCATGAGGAAAATAGCATTAGTCTCCTATTATCGAGTCTCTCTTAGCTTCACCAAGGATATATCGGAGGACTTGATATTTGTAAGTGGTATTGAGTTTCTATGGGCCCAAATTATTTGTTATGGTGAAAAATCCTATTTTTGATACAGTAGGGTTAATGTGTATGATTATAACATTTTACACCACTTCCGCTGCATCACACGCATTACAATACACTTTAAAGACTGACTCTGGAGATATCACGCACTAGTATTGTTTGGAAAGTAAATTTCATCAGTACTTAAAGAAAAGCTTGGAGACACCAGAGATAACACATCGCAGAGAGAGAACTAAGAATTTGCAGAATCCTTCTCAGGAGAAACTAATTTGAGTTAAAATCCTGTTTTTCCTCAAAACCTGAAATGCAGATAAAGTTTTTTGGTAATGGGACGATAGTAGCTAAAACTGAGGACTCTTAAAGAGGCTAAGATAAACGACATTTTAGTACAGATGAATATTCCTATCCCCTTTGTCTTAGTTCTCTTGGTTATATCTGTTTATTTACTTTTTTACAGGCAATGCAAGTTCAGTTAGAAGTTGAATAACAAAGTCCAGCCCTAGACCACTTTGCAAACTCCTTTTGGTAGTTCTTTAGTGGATTTGGCTTTTTAAGAACGAACTGGTAAAACTGCACTGGGCAAAGAACACAAACATACCAATTTGCAGATACTGGGACCACATAGGACTCAATCCTTCTATAATAAGATTCAGGCAGAGACTTAGCTTATTTTCTGAGGGCTGGCTTCTACTAGATCCGCCTCATAGTACAAAGTATTGCAATTCATTCCCAGGAAGGGGAGGCAGCAGAATATATTACTTCCTGAAAAGGGGAGGTAACATGGAAAAGCTTTTGCCTCTCTCCTGCAATTAGGTATGAAAAATAGTAATTATATGGGAAAGGTTGTCAACACAAGAAATAGGGGACATGGCAGGGATCTTGGAGTAAGTTCAAGCATGGGTCCCTCTCAAAGAGACAAGTTATTCTTTATAACACTTTTCACTGTCCTATCATTACCAAACGTGGAGTGCAGGAAAGCTATCCCCTCGTTCAAAATGAATAGCTCAAATGCCCTACAGTTTGAGAGCGAAAGAAAGAACTTAATATTGGTCCTCCTAAGATGTCAGCTTTCTTAGGAAGGGCATGTTGTAATTAAAACTAGCTATATCTATAGGAGAAAGTTTCACGCTGTCAGCAAACAGCTGTGCCTTACTCCCTGCACCATTAAGGATTGCACAGTAAACAGAAGCCTTATTATCCTTCCTGCCAACAAACTTTGTTGTTAGTTCTGCTGCACTGACTGCATTATGAGCAAAGTAATACGGATCCCTTCCCTGCCCTTTTCTGTTTTGACCCTCCTATATACAGCTCACATCAGGCCACCCCTCTTTTCTCGGTTGGCCACAGCATCCTGTGACAGCCTGAATGAAACAACCCCCTACCCACAACTTTTTATGGACCTCGTTATACAGCATCATGTCAAAAAGTCCTTACCTTCGGGTGATTCCTCCTGGACGTATGTCCCAGTGAGATACCGATGAACAAGTGCAGACTTTCCACTAGACAAATTACCCACAATGCCCTGCATGAAAAAAATTAAAATAAGAAAGTTTTAACCACTGAGAAGTCTTTAACTAATAACAATGCTATCCTTTGTCACAATTAGAAAGTATCAAAGTCATGTTCACTGGCAGAATAATTGTAAATCGCTGGACGTTTTAGACCAAAATATACATACTCTCACAAATGCACTTTTGTTGTGATGGGACCACAACGACATTGGCAGAGGCGCACAGTTTGTATGCCAGTGTGATGCCCAGTAGCACCTCCAATTTGTATATCTGGCAGGTCAAATATATATATATTTTTTTAAATACATATTTTTTTCCATTTAACAGACCGTGCTTCAGCATCACAATGTATTTTAATGGTTGTTTTCATCAATAAGAATAGAGTAGCTGTCTACTATTCCACCTCAACTAACATGTAGGTCTATGTTACCTTGCCCCTCCTCTCACTCATAGGAGGACATTGTAATATTTCTGGCAGGAATGGAAAATGTGATACACATTTTGCATGCATCAGTGAGAGTGAGTGGAACTGTGCTGTAAAGCTAGCTGTTTTTTTTGTACAGAAATGAAAAAATAACTAGGAGGGTAGAAAACCATCCAGGTGGGAATAGTTGTTACTTGGACTGACACAACTAGAGGTGGGGGGGCAAGGAGGTAGATACATGATGCTTGATAGAAATTATGTAACATAAAAAGGGATTGTACTGGATATGCATGGCTTGGATATAGTAGAGTTTACTATGTAAAGACAACCTTGTGGATTCTCTTAGGACATAAGAGAAAGCCCGGTTGCTTTCACACTGGCGGCTGGGCTGCCGAGATGACGACGTGTGTCTGGCTATGCTGATACATCTCCTAAAGGCGCCAATTTAGATTTTCAATCTTAAAATGCAATTTTATACAGAGATTCAGGTATATTCCTGAGACAACATAAGACACATTTGTCTAAATAATCAAGTGACATTTGCATTTATTCCTAACTGCTTATATATGCCTTTTTCATGGTAAATAACAGCCATTGCTCCTTGCACTTTTAGATAGGAATTTAAATTACCATTTATCGAAGCACTGTTTAATCTATGAATTCCTTATTTAGTACACAGATTCACATTTCCTCCTTTTAACTTCTACTCCAGTTAGCTTCTTTGGTTTTAAATCCATTCAAGCACACACTAGACATTGTTGATGCAGTTAAAATGAAGATTTTTATTTAGTCAATAATTTACATGCTTAATATCAGATTGCGATTGTAATGAGTAAGGCACAGATCACGCCATAATGCTTGAATTACTGCATTTTTGCAAAGGCTAAAGTCATATACTTCTGGTATGTCTTTAAAGTTTTCCAAGGTTAGCTGATCCTATTAATGAATAGTCCTTGTTTCCATATTATGTTATGTTATAGCAACAATTTACCCCAGTAAGCTTTTATCAGGTGTCTCTGAAGCAATAGACCTAGGAAGACCTATGATATCCAATACAGTGCATTTATAACAAGCTCTCATAGTTGTCTGGAAACTTTTTTATCAAGTGCATATTAGTTGGAGGGTACCTAACACCATATCATCATGCTATAAAATCATAAGAACCAGACTTTTTCCAACCAAGCAAGATCTATTAGCTAAAGACAAAATTGGTGGGTACATCTCTTGACCTTAAAATTAATTGTGCACCGGGCCTTCGGAATATCATAGCCGGTGAATTTTCTTAAATACATCATAAACATATGAAGGTTCGTAGTAAACTCACCTGCAGAGTTAGTTTCAGCACCTATAAGTAACAATGCTCATGTGACTGATCATCAATCATTTCTAGGATTCAGAAGGTTTTTTTATTATTGCTGAGACACTCTTTATAATACTGCAACTCCTAGTTGTTACAGAGGACGTGCAGTCCATGACAGGATATAAAATAAACTGGAAAAAGTTGTACCTAGCACCCATTTCAAAGGCTACATTCTTGCATCCTTTGGAATGTGTAGGACTTAGATGGCACAAAGTTCTCGAGTTTTAGTATTCCATTGTCTCTTTCAAAGATTGTCAAACTTCATTTTGTCTATCTGACTGAGCACACCAAAAGAGATTTAAAGGATGGGGTGGATACAATCTGGGGTTGTTGGGAAAGATCTACTCCATAAAAATTACTTTTCTGTCCAACTGCGTTAATCTCTTCAGTAATATAATCGTGTTTTTCTGAAACATATACACGTTTTATTTGTCCTTTTTGCCACTTTTGTGAGGGGCATGCAACCTAAGCCTTAAGCCTCTAGTTGACTTGAATGATCTGATTCTCCACGTTTTTGGAATTACCATCATATACCACAAGAGGAGGTAATTGTTGCTGAGGTCAAGGCATGACTGGTGATGGCATTCGTGGATGGGTTAAGGTTTCTAATTGGGTTGAGAAAAGTTTGGTGGGTCGATTCATGATCACTGCACTGATCGGTTCAGGACGGAGCCGAAACATTATGGTGCTTAAAAATATTTTGCCCACCAAGAAATTGTTTATGGAGGCTATGCTTGAGATGGAGATTTTGTATGGTCTTGATTCCTAAAGCACCACTGTTGGGTAATTGCAAGTTTAAATTGTAAGAGAGTCACAGGACGTGGAGGTCACTCTTGGAGATGGATGGCAAATTTATTGAGCATTTGTATAGATGGTTGGGTGTTTTCTCTTTTAGAACGTTGCAAGAGATATATGGGTTTAATCAGAAAGATGTTTGGAATTACTGGTGCAGTGGCAGCATTCTTGTGTGCACAGCTATTGAGATGAAAGCCTGTTTCAAGGGCATATTAATGATGGACTCCTCACTGTAAACAATACTGGTGCAGTGGACAAGGCAATTGTCATACTAGTGTCTCAAACTATTTAAATATAAAAGGGACTGGAAAAACAGAACTAGGTACCTATTTAAATGAGTAGTAATGACTGAAAACTGATTGAGTGTGACACGGACTTGGTGCAAATCATGGCCCAAAAAAATATTTTGATAAGATTATAATGGTTTCTTACCAAGCTTTCCTTGTTTCATTTATATACAGTAGCTGGAGGTGTGGGAGAAAATAAAATAAATCTTTAATTACTTATGGACTGCATGCTGGTGATAGATTTTGGGAGAGTATTTTTCATCAATGCAGCATGGACTTTGAATGTACTTTGATGGCTGATGAGCGGATTTTGATATTGAATCGATCACTGAGTTCTATGAGTTGGCAAAACAGAGAGAAACCTTAGTTCTTTGAAGGGTTGGTAGCAGGTAAGTTGGCAGTGCATAAAAACGACTGGATGGAAGCATTAGAATCCCCAAGGGTAGCAGCAATAGCGTCACGCCTAAGACTTATTCAGTTTGAATACATACACTGCACTTATTTTACTAGATATAGACTGTGAAGGGCAGGCCTGGTAGCTTCCCCTACTTGTCTCCGCTGTGGCAGCGCGGAAGGCACATTCATACATACCATTTGGGAATGCACAGCGCTTAGCAGATTTTTGCCTGGAGTTTTATTTATTTTTATTTATTTCACTTCTATAGCGCTACAGCTACCCAACAAAGGGTTTCCCGGCGCTGATGATTCAGTGCATTGAGAAAATCAGGTTTTTTAGATGTTAAACAGCCAGGTTTTTAAGGCCTTCCTGAATTTCAAGTGATTAGTTTCCTGCCTAAGGGTCAATGGAAGAGTGTTCCAGAGGGAGGGTCCGAGATATGAAAAAGATTTGCCGCCCATTCTCGCCAGCCTGATTTTGGGGATCACAAATTGGTTGGCTGTAGCTGAACGAAGGGTGCGGGATGGACGGTAGGGATGAATAAGGTTTTGTAGGTATTTGGGTGCCTTGTTGATTGAAATCCTGTGCATAAGACATAATGATTTAAATTTTACCCGGTTCTCGATTTTCAGCCAGTGCAATTCGCGGATATACTTGGTGGTGGGTGTGGAGATGGGAATTTTCCACAGCAATCTTGCGGCAGCATTTTGCACCGTCTGTAGTCGTCTGGTTATGGCCTGTTGGCCCCTAGATAAAGCACGTTGGCGTAATCGAGCCTGGGGGTTATCAAAGCATTGATGACCGATTTTTGGGTATTTTTGGGCAACATCCAACAGATTTACTTCAACCACTTTAGAATCGCGAAGCAAGTAGCTGATGTCTTAGTAGCTTGCTGGTTAAGACTAAGTGATTCATCAATGATGACTCCGAGATTGCGGGCTGATTTGACTGGGACCGGGGGTGTACCCATCACATCAGGCCAGTGCTGGGGTCCCCAGAGTTCTTTGTTTTTGCCCAAAACAAGTAACTCTGTTTTCTCGCCATTGAGTTTGAGAAAATTTTTTCTCATCCACTCTGCGATGTTAGTGAGGCCGATTTTTAGTGACGAGATGTTGTTGGGATCCGAAGATGATAAAGAGAAAATAAGCTGGGAATCGTCAGCATACGAGAACATGAGTAGACCAGACTCTTCTATCATTTTGGCCAGTGGGCTCATGTAAACATTGAAAAGCAGTGGGCTCAATATAGAGCCCTGCGGCACTCGATGTTTAAGGGTCATAGTGTCAGAGCATGCTGATTGGGAAAAAACTTGGAAGGTGCGTTGTTCTAGCAGAGATTTGATCCAGTTGCGAGCGGCGCCCCTGATACCGGTGGCGTGGAGGGTTTGCTCAAGTACAACATGCGACACAGTATCAAATGCTGCACTGAGATCCAGTAACAGCAAGGCAACCGTTTCTCCGAGGTCCAACAGTAGACGGATGTTCTCAGTTACGCCCAACAGAGTCGTTTCCGTAGAGAATCCAGTGCGGAATCCTGACTGATGAAGAGGTAGTAGATCATGGGTGGTAATGAAATCAGTGAGGACTCTGTGAACATGTTTTTCCAATATCTTTGCAAAGGTTGGTAATAAAGAGATAGGCCTAAAATTGGATGGCAAGTTGGGATCAGTTCCAGCTTTTTTCAGTAAAGGGTGAATCATTGCATGTTTCCACTCCTTCGGTACGGTTTCTTCCAGTAATGATTTATTAAGACGGTTGGTAATTGTCTCTAGGGTTTTCTCATTTAGTTTTTTCAGGATAGGGCAAGGTAGTGGATCAATTGGTGAGCCTGATTTGATGGAGTTCAAAAGTTTTCGAACCAGGTCTAAGTCAAGCGACGGCCATTTATCTAGAATAGCTGGAGGTGTTACATCATGTGGGGATATACAGGAGGACAGCTCTGTTTCCATGGGAATGATGGGGGCTGAAGTATTAATTTCAAGGCCAATATTGATAGAAGGCAGAATCGCTCTTCGAGTTGTGAGCTGTTTATCAGAAGGACTGGGATGGGAAAAACCCCTGTCTCCTAAGCTTGCTCTATTACACGTCACAGAAGAGATTGGGGGAAACCTTTATAAAAGACATCTGCAATTCTAGCTTAAGGAGATATAGCTAGGGCATGGAAAGACACAGCCCCACCCAAAATGGGAGCATGGAAGGCGGGTGGGGATTGGTGCATGGATCAGGAGCAATCTATATTTAAGGCACGGATAACCGTAGAAACACTCCAAAATCTGGAAACGCTGGGCAGACTTTCGGGGTCTCATTCTGGAAAAAAAAACCTCCACCACGCACTAATGATGTGGAAACCTCTGGGGGACAATTCATGGGGAAAAGTGATGGTACAAGGGACTACGTCTTACGTGAATTGGCTTGATGGGTATGATAAATGGACTACTGCATTGTACATGCACACCTGGTTGTAAAGTTATGGGCTGATGTTCACAGACCCGAAATGTTTTTTTTCTATTTTGTAAATGTCATATAGAAGTCACCAGCCTGATTCTTACAATAGTAATGAGTATTAATTGTATTTCTTCAGAAATGTACCTGTATTATCTGCTGACGTAATAAAAATGTGTATTGAAAAAAAGGAGGCAGTCACAAAGCATACATATGGTGTTTCTAGCTGCTGAAGAACTAAAAGTGCTGCCATACTGTTTCGCAGGCTACATTTCCTCACTAATAGGACAACCAACGTTTTTCTCTCCATCTCATTAAACGGACAATAAAATAGAAGATGTATAATCGACTACTTTAATTTAGTATCACATGGACACACCAAGAGTGGATTCAATGAGTATGAGTTTGCGGGATAGCCCAGAGTTAAAGGGCATAATTTAGGCGTAATCGGGTCAAAATGTAACAATGATGTGGATTTTCAACAAAAGAAAGATAGGAAGAAGGGCCATGTAACACAGATTGTAAGGCGTAATATGCACTTATTGTACGTTTTTCTTTATTTCTATCCCATCTGTCTTGTGTGCTTTTGGCTATAAAGTTTTTAATCTTGATTTGGGAAAGATTTCGAAATAAGTTGGATTTTCATAAAGATCTGCCAATATCAAAGAAATAAGTGTGTGTATGACGTAAAATAACCATGGGATTTTGAGGGCGTGGTCTAAATTCCTAATATCTTTTATAATGCGCTGATTTAATTGTACCGTATTCCTTTTCCAAATTGATAGCCATAATAATAATGGGGCCACTTTATTAGTATTACTAATAAAAGGGAACATATATATATGAGGAATATGATTGGAACAATAACTAGGTGCAGAGAGAGTAGCCTTTTAGCAAACCTATACTCTATTGTTTGTAAGAACTCAACTTGTGCTAAACCCCAAATTGTGACCCCATATGTCGCTGCGGGAATTGTTTTTGCTAAATACATTTTGACCATTTCCTGTATTGGTTTTTTACCAACATTTTTGGCAAATCTAAAGACTGCAGCTATACTTTTGGTCATATGGTTATCTCTAGATGTCATTCAACACAGGTAAGGGGAGAGGGTCAACCGTATCTACAACTCTACCACCCCGAACCCCCAAAGTCACATTCATACACACAAGAAGGGGTGGAGAGACTCAAAAAACGTGTAACACCACAAAACAGAGAAAATAGAACTGTTTTGGAAATACTGCCCTCACTCACACACCGAAGTGTGTGACATGCTTCATCATCGGGTCTGCTTACAATACGCCCAGGTGTAGCCACACGGAGGACGGAGCATAAGGGAGGGGGTAAACATAAAAAACCAAAGGACACAAAACAAAACCAAACAACGTATATATATATATATATATATATATATATATATATATATATATATATATATATATATATATATATATATATATATATATATTACCTACTGGCGGTCCCCGCTTGACGAATCCCCCCCAAAACTTTCAGGAAAGGACAGGAGCACCGCGAGGCAAATTTGAGGAAATTGTCAGGCAGATTCCTCAACCAGCGCCAAAGTTATTCCCAATAGAATGTTGCGAATTCCCTATTCAAAATAATCCTAACTATAACTACCTACTGGCAACCGCCAGTAGGTAATATATATATATAAAGTCAATGCTCTCTTCCAAGTAAGTAGACAGCGCGACAACTCCGGGGAACAAGATATGGCTTTAATGATTTTTCATGCACAAAGGAAAGCTGTCCCTGAAACGCTCGGCATACGCGTTTCAGCCTTCAAACAGCCTCATCAGTGCCAGTCTCAAGGTGTCTTTAGAGTTCCTGGGGGGTCAAACGATGTTATGCTGTTACAGAGACCACTCCCAGTCAGATGGTTTCGTGCTCCTCCTCCACTCAATGATGTTCAGCTGTTTTGCTTACATTCTCCAGCTCGGTGCATGCTGGTCTTGGTAGTCCGTTGAGGAAGCACATTATGTAACAGGGCAGACCTTGCACCATGTGGTACCCCAATAACAATTGGCACCGGGTCGCAACACCATCCCCGGGTTCTGGAGGGTCCGGCCATACCTTTGTCCCCTTATCAGGCACACAGTGATGCCTCCTCTCTCCCCTTGCGTCCCAATTCACAGCTCGTGGTTTTGACATGCTGGGGGGGTTGCGCGAAAACAACAACACTCCAGGTGCAGGCTCACCGCGGCACTCCAGATTGAGAGGGCGCGTCGCCATCCAGCGCCTGCTTGCTGGTAAAAACATAAAGTCAATGCTCTCTTCCAAGTAAGTAGACAGCGCGACACAAGTCCGGGGAACAAGATATGGCTTTAATGATTTTTCATGCGCAAAGGAAAGCTGTCCCTGAAACGCTCGGCAAACGCGTTTCAGCCTTCAAACGGCCTCATCAGTGCCAGTCTCAAGGTGTCTTTAGAGTTCCTCGGGGGTCAAACGATGTTATGCTGTTCCCGAGACCACTCCCAGTCAGGTGGTTTCCTGCTCCTCCTCCGCTCAATGATGTTCAGCTGTTATGCTTACATTCTCCAGCCCGGTGCATGCTGGTCTTGGTAGTCCGTTGAGGAAGCCCATTATGTAACAGGGCAGACCTTGCACCATGTGGTACCCCAATAACAATTGGCACTGGGTCGCAACACCATCCCCGGGTTCTGGAGGGTCCGGCCATACATTTGTCCCCTTATCAGGCACACAGTGGTGCCTCCTCTCTCCCCTTGCATCCCAATTCACACCTCGTGGTTTTGACATGCTGGTGGGGTTCCGCGAAAACAACAACACTCCAGGTGCAGGCTCACCGCGGCACTCCAGATCGATATATATACAAAAGAAAGTGATCAGTGAGTGTCACCCTGTGACTAGAACTGGTGTGCGACAAGTGCAGTTAATGAGGAAGTGCTTTAACCCCTTCGAGGCTATTGACGAGCTGGGCTCGTCATCGCGCTTACCTGTCCTGCGCGGATGACAAGGCCAGCTCGTCACGTAACGCGGTAATTTCGAATCTGCCGCGCACAGCGGGAAAAGCCGCCGCAGGGATGCGGTTAAAACTGGTTTGAGGATACCAAACAAACCTTTATTAATAGGTTCCACAACCAGGATTAAAAAGAGAAGAAGGATGGGTAGTGTTTCAAAGAGAAAATTAGAGTTCTCAAACAACCCTTCTAATACCGCTTGTGTCAACATGTTTCGACCGACTTACTGCGCCTTGAAGGTCACCCCGGTCTTCTTCAGGACGTATGTCGTTACCAGTCCTGATGTTGGCCTAACTTTAGTTCGGTCAAAGTACCAAATGGCTGATCACACAAGATTCCAATTGAATCACCACGTGTGGAGGGGATCCCAACCACAAGGGAAACAAAAACGAGTTTATCCTAGTCGTAAACTCGACATGGCGCCCTGCAGGAAGGTGTTCCGAGGGAAAAACCTCGCACAACTGCCTGCTTCTGGATCACCGCGTAGTCTGAGACACTAGTATCTCTAGATGTCACCATCTCATTCCATCTTAATTTAGAATGAAAAAAATGCCTAAATACGAAAAATTGTCCATGTATTAAATTCCTATCTTCTATATGAAAACGTACTTTCTTTTCATATCACCCCCTACCATACCATCATGACAAAGGACGTAATTTTATTAACATATAAATCCAAATCCGTTATGAAGAATACATAATTCGCAATGCAATTTTGTAAGGACAGGGGAGTTCTCTCAAACAGTACCGCATCATCCGCGTACAGCAGGATAGGGGGAGGCGTTAAGTCTGCATAGGGAATGTCTTTACTCTTTCCAACCAAGACCTCATTTTGTTTATTAGTTCACAATGAGAGGAGAAAAGGGGCAAGGACGAAGCCTTGAATCACTCCTTTTTCAATGTAAAAGGGTTTGGTACATTACCTCTGCTTCCCAATGCAGACCATCACCGTTGCTCCTGAATATTTTGCCTAATAAAGCGAATTATCGCAGTGTCCAGACCCATTGCCTCCCTGATGGGCCACAGTTTGGTATGGGCCACGCAGTCAAATGCTGCAGATACATCCATGAAGGCCATATAAAGAGGGCCTTGCTTAGCTATAGAGTATTTGGCCGCTAGTAGGGATAGGTTAGAGCACTGATCCATTGTGCCCCAACCCTTTCTAAATTCATACTGACCTTCTGCAAAGATCTTATTTTCAGCTACCCAGTCTTTCAGCCTATTTAGCAATAACCATCCCATTAGATTTGCTGTGCTATCTATTAAGCAAAACCAAAGGGGATGATGGACGGAGTGTTGAACATTTCAAGCACTCACCCCCAGTCAACTGATCTGGGTTTAATCCATCATCATTCTTTAGTTTACTCTGCCACCCCCAGTTCAGACATCGCCATATGCAAATCAGTCTGACCCTGCGCCTCATGGGAAAAGTCCAGCCCGAACTGCCAAGTCATGTCTTTCCTGGACCGGAAACAAGCATCCTGGGAACGGTTTCTGGTTAATCAGCCGTCATCAGCCAGGCTATCTTGAATCCAGTGGCAAAGTGAGCAAGGGACCCACATCTGGGCATACCCTGTCAGCTTAGGGCGAACAAAGCAAAACCAAAGAGGATGATGGATGGAGTGTTGAACATTGCAAGCACTCCCCCCAGTCCACTGATCTGGGTTTGATCCATCATCATTCTTTAGCTCACTCACCACCCCAGTTCAGACATGGCCATATGCAAATCAGTCTGACCTTGTGCCTCATGGGAACAGTCCAGTCTGAACTGCCAAGCCATGTCTTCCCTGGACCGGAAATAAGCATCCTGGGAACGGTTTCTGGTTAATCAGCCTTTATCAGCTAGGCTAGTTTGAATCCAGTGGCAAAGTGAGCAAGGGACCCACGTCTGGGCATACCCTGCCAACTTAGGGCGAACAAAGCAAAACCAAAGGGGATGATGGACGGAGTGTTGAACATTGCAATCACTCACCCCCAGTCAACTGATCTGGGTTTAATCCATCATCATTCTTTAGCCCACTCCTCTTCCCAAGTCCAGGCATGGCTGTTAGACCTGGCACCTTGGCGTGAGTTTCCCTTCCACTTTTTGCTGGTGTGCCTCCGATGTTTTGCTGGTTTTCCGCTACTCAGGGCACTGCGCCACGGCCAACCCGTGCCGCAGTGCAAGTGCTCCCTACTGTAAATTGTACATGTGATTGATGTCCATGATTGGTTCATTGGATTTACTGTTAGTCCCTAGTAAAGTGCACTAGGAGTGCCAGGGCTTGTGAATGCCAATACTGCTAGTGGGCCTGCAGCGCTAGTTGCGCCACCCACGGAAGCAGCCTTAAGATGTGTCTGGGCACTGCCATCGCAGAACCCGCGTACAGTCTTGTACTGTCATGCTGGCTGGGCAAGTGCACCCACTTGCCAGCCTCTAAACCTTCCCTTAACTTCATATCAGTCACCCCTATGGTAGGCCTGAGGGCAGGGTGCATTGTGAGTGTAAGGTAGGACAAGCCCTGATGTGTGTGGCATGTCCTAGTAGTGAATTACAACTAAATTCGTATTTCACTATTGTAAGGCTACCTGCTTCCTTTAGGCCAGAATGGGCTGCTGGAATTATTACGCTCTATAATCCCAGCAGGCTCAGGGAGCATGGTAGAGAGTCATGTTTAGTATGCCTGAACTCAGGATGATAAAATATTTCTTTTAGTAAAGTTTATTTTAGTATCCTGTGTTTGCAAATGCTACTTTTAGAAAGTTAGCATTTGCTTGCCTAACCATTTCAGCCCGCCTCTGCTGGTATGTGTATCTGACTGTCTGGGATGTGTGAGTGACAGGGCTGGGGGATGACAGGTGGTGAATGCGCAGATTACACCTTAGTGGGAGGTAGGAGTGGCTCTTGACTCGAAATCTAGCTGTGCTCTGCCACCACAATGCTGGCTCCACCCTCCTGGGGAGCGACTGATGACTCAGCCGGCACCTGGCCCAGGAAGGGCGAAGCCCCATCAACAAGGTACTTCTGGCTGCCCCTGTCCACACAATGCTGGCTCCACCTCCTGTGGAGCGTCTGATGTGCCTGCCCCTCACACTGAAAGCAGAAGCCGGATTGCACCCAACAAGGTACTCAAGGACTGAAAGTGGCTATGCAAAGGCCCCCCTGGCCTGTAAGAACAAAATAAATGCAGTATAAAAGAAGGAGCCTCGCTCCTTGTAAATTAGATCCTGTTTGTGCTACAGAAGAAACTCTGCCCGAAGAGAAGGACCTGGAAGGACAAGGAGGAGTGCTGTCTCCTGCCTGTGTCTGGTGCCTTGCTGCATAAGGAGAGGAAAATAAAAGACTACAAGAGGACTTTTGCTTTGTAAAACTTTGTGCCAAACTTTGCTGAGAGATCTCCAAGGGCTTGCTTGTGAACTTGCCCCCTGACCAGCGCGCCAGGACCAGTGGGCGCTACCCCCTGACAGAGGAACCACTGCGAGACGCTGTCTCCCCTCTGCAAGTCTCTCCGGGAAAAGCGGAGCGCGCTGTGACCATCGCGCTCTTCAGCAACGCTCTGGGAGCTGCCCTCCCTCTAAACAAAGTGACCGCCGCCTGCTTGGCCCAGAAGCATCGTAAAGATCAGCCCAGCTGATCCGAGCACAGTGACTGACCCCGAGCTGCAGCTCGCAACGTGAAGAGAGGTGGCGCCCGGTGCCTGCTGGCCCCCTTCGTGTCTTGTACCCCTGAACGCGCCGCCGCTGTCCGAGAAACAGCTGTTGCGTGGGATGCCTGAACGTCGCCTGGATTGATAGAGGCCTGCGCCGAGGAGCGCTGTCCCCTAAGTGCGCCCTCCTGATCAGGACACCCGGAGGCGCTGGCCCCGTGCAACCCGGCCCGCAAAGCAACGTCAACCCACGAGCCAGAGCCGAGCTGCTGCTCGCTCCAAGCACCGGACGGAAGACAACGCGACGCGGACTGCCGCATTGACCTGCGCCCCACCAACTCTCCCGCAAGGTACTGTTTCCTTCCCGCTGCCTCGCCCAGCCCTCGGAGCTGCGTGCGGAGCGCTCCCAGGGCCCCCGCTCTCTCTCCCTCGTCAACCGCGCCCCGCCGCGCAGAGAGACCAGCGGACCGCTGGAGGAATCCTGGTAGACCGCCAGGACCGAGAAAAGTACCAGAAGGAGCCCAGAATCCCCATGCGGGGGATTCACGCTGAACAAGAACTGTTCTGAATCACTAACTGATTATTGCTAAAGATAAGAACTGTGGCAACCTAATTGAAAGTACACTGGCACCGTTTTCGCATTGAATCAAGACTGTATTTACAAGCCTGCTTGAAATTTATATAAAGAGATATATTTTTACAAATACAGTTTGGTGTCCTTGTGTGGTGGGTTGGTTGTGATGGTGTAATATTGCAAATGTTTAACCCTATGTGCCCCAAAGATTAGCCTAAGACTGCTTAAGCCACACTACCTAGAGGGTAAGCAGAGGTTGTCTGGAAGGTAACCCTCAGCCCTGACGAGGAAGAGAGAGTCCCTGCTTGTCGCTAGTGCTACACTGCGCCAACTAGAGACTCCCCCTTCCTACATTGGACGCAGCGGTGAGGATGTTCGAATTTACATTTGCAGTGTTTATACCTGAGCTTCTGACCATTGCACAGTGATTACGGTACAGTAACTTGGCCACAGGCTTGTTTTTAATTTTGCCAAGAGAAGATCCCTGGTGTAGAAACCATGCCGGGCACGAAGAGCCTGGATGGAGCGGAGTCCACGACCTCTGAGATGTTGGAGGTGGAATGGGATGCAGCAAAGCTGGATAATTACACCAGAGCTGAACTGAAGTTTTTTTGCAAAAAGCTCAAGGTTCCACACGCCGGGTGTAGGAACAAACCAGAACTCTACAAAGCCCTGAAAGCCTGGATAGAGTCCAGAAAGGCCCCTGAGGAGCAAGATGCACCTGAGGATCAGAATGCAACTGAGGAGCAGGGTGCACCTGTGGATCGGGTGGATCTCGAAAAACCAGACAGCATGCATAGCTTTGGTAGAGGCCTGTCACCAGAGGAGCTGGCAGACAGGAAGGAAACCAGGAATCATGAAAGGAAGCTGGCAGAATTAAAAATCCAACTGGAACTGGAGACCAAAAGAATGGCTCTGGAGGAGCGAAAGCACCAAATGGATTACGAATTGAAAATGAGGGAGATGAGTCTAAAAGAGAGGAGCTTGGATAATCCTCCCTCTGGTGGCAGCACAACGCCGGTGCAGGTAGAGTCAAGAGTGCACATCCCCAAAGATGTAGTTAAAGAGTTCTTTAAGGGGGATGACATAGGCCAGTGGTTTAGGGCATATGAGGTAGCCATGTCCTCCCACCGGGTCCCTGACAAGGATTGGGGAGCGGGGTTGTGGGGAAGGTTCCTTAGCGAAGGGCGGGACACCCTGCTGGATTTGCCCATTGAAAACCAAAGATCCTATTCCCACATGAAAGAAGCTTTAATGAACAGGTATGGGCTTACCCCTGAAATGTATAGACAGAAGTTTAGGGGGTGTACTAAGCGGCCTGGGAATACGTATGTGGAGTATGTGACTTTTTTTTGCAGAGCACTGGATGGTTGGGTGAAGGGTAGCAAAGTGAATGATTTTCAAGGTCTCTTTGATTTAATTGCATGGGAGCACTTGTCTGATCACTGTTTTCCTGAGCTACGCCAGCACCTGATAGATAGCAAGCTGTCCAACCCGAGGAAGCTTGCTGAGGAGGCAGACCGCTGGCTCAGCACCAGGGTCCACAAGGGTCCAGTGGGAGACTCCGCCAAGGGTGGGCAGGGCCCCCAGCAGAAGAGTGGGGGGGACAAGGGAAAACAGAAAGGGTTCCAAAAAGGCCCCCAAAGTAATCCCCAAGGGGACCAGCAGAAAGGTTCTCAGCCTCCCCCACCCCCAAAGCAGAATGGGGCCCCGACAGGTAGACCTGTTCCAAAGGGGCCCTTCAATTGTTTCAAATGTGGTGAACCGGGCACATATCCAGTGACCCCAAGTGTCGCCTGTTTGGAAAACCCGCACCCACTGGTGCTCCGCCCCGTCAAGTGACTAGTGTTCACTTAGGAGAAGAAGTGATGGTCCCGGGGGGTGGAGATCCCGTTCAGATGACCCTAGTCTCACTAGGAGACAGTGAGATGGTCCCGACAAACTACCTGCCCTCTAACACTAAGAAATATGGGCAGGTGGTGATCATCAATGGTAGGGAAGCTGAGGCTCTTAGAGACACAGGAGCCAGTGTGACTGCAGTGAGGCAGCACCTGGTGTCTCAAGAGCAGGTTGTACCCCATGCCTACTGTAGGGTTATCAATGCTGATAATTTAGAGAGTCAGTGTCCGATGGCTCAAGTTCCCTTCGAGTGGGGGGGGGGGGTCTCTGGTACTCTGCAGGTCTGTGTGAGGAAAACCATGCCTGTTGACTGTTTGCTAGGGAATGACTTGGAGCACTCCCCTTGGGAAAAGGTGGAGAAGACGACTCACCTGAGGATGGTGGGTCTACCTGACTGGGCGTGCGTGACCACCCGGTCGATGGCAGCCAGTAGGGGTGATCAAGAGGTCCTGGGGCCTGAAGGAGAGGCCCAGGAACTGGCTTTAGGGAGAAGGCGCAGGGGGCACGGGAAACCGGCCCCTGAAGTTCCCACGGTCCAGGAGGAAGCAGACCTTGAGGGGGATGCCCTGGAGCCTACAGGGGAACAGATTGCTGAACTGGGGGACCTGCCTGACCTGACCCATTGGCAGCAAGAAGGAGGACCCTCCAGGGAGGAATTCTGCCAGGAGCAGAAAGAATGCCCTTCTCTCGTGGGTATGCGGCAGCAGGCTGCAGACCAGGCCAATGGTGTTCAGGCCAAAACACATTATGTGTACTGGGAGAACGACCTCCTGTATTCCGAGCCTAAGGCTGCTGAACCTGGGTCAGCCCGTGTGCTGGTGGTTCCCCAGAAGTTCAGAGCCTTCCTACTGGGGCTGGCTCACGATGTGCCTTTAGCAGGACATTTGGGGATGGACAAGACCTATGACAGGCTTGTCACCCACTTTTACTGGCCCCAAATGCACAAGAGCCCAGTGACATACTTGGTGGACATGAAGATGCCCAGGAACCCCTTGAGGGTCCTACATGTCAACCGCCTCAAGCCCCACTTAAGAAGGTCCGAAGTGGGCATGTTGTTGGCAACTGATGATGGAGTGGAGGAGGAGTCTGAGCCTCTTCCTGACCTCTTAGTGGCCTGTGAGAAAGATGGGTCAGTGGATGGAGTTAACCTCTCACCCACCCTGACCCCGGAACAACAGGCAGACTGCCGCCACTTGCTGGGGCAGTTTCCAGATCTGTTCTCCCTGGTTCCTAGTGTCACAGATTGGTGCGTCCATGATGTGGACACAGGAGACAGCTTACCTGTGAAGCATAAGGCTTACAGAGTGACTGACAGGGTCAGGGCCTGCATCAAGGAAGAGGTCTCCAAGATGCTTGCCCTTGGGGTGGTTGAGTCTTCCAGCAGTCCTTGGTCCAGCCCCGTGGTCTTGGTCCCGAAGGCTGCTGCGCCGGGAGCCACACCCGAACTCCGGTTCTGTGTGGACTACAGAGGACTCAATTCAGTCACCAAGACTGACGCGCACCCCATCCCCAGAGCTGATGAGCTCATTGATCGGCTGGGGGCTGCCAAGTTCCTCAGCACGTTTTATTTAACGTCTGGGTACTGGCAGATCGCCTTGACCGATGGGGCAAAGGAGAGGTCGGCATTCTCTACACCAGATGGGCATTTCCAGTTCCGGGTTATGCCATTTGGAATGAAGAATGCCCCTGCCACCTTTCAGAGATTGGTCAACCAGGTGCTGGCTGGACTGGATGAGTTCAGTGCCGCCTACCTGGATGACATCGCGGTGTTCAGTGGCAGCTGGCCCGAACACCTGCGACACCTCTGGGAAGTGTTGATGGCCCTGCGCAGAGCAGGCCTCACAATCAAGGCAAGCAAGTGCCAGATTGGGCAGGGTTCAGTGGTGTACTTGGGACACCAAGTGGGGAGTGGCAAGGTGGCACCCTTGCAACCCAAAATTGAGACCATCCTGGCTTGGGAACCCCCCCAAGACCCAGACTGCAGTGAGAGCCTTCCTGGGGCTCACTGGGTATTACAGGAGGTTTGTCAAGGGCTATGGCACGATTGTGACCCCCTTGACAGAGCTGACTTCGAAGAAGCAGCCCAGGAATGTGATTTGGACTGACACCTGTCAGAAGACTTTTGACACCCTGAAGACTGCCATGTGCACGGCGCCCGTGCTCCTGGCTCCTGATTTCTCCAAGGAATTCATAGTGCAAACAGACGCTTCAGAGCATGGTGTAGGCTGTTCTTTCACAGATGACTGAGGAGGGCTTTGACCAACCCGTAGCCTTCATCAGTAGGAGGTTACTTCCACGGGAAAGTAGGTGGAGTGCAATAGAGCGAGAAGCATTTGCTGTGGTCTGGGCGCTGAAGAAGCTAAGACCCTACTTGTTTGGGTCTCACTTCCGAGTTCAGACGGACCACAGGCCCCTCAGATGGTTGATGCAAATGAGGGGTGAGAACCCGAAACTGTTGAGGTGGTCCATTTCTCTACAGAGTATGGACTTTACGGTGGAACACCGCCCTGGCACAGATCACGCCAATGCTGATGGTCTGTCCAGATTTTTCCGCCTTAGTGATGTGGAACTCCCTGGGGAAGGGTAGTTCCCCCCACATTTCAGCTGGAGGGGACACGTGTTAGACCTGGCACCTTGGCGTGAGTTTCCCTTCCACTTTTTGCTGGTGTGCCTCCGATGTTTTGCTGGTTTTCCGCTACTCAGGGCACTGCGCCACGGCCAACCCGTGCCGCAGTGCAAGTGCTCCCTACTGTAAATTGTACATGTGATTGATGTCCATGATTGGTTCATTGGATTTACTGTTAGTCCCTAGTAAAGTGCACTAGGAGTGCCAGGGCTTGTGAATGCCAATACTGCTAGTGGGCCTGCAGCGCTAGTTGCGCCACCCACAGAAGCAGCCTTAAGATGTGTCTGGGGACTGCCATCGCAGAACCCGCGTGCAGTCTCGTACTGTCATGCTGGCTGGGCAAGTGCACCCACTTGCCAGCCTCTAAACCTTCCCTTAACTTCATATCAGTCACCCCTATGGTAGGCCTGAGGGCAGGATGCATTGTGAGTGTAAGGTAGGACAAGCCCTGATGTGTGTGGCATGTCCTAGTAGTGAATTACAACTAAATTCGTATTTCACTATTGTAAGGCTACCTGCTTCCTTTAGGCCAGAATGGGCTGCTGGAATTATTACACTCTATAATCCCAGCAGGCTCAGGGAGCATGGTAGAGAGTCATGTTTAGTATGCCTGAACTCAGGATGATAAAATATTTCTTTTAGTAAAGTTTATTTTAGTATCCTGTGTTTGCAAATGCTACTTTTAGAAAGTTAGCATTTGCTTGCCTAACCATTTCAGCTCGCCTCTGCTGGTATGTGTATCTGACTGTCTGGGATGTGTGAGTGACAGGGCTGGGGGATGACAGGTGGTGAATGCGCAGATTACACCTTAGTGGGAGGTAGGAGTGGCTCTTGACTCGAAATCTAGCTGTGCTCTGCCACCACAATGCTGGCTCCACCCTCCTGGGGAGCGACTGATGACTCAGCCGGCACCTGGCCCAGGAAGGGCGAAGCCCCATCAACAAGGTACTTCTGGCTGCCCCTGTCCACACAATGCTGGCTCCACCTCCTGTGGAGCGTCTGATGTGCCTGCCCCTCACATTGAAAGCAGAAGCCGGATTGCACCCAACAAGGTACTCAAGGACTGAAAGTGGCTATGCAAAGGCCCCCCTGGCCTGTAAGAACAAAGGAAATGCAGTATAAAAGAAGGAGCCTTGCTCCTTGTAAATTAGATCCTGTTTGTGCTACAGAAGAAACTCTGCCCGAAGAGAAGGACCTGGAAGGACAAGGAGGAGTGCTGTCTCCTGCCTGTGTCTGGTGCCTTGCTGCAGAAGGAGAGGAAAAGAAAAGACTACAAGAGGACTTTTGCTTTGTAAAACTTTGTGCCAAACTTTGCTGAGAGATCTCCAAGGGCTTGCTTGTGAACTTGCCCCCTGACCAGCGCCCCAGGACCAGTGGGCGCTACCCCCTGACAGAGGAACCACTGCGAGACGCTGTCTCCCCTCTGCAAGTCTCTCCGGGAAAAGCGGAGCGCGCTGTGACCATTGCGCTCTTCAGCAACGCTCTGGGAGCTGCCCTCCCTCTAAACAAAGTGACCGCCGCCTGCTTGGCCCAGAAGCATCGTAAAGATCAGCCCAGCTGATCCGAGCACAGTGACTGACCCCGAGCTGCAGCTCGCAACGTGAAGAGAGGTGGCGCCCGGTGCCTGCTGGCCCCCTTCGTGTCTTGTACCCCTGAACGCGCCGCCGCTGTCCGAGAAACAGCTGTTGCGTGGGGTGCCTGAACGTCGCCTGGAATGATAGAGGCCTGCGCCGAGGAGCGCTGTCCCCTAAGTGCGCCCTCCTGATCAGGACACCCGGAGGCGCTGGCCCCGTGCAACCCGGCCCGCAAAGCAACGTCAACCCACGAGCCAGAGCCGAGCTGCTGCTCGCTCCAAGCACCGGACGGAAGACAACGCGACGCGGACTGCCGCATTGACCTGCGCCCCACCAACTCTCCCGCAAGGTACTGTTTCCTTCCCGCTGCCTCGCCCAGCCCTCGGAGCTGCGTGCGGAGCGCTCCCAGGGCCCCCGCTCTCTCTCCCTCGTCAACCGCGCCCCGCCGCGCAGAGAGACCAGCGGACCGCTGGAGGAATCCTGGTAGACCGCCAGGACCGAGAAAAGTACCAGTAGGAGCCCAGAATCCCCATGCGGGGGATTCACGCTGAACAAGAACTGTTCTGAATCACTAACTGATTATTGCTAAAGATAAGAACTGTGGCAACCTAATTGAAAGTACACTGGCACCGTTTTCGCATTGAATCAAGACTGTATTTACAAGCCTGCTTGAAATTTATATAAAGAGATATATTTTTACAAATACAGTTTGGTGTCCTTGTGTGGTGGGTTGGTTGTGATGGTGTAATATTGCAAATGTTTAACCCTATGTACCCCAAAGATTAGCCTAAGACTGCTTAAGCCACACTACCTAGAGGGTAAGCAGAGGTTGTCTGGAAGGTAACCCTCAGCCCTGACGAGGAAGAGAGAGTCCCTGCTTGTCGCTAGTGCTACACTGCGCCAACTAGAGACTCCCCCTTCCTACAATGGCCATATGCAAATCAGTCTGACCCTGTGCCTCATGGGAACAGTCCAGCCCGAACTGCCAAGCCATGTCTTCCCTGGACCGGAAACAAGCATCCTGGGACAGTTTTCTGGCTAATCAGCCATCATCAGCCAGGCTAGCTTGAGTCCAGTGGCAAAATGAGCAAGGGATCCACGTCTGGGCATACCCTGCCAACTTAGGGCGAACAAAGCAATACCAAAGGGGATGATGGACAGAGCGTTTGAGCAAATCAAACACTCACCCCCAGTCAACAGATCTGGGTTTGATCCATCATCGTTCTTTAGCTCACTTCACCACTCCAGTTCAGATACAGCTATATGCAAATCAGTCTTGACCCTGTCCCCCCTGGAAACAGTCCAGCACAAACTGCCAAGCCGTGTCATTAATGGCCACCTCGGTGTTGACCAGGGTGCCGTCGGGACAGGTCAGGGGCAGGATAGCAGTCGAGGGCCCCTCCCTATTGCGGAGCAGAGCAAACAGGTTACCTAGCTGATCACTGTCTTTCCGTAGGCTCTGGCCAAAATCTCTGAGTAAATCTATCCAGTGCATCTAGCTTATCCTCTACCCAATGTTTTGCAGTCACCACATCACAGCCTCCGATTGATTCCCTCAAAATTCTCACCTGGAGGTGAGCTAGCGCCTCCTTCACCTGCGTTAAGTTATGTTGCAGTTGTTTTTCTGTCCCATAGATAGCACTCATCCAATCCCCCTCAGTACCACCTTCAGTGCATCACATTCCAGGGCTCTTGCATTTGTCATTCACCAATTATAGTCAATGTAGGTATCAATGGTAGTGCCCACATTAAGAGTAAACCCTGGATTTTTCATTATCTGAACCGGTAGGAGCCACAGCAGAACCTTTGCCCACTCAGGCAGTGCACAGTACTGCATCACGAGGGAAATGGTTGGAGTGAAACTGAAATAGGTACTGGGCCTTGCTGATTTTAGGAGTTAGATTCTGTGTGATCAGGAATCTATCAAGTATGTTACAGATGGCATGGACTATTCAATAATTGAGAGAATTTGCAAGCTTCCAGGTGCATTTCAGGCCACACAACCACAATTGTGAGATTGGTTATTGCTTCTTGGAATATCTTGGTAATACCTGGTTTAGTACCGGACAGAGATGGATGTCTATCCCAACCGTGGTCCACTACACAGTTAAAATCTCCTCTCCAAATTAGTAGCACATCCACATAAGGTACAACTGCATCTGACAGGGAGTGAAGGTGCATCCTATTGTCTATGTTAGCAGCATAGTTGACAAATCTCCATCCCATCTAGTAGATCGTATACCAAAACACAGTGCCCTCTATGTCAGCTAATGAATATTTGTGCTGAAAGAGAGTTCCCGAGTCATCCAAATAAGGACCACCCCAAGCATAGGATGAATAAGTTGCAGCAACTATTTGGCTTCTCCACTTCTTGCGAATCTTAAATACTTCCTCTTTCTCCATTAAATGTGTCTCCTGAAGGAAATGGCGATAGAGTAGCTCTTAATAAAGGTATGCGCTCTGTATTGTTTCGCAAAGTTATTGAGGCATGGATATTCTAAGTGATACAGTTTCCCGGTGTGGCCACGTTGTGTTAGTGAACTGTGTGGCTGCTCCAGATATCCAAGGAACCTTCCAGGATGGCACGCCACGCCTAGTGAGCCACATCAGCAAGCATTTTTTGTCGTACCCTTCACCCAGGTCACAGCAATTCCAATAGATTTTACCCAATAACTGCTAAACGGCATGCATAACTTTTCCCTACCCGGGAACACACCAATACAAGTCAACAATCTGTGCCTCCCAATTGGCCCTATTGAAAAGTCCAAACCAGACTTAAGTAATTAACAGATGCAACTAGAAACAGTGGGAGGAAGGAATAATTGGTACAGGTGTAGATAAAACCTGAAAGCAGATCACTAAAGGCAGTGGCAAGGCTGCCTACATCTGACCCTGTCCTCCAAGGAGTAATGTTCGTGGTGCCCTGAGGGCTCCCTCCAGTAGGCCAGCTCAGACCAACGTGTTTAGAGGTCGAAACCATCATTCACCTTCCAGCCACCCGGCTAGGCTACCATCAGACTACAATCTCTCCCTAGTACATCAGTTTACGATTCAAAGGAGAACTTAATGCATACATATTTAACACCAGGTGCACAAAACAATTAAAGCAAAACTAAATGTAGGATCAATGTCACTAATGGTCAGTTCCTCCTGTGCTGTGCCCATGTGGTCTCTCCATCGCAACAGAGGGGACACAGTCCTCTCCATCTCAGCCAGCCTCCTAACTCCTGAGTCAAGCAAACCCTTTGATGGCGCGGAGTTCACTGCATCAGCGGTGCCCAAGCCCATGCGATTGTTCTCTCCAGTATCTTTCCCTCGCTGCTTGATCACCAGGGTACCATTCATCTGTCAAAACCACTCTGCAGCTGGAAGGATCGGAAGCTGGCTCTCTCATCCTGCTCTCGCGAAATGCCTCCTTCCCTCATGTAGTCATGTAGGACCACCTGAACCGGACGTGGTCCGGTAGACACTAGACTTCTCCAGCCAGTTCCAGATCAAAAGCAGTTGCGCTGAGCATAGCAACATGTATTGCAGCCCCATTGGTCTTAGCTTATGTTGCACCTTCAAGCTGGACTTGCTCTGGCTTTGGTTGTTCTAGGATTAATCTCGAAAGATTTTGATCAAGTGGTTGTCGTATTCCAGGTCTCCAATGCATTGAACTCTCTGGAATTTGCAGTCTCTGTCCTGGTAATTGAGGTTTTTGGCAATCAATACTCTGAGAGGGGTATCCGGCCGGGGAACGGATTGCCAGTGTTCTGTGTGCTCTTTCAATTATGAATACTAGAGAATACTAGAGAAAGGTCTCCAGAGTGTAGTTGGTTTTTAATCCATGTCTACAGGAATTTCTTGGGGTGCCTGCCCTCAGCACGTTCAGGTAACCCCACAAAGTGCAACCCTCCATGTCTTCCAGATCCACCTCTAGACGGTGTACTATGCCATTGAAAGAGCGGAGCCCAGGTCGGACCTCTGACATGTCAGCCATCCAAGCTTCCGTAGTGGTCTCGAGTTCCATTCTCCTGCGACTGACTTTATGTAGAGCTGCTCTAAATAAACTGACCTCCAAGGAGATGGTGTCATTTTTTGTCTCAAGTGCATGTCTTGATTATGTTATTGCTAACATGGTATGTGCTTCAGTCTGCTCTACAGGGCTGTCACCCATTTCTCCCTCCTCTCTTTTCATGCTCTCGGACAATGTGCTTCCTGTGAATTGATATGTTTGGGTTTGCTGAGAGGATCTGGTTGCTCTGTCCTTCCATATTGCGTCAACAACTGCTGCTAGCTATGCTTCAGCTATACCCCCACTGGCAAAGTGTACAGGCCTAGGCGGGAGTAGGAAGCAAGAAGAGGGGGCAATCAGCCCCCAGGCGGTCAGTGTGGCCAAATTCAAAGGACACAGAGCCAGGTGTTACATTCTGGTAGTTAGTCTACTAGTGACTGGAATTGTTAGTATCTTGGTTAGCAATTGGCACTCTTGCGGTTCATCGGGTAGTTCAGGGTATAACTCATTCATGGTGTGGTGTAGTCAATGAAGTATAAGAGTATCTAAAGGGGAACATAGTGATTGCCCCGCCAGTGCTTGTGGTGTGATACATTTGTTTGCTGTGTACAAATCTCTAAGTGTATATTGAGTCAGAGTCAGAGTCAAAATCACTTTATTCGATTATTTTAAAATCATAAAAGTATGCTATACCTATACATGATGACTTTCAGAATTATATAATATATAAAAACAATTTGATAAAAACAATACTGTACATGGATATAAAATCAGCAGCCTATATACATGGTTCTAGGATTTTTTTTTTTACAAAAGTATTCATTATCTAATAACAAATATTTTCTGAATTTGTAGCGTTATTAATTCATTATATACATGGGAGTTCATTTATGATAGCTGTGGCAGTTAAACATTTTTCGGTTCCAATGATGTAATATCCCTTAGTCTGTTCCGTCTAGCACGGATAGATGCTATCAAAAAAGTTCGCAACCACAAACATCACTACTGGGGACTCCATAAGTTGTAAATATAGCAGTGCAGGTTTTAACTGCATAAACCCCTCATCCCTTAGCAATGGTACAATATACTTTTTCCGTCCTTCCACAAAAAAAGGGCAAAAAAACATAAAATGTATTAGATCTTGGTCAGAGAAACTATCGCATATACATGGTTCATTCTCCATTGGTCTACACCTCTTCACGTAATAGCCCAGCAAAAAATGTGCCTGATTAAAACGAAATTTTGTTAAAAGCCACCGATGGTAGGGTCTAGTGAAAATGGTCAAGTAAGGTTGTATGGACATTGTCGTAATCAGTGAATAATGTACCCTTACTGTTGGCTTAACAATTTCTCAGGCTTAACGTTTCTCTGTTACCAACAAAATGTTTCTTTACCCAAGGAATATCATCCTTGCTTAGGTTTTCAGGGTTAAGGTATAATTCAGGCCGACCCAGTTGCATTGCTGTGGCTTTGATAAATGACAGCCACTGGATATCCTTTGCTCTATCCCGTCCCATACAGTCCTTAATGATCTTGTGGTTTAGTGTAAGGTTTGGGTTCAACCATGTTTTGATCCAAAACAAGAGTGGTGCCATGTTAAGGGTATTCTCAATGTAACCCAGCCCCAGTTCCATATGTGCTGCAAAAGATGATGTGGAGTGGGGCAGCCCCCAGAGTGAACGCAGGAGTTTATTTTCCTCTCTCTGTATTTGGGCAGAGTCTTTATAGCCCCATATCGCTGCTCCATACCTTGCTATGGCTATAGTTTTAGCTCTATATATAGCCAGTATGGCCTCTGCTGGTTTCCCACCCAGTCTTTTTGCAAAGCCTAATATAGCAGCCGACGATCTTATCACGGCAGCTACTTTATTTGAGACTTGGGGTGTATATAATTGTTTACCTTCCAATCTGGTAGCACTAGTGGTTCGCTCGTTGATGCTAATTAATTGTACATGCAGTATGTAAATTTGATCTATGACACTGTGACCGGGCAGACCTGCACCCTGGGTCACATGAAGACATGAAGGACTGGTGGACTGTTTTACCTCCGTCACCCTCTCTCTTTAATCCCCAACAGGAGAACTGGTCCTGAGACCTGGATCAGGATACATCCGGAGAAAAAGAAGAGGGTGCCTTTAATTGGGTTTTCTACTGTGACAAGACCCTGCCCCCTGAGAACGTCACAGGAAGGGATAGAAGTGTAGCAACAACGGCCTCAGTATTCTCTAGGGTATCTTCATAAAGTTTGCTGAAGTGATCTTCCCATATGTGTGCAGCAATATTGGGTTCAACTGCAGCTTTGGGTTCCCCTGAGCCAGTGGTGACTAGTGACCAGAATCTTCATAAGGCCTTGGTTGTCAGGGCTGCTGAAAGATCTTGCCATCTGTCCCAGTCCCAGTCTGACCTTGCACGGGCCATTGTGGCCTTTTACTGACGCTGCCGATCGGCCACACTGGTCCGAGCAACACCATCTTTGACTGCAGTGATAAGGTCAGATTTGGCCTTATTATTTATATTTGCTAAATAAATCGCTTTCCGGCTGGACAAAGAACATACTGGCTATTTAGTGTATGTTGACTCTATACGTTCATTTGCAATGTTCTAGGGACCACTGTCTTTAGTAACAAAACGTCGAAAGACAAATGGCCTCAGCCCAACAAGATCGTGAAGTGTTTAAAAACACCATTTCAGCTCAACTAGAAGGCCTACAAAAAGTAGTACAAGAACCCTCTACTTTGGCCCAGAGAGACCGACGTCCCTATAGTCCTCATCCCTCGGGGGTCTCTCTGCAGAAATACATGTCAGGAGAAGAACCGGACTCCTTTCTCACGAACTCTGAGAGAGCTGCCAGAGCCTGTGGATGGCCCGAGGATAAGTGGCCGTTCTTTTTTGCGCCGCTGCTAACCGGGGAAGCTCAGGCAGAGTATCAAGTAGCGAACACTAGTGGTGTCACTCCCTATGCCGAAATCAAGGAAGTGATCTTGGACCATTTGGGACTAGATGCGGAGGCCTACAGCGTTAGATTTCGCAAAGAGAGAGGGGTGTCAGGAGAAAATCCTAAGACCCTTTTTTCAAATTAAAGATGGCCGCTGATAAATGGCTAAGACCGAACAGCAGTACAAAGGAAGAAATAATTAATAGGATCTACTTGGAGCAGTTTATGGTGGCTCTACCTTATGGGACACAGAGGTGGCTTAAACAACACTCTCACCTCACACCGGAACAAGCCATTGAGATGGCTGCTAATTATGCAAGGGCTCAACCCCCGGCTTTTCCCTGGAAGTTCGAAAAACCGTCCAAAACTGGCGCATTGCAAAAAGGAGAGAAGAAGCCAAAACCACAAGTAGAAGTACCAAGAAGTAAACCTATAAGGATTGAACTCCCACCTACTAGAGGCCCACAATGTTTCAAATGTGGGGAGTGGGGACACATTGCCCGTTTATGCCCCCGAAGAAAACCAGTGGAGGAGCCCATGGAGGTGGGGTACATCCCTAAGGCTGTCCTATTTTCGGCTGAAATGGGCCCCTCATTTCATGTAAGTGTAAGGGTTAATGGTAAGGTTGTGAGTGCCTTTATTAGACTCAGGCTGCAAACAGTCGGTTATTCAAAAAGAGTGGGTACTCCCGGCCCAAAATGCACCCAACATCACAGTCCACATACACTGTGTACACAGCCACGTAAAACCCTACCCAGTAGCTATGGTCACGTTAATCACTGATAATCAATCTCCGTGCGCAGTAAGTAATGGTGGAGACTCTCCCTGAAGACCTCATCATAGGGGTGGACAATCCCAGGTTCCTAGCCATGTTTCAAAAGAATTTAAACAGTCAGGCAGTAGATCCAGTTCAGTCATATCCAGCTATGACCACAAAAGAGCCTTGGTTATTAGATCATAGTTTTAAGTTCTTGCAAGCTAACAATCCTACACTCCTTAATGCATGGGAAAACGCGCATGTGAACAAAGATGTCCCCTCTCCTCCCTATCCACGCTTCGCTATAAAAAACGAACTCCTGTATAGAGAGGCTGCTCAGGGAGAAACTTTACAGTTGGTGGTACCTGTCGTCTTTCGTGAACAAATACTTTTTTACTCACATGCCCATCTCACGCCAGGGCACTCAGGAGCAGAAAAGACCACGCAAAACCTATTACGGCACTTCTATTTATAAAGTCACCCAGAGATACTGCCAATCTTGTGACGTGTGCCAAAAAAGGAATCTGCAGCGTCCACCGGCTGTTCCTCTCCAGCCTTTACCCCTCATTGGGAAAACCTTTTGAGAGGGTAGGAATGGACTTAGTAGGTCCTCTCCCTAAAAGCGCTAAGGGAAACGCATACACATTAGTCATTGTGGATTACACCACACGGTTTCCTGAAGCCTTTCCTCTTAGAGCACCTACGACCAAAAATATATCAGAAAAACTGATAGAACTGTTCTCCAGGGTTGGCTTTCCTAAAGAGATATTAACGGATCAAGGCACGCCATTTTTCTCAAGGTTAATGAAGGAAGTGTGTAAGACTCAAGACCTCTGGCATATTCGTACCTCTGTATACCATCCGCAGACGGACGGATTAGTCGAGAGGTACAATAGAACCCTTAAGACCACCTTGAAAAAAATCCTTTCAGCGGAGGTAAAAGATTGGGACAGGCTACTACCTCTGGCTTTGTATGTCCTACGGGCTCAAGTACAAAGTAGTGCTGGCTATTCAGCGTTTGAACTACTATATGTAAGGCAACCCAGGTCCCTATTAGAAATCACACGAGATGCATGGGAAAAAGAAGAATAAGACTAACAAAAATCCCTGCTGGAATACACACAAGAGCTAAGATCCAGAATTGGGAAACTGAGAGAGCTAGCCGCCACCAATCTAGAAAGAAGTCAAGAAAAGCAAAAGAAGCAGTATGATAAGGGGAAGAAATGGAGAACACTATCAGTGAGTGACTGGGTGTTGGTACTCTTGGCCTCCTCCACAAAAAAAATTCCAGAGCGAATGGATTGCTCCATACCCAGTAGTTGAGATCATTGGAAAGACAACTTATAGGGTACAGGTCTCGCCTTCCAGAAGACAATGTTATCACATCAACATACTAAAAAAATGGTTGGGCCTAAACCCAAAAGCGCTCCAGTAATGGTATCAGCAAAACAAGATGCAACAACACTGGACCAACTTCTGATAAATGAGGATCTTACTCCAGAACAGACACATAGTCTGCAAAATACCCTAAAACCTTTTGCAGACATATTTTCCGATCTACCCGGGAGAACACACCTAGCCGAACATCATATTGAAACCCCCGAAGGAAAACACGTGAAGCAAAAATGTTATCGCATCCCAGCAACTCGACGAGAAACAATAAGAAAGGAAATCAATGACATGCTGAAACTAGGAGTAATTCGACCCTCCAAAAGCAATTGGGCTTTGCCGATAGTCATGGTCCTCAAGCCTGATGGGTCCACCCGTTTTTGCATGGACTTCAGAGCCTTGAATGCCGTATCATCCTTCGATGCTTATCCAATTCCTAGGGTGGACGAGTTAATCGAAAAACCTTAGAGAGTCCAAATATATTACCACCTTCGATTTAACGAAGGGATATTGGCAGGTCCCTTTGATGGAGGAGGACAAGAAAAAGACAGCCTTTTCCCCAGAAGAAGGGTTATACGAGTTTAATGTTTTACCGTTTGGACTACAAGGGGCCCCAGCAACGTTTAAACGTCTGATGAAAACTATATTGCAACCATACTCTTCGTTTTGCTCAGCATACCTCGATGACATCGTGGTATTCAGCCCAACAAGGTCAGAACATCTACGACACTTGCAAACGCTTGTTCAAGCCCTGAAAAGAGCAGGATTGCATATTAATGCAAAGAAATCCCGTGAAGAATTCCCCCACGTTTAATACCTTGGGTAAATACTAGGAGAGGGAGTGATAGCCCCCCAGGTAGAAAAAGTAAAGGCAATCTCCACTACGCCTTTTCCTTCCAATAAAAGGGAACTAAGAGAAGAGAGTTTCTCGGCCTCATTGGCTATTACCGACGATTCATACCCCAATTCGCCGAAATAGCTGCCCCCCTAACCAATCTGCTGAGAAAGGAAGTCAAACAGCACTCACTAGGTCATCCCACAGCTGAAATGATCCGAGCCTTTGAGATACTGAAAGAGATTATAGCAACCGACCCAGTACTAATATCACCAAATTTGAACAAAACCTTCATTTTGTCTACAGACTCCTCCAATTCAGGGTTAGAGGCAGTCCTCTCACAGGTAGGGGAAGATGGACTGGAACATCCAATCCTATACATTAGTAGGAAACTTTTCCCCCGAGAGTGTAAATACCCTACCATTGAACGGGAGCGCCTAGCAATAAAGTGGGCGGTGGATAAGTTGAAGTACTATTTAGAGGGACGTCCTTTTCTTTTATATACTGATCACGCTCTACTCCAGTGGATGTGCAGAAACAAGGCCCAAAACCCCAGGGTACTCCGCTGATTTTTATCACTTCAACCCTTCTCCTTCGAAGTAAGACATAGGAAAGGTAAGGACAATGGTAACGCTCACTACCTTCCTAGAGTCCCTCCTCTCCCCGATCGGGAGAGTCCAGGGGGGGTGGTGTGTGACCGAGCAGACCTGCACCCCGGGCACATGAAGACATGAAGGACTGGTGGACTGTTTTACTTCCGTCACCCTCTCTCTTTAATCCCCAACAGGAGAACTGGTCCTGGGACGTGGATCAGGATACATCCGGAGAAAAAGAACAGGGTGCCTTTAATTGGGCTTTCTACTGTGACGAGGCCCCGCCCCCTGAGAACGTCACAGGTTGACCACTGGATATAATTCGGGAAGTACACCACAAGGCCTGCGACGTCACCGACGGGAAGGAGGAGAGCAGTGGAGCCGCGGCAGAGTCGAGATTCAGCGAGTTACTTCCCGAGGGCAGCGAGGAGCAGCATACGGCAGGAGAGTCATTGGTGACGGAGGCTTTGCCAGGAGGCCAACGACTCCACTCATCCCCGAGCCACGCTCACGGGAGGGTGTGGCTTCTATAGGGGTGCAAGTTTGTCTCTCGGGCTGGGTGGGGAGGCGGGGACGCCCGTAAAACGCCACTCGGAGCACGCTGCTATTTGTAGACTGTCACTCGCGGAACCCCTCCCGTATACCTCACTCTTTTTCCCTGTGTGCCGACACCTCACCCAAACATCGTATCACCGCTGTAAAAAGTGCACAGAATACACAAGTGTAATTGGGGTCTACTCAGTCCCGGCCCTCTTACTAGTGGTAACCAGACAAACAGCCTCCCTGACCACTTCTTCTCTATTTTACTCTTTTGAGCTGCCGCTTCTTCCCGGGACTGACGAGGAAGTCCGAGACCGGAACCATCAGCTGCCTGGAAGACTGGGTGCCTGCCACCATCACGGACCCGCACAATTCGCAGCAGAAAGACTGACTAGTAGAAACAAGCGTGTCTTAAAGAAAATAAAACCATATCTACCTAGAGCCAGTTTTCGTCCTGTTCATTCCATGCCGCCACAGACACAAATTGCTAATACACCAGTACATGTCACTGAGTTTATATCGCTAGTTGGTCAGTATGCCTTTTTAGGGCTCGCCTGCTGTGCGCATGCGCACAGCTGGAAGCTCTATAGGGGCTTATCCAGTGTTTAACCACCACTGGCGATTCCACTGGCGATTCCTTTGAGTGCATGTGCTTTTTAGGTCATTGCGCAAGCGCAAGCCCTAAAGAGCGCGTGCACAATGCCACCAGCTGCCTGCATGCCTGCCTCGCATTACCACATCAAAGGCAGCCCTCCCAGCGCATTTGTCACCCCCCAATTATTCACGGCCTGCAGGCTGTACTTTCAGTTTCGTCTCCTAATCTTCCCGCCCCTTGCTGCAACAACTGTTTATGCTCTGCTTGAAAAGAAACATAGAATGCATGCTGTATCCTTTTCTGTAAAGATAAATGCCGCTCTGTCAGTAAAACCATTTTTTGAGTGAATCAGTGTGCCGTCTTTTGGGAACACATCTCCCCCAAAAATGTGCCTCAATAACTTAGGACCACGAATTCCATGCTTCTTAAGAGGGCTTTTCGGAGTTTTGGTTTAAGTACTGAGTGCACTGTGTAGTAGCTAGCGCAGTTATGTTGCCATGTGCTGTTGCCGTGCCCAGACAACATTCATATATATTTTCTTTCCTTTCTGCACACATTGTTGCGATTTATTTTGCCCTGTTACTTATCATTTTCTAAGCAGGCCTTTAAAATTCGTCATTCCTTAAAATATAGTGTAGCTTCGGTATTAATTAAACACAGACAGGTTTAACAAAACCTTCTCCCAATGCAGATGTTAACAAACAAACCTCTCTCATTTACGGTTCATACTCTTTTCTTTTCTGTGATTTAGTTTTCCTTCCAGAATAACGTCCTACATATTTTTCTGCATGTATCTATTGGAACAGTAGCAAGCACTTGTCATAATTTATCCAGCATCGTTAAAGGATAGATTTTTTTTGTTTTGAGAGTTGAATTCTCTCGCCTCGGTGCCCACTCTGATCAGCGATCACACTCGGCAACTCTGGGCATTAGCTTGCCTCATCTTCACTAACGGCCCCACCAGACCGCCGGGGATGCCTGGTCTCACCCTGGAGATACCCATTAAGGGACCATCTCTCAGGGAAGCCAGGAAGGGTTTCGCAGCGGTCGAAGCGCCTTGGGACCCTCCGGGTAAGTAGTGCGCTATATAAATGCCTATACATACATAATTTCCGTTAAGGCTCCTTTTTGATGTCCTTAGACAGCGTTTTTGCATCTCTACCAAACTACGGATTTGAACTTCTTTCGTCCTCTTGGTCGAGGCCTGATTTTCGGTATTTGTTGAGAAATGGACCCAGTGACCGGTATTTATATAGATTATATAATGTCAAGAAGTATGCTGTCCAAAGGAAACGTTGTGCTTCATTACAGTGAGGTTAAGCATGCGAAAGAGATACATAGTAAATGGAATGTACAAAGTAAGGGAAATTGAGGAGCGCGATTGAGAATTTTTGCCTGGCCCCTCCCCAGTTTAAAAAAAAATAAATTCCTCTCTCTTGGTAGGTTTCATTGATTAGATGCTAGTTTTCTCTACACATAGCCTTTGTAATCTTACAGCAAGTCAAGGTGGGGGAGGTTTTGACTTCAAGCATTGTCACATTTTGAATTCATTTTTTATACATTTCTGCTGAAAGGGTTCCTCAGTTATGCATGGAACTCATTTTTTGCAGTCCTGCATTGCTGAGTGAGTTTACACACCTTTACATTCTCTATTTCCGCAGATCACATTAAACGTTCTTCAGCTGAGTTTACCTCTGGGTTAAGTGACAAAGTAGTGACCAATTTAGTGAATACATTTAGTAATTTCTTACATGCTTACTACTGTGTTTAGGTCGAGCGACCTATCTCAATGCGCATGCGCATGGAGCGGGAGCTCGATATATAGCGGCTTAAACAGAGCTTACCGAGATCAGGCGATTCCCAGTCGATTTCTTGCAGTGCATGTGAAAGCGCGTGCACAATGCCACCAGCCGCTTGCCTGCATTACCACATCAAAGGCGGCCGCGTCTCAGGCCCCTGCTGCTTCACACCCTCATGCCGCTCTCCCCGCTCCGCCCCCTCCCCTGCCCGCTGTGTCGCATTTCTCCTCCCCCCTCCCCACAGCAATGCCCTCCGTCTTCTTTCCCTTTGCTGTTTTATCTAGCATAAACTCGATACAGAGGTGGGCGCTTTACATAAGCATCAGTTACATTACAGGAAGGCACATTCAGCCACATATAAGCTTGGCATGCATTCCTTACATTCTACAGAGGTTGAGTTTGGAAAGTGAGTGTAGGTATGTTATGCAAGTATGTCTCATGTAGTTGCACGGTCCATACATTACAACGGGAGCATGAACTTGTGGTCAGGTATAAATTGTATGCATAGTCTTGTATTTTTTTTGTTTATTTACATAGACATTATTAGTCTGTTCAGATCCCTGCAATCTGCAGGGCTTGCTTTGCAACCACGCCACCACCGAGGAATGCTGGTTTCTTCTACTAGTTTGTTTGACTCGAATGTTTCGTAAAACCGGGCACGATGTAGCGCCATCTGGTGGTCAAGTTGATGCTCCGTGTTTTACTCGTACATGTTTTCTACAAGATTTTTGCTTGTCATAAATCCGATTTGCTTTTTCTACAATCAAATTCACCCGATTACTTTGGCAGCGTGTAGTTTAATAATGTATGCGCCCATTGCCATATTAGAAATAATTGCACTGGTGCAAAATATAGAGTAACCCCATTATTTTTGTCTTTGTAATATGATAGAAAACTGCACATACTCAAGACCATAGTACAATATTATATTTTGTACCAGGTCAAAGGGAAGGCTATTGACAGAGTAGGTAGCCACCACATCCACCACCAACAAGTCCACGACAACCACCACCGTGTCCACCACCACTACGTCCACCACCACTACGTCCACCACCACTACGTCCACCACCACTACGTCCACTGCATCCACCACAACCACCGCATCCACCACCACCACCACCACATCCACCACCACTACGTCCACCACCACTACGTCCACCACATCCACCATCACATCCACCATCACCTCCACATCCACCACCACATCCACCATTACATCCACTGCCACATCCACCGCCACATCCACCACACCCACCACCACCACACCCACCACCACTACATCCACCACCCCATCCACCACCACCACCCCATCCACCACCGCATCCACCACCACCACCGCATCCACCATCACCACATCCACCATCACCACATCCACCGCATTCACAACCACCACTACGTCCACCACCACTACGTCCACCACTACGTCCACCACTACTACGTTCACCACCACTACGTTCACCACCACTACGTCCACCACCACTACGTCCACCACATCCACCACATCCACCACCACCACCACATCCCCCATCACCTCCAAATCCACCACCACATCCACCACCACATCCACCACCACATCCACCACCACATCCACCGCCACATCCACTGCCACATCCACCGCCACATCCACCGCCACATCCACCACACCCACCACCTAACTCAAAAGGGGTTTCAGCCAACACATAACAAGGGTCATCTTTTGGACCATATTTTTAGCAACTTAGATAAGCTTTCAGTGGATACGCCGGTGCCATTGCCTTGGTCGGACCATTTTTTAGTCCCCCTTACATGGTCTATAAACACCTTCACTACTGGTCAAATTCTAGATAGGCATTGGGGTAGGAAATGGAATGCTCTTCCGCTTTCTACATGGGAACAGGCTCTCTCTGAACAGCCGCCCCGGAAAACGACGAATCTTGATCTAGCAGTCCTCAATTTTCATAATTGGATTTCTAGTACTCTCGATGTAGTTCTTCCTAAGTGTTCTTTGCCAATAATAAAAAGACCTAAAGTCGCCCCATGGTACTCTCCTGCCCTCAGGCTGTTAAAACAAGCCTGCCGAAAAGCAGAGAGAGCATGGAGGAAAGACCACTCTCAACTTAAGAGTTCAGAGTACAGATCAGCAATAAGGCACTACAAGAGCCAGATAAAACTTGCCCAAGCTGAGTTCTATGAAACCAAAATTGGTATGGCAGCTAATGCCCCGAGGGAAATTTTTAAAATCGCAAAATCTGATATCCCCTCCATCTGAAAGACCACCATCAGAGGGGCTACAGGCCCGCTGTGAGGATCTGGCCACCTTCTTCTCACAAAAGATTCAGGCCATTTACTCTCAACTCGCGACAAATAACAATGGTATACTCTCCCCTTCTGTTTCAGACTCAGACTCACAGGTACCATGCTCTTTGGCCACCTTTCCACTTCTGGACTCAAGTGCTTTAGATACTTTGGTCCAGAAGGTTACTTCAGGGTCTCCTAATGACCCGGCCCCGCCTCAGACCCTGGTGAAAGCAATGGACGCCATTCGCCCGTCTATGCTGGAGGTCCTGAACACCTCCATTACCTCCAACTCTGTTCCCTCCACATGGAAGTGTGCACTCGTTAGGGCTCTGCTGAAAAAGCCGAACTTGGATTCCAACAACTTATCCAATTTTCGTCCTATTTCGCTGCTTCCGTGGATGAGTAAGCTGTTGGAGAAACATATCAACAAAACATTAGGGGACTACCTGGAGTCTAATAAACTTCTACAGGTCTCCCAAACAGGGTTTCGTCCGCAGCATGGCACTGAGACCGCCCTTCTGGCGGTCACAGAGGCTGCCAGAGCAATAATGGACCAAGGTGGAAAAACTGCCATCATACTGCTGGACCTCAGTGCCGCGTTCGACACTGTTAACCATGCCACACTACTACATCATTTGAAGGGCATGGGGGTGTCGGGCGCGGCCCTGAAGTGACTGACCTCTTTTTTAGAGGAACGCTTTTTCCAGGTATTTGAAGGCGAGGTGGTATCATCTAAACATCCGCTCAGCTGTGGGGTTCCTCAGGGCTCCTCCCTGAGCCCCACTTTATTTAATGTTTACATGCAGCCCCTAGAGAAAATAGTCCTCCCTTTCGGTGTGCGGATTGTCACCTACGCGGACGATACCCAACTTGTGGTCTCTCTGGACCACAAGGAGGGTTCGTCTAACACCCTGGGCCCGTGTCTGGAGGCTGTTGCTGAGTGGATGCAACTCTCCCACCTTAAACTCAACGGGGAGAAGACCGAGATTATGTTACTAGGTAACCCCCCTCCTACCTCTCTGTCTTTGAACTGGCCTTCGCGTCTCGGTGCTCCTCCTCCCCCAAAGGACCAGATAAAGAGCTTAGGAATCTGGTTGGATAGTGCACTGGATTTCTCGGTTCAAGCCATTAAAACAGCCTCTGTATGCATGGGGCTAATGAAAATGCTCAGGAAAGTGCTCCCCTTACTTCCATTCCAGGCGAGAAGGGTCATGGTACAGGCCCTGATACTCTCTCGGCTGGATTATGGAAACGTTCTATATCTAGGGGCTCCGGCAACAGTGACAAAAAAACTTCAAGTCACCCAAAACTGTGCCGCGCGCTTACTGTTTAATATCCCTCGATGGAAGTCAGCGAGAACCGCCCTAAAAGAGCTTCATTGGCTCCCAGTGGCTGCCAGAACTCTGTTCAAGGCCATGTGCATTTTGCACAAATCTTTTCATCATACTGGCCCGGCTGTGCTGCAACCCCTAGTACTGCCTTATGTAAGTAAGTAAGTAAGTAAAGTATCCACCATCACCACATCCACCGCATCCACCTCCACCACATCCACCACCACATCCACCACCACATCCACCATCACCTCCACATCCACCATGACATCCACCGCCACATCCACCACATCCACCACCACCACATCCACCACATGCACCACCACCACACCCACCGCATCCACCACCACATCCATCACCTCCACATCCACCATGACATCCACATCCACCATGACATCCACCGCCACATCCACCACCACATCCACCACCACCACATCCACCACATGCACCACCACCGCATCCACCACCGCATCCACCACCACATCCACCACACCCACATCCACCACCACATCCACCACCACCACATCCACCACCACATCCAACACATCCACCACCACATCCACCACCACCACCACCGCATGCACCACCGCATCCACCACCACCACATCCACCACCACCACCGCATCCACCACCACCCCCACATCCACCACCGCATCCACCACCGCATCCACCACACCCACCATCACTTCCACCACCACATCCACTACCACATCCACCACATCCACCCCCACCACATCCACCACCACCACATCCACCACCTCCACCACATCCACCACCACATCCACCACCACATCCACCACCTCCACCACATCCACCACCACATCCACCACCACATCCACCACCTCCACCACATCCACCACCTCCACCACCACCACATTCACCATCACCACCACCACCACATCCACCATATCCCCCAGATCCACCACCACCACATCCATATGTGCGTGTGTGTGTGTGTGTGTGGCTCTGTGTGTGTGTGGCTCTGTGTGTGTGTAGGTGCAAATGCAATGTTCTTGAATTTTCGTCACAATAAAATACACTGAACATAATCTTCACAAAAGTTATTTACAAACGTTTAAGCTATTGCCATTATAAATTACAATACATTTTATTTAAGTATTAATTATTTACAAAATTAAAAGCCATTGTTATTTGTAATATCAATACATCTAAGTCACGTAAATACAACACACATTGCATTACAAATGCTATAGGTGTCACATTTGCGAAAGTTAAAACTATTGACATTGTAACTGACAAAGCTATTAATTTTGCTATTTTCAAAACCAACACATAAATTTAAAAAAGTGTCATTTACAATACCAATCGCTCAAACTTTCCTAATGCGAGACCTATTGCATTTCCAATGCTTGTTCATTATGGTCTTACTTAGCAGAAATGGATGTGCTATACCCTTTTCACCCTCCTAGTGTGGTCCTCTGCTTACATTATGTGTGTTTTATGCATATTGGACCTGGGCCACTAAGTAGTATACTTCATAATTAGGTGCTGCGAATCTCACCACCGTCAATGGTAACTGAAGTGTTACACACGTCCCAATTATGGGTTGTTTATCCGCTCAGGCCAACTTAGGCACCAGTGATTTTAGATGAGCAACACAGACCTGTTTATTAGGATTGTAATGTTTGGAAATAGGTAGAGCAATTTGGGAAGTGTCACCATTATCATCAAAGTGACTTTGCCAGCCAATCACATGGGTATCCAATTCCATTTTATAATTTGTGATTCTATTGTGGCCAAGCTTATACCATATGCTTCCTTAAGAATTGTTTCGGTGTTCCAATGGTATCCGATTCCTGATATCTCACTTTTTCCTCCGACCAGACAAAATAATATTCCACTGTAAGTCTTTTAAACAACTCTATTTATTGTGCTCCCTACTTTTCCTCTTTTAATGTACTTTTAATTCTGGGTATTGAGGGCTGAAGTGTGTAAATCTATTTATAAATCAATAAAAAATTATTTAAAAAGCATCGGCACTTTCGGTGCCTTTCACTCAGAGGCATGGAGTTTCAATAGATTTTATAACAGACCTATCCCCATTTCTAGTATTCACAGTGAGTTGTGCAACAGACCTCTCAGCCAAAATGAGGATTTTAGTTGCTTTTCAGATCACGCCTGTAGCAATTCAATTATGTAAAACAATTGTGAATAATGTATTTGAAATAAAGACCTACTTCACATCTGCCACGCACCATTCCTTCGGGACTGAGCAGTCTATTCTATGACCTCCTTCACATAAGAGCATTACGTTTAATGGCTCTCCTGGATGTTGAAGGAAAGTTCAATAAGAATCTCTCACTAAAGGAACTGGAGCACTGGGCTACAGAGAATCACCTCTTTTCATCGTTCCAAACTGGATTCCAAAAAGGTTGCAGCATAGGCAACTATTTACTGTCCCTCGCAATACTACTAATCAAGGTATAAAAGAAAAGGGCAGATTATTTATTTTGCCACCGCCTTCGACAACAGCAACTGAAGTGAATTAAAAGCAAACATTCAAAATTGGATATTCCACCCCTGTGTTTAAGAGCAATTAGCAGCCATTACTCCAACTTATGGGTCATGATAAAATTAACTTCAAAATGGGTTACCTCTGGTAAATTGCTACAAATAAAGCACTGAAAAGGGATGCATACCAGCTGCTCTGTCAATCTTTACCTGGCAGATCCAACAGATGCCATTACTTCTTCAATCATTTGTGTGTCTTTTGCTTTCTCTCACTAATTGTGCCGGGTATGTCCAGACATGGGTCACAGGCTCACTGTGCCACTGGATTCAAGCTAGCCTGGCTGATACGGGGTGATACTCCGAAACCGGGCCCAGAATGCTTGTTTCTGGTCCAGGGAGGACCTGGCTTAGCAGTTCGGGCTGGACTGCTCCCAATGAGAAACAAGGTCAAGACTGATTTGCATATGGCTGGGCCTAAACTGGGGTGGCATGGTGAGCAAAAGAACAATGGATTTTACCCAGAACTCCTGGCTGAGGGTGAATGTTTGATTTTTTTCTGCATTCCATCCATCATTTGTGTGTCTTTTGCTATTATGTCTTCAAGAGCCCGCCTCTGAAGCTTGCCGGTTAGAAGGTAAACATTGCACAATATGCTGATGTTATCATACTATTAGATCAAATCGGGATAGTGTTACAAAGATCACTCAATAATTTAGCTGTATCCTGCTCCACTAATAACATCAAGATTAACATCGCCACAAACAAAATCATCATATTTGGTCGTAGGTTACACACGACAGGTCAATGTCTAATTTATAATGAAAGAATTGAATAGGTTCCCACTAGATAATATAATTTTTCCCTTAATATCATGCTTTTGCAACTACTGAAGAATCTAACCAAGCCAGATAGAATCAGGCTATGCTGCCAGTTGTAATGGTTGTCTTTAGACACACCCTTGGCAAAGGTCTTCACAATATCCAGTGTAGCACATATAGTTATTTATAATGACTCCCAGATGCCTTTTCGCAAGCCCAGTTGCAACTGTAGTTTTAACTTGACGAGATGCTGCAATCCAGAAACCTCTCCTAATGTTCCAAGCGAAGAGGATCGGTCCAAAACCATAAATAACCTCTTGATGGTTGATCAGAACTAAAGGAAATTCACCAAGGAAATCATATCTGTATTAATCTCTACTAGATTGAGAAGCAGAAGAAATTTGGAATAGTACACGCCAGAGTAAGCTCACAGACAAACTTCTGAACAAACCAGCTACATTGACATCAGGCTGGCTTGACATGGAGGACCTAATAAAAAAGCCTCACTCCAAACTTGCACTTGTACTTTAAAATTCATCCACTGCCTCGCTATATTTGAATCAACCATGGTTGCTTGAGCTAAAAAGACAAATGATGCGCTATAGACCTGGTCTTGTTTCATCAAGGGCCTATAGGTAAGGCAGAATAAGGAGTGGTCAAGATGGATCAAGCCTTCTATGTAGGTTCATTCCTGAATCATTACCTCACATTATTTGCATTTGCTGCTAACTCTGTAAGTTGCTAAATATCTGACTCAGGAAGACATCTATACCCTCAAAATACCCACGCTTGCAACTTGGCGGTGGAACCATGTTTGACAGGCGACTTAGCGAAGCAGGTCACTGCACCGTTTTTCAGGTTCATGAAGCTGGCTATTTAAGAAATGATAGTCAGGTTTGTGATGTTCATTTTGATGTTCAAGGTCCATAATGATCTGTAGACTGTTTTTTAAATGTTTTTCCATCCTGGCCTACCTATTCCATCTCTCTAGGGATCCATGACATAAAGCCACACCTTAGATGGAAAATGCTACTTACCAGTATGCATCTGTTCTTGGCATGTAGAGCTGCAAATTCACACACTATGCATAGATCGCTATCTGATGTTGGGCCCGGATGTTGGCAGTTTGTTATTGTCTTGCAACAAGTCTTTGGAAGTCACAAGACAGATGACTCCTCCTTTGGACAATAGTGCGCATGAGCATCAACTCCATCGTCACATTGTTTTTTCGCCAAGAAGGGAAATGCTGGAGTTTTGTGAGAAACAAATAGATGTCCATTTATATTGTATCTAATTAAGATAATACTGGAACAGATATAGGTAGCTAGGGAGGTGGGTGGGTGTGTGTGAATCTCCAGCTCTACATGCTAAGAACAGATGCATACTGGTAAGTAGCATTTTCCGTTCGTGGCATATGAGCTGCAGATCACACACTAGGCATAGATTGCATAGCAGTACTGTCCCTTTAGCGGCAACCACCAGTATCTGTTGCAGTAGTCTGAAATAGTGTTTTGGGTACAGCCTGGCCCCCACTTGCTTGTTGTTTTGCTTGCACATCTACACAATAGTGTTTTGTGAATGTGCGTGGTGTAGACCATGTAGCTGCTTTGCAGATATCATCTAAGGAAATGTTTCCTTAAAAAAGCCATTGAAGCCCCTATTTTGCAAGTGGAATGGGCTTTAGGGAGAATAAAGTGTACATTTTGCTTTGTGATAGCAAATTTGTATACATTTGACAATACACCTTGCAATTCCAGACTTTTATATGGGATTGCCTTTATGTGGAGGTGAGAAGGAAACAAAAAGCTGTTCTGTTTTGCGAAAAGGTTTTGTTCTACAAATGTAGTAAAGAAGTGCCCTTTTTACGTCTAGTGTATGAAGAGATCTTTCTGCAACTGTTTGTGGTTGCAAGAAGAATACTGGCAACTTTACAGACTGGTTGCGATGGAAGGGAGTAATAACTTTTGGAAGGAATTTGGGATTTGTTCTGAGAACCACTTTGTTATGATGGAGATGTAAACTTGGTTCTTGAATAGTTAGTGCCTGTAGCTCACTGGCTCTTCTGAGAGATGTGATGGCAACAAGGAAAGCGACTTTACATGTAAGAAATTGTAGCTCACAATTATGCAGAGGTCCAAATTGAGGACCCATTAACCTAGTGAGGACGATGTTTAGATTCCACACTGGAGAGGGTGGTACTCTGTGAGGAATTATTCTTTTGAAGCCTTTAATGGCAGGTACACTGAATAATGATAGATGTTGTCTATTTTGCAGGTAGGCTGCTATGGCAGTGAGATGTAATCTGATTGATGTGTATGCTAGATTACATCTTTGAAGATGCAGTAAGTAACATATGTGTTGAATAGACGCATATAGAGGATTGATTGTGTAATTGGTACAGTATATTACAAATCTGGACCACTGTTCCACTTGGCTGCATAGTAGGCTCTAGTGGTGGAACGCCTAGCTTCTTTGATGACGTTCATACAATCAAAGTGGAAGATTGAGGTACCCAAATTCAAGGACTTCAGGAGCCAGATCGCTGGGGTGAGCTGTGCTTAATCTGGGTGTCTGATCTCTCCATGGTTCTGTGTTAAGGTTTGTGGGAAGAGATGTACTTTTTGGTGCGGGACTACTGATAGTTCCAGCAAGGTTGTGTACCATGGGTGTCTGGCCCATGTTGGAGCAACTAGGATCAGTGTTAGTGACTGTTGTTGCAGCTTGCGTACCACTAGTGGAATGAGTGGGAGAGGCGGAAAAGCGTAGGCAAATCTGCCTGACCAATTCATCCATATCTTAATGCCAGAAATAATGCTAGTAGCTCCAAATGGTTGATGTGAAGTAGCTTCTGCTGCGTTGTCCACCTGCCCTGTATGGCGTGTAGTAGAAGAGCTCCCAGCCGGTGAGCGATGCATCTGCTGTTAACACGATATTTGTGGAACCGGCTCTAGGAACGGTCGCCCTTTGGAAAGGTTTTGGGTATTCCACCACTGCAGAGAGCGATGTGTGCGGATGTCCACCAACACCAGATCTGTTAACTGACCTTGAGCTTGGTTCCACTGACGTGCTAAGCATTCCTGTAAGGGGCGCATATGGAGTCTTGCGTGAGGTACTATGAATATGCAAGAGCCATCATCCCCCATCTCTTGTTACAGCAACTTGCGGAGTAATGGTATGCGTTGTCACAACGCGGTCGTTGTTACAACCGCATTGTGACAGCATGCGGAAAAATGACAAGCGGAGTGAAGAGGCATATTCGTCTATTGTGGCACCTAGATATTGTTGGCTGGGGGACGGTTGGAGGTGAGACTTTGGGAGATTTATTGTAAACCCTAAATTGTGAAGTAGTTGGATTGTGGTGTGTGTGTGTGTAATTTACACACTGGGTATGTGACTTGGCTTTTATGAGCCAGTCGTCCAAGTATGGGAAGATGTGAATTTGTTGTCTTCTTAAGTGGGTTGCTACCACTGCTAGACATTTTGTGAATACTCTGGGTGCTGTTGTAACTCCAAATGGGAGAACCTTGAATTGGTAATGCTGACCGTCCACTAAAAATCAAAGATATTTCCTGGGAGCAGGGTGAAGGGAATGTGAAAGTAGGCATACTTGACATCTAAAGTGGCAAGGAAAATTGCCTTGTTTGAATAGGGGAAGGACCTGTTGAAGAGTGACCATATGAAAATGGTCTGATTGTATGTATAGGTTTAATGGGATGAGGTGTAAGATAGGTGTCAGGGTTCCATCCTTCTTTGGGATCAGAAAATACAGGGAGTAAACTCCTGTGTTTTGATGATGAAGGGAAACTGGTTCTATTACATGTTTGTGCAGTAGGGAAAGCACCTCTTGTTTTAGAAACGCTAAATGTTCTGTTGACATTAGAACTGTTTGGGTGGTATGTTGGGGGAAGTGGAAGTGAGCTCCAGGCAATAACCGAATTGGATGATTTGTCTCGCCCACCTGTCCGTGGCGATAGTGTTCCAGACAGATAGGAACTGGGTTGATCTTCCCCCTACTGGAGTATAATGGTCCGGGGGAAGTGGCGGAAAGTCATTGTTTGGGGGTGGTGGCAGTGCGAGTATTGGTAGTTTTGCCTCTACCTTTGCTGTTATTGCCCCTGTAGCCTCCTCTGTAAAAACCTCTGGTAGAGGAGGTCTGTGTGGGACTTTTATAGGAAGTGGAGGAGTTATTGGTGCTAAAGCCTCTAGAGACACCCCTGTAGGAGGAGCGACAAAAGGAATTTCTAGGAGCTTGAGATTGCAAGGCTCCCATTGATTTGGCGGTATCAGTATCTTTTTTATCTTTTCTAAAGAAGAATCCACAGTAGGTCCAAATAAGTGTTCTTGGTTAAAAGGTTTGAACCCTGAAATCCTTAGCCAGGCATGTCTGCGTAAAAGGACACTGGTATTAATGACTCGGAAGGCTGTGTCTGCGGCATTTAGAGCACATCGAATGGAGGTATTTTTTACTTGTTTACCTTCCTGTATAAGACCATGGGCTCTTGTCTTATATTGATCTGGAAGGTGTTTTAGTAGGGTCTCTAGTTCACCATAGTGCGCCCTATCATACCTAGCTAGTAAAGCTTGTGTGTTGGCAATCTTCCATATTTTGGCTGCTTGTGACACTGTTCTTTTGGCAGAAGCGTCCAAGAGTTTTGACTCCTTGTCAGGCGGTGGAGCATCGCCTGAGGTTTGAGAGTTAGCCCTTTTCCTGGTGTTGGAAACAACCAAGGAATCTAAGGGGGGCTGTACTTTAATATATGCAGGGTCAGTTGGAGGCGCTTTGTATTTTTTTTCTATCCTAGGGTTAATGGCTCTAGCACTTATGGGTCTTTAAAGACTTCAGGAGCGTGTTTAACTACCCCTTTTAACATTGGTAGAATGGAGGTGGACCTTTGAGATGTTGCAAAAGTGTCCATGAGGAAGTCTTCTTCTATGGGGTCTGTATGTAAATTTACCCTGTGGTATTCTGTAGCCCTGTGTATAAGCTGAGTGAAACCTATAGTGTTCTCTGAAGGGGATGGTGTAGATGGGTAGACATCCTCTTGTGGTACATTAGGAACATCTGATGTGCCATCATTTTCCCATGGGTCATTTGGGATGTAACGATGACTAAATTCCCCTAGAGGTTCCTTATCCCCTTCGTCACCAGTGGTATTATTATCAACTGGAGGTGGAGGAGAATCTGTGGGTACTGGAGATAGAATAGGAGAAATGTATTGTGGAGGAGGAGGTGTAGAAGGAACCCTTAAAGGAGAAGTAGCAATGTCTTTTTTCTTTGAAGGAATTGGAGGTGGTGTAGGTTTGTCCATTTTCCTTTTGTTGGAAGGACTTATCCTAAGATTACCTGTTTCTGGGTATATTTCCAGAGTTTTTTGTGTAGGATCGGGTCGAAAAAGCTCCTCCTCTGAAGTATGGTGTTTCAGTGCTGATTTTTTCGGGACCGACTGCTTGTGTGACAGTTTTTGGAGTTGCCTTATGCTCCTTAGGTTTGGAATAAGAGTTTTGTTGGGTTAACCTCTTCGCCGCTAATGACAAGGGTAACTCGTCATGGACTTTCCATTGATTTCAATGGAAAACAAATAAGGAGTAAAATAATGCCTTAGCAGCCAAGTGGTTAAAAAGGTTTGATTGGAGTCTTTGGAACCGGTTGCTTGGTCGGCTCCAATGATTTTTTCGGATCCGAAGTGTGTGTGCCAGGTGTCATCGGAACCGGTTGTTTTTTCGGTTCCAATGATTTTTTCGGATCTGTAGGTTGATTACTAGTGGTTTTCGGAACCGGTTGTTTCCTTGGTTCCGATGATTTTTTCGGATCCGAAGGTTCAGTGTGTATAGGTTTCGATGCCGAATGCGCCGATGTGGAACCAGGCTTCGGTGCGGAGGAAGAGAATGGTTTCTCTTTTGTTGTCGGTGCCGAGGATGGGGTTTTGGCACCGACGGTAGGCTGGCGCGATCCCGAGTGGCCTGAAGGCTTATATGTCTACTTCTTTGCAGGGCCCAAAGGCGGGGCGCGGGAAGTTTTATGCCAGTGTGCACCTAGGCCAGAAGGTTTTGGTGTTACCGAAGCCTTTGAATGGATAAATCTTATGGTTTTTTTGGAGTGGAAAGAGGTGCAAGCCAGACAGTCTTTGTCTTTATGCTCAGGTAAAAGGCAGAGGTTACACAGTCGCAATAATGCTCAAATAGAGCTGCATAGCATATAAATCCGATTTCTAAAATAAGCAATGGTATGTCTTCAGTGAGAGGGAAAGTGGGTGTCAGTGCAGGGATAGAAGGACAGACAGCTCATTGCGTACGGTGCTAAGATGCACTCCCACTGAACAAACAATAAAAACAATCTCAACAAAATACTCACTACTTTGAGCTCTGGCACAGATCTGCTCAGCGTCCACTCTTGACTGTTCACAAAGGAATCTGAAAATAAAAATTGTTGCATTATTGACTGCATCACTTCCTTCCTTCACTATTTACACACATTTGACTTAGGCCCAGTGACAATGTATCCAAGCAAAAACAAAATCGCTCAGCCGCCATGAGGAACCAAGATTGCTATACAGTTGGAGCTCAAATACCATCACATAAGGAAAAAGAGTTACAAATTTCACAAACCAATACACACACACTGCCTGGGCACCTCTGCTTGTAAGAAATTGTGGGGTTTAGAGCACACTAAGACAAGTGCATATCAGGTAACCAAAGTGAGGTGCGTATCCACAGATTGTAAAAGTCAAAGTCACTGAAGTTACAGTATGTTCTTATTTCACTTCAAGGGATCTTGCTTTGCTACAAACCTCCCACCTGAATGTTTCCACCAAATCCTAGTCACCGACTGATTTCAAGCCAAAAGTGATGGATTTGATATCAGACTTTTGACATGGACTTTGCTTCTTGTTATGACCACACTGATTTTTCCAGATCTAAGCTTGTCTCCAAAAGAGTTTTATTAATTCCGTTCACCTGGCTATTAACTTACTACTTTACTTATTGTTGTATATTCATGTGTTCAAAAGTTGAGATATCCTAATCGAATGAACTTTTTGGAAGCTACTGGGGTGATGGGACCGCACACAAGACATCCATCTGAAATGCTGAAGGGTCCAGGGCCACTTTCTGTAAAGATGTCAATGGTATTAAAAGCAGTAGGGAAGAAAAAGGTACCATATTCTGGGGATTAGAATCTTGATTTTTCTGGACCTCTGCAGGTGGAGAAGCTTTTATGGCAGCAGACACTCACGTTTCACTCTGCTATCGAACCAAGGTAACAATCCTTACAAGTGTAAGAAGGAAAGATGATTTGGTGGAGGGGTGGTCATACTGTGGAATCTGTCAATTTGTAGGTTCCATTTGTTTGTGGAACTGTGCAGGCATACAGTTTTCAACCTAACATGTGATAAACAATCTAACAACAATTCATCTAATAACTGAGAAAACTTCTAGTATTTTTATTGTCAAATAATTTATATTTTATAAATTGTTTTATGTACAATATAAAACATTTAGAATTGTAAATATCATGATACATTCTTTACATAAGCGATGTCCTAGACAGTGATCAATTCATAAAATTGGAAATAGCTGCATGTGATAAATTAGTTATTTGTACATACGGTCCATAAACTAATGTTCAGTCTATAAATCATGGATAAATATGACTGAAAATAAGAAGCATTCATTCATTGAACCATAATTCAACATTAATTTAGTTCAAAATGGGATTGGCTTAGATTTTATATAGCTGACGGTGTAATGACACTACAAGTGTTTCGGCTGGAATTCCTTCATCATGAAGCAGTCACATCGCTCACTGGAAATGACACATATAAAAACAGGCTGCAAAGGTATGCCCGCAACGGATATATTATCTACAATAAAAGCAGTGACATTCTCGTTAAAATCAGCAGGTGAGTTGAATCCAAAATGACCCCAAGTGTTGCCCTGAAAGTCCCTGGTTGTTTTCAAAATCAAATGACATGATATTGTGAAATCCCAAAGATGAAAGAGAAAACTGGAAAAACACCAGCTATTGTGAATAAAAAAGAGGTATAGTAATCCTTGAAGTAGAATGTCAAGGCATAAGTAACAGATAAATATATAAAGGATACGAGTTCAAAAAAGGTACATTAATAGGTTAAAACATGCAATAAACAAACACAGGGCAATGCCCAAGGAGTGGCATTCATGGCAAGATCAAAATGGTACTGATGACCTACAGTTTTCAATAGAGTGGTTATGTATATATATATATATATATATATATATATATATATATATATATATATATATATATATATATATATAAGTTCAATGCCTGTTCCCAGGTAGGAAAAAGCGCGACACAACTCCGAGGGTGAAGACAAGCTGCTTTATTGATTTTCGTTTTGCGCGTGGTGCTAAGTAGTTCCTGAAACGCTCAGGCATACGCGTTTCAAGCCTCCAATGGCTCTCATCAGTGCCGGTTTCACGAACTCCACGCTCGCTCTGGGGGTCAGATGGCTTCCAGGTGGTGAATAGACAGCACCCAGGATGGAGTCATCGAGCTCCTCCTCCAATATGGGATGTACTCGCCCCTCACACTCCTCCTGTTGAGCAGATGCATGCTGGAAGGCGTAGTCCTCAAGTGTGCCTGTGCAGTGACAGGACACTGCTAACATCAGGTGATGTCCCAATTGTCTGGTTAAGGGCCACACTCCAGCTCAGGTGCCCCGCAGGATGAAACAAAGCCTCTTTTCAACCTCTTGATCAGGCGATTTGTTTCGCCTCCTCTCTCCCCTTGCCGCTCCTCAAACCATGGTGGAAATCCAACAGCTGGGGGGGACCGTGTATTGCAGTTTCACTACAAAGTCCGCAAGGTTGCTGGTCATTACACGGTGCGCCTGAACGAGAGGGTGTGCCGCCGAGTCAGCGACCTGCTTTGCTGACTTAAACATAAGTTCAATGCCTGTTCCCAGGTATCAAGCCTCCAATGGCTCTCATCAGTGCCGGTTTCACGAACTCCACGCTCGCTCTGGGGGTCAGATGGCTTCCAGGTGGTGAATAGACAGCACCCAGGATGGAGTCATCGAGCTCCTCCTCCAATATGGGATGTACTCGCCCCTCACACTCCTCCTGTTGAGCAGATGCATGCTGGAAGGCGTAGTCCTCAAGTGTGCCTGTGCAGTGACAGGACACTGCTAACATCAGGTGATGTCCCAATTGTCTGGTTAAGGGCCACACTCCAGCTCAGGTGCCCCGCAGGATGAAACAAAGCCTCTTTTCAACCTCTTGATCAGGCGATTTGTTTCGCCTCCTCTCTCCCCTTGCCGCTCCTCAAACCATGGTGGAAATCCAACAGCTGGGGGGGACCGTGTATTGCAGTTTCACTACAAAGTCCGCAAGGTTGCTGGTCATTACACGGTGCGCCTGAACGAGAGGGTGTGCCGCCGAGTCAGCGACCTGCTTTGCTGACTTAAACATAAGTTCAATGCCTGTTCCCAGGTAGGAAAAAGCGCGACACAACTCCGAGGGTGAAGACAAGCTGCTTTATTGATTTTCGTTTTGCGCGTGGTGCTAAGTAGTTCCTGAAACGCTCAGGCATACGCGTTTCAAGCCTCCAATGGCTCTCATCAGTGCCGGTTTCACGAACTCCACGCTCGCTCTGGGGGTCAGATGGCTTCCAGGTGGTGAATAGACAGCACCCAGGATGGAGTCATCGAGCTCCTCCTCCAATATGGGATGTACTCGCCCCTCACACTCCTCCTGTTGAGCAGATGCATGCTGGAAGGCGTAGTCCTCAAGTGTGCCTGTGCAGTGACAGGACACTGCTAACATCAGGTGATGTCCCAATTGTCTGGTTAAGGGCCACACTCCAGCTCAGGTGCCCCGCAGGATGAAACAAAGCCTCTTTTCAACCTCTTGATCAGGCGATTTGTTTCGCCTCCTCTCTCCCCTTGCCGCTCCTCAAACCATGGTGGAAATCCAACAGCTGGGGGGGACCGTGTATTGCAGTTTCACTACAAAGTCCGCAAGGTTGCTGGTCATTACACGGTGCGCCTGATATATATATATATATATACACACTGTGTTTGCCTTATCTTCACCATCCCACTGGTGTTTTAATCAGTGACATCAATTTTATGTAACCATACTCCATAATTATGCATTTTGTGTCTGTGTGCTTTTTATGATTTGTTATGAATCGAAATAAAGTTGTTTTGAACTTGAACTTGAACTTGGTGTTTTAATCCTTTTTCATCATAAAATGACAACAGCACTACCCACTGTGGCTTAAAGTCGTATGTTGAAGACAGCTAGTACCATAATGCACTCCTGGCATACTTTCAAAAGATACGCCCACTGGGGCGGGACTTTATTAGTAAAATGCAGCAGGTGTTCAACTCACATGAGTTGCTGTTCCATTTTTCGGCTCGTGAGAAAGGGCGAAAGCCTAAAACGCGTTGAGCCTGGCTACTTGATAGAAACTGACAAACGAGTCTGCTTGTAGCCCTCTGGTATCTAAATCGGCGCTCCGGGAGGCCATCCTCACTGGGGGCAACCTTGTTTTTGTGGATATATATATATATATATATATATATATATATATATATATATATATATATATATATATATATATATCAAGTCAAGTCAAGTCAAGTCAAACAAGCTTTATTCGACGATTGTCATAAAAGCAACGTACAAATAAATATAAACATATATCAGAATAAAAGATTTTTTAGATACAAAATTTCTAGGTACATTACATTTAAAAATATATATCCATTTCATCATTGTACATTGATTTAAAATTTAAATTTAAATTTAACACCTTGGGTACAAATTAATCACTTAACAATCTGTTTCTAATGGTCCAGGCCCAGCCTAAGAATTTTGCCACAGGTATGTAAACTGGCATATCAGTGCAGGAGCGGATAATTCTAATTGCCACCGAACCTCTAGCGGTGCCCATCAACCTGCACATTGGGCGGAGCCATATTCTCCGGGGAACAGCGTACATTGGGCATTCAAAGAGCAGATGGCCTATAGTTTCCATAGGTGCTGAGCAGGACGGACATGCCGTCTTGGCTGACTTAGACCAGCTGCTGGTAAATGCCCCAACCGGTAGGCTCCCAATTCTCAGTTGAAAATACAATTTACGATCCAGGGGTTTTAGGATCACATCCCAAAAGGCTTCCAAATTGGGTACGTTTTTAACATCCATAAACAGACCTGTCAAAGACCCTTGATCGATAGACCTGAAAGACCTGGAAGCCACAAACTGCCAGTATAATTTCTTAAGTGCCTTTTTGGGAGGAAACCTACTGTTAGTGGGGTCATCCCACAAATCCCGCAAACCCAAATCAAACAGTAGGCACCTAATGTGTCTTAACCACTTTATTTTGTGATAGGTACCACTACTGATTATATCGAGTAAACCCCTTGAGTAGGTTTCCAGTTCCGGGGTGGTCCAAATCCTCCTCCAATACAAAATAGGGCGTAGAGAAGCTATAAGTGCTATTGGGAACATGCCTAAATCATAAAAAAGAGGGATCAAGGGGGTACTCTTAGGCAATTTTATTAGATTCCTTAAAAAGGCATTCTCTGAGATTGGCATCCCCTTGAGATTTTCAGTTCCCCACATTTCAACCCCGTACAGAGTGGAACTAACCACTTTGCCATTATAAACTTGCAATACTGGGGATATAGGTTTAGTAAGGGATTTGGCATGTTCTACAGTCAGAGCACCCGCTAGCTGTCTATGCTTGAGGGTAGCCAGCTCAATTTGTTGGTTCCAGCACAAATTATGCTGGATACAAACTCCCAAATAGGTGAAGGATTGGACCCTTTCCAGCGGGCGCTTATTCATAAGCACGGTTCCCTTAAAAGATTTAGACGCATTAAAAGTCATAAATTTTGATTTTTGAACATTTACCTCTAACCCACGTGCTATACAAAAATCTTCAAAGAGACCCAAACTTTTTTGAATCCCACTTGGAGTTTTTGCAATTAAAAGACAATCGTCAGCGAACATTAAAATGGGCACTTTGGCTCCAGCAATGGTAGGTGCATCAACGTTGGAATCAATTAAAATTTGTGCCACATCATTAATGTATAAAGAAAATAAGGTTGGGGCCAGGACGCAGCCCTGTCGTACTCCAGTTTCCACTGGGAAATGTGGGGTAACATTACCGGGACTCCCCCACCTAATCTGTGCGTAATTCTGTTCGTGCAATCTTTTTACCAGGGATAAAAGAGTCCCTGGCATACCCATGTTATTAAGAACATTCCATAGTGTGGAGCGAGGGACCAGGTCGAATGCCGCTCTTAAATCTATGAAAGCGGCATAAAGGCTTCCATGACCAATTGTCACTATCTTCCAGTAGAGCATTGCGAAATGCAACACCTGGTCGATAGTGCTAATTGAGTTTCTAAACCCTGCCTGAAGGTGTGATAAGATCTTATTATCACGTTCCCAGTCTAGGATTTTGTTTAAAACCAGCCTGCCAAATATTTTTTGGGATGTATCAATCAGGCTGATTGGCCGGTAATTTCCTGGCTGGGACCTATCCCCTTTTTTGTAAACGGGTATGATCTCTGCTCCGTTCCAGGAGCTTGGTATTGGAGCTCCCCTAGCGATCATATTTGACAGGAGAAATAGGTAGTTGCCCCAGGAGTTCTTATCTTGTAAAAATAGATCTGCAGGTATGCCATCGATGCCTGGCGCTCTACCAGGGACCGCTAAGTCTAGAGCACACTGTACATCTTTCAGAGTGAAGAAGTCTTCCGTTAGAATTTCCAGGGGTACTTCCACTACTGGTTGGGAGTCTTTGCCTTTAGCATACTGGGGCTGGAAATATTCTACCCATTTTTCTTGGGGGACCCAATTTTGCGGTTTATCCGGATTTGCGTCTACACCCCATTTGTAGACATTCCAGAATTTTCGCGTGTCTTTAGAAGATCCTGCCTCCTTGAGGTCATTCCACCTTTTTTCATCCCAGTCTCGCTTGGCACTTAAGACAGTGTTTTTATATGTTAGTCTAGCTGCTCTAATATTCTCAGTTATCTCTGATTTGATTGCTTCTCCCAGATTTAGGCGGGCCTTCCTGCATTCGCTAGAATACCACCGAGACGGTTCTGGGACTCGGGAGGGATTCCGCCGGCAGGGCTTAACAAAAAGGCTCTTTAATTCCCCAAAGAGAACCTCATGAATCCTGGTCCCCTCACCTAATTTTAAGGAATTATTGACTGGTTCAGATAACATCAATAGATCACATTTTGCCTGTTCAAGCTTGCTGCTTATAAAATCCATGTTCTCTTTAAGGAGTGAAACTTTGGACCACCGGATGTGGCGCAGGTCATTAGATATTACAATATCGTGGGAGGAGGTAGGAACCATCTTAGCCCCAAGATGTTCAGGAGATTCCCAGTAAGTAAGACTCATAGACAGGGGATTGTGATCACTCTCTACCCTATCTATGACTACCATGTCTTCAAGATATTTCCATAGACCCAGATTAATCAAAATGTAGTCTATTCTGCTCTTGCGATTGCCACTTATAAATGTACATACACCAGATTTATCGCCAGTGGTCCTACCATTAGTTGATCTTAGACCTTTATTTAAGCAGATAGAATTCATTTGGACCACTATATCTGTCCATTTATTTACTGGGTCAAGATCCAATTTGGGAATCCCCCATTCCCAATCCTCCTCCTCCGACACGTTCCAACTTCCTTTCAAAAGAGGCTCAAAATTTACATTAAAATCCCCCCCAACAATTACATTTGAGGGCAAGTGTCGACTTTCCAAAAAGTCTTCCAATACTAGTAAAACCTCAGATTTTCTACCCCCCGTACTTCTCGCATAAATATTACAAACATAGACTGATTTGTCATTTGGAAACTTGAGACTTAGTATCTGGAGATCCCTGTGGTTAGTCGGAATGGTTTTTATTAATACACCCAGATCTTGCCTTATCCAAATAGTAAGCCCTCCGGCTGGTCTCCCTCTCCCTTCCTTCACTGCAGGGATACTATAATTCAAGTAATCTGTCATGTACAGGTCTTCTAGTGCCCATGTTTCTTGGAATAAGCATATTTCATGTTCTCTAATAAATAATGCCCACTCCGGTGACTCTAATTTAGACCTTAGGCCAGCTATGTTCCAGGAAAGAACAGACCCCGATCTACCACTAGTGAGCACAGGACTAGGTTGCTCCAAGAGCTCCAAATTAATAACTGGGGGACTAACCTCAGCTGAGGAACAAGGTGGTGAAATTTGTTCCTCTGATGAGTTTGCTATAACACCAATGGGTTCCTGTCCACATAATTCTATATCGATGGAAGATGATAATAAAGATTGCAATTGGAGTCAATCGTTGGAGTCCAAACCTGAACTTTCCCTAAGTACAATATCCTCCTTTTTCTCCCCCGCGGACTTCCAGGATTGTGGGGGAGTAGCTCTCATTTGGATCCTGGAATAATCTGGGGAGCAGGATCTAAATTCTAAGTTTAACAATTCTCCGGCTATCCCTGGATTTTTTAGAATAAGTTCAATGCAATCGTAGGCATCGCCCTTAAAGGTAAGCCTACTTGCTCGGAGAATGTCTTCCCTGATCACCGATCTGCAACCCCTTACATGTCTAATCCAATGGATGGCTTTATTAGTTAAGGCGTCAGGTGATTCACGATCTCTACCGACAGGGAGTTTAGGTATATTGATCAGGTATACTGGAGGTGACTTGGAAATATTTCGGTCCGATTTACTGGTCCCAGAATTTTTTTGGATAGGGCCAGAACTTTTCTGATGACTAGATACAATGTTGCTACCAGCTTGTTTCGGCCTAAGGGGTTGGTTGGGTCCCAATAAACCTGGTATATTACTTGATGGTATTGCGGCAGTAGGGTGTGATAGCTGATTTCCACCAGGCGATTGGGACCCTGTTTTAGGTGTCTCACTATTTTTGCAGTGTCTAAATACAGCTGTGTCTGTTTCTGGCTTTTCGCCTGATTTTGGGGCAGTGTTTCCTGTCTGTACTAATACACCACCCTGGCTTATTCTTGGAGCTTGGGGGGCTGTAAGGGCTTTCTTATTTACATTTAGATTGCTAACAACTGCGGTTAAATCATCAATTTTGACTTGCATCCCCTTAATTAGATCACATAAATGAGTTACAAGTTTATACAGAGGATTATTAGTTCGATCATCTACCTCAGGATCACCCTGCAGAATGGTTACTGACTCGCTAGGACCAGGATTAGTCATATCCGGCTCCTTGTCTAGATGCGAATTTTCAATGTGAGCTAGAATAGCAAATTTATTGGAACAAGGAATGTTTAAAACATTTACGATGTTTCCAGTCACACTCGCTAGGCTTTCATCTGATATTTCCTGTGGTGATGATTTAACCCCTGATTGTGGCTTGGACATAAACATTTCAGGTATTACCACTGGTCCCCTTGTAGCAATCTTTCCATCATTTACAATTCCCATGCCAGTAGCCACATGGTCATCAACCCCTTCATTAGAGGAGGTTGTTAGTAAGTCAGAACAGTCTGCAAGTAGGTCATCAATTCTATCCATTACACAGTTCCCTGCTGCATGTAGTTGGCGCTTTCTGATAGGCTTGCATTTTTGTCTTTTCGGTAGTTTTCCTCCCTTGGTATGCCCTCCAGCATCAGTAAGTTCCTCAGTATTCTTCCTTTTCCCCATTATACAAGAAACAGTGAACCAAATGGTAAATGGACAGTACCTTTGCTGGTATGAATAAGGGGGGTGGGCCAGCCCAGCCTCCTCCGGCCCCTGACGGCCACAGACGGCCCGCCCTTTGTCCGGGCTTCGTCCCGCGCTGCGTTCCGCGCTGCGTCGACCTGTTGTTGTTTTATCGCCGGCGGGCAGTTGGGCGTGCCTCCTCTAGCACCTGGTCACGCACGGGCTCCTGGTCTCTGGAGTCCCGTGCGGTGCTGCTGTGATTGGCGCTGGGCTCCTCCGGGAGCTGGAACCGCCTCCGTGCGGTGATTGTGGTGAATGCGTGTAGCGCTGCGGGGCCCGCACCAGCGGGTCCGGCGAGGGGTTTTATCGCCGGCGGGCAGTTGGGCGTGCCTTCTCTAGCACCTGGTCACGCACGGGCTCCTGGTCTCTGGAGTCCCGTGCGGTGCTGCTGTGATTGGCGCTGGGCTCCTCCGGGAGCTGGAACCGCCTCCGTGCGGTGATTGTGGTGAATGCGTGTAGCGCTGCGGGACCCGCACCAGCGGGTCCGGCGAGGGGTTTTATCGCCGGCGGGCAGTTGGGCGTGCCTCCTCTAGCACCTGGTCACGCACGGGCTCCTGGTCTCTGGAGTCCCGTGCGGTGCTGCTGTGATTGGCGCTGGGCTCCTCCGGGAGCTGGAACCGCCTCCGTGCGGTGATTGTGGTGAATGCGTGTAGCGCTGCGGGATCCGCACCAGCGGGTCCGGCGAGGGGTTTTATCGCCGGCGGGCAGTTGGGCGTGCCTCCTCTAGCACCTGGTCACGCACGGGCTCCTGGTCTCTGGAGTCCCGTGCGGTGCTGCTGTGATTGGCGCTGGGCTCCTCCGGGAGCTGGAACCGCCTCCGTGCGGTGATTGTGGTGAATGCGTGTAGCGCTGCGGGACCCGCACCAGCGGGTCCGGCGAGGGGTTTTATCGCCGGCGGGCAGTTGGGCGTGCCTCCTCTAGCACCTGGTCACGCACGGGCTCCTGGTCTCTGGAGTCCCGTGCGGTGCTGCTGTGATTGGCGCTGGGCTCCTCCGGGAGCTGGAACCGCCTCCGTGCGGTGATTGTGGTGAATGCGTGTAGGTTACCCCAGTGAGGATGGCCTTAATGATGAGATAAATGGCCACTGGAATCGGGAGACTCAATCTATAAAATAGTACGCGAAAAAGCATCAATACGTGGAAGTCAAGACACACAATATCCTGTATAAAGAAGATAATAAAGAACAATGATGTTTGCTGTATAAGCAACTATTCGGTTGGTATTGATATTTATCACGGGTAGCATGTTCTTCTACATAAAGGCTAGCCATGGAGTAGTATATTTACCCATCTCTTTTACAACAGGACTCAGAAAGAGATCAGGTGAAGGTAAACTAAGCCTCTGTACTAGCCGGCAGTAATGGGTTGTTTTTTGTACTAACGGACACTATGAAAACACACAGTAAGTTTAAGGGAGATGCAGATATTAAAAATGCATTACCTGTGGGTCTAGAATAATTGTACATAAAATGTATGTATTGTGAGTGGATTGGAATGCCCACAGATTGCTGCATATAAATCACTTACTGAGCACCCTATAATAACTCTAGCCAACCAGGCTGCATAGATTGCTAAATTGAATGAAAATCAGTGATGAAAATTTTTTAAGTAGCTTTAGTGACAAGACATGCCCCAACAATTCCGGCAATTATCGAGGACTTTTCTACTTACACATATGTTGTGAGCACTTTCAATGTGGGGGAAGATAGCCCCGGTTTTGCCAGGTGACCAAAGGTGGAGAAACTGCTAACTTCTATGGATAAACCAAAAAGCAGACGGTGAAGGAGAGAGTCAAAATGACTCCTGATAAACGTCAGAGATAGAGGATTCCTAACTGTTTGCTAGCGGTCTGCAACACTTGAGTCTCCGACCTCTTACACATATGCTGGGATGGAGTAAAAGTGAACCTCCTTTTGTATCGATTAAGCTTTATCTCTTTTTTATTCACAATAATTGGTATTTTTCTATTTCCCTTTTCTCCATCATCTTTGGGATTTTCACAATATCATGTCATTTGATTTTGATATCGACATGGGGTACCTTTGAATTTCAACTCAGCTGCTGATTTTAACGAGAATGTCACTACTTGTATTGTAGATAATATATCAGTTGCAGGCATACATATCTTGCAGCCTGTGTTTGTGTCCTTTCCAGTGAATGATGTGACGGCTTTCTGATTAATGCATTCCTGCCAAAACGTGCATAGTGTAATCACACCGTCAGCATTATAAAATATAAGCCATTCACATTATGAACTAAATTGATATTGAGTTATGGTTCAATGAATGAATGCTTCTTATTTTCAGTCCTATTTATCCATAATTTATAGACTGAACATGATTTTATATATTTTTATGGAGTTTTATATAGCGCAAACTTGCCCCGAATCAGGTATCAGAGCACTTTACATAGCACCAGTTGCGTTATATGAGGACACATTCATTTTTAGGTCTCGGCCTGCGTAGGCTGCGCCTGCGCAGTCACGCTGGCGAGATTTTATGTTTTAGAGTATGGGGCTTAAACCTGCCCCTCTTCTCCATTGGCTGGCTTCCTAAATGGAGACCAGCCATTGGAGAAGAGGGGCATCTGTCCATTTAAGCCCCATCTTTTTTGGATTGGGGTGTGTTTTTTAGGTTCTTTCTCGCCTCTTCCCATTGACTGGAATTTTACATTCTAGCCAATGGGAAGAGGAGAGAAAGAAAAACACGTCCCCCTAGTCGGAAAATGACTGTGCGTTTCTCCGAGCCATTTCTGCTGGACCTCAGTGAAACATGGTGGTGTCATGGCGTGGTCCGCTTTCCTGCCGGAGCTTGCTTTGCTGCCATCTACCGAGGGTAAGTATCTGCTCTCTCGTGCGAGAAGTCAGGATCAGAGACTCCCTAGAGCCTCCCCTTTCCCTCCTCTAGCAGCACAGCCGCCGCCCAGCCCGCCCTGTTTTTCCTCTTCCTCATCTCTCGGGCCCCCACCCTTACTCCCTACAGTCCCCGATCCCCCGTCCCTTTGTCCTTCAATTCTATCTGACGGAGTCTAGCTGGCCTCTGTGAGCCTGTCAGCCTTCATAGACTCTCCCTCCTCGCCTCCCTGCCCGTCTAGCCTGCCCCCCTCCCTCCTTCCTTCCCATAGATCTCTCTTTTGGTTCTCTCAGTTTCACATAGAAACTTTCTAGAAATCCTTTCAGTCGGCTCTTGCGATTCTAACATGGAGGAACTAAGTGTGGAAGTGTGCGGCTCACCGGAGCCTACTACAAGGTACTCTGGCTGGCGGCAGGAGCTGGGAGGGAACCTACAGCGCGGCCTTCGCCCACACCGAGGTCTGGCAGCCCCCGTTAGGCCTCGTGCTCTCCCACGTCTCCCTCCGATCCGTCGGGAGGTCGGGGCTTGGCCCTGGGAGATCCTCATGACCCCTGGTCACCCCCGCTCCTTCACTTAGTGACCCTGACCTCCTTGCGCCCCTCCTCGCTCCCTTTGGCCTGTTGTGTTTACACCAGCGGCCTTCCGTGTGCAGGGGCTGGCACTCAGCGGAGGGGCTCGCTGCAGCCACCGCTTTGTTTTGTTTTATGTGTGTGTGTGCTTGGGATTCCCCATGTGCACCCGTGAGGTAGTTTTGGGATGTAAAGTGTGTACTTTCCCATATAGGCCGTGCTCGTGTGGGGGGAACACTGCGATCGAAGGGGTTTGGAGAGGTCTCCCATGTGTTGTCTGATCACCTGAAATCAGAGCCTTGTGTTGTGTTGCTAGTCATGCAGGTGATTCACAGAGTAAGCACGTCATTCTAGCCACACACATTGCTAGATAAGATTGACCCATCAAGCCCACCTTGTCCGTTTTCGTAACACAATGGGAATTACATTAGAATCGCATACAGAATGCATGTGTGATTCAGACATGGAAGTCACGCGGTATCATGTATTCTCCTTTTTTCAAAACCATGAAGGTCCAGCTAATGATGATGTTGGTGCTGCTTTACTATTTTGGACTTTAAATCCAATCGAGAAGCTCCCAACCCCAAATCTTGTGAATGGGATTCTCCATGTCTGCGTCCAGGAGGTTTGTGCAATTAAAAAGACACCCCAAGAATGCACTTTGGAGGCGGCTCCATCGACAAGGCGCGACAGCTGTAGCCTGTCAGTCTGGCCTGGATTGTCCGTTATGCCAGACATTCAGGAGGCCGTGTGTGTGTGCCTCTGTGTGTGTGTATGTGTGTGTGTGTGTGTGTGGCTCTGTGTGCCTCTGTGTGTGTGTGTGGCTCTGTGTGTGTGTGGCTGTGTGTGTGTGTCTGGCTCTGTGTGTGTGTGTGTGGCTGTGTGTGTGTGGCTGTGTGTGTGTGTGTGTGGCTCTGTGTGTGTGTGGTTCTCTGTGTGTGTGTGCGGCTCTGTGTGCGTGTGTGGCTATGTGCGTGTGGCTGTGTGTGTGTGTGTGTGTGGCTCTGTGTGTGTGGGTGGCTCTGTGTGTGTGGCTCTGTGTGTGTGTGTGTGTGTGGCTCTGTGTGTGTGTGTGGCTCTGTGTGTGTGTGTGTCTGTGTGTGTGGCTGTGTGTGTGTGGCTGTGTGTGTGTGGGGGTGGCTGTGTGTGTGTTGGGGGCTCTGTGTGTGTGTGGGGGGCTCTGTGTGTGTGAGGCTCTGTGTTTGTGTGGGGGGGCTCTGTGTGTGTAGGGCTCTGTGTGTGTGTGTGTTGGGTTCTGTGTGTGTGTGTTGGGCACTCTGTGTGTGTGTGGGGGGGGCTCTGTGTGTGTGTGTGTAGGGGGGCTCTGTGTCTGCTAATACTCTCTACTACTCTCTAATGCTCACCTATTGCTGGCACTCAGCGGAGCTGCTCGCTGCAGCCGCCGCTTTGTTTTGTTTTATGTGTGTGTGTGCTTGGGATTCCCCATGTGCACTCATGAGGTAGTTTTGGGATGTAAAGTGTGCACTTTCCCATACAGGCCGTGCTCGTGGGGGGGGGGAACTGCGATCGAAGGGGGTTGGAGAGGTCTCCCATGTGTTGTCTGATCACCTGAAATCAGAGCCTTGTGTTGTGTTGCTAGTCATGCAGGTGATTCACGGAGTAAGCACGTCATTCTAGCCACACACATTGCTATATAAGATTGACCCATCAAGCCCACCTTGTCCGTTTTCGTAACACAATGGGAATTACATTAGAATTGCATACAGGATGCATGTGTTATTCAGACATGGAAGTCACGCAGTTTCATGTATTCTCCTTTTTTCAAAACCATGAAGGTCCAGCTAATGATGATGTTAGTGCGGTTTTACTGTTTTGGACTTTAAATCCAATTGAGAAGCTTTCAACCCCAAATCTTGTGAATGGGATTCACCATGTCTGCGTCCAGGAGGTTTGTGCAATTAAAAAGACACCCCAAGAATGCACTTTGGAGGCGGCTCTATCAACAAGGCGCGACAGCTGTAGCCTGTCAGTCTGGCCTGGATTGTCCATTATGCCAGACATTCAGGAGGCCGTGTGTGTGTGGCTCTGTGTGTGTGGGTGGGTCTGTGTGTGTGTGTGTATGGCTCTGTATGTGTGTGTGTGTGTGTGTGTGTGTGTGTGGCTGTGTGTGTGTGTGGCTCTGTGTGTGGCTGTGTGTGTGTGTGGCTCTGTGTGTGTGTGTGTGTGTGCGGCTCTCTTTGTGTGTGCGTGGCTGTGTGTGTGTGTGTGTGTGTGTGTGCTCTGTGTGTGTGTGGGTGGCTCTGTGTGTGTGTGGCTCTGTGTGTGTGGCTGTGTGTGTTTGTGGCTGTGTGTGTGTGGGTGGCTCTGTGTGTGGGGGGGCTCTGTGTGTGTGTGTGTTGGGCTCTGTGTGTGTGTGTTGGGCTCTGTGTGTGTGTGTTGGGTTCTGTGTGTGCGTGTGTTGGGCACTCTGTGTGGGTGTGGGGGGGGCTCTGTGTGTGTGTGTGTAGGGGGGGCTCTGTCTGCTAATACTCTCTACTACTCTCTAATGCTCACCTATTGCCATTGTAAATGGCAATACCATTTATTTATGTTTTGAAAAAAATGCCATTCGCAATGCCAATAGCTCTAACTTTAACAAAGACGAGACCATTGCATTGTAAATGCTTGTTGTATTTTGTTTTAGGCACTGGGAGATTAAGTGATTTCCCCAGAATCACAGGACGTTCAGCGTCATCGCCGAGACTCGAATCCAGTTTCCCTGATTCGAGGTCGTCCGCCCTTGCCGTTAGGCCAACTCCTGTCCTTAAAGACAGTATGTACAAATAACTAGATTATCAAATGTAGCTATTACATATTTTATGAACTGATCACTGTCTAGGACATCGCTTATGTAAAGAATGTATCATCATGGTTACAATTCTACATTTTCAATGCTGTACATAAAACAATTTATAAATTAAAAATTATTTTGCGATAAAAATATTAGAAGATGTCTCAGTTATTAGAGGATTTGTTGTTAGATTGCTTATCATGTTTGAATACTGTATGCCTGCACATTTACATAATTTGTTTCTTGCTCAAGTTTGTTTTCAAATAATGATATATTTCCCCCAGCGCTTGGCAAGTTATTTTGCATGCAGGGGCCCGGATTCCTAAAATAAAATATTTTCTATACAAAGAATGGATATTTATTTCTACTCTCTATCTAATACTTGTTCTTAGATGTCAACCATGAACTGGAGCCATTAGTGCCGAGCTGAGTGAAGAATCAGAGTGGTGATATCCAACATTGGTTTTCCCTTTTTTCCCATTCCTATTTTCCCAGGTCTATTGCTAACCAAACATATTGTATGGTCGGCTGTGTGTGAAAAAACGTGGAAAAATGATTGGCTCGTATTAGATCTGAAATACAAGTTAGTGCATTTGAAAAGAATGCTGTAACTGCAGAAGCACAGTGGCCTTTGAAATGGCCTGTGCCCATTCCACATACTCCTGGAGGCTATTTGACCTATAGAGAGTAGTGTGGGGCCAAATGTAACACTCTGCAATCAATCTGTCACCTACAAAAATCTGTCACCTACAACAATTGCCTGGAAACAATCTCACATATTCCATGGTACAATCACTTTACAGCTGAAGCAGCTGTGCCCGTAACTACAAAGTTTTTTAATTGAAAGGTTAGATCACGGCTACGATTAAATCCTTAAGAACGTAAAATAATACTGAGTGCCTAAGTTTGCATTAGTAGGTCACAAACTAATAGTGGTACTGCCTTAGCCTGCCTTAACTGAAAATGTGGTTTTTAAAAGTTGATCTGTGTTCATATTTTTATTTACACCGTGTTTTTTTCCACGCTACATAAAATAGTTTAAATGCTTCTTGTTATTTTTACTGTAACAACTGACTGCCTCACAAGAAAGCCTGCTTGAGCCTGGAGGAGCGCACATATAATGTTGCAATGGTCAAGGTTGATGTCCTTGCTAGTAAAACAGTGTTTTATTCATATTTTCAAGTAGCTACTTTTTAGTAATTCAATGTTATTTCCACTTGCCTGTGGGCTAACGGTTAGACTTGGTTATTAATTTTGGGAGGGTTTTTAGAGTGCGCATGCTTTACATAATGAACTTTCTGAATAATGACTGGCGTTCAATAATGTAATACAATGTAACGTAACACACCATGCTTAGGGCCTGAATCTCTGCTGCTTAAATACTACAAGAGACCTTTACTTGCAATTGTTCTCTGCGCTCGAGAGTCGGCCGAAACCTCTAATATCCCCAGCGCAACTTTGGGGTCCATCTTTGTAGGAGTATGTAGGATGTCTACAAGGATAATATGAATCTCTCACCAGTAATACTCTATAATAAGGTATGTCCAAATAATAAGGTAGAAAGTTATCTATGGGACACTGAACCTTGTACTCTCACAGTTGCTTGTGCTAGCCATCTTCCAGACTCGATTGGAACTACAATAGAGCCTAAATAAATAGTGGAATCGGGTTGGATGTAGGTTGGAGGGAATGGCAAATATACGAGCCGCCATCTTGGCCTGTTATTCATCCTCACCTACTTCCCCAAAATCTCGCTCCCAGGCATCCCCTACACCCTGTATGGGGTCAGGGGAATTACGTAACAGATATATATGCCTTTTCTGCCTCGGGCTTCCATGATTATTTTTATTTTGATTGGGTTGTATTCTGGCATCTCACCTAGGAAATTGTGGCATATATCTAGGGCATGATGTAATTGGAGGTATTTAAAGAATTAACAATTATGGAGCTGGAACTCTCCAATTAGATGATCAAAAGATTGCATATGGTAGTATAACCAAACGTATCCTAATCAGGAAATACCAATGCCCTCCCAGTGTAGGAGCCTGGCAGTCATGTAACCTGCTTTAGCCAGGTTCCTGCCCATAGCTTTGTCTGGACAGAAGAATGTCCAGGTTACATCAACTTTCATGTACAGGAAACGATTAAACGGGGGAAATGGCAAAGTTTAGCAGCATCTTCATTATCTAAATGCACTGTCATTCTTCGACACATTAGCTGGGGGGGGGGGGAATACATTACACTGAGGTCAGCCTACTCACTAGATGAAGACCGGTAGCAAGGTTAATAATGCATTTTCTCTCTGTACTGCAGTTACAGCTGGCACTGAAACAATAAAAAACCAACAACCTTCGTAACTACATTTCCAAAAATCCTTGCCAAATTAACCACACAGTAATGTGACCCAGAGGGCTTCTGCTATGCTGGTGTTGGATTGGAACAGGAGATTATTTACAACACACAGGGCAAGAAACAACCTCAAACGCTTGGTGACATACCTGAGTTTCCCAGAGGACCACAAGCTTTGGGGTTGCTGTCCTTGAACGAACTGCTAATTTTGGTCAGTAAGGAGGTGTCATTTCCTATTGAGTTGAGGTGGATTATTCTGAAAGAAGAGCCCTTAATATCTCTCATTTGATTGTGCCATGGTCAGATCAAATAAATCCCTTTGAAACACTGCAACAGTAGCCAGTGACTTCTAAGTCCATTCTCAATTAAAGTCGCCAGTTTACACTAGAAAGGCATACATTGGAAAAAGATCAGTGCTCCAATTATGATCCGAAAAATAAAAATTACGTTTCAAGGGCAATGTAATGAGCATAAAAAATGTATGATTATAAGAGCTTTTCAGGTTAATACATTTAACATCCTCTACTCCACAAAAAGAAGCCTGGATAATCATTAATGAAGTCAATGGTACACAGCCTACTGAACACCACATTCCAGTTTTGCAAGATCTCTGTGACAAAACTGGTGATTTTTTTGACCAAACTAATAAAATATCACATTGAATTGGATAGGAGCAAAAGAAAAATAAATGAGACCCGTTTACCAATCTAGAATGCCCTGAGAACAGGGCCAGTATCAAAACATTTTACACTAATCTCACCAGAGGATATAACAAATGTATAATTGAAAAGTAAAGCTACAGGATTATCTCTTTACATACGCCAATCAAACATTTTGAATTCCATTTGCTCCTTCCAGTGGTACTTTCAACTTAAATGTATGCTATTATCTAATCTTTATTCTCAAGGTCCGTTCCTTCCATCCTGAAAAAGGCAGTGATTAAATCTACATGAAAAAACATTACGTTCACGCTGCCAAACTCACAAATTTTATGGACAATTTAAAACTTCCAATTATCTGTCAAAGCTAACTGAACAAATTGACACATTGGTGAATAAACCATTTGTGCAGTACTGTATCCACAAAGAAGAACTAAGGATCATTAGGACTTATATTACGAGGAGGAGCTTGCTTAGCTAGATGGGTCTCGTTTATTTGTGCAGTTCTTTTCAGTTTTTATTTTTTTATTAATCTAGGAAAACACAATCTAACGTTCTCCAATCTATTTCATACATCGTATTCCTCTAAAATCTAAATTATATCTCTCCACCAGCCAAATCCCAGAATCATTATGGCATCCAGTGTCTAGCATTATATTTCATGACTATCCTTCATTCACACCTGGAACATTTAGGGCCGACATACTCTATATTTAATCCATACAGCTTATATAAGCATAGAAACAAATTAACCTCAAATGCATGATCCTGCTCTCAGTGCCCCATAACTTCTTTATTCATGTAGTATTGCTCAAACATCTCTTCTTTCAAAGACAGCCAGATAGGGTGAAAAGCTTTGAACCAATTTCTGGCTGAAATCTAATGAGCCAAGCATATCAGTAACAAGTATTTACAATGCCAATAGGTCTGGCATTTGAATGAAAGGTCGTTTTGTGTCTTTGACGAGTTTAGACACTCAATAAGTCATCATACATGCACTATCACTCATCTTTGCACTTATGCATCCATTTATCTATCCACTAACTCATTCTTGTATTCACCCTCTGACACAACCACAATAAAACACACACAAACACAACAACCTATACAAAACACAATAAAAGAATACAAATGGGAAAAAGAAAATATGTTGCTGTCTAAACACGGCGGGTATATACGTGCAATGACAAAACTGAACATAGCAGCGAGTGTCCGTCTTGCAGAGGTACTGTAAATAGGGTCTTGTTGTTTTGAAGTTCCAGCATGGCTGCAACATTTAGAACTGACTGTTGGAATGGTAAAACAATGTTACACTATGGACAACAGTATTCCATAATGTTCCCCGGGGTAAGAAAAGTGGCCACATGGGATGCGGCGCACTGTAGATGAAATGAGGGGAAAGCAAGAGTCCCGTTAGTTCTGCCCTAGAGACAATTGTAGTATCCTCTTAAGAAACATTAAATAAAAAAAGGTTGAAATAGGGGTGATTCGTTCGCACTTTATAAATGTAAATAACAAGCAAAAATAAATAAAAAAGGAAACTATAAAAGGGGGGGGGGGGGGGGGGGTTGACTGAAGGACTGGCCCAGCAACCCTGACATTGAAGCAGACTGATTTGTAGGTGAATATGCAAACATGATTAGAAAATGCTGTCATTTAAAGGGCAAGAAAGCCAATGGCTGATCCGGACTGAACCATTTTCCCATGCAGTACACTATCATGGATGGAAGCAGAGTGCAAATCAATCTCAGACATACCAATGTCAGAATAGAACTGGTCCAAACGCCCTGTCTGTTATTATACGGAAACCTTTCTATCAATGGATGCATATATCTAATTATATATTTTTTAACTACAAAAGCCCCTAGCGGACAGCTAAAAAGAGATTCTAGCAGAAACAATTCTCGTGGAAATCTTCTCCCCCTAGGGCTTGTTAGAGGTGGTAACCAACAACCAAATCCATCCATACAGAGGTAATGTGTGACATTTCATGTAACAAAACACTTATTTGTAAGCTTTACTACAGGGAAATAACTTTTCATAAGACACCAATCAGACCTATGGCATTGGAAATATATTTTGCTAGCCAGCAAAACAGTCATGAGTTTACATAGCACACACATTTTCAGTTGGCAAAGTAAAACCCTTCATTTTTTTGTTCGAATCTGCTTTTATGGATTTTTGTTTTTCAATAGTCACGGCAGGAAACTTACATGAAAACGTACAGTTGTGCAGAAGATCATTCAGGGCCGGACTGGGAACCAGAACCGGCCCTGGCAAAGTGCTCGGCCGGCCCCCCTCGGAGGAGGGGTGGGAGGGGGTTGCGACCGCGCTCTGTGCCAGGGCCGATTTTCGGCCGTTTTTGTTACAGGGCCGTTTTTGCAGCATAGCTGCAAAAACGGCCCTGTAACATAAAACGGCCCCCAGGGGCCCAAAACCGGCCCCCAACCATGCGGCCCACCGGGGGATTGCCCGGTGCCCGCAACGGCCAGTCCGATCACCAACTTCTGGATTTATATTGTCTTTGGGTTCACATGCATACTGATTGTACCTTAATTGATAAGGGGAGCACTCACGCAGGAGCGAAGTTAACTTTGATATGGGAGTCATATTACAGAATGCAGAGGTTACAGCTCAATAGCAGTGTGTTATTATGACAGTGTGAAAGGTCCTTTACAGTTCATTCACCTTGGGCGTTTAAACAGATGACGTAAGTAAGAACAAAGAAAAGCAAAACAAAAGCATCATTGACAGGTATATATACATTTAACTCCCTCACCCCCTCCCCACACCCAATGTCCATCGTTTACATAGTGATTGTGACTGTGCATTGGCGGTGCGTAGGAGCTCAACCAAAGGGTGAAGCCGTACTGGAATATCACAGCAGAGTGTTGATGGCGGGGGCGTTCCCTTCTGTGTGTTCATTATCAGTTCTCTTAGGGTTTCTCCCTGGCCTCTCCCTCTCCATCTGTTGTAGCGCACAGAGTATTCCTTCCCAGTGAGCTGCTATCATGTTCCTTCCGTAGTCCCAGCGTTTCTTCCCTCAGAATGGCAATTCCCTCCGCCTTAGCCCATGCCAAAAGCGAATAGCTCCACGCCAATGGGTGCGGAGGGTCCTGCGCTTTCCACCTCTTTGTTAGGAGACGTTTCGCAACAACTAATCCCAGATCTAGGAACCGGGACGTCACCTTTTCCACAGGGGTCCTCCTGAAGTGGTGCAATAGGTGCACAGGCCATTCAAAAGGTATGGTGCGGCCTGTACCACTTGAATGGCCTGTGCACCTATGGAGTTGCCCTAGGCTAGTATGTACCTAGCCTTGGGCAACTTAACAGATGTCCCGCCCCTTGCTCACTACATCAGGGGCATGCCGCATCGTTGCTGTGAAAATACCTGATGATCAGCTCAGGTGTAAGGAATGCACTATGGACAATGAATAACTGTATTTGGCGGAATCTCATGTTTTTGGGGATACGCCCCGGGGCTTTTTAGTATCCTCTCCCATTCCTTATCTGCTAACTGCCGCCCCAGATCCAGTTCCCATTAGCGGCGGAGTGGGTCTATGCTCATTGCTGTGTATGTATGGAGCGACGCCGCAAACCAGCGAACAAGATGCTTGCCTCTTCCCATAACGTGTAGATATCTTATGGTTAGATGTTAGTAGGGCTCTGTGGTCATATCCCCCCATTTGGCGGCCAGCCTCACCACTAGGGAGCGTTGCTCTAAAAAGTGCCCAGTTGGAAGCCCCTCCTCCGCCACCAGGGACTCATATGGTATGAGCGTGCCATCTCGGTATAAATACAGAGGGTTTGTACATCAGCCTCCCGCCCTTCTGAGTGTGTAGGAGCTGTGAGCACTCCTTCTCCGCTAGGGGACCCCTCCAGTGGTATTGCGGGCATGTAGGGGACAATAGTTTTGGTTAGATATAGAGCCCTACCATAGCATTTGTATGCCACCGCTAATAGAAGCGGCGCTGGCGGCATGACACTGGCAGCAGGGTGAAATAGTCTAGTTATTTGCTCCAGCGAGCATGGTGGCAACATTGTTGCTGTGTCCTCTCGGCCTCTGTCTGCAAGCCTACACATTGCAGTTGGGCGGCAATGTAATAGTGTTCAAAACAGGGCGTAGCCCGGCCTCCCTGATCTGTTGGCAAATATAATTTCACTAATGAATGAATGAATTAGGTCTTATACCGCGTGACTTAGCCCAAGGGCATCAAGGCGCCTACAGATCGTGCAGCTTGTGTGTAATGGTGAGCCAGATTACAGATAAGCCTCTACAAAGAGGTACGTTTTCAAAGCTTTACGTAAGAGAGTGATGGAAGGTTGTCCTGCTAGTTCAGGGGGGAGAGAATTCCAAAGCCTAGGCAAGGGAGGCAAAGGCTCTCCCTCCCCACTTTACTCTGAAGGACCAAGGGATTGACAAGAGGTTTTTATTGGACGAGCGGAGGGCTCTGCAGGGACAATAAGGGTGGAGAAAGGCCCTAATACCCTTTGCGCCAGAGCCGTATAGAGCCCCATGGGAAAGGCAAAGGATCTTGAAAGAGATCCTGAACTGAATGGGCAGCCAGTGAAGGTTCTTCCTAGCTATGGTAGATAGAATCAAATGTCTTCGCGGCATCCAGCATAACTGCCGCTGCCGGTAGTGTGGGTTTCAGAAGATGCATTACTGCAAATAGCGTTCTCAAATTATGCGCTGTGGAACGGGCAGGGACAAAGCCCAACTGATCTGGCAACACCATCACAGTCAATAACAATTGCAGTCTAGTAACAAGGACCTTTGCGAGGATTTTAACAGCTGTAATCATTAATGATAACGGTCGATATGACTCGTAGTGCTCAGGATCTTTCCCTGGTTTATGGAGAGCCACAATTAACGCTTTTTGAAGCGTGTCGGGCAACTGCTGCTGTTCGTATGCATCCACAAACATAGCCTGAAGATACGGCGCCAATATATCCAAATATTCTTTATAAAACTCCACTGGGAGTCCATCTGTGCCTTTTGCTTTGCCATTAGGCAATGCAGAGACAGCATCACGTATCTCATCCAAGGTCAACAGATGCATTAAAAAATCTTGCTGCCCCTTTGACAACCACACTAGAGCCACGTCCACTAAATATTCCGCTATCTCAGTCTCCTCAGCCATTTGCCTGCTGCTATACATACCCTCATAATACTTGACAAATGAGGCCAGAATTCCCTCATTGTCACAGTACCCGTCCCCATCCACACAAATTGCATTGATCTTACTGCTCTTAGCCCAGCGTTCAGTTATTTTTGCCGCCAGCACTCTACCCAGCTGTCCTCCCTCTCAATAGTACCTAGCCGTCCAGCGCCGTGCCATGTGCTTTACTTCCATGTCCGCCAACTCGTTATATTCAGTGATCTTTAATCTAATGGTCGCTAACGTGGGGGTATCTAGCTCTTTCATACTGTCTCTCAAGCTCAAGGAGTTCCAGTTCAAGAGCCTTCATAGACCCCCGAAGTGACTTAAGTGCCCTAGCTTGGAGTCCTATACATGCAGGTGAATCGTCAATTTGAACGCCTCCCACAATGTGCCTAGGTCGTCTACCGTGCCTGTGTTGTGTTTAAAGTACTGTGTAATAGCGTCCCTGACTCCCTCACAAAACACCTGATCCTGCAGACCTGAGGATTGCAATCGCCATTGAAACAGGGGCGGCGTGTACAGAGGTATGATCATAGTGAATAATGAGGGGGAGTGATCAGAAAGCGTCCTAGGCAAATGGGTAGCGCTCGTAACCAGAGAGTTTATGTCACTGGTGGTTAGCAAATAGTCCAAACGGGACCAAGATTGATGCGTGTAAGAGTGACAAGTACCCTCCGTGCCCCAGGGTGTCTCAATCTCCAGAAATCTATGAGGGATAAGTTGTGCATCCCCGTCTGTACATCTTGCGCGCCTACTTAACAGCTGGGTCTGAGTTAGTGTGTCTGTCTAGATCCGGATTCAATTTTTATGAAAAGCTGGCCTATACACCGGGTTATGTGTGTATTTTTTTTAAAAAATCTGTCACACATTGTTATCAAATAGATTGAGATGGCATGATGTGTATTTTTATAAAACTTCTTTTTAATTATTATTTTTTCTTCTCACAAATATGTGGTTTTTTATCACTTTTTTTTAAATATATATAAATAACAATCAGTATACTTTTTTTTACAATTCATGCAAATTTCTAAGCATAGACATATCTAATTACAGTGATTTATCATACATATATTAATACATGAGTCAACAACTGATTATCATTGCCCAATACAAAACTAGATCCGGATTCAATACCACATTAAAATCGCCGCCACATATAATAGCGGTCGGCTGCAGTCTATAAATCTTGTTCCATAACACCTCATAAATGGTAGGATCGTCCACATTAGGGCCGTAAATATTAATAATGGTAACCATCAGTCCACACAACTTCCCCTGCACTATTATGTACCGACCATCAACATCCATCTCCACATGTGATGTTTCAAACACAAGATCCTTCTTAATCAAAATCATAACCCCCCTCGCATACGTGGAATATGACGATGCAAATTTTGCACCCGCCCATCTAGTGGCCTCTTTATCCACCGCTTGTTTGTTTAAGTGGGTTTCTTGTAACAACGCCACTTGCACACTGTGCCGATCCAAGAATGCAAGTACCTGCCTGTTTTTTGGGGGATTGTTCCATCCCCTGACATTCCATGTCATGCATGTCACCATACAACCCTCCAGCAGTATCTTTTGATGTTCAAACCCTTAGTAATGGCTATACCTTCTGCACCTATGCCACATAGAACACATTCCACCCATTTCTGCTCTCTGCACTGCAAAAAGCAACCATGAATTAGTTCCCCAACAAAGCCCCCCACCCACTTAAGCATTCCAATCATGCTAGGGCACCCCAATACAAGAAAATTCAGAAACAAAGCCTCCCTCCCTTCCCGGCGAGAGAAGCTATCCCTCTCACGTCCTACACAGCTTTTGAGGAAAAAACGCGGGTTGTTCCCTCCTGGAGGACACCAGTCGCCCACTTACCCAATGGTGGTACCAAGGGGGGTCAGGGCAAGTCCATAGTACCTTCCCAGCACATCCAACATTATTATACCTGCAGCGATGAACATGTCAATAACAACCCCTGCTAGGCGTCAAGCACATATCATCCTCCTTCCACCAATAAACAGCAGATCATTGCATACAGCAGTCACTCCCATTTGTGTCGGAGGCCAGAGAGAGGGCTACACAGCACAAAACAGTCAAGTACATTTGTAGTACTCATAGGCCCGCATCCCCAACCTCCCCTTATACCATATTGAACAGAATGTGGTTATATATATCAGCACTGCCAACATCAGGACCAAGATAGCACCTCAGCGAACAATTGCATATATAGATGCATCCAGATAAGTCCAGCTGTCCATCACCCCTTCACACATGTATTAACAGTGCATAATGCAGTCCTTGACAGTTTCTTTTTGACTTGCTGGAACTCTCGCCGAGCCTGTTGCACCGCAACTGTAAAGTCTGGAAACAATGCCACCTCCATCCCTTGGTAGCTAGTGGTGCCCAACTCCAGTGCACGGCGGATGGTCACATCCCTGTAGCGATTATTTCTAAAGCCATGCGATGATTGGAAGCGGAGGCGCCCCCGGGACAGGTCGAGGTGCAAGAGACCAGTACGCCCTCTCCATCACAAGTACATTGGAAAAAAATTCTGCACCCAGCATGGTCTTGAGCATGTCTTCCACATTTAGCTCCAATTTGCCTGCGTTGGTGGATTCAGGCACTCCCATAATACGCAAGTTGTTTCGGCGCGGTCTCGCCTCTAAATCCTCATTCTTTGCCCATATGACCTCTAAGTTCTTCTCCACCTCAGTGCAGAATTTCGTGACACGTTCCACCCTGTCCTCAGCTGTGGAGCTCCGTTGTTCCGCCTCCGTCAAACCTACTCCATGCTGGTCTAGCTTTGATGACATGGTATCCATCCGCAAATTTATGTTATCTATTTTGCCATCAATTGTTTGAAGACTCTGCTGCATCGCCAATAACATTTTTTCCAGCTTAGATTTACTACCAGATTCCATGTCCATTTCCGTATCAGAGGCTGCCTACTTTTGCAATTTCTTCAAGCGCTTAGATTCAAAGGAGAGCATAGATTGGCGGTGCTTGTCCGGCTTACCCATCCTGCCACCAGGATATACAATCTGTTATGCACACCACCCGCCAGGTGACTAGCCAGGGCAGGCAAGTCTTCCACTCTCTGACAGCGCCACACACCATTCAAGTTGGTCACGCCCGGCGCAGGTATCCGCACTCAAGGCCCAATCTCCCAACAAGTTGTGCATCGTAGTCCAGCAGCTTAGCTGCGGCCGCTCCTCATCAATACCGGCGCAGTAGCACTCCCCAGGATTCTCCAACGCTGTGGCTAGCGTCCCAATGCCCAGGCCTAGAGGTCAGCACACCACGTGGCGCACCAGCAGCACCGCAGATGGATCCTCCAGCAGCCATCACTCCAGTTAACTAGGCCTAAAACTGCTCATACGCGGGCATCATGCCAACAGCAGCCCCCAGTAGCAAAGACACACCGTCCAGTTCCACAAGCCAACGGACCGCAGAGCATCAGACACCACCGACCTCCACTTCACTATCAAACAAGTCAGGGGAGAGCGCAGGTCCAATTCTAAAATTGCACAAACATAATAGGCGCCTCCATTAATATTAAAATGTGACCGTTAGTTTCATTTGCAGCAGAGGAACACAGTCACCTGCAATACAGCCCCCACTGTCACATGCGCCGCAGTTCCACAGCCTGATTGTACCGCAAATGGCCCCAGTGTATTCCCTGTTGCCATCGTGCACAAAGACCGATCTTTCTACGTGGCTCCCCGCAGGCGCTCCACTCCTCACGGCTACCTGCCTCTCCGCGTTGCCGCTGATGAGCTGCCCGACTCCCGCCCGGGCCACACCCGCTGCTCACAGAGCCGCACACAGTGCCGAGCACCGGCCTCAGACAGCCGCCTCTAGTGCCCGCATTGCTAGGTTGACGTCCGGCCCCTCTCCGGTCCCAAGGGGGATTGGGGGGGGCAGCCGACCGAAGGAAGGTCCCCCCCTCGGGCAGTTTGGGGGGGTTCGGTGGGGGGGTTTCTAGCAGCTTCCTGCAGATTGTTCTGGAATTGGGCTTCTTTTCCCAACCAAATGGAGCCCAAGCATAAATGCTTGCGGCTCCTTCCCCCGGCCACCATTTTAGGTTTGGTGACCTGGTGGCCGGGAGGTAGTGTTCTGAATTTTTTGAGGTAGTGTTCAATTTGGTAATTTTAGAGCTTTATTATTTGGTCTTTTCGACGTCTAATTCTTTTTGATAATGGCGGCTGAAGACTATAGAGTTTTAGAAGCCATTCGGCTTCTTAGTGAGGCAGGAAGGCTTGACTTAGTCATTGGTAATGTGGAGGGCCCGTCGCAGCCTCACAGTCAGGCCTCAGCTGGAGTAGCGGCTGTTATGGCGGCCTGTGTTACCCCCAAGCGTCCCCCCTCGGGGGCTTTGAGTTCGGAAGCGTTTGGAAGGTGTGCAGAGTGTTAAGGCACGGAGGCCTGATGAAGCGGCGAGCGTCGATGCTGCGCGGCCTTCTGAGGCGGTAAGATCTGTTCAAATAGGGGCTTTAGCTGTTGTGGGGCCGCGGGGCTGTCTCAAGTTCCGGCGGTTTCTTGGCAGGCGGGCTCTGCTCCTGCGCAGCGGGGGAAGAAGGGTTCACAGCGCTGCGGCCAGAAGCGTTTGGCTTCGGCCTCCGCGGCAGACTCCTCAACGTTTTTGGGGGGAGGGGGGGGGAGGAGGTGCCGTGTGTTGTTTGCTCCCCGCCTCGCCCTCCGTTTAATATTTTACCGGTTGTCAGTGAGGGTCGGTGTTTTTCTGCCGTTTCGGCGGGTGAGCTTACGCCGCATGTGAGTGTGTTGGGGAGGGGGGCGAGGTTGACACCGACCCGTTCGTCTCTTGGAGAACTGGAAGGTGCTGCGAGGCATGAAGGGATGCAGGTTCAGCCTGCGGCAGAGGTTTTTAAACAGGTGGCACTGGGGCATTTTAGCCCTCTCTTGTTTTCCCCGCCGGCATCCATTAGGGGTGAAGCTTTATCTGTTCAGAGTGGTTCAGTAGGGGAGGGTGAGTGGGCACAGATGGGAGGTTGGGAAGATTTGTCTTTTGGGGCTCGGGGTCGGGATGCTGGCATGTTAATTTGACCTGTTTTTTCCTTGGGGCCCAGCAAAGAGGTTTCTGGTACTTTGTTACAGTTTGGTGCTTTATCTTCAAAGGAAGGTGTGAGTAGGAGGTATGGGGTGGACGCTAGGTCTTGGGAGGGCCTTGATGTCTTTCCTTCCTGGTCTGAGGGTGTTCTTGAAGCTGGTAGGGACAGGAGTGGTGAGACTTTTGGTTGTCAGGAGGATTGGGGGGGGGGGGTTGTTAAGATTCTCCATCCTCAGTTGGTGATTCAGGTAAGGGAGCCTCGTGACGTAGTGGTTCAGGGACAGGTGGGGCCAGCTGGCCATGCTTTAGGTCCCGCGTCAGCTGTGTTACAGGCTATGCTTGATTACAGTAGTGAGGAGGAGGTGGTGGAGCCTTCCCCTCCTCCTCGCAGGGTAGGGTTTTCAACAGATGATGTGGTGTGGCAGGATAAGGGGAACGTAGGGGGAAATTGTTTAAGGGGGTCGTCTGGTTTTGGTACAGTCGGTAGTCAGGGGCCCGGCAAATCAGTCCAGCCTTTTTCTTTACAAGTTAGAGATCGGCGTGGGACTGCAGACTCGGTAGGGCGAAGGGTGGCCCATTTTCACCGAGGAGAAGGGAGGGTGGAGCCTAGCGTGGCACATTCCGTACCGTCGGGGGATCCCGGGGCGGTCAGCAGATGCAGGTCCGGGGCGACCTCGCTGGCCCCTATATATCCTAATACAAGGAGGATGGATTGGTCTGCTGAAGATCCCCTCGGAATCAGTCAAAGGTTGAGGGAGTACCGGCGGGTACAGTCGGCTCCCCCTTTAAGTGTTCAAAAAAGGGTTGGTAAGGCCCTTTCTGTTGTGGAGGAGCCTGGGAAGGCTCATAGGAGTATGTTGGTGTCAACCCCTCCCCAGATGAAGGAGCCATTGATTTTGGACTATGACGAAGAAAGCCCTGAGGAAGGGGAGCTGCGTGATACTGTGTCTGGGGGGGGGGGGCATTTTCATGCTTCTCGTAGTGTTTTACAGACACCGAAGGCGGTGCACCCAAAGAAAGTGGTGGAGTCAGGACCAGCTCGAGAGCGCGGCCCCGCAGGAAGGGTTCCTCGGATGGTGGACAACGTGGAACGATTGGCATGGAGGTCGGGCCAGGGCAAGCCCCCGTATTAAACCCAGGTGAGCTTGGTGAACCACGGGCCAAACCACAAATGGTGTCTGTGGGTATCGGGGTGAGTCTTTGGAGGGAGAGACAGAAGGAAAATTGTATAAGGGTCGTTACGTTAAGGATCAAGGAGTAGGCACAGGTGATGGAAAGGGTGCTGAGTGTGCCACAAACACAGAGTCTCTGGGGGGGGGACAGATCCATTGCATAGCAAGGAATTGAAAATTAAAAATTACCCTATATGGGTGTGAATAAGCCTTTGGGGGCACATTTAATGGTGTCTACTAAGGAGAGAATTCGGAAAGGTGAGTATGTGGAGCTGTTGGAGTTGTTCCATAGGGAGGTGCGCTCTAAGGAGGGCTCAAAGGGGGAGGAGTATGAGCTGGCTAAGCGCCCTAAAGAACCGCTGACCATTGAGAATTGGACGTCAGCTTTTTTGATATATCCTAGCGTTTATGCAAAAAGTTTCCCGAGCGCTGTGTTGCTCTATTTAAGTACATGGATGTTATCAGAAAAGAACAGATCACTGGTAGTGGCTTTGCATGGGCACAATATGACAAAGAGTTTAGGGAGCGTATGGCTTGGGACCCTGATGCCAAGTGGGGCGAATTGGACACAGACCTTTGGCAACACCCCATGGGTGTTTCTGTTGGTGGTAAGACTATTTTTACTGCTAGTGGCTTACCTTTAGTTTATCGGCCCTTTCAGGGAAAGCCCACCAGGGGAGGGGTGGGAAGTTCAGCGGTCACACAGTCAGGAGGGGGAGCATGTTGGGACTTTAACAAAGGTCTGTGTTCAAGGGAATACTGCAGATTTCGACATGAATGCTCTCAGTGTGGTAGGAGACACCCATTGGTCAAGTGTTGGGGGCCTTGACCAGGGCAACAGTGGTCCCAGCAGAGTGCTAGCACGTCTGGCCCCTCTCAGCAATCCCAGGCAAACAGAGGGGGGAAGAATGCTCCAGGGGTTGGGCCCAAAGGCTCGTACTCCGGTTAAGCTCGATCATTTGACAGACAGTTTGAAGTGGTATGGGGATGTGAGAGCTCAACAACTTTTGCTGACAGGTTTTCGAGAAGGTTTCCGACTGGGTTATTCAGGGCCTCGTTTGCCGCGATGATCCAAGAACTTGAAGTTGGCTGATGAGCTCAAATCAGTGGTGCAGGGCAAACTAGATAAAGAAGTGCAGGAAGGTAGGATGGCAGGACCTTTTGATGATTGGCCTTTGGAGGACTTGATCAATTCACCCATAGGAGTCGTTCCCAAAAAAGAGCCAGGGCAGTATCGGTTAATCCAACATTTATCTTGGCCAGAAGGGGCATCAGTTATTGATTTCATTGATGAAGAGTCAGCTTCAGTGTCCTATTCATTGGTTGCTGTGGCAATGTCTTTAGTGGTGACAGCAGGCCCTTCAGCGGAAATGGCAAAATGCAATATAAAATCAGCATTTAGACTGCTTCCAGTCCATCCTGAAGATTGGAGTCTTCTGGGCATCCATTTTCATGGAAAATGGTACGTGGACAAGGCACTGCCAATGGGTTGTTCAATCTCCTGTGCTCTTTTTGAAACTTTTAGCACTTTTTTGCAGTGGTTTTTCATACATCAATCTGGTCATGAGCTAGTGACACACTATCTAGACGATTTCTTTTTTGTGGTGCCCCAGGGATCCTCTAAGTGTCAGGCAGCATTGGACAAATTTCAAGACCTTATGGAATATTTGGGAGTCCCACTGGCGCCAGAAAAGACCATGGGTCCTTGCGCGACCATGTCTTTTTTGGGCATTGAGCTTGACTCAAGAGCAATGCAGGCTTGTTTGCCACAGGATAAGAAAGTGAAAATGCTGGATCTTTTACAGTCCATGTTGTCAAAGCCAAAGGTTACAGTGAAGGAGGTGCAAGTCCTGTTGGGGCATTTGAATTTTGCTTGCAGGTTTGTAAGGGCAGGTATACCTTTTTGCAGGCGACTGGGCAGGGCTCTGTCGGGTCATCATTTGCCTCATCATCGTGTGAGACTGTCTGCTGGGGTGAAGAAGGATTTACGGATGTGGTCCACCTTTTTGTATTCTTTCAATGGAATTCCTTTGGCTCAGGAACAAGACTGGTTGTGGGAGGTTCAGATATTTTCAGATGCGGCAGGCAGTGATGGTTTTGGCTTGTATTGGCAAGGCAAGTGGTGAGCGGAGAAGTGGCCTGAGCAATGGAGAGGTGGAGGCGGAAGTATCGCCTTCCTGGAATTGTTTCCAGTGGTGGTGGCTTTGACTTTGTGGGGGCAGGAGTTGGCGCACAAAAATGTTCTGTTTCGAATTGACAATCGGGCTGTGGTAGACATTATCAACAAGCAGTCCGCTAGGGATACTCAGATTCTGAAACTGCTGCGAGTCTTTGTGTTGGGATGCCTTAAGTATGACATCAGCTTCAGGGCCTTACACATTCCTGGTGTGGACAATGACATTGAGAATGCTTTGTCTCGTTCGCAGTGGGAGAGATTCCATGGGCTTGCCTCGGAGGCGGACAGGGCCCCGACACCCATGCCGGAGCACTTATGGGAGGTCGGCAACACAGGGTCGTACAATTGGTGGTAGGTTCGTTGTCTTTATCTACTCAATCTGCATATGAGCTGGCTTGGAGGGAGTTCTTGGCGTCAGGGGCTCGCAGACGTGCACCAGGTTGGAGGCGTTTGGAGGATTTAGTTCAATTTATTCTGTATCTGATGGACAAAGGGTTATCCTGGGTCACCATTGCTGGGAAATTAGCGGGCATTTCCTTTATGGGTAAACTCCTTTGGGGTTACTCTCCTTCGGCTGGTGAAGTGGGGAAGAGACTGTTGGAAGGGAGGGCTCGTGAGCAAGGAATGCGACAGTCAGTTAGGAACCCTTTGTCCTGGCAAAATTTGACCCGGGTGGTTGCGTCACTCCCTTTTATTTGCAGAGATTTTGAGGTTTTTCTGTTCTCCACCCTCATGGTGTGGATGTTTTTTAGTGCATTTAGGGTTTCAGAGTTGTTGGGTTCTAGAGCTAATTAGGGTATTGGGTGGGGAGATGTCCATTTGTCTGAGAAAGGTGTTCATTTATGGCTGCATCGTTCAAAAACTGATCAAAGAGGTAAAGGCAAAGGGGTTTGGTTAGAAGCTTCCTCCCCCCCAGGGACATGCCCTTTACATTGGGCCAGGAAATGGTGTTCTGTTTCTGGTGGAGCTCTTGAAGCTGGCGTTTTTCAGCATGCAGATGGCGCCAGAGTCACTGAATATCAATTGTGCATGGTTTTACGCAAAGCTTTGAAGAGTATTGGTTTAGATGACAAGAAGTATGGCACTCATTCTTTCAGAATTGGAGCAGCGATTGAGGCACATAATCGGGGATGGTCTGGGCAAGATATCATGTGCTTAGGGCGTTGGTCATCCAGGTGTTTTCAGCGCTATGTAAGAAATGAAACGGACGAGGTGCTTGCGTCATCCTCGTTGTCTTAAAATCTGATGCTGCTTTTCTCATTTCAGGTTCGGTGGCTGGTCCTCGGTCAACCTCTATGACCATTTGGATTGTGGGTCATTTATTCGTGAAGCGGGCACAGATTCATGCACGGAATAGTTATTTTGGTTCAATGCTTGGTTTTAATGAGCGTGTTTTCAATGTGATATGGAAGGGTAGAGGGTGTATGTGTTGGAAAGATTTGATTCCTGCTCTTAATTCCTGGTTGGGTGGGGGCCATTGTCCTGATGTTTTGGTAATTCATCTTGGGGAATATGATTTGCGCAAGGTGAAAGGAGTGGTCCTTTTACGAGCAATGAAGAAGGATCTTTCTCTTTTGAAGCAGCAATGGGCGGGTTGTCATGTTTTCTGGACGGAATTGGTCCCTAGGAGATCTTGGAGAGGGGCTATCAAGCCCAAGGCAATTGATAAGGCGAGGAAAAAGCTTAATTTGGAGGTTTCCAGGTTTTGTAGAGATTTGGGTTTTGGTCGCTTGACACATAGTGACATTCGCTATGATACAGTTGAGTTCTTTCGTGATGATGGTGTTCACCTTTCTCGGTTGGGCATGGATCTATATCTTTTGGAGTTGCAAGAGGTTTTGTCTCGCTGTTTGAAGATTCAAGAGTTCTCTGGCTAATTCCACCCTGTTTTTGTTCTTGATGTCTTTTTCTCTGTTTTGGAGGGGGGAGGCAGAAAGGGGGGGGGTGTAGTTCTTCCCCCCCCCCCGCCGCTTTCTGGGTGGCGGGGTTTAGTTGTGTTTTGTCAGGCTTGGCAAGTTTGTGGTTGGTTTTTAATTGGTTGGCACATTCGGCAGGGGGAATTGGGCATGATGACGTGTGGGGGATGGATACATAGGTTGGGGGACCAAGAGAGGTTTGAGAGCAAACTGTGGAGTTTGTTTTATGGTTTGGAAGGTTGATAAGTTGAAATGTTTATGCAGGGGTTTTGCATTGATGGATTTTGTAATGATGTAATGTTCGAGTGGGGGCGGGGTCAATGACGTTTTAGGGGTGGGGGTGGGGTGTGGGATTTTAAGGAAGTTATTATTTAGTGAGGTCTAGTTTTGTAGGCGTTGGCCGAGGTTTTAAATTTGTTAATGTGCACCTCTTTCAATAAAGCGGCCTTTTTCACACACAAAATCTTGTCTGGTGGTCTGCTCACCCCCCCTCACCCCTCCCTCCCAAAGGTCTCCTGTAGCAGCAGTCGGGCTGCGCCGCATTAGGCCGTGCGGCTGCCGCACGCCTCCCCGCCAACAGTCCTACGCGCACGATCGGGCCTCCACAACCGCTGTTGACCACCTCAAAGCAGGTCCGCAGGGTGCCGTATCGGTTCAGTACACCCGCCTATGCCTTCCGCACTCACTGCACCGCAGACCGCATTCCAGTCGCAGGCAGGCGCAGCGTCAGCACAGCCAGGCTTTCACACCACCGGTGTCAGCACTCGACTGCTGTCATTTTAGGGTCCGTCAGACAGAGGCAGTTTTGCAGCTTTCCCTTGGCACAGCGGCTGAATAAACCTCATTAATCGGTACAGCGAGCGATACCGGTGCCAATGCGCTGTCACTCCAGTTCAGATGACTGGGAGAGTAGTAGGATAATTAACGGAATGAGACACCGACCAGCAGCACTGCACTAATGTGCGGCCATCTTGCTTCAGGCTCACTAGCGCCCGCCCAAGTGCTAATATAATCCTTAATAGGTTCATATGAATTTCTAAGTCCAACAATTCCCTCCATAAAATAAAGTCTGTCAACTTTGTCTAAAGCTGTAGAGGCTGTTACAACATAAAGGCAGCATAATGAAGGCTGCATTAAAAGTGATAGAGGACAAGCAGTTAACCCGACACACAATACAGGGCATGCATAGAATGAAAGTCATTTCAGCTTGAAGACTACAAACTTGGAGCCAAAGCGTAAAGTGAGATCCTGGCAGCCTAATTGACAATGGCTTGCTTAAGCTCATGTACAAAGTACATATACGGGCATATTTTCCATTTAGCACGAAAGTGTTGGAGTTTTTGTTTCTACAGAAATTGTTATCCCCCCGTCCCCTCCACAAGGCTAAGCGGTTTTTTCGGGATGTTTGGGGTAACCATGCTCTAACCTCTTTTTTTCCCAAAATAACGTATCTACGAGAAATGTGGGTCTTTTTTTCTTTTTACAACAAAAAGCACCCACGGTTTGTAGAATGCTCCGGGGAAAAAATTAGAAAATAGCCATAATATTGCAAAATGTAGTTTTTTGGGGGACAAATGGGAAAAAGTACCCTGCAAGAAAGTACATATTTTTTCTTAAAATGGCATTCGAGAAAGGTTTGCTGTGCTAGGATCACTATCTCCCAAGCTTTCAGGAACAAGCAGAGGTATTAAAAAACAATTTATTTACCACACTGTTGTATTTTTGTCTGAGGAAATCTTCTTTACCTAATTTTTGCGTTTTCAATCTACCATCAGTTTATACTGGAAACAGGTGAGAAAACCATGGGTGATCACAGAAAGCAATACTTTTCCCAAAAGGCAACAACATTTTGAGTTCAAAAAAGGGTCCTTTGTGTAGATACTAAAACAAGCATTTACAATGCAATGGTCTCTGCATTGTTAAAGTTAGAGCCATTGGCATTGCTCATGACATTTTTTTTATTTATGTTTTTGTTTTGAAAACATAAATAAATGACATTGTCATTTACAATGCCAATAGCCTAATAGCTCGCAAATGCGAGACCTATTGCATTTGCACCCACACAGAGCCACCCACACAAAGCCACCCACACACACATACAGAGCCGCCCACAGAGAGCCATTCACATAGAGCCACCCACACACACAGACCCACCCACACAGAGCCACCTACACAGACAGAGCCACCCACGCACACACAGACAGAGCCACCCATGCGCACACAGACAGACAGAGCCACCCACGCACACACAGACAGACAGAGCCATCCACGCGCACACAGACAGAGCCACCAACACGCACACAGACAGACAGAGCCACCCACGCACACAGACAGAGCCACCAACACGCACACAGACAGACAGAGCCACCCACGCGCACACAGACAGAGCCACCCATGCGCACACAGACAGAGCCACCCACGCGCACACAGACAGAGCCACCCACGCGCACACAGACAGACAGAGCCACGCAAAGACAGAGCCACACACACAAACACGCACACAGACAGACAGAGCCACACACACACACACACAGACAGACTAAGCCACACACACGCCTGCCCAAGTTATGTGATCAGTTGTTACTATTACTGCATCCAGATATCAGTGTACTTGTTTGTGATTGAATATCAGTATCATCATGAGATACTAAACACAGTTTTGAGTTGGAAATGGAAAGTAGCATCAAAAGAGATAGAAGCTGAAATTATTGGCAAACAGGTCACCTTGTTGTAAATGGGTGCCACTGGTCACACTGCAGAGCGTGGGGTTGGAGTGGGCTGAGGGGTGGCGGGGGCCTTCTTCATCGGCACCAGCGCCAGAGGTCCTTTGGCCACAGTTTATAATTCCACATTGAAATGGTGTCGTTTTAAAATACGATTTGTCAATTAAGTTTTGCTTTGCGGTGCATTAACCCAGCTTTGTATCCCTCGGAGGTCGATAAAATAAACATATTTAATATTTGCACCAATTTACTGAGCACCCAGAGATGGCAGTGTTCGCTTTATGTGCTATAAAATATTAGAGATTAAGAAAGACGAAATTGTTAGGTTAAAAATCAATTGTATTAAAATACAAGTCTGGTGCTGTATACATGAACCCTGCAGCAATGTGAAAAAGGGCACAAGACCACTTGCCATTGGCTCAGGGACCCTTGATCTAGGTTCCCAGACTAAAGGTGCTACACTGGGATCTTCAAGTTTTACAAACCCACCACAACATTTGGCAGTAGTCTTTCATTTTAAAACCAGAGTGAGTCTCCTTCGGGCCCCACAAACTGAGCCAAGCAATGACCCACCTTCTTAAGACTCCATTTTTTTTTCCAGGATGTGGGACCATGTCACTTTGCCATGTAATGGCGGCCACAACATTTTCTTCTAGGTGTTAACAGCCAATCAGTGGCAACCATACTTCCTGCCACAGTTACAGTCTTACTTCTGGCTGATGAAAAAAGCCAAAAAGAGTAATATCTAGGGTCAACATTTATAACTAGGTCACGGGACCAGATGATTTTCAAGAGTGTCCACAAACTCGGTTTTGGGTATACAGTCTAAAGTGGATGAAGCAAGAAACACCTGCCTTGTCTAATGTTTCCAAAATGTGGGTCACCAGATGATCTGCAAGCCCGTGTTTTAGGAAAATCCATACTACCAGTTCAGAGATCATGATCTTGATTTATAGAGTGGCTCAATTTGAAGACAACAAAAATAATTTTCTAGTGCTAATTTCTGAAAAAACTACTGAACTGATTTACAGACCAAGCACAGGCATTTCATTGGATAAAGTTCTACTTTCATGCTAAGTTTGGAGTAATTCTGTTTAGTCATTTTTTCCTACATTGGTGAGCAAAGAATCCAATTGGAGTTAAAATGGGAAATGTAACTTTGACACTTTAGTTTTTTGCCCCTTGCTTGACTAAGCAGCACATAACTTGCCATGCCTGCCTCTTTCAAACTGGACAAACATTTTTTGGAACGTTTTGTGTAGATTCTAACAATTACAAAGTTATCATAAAACCAAACAAAATACAAATACTTTTCGCTTCTAATACATCAAACAACCACAGCTACAGAGATGCTATCATTAATATAGCGAATCCTTTGCCATTAGATTGTGTTTCCTGGCTTTCTCCTTCCAAGGTCTCCACCTCACTACGAATGATAGAAGAGATGGAAGTAGATCAGGTTACAAAAAAAGACATACAAGGCAACTACAGGCAGAGGTTGTGAGTTATAGAATTGCAAATAAGACAAAGAGGTAATAAAGTACAACAATATCATGTGCCAGCAAGATATTGACATCTGAGGTCACTTAGGCAAGGATATCAAAAGAGTTCTTCAGCAGATGAGCTAGGAACAAAATGGGAACACCAAATTCTATTGACCGAAAAGGCAAAATGCTCCCTTCCTTTCTGACCAAATGTATCATCAATTGTAGGTTAACACATTCTGCAGTTAAAAAATCATGCGGTGAGGGGAAGACCCTATGAGGCCCTTAGAATGTCTGATATATTTAGCGTGGCTTCTGACTATTAACGGCCTCTTGCCTGGATTAATCCCTCACATACCTAAAAGCCTTTAGAAATAACGTGCCTGAGGCTTAGTGCATGCTTTCAAAGGCTTTTTGTGTTCCACCCGTAGACAGTTATATTTGGCACATTAAAAATGAAAAACAAGAGCGATCCTTCCCATTGTCAAGCTTAGAAATCAGCATAAAGAAAAAAGGCACGCTGGCAAGCATTCAGGTTTCGCTGAGGATAACATCTCGCGAGCATTACACATTGACGGCCCAAACTCATATGTCCTCAGGATACAAGATGGGATTTGAAGCATTGACGCAAAGTTTTCTTTCGCGTAAGGACGGTGTTTCAGATAGGACCACAAAGTGAAATGCATTTCATATGCAGATCGTCAGAGGAAATTGTTCGTTTTATTAGCAAATATTAATCATGCCCTCGACAGAAAGCAATGAGAAATGTTATGCTTTACTTTCAGAGTGTCTTTATAATAGCCTTTTAGCGTTTGCTCTTTTGTTGAGGGCAAAACGTTTGGAAAGTGGTTAGAAGCACAAAAACTAACACTTGGGGTTGTCACCAGTGGAGGAGCGTAAAAGTGGTTTACGAGTTTGACTTACCAAGTAAGGGAAGCGAGCAAGTGTGCAGAGCAAAAAGGAGGTTCGGGAGCGTCCCCCACCCCTAAAAAGTTTGAGAAAACAAGAGACAAGCATGCTGACATCCGTGAAGCCGGCCAGGAAGAGAGCAGTCATCGGCGCGCGGCGGAGACGCTGGCGCCGTGAGCCTGCGTGCGACCAAATCCGCTCGTGGCCAGCTCTTGTCGCTCCCTCTCCCATTCAGAATGCTGGGCGCGTGCACAGCTCTCGTCTCCCTTTGTCGGCTGAAACGATTGCTATAGTTCTCTGCCGAGAACGCGCTTCGAGCGTCTCTAAGCCGAGACCTAAAAACTAACTGGTGAAATAAAAAATAATGAAAATGAATAGCAAAAAGTAGTCATTGGTGATAATGTTTTTACCAGTAATTTTTTTTGTCATGATGGCATATTCACAAAAGCAATACACCAAAATTAATGAAAATGAATAGGTGAAAATAGCCATCAGTGATACCGTTTTTACCAGTAATTGTTTTTGTCACAAGGGCCACTTTATAAAAGCAATATGCCAAGTCTATCAGGCCCTTCTGGCCAAAATGATATATAGGTTTTCCAAAAACACGTGAAACCCAGAGCTAACAACTGAGCTGCAGCATATAATGATTTTTCATCGTGTACCAACCATGCAGCAACCAATACAGTAAAAATGAGTGAACTAACAAGCATTGGCACTACCAATAGGTTTAGTTTAAGAATAAAAGTGCCTGTTGTGTCACTGATGGGTTTTGGCACTAATTAGTGATCATACATGCACTCTAACTACTCATTGCACTCCTGCATCCATTCGCCCACCCGCTGACACATTGGCTGACTCATTCCTGCATTCACCCTCTGACACAATTGCAGTCAAACGCATACAAACCCAAATATATATATATATACATTAAAAGAGTACAAGTGCAGTCTAAACATGATGGGGATATGCTTTCAATAATGAAAGTAAGCATAGCAGTAGATGTCTGCCATGCAGAGGTACTGTAAGTAATCTGCCGTTTTAACATTTCAGCATGGCCGCCACATTTAACCAGCATGTAGGCCATCTTGGAACTGTAAAACAATGCTACACCATTGACAAAGGCATTCCATAATTGTCTCCTGGTTTAGAGTAAGTAGCCATTTGGGATGCTGCGCACCTCAGATTAAATGAGCATCAAGCAAGTGACTGCCTGGAGAACTGTGGCTCCCTCTTAAGAAATGAAAGTGGAACTATAACAATAAAACAGGAAAATTGAAAACAAAAGGAGTGGAGAGCCCGCCTTGACACTGAAGCACGTTCATTTTCAATTTCACAGGCAAGAGATCCAAAGACTGATGTTGACTGAACCATAAATTTACGAAGTATACAAAATGACAGTAGGCAAAGTAAAACACTATCTCTCCTAAGAGGGCATATCAAGGATTCTCACAGTGCAAATCTTCTATCAAACGGGAAAAGTAGCACCAAAACCTTTGGATATTATAGTAACAAAATACCTGCCCTACAAGCTTTAGGACAGTGTCATAACAATCCACCCTTAAAAACTTATTACCTTTAACACAAGCTTTTCACAGTAAGTAATTAAGAACTGAGCAGCTCCGGGCAGCACAAGACGAGGGTAGTACATCGGCACTGGTTTTACTCGATCTTAGTGCCGCCTTTGACACGGTCTCCAGTAAAATTCTTCTCCAATGTTTGGAAGAGATCGGAGTCAAAGGTCTGGCCTGGTTCACAGCATTTTTGATCGAACGTTCTTTCCAGGTTCATGCCCCCCCTTATTTTTCTAATATCTACCCTCTAAAGTGCGGTATCCCCCAGGGCTCGGCTTTGAGCCCTACGCTGTTCAATGTGTTTGTCCGCCCTCTGGCTTTGTTAGCCAAAGAACGTAACATCAAAATGACATCATATGCGGACGACACCCAGCTGGTGTTTACTTTTACTAACAACCCGGTTACTGACCAACTGAAATTCCGTGAGGATGTCATGGCTATCTCTAACTGGATGACTAACAACTACCTGCAGCTGAATTCTGCTAAAACAGAACTGCTCCTGGTAGGCCGTGACACCCATAAATGGGACTCCCAATGGTGGCCCACGGCATTAGGCCCCAACCAAATAACACTGTCAAAGATCTAGGGGTCTTGATTGATACTGCCCTTACTTTTGAGCCTCATGCAAAGAAGGTGTCGGGGTCTTGCTTCGGGCTCCTGCATAGCCTCAAATCTATTCTAGGCATCTTTGACGCCTCTACCTGCGAACTGATAGTGCAGTCATTGGTTTTATCTCGTCTGGACTATTGTAATGGTCTACTGCTGGGCACTAATAAAACTGTCACAGCCAGACTCCAGGGTGTACAAAATGCAGCAGCACGCATTCTTTTTGCTGTACCCAGGTTATGTCGCACTTCCAATCTTCTTCGCCGTCTTCATTGGCTGCCCATAAGGCAAAGAATTCAATTTAAGACCCTATGTATCGCTCACAAGATCCTGCATAGCCAGAGTCCCCTAATTTTGCAGGAGCTTTGCACAGCCTATGTTCCTAGGAGGGCACTGCGCTCTGCCGATCTACATCTGCTGTACACTCCACGAGTCCGCCGTTGTAGAGCTGGTGGCCGATCTTTTAAAGCTCAGGCACCTGCACTCCATCCCCTGACTGTGCGCAGCACCAGCGACTATTGGATATTTAGGAAGCTGATTAAAACCTGGCTTTTACATTCATCTAGCTTCTCGCCTTCCTACCTTTCATCCGTTAGCGCTGGGACACCCTATTGCTGGGGCAGCCATGCGTGGTATAAGTTTCCATAACATAACATAACTTGATTTGTCACTTCATTTCATAATATACAGAAAACAACTCTGACAAAGTTTTCCAGTGAGCCCATAAGGCCTCTAGGCTTTTCCAATAGCCTGACACGACATACATCGCAGGTTTACTGAAGTATGTATAAACTGGCAACCATCAGGCATACATTGGAAACATTACAAACATGTATAAAATTACAGTTGGGAAAACAATATACAACCCCAGTCAAAAAGGCCTAACAAGAATCATCACAGTGAAATTCGACTCCCAGGTTTTGTCAGAAATGGGAGACCAAATCCCTTACCTATTATAGGAATATGTGAGATTACATGTAACCAAATATCCTTTCACAGTTTGTAGCATAATGTGGTAACATAATGAGAAAACAATCCGCTGTTAGAGGACTACTGGCCTTACCATATGCTGTTCACAATAAATAAGACAGGTATTTGTGAAAAAGTTGTTTAATAAATAGACCAGACCTATGGCATCTGACCTAACTTTTCCCTGCACATCAACCAAACCTACAGTTGTTTTAAGGACGACGTCACCATAACAAACTGGCATACAGTCATAAAATTTCAGATGGATGGGAGCATGGCCACACCGGCAACCAAGATGGCCCAATGCCATTGAAGCTCTGGCTAGCATCGCCCAATCATCCGCTTTATCAAGTAACTCCAAGCGCTGCTATGGGCCATTTCTTGCTAGGGAATCTATTTTAACTATATTCAGGTTGAATGTTGCTGCCACCAGCCTTCTGGCGGCCGCTAACTGGCCCACATTTACTACATATCACAATCTCGGCCCGATGCAAAGATGCCATTTTCTATATTTCGTTTTTTGTTTCTTAGCATAATCTAAGGAGACAAGTCGGCTGACTTTGAGTGGCCCCTGCATGCTGACATCTCTGTGAGGGGTATCCAGTTTGTGACCATGATGGGGGTCATATACTCTTACCCACCAGGTAAAGGAGTTAGATCATCTTGGCAGATCATATATTCAAACACTAGACACATAGGTTAGGGTTAGCATCGTAAGGGTACGCTCAATTGATATAACCTGTCTCAACAAGATAGTGGAACTCTTCGTGTTAATCACTGTGTTGACACTCATTATAACCTTTGTCTGCTTCAATATATTAATCATTAGAAGCCCATAACTTCTATACAAGAATCACTACAGATCAATGAGCAATGGAAATGTCTCTTCGTGTATTCTTTGAATATTTCTTTGAGTAGAAGAAAGCACGAGTGACTGAGCAAAAGTTTGAAGTCTGTCACCACAGTCCTGAGGGAACAGTTGTCATGTTCAGTGGTTGCCAGAACTGTACGCTCCCTGTTCAGGTTTAGGAGGGCCAACGGTGGCACTGTGAGCTAGCTGGTCCAAGGGACAACACATCCTAAGGGGGTGCATGGAATAAGTCTGGCACCGTCCTAAGTTTATGTTGCCTGCAAACATGCAGTTCCTACTGATTAGTGGAAACTACACAACACTATCATAGAATTTTTTCCACTAATGTTGGATTTGTGGAGAAACACTGTACCCTATGTGGGGCAGTCAAGGCCTATATCAGAGGGGTTTGTATCTCGGAACCTGCAGTATTTCTCAGCAGTATTTGTCAAGATCTCACCAAGGTTGAGATCAAACTTAGGGCATTGGACTCGATTGATAGAGCTATTCCACACACTCACCATCTCACACATTCCATGACCTTGCTAAACGTGAAACCGCTTACCAGGAGAAATATGCTAGGGCACGCAGGTATGGTGAGCACTGGCATGTTTTCTCCACCCCTTCTATCATGTCACATAAGTGACTCACTTGCAGCGACAGGATGGTACTGATTGTCTTGCCATACTGCCAGATATTACAGACTACTACAAAACACTTCACACTGCTTCCCCAGGCGGTGAAGAAGATGCACTGGCTGATTATTTATCGGAGGACATTATGGTCTGGCTCGAGGCTGGCCAACAACAATTTCTAGCCTCCCCATTACATGCGAGGAACTCTTATAGGCTATTGATGATCTGAGTGGTTCTAAAGTTCCCTGTCTACATAGGTTAACTGGAGACTTTTATAAAGTTTATAAGCCACTTTTAGTGCCTCGTTTTTTGGAGATGTAAGCGGAATCTCTTGACTACAGATCTCTCCCACCCACTAACGAGAAGCTGTCATCACGTAACTTCTCAAACCTAATAAACCTCCTCTTATCTCTGCTCCTCAGATCGTCCATTGTCCCTTAAAAACCATGATACTACGATATTGGCCAAGGTATTAGCCACTCGGCTTTCTTTATTAATGGATCGCATCATTTCTCCTATGTAGTCAAGTTTCATACTGCACCGCTCATTTCCATTCATCTTTGCACCCTTATCGCTGTGATCAATCAAATTTCCCCTACCACCCCATCGGCATGCGCCTTGTTAGATGCTAAAAAGGCATTCAATTCACTCAAATTGTCCTTCGTTCACGCTATGTTAGCTAAACTGGGAATCCCTAATGGTTTTCGTAATTTGATCCGCTTGTTATACCGAGACCCTATGGCCCGACTACGACTTAATGGTACACTCACATAGCCATTTCCCTCATCACAAAGAACTCAACATGACTGGCCCCTCTCTCCTCTTTTATTTATAATTGCCATGGACCCTTTAATCTGTCATCTACCGGAGAGCCATTTGCATAGGGGCCCCAGGTTCCCACGAGGGACATTATTAGATTCCCTTTATGCTAATGATATTATGCTTTTTGTTTGCGACCCTTCTTTCAATGTTCCTCCACTTGCTCATGAGGTGCACTGCGTTGCATTTTTTTGGGGGTCCATATTAACTGGAATAAATCTGAATTATATTTACTCACAGATGCCACACTACCTTCCGATTGTGATTTCCCCTGCAGTGATGTCCTGACTCAGGCAAATATTTTGTCATTCAAGTCCACAGAGCCCATTCTAAAGTCAAATGTCGCAATTATGGATCTACCCTAAGCAGACTCGAGAGGCAAGTGGAACGCTGGATTAAGCTTCCACTAGGTATGGCTGGGGGGATAACCATTATAAAAATTATTGTTCTGCCTCACTTTTTATTTAAAAAAAATGTAATATCCCCATTGCCCTTACTAACAATTTCTTCACTTCCTTGCGCAGTCTACTCATTCGATTAATATGGGCCGGCTTCGCATTCATTGGGATGTCCTTACATTTCCCTATGAGGACAGAGGTTTTGGAGTCCCTGATTTTTTACTATATTTCTACGTAGCCCAGGCCCATTATGCTTACCACTAGTATCATCCAGATGCCTGTCTCCTGTTCCTCAAATCCGGAGGGGCCCAGCTGTCACACCTTCAGATGTCCACTATACTGCCCCAGGCCTTCCGCAAGAAACTAACACCATACAAACGCTCACAACTACCCTCTGGGCTTGGTCTAAACATCTACGATATCTAGGAGGTGACACTCCATATTCCCCTCATCTTTTACTGATAAAGAATCCCAGGCTTCCGATCACTCTGGAACAACTGGTGCAGCGCTCTCTTTGTGCTCGATTTGCGGACCACGGGTGATCTATTTGCGGATGTTGTGCTCAAACCCAGTTCCACTATGGCTAAGTGGAGACAGTCCAGTCTATGTTTATGGAGAGGTTCAAATTTCACAGTTACATAGTACATCGTGTGTGTGGAGTGTTGCCCGCCTACCTGACTGAGCCGAAATATTTCCCACCACTCTCTTTAGTGATTGTTTCCCTGGACATGAGTCACCTTGTTTTCAAATTGTGCCACACTTCCTTACAACTGAAGCCCTCTGGTATACCATGGCCTGGAGTGCATGGGAACTTTACTTTGGTATTTCTATTTTAGATTAAGACCTGATATTACCACTGCACTTTCAGGCAATCACCACCATAAAATATGACACTATAAGTACCTCTACAGAGTCTACGCTACCCCAATGCTCTGGCAAAATTTGACCCTTCTAGATCTCACTGCTTCCCTAAGTTCCAGGCAGACCATGCATATTTTCTTCACTCTGCATATACCTTCACCAGGTGCTACAGCTCAGACAGTTACTGAAAATGGATTGGCCACTGTGAACCCTTCAAGTTAAACTGACACAAATGTCTCACCCCGTCTGGACCTCAACACCTGTTGCATTAGGTTGGTCAAAATCTTCAGATAACCCAAGTAACTCCCCCCCAATAAAACCAACACTAGCACACCACACAGTTATATCAATTTGAGTGTCCTTCTGAAACCGGTAGATGTATCCAGTCCATTAGACTCAGGCACACCCGCAGGGAACAGCCTCTGGAACTCCTTTTACAGGAAGTACCATGCCTATCACAACCCCACAAATTACCTTGCAACACAAAGATTAGACTTCCCAGAGACTGAATGTCGCCCCACTAAAGGCAGAGTTTAAAGAGATCATAAAGGGCAACGTAGGGTTGAATTTTTTGGGATATCATAATGAGAATGAGTTGTTTTACCACAGACAAGAGGCCGCGCGGGTGGCATGAATCTCTTTGCTGTAAACAGAAGAGATTTCCTTTTTATTTTTCAGCTGCAGGAGCTGGGGAAAAGCTTCCCCCTCTTTAGGTTTCACCTGGCCGTAGCACTGCGCAGCAGTGCTCGCACAGGCGAAATCTTTTGATGTACAGTAAGGGGCTTTGTCCCGCCTCTCTCTTCCATTGGCTAGCTCCATAAATGGAGGCTAGTCATTGGAAGAGATGGTTGTCAATTACTCTTTCCCCAGTCACAACGCAATTCGGGGGCGTTTCCGTGTCTTTTTTCAAGTCCCGCCCCACACCCTCCCTCTCTCCGTCCCGTTGTCCGTGCCTTATCCCTCCCGCCCGCCCACTGTCCGTGCCTCCTCCCTCCCGCCCGCCCATTGTCCGTGCCTCCTCCCTCCCGCCCGCCCACTGTCCGTGGCCTTTTTTTACTGCAGTTTAGTTGTGTGCAGCTGAGCCAAATGCGGCATCAGCAGAGGGCTGGGCTGCAGCCAGGAAGCAGTGTCCTGCCGGTGATCCAGAGAGAGACGGGTCCTGTGTGCCTGGAGACCCACCAGCTAGATGTAGTGCTTCGTGCTCACTTCTTGTTTTATTTTGCTTTAGTCCTATTTTAATAAGACTCCCTAAATTCGCGTGACTTCGACCAGTTAGTTCTTTTCACAGGTGTCTGTTGGTGCTGCTTGCAAATGTGTCATCTCATTGGTCCACCTTAAGGGCTCCCGCCTACCGAGCCAACCCTGAGGGGCGTGGCTGGCCGCAAGCTTCAAAAGCAGAGCACTGACGAATCTCATCTTGAGTTGAGAGACAGCCTGAGAGAGCATCTCGCCGCACCAACCACCTGTAACCAGAGAGAGCTTCGGAGATCCCGTCCCAGGGAAGAGTCTGAGAGCAGAGACAGCCAGAGAGATCTCCAGAAGAAAAACAGACTGCAGGAAGAGCTTCTGACACCGGCAGAACCAGAGGGAGTGACAACCCCTATCACGGACAGAGACATACTGACCCTTTCACCGGACAGACTGACGGACCCTTAACAATAAAAAAAATATATCAGGCCGGGTCACCTTAGCTATTTGAGGGTTTCACCAGAGAGACGGGGACAGATCGTGAGAAAGATAAACTGACGGACCCTTTCACCAGAGAGATTGACGGACCCTATCACCATCAAGAAAGTAACAGACCCTGTCTCAAGAGAGAGACTGGCAGAGAGCGTCATCTGAGAGCAATCCTGACGGACCTTGGTTTGAAAAGACATACTGACAGAGACTGTTAGTGTAGTGCAAGGCTGACGGAGGCTGTCGTCAGAGATAGCCTGACACAAAATATCCTGTCATAGTTTTAAAGTGATTGACCCAGCCGCCAGCGAGAGCTGTGCACAGTTGCCACTGACAGACAGAGCTTGAACAGGCAAGCCGAGTCAGCAGCAGCGGGGATGGCGTGGAATCAGATACAAGTAATGTTTGAGCAGCAGGCGCAACTCATGGTGATTCTGGAGCTTTACCAGACCCCGGCAAACAAGCTGGACGCCTGGATCGAGCACCGCCTGCAGCCCAACGAGAACTTCAACTCCCAGGTGCGAGACGCCATCGACAGGATCGCGACATTCCTGAAAGAGAACTGCTTCAAGACCACTAAGGTGCACAAAGTGGTGAAGGTGAGTCCCCCTCCTCCCACAGGGAAGGGAATACCTCAAAGTCGGCAAGGTGAGCCCCACCAGGGCCTTCGCTGGGCAGGGGCAGAGACCAGTGGGCAACTGCAGTGCGGGGGTGGGGGCTCTTGGGGCGCTCTCAGGCCACGAACAGGGGGCACAGCACGCACCAGTCTTTCACAGCCAGGCCATGGCACATTGGTCCTCTCCTGATCCCTGCTCATCTAATTTGAGAGCAAGGTGTCTTCTTGCAATTGTGCCCACGGGTCACAGCAGTGACTGAGGTGCAAGTCCAGCATGTTAGTGGGGGGTCGATATCATTTAAAAGCAGGGGGTCTGTGTGGTGGGTGGGTGCGTGTGGCTCTGTGTGTGTGTGGCTCCGTGTGGTTCTGTGTGTGTGTGGGTGCAAATGCAATAGGTCACGCATTTGCGAGAGATTAAGCTATTGGCATTGTAAAGGACAATGCCATTTATTTATCTGTTTTCAAAAACAACACATAAATAAAACGTTTGTCATTTACAATGCCGATAGCTCTAACTTTTGCAAAGGCGAAACCGTTGCATTGTAAATGCTTGTTTTTCAGTGTAATGACGATCTGCGAGCATGGCACACCAACGTCATTACACTGAAAGTGAGAGTGAAATGAGCCACTCTGCTTGTTTCATTTTTACTGCCTGCGTGCTCTCCGGGCTATCTTAGCACATACAGAGAGATGGGAGAGGTGTCAATAGAAAGGGTAAAATCTGCTTTTTCAAATGGTACCTTTCCCTGGTGGATGACTGCTTGGGGATTGCCACAGGAGGGTGACCCCAAGCTGGCCTAGTCTCTCTGGTCCCCGGGGGAGGGGAGGGGGAGGAGAAGAAGGGACAAAAGCCCTCAATCTGCCCAATCGGGGGGGGGGGCAGACATCCCACTAAGCACTAGGGAGTATTTTCTTTAGCCAGAGTAGGGTTTGGGTTTGCGCAAAATGGGCATACCAATGCCACCACCTTGATCAAAAACAAATGGACAGTCTTTCTGACCCCCCACCCTGGGGCATATGGGGGCAAAAGACCCCAATCTGCACCTCAGGGGGGGCAGAAAGCCCACTAGGCACCAGAGATATGTTTAGGTTCATGTCAGAGCGCAGCTCCTTAGGCAAGGGTTGCTCCCCCCCTTTTTTGTGCACACATTTTTGCCATTTCTTCCCACCTTGGGGGCAGATCAGAGATACTTTTAGGCTCATATCCCCCCCAGGGACATATGAGCCCCTGGGGACAGAAAACTACTAGCTAAAGTTTCTGTGTATGAACTGGAGTTCAGCTGATGGTCTGTGTGTACTGGTGTTTGGCTGGCTGTGTGTGCACCTGCATTTTGCTGGTGGTGTATGTGGACTTGTGTTTAACTGGCAGTGTGCATGTGGACTAAAGCTTGGCTGGCAGTGTGCGTGGACTGTCGCTTGGCTAGCGGTCTACGTAGATGGCACATGTCTGGCGGTGTCTGTGGACTGTCACTAGGCTGGTGGTGTGCGTGCAGTGTCACCTGGCTGGCGACGTCCCTGGATGGTGCTTGGCTGGCGTTGTGCGTGGATGCCACTTGCTAGTGGTGTGGCTTTCATGGATCCTCCAGTGTTTTGTTTACCCATAATCCCCTGCAAATTTGAAATGTAGCTAACTTGTCACACCTTCCTCACATATTTGTGAGGAAAAGTTGTTGGATCACTGCGCTGGAACAAATTTTCCACCATCCAGCGTTCCCCTCAGTCTCCTGATAAAAAGGATACCACACTTGTGTGGGTACCCAAAGCAGAGAACCCCAAAAATGAAAAATTGAGTGGGAACCAACGTGGGTCCAAAAGTGCAGTTTTTTGTCATAAGTTTGTAGGCTGACTCTATACATAGGGCAACCACACAAGTGAGGTATAATTTTTATCGCTGGGTGGTAGCTAAATTGTGCCGGCGCGGCTATCCCAGACAGAAATGTAAGGAAAATGTGATTTTTTCTAAAAGCTAAATTAGATATTTTCAAGGAATTCTGGGTCAGAAAACAATGGGGAATCCACAAAAGGCTAGGCTCCAGCTGTCTAGTTTTCAGAAATGTCTGGGTTTGATAGGTTTCCCTGGATGGTCGTCGAACGCGGGTCCAAAAATGCAGTGACTCCCTTGCAAAACCAAGTCGTTTTGTGGTAAAAATGTTGATATCTCCACAATAGGTTTTAAGCCATTTCTTGTTGCAGGCACTAGGCCTACCCACACAAGTGAGATAGCATTCCCCCAAGTGTTCCGATAAAAGTGGTAAGTGGAAGGAAGTTTGGGGCTCCCGTCAGATTCCAGAGCTTTCCATCACAGAAATGTGTGGAAAAGGTGTTTTTTAAAGATGAATTTAAAGTTTGCAAGGGATTCTGGGTAACAGAAGCAGGTGAGAGCCACACAAGTCATCCCATCTTGGATTCTCCTGGGTGTCTGGTTTTCGTAAATGTAAAGGTTTGCTAGGTTTCCCCAGGTGCCGACTGAGCTAGGGGCCAAAATCCACAGCTAGGCACATTACAAAAAAGGGTCCGTTTTCAGTGGAAAAATGTGATGTGTCCATGTGGTGTTTTGGGCCGTTTCCAGTCGCGGACAGTAGGTCAACCCACACAAGTGAGGTACCATTTTTATTGGGAGACTTAGGGGAAAACAGAATAGTAGAACAAGTATTATTACCGTTTGTATTCCTATCCATTTCTGCCTTCCAAATGTAAGACAATTAAAAAGTAAAAACATTCATGTTGAAAAATACCCTTTAATTCACATGCTAATATGTGTACCAACACCAGGCCCGAGATTTTAACCATTAAGAAGCCCAGCCAGATGACAGGAGAGGCTGGTACAGAACTCCCAGCTATTACCACCCCTGTTTATTTATTAGTTGGACACGCGAAAGCTGAGGAGGGGACTTCAAACCCCAGCATCCCTTGCGGCCGAACCGTGACCTTTGGCATCCCGACCGGAGGCGCACAAAAGGGGAGAGAGCATCTCACAGCCCTGGATAGGCAAAAACTGAGGAGGACCCTTGCGGCTGGAGCCGCCACCGCGAACTTTGGCTTCCCACTGTGCCCAGAGGCCACAAAAGGGGAGAGAGCATCCCGCGCATGGGCCATAACGGAAGAGGCAGGGCTGGGCCCCCTAATGACATCTGCTCCAGGATCCATTGTGACTTGTGTTTGGCTGGGCTTTCAAGCTGCCATCCAGCCTATGGGGGCTGGGTCTACAGTGCCACGAAGAGGAACTGAGACTAGCCCTACTGGCACGGAGGGTGGTGATCTACATCATGAATTTGATGGGGAGTGTGGCCTTAAGATCAAGCGCAGGAGGAAAACCGTTAAGTCAACAAAACCCAGAAATACTGCTGTAAACAGCAAAACACTGCTGCCCAATAGGACCGCCAATGATAAAACAATAGGATCACTGTCTGCAGCAAATAAAAATACTTGGAGTAAACTGAGTATACATATAGGTAAACATGTGCGCCCCATTGTGAGCGACTAGCCCAAATTGAAGCTACGTTGGTGAAGTCCTTGGTCCTCAGGACTTCTGCTTGCACACAGTATTCGGTTACTGGTCTAGCCCTATTAAATCTGCTTTACAGCATGGAAGTACATCATCTAAAGACTAAATTACCTGAAAAGCAATCGAAAACACCTGCCTGAAGCCAGGCTCCCTTACCCGTGATTCATCTCCCCTCAGAGTCTGCTCCTAATGTTGTTGCCCTGACCAATGTCCCCAGGCTCACAGCTGACAGTTCAGAAACCACCAAGGGTTAAATGAACAAATCCATTTACTGGATGAATAACAACGTTGCTACCAATGGGGATGAAAGTCCAATAGACAATGCTTGTTTACATTTTTTTCTAGAACATTGTGGGTTTAGCCTCCAAAATCTCGTTTGATGGATGGCGATCTTTTATTGGAAACTTCAATATAGTTTTCATGCAGGAAATTTGGGAGGTGAAGGAAATAGTATTCAATGGTTTTATGTGCTTTAGCTTGCCTGCGATCCCATCCTCATCTGGCAGAGCTAAAGGGGGTTTGACTGCCTAGTTTAAAATTATATTGGCTGTTCAGTTTTACAGATAGATCAGGAGCAGGGAGAGGCGCAGGCTTTCTGTCATAGCTGGAATGATATCTATAAGATCTATCTGGTAAACGTCTATAACAACAACTTCTTGTGTGAAGGCGATTGAATTTTCCAAGGTCTTTTTGTAGTGATCCATATGCTTGTGCAGAAAGAGGCAAGAGCGGAATTCCCCCTTAAGCGGATGTTGGCAGGGGACTTACATGCTAACCACCTTTAACCCAATTGGTCGAGACATTGACTGTAATGTGATGAATACTAGGGGGGGTCCCATTCCCCCACCTGGCAGAACGGGGCCTGGTCAACAATGTTCCTATTATTATTGACCAATATATTCCAACTTATATAGGGCAGTACGCTGAGAGCACCATTGATTACATATTTACCTCTTGGAGTATGTCCCAAACTACTAATAATTGTGTGGTCCTTACTCAGATCTATAGTGACCACATTCCGGTTTCTGCAAAGATACAGCTGCCACATGTCCAATATAAGCTCAAGTCTCTGCCTCCCCAGGTCCTACTACCTAAGGACCCAGGGGGCAGGGTGGAATGGCAATCCACGAAACTGAAGAGCATTATGTCTCAGGTTGTATGCAATAGTACTGCCCTGGTGAATAGCTGGCTGCAATCGCACACCCTGCGATCCGGCTCTCGTCTTAAATGATTTCACAAATCTTTTAGTAAGGATAAAAGTGCTGCTCCCTAGACCCATAGCCCAGCCGCATTGCCATGCTAAATCACGGTTTGATGAAGCATGTAGAGCAGCCATTGATTCCTTACGTAAGGCCTTAAAGCAAATCTCCAGAGACCAGAGTGAGATCATGGAAAGCAGAAAGATATACCAGCAAGCCATGAAAAGAAGAAAGTCGGCCATGAATGAGAGGAAATGGGAGTCTATTGTGGGTGCTTGCCAATAAAAGACCCCAAAGCTTCTTGGAGTGTGGTTTGTTTTATCCCCCGTTTTACCACCAGACAAAGTAACAGTTCATATCTCGCCCGATGCATGGTTGGTGCACTTTGCTGGGTTGTATTACATCGACTATATGGCTGACGATGCCTCAGTGCCGACGATTCCGACATGCTCAAAACTTGTTTTTAATGAGGAGTACGTTTTTTAAAGCAATTGTAGACAGCAGATGGAAGAAGGCTTTGGGGCCGGATGGCATTTTGCTTGACTTATTCCCTGTTTTTAAAAACGGAAACATGCATGATGTCAAGTGCTATCGCCCAATATCCTTTTTGGATTCTGTAGCTAAAATTATTGAGAGAGTTGTATTGGACTGCTTACTGGATTGGGTTAATTCTAACGGTACACTTGCTCCAAGCCATTATGGGTTCAGAAAGGGGCTCCGGAGAATTGAACAGTGCCTTAATCTCCACCTCATTGTGGATAAATACGCCAAGGGTGTCTCCACCCATTTGGCGTTCATGGACGTATCAAGCACATTTGATTATGTCTCTAGCGCAAAGCCGTGAGTCATCTTAGAGAGCATGGTGGTTAATGTGGGGCGGGTTACATTTTTAAGGCACCTCCACCATGACCTTTGAGACTCAGCCAGGTTTGGGAGCGCTGGCGAATGTACAGAGCTGTTCAGCATTAAGCCTGGGGTGCTCCAAGGTTGCGTCCTTGCCCCAATCCTTTTCCTTCTCTATACAAATGGCCTGGAGAAAACATTGGTTTCTGTTGGGGTGGACATTCCGCTTGTGGAGAAAAAGGCTGTGCCCGCATTGCTATATGTGGAAGATGCAGTTCTCCTGGCAAGGACTGCCAACTGCCTAAAAAAACTCATTGTGAGATATGTTAGCTTCATAAAGGACCTGGGCCTGGAGACAAACTTCAAGAAAACATTCACAATGATATGTGGCTCATAAAATACTAAAACCCGTACACTAAATATAGAGGGCAAACCCTTAGAGAGCATCAGTTCCTTCCCCTATTTAGGCCTGGAATTTGACGAAGGTTGTTTGTGGCTTACTTGTGTTAAAAATAGAAGAACACGATACACTCAAGCTGTAGGCACTACTTTCTAGTTTGCCATGTCTATTGGTAAAAATCCCATTGCTCCAATATTAGTGATTTACAACCGGAAATACCTGCCGATCTTAACATATGGAATGGGTATCTGGGGTAGTAGGGATGCACATGCAATGCAGATAGAGGAGAATAGATTCTGCCGCCGGCTATTAGGCGTCCCTCCCTCATCTCCGCATTTCTCACTCCTTCTGGGGTTAAGCATGGAGGCTGTCCAAGACACCATTAATGCTGCCCATTTGTCGCTTTGGTGGTCAACTTGGTCCAACCAAGAAGCCGATTTTAACCAGTCTGTTATTAGGGATTGGTTAAGTTGCGCCCGTGGCTTGACCATTCCATGGCTTCAATATATTAAAATCTGCATTTTGGCACTTGGCTGTGCCTCATTGTTTGAGCGCCCAGAGTGTATAGAAAACAAGCATTTGCAATGCAAAAGGTCTCGCAATCACGCAAGTTTAAGCTATTGACATTGTAAATGACAATGCCTTTTATATACATTTTAAAAACAAAAACATAAGTAAACGTCATTGTCATTTACAATGCCAATAGCCCAAACTTACATAAATGTGTGGTGCCCCATTCAGCCCATGGCCAATGAATATTTTAGATAACGGAGACAAAGGTCCCTCATTACCTTCGGCCGGCGAGGGCGAGGGAGGTCATTTTGTGGATATACCAGTCCATCACCACAACTGCACTTTCCCCTTGTGACACGGCTGATAATCTGATGTATTGTTTATCAATTACAAAATGACTTCCGTTTGAACTATGTACTGAGGATTTTACTAAAGGACTGTCTAGCTTTATACTGAACAGCTTAGAAATAACATCTTTATGGAACCACCATTACAGAGCACATATAGCTGATTATTGCAATTCATCCAACACTAAGAAACATTGCAGTCAATTTATACCACACATCATAGCTCTCAAACATAATTCCAATACTTTAAATAAACAATTATAATCAAACTCCCAATACCTCTCACCAGCCAACATGGAATTACATTAAGTCTGGTAGAGATGTATTAATACCTCACCCTATACCACCAAATATATTAAACATACTTCCTGGCACCGTATCTTGCATAAAAGGATACAATATTATATAATTGGCTAAGCAGTGCCACCTCAGCACTACATTCTTAACTGAACCAGATAAAACTCTACTGCTCCTCACACTAATAATATGTATCAAACAAAACACACCATGCGCTATCATGTTCACAACACTGCTGCAAAGAAATATAGTTGGCTAGGCATTTCACCGTAGCAATTCATCAACATGTTCTCAAAAATCTACATTTCAAAATCCATTAGAGCCAGTTAGTTAAACATGCTATACACAACATTGCAATAAAGCCATATTCCTGACAGATCAGGCCTCTTAAGAAAAACAATTTTATTGAGTCCAGAAAGAGTCTCTTGCCCATCTTTGTGGAATGAAATATCTGGTAAAACATGTTTGGCCAGAACATCTACATATGTAACGCACTACAAAAAACCATGACAGGACAAAAGAAATCTTATTTGGGCAATTGTTGAATATAAATCAGAAATACACAGTGCATTTGACATACTGTTCTTCTCTAATCAAACCCAGTGATAAAGCACCTAGACACCAAGGGCCCCAGAACTGTTAAGCATGCCCATTCATTGTCCAACAGCGATACGCGACCACACAAATTGAAAAAGTGGTGGTAAGATATCCTAACATAATTCATTAAGCAAGCATAAATGAAACTAGCATTTGCAATGCAATCGTTCTTGCCTTTAGGACCTTGAGAGTATTTAGCTATGCAGCACATTATTGTGGGTACAACAACATTTAGGGGCCCATTAGGATGGCGGGCGGATTGCCCCCGCCAGGCTGGCAGTAGCCACCGCCAGGCTGGCGGGAGCAAATCCGCCCGCCCGCCATCCGCACCTCAAGTCCACCCCCCCCCCCGCCATATTAGGATGGCGGCGGGACCACGGCGGATGGAAAGACCGTCTGCCGCTTTTCTTGCGACCGGGCGGAAAATGTTTAATATGGTGGCGGTGTCTAATAACCACCGCCAGCCATATTAGAATGGGCTTCTTTAGATGCCTTTCTGCGGCAACAATGCCGCCACGGAAAGGTATGCGGTCTTCACTCTGGGGGCCCCCTGCGGGCCCCCAAAGTGAAGGAGAGGTGGGGGGTGCACACGGGGGGGTACCTGTGGTGCTCCCCTGCATTTGCATAAACAAAGTGGCGGGCACCGCGCGGTGCCTGCCGTTTTGTTTCTGCAAATGCATTAATGCATTTTTAGCATTGTGGCGGCCACAATGATAAAAATGCAGGATGTGCCCACCACTGTGGTGGGCACATCCTAATACCCCCCACGGGACCCCCGCCCTTCTGGCGGGCGGTCTCTTTTTCCGATGGGATGGCGGGCGGACAAAGTCCGCCCGCCATCCTAATGGGCCCCTTAGTGTTGAACTGAGCACAACGCAGTGAAAGGATGTAGTGCCACAGGCAGTCACTAGGTGTCCCGTGGGCCCTCTTTTGGCATCATAAGGTACTGCACCCTGCAACATGGTTAGAGACTGCCAGCCTGAGAGAAAATTGCTCTTGTTCAATTGAGTATGAAGAGTGCATTATCATAGCATGCCAAGAAAGGCCAAGTCTGTCAGGCAGTGATGTGCAAGAGCATCCTTTAAGTAAGGCAGTTTACAGAACAGCTTCTACCATACAGCGCCATCTAAAAACAAGGTGCCCTGTTTTCTTTGCATGTTATTAACACACATCCATGCAATAAAGTGCAAAATTAACTGAATCTCTGTTCCCGAGGAGGGAACTCTCTTGATAGGTCGGTTCACTAAACACCAGGGTAGCAGACGTGCCATCATGCACCCATTGTCTCCTTTGCCCCTGCCTTGCTGTGCAATTGTCTCCTGGTTGCTGCTGAGGTACAGTGGGAAGTACCTAGAGTGGAATCAAGAGAGAAGGAAATCATGGCTCTTTGAGGATTGTTTTCTTTCTGCTTTTGGCAGTTCCTTCATGGCCCCGAGACCAGGAACAGAAAAGGCATTGTTAATGGTACTAAATGTCTAGCAGCTGCCATGCCTGATGAACCCCCAATTTATCTCCATGACAATCATTTGCATGCCAAGGTGGGCAGAGACACATGGCCAATTGATGCCACACCTCTTCTACAAGGTTCCACAGACCCAGGAATAAACATGTGCCAATCAAATGAGCCAGATGTGCACAGGAGGAAACAGCACCACCTAGGATAATTCAAAGAATAAGAAAAACTGCAAACTAGAGATTTCAGAATCTTATGTTCACCACCCCATCCCCATCTGTAGTACCCAGCGCACAGCCAGCTGGTAAACCTGTAATATGCAATTTACTTCATTGAGGAAGAAAAATACGTTTCCAAAAAGTATAAAACTGATTTAAAGAAATAAATGCAGCGATCTCAGAAGTGGGGGAGGGCAAGCAGTCTTATGAGGGTGCAGGCTGACACTTGGTGTCCTGTGGGACCTCTTTTGACCACATAGAGTACTACTGCGCCCTGTAACATGGATAGGTAAAGGATATGGTGCAGCGGTAAGAGCTGCCGACTGGGGAGCTAGGCATCAGTGTTCAAGTCTATTGGCTCAACATTAATGAAAGCTACTAATTTACAATAAGGATAAGAAATCAATGCAGCAGTCTCAGAGGTGGGGGCAGGCAAGCAGTGTTGTGTGAGGGGTTGGGGCGGGGATTAACCCCTTCCCTGTGGGGCTAATACCCCCATGGTGCGGGGGTGAGTGCAGCACCGCGGTGCTCGTGACGAGACCAGGCCGTCATCAGTCACAGTGGAGCTGTGCTCATGACGGCCTGGTTTCGTCACGACAACGCCCACTCATTAATTCTCCCTCGGGGAATAAACCGCACGTGGGCGGAGTGGCGGCGTTATGACGAGACCAGGCCGTCATGAGCACAGCTCAACTGTGGCTCATATTGGCCTGGTCTCATCGTGAGCAGACAAGGGGTTAAATGAGGGCACTGGACTGCAAATCATGCAAACATTAACCAAACTGGATGGGGGGGAGATTAGCAAAACAAGCAGAGGCCTCTGAGGTCTGGTGGGGAAAGCAGAAAACTTAACCAGCAAAGAGGCAAGCAAACCAGAAAAAAGAGTTCTGTCAAAGTATAACCTGAATAGCAAGAACACATGTAACAGGGGAAGTCCTCATGGGAGGATACAAAATTCCAAAAGGAGGGACTACTAAGTCTATTCAGCAATGAAAAGCCAGCATTTCTAAAGGACAGCAAAAAGAACCAATAAAAAATGTTTTTTGAAGCCCATAACCTAGTTACAGCAAGTCTCTGAGCCAGCGCATGCGCTGATTAGGCGAGACGTAAAAAGAGCCTTTTTTAACATATTAGGCACATGCTTCCAAAGCCAGTATGACGGTACGCTCAGATTATTCTAGGACGTAAATATATCTATGCAGTACTCAATGGAGTACCCTTAGCTAGTTGAAGAGCATGGAACTGTGCCAAAATGAATGTACATTACTCTAACCAATGTCAAATAACTTTTACACTGAATAAACCATGAATGCATTTGAAATGTACATTTGGTTTAATGAATTACGCACAATCATAGACACTAACAAAAACTTCGCAATGAAGCTACAATAATAAATAACTATTATTAGATGAAAGTGTGAATAGTACTGAAATATAGTTAAAATATGCATTGACAAAGACAACAGGTCTTGCCTTTGGGAGTTATTGGCGGTGCCAGTGCTTTCTGGTGATGCATTAGAGCATCAGTTAAAAGTATAAAGAGAAAAAAATGTGTCATGACGCTTGCATAGTACATACGCCTCATTACGCCCACAACATTTAGTAAGAACACACGTGTAATGAGAAAATCAACACATGCTTCACCAAGCTAACCACTAATGATGCAGGTTCCCGCATTTTTTTTATATATCTAAAGAAGATGGTGGACGCACTTGGTGCAATAAACAAAATACATTAATTTTCAATTGTGGTAAATTATATTTATGTAAGCAGAGCACACCAGCAGCAAATAGGGGCTGCTGTGCCCTCCAAGAAATATAAAAAAATTAAAAATATAAACGGACCACAAGGGATGGGTAAGCGCTGGAGGATTTGTTGGTGGGAGATTTAATAAAAATAAAACCGGGGAAAATACAAATACTATAGGTCACAAATAATGTAACATATGATACATTGAAATAACGTGAAATAGCCAATTTTTCAAAGTTAAAAGGAAATGATGTGTACATTTTGACCCTCCACTGGGAGGTTATTAAGAGCTAAAGCTCAAAATGTTAAATAAAGTTTGCTCTGTGCTCTGTCGACCGATCTAGAGGGGTGTCAGTTAAAAATAAGGCATGACACATAGCATCACTGTTGGACTTGGCCCTTTTTGCAGGGTCATCCCTGAACTTTTTGCCTTGCTCCTGGTATTTTTTGTGACCTGGTGTGGGTGGTTTTAGGACTCTGGGCACTTTAACACTGCTGTCCAGTGTAAAGAACATGTGCTCTCTATGGCAAAAAGTGGTAAGATTGCTCTACACCGGTTTGGCATATTTAATTTACCTATCAGTCCCCAGTAATATGGTATCTCATTATCCGGGGCCAGTGAATTAAATGCTACTGGGGGCTTGCAGCGCTGATTGTGCCGCCACCAAAGTAGCCTTTCAAACCTGCCTCTGCCATTTCAAGGGCCTGCAAATGCAGTTTACTGCCACTGTGACATGGCACATAAAGTGGATGCCACGTCTGTGACTCCCCATTTACTACATATCAGTCACCCCTAAGGTAGGCCCTAGCTAGCCTTTTGGGCAGGGTGCAATGTAGGTAAAAGGTAGGATATGTGCCTTAACTGTGTGGCATGAACTGGTAGTGACAAACAGCCATTATGGTTTCTCACTACTGTGAGGCTGCCCTCTCATATGAATGCATTGGGGATTCTCTGATATCTGCTTCAGTGGTAAATTCCTTACCTGAGAGGAGTAGAGTAGTTAAGTTTGGTATATTTGGAATAGTGGTAATAAATGCTGCGTAATGGTGTTCGCAGATTTATTATCACTATTTTAGAAATGCCACTTTTAGAAGTGGGCATTTCTGTGTGCTATGTGTCTTTGTGCCGGTCTTGTTGTGTATTGCATGTCTGGCTCTAGAGTGGCAGGGGCTGGGGCGGAGCAGTGGCTCCTGATGGGCTGGGTGAGTCAGCACTAGGCTGAATAGGCCAATCTGCATTTGGAGTGGTGGGAAGAGTAGCACCTAGGCCTGAAAAGGACAGAGCCTACCTCACACAAATGCTGGCTCTGTCCCCCTGTGGTGTGTCTGGAGCCAGGACCTACACTGACAAAAGAGGGTGTTGTGCACATGTGTAGGTGCCCCCATAACTGGTCTGGACCGGGTGCAGAGCCTGTGCAGGGGGAGAACAAAGACCTTTGCAATATAAATATTGGGGCTGTGACCCCATGTGAGGGGCTGTTGTGCTTACTTGGACTGGAAGGGACACTCCGCCAGGAGGAACCGCCGTGAGACCGAGTTGCTATCCTGTGCTGGGAGGTCCCGCGTGCTGGCCTGCCTGTGTCCAGCTTTGCCCTTGTGGACTTGGGGGCAAAGAGCACTGTCTTCAGGAAGAAGACAGGCTAGGCACTCAGTGATTGTGCCCTAATTGAGGGCAAGCTGAGCACTTTTGGCTTCCTCATTTTTAATAAGCGTAATTTGAGAGCACTGAAAAACCTCCTATTCAAAGGAGTTGACCCCCACTGCAGTGGATAGAGATGACCGCTTCAGGATTCCATTAGTGACCCTTAATGCGAGCCTGTGGGGTGGGCTTGTGTTGCCACACCTCCGTGAAGTGAAGAAGAAGACTAGCAGAAGTATGTGCCTGGTTGCGGGCGGGGCTTGCAGAGAAGAGAAGACCACAAAACAGAAGTCAGGCTAAGCCAGCCTGACGGTAGGTGGAACTGCCCCCAGACGAGGCAGCCAGGCCGGAGCTGTGCTGGTGGTGGGTGCGGCCCACCGAAGGAGATCGTGCCGGAGCATCGTGGGCTCTGAGTATCGTGAAAAAATAGGTCTCCCTCGCCAGTGAGGAAGCGAGGAGCCCTGGTAGGAGTCCCCTTCAACGACGCAGCAGCTCCACATGGCCGCGGGCCGCTGCATCTGGTTCTTCAACGTCGGGAGCCCCCGGGAGCTCCAGAATCGGACCGACTTAGCAGCCAAACCGCGAGGAGCTCAGTGGCCCAGCTAGTGGTCCCTGCAGGAGTCCCGGCGAGTCCGACTGTCCCCGGAGAGCGAGCAGTCCGTCTGAAGCAGCAGGATTGGTAAGAGGCCTGAAGAGGGGCCGCGGCGACATTTACTTTACATGCTGAGCAGCTGCCCCGGGTGGCAATGGCAGCTGCCCCCTTACTGAGTGGCGTGAGCATTACTGCGGCTGAACCGGCAGGCGAAGGGCCATTGGATGACCTTGTCCATGTGCTTCCATAGCGCTGACGTACTTCCCACATCTTTTTGTTTGAAGACTGTGCAGCTGCACCGCGGGGTCTCTGGCAGCAGCAGCCTTACTGGATATTTGGGAGCACAACGTACTTATAGCATGTGGGCCCAGCAGAAACGGTACTAAAATGCCCAGGTGAGAAAATGCCTGGAGGGTTCAGCTCAGTACCTTGGTCAGGATTAATGCCCAAGGGGGTATGGGGCATTTATAGTGTGTGCCCTCTATAGGTGTTCAGGATAGGGTACATTGGTTTGATTTATGCCTAATGCTGTAGTGCACTGCTAATTTTGTGTAAACATTCTATACTGTGCTGAGCACCCATGTGTGCAGTGACAGTGATATGGTACTACTGCTGAGGAATTATGCATAAATTGTGGATACTAAGTACAGTAGTTACTGGTTGTTTCACTACATGTGAATTGTGTGGTTATGACAGTGGCCTGATTGGCCCTGTAAGTGTATATTATCCTTGTAAAGTAATACCTTAGTGCCAGGTGGCACAATGTACATATGTGATTATGCTCTGATATGTTTTATGGATAATACAAAGGCTATTTTTATATAACCTTGTGTGGAGTTTCTTTTGTGGTGTGCCTAGTGTGTCGCTGCTGTGTGTGTGTGTTGCACAAACGCTTTACACATTGCCTCTGGGATAAGCCTGACTGCTCGTGCCAAGCTACCAAGGAGGTGAGCTGGGGTTATCTTCAGCGTGTATCTACCTGGCCCTGACTAGAATGGTGGTTTCTGCCGGGATAAGGCGCTTGCCCTAGCCAACCAGAAATCTGATTTCTAACAATCACCATTGTTGCTGTTTGCGTTGACACTCCAAATAAGTGGAAACATATACGAAGGAAGCAATTGTATACCATCTATACTTCGGGCCTGCCAGCACACATTGTGATTTTGAGATTTGCAATTCACTCAGTATTAAATAGATCTAGAATATATTTGCTAAAGAAGTGAATTGTTAACCTTGTACACATCACCAAAATTAAAATAATGTGTCTACGTTTGTGTCCACACTTTTGATATCTTTATTACAACTTTTGAATAAAGAGAGCATTTGATTCTTTTATATTTGTATTACTGCTGATATATTATGAAATAAGTGTAACATTTTGGCCCTGTTTAGGACTGATTCAGAGTTTTCTGACCCCTGCACAGAGCCCTGTTGGTGAAGGGTCGGATTTCTGAGCTGTGCTGTATTTACTGCAACCAACAATTACCGAATGTGATAAACACCTTACCCTTCTTTAAATTTCAGCAGGTCAAGAATGACCGATTTTTTTTTTTTAAGTGTACAGTATTTGCTGTAACATGAGAATGTTTATGCAGTAAGCACCATAATGTGCGTGTTATTCTTCAAAAACTTGGAATATGCGAAAATTAGCAAAACTCAGTTTCAGATTATGGCATCCGAATAAAGCCACTCAATCAGGCCCCAAGCCTGTGGAAGAAATTATATTTTTTTAACATGTGCCTCACTTTACAGTCGGAGAAAAAAACACAATTCATATTTCAAAAAAAGAAATGCAATAAATTATCTTAAATTGTCTGATGTTTAACAACCCTTTTGTAAATAGAGCAAATGCTGCAAAATACAAAATACATTGCATGTTTATTGCTCGTTCTCATGTGAAATACTTCAAAGTTTTCTGGGGGTGCTGCAGCAACTCCAATGCCCATAGTTCTAGTGTCACTGATTATGTGGAGAGCAATGGTCAAGAGACTCCACTACCATTTAGGACATGGGTATTAGTGAAGCGGTGTAAAAAATACCCTCCCTTCTACCCTTAAACGCAGGACCATGGTCTGTCTGCAGGTTCATGGAAAAATGTGCAGATTTTATACACTCAAGAATCCTAAAAATATATCCACAGGGTCACATCCAGGTCCGCAGACCCTCACCCGCCTAAAAAATAGGCAGGTCTGCATGAGGCATTGCAGAGTGCCATACCCTATAACCATTTTAGGTTTGCAGGCCTAATTAACAAGCATTGGCAAAGCCAAAATGTCTGTGGAACCTTTGTCAATGATTTTTAGCAATGATGTACATGGGTAAAGAGGAAACGAAAAAAACAAGCATTTGCAATGCAATAGGTCTCGCAGCATTAAAGTTTGAGTTACTGGCATTGTAAATGACAATGCTTTGCATTAATTTTTTGTCTTTAATTTGCAATTGGTATATAAACATTGTTTGCACAAAGGCATTCACACGATACCCCCCCGATTGACAAAACCAGTTTGAGGGTACCCATATTCAAATGTACTTTTTAGGACTAACACTCTAATGATGGTTTACAATGTGATCAAAAATCGAATGTGGGCAAACCATTCAATCAACTGATACCCCCAATTTGTAAATACGTGTAATGTGCTCTGTTGGGTACTGTTCCATCTACATGTGCCTCATCATCAAAGATTTTTTACCTGGTTTTAACTGAACCACACAATATAGTTCTTATGCAGAGCACCTCGATCTGCCAGTGGAGGCATACACTTCACAAGAGTATTATATGGAAACAGACGAATACAGGAAAGGGTCTGCAGAACACAGGGGGACACACAGAGAGGCTGCTACCTGTAAAGTACAGAACCACACTGTACAGAAAAAATACGGGGCGTTGTACTATGTGGGAATGCGCACACTTACAAAATTACACCTGCAATAATATCACATGGAACACTTCCTGCCTCTCTGCCCCTGTACCTGCGTCTCCTCGTGCAGTGCATGTATCGCCTGTACATAACACGCGTCACTGGGTCTCAAAATGACCTTTCACAGCTTAATCTTAGTCCCGCAATGGTCCAGGCACCGTGTACCGCATGTGGACACCTTTCGCTAACTCTGGTACGCTTCGCAGCGCTTCAGTTCGTCTCGTACGGTAAATCTAGAGCGGCCCCGCTAAACCTCACGTGTCTCGCGTATGAAGCGTACGGCACTGAGGAAGGGGGGCGAGGCGTACTGGGTGCTGGAGCTGTGCGGTTCGTACCAAGGCCGGGAGACAGGATGGGGACGTCTCCCAGGTACGGCCACACAGTGTACGATCATTCAGGGGGCTCGAGGGGGTGCGCGCCTCACCGACTTCAGGTCTGGAGCGCAGCGCACGTCGCACACAAGAACAGTACCTTCTGGTGGGGGATGCGAAGTGCACAGCAGCGGGGGTCAGTCCTCTTCACATCGCAATGCTTCTTGGGGGCAATGATAGCTACTGCTCGGCAGTGGTGGGGGGGTTGATGCGCTTGTGTGTGCGCACGCTTGTGTGTGTGTATGTGTGCGACAGCGGGGGGTGTCTCTGTATGTGTGCGTGTATGTGCGCTCGTGTGTGTGTCTCTGTATGTGTGTGTATGTGAGCTTGTGTGTGTGTATCTGTGTGTGCGCATGCGTGCGCATGCGTGCAGGGGGAGGTGTGGCTGTGTGTGTGTTGGAGCTTCCCAGGAGACAGGAGATGGCCACGACGTGCGCGTTCTCACGAGTGCGGCCCGCTCCGATCGCCTTTTGGAAGATGCGCGTGGCCAGCTCCTGTCTCCTGGAAAGCCGAGTTGCTCACTATAGGTCTCTGGCGAGACCGCGCTTTCGCGCGGTTAACACCACAAGACCTAAAAATGTTCTCTTTATTTAACGATCCCAGTTGGATCAGTAAATTTTAAAAAAGTACAGTGAAAGCGCAGGTTTGTGTTAAAAAGGTGGGTGGGGCAAGAAATGTGAAGGGTGTGCGTGGGGGAACCAACCAACACAAAGACTGGGGGATGAAACGGCAAGGCCGGGGTAGCATTAATCTGGTCTCAGTGGCCTCTGGCCCACTAGAATACGTTCTGGCCAAGCAAGTATTTACCACCTCTGGCTCTGACTATGTCCTCCCTCCTCCCACACCGTGAAGGTTACACTGACTTACCGGCACTCGTGTGCGTCACTGCAACGAGCACGGGCTCGGCAGCCCGTCTCTTCCACAGAGGGAGGCTCTTCTTGCCCTGGACAGGCCCGCTGGCGGTATATTCCTTCTTCCGAAAGGGGCTCATTAGCATCTTCCAGAAGCTGGACTCGGTCAAGTGCTTGGCGGGCGCAGGGGCTGGTTCTGTGGCCAGTAAGTCTCTGCGGCTGGGGCCGGGGTGCAGGGAGCCGGTGTCCCCCTCGCTGCGGGTGCGCATCCGTCGCGAAGGATGCTCCTCCACGCGCGGGTACTCCTGGCCGCGCCGCAGCCTGAAGCTGAAGCTCTTCCGCAGCGACGACAGGCTCGTACCGCAGGGCTCCGGGTTCGGCCTGCGGTCACCTGTGGCGGCCGTTCCTGTTCTCCCTGTAAACTTATTCCACCTCTGGCTCCAGCGAGAAGGGCCCCAGGTGAGCACCGACTGGCACTGGGGGGCGGGGGGCCCAGACGATAGGCTATTCATGTCCGCAATGCACATGCTCAGGGGGCGCCGGCGAGGCTCAGAGTGCTGCCCCGCGCCCGGGCTCAGGGGCCGGCTCTCAAACTCATACCCCCTGCTCGAGCGCAATCGAAACACCTCCAGAAGTGCGGGCGGTGAAGGGGAGTCGCGGGGTTCCGGCCCCAAGCCGCTGTCCGTATAGCACAGGCTTCGAGGTCTGCGCCTCTGCTGCTTGGACGCCCCGACTGCAGCCTGCACAGCTAAACGGGACGACGCCCCATGTAGATCCATGGACTCCAAGACACTGGCGGAACGGCCGGAGCAATCTTCCGCTGTCTCTCCCATGACACATGCCTGGAAGGCTGTCTCACCGGGAGGGAGCCTGGGCAAAGACCTGCGGGCTGTTCACATCTGCAGAGCAGGGCTGCGGCAATATTAGATCCATGGCTCCCAGGGTGCACCACAGGTCACTGTACTCACGAACCCCTTGTCATCGCCGCGGTGGCTTTAGAGTCACTGCTGTAGGCGTTAGGCACACGTATGGGGCGACCTGCCGTGTCTACCCTCTTGGTGTACGTGGACGGACAGTGTAAAACCGTTTCTCCTCTCACACATACGTGGTGTTCGTATGTTCAGCCGGATGTCGGAATCAGCGAGGTTATCCCTGCGTTGTGACGTCAAAGTTCACCCTCTCTTGGTATGTGCGCATGCTGCGAGTTACTACTGCGGCAAGTATTTTAAGCCTTGGCTGCTGCACGGGGACGTGCGAATGAATTGATGTTTCCTGCTCTTGTTCCGTACGGAGACTTGCACACTTCACTCCACCCAGGGCGCCCTGTAAAAGCCCGAATGATGCTTGGCATTCCTGCTTCCACCAAGAGGCGCAGGTAGTGCTAACTTGGAGGCTGACAACCTTCTCGCTTCTGCGATAGCGCCCAGCCTGTTTCCCGAAGGCAGAGGCCACGAAATCTGCACCTTCGGACGCGAACATAAGCAAGGAGGGGTGGTTATTCGGTGAACTGCCTGAAAGGAGGCGGTGACAGGATCCTGAATACTGTCAGAAATGCAGCACGCTGGCCCCGGGCATGTGGAGGGAAGCCTGTCAGAACTTGCAGAGTCTCACAGCTATATACCTACCTGGGAAAGGATGACGAGACGGAGAGGAGGAACTCTGCGAACAGACCGCCCCAGCCACCACACCTCAAGCCTTGGGAAACCTCGAACTGAAATGTCATGTGCCCTTGACGTTAGAAGAGGCACTCTGGTCTGCCCTCAGACTCCGACAACTGCATTTCTCAGAGGAACACGGGAAGTCTTCAAAAGAGCGGAGCCTGGGGTGTGGCCTGTCTTTAAGAGCCAAAGCACGACCCTAGCCACCAACAGATGTAAACCAGACAACAAATGTCATGAAAACGTATATGACTTCTAAAATAAGTCTAAAAACTTTTTTTACACACGCCCAGGGCTTTAAGTGGGTCAGGTCTCACCAGTGCTGACCACCGACAGTTTTGTAAAGGGGGCCTCGAAACGGGTCTCTATCGGGCTCTGTTTTGTGCCCTGGCACAGGCGGTCCGTTTTTTTGGGGACTGCAATGACAGCAGACACGTCGACGTGTCCGTGCTCACACAGCTCACTTCTCAATACTTGCAGCATGATGTCATGCCAGGTGAGCGTTGTAGGGGAAGGGAAATCCTTCAAAGGGAGTCCTTTTCTCTCTGGATTTCCCTTCTGTTTTCGAAACTCAATAGCAGCAACATTGTCGTGGTGTCACAAGAGCTTTAGGTGGAAGCTTTTTCAATATTATATACAAGCCATAGTTGCTGCTTATTTATCTTATGCAACTAACAACCATTGACAAAGCCAATAGTCCTGACTTCTTGTAGGTATGATATTACTTGCTGTATCATATCTGGATACAGTGACAAAAACAACCAGATGCAAGTCGGGCGGCCCACTATGCTAAGCACAGATTTCTAGCTTACGTGTTTTAAGCCACACCCTTAATTACATTGGCCACAACCTTTGAGAGACCCCCCCCCCCCCCAGTTTTTTCATCCCACATAATGGCCCCTGCGTCCCCTCCACCAGGGCCGGCTCTAGGCTCATGGTGGCCCTGGGCAGGGAGCATAGGTAGGGGGCCCAGAAGAGGGGGTCCGGGCGGGGCGGAGCGCGCAGGCCAGTAAAGAGGGGTGGGGGTCAGGGAGTTTAGAAGTGGAACAGAGCCGGAGGCCGCCAAATCCCTGCCAGGGGCCACCACGCAAATATGTATCCATCCTCAGAGGATTAATATATTAAGGATATATATTGGCGTGGTGGCCCCTGGGGTTTGGTGGCCCTGTGCAGGTGCACAGCTTGCACATGCCTAGAGCCGGCCCTGCCTCCACTCCAAAATCTGGGGGTGATAAATCATTCTGTCCCCCACGATTCCTACGCTCAAACCCCACAACACCAGAAAAGGAATTCACTGAATTGCGCGCTCTGCAATCTACACATAAATGGAAATGTAGTATGAATGTCTGGATGCAATGTTCGTGTTTCCTTCTCCCGTTGTGCTTGCTAGAAGAAAGGACGACTATTTGTTGTAGGCACTTTGTTGCTGAATACAGTTGACAGCTATTTGGCAATAACAAGCGTCTTCAAGAAGGGCCACTGGCATGAGAGAAAAAGCCAAACAGGCATAAAAAACATGGAGGAGCCAAGGCCCAAAAGACTGAAGAGGAACCAGGCACTCATCCTGTGCTGCAAGTATGGAAGAAGTACCAGAGCACACCAGCAGGAAGACTCGGAAAACAATGAGAAGCAAAAAGGGAAACGTTGGGACAAGTAGAACAGCTTAAAAGGCAGAAACAAGCTGACAGAAAGTTACCCAAGCATTTGTGATGCACTACACATTGGGTCCGAGCACATTATATAGGAAGAAAGGGAGGGCGGCCTACAGGAAATGAGGAAGAGGGCATGATGACATGCCTAGGGGATATATGGACGGCGCACACTGAAGTGACCTTCTTCCATTGATGCACAGTAAGTACAGGAGGCAGCTCCAAGTCAGATGAGCAATGAGCAGCTGAAGAACGACTGTCAGTCTGCATGACATACGGCCAGATTCATGAAGCTGATTTGCGCTCGCAAAGGGCCAGATTCTCAGAATCTGGCCCTTTGCGAGCGCAATTTTTGCATTTGGGATTCATCATCCCAAATGCCAAAATCAGTAATAGCGAATTTGCAAATTTGCGAGGAATTACATTTAAGGAATCTCTATTTGAGATTCCTTAAATGCAATTCATCATCCAATTTTCAATTGCGAATTCGCAATTTCGGGCCGCTATTTACCGCGAGGTCAAACCTCGTGGTAAATAGCGAAAACTTAGAAAAATGCTTTTAAAAGCATTTTTCTAAGTTGCATGTTACACACACACATGTCCTTTGGACATGTGTGTGCACAACACCTGGTTAAATGTGCATTTCAGGGGTGCTACAGGGTGTCCTTTGGACACCCCTGGCACCCTTAAAATCGCTATCTTATTTGCAATTAGCAAATTGCTAATCGCAAATAAGGAATACTCCCCATTCATGCCTATGGGCCTTTTGGCTCATAGGAATGAATGGGGAGTTATTCCTTATTTGCGATTAGCTATTTGCTAATCGCAAATCAGGAATGTGTAGGAATCGCATTTAATTTTGCGATTCCTACATGAATCCCGTTTTGCGAGTCTGTAATAGCGATTCCTTATGAATCGCTATTAAAGACTCGCAAAAAGGGTCTTTGATGAATCAGGCTGTAAGTTCCCAGGACAGACGAACTGCAGCAATAGATAAAGGTGCTGGTAAATGGTTCCCTAGCCAGAACGTGGCAAGTTAGAGTCCACTCTGAAATGCAATGTCTCTCTTCCCATACCCTTTCTCTCTCTGCCTTCCATGATATACTGTCCATCACTGCTGCGTTAGGATTTTCCATGTTTAAAGAATTGTGTTGCAAGCACTGGCAAACCAATAGCACCAGACGGTTGAAAGATTTCTGTGTACTTCTAAAACGGCTTCCAGGTTATGTCTTTATAACTTCTTACTGAATTGCATCCCAAGCCTTGGAAACGCCAGCAGCAGAAGGTGGCCTACACACAACATGGAGCTCTCTTGCAACTGTATAAGAATGTTGTTTGTACCTTACTGTTCGATCACTCTAAAATGTCGGCCATATTGTTTCAAACACACAAAAGGTGATGGGAGGAATGCTTGCAAATAGCCTAATCAATGGCAGTTGCTCAGAGTAGCATTCCAGTCCATCGTTTTTTTGCCCACCATGCTACCTCAGATGAGACCCAGAAATACGAAAATCAGCCTTGATCCCGCTCCAATAGGAGCAGTCCAGCCTAAACTGCCAAGCCAGGTCCTCTCTAAACTGGAACATACAAGCAACTGAAGACTGGTTTTGTAGGCCTCTTCTACTCAGGTGCAGCTTGGTTCCAGTTGTACAGCGAAAAGGCCTGATGAGAATACTAGTCTGAGGTTGCTTGTGTTCCTTTCTTCTGGAGGGGGTCCTCTCTTGGCAGTTTGGGATTGACTGCTCCCACGTGGCACAGGTTCAGTACTGATCTGTAAAAGGCATCTCTGTCTAGAGCGACTTTGTGGGAGAAAAAATACGTGCTGGAATGCTACTGAGAACGATTGCCAGTGGTAAGACTATGTGCAAACATTGCTCCCATCACTTAATATGTCACATTGTGTCAGTACACAATGTGATGACCATCTTGGAAGTGTACAAAATAACAATCCAAAATGGCCACCCACCAACACTGGAATTGCCAGTGCTTGGACTGCAATTCTACATGCATTGGAATGCCAATATCGGCAGCAAACAAGAATTAGCAAAGCGCTAGTGACTGTCTTTGCCAATGTTTGTTTTATTATTGATAGCATACATACACAGTCTGTCACACAATTAACAATTATATCAATAAACACAATTCCTAGTAAGTGTATTGATAAAGGCAAGGAATGATATAAAGGATAAGCCAAGGAAACATTGTGATGAACAAATTCTATTTTATGTACTATAGATTTTTTGCAGCACAGTCTATACAAACAAATTATAATATGTACATATATGTTTTAAGTGCTCAGTACAAATTGAGAATACAGAGCTCGAGACAAACGTTTGTGCAGCGCAACAAAGATCACAGAAAGAGAAGGAAAGGTGAAAATACATACTAGGCGATGTATTCGTGAATTACAGACATGTTTCTTTGTAGTAAAGAGTTCATAAATGTTTGAGGCTGATTACTGGAGGAAATCAGTAAATGTTGAACTTTCTGACGAGTAACTGTCAACGGCATTTGGACAGATCAGAAATTATCAGGTTATCATCAGGACAAAATGCAATAGAACTGAGCATAATAGCAATTGATAGCTGAGTGGGTTACTCTCTCAGAATGTCAATATCATAATGAGTATTGCTTCCCTGTGTATACGTGGCAACACAGCTGGAACGACAAAATCAGTAACCTTAAGCCAGAGCTAAAGGAAGAGTGGAAGTATCGGGCCAAGAATGGAGCCGAAGGGAAAACAGAGCCCACACAGGAGGTAAAATCCAAAATGAGACGCTCAGACGGTTGTTGTGAAGCGGGCACTTGGCAGATTCAATGGCAGTACATTTTTACCACGAGTGTCACATAATAATACAAAGTGGTGTACTGAAGTAATTTTGGGAATTTTGCATAACACAAAATCTCCCAAAATTAAGCAAATTGTACTGGTGAGGCAGAACCGAAACTGTGACCACCATGAGCTTTGGTAAGTAGGAGGGTGGGATACAGCAGGAAATATACTACGAGAGCGAGAGAGTCATAACCAATGACCAAAATTTGCTAGCAGCAAAACAAGACAGTGAAACTTGATGACCTCCTCTTGCTGTTCTTTGCAGGTCTAGACTCTGCACAGAAAGCAAACCGTGGAGGTGAATGGTGAGATGCTAGCCTAGGGCCTGGTTGCCTCTATGTGATATCAAACAAACTCAGAATGGAACAAGGTGTAAAATCATCTGTCTTTAATCAGGTGGAGCCAATGAAGGCAGTTCTTACGGGAATGTCCACTGACCCTGATTAATGGTTCTATTAGCTAAATGATGTCCAGATCTTGACACTCGCGTGCACTAGGGAATGGAGAAGCCGGTGGATATGATTTCAGGAGTGCTTCTTCAGAGGTTGGAGAGTTGTAAGAAATTGGATTTCTGATTGAAATGGTGAAAACCCTTCTCAAGCAACAACCACAAGCCTTGTTAGGATGAACGACAAAAGTCTGTAAATTAACCTGTGCTTAACTCTCTGGTAGCTTGGCACAAAAGCAGCCAGGCTTAACTTAGAGACACTGTGTTAAGTATTTTTGCAAACAGAAATAAAGTGAAACACAACAAAATAACAATCCAAAATTAATTCAGAAAACTAGAGCAAAATGTCATAAATAAAATATGACCAAAATGACATAAAATAATGGGTATAGCCAGAGATATGCAATTGTAAAGGTTTAAGTGAAAATAGCACCAAGAAGCAGAAAGCACTAACGGTGGGTATCGGATTGCGCTAGACCAGGATAAAGTCACAAGTTAAAACTGACCACAATGGAGTGAGGGCCAGATAAAGGGAACAGGTTAGTCCCGCTGAAAAAGTTACCTTCTCAAAGTCTGGTGCGCAGAGTTGAAAATGTCAAGATTTTACAGAGGGAGCTTAAATGATGCCATCCAATGGTCCAGGACCTAGGGAAGCACCTCTTGGGGATCAAGAATTCACTCCAGCAGAGCGGTCAGGTCAAGTTGCAGATCCAGGCAGACCCATTTGTAGCAGATCAGCTGGGCAGTTGTAGGACGACCTCTAATACTAGTTGTATCCATGCAGCTCAGAATAGCAGGTCAGTCAACTGACACATTGAGTCACTCAGGTAGTCTTATGATCAAGCAGCAAGGCAGGCCTCAAGTCGCAGGGAAGTCCTCTGATGGTACAAGGAAGGCTTCAAGCTTCAGGACAGACCTCTGGTAGCAGCAAGGCAGTCCTCTGAAAAACAAGGAAGGGCTCAGGCAGAAGGACAGTCCTCTGGTGAACAAGGCAGTCCCTCTTCTATAATACCCACAGGTCTAAGAGTGTACAGATGAGTGGCTCAAGAGGTCCAATATTTATGCCTGTTCCCACCCTTTGAAGTTGGAGTACAACATCTGGTTCTGTAAAGTGCCTTCTTTCCAATTTCTTCTCCTGCCCTGAATCCAAGATGTCTGGAGGCAAAAGCTGGTGTTCAGTTCCATTGTGCTCAATACACATTCCTGATCGGGGAGCAATTAACAGGCCACGGCAGCTGGAAACCCCTACAAGACCTCAAAGTTTAGGGCAGGAAAATTGCAACTTTCTAAAAGTGAACACACCAATACAAATGCCAATACTGACATTTATTCACACTTTCTTCATCACAGTCACATGTGGCACTCATAGTGATAGTAAAACAAATGTTTATTTTTCTTTTTGTGTTTTTATCTGTCTTTTAAAGAATTATTTCAAGATAAACCAGTTCATGTTACTATTTATATGAACATTCAAAATATTTTTAGGACCTCAAAACAATACAACCATATAATACAAATATAACAATCACAAATATGACACTACAGTACATTTCATATTTAAAAACATTTAAGACATATGAGCAAGCTCAAATTCCAACAAAAACTAGAAAGAATAAGTCAAAGAAAAAGAAAAAACAGAATAGAAACCCAAGGGAAAGGTTGGAAGGGTACACCAGTAAATCAGGAGTATGTAGGATAGAACTCAAACCCAAGGAGAAAGTTTGCCAAACTGCAGTGAATTCAGGTCAATAGGAAACTCAAAATCATTAGTTGACACAATCAGATGTGGACCTGATACTCAAAATGTTTAAAGAAGACTTGTTTTGTCACAAAAAAACGGTCTACGCGTTTCAAACCCCAATTGTGTTTTAACAAGGTTATCCTCAGGAAAGAGCTGAAAAACGAAAAAGAAAAAGGTGCACATGTTACCATCAAATTAATCTTCAAACACTCCAAAACGCTTCAGCTATATTTAAGGATTAACCAATTTATATTGTGTAGACTTTATCCTGGCACCAACTGTGCCATTCTACAGTATCACAACTGCCAATGTCAATTACATCTGTCACTATCTATACCAAAAAGTAAAAGGAAAAACTATAAATTTTGAACCTGAACAACCTCAAAGCAATCAGACAAAAAGCTGTCTCAGACTTACTTAGGGATTGAACGTAGATCTTTAAAGATGGTTTAGATCAAAACTAAAAGTGGCATTTTCAAAATTGTAATCTAAAATTCGACTTTATTATTAAAGAGGATTTTACATTTCAATTCTTATGTTCAAACATGATATTTCTGCCTGCTCCTAATCAAATGTTAGCATGTATTAAATGTAATAAGGTTACCCAATGTTATCCTATGGAAGAGATAGGCCTTACAGTAGTGATATTTTTTGGGGGAGTATTTCACTATTAGAACATGTAAAACATAAAAAACATGTCCTACTTTTTCAGATAAAATGCACCCTGCCTTTTGGGTTGTTTACGGCTTACTTCAGTTTTTTTTAATATATATTAAAAAGGAAGGTTTAGGCCTGGATAATGTTTGTCTGATTGAACAGGCAGTTTAAGCTGCACTTCAAGCTGCAATGGTAAGCCTGAGGTTTGAATTATAGGGCTACCGTTAGCGGGTGCAACAATGAATGCTGCTGCTCAGTACTAACATACTAACACCTGTGGTCCCATATACGAGGTACCTACAAGTAAATTAAATGTACCAATCAAGGGTAAGCCAATTGTGCCAGATTTTACAGGGAGAGCATCAGCACATTAGCACTGAGTAGTGGTGGTAAAGTGCACAGAATCCTAAAAAGCCAACACAAAGATGTTAATAAAACAGTAGGGTGAAGGCAAATAGGTTTGGGGTGACCATGTAGAGAGGGCTAAGTCCAACTGTAGTGTATTTAAGTTAGATGCTATATTTGAGTGTCTTAAATTGGTTTGTTAACTTTCTGCTTTTTTCTTTTTTTGTCTTTGGGCTGCAGTGATAAATGACAGTGCTAATTCTGTGAAGAGTTTAATCAAGAACAGTTGAACTTCCATTCTGAGATCTGTTTGGGAGAAATGCGTGCTTAATGAATACTCATGTAGTGTATAACAAACATTTTTGAAAATAAAATAAAAGGTAGGTTGGAAATGGCCCACAACTAGCCTCAGGAAAAAGTTGATGGCCTGCATTCCCAACCCAACTCTGCCAGCAACGAAATCCAATCCAGGTGCTCATGTAAAGAACTCTGATACCTTCGGGTCACATTTGTGCTATATAAAACATGCAGCTTATCCAAAACGCATTATTGATAAATGCAAAGAAATTCGAAATGGTAAACTTGTTTTGTATTTTATGCATCTCAGCTTAGCAGTGCACTGAAGCCTGGTACAGGGTAGGCATTTGTTTATGGTGGACCTAAACCTAACATATTCCCAAGTCATGCCACTTATATGAGCACACTGCAATGTTGATTCCACCCCAAGACTTTTACAGGACCCTATTTATCCCTCTAGAATAACGGTAGGGGGTGGGTGAATATTTTTTTTCAACCTACAGTTATTAAAAGCGAAACTGCGTATGATTCCTCAGTTTCTGCATCAGACTGCCCCAGGTTAAAAAGGGAGAAATGCAGCTGAAATGCCCTGCAGAACAAGAATCCCTCATTCAATGCAGTGGGAGGAGCATGGAACAAGGAATTATTGTGCTATACAGTATTTTCAGGGACCAGAAATGTAATCAAATGAACAGCAATTAAATGATGTTAACTAGACTGGGCAGTCTCCGTCAGTGCTCCTCAAAGCAGGAGAACTTGTGTGTGGTGCCTGCCTACTAGAGCACCAGAAGGACCCTGCATATAGGTGTGGCAGACAGACTTTCCTGCTGTGGGAGCTTCTTTGAAGTCATAGGGTCCAGGCAATGTATTTTACCATAATGCAGTTAGCACTAAGTTAAAAATGTTGCAGGGCGCCTCACAGTGCTTCTAAATGCAATAGCACTTTTGGCTTTGGTTTTTCTGCCATCACAGCAACAGATTAGCCTGAATTCAGCTTTTTCTCAGTGGCAGCATTGGCAAAGCCAATATGTGTCTTCTATCTGATGCTTATGCTGAGATGTTGGTTTTAATGTTTATCGGTCAAGGGTTGTTAAAAAAAAGTGAAAGAAAAGCAAACACATGTTATGGTAACTAAAATAGTTTAAAATATCCTGCTTTAATTTTCAAATACTATTCACTCTGAACACAATTAACAAGGTAGTGTCGTAATATAAAGAAAAACGCTTGCCATGGCCTTATTTACTTTCCACAGGATTCAGCTTTCTGCAGTAGACCATGGAGCAGATTTACTAGCCTCTCGGAGAAGTGTCATGCTGTGAGAAGTTGGCCTGATATGTGATGTTTCCAATTCTGGAACCACCTTGTATCAGTCCAAACAATCCCTTATGGTGTCTGGTTGTAAGTCAACCTTATTAGACAAGCTATCCTAGTGGTAGCATGGACTAAGCAGCCTTAAAGGCTAAACTCAAGAGGTCGTGTTAAGCGAGCTGTTTTACCAATCACAATACTGTAATACCAAATGAAAGGACACCACACAAGATATATATAAAAATAATATATGTATTTATTTCTAAAATAATCCTCTGTACTCTTTATGAGTGCAGAGGCACAAGCGTTAAAACAAAAGCACAGTTAAACATATGAAAGTTGCACAATTATGGATGACGCTGGGGGGCCACGCAAACCATATATTAAAAAAGTGGTATAAGAGATACCAATCGAACAGTGGTTAGGCATAGGGAATCGTTGGGAGCAGTCGGGACTAGCAATGCTGAAGTCGGGAAAAGCCCGCGGGATTCGGGTGCAGTGCTTAAAGCACACGCACGCACCAATGCACAGTCTATGGTGCGTAAAAGTTATAAAGTTATAGTTTAAGGAGACTTCCCCTTAACCTAGCAGGATGAAACTTTAGACACATACACTAGAGGTGAGTACTAGTGTGGGAACACCGGCGTTGATGAGTTACCTCACCCACAGGAAGCGGGAGCACAGTTGCGAAGTAGTGTCGGGTTTTGCCACGCTGGTTGATGGTGCTTGGAGTTGAAGATGCTGCAGGCGTCGTGAAGGAGAAGTGTCCGGTGTGATCCAAGGGTGGATCGGAGTTGTAGAGTACCTGAAAGCAGAGGGGACAGAGTCTGGGTCACTCAGCAGTGACCAGGGTGGAACCAGGACGGAACCAGGCAATGTCGGGCGCAATCAGGTGGTTGTCGAGGAGCTTCTCTCCGCTGCCACGTGGGCTCTAGGGCATCTGCGACGTCCAGGAGCGGATCATGAGCTGTCCCACGAAGACTCTCGCCGTCGGCGCTGTCGGCTTCAGGATTGGAGCAAACAACACTTGGCAAGAGCAATCCACGCAGGACTGGAAGATTGCTTCTCACTTGGACCGGGAGGGTCAGAGCGGTTGCTCCTTTTCAGAGGAGCGAGTGCAAGTCTGGAGCAACCAGAATCACAAGTTAGATTTCGTAGTTCGTCGGCACAGGGGCCACAAGCCAACGGGCAAGTGACCGGGCCAACACGTTGAGCCAAAAGATGCAGAAGGGCCCCACGCAGCACTCAGTGAGTGTAGAGGGGTGAGCTTCGGTGCAAGAGCGGCTCAGGGCTGGGGCTTCTCAAACCCCAATGTACAGCTTCGAGGGTCACTCGTGGGCTGCACAGGCAGCGTCTCGTGGTTTCTCCAAGATGGCGGGCCCCACGCTTCCGGTCGCCTCCACGGGTCTCAGCTCTGCAGGGACTGTGGATCGGGCTGTTAGAAGGCAGGCACGCTTGGTCTTGTCGGTCTCTGTCGCTCGAGTTCCGGCGGGAACTGCAACAAAGCAAACGTCGAGGTGCTGGATGGTGCCTGTTTGCGCAGGGTGGTCACTACTTGACCACAATGGAGATTCTTCAGTCTTCTACGTCGAGTAGGATGTCGAAGGGTCCAGAGTTTCGTTTCTTAAGTTTCATCAGGATAATCGGAGTGCGTTGGCACTGCTCCCATTCTTATACCAATCTAGGGGGCTGGATTACCTGCTAGGTCCCCTCCTATGGGTGGGACCCAGGAAGGGGGTGGTTACACCCCTTTCCCTTTGTCCAGGTCGCGCTGGGACTGGGGCTGGTGTGCCCCAGAACCGGTTTGACCGGATTATGCAAGGGGAAGCCTTGTGCTCCCCAGGCAGTGTCTGGTTTCTTTCAAACCTCCCTGCTACAATCCACTATCTCCTGTCTGGGGTGGTGTGACACCTCCCTGTGACAGGAAACCCTTTGTCCAGGCCTCCTTGGCTGAGTTTCGGTCAGCTGCAGGAGGTCAGACTCGTGTCTGTGGCAGAAGCATCCATTTTGTGGTGCTGAGGCTTCTTTTAAAATCAACCGCGTTTTAGCAAAGTAGCATGTCGTCTCCCTCTAGAGGGGTGGAATGCTATCCCTGTCGACAGGACTGTCGAGGGGATAGTATTCCAAATCGTATGACACCTTACATGACATGTTTTGATAAAGCCAAACCAAAGTTAACATATAACCGCGAGGATTATAATGCACTTAATAGTATATGGTATGGCATTATCCCGGAACAGCTTAGGGAATTGGTCCCGACAGCTGCAGACAGGCTCAGCTCATGCTAGAGCACCATCTCACATAAAACCAAGCACTCTGCCTCCAGGATTATTAAGGCCTTCCATAGGAGTGGCTCACAGGTTTATATGTGTCCAGATATAGGTTTAGATATAGGTATACTACATCTAAGCAAGAGGTGATTACACCAACTTGCCCCAGCTGAGTGATCAGCCAGTTGTGTCAATTTAAGAACCAGTCAGGGGTGGCAAAAGTTGTGCTGCAGCCCCTGGTAGGCCTGGATGCACCTATGCCCATGGCACCTATAGTGCACTATATAGGGGCTGACAAGGTGTCCTGTACCAATCAGGTTATGCACCTAGGGTGCATGGAGTCCATTTTAAGGAGAGAGCAGATAGCCTGGGGCCCGATCAGCAGGGAACCAGGCCAACTAAGTCGAAAACCAGCTAAACACAAGGCAAAAAATCTGGGGTAACCATAGTCAGATAGCCACCTTCCTACTCATGCCAAGTACACCTTCTGCCTTAGAGGCCAGTTAATTGAGCTCAGTATATGGACCTCCCGCGGGCACCTAAAAGTATTTTTGTGCCAAAGCTTGTGTTTTCATGCAGTAAATGCACTACAAGAGATAAAGGAGAAACAACCCTTAACATCTCTTCAGACAAGGATGAAATATGATGACTATAGGAAGGGGGCAACCACTAATTATATATAAGTTGTCTTATGTATTCAAATGCCACCCATCATTTGGGTATATTGCATGTTCATTTTACAATGATAGTAATGTTTCAGCAAAGCTAATACATATGTAGTTTACTGAATAAATTGGAATCAACATATTCAGTGATAAAGGTGAGACAGGCATACGTTAATACAGTGTTTGGATAAAATATCAGAAAAAAATATTGTGGTACAAAAATATCATGTCAAGAACATAGGGATATAAAAAATATCGTTGAAAGGAATAATCAAAGGTAAAAATATTGTTTTAAGTTCATTTTTAATATCACTGTAAAAAATTGGTTTGGTAAATATTGCTGTATGTAATATAGTTTGTAAGTTTTCAATAGAATGTAATTTAGTGTAGTGTTCGATCTTATGTGTTTATTCATTTTGTATTTTTAGTAAGATCATTTATTAATGATGAAATTGTTGACATTTGTATTTTTAGTTGTGTTAATGTACATAAATAATGGTTGCATAGCGTGAACGTGCATACGGTGGAGTGGACTGCACTGTTGCCTTGTCAGTTGCAGATTTAGGTACTGGTACAAAGGTGGACTGTCTACAGGGAAATTAGTGTTCAGAAACGATGCTGCCCCAGCCACATTGGTCTTCACATTGATAAGGAGGAATCTCTCCATCCGGGTAGCGGGGCTTAGTGGACCAATGCTCGATGCAGCCAGGTGATGGCTGGAGAACTCCCACTATGGTCAGGTACTGCTGAGTCCCCCTCCTCTCTTATTTCCAAAAAACCCTTGGGGTGGGGGCCCATCCCAGACCCCCTGCGGTCCACATCCCCTCTTCCCCCAAGGAAACAACTTGAAAAATACTTCAGCTTGGATTAAGGGTTGTAAACCCCGGCCGTATTTTATTTCATAATAATCAAACTTTTAAAACATTAATTACATCATATATACAATACGCAGAAAGTCCGGTCCATTACATTGATAGGTACAGTGTGCCATTTTGGCTATCCTTAACATGATTCTAATACATAGCCATTCCTATCATAAGCTAAGTGATCCACAACATTATCTTTCTCCGTATCCCTGTTTGAGCTTACGGCAAGGTTAATGACTGTCCAAAGATCCAGATCAAGCTAGGTCCCACCCTCCCACCAGAGTGACCTTGCACAGGGTGCCCAGTTCACCTTACCTTACCTTAACCCGGGCACCCTGGAGTTCCAGGAGAGACAATCTGTGTCCCCATCCCCCCCCCCCCCTCTCAGGCATCCCCATTTGACAATGGTGATGCTTGCTAAGGACCGTAAACTATGCTCACCAATCATGACCTTACTGCCTGACCAAAGAATTACACATTTTCATACATGAAATATGACCGGATACTGCCCTAAAAGTAAAACCGTTAGTTAACACAAACAATTGCTTTATTACATTACCTATTAAACTAAAAAGAGAAAAAACTATAGCAACATTCTCAAAACGTCTGCCTCAGGGGATGATGGGTGGGGAAAAAAGTGCTCGGTTGGAGCCTCAACTCGAGGCCCTTGGCTGTGGAGCGGCAGGGAAAGAGACCGATTCTGCTGCTCCACAGCTTTTTAAGCCCGATCCTGGCCGGGAGCCGGTTGGAACCAGCTTTCCTGGCGTTTTCCCGACGTAGGACCCAGAAGTGCTTCTTGCGCCTCCGGATCAACGCCCAAAACAGGCAATCAGCTGCCGGAAAGGTCAGGGGGCATGCGTCAGTACTTTGCGTGGTGCAGCGCTGCCCCTTGCCTTCTGCGGGGCACCGGCTTGACCACTATACTCGGCGGCATGCCCGAGTCAGTGCCCACCTCAGTAAAAACTGATTTTAGCCTTCCGAGGTTAATAAAAGGAGTACCATTGAGCACTCCGTTTATTTAAAAGGCAGAGAGAGACCCTCCTGTTTAGGGTGTGTACAGTAGGAATCAGTGCTTAATTTAAACCGCTGGATGTCGTCGGCACTCATCTTTTGGTGGAGTGGGGGGGCTGGTTGCCGTCAGCACTCATCTTTTAGGGGGTGGGGGCTGGATGGCGCCGTCCCTCATCTTTTTTGGGGGGAGTGCTCCTATTTTGCCTCTTTGTCCTTCATTTTCCTCATCAGACATTGACCGCAAGCAAGGGAGAGGAAAACACACAAAGGGTGAAGAAGTAAAAACGAAATACAGAAACCTGACGCAAGGGAGAAAGGAGAACCTGCACGAGTGAGATAAAGGTGCAGAGAATGCCAGATAGCTGATGGGAGCGCCATGAAGTCGATTCAAGACTAACAGCCTTGGTAATGGGTGCGCCAACAATTAAAAACATCAGCCGTGGTTTCAGAGTAGAGTTTGTGCTGCGACTGATTCTATGATGAAGCAAGTACATTCATCGTCGTTTACACTGAACTGGGTAAGTCCGAAACTCGTGTTAAAGATTTATTATCTGAAAGGGCCAATTTAAATTTAAGCATCCAAAGGTCGTAATATTCAAGCGAGTTAAGCAGCCCAGATTTGGATTTTGTGTTTTGAAATGTTTAGTATGGTCATTTCTGAAGGGCAGGTCAACAAGTACCAGAGTGAAAAGTGCAAAATTAGAACTGAATTCTGCCGGATCAGAGGCGAGGATTATGCTAATCTACCTCGGCTTTAGTCTCCACTTATAATGGAGGAAGGCCCAAAGGGGAGTCTTTCTGTAGGGAATCAGAGGATGGCTAAGACGTAGACAGGCCTTGGTGCCTGGCTCCTGAGCCATTGCACGCTGAACCAACCACCAACGACAGTCGGACAAGACTCCTCCGCTGTGCTGAACACTGAGGACATATTTTACCTCAATGACTTTAGTGGGCATCAACTGACCAAGTGGATTATTATGCAGCTGGCCACTTTAGGAAGTCGCTCGACAAGGGGTCAGAAATCGTCTGAAGGCCTCTAACCACTGTAGAGGGCAAGGAGACCACGACACCGGAGTCCAAATCCTAACATCACCGCCATCGGTCCCCAAAGAAACTTCCACTTCTACATTCATGGAGGTAGGTTAGTCAGACAAAGGATTTGGTAGAAAAGTTAGTTCGGATGCCTTGGCTAATGCATTCTTTTCAGGGTGAAAGACATGTTTTTCTAATTACGTTTGGGGCTTTGAGCTTATTAGGTGAGGGTAGGTTGAAGGGTATAAACACCTGTGGTTGCTACGGACACCTTCACCTAAGGTGTGGTTATAAAATGCTATTGTTTGTTCATTGGTTCACATGCTTTGGGTATGCCTTGTTTAAAATGTGGGCAGAGTAGTAGAAGACATGGCGCTGGTAGAGTCTGAAGTAATACTAAATCTGGACAAGGGAAGAGCAATCAGTCAGGATGTCAATACCTTGTTTCCATAGCACATAATCTAATAAATCAGACGTGAGGCCATAAAGCCTATAGTCAATGGAAGACTTTGGAAAAAGTGAAGGACAATTGGTAGATCAAGGTTGGCAATGGATGTTTTCCAGCTGATCAGCTAACCAGGGGCCAGAGGATTTATGCAGAAAAGATTATGGATTTCAAGAAAACATACAACAGCTCCAGATGGAGGAAATTTATATAACAATCTAATACACATATTAAGAGGCGACCAGTTGGTTCAGGCAAGGAACTCACAGGTACATCACAGAGGTAGATTGAAAGTGAAGCAGAGGGTCCAGGAAAAGAAAATAAGACTTGTAAACATGGTGGCTTTCATCACGCAGTCAAAACAGAAACAGGGGCATGAGAGGGAACAATGTAGTACATTGTTAGTACTTTGCTAGTTGTCATTCTAGTCTTTCCTAAGAATGCTTGCACTTCATATTCTATATTCTATGTTCGCTCTGTGGGTTCTGCATTGTGGCAGTTGACTGGTTGCTGCTGCAGTGGAGGGTCTGCTTTTACTCCACCTCCTAACTACAATAAAGAATACTGCTAAAGACATCTGCTGTCTTCAGATCCTCTTTACCACAATATTTTGGCGACGTTTACTTGAACCCATCGACTCATCACAGCCTTAAGAGTCAAGAGCAGACCAATATGAGATGAATCTGGCTCCGTTTCTTTGACAATCACAGCTCGTTTACGAAGACTTCACAGCTTTACAGAGGACTTTCAAAAGGAATCTGCAAGTTTTTACCTTAATCGTTTTGCTGTTTCCCTTCTCTGTCCTCCCACCGTCTCTTCCCCGGCTGTCTCCTGCTCCTGCCTTCGCCTCTCTTCAAATGATGACGCAATAGAATGTCCGAGAGGAGTTAGTGATTGTTCATGTGACGTTTGCCTGCTCGCTTCAGCCTCAGCCTCGCAACTCTCTGCGTGACGCTTTGCGCAACGTCTACACGTCTGTGAGGTAATCAACGCTATTGGAGCAGCGTCCTACGTCATTACGCTGTGGGAGCCATTTTAGGTTACTGTGGTAACCGATTCAACTCCAGCAATGCAACGACAATGCGCACGTCTTTTGCGCATTCTCATCAAGTAAATCTTTATTTATACTGCATAAACCTTTATTTCAATTGCCGATTTTAGCGATTTTTGCTTATATCTTCTCCTGCATACGTTCCTTAAACTTGTCTCTGACTTATTTCATTGGGGTGTTTGGTACAGTTTTTTTTTTCACAGTCAACTCATCGTTTATCCTCATTTGTTTACTTGCCTTATCTCATTACAACATCTGTTATGTCTGAGCAAGTAGCTCTGCAGAGTGGCTCTGTGGTTCTATCGCCTAGTTTTCTTTCCACCCGAGGTCAACCCAACATATCATGGGAAGACTGGTTTCCTATGTTTGAAAACTATTTGGATGCCTTGGATGCTCAGGAATACCCTGCTAAAGGCAAGAAAGCGCTTCTTTTGAGTTCTCTTGGTAAAGAGGGCCAGCGTGTTTTCAGGTTCTTGCCACAGGTCCTTCAGACTGGTGCACAAGCTCCTTTGGACGAGTATAAGGAGGCTGTTTCTCGTCTTGAGGTCAGATATGCCAAGTAGGAAAACCTTGTGATGAACAGATATAAAATTTACACCAAAAGTCAGAAAATGGGGGAGAGCATAGATGACTTTGTTTCCAGATTGCGCGAAATGTCCGTCAAGTGCAAATTTGGCAATATGACTGATGAGCTAATTAGAGACCAGCTTATTGTGCAATGTAACAATAAAAAAATTCAGGAGCGTCTATGGGCGGCAAAGAATCCCAATCTTCAAACGGCAATTGATTTGGCAAAGGTTGTTGAGCAATCCGAGGGGTGCATGAAAGAACTAGAAAAGAGAGCAATTTCAAGTGACGTTGGTGAAGTGTCTTGTCATTCACACATGTTTTCCCCACAGGAGGATGATGATCAAGACGATGTTGCTCTCATTAAGCAAAGGAAGTTTTTCAACAGGAAAACAGTCAATGTGAAGAGTCAAAGTACTGTTAAACCTCTTCCTTCTAAGCAATGTTTGAGATGTGGTAGTTTCGCTCATGCTTCTGACTCCAAATTTTGTTTTGCAGCTAAGCAAGAATGCATGAAATGTGGCAAGTTGGGGCACTATGCTCGTGTTTGCAGAGGTAAAGCTCGTTCGTCTGTGTCATGTGTAAGTGACATTTCAGAAGTTAAAATTTTAGTTGTTGGCAATGATTGTGGTCTTCAACATGAAGAGCACAAACGGAGAAACAGACCTAAAGCACTCTTCACTATAAACGATAAGAATGTTTATTTGATGGTGGACACTGGTTCGCGTTACACCATTATTCCCAACTCGCTCTTTGTTGACTTATGGGGGATGGGTCCACTCTTTCCTAAGGATATTTCTCCTGGTGGGTATCAGGGTGAACCCCTAAACATTCTTGGTTACTTTGAGGCCAACATTGTATTTTCTACCAGACAAATTTTTGGGAAAGTCTATGTCTCGGAATCTGGTCCTGCTATCCTTGGTTGGGTACACCAATACGACCTCTGTATTGTTGTCAACCCCCGAGCTGATCCCCAGGTCATGGTTGTGGAGGACACGGGGTTGTTTTCCTTACACTCCAATTTTAAAAATGTTTTTGGAGAAAGCCTAGGTCGTCTTAAGGGCTACTCACATAAGATAATACTTAAACCCAACTCAATCCCTGTCCAACACAAGGTGAGACGTATTCCCATTATCATTAGGGACGAGGTCAAGGGTCTTCTTGATGACATGTTGGCTTCTGGGGTCATTGAGCCTGTCGAGGCCTCTCCTTGGGTTTCGCCCATTGTCATCACCAAGAAATCGGACGGCAAGCTCCGTTTCTGTGTCGACCTCAGGTCCCTTAATCACTGTGTTGTTGCTGACACCTTTCCGCTACCTAACATAGCTGAGTTGGTTACCACTCTTAATGGGGCAAAATTTTTCTCTGAACTGGACCTCAGGAGTGCATACCACCAAATTGACTTGCACAGGGACTCCAAAAGTTTAACAGCCTTCATCACTCCTTGGGGTACCTATCAGTTTACTCGTCTGCCATTTGGTCTCATGTCAGCATCAAGCGTTTTTCAACGCATGGTTTCTGGCATCTTCGAAGGAGTGCCCAAGGTTGTCTATTTTCAGGACGACATCCTGATTTATGGCATTATTGAATGTCAGCATAATTCCACTCTCAGAGTCGTCCTGGAAAAATTATCTGATGCTGGTCTTACCCTACGCAAGGACAAATGTTTGTTTGGGGTGGATCAAGTGGACTATTTGGGCTACACCATCACCTCCTCTGGCATCAAGCCCAAAAGAGACTTGTGTGAGGCTATTCGCTCTGCGCCTCCACCTTGTGACAAAGATCAGTTACGTTCCTTTATGGGATTAATAGAATACTATTCAAAGTTTGTCAAGAATTTTTCTGATAAGACTGTTTGTATAAGATCTTTGCTTAAACGTGGTGTTGGTTTCACCTGGGGGGGTTGAACAGCAGGAGTGTTTTGTAAATATCAAAAATGAGATTTGTGATGCCAAGATGTTGTCTTCCTTTGACATTCATAATAAGTCAATTGTCACTGTCGATGCTAGCGCGCATGGTTTGGGTGCTATGCTTTCTCAATTGAAAGGAGCGTCAGAAGTCACCATTGCTTTCGCCTCTAGGACTCTTACTGACACAGAGAAAAATTATTCTGTTATCGAAAGGGAGGCGCTAGCTGCTTCTTGGGCTGTTGAATACTTCCGCACATATTTGTGGGGCATGAAATTCACTTTAAGGTCTGATCACAAGCCTCTTATCAAGGTCCTTTCTCCTGGTGGGGCGGGAAAGGGTTCGGCCCGGCTCATGAAGTTGGCGGCCAGATTACAGGAATTTCAGTACTCTATGGAATACATTCCTGGTTGGAGGAATGTCCAGGCCGATTGTCTTTCGAGGCTGTCCTTGGACTGGCGTTCTCCTCACAATTCGGTTGTACCGTTAGATTTGGATGATGTTGCTGTCGCTTCAGTTGAGGATGCGGTCTTTGTGGGTGAAGGCGTTTTTAGGTCTCGCCTGTCGATGCGCATGCGCATCGAGCTTGCGAGACTATGGGGGCTTAAACAGTCTTTAACCAACTTGCAAGGAATCGTGGCGATTCCTTGCAGTGCCCGTGAAATTCAAGCTCAATGCGCATGCGCATTGAGCTTAAAAGCGCGACACATGCCCCCAGCCGCCTGCCTTGCATGTATTTTCCCTCAGGCGCACTCCTCCCACACCCCCGCTCCGCCCCCTCCCCTGCCTGCCTTGTCGCATTTCTTTAGTTCCCTCAGCCGCACTCCAGGCCCCTGCTGCTTTCACACCCTCTCCCCGCTCCGCCCCCTCCCCTGCCCACCGTGTCGCATGTCTCCTCCCCCCTCCCCTGCCCGCCGTGTTGCATTTCTCCTCCCCCTTCCCTTCTCTGCCTTCCCTCCGTCTTGTTTTTTTTTTTTACCCGCTCCGCCCCCTCCCTTTTCCCCGGAGTCACTGACCAGAGGACTCTTCACCATGTCTTCACCTCTATGAACAAGGTACTGTTTTAAAAAATATATTTTACGGCACTGCTTGTTTTAAGGAGGATTAGACACCAAATTACTGCTAATCCTTCCAATTTATGAATAAAAATGCCTTTGCGTTACTCCAATTTATACTTTTTTCTTGTTATTTACAGATCTATCTCAGATCGGTAAATCTTAAAATAAAAAATAAAAATCGCAGCGTGCATTTTTGCAAATGCCGTACATCACAATCAAATGAATACAAGACTTTGACAGAGCAAGTCTGTCTCAAAGGCAAGGCCTCTTGGTTGTGCCCATGCTTCTTTTCTCTTTTGCATTGATGAGTACTCTCCGCTGTGAGTAGGCACATGCGCAGTCCCGCTCCACCCTACCTCTGTGTGCCCCTTCCTGCCTTCACTCTGGTAGCACAGCTGCCCTGAGGCTGAGTTAATGTGGCCCTGGGTCTGCCAAGGACTTTGATCTCCTTTAATGAACCCTCCCCAGCAGGACGTTCACTTCCTCCTCCCTGTGAACGGAGCCCCTCCAGCCGGACCAGAACGAGGGAGGTGATCCTCGACAGACCAAGGCCCCCTGGGAGCACCCTCAGCACAGCCCTAGACCGAGAATGAGCCCTCCAACACATTGCATCGTGTCCTCTCCAGCATAGACTGAGGCAACCCGACATCTCCTCAGTACAGATTGAGGCTGGCCCTTTTTTCTTGTCAATTGGAGCTCATGTGGCACCCTCCCCCACCCCCCAGATAAAGCAGGAGCTGATGCAGTAAGTGCACTCAGAGGCGGAGTTCACGTGGAATGCCCCCACACAGGCAGAGCGCGCCCTACACTGATACTCACCCACTTCCCAGCCAGACCGAGCTGAGGTTGTGAACACCCTACCCCCTCATGGGCACAGACTGAGCTTATGTGGCCGTCTGAGCTGTGCTAGCTCACCTGCATGGATTTCTGGTAAACTTCGCCTGTGGTTCTGTGGTTTATTCCTAGCTCTGCTCTCTCTCCACAAGTGTCCCTGCCAAGGTGTGAGGCCCGGCCTACAGCATGGACCTGCCTCTGTCTCCCGTGTCTGTGTGACTTGTGTTACTGTGAGCTCTGCAGACAGTGCTGTCCTTCATGGCTCCCGCACATGAACTTATTACAAATAGTTCTACGCGCATCTCTTTACCCATGTGTCAGTGGGACTTTCTGCATGGTGGCAATGCACATGCTTGACAACCTCCATACTGGTCACCCTCCCCTTCCCTGCATGCTATAGCCCTCCTCATCAAGGGCTTGAAGAAATATGGTGCATTATCTCCCCAACCACCCTCCTCCATGGAACTTCACACGCGCCCCATGCCAGCCTGCACCATCTTCTAAACCAGCTGCATCATCAAAGAAGCCATCACGGTCAGCACCCTTGCCTAGCTGGTTGACAAGCTCACCACCTCCAGTGGCTCTCTGCGCTACACTTCTCCTCCTTCACACCCAGGCAGGACCTGAAACCAAATCCCCATGTCCTTCAGGACTGTCCGTACAATTCTTCAATTTAGGAAAGAGCGAAGGACACACCTCTGCGAAGAACACTACTTCAGGGCAAAGTAACAACCCGTCTCCACTCTCAGCACCCAGTGATGCCCTCCAGTACCTTGTTGACTCTCTTTGGCCGTCTACAAGGCTCTTTCGCCTCTCGTCTAGGTTTGGATTATACAAATATCACATGGATATTTCCGAGTAAAGGTGTGCAGCCACTGTCTCTCTCACACGATGATCAAATACATTCTCTGTGCATGGAGCCCCCTTCTGCCCTGTGACTTGTTACTGCGAGTTTTATAAGTACAAGATTTGTCCGTATGAGTTATGGGATATGATGTGTTGCTGAGCCTGTATGAATTGTCAGTGTTCGGCAAGTATGTGATGTGTCACTGCACCTGTATAAATTGTCCCTGCGAGGTCGGCTGGTATGTGATTTGCCACTGCACCTGTATAAATTGTCCCTGTGAGGTCGGCTGGCTCTGCCTGCTCTCCTCTCTCTCTCTCTCTTCCTCCCCTCTCTCCCCCCTCCGTCCTTCGGTCTCGTCCTCCCCCTCTCTTCTTACCCTCCCTCTCCTTTTCCCTCTCTTCCTTTACCTCACTTCCCTCTCCCTCTCTCCCTCTCCCTCTCTTCCCTCTCCTCTCTCCCCGTCTCTCTCTCCTCCATCCCCCTCGATCTCTCCTCTCTCCCCCTCTCTCTCTCCCCTCCCCTCTCTCTCCTCTCTCCCTCTCTTTACCCTCTCCTTTTTCTCCCTCTCCCCATCTCCCTCTCTGCCTGCTCTCCTCTCGTTCTCCCTCCCCTCTCTCTCCCCTCCGTCCTTCGCTCTCGTCCTCCCTCTCTCTTCTTACCCTCCCTCTCTCCCTCTACCCTCTCTCCCTTTCCCTCTCTCCCTTTCCATCACTTCCCTCTCCCTCTCTCCCTTTCCCTCTCTTCCCTCTCCTCTCTCCCTGTCTCTGTCTCTCTCTCCTCCATCCCCCTCTCTCTCCCTCTCTCTCCCCTTCTCTCTCTCCTCTCTCCCCCTCTCTCTCCACTCCGTCCTTTGCTCTCGTCCTCCCCCTCTCTTCTTACCCTCCCTCTCTCCCTCTACCCTCTCTCCCTTTCCCTCTCTTCCTTTCACTCACTTCCCTCTCCCCCTTTCCCTCTCTTCCCTCTCCTCTCTCCCCGTCTCCCTCTCCTCCATCCCCCTCTCTCTCTCCTCTCTTCCCCTCTCTCTCTCTCTCTCTCTCCCCCTCTCTCTCCTCTCTCCCTCTCTTTACCCTCTCCTTTTTCTCCCTCTCCCCATCTCCCCCTCTGCCTGCTCTCCTCTCTCTCTCCCTCCCCTCTCTCTCCCCTCCGTCCTTCGCTCTCGTCCTCCCCCTCTCTTCTTACCCTCCCTCTACCCTCTCTCCCTTTCCCTCTCTCCATTTCCCTCACTTCCCTCTCTCCCTTTCCCTCTCTTCCCTCTCCTCTCTCCCCGTCTCCCCCTCTCTTTCTCCTCTCTCCCCCTCTCTTTCTCCTCTCTCCCCCTCTCTCTCTCCTCTCTCCCCCTCTCTCTCTCCTCTCTCTCACTCTCTCTCCTCTCTCCCTCTCTTTACCCTCTCCTTTTTCTCCCTCTCCCCATCTCCCCTCTCACCACTCAACACTCTACCCTCTCACCACTCACCACTACACTCCCTCTCCAATCCCTCTCTCTCTCCTCACTCACCTCTCTCTCGCCTCTCTCCCCTCTCCTCACTCACCCCTCTCCTCACTCTCTCCAGGCCTGACTCTCTCCTCCCCTCTCACCACTCTCCCCTCTCACCACCACTCTCCCCTCTCAACACTACTCTCCTCACCACTCTCCCCTCTCCTAATTGCATTTTTTCACGGCCGCCTGGCCGTGACACCACATCAAAGGGCTTCTCCTCCCCTAATTATTTTTTTACGGCCGGCCGGCCGGCCGGACTTTAAGTTTCACGCCCGCCATACAACATACAACCACACATACAACCACATGCACAAGCAAATCAGTGCACGCTTTCACCAGTCACACACACACCACAAGCCGTCGGTGCACGCTTTCACCAGGCACACACCACCAGCGTCAGTGCACGCTTTCACCAGGCACACACACCACCAGCCGTCAGTGCATGTTTCCACCAGGCACACACACCACCAGCCGGCAGTGCACACTTCCACCACTCAGCACCACCTCAGCACCACTACAGCATCACTCAGGGGCACCACAACATCACTATGTGCTACAACAGCATCACTGAACGCCACAGCATCACTTGTCCCCAAAACAACATCACTCAGCGCCACCACAGTCCACCACCACATCCACCACCACATCCACCGCCACATCCACCACCACATCCACATCCACCGCATGCACCACCACCACATCCACATCCACCGCATCCACCACCACCACATCCACATCCACCACATCCACCACCACATCCACCACCGCATCCACCAACACCACATCCACCACCACCACCACATCCACCACCGCATCCAACACCACCACATACACCACCACATCCACCACCACTTTCACCACACCCACCACCACCACACCCACCACCACCACATCCACCACCACATCCACCACACATCCACCAACACATCCACCAACACTTCCACCAACACTTCCACCACCACCGCATCCACCACCACCGCATCCACCACCACTGCATCCACCAACACCACATCCATGACCACCACCACATCCACCACCGCATCCACCACCACATCCACCAACACATCCACGAACACCATATCTCCCAGATCCACCACCACCACATCTATGTGTGTGTGTGTGTGTGTGTGTGTGTAGGTGCAAATGCAATGTTCTTGGATTTTCGTCACAATAAAATACACTGAACATAATCTTCACAAAAGTTATTTACAAACGTTTAAGGTATTGCCATTATAAATTACAATAACTTTTATTTAAGTATTAATTATTTACAAAAATAAAAGCAATTGTTATTTGTAATATCAATACATCTAAGTCACGTAAATACAACACACATTGCATTACAAATGCTATAGGTGTCACATTTGCGAAAGTTAAAACTATTGACATTGTAACTGACAAAGCTATTAATTTTGCTATTTTCAAAACCAACACATAAATAAAAAAGTGTCATTTACAATAACAATCGCTCAAACTTTCCTAATGCGAGACCTATTGCATTTCCAATGCTTGTTTCCTCTAGTGATTGGTCTAAGGAAATGACTGTTGATACCACTCTTCAAGAGGTTATCAGACTTGTCAGGTTGGGGTCTAGACGTGAGAGTTCTGTTTCTGTTTCTGTTAGACCTTATATTAAGGTCTTAGATGAGCTTTCAATTGTTGGTGACATTCTTTTTAAAGGTGAGAAATTCATACCACCCTTTGGGTTGAGGACTAAATTGTTGGCTTTGGCACATGAGGGGCACATGGGCCAGACCCTCACTCAAAGACGCATTAAGGACCACTTTTGGTGGCCTGGTGTTGACTCCAAGGTTGTTGATTGGATTGAGAATTGCGCTTTATGCAGGGAAGGCGAGAAGCGTTTAAAAACTGGTCCTAAGGTTGTTGCTGGTGCGCACATTCGGAGTCCAAATTTGCCCTGGCACACAATTTCTCTTGACTTCATTGGTCCCATGGGTGAGTTAGGTGAAACTGACATATTTGCTATTGTTGTTGTTGATGTCTTCACTAAGTGGTTGGTGGTTCATTTCACCAATGATATCACTACTCCCAATACCATCAGGTTTTTAGGGAATCTTTTCAAAGATGAGGGCTTGCCTTCTATCATCATTACCGATAATGCTCCACAGCTCACATCCAAAGATATGCAAATTTTCTTGAAAGAGTGTGGTATCTGCCATCATCGTACGTCCTTGTACAACCCTCAAGGCAATGCTGTTTGTGAAAGGGCGAATAAAGTTGTCAAGGGCATTATCCAGATGGCATCCAGTGGTGGTCATATTGTTAGGAAATTGGTGAACGAAATGTTGTGGGCCTATCGTACCACCCCTTTAGCTAGTGGAGATTTGTCTCCTTTTCAGTTGATGAGAGGACGTGATCCTGGTTTGAAGTTGTTTCCGTCCTGGATGAGGGATGTTGTCACTTTGCAGTCTCAGGGTAATGTTTTGGATAGTGAGCAAACCAAGGTTGGTGAACTTTCTTCCCAGACCCTTTCTTCATCTCCTTTTTTCGTTGGTGATTTAGTCAAGATTAAGTTGGGGAGGTTACAGAAAGGTTTGTCAAAATTCAAGGGACCATTCAAAGTCAAGAAGGTTCTCAATCATTGCGTCATTCTTAATAATGGGGAGTGTTGGAACTTTAGGAGGGTTGCTCTTTACAAGAGGGAGAAGTCTTCTGCTTCTTCGCCTCCTTTGCCTAATGATAGTTCCATTTCTCCCATTCCCGTTGCTAGTGGCGCTTCTACTAGTGGTTACTTGTTAGCTAATGACACTAGTGGTTACTTGTTAGCTAATGACACGCCCACTGGTTCTCTTGTCCAAAATGAAGTCAATGTTTCTGGTTGTGGTGATGCTCCTGTTCTTTTGCAGGATCTCGCTCCTGATCAAAGTAGTTCCAGTGGTGCACGTTCTCTTAGGCCTCGGCGGCCTCCTGCTTATCTGCAAGATTTTGTTTGTTAAGTTTCCTTTATTTGGTTTTTTTTTTTTCTTTCTTCTCGTTCTCCTCAGACAACAGAAAGGGAGAAGATGTGTAGTACATTGTTAGTACTTTGCTAGTTGTCATTCTAGTCTTTCCTAAGAATGCTTGCACTTCATATTCTATATTCTATGTTCGCTCTGTGGGTTCTGCATTGTGGCAGTTGACTGGTTGCTGCTGCAGTGGAGGGTCTGCTTTTACTCCACCTCCTAACTACAATAAAGAATACTGCTAAAGACATCTGCAGTCTCCAGATCCTCTTTACCACAAACAACACTGGAATGAAAGGTTTAACAGTACCAGTTTATATAGGGGTTAACAGGTGGTTAGATCGAAAAGGATGTTTACTTTAGGATTAGTGGTTGAATTAGGAACATAATTATTATTCTTCATTATTCAGTGGTGTGACGGGGGCTGTCAGGCAATGAAGTAGCTTGAGGGACATGCACAACTGATTGTTCCTTCCCACACCAAAGCAGTGATGCTAAATCCAAAGATCACCCACCCCTGAAAGGTAAAACACGTCAATTTTAATTCATCGTCCATCTCCGACATTAGAATAGTAACTGCGAAAAGGATATGCATTGATTGTATTGTGTTGGGTAAAAATGGGAAAAAATGGGACGAAGAAGACAGAGCAAAGCAGAGAGACTTGAAGGTAAAGACAGAGAAGAAAACATTAGGGAAACAGAAACGGGAAAGCAGAAAGGAAAAGGAGAGGAGCGGTGTTGAGTCAGAACACCAGCGACTAAGAGGAAAGGCTTGGAGGAACAGAAAGAGAGTGAAGTCTCTTATAGCAGCGAGGGAGAATGGATGCAAACAGAAGAAAATCAGAGGGAGGGCGCAAAGATACACAGAAAATCAGAAGTGGAGCAAAAGAGAGTGGTGGTAATAAGGAGCAGAACAGAGGAGCGAAGCTAGGAAGCATGTGCAGAGAAAAAGGGGAAGAACAGAAGAAGAAGTGACCAGGAAGAGAACCAGATCAAAAACAGATATGTGAAACCCAGCTGCTACCTAGAGAGGTGCGATAAGGCCAGACATGGTACCAGGCAAGTGTTTGAGAAGTTTGATGAAGGGCTTGCAAACAGGTGTAGGGTGACTATTATATACAGTGTGAAACTGGTTCTTGTCTGTCTTTATTTTTCTAGGGAGGACAAAAAATTCCTTAAGTACACGTGATGGGCCTCCTTCCCGGACCTCAGACAGCACCATTTGATTCCCTATTTGTGTGTTCCTGCTTCAAGATAAACAAAATATCCTATACGTTAAACAATGCAATCCTGTATCCTTCCTTTTAAGTTTAAATCATTGTTATAAATACTGGAAGAATAAGGTAGCAAATCCCACCTTTGATTTTTCCCAACAGCAGCGAATGTGAAGTCTGCCTCTTGGTAAGCTCATGGGTCATACTCAGCCTTACAATATAAAATAATGTACTAAAAGTTTTCCCCAAAAAAAACTTTTCCTGTAAGGGAACTTCAGTATTAACGCAGACAAACAAGGTCAAGGTAAAGGAAAGCAAAGGAGGTTTTTGGAGGAAGGATGAAACGCATATGACAAATATAAGCTAGGAAGTAGGAGAGATACAATGGAAAACCCAGGAAGAAGGGTAAGAGGTATAGGCGAAAAGAAGGGGATAAATGAGGCACGTCACCGGAAGTGCTTACTTAAAAACATTCTGGAGTCTGCAAAGTGGCCTCAAGAGGACATTGAGAAACACAGACCACGGAGCTCCTTCATTAGTCCACCGCATGACAAACCATTAGAACCATTGTTGCTTTTTTAGCATCTTGAAGACAAGCACAGACAGGCTCTGCCTTAGGAAAGATGTTATTCTTGCTGGGGTTTTTTCCATATTCAATCATGCAGGATACCGACCCAACAAAGCAATGCGAAAAGCCAGGTGATACTGCCACACTGTTGTAGGCTTTTTAGTCTGTGTGGTGGGACATCCAGGAAGATTAGGATCAGCTTCCATCTATTTGCAGATTTAGTTTCATAACAACAATATTTCACAGAATTGGGTCCGTCAATTTAGGGTGCCACTGCATTTGGCATCTGATACTCCTATCTTCCTGGATGGAAGCATACAGGCACTTCTTATCAGCTCATCGTCACTGTGTTCAGGGGACGTTAGGCACTAAGAAAAAAGTTTCCATAGCATCTTTGATTGAAGTTGAAGAGCTATCTGGGGGAACCACAAGTCCCCAACATGGGTGAAAGGCTACGTTTTTTAAATCTTGGAAAACAAGTAGGAGAGTAAGGAGTTGCGTCCGTAGTCGTCGGACGGGGAATACTCCTGATTCCCTTGGTCAAGGTATGAAAGAACAAAATGAAGGAGTACTACCCGATGAGGGTAAATGAAGGCTTTTGTCTAAACTCAGGAAACATTGTTCCTTTGTTAGGAAACCCCTCACTCACCACCTAGTGGTGACTTGCTTCATCATCGGGGCCCACCCAAGTGGCCTAGCGTCACTTGGGTGTGCTTCAACACCTGCAATTGCAGTGGAGCTGGTAGTGAAATGTGGGGTGCAAACAAAAAAGAGTGTAAGTGTTAAAATTGTCCTGGTATTCTTTCATTTAGAGTTTAATAAAAAAGTAACTGGACAAAAGTTAAAAATAAAGTTGAGATAGTAGTAGGGAAGTTACGACCTACTTATCTCTGTTTTATGTGTTGGTCGACATGTTTCTACCATCAGGGGAAAGTCCCCGGTATTCCTCAGGACCAAAACAAGGAAGTGGGTGGTATGTGCCCCCTAAAAGACACACCCAGCCCTAAATCCTTGGACATCAGAAGAAAAAATAGACTTCTGGAACGCACACCTAAAGTTCAGGGTGCTGCAAAACCTGTGGAAAAGGAAGGAAAGTGAATAAAATAATTACTATCCTGTTACGTAGTGCAGTGATAGAGTGCAGGATAAGTGCAATTATTCTGGTTTTCCACAGTGGTGGTTGACACAGTGCCTTCATCGTTGCAGAGCGTGTCTACAGGTGCTGTGCAAACGTGCTCTTAGCTTTGGAGAAAAATGTCTATTGGAAAAGGTCTGATTTTAGCCTTAGTGCGTGCTATATAGTATACATGCTGGCGTCGTAGTCTGGGGTGCACTGAGTCGGAGTGCTCATATTTTGTACCGCCGTGATTTATTTTTGGTGCCAGCTAAGTAGTGGTTAATCGCTTTTGTAGGACCTGTTCAGAGTTCGTGGTCAACAAAAAGAGACAAACTGGACTAACAAACATAAACAACATAGAGTAATTCACGACATGTGATATGGCAGAAAGATGGAATAGGGCTTACAATGCTGGGGCTCAGGTCGAGCTGCATCAAGCAGGAGTGGGGCGCTATGCCGGTAACAACATAATCTAGAAAGAAAAGGGTATGTTGTTGGTAAAGGGAAAACTTCCCTGTTTGGCGCTAAAAAGTGGCCTCCGTTGTTGGTCCTGCTGGTAGGGAAGGAAAAGATCAACTTACAGTTGTGTGGGCGGAATCAGGCGGATCACCTACTTCTCCGTGCTCGCTGCTTGGTAGCAATGAGACAGTGAGGGCGTGGCGTATAAATGCGTATGATCGCTTCAGGCGGCGTCCGTGACACTACGGGAGCCCGGGAGGGTCAAGGGTAGGCATGGAAACCAAGCGATGCCGCGCTTGCGCAGAAGTGTGGGAAAACAGAGCCTGACAGCGTGGTTGCCGCCCGGCGCCGTTGTGTACGCGACCCTGGGAGGGTCAGCGGTTGGCATGGGAACTGCACGGCGCTGCGCCTGCGCAGTGGAAATGTAAACACAAGCTGACGGGTGGAAGCGGTGTTGCCGCCCGGCGCCGTGTGTTGGAAAGGGGTAGGAGCGATCTGTAATGGGAAGGGCTAAAAAGCTGAAGCAGTCTAAAGTGGGGGACGCATGTGTGTTTGGAGACAAGGGAGGAGTTCTGTAGACATGGGGAACTGGATGTAGTATAAAAGGTACTACAGCCTTAGGTAAAAGGCATTAGGGAAATGGGTGTAATGATGATTATCCTACATCCATAGGAGGAATCATATGTGTGGGAACTGATGAGGGTACAGTCAGGTTAGCTGGAAAGAGATTCATCTCAACACAGAGTTCCATGGGATATTATCATTAAGCCCATGGATGTGAGTGGAAAGTCTATATATCCATCTCTGTTCCTTTTCAAATAGGCGGGCCTGGATGTTAGGGCCCGCTTGCAGCTGTTCGATGATCGTCCACCTCATATCGTTGGTAGTATGGTGGGCCGTTAGGAAATGGTCTGTGAGTTTCGTCATGTTTTTCTTACATCTTATCGTACTCCTGGTACGGAAGGAAAAGATCAACTTACAGTTGGGAGCAGAGATCCCATACTAATTGCAATAGCTCCAATGTGGTTTACCTTATCACCTGCACCTGTGGCAAACCCTATGTCGGCATGACAACGCGAAAAATCAAACAACAAATCTGTGAACACAGGAGTACGATAAGATGTAAGAAAAACATGACGAAACTCACAGACCATTTCCTAACGGCCCACCATACTACCAACGATATGAGGTGGACGATCATCGAACAGCTGCAAGCGGGCCCTAACATCCAGGCCCGCCTATTTGAAAAGGAACAGAGATGGATATATAGACTTTCCACTCACATCCATGGGCTTAATGATAATATCCCATGGAACTCTGTGTTGAGATGAATCTCTTTCCAGCTAACCTGACTGTACCCTCATCAGTTCCCACACATATGATTCCTCCTATGGATGTAGGATAATCATCATTACACCCATTTCCCTAATGCCTTTTACCTAAGGCTGTAGTACCTTTTATACTACATCCAGTTCCCCATGTCTACAGAACTCCTCCCTTGTCTCCAAACACACATGCGTCCCCCACTTTAGACTGAAGGCTCACTATCCCTTCGTCTTATTTCACTTTCCATATGTACCTAAGCTTGGTCTCATATACTGAAGACACCACTTTTCGTCCGTTTTAATGTCACACTTGGCATCTACATTAATCCCTAGTTAAATCCTTCGCCCCGCTGACAATAGTTCCAGCAAGCTTCTTCAGCTTTTTAGCCCTTCCCATTACAGATCGCTCCTACCCCTTTCCAACACACGGCGCCGGGCGGCAACACCGCTTCCACCCGTCAGCTTGTGTTTACATTTCCACTGCGCAGGCGCAGCGCCGTGCAGTTCCCATGCCAACCGCTGACCCTCCCAGGGTCGCGTACACAACGGCGCCGGGCGGCAACCACGCTGTCAGGCTCTGTTTTCCCACACTTCTGCGCAAGCGCGGCATCGCTTGGTTTCCATGCCTACCCTTGACCCTCCCGGGCTCCCGTAGTGTCACGGACGCCGCCTGAAGCGATCATACGCATTTATGCGCCACGCCCTCACTGTCTCATTGCTACCAAGCAGCGAGCACGGAGAAGTAGGTGATCCGCCTGATTCCGCCCACACAACTGTAAGTTGATCTTTTCCTTCCCTACCAGCAGGACCAACAACGGAGGCCACTTTTTAGCGCCAAACAGGGAAGTTTTCCCTTTACCAACAACATACCCTTTTCTTCCTAGATTATGTTGTTACAGGCATAGCGCCCCACTCCTGCTTGATGCAGCTCGACCTGAGCCCCAGCATTGTAAGCCCTATTCCATCTTTCTGCCATATCACATGTCGTGAATTACTCTATGTTGTTTATGTTTGTTAGTCCAGTTTGTCTCTTTTTGTTGACCACGAACTCTGAACAGGTCCTACAAAAGCGATTAACCACTACTTAGCTGGCACCAAAAATAAATCACGGCGGTACAAAATATGAGCACTCCGACTCAGTGCACCCCAGACTACGACGCCAGCATGTATACTATATAGCACGCACTAAGGCTAAAATCAGACCTTTTCCAATAGACATTTTTCTCCAAAGCTAAGAGCACGTTTGCACAGCACCTGTAGACACGCTCTGCAACGATGAAGGCACTGTGTCAACCACCACTGTGGAAAACCAGAATAATTGCACTTATCCTGCACTCTATCACTGCACTACGTAACAGGATAGTAATTATTTTATTCACTTTCCTTCCTTTTCCACAGGTTTTGCAGCACCCTGAACTTTAGGTGTGCGTTCCAGAAGTCTATTTTTTCTTCTGATGTCCAAGGATTTAGGGCTGGGTGTGTCTTTTAGGGGGCACATACCACCCACTTCCTTGTTTTGGTCCTGAGGAATACCGGGGACTTTCCCCTGATGGTAGAAACATGTCGACCAACACATAAAACAGAGATAAGTAGGTCGTAACTTCCCTACTACTATCTCAACTTTATTTTTAACTTTTGTCCAGTTACTTTTTTATTAAACTCTAAATGAAAGAATACCAGGACAATTTTAACACTTACACTCTTTTTTGTTTGCACCCCACATTTCACTACCAGCTCCACTGCAATTGCAGGTGTTGAAGCACACCCAAGTGACGCTAGGCCACTTGGGTGGGCCCCGATGATGAAGCAAGTCACCACTAGGTGGTGAGTGAGGGGTTTCCTAACAAAGGAACAATGTTTCCTGAGTTTAGACAAAAGCCTTCATTTACCCTCATCGGGTAGTACTCCTTCATTTTGTTCTTTCATACGTTTTTTAAATACCTCTACTGGGCTATCCTAACAGGGATAAACACCACAGAGAGAAGATCGTTACTTTCTGCTTGCCTTCCGAGCATCATCTCTACATGTCTCACCCTTCCCTCCATGTGCTGCTCCATCAAGTTCACTTCTTTAAGTAATGTTTCCAACGTCCAAGCTTTGTTCCAGCTTGTACACAGCTTTTATTTTTCGACTCTGTCTAGCTTCTTATGCATAGTGTCCAACATGTCCATCTTTCATTTATGCCTCTCCATCATACCTGCTGACTCAAAAAAGTCAGACATTTAAGGGGGTAATCCCATTAAGGTAAATGGAGAAATCAGTTTTTGGAGGATGACCTGGGTTTGGAAAGGGAATGACCCCATTGAAGCCTATGCATGCAGATATTTTGTTTGTCATGAGGGTGGATATGAGCCCAGTGAGGGTGACACCCACTAAAGGAGGGTGAGCGGACAGATATGCTCCATTATATTAAGAAGAGCCATCATGGCCTCTTCTGCGAGATCTCCACATTTTCCCTTCACTTGATGTGGAAATATTGCCTTTCTGTTCGTCATTTGTCGTTTCTCCCCCAGTTTCAGGTTGTGTGCATTGCTGTCACACTGCAACAATACTCTAAATGTGTCAAACACTAATGATGATCCTTGATGGGGGTACCTACCTGCTCCTGGTCCACAGACCTGCCAAGCTTCATTAAACCAGGCTGGTATCTGCCTCTCAAATCATGAAAGTCCCAGCACCTCATACTACAATGGTGACGTGTGCCCACTGGGGTAATCCATTGCCACCTTTCTCACTAGCAAGAAAAGGCTTCCAGATGTCTCACACACCTGAGGTCTGTCTTGCAAAAATGCACAGAGCTGATGAAGTTCTTCGGGCACCGCTGACTTTGCCTCTGTGTGTGTTGGCATCACATAACCACTACACCCCCGCCCTTTCACCTTTGATGTTCCTATACTGGGAGGAACTACATGGATTCTAGAATGCTGCAGATGGGTCTGGGCCATCCAAAAAAGTAGAAGCACATGGACCTCAGAGGAAGCAGCCATGCCACACACCAACTGGTAACCCTGTACCGCCATCTAGTTCATACATATAGTATATAAGGAGACAAGCTTTTTGCTTGACTAATCGCATATTCAGCTTCACTTGGAAGATAATTATTGTGACTGGGCCTCTTAGTGTGACGAGGTGAGTGTAAGGGTGTTGCATACTCAGGTAAAGTAATGCTGATGTTATAGATCAGATAGTAATGTCGTAAGAAGTGGTTTTGATGTTAGGTTGGGTTGCTTCGGAGAGAGAGAGATTAACAATAATTTAACATTGTTTACACAACAGACAGATTAGACTGCAGGGCGTAAAAGGACTGGCACCCTACACATTTCAGTCATTTTCTTGCTTTGACTAGCCCCTTTCAGCCATCGGCTTGAACGTTCAAAACGTTATCAATTGTGTCTTGGCTCAGCCCAATATAATATTCACCTCTCCCCTAATGCTAGTGGCTGTTTGGGTGCATCTTTTCACAATTACTTGCCTGCCTGGACCGGCATGAGGGACTACTTCACAACTATAGCTCTTTTGCTTACTTTCTCTTATGACTCCCCCACTAATGTGCTATTGCCTAACCACTTAGCACTTTAAAACGAGACGTACTGGATTTGCAAATGCCTGTTTCGAATTATTTAAGTGCCTGTGGTTGATCGTGTGTATTAGTCAAAAGCTAGATTGTCAGATATAGGATATATTACTATTAGTACTTTATGTATTGGAATTAATGCCTTTATTGTACTCTGCGTAATTCAGTACTGTTCACTCTTTGCTTTAACTGGCCAGAAAGGTCCTACTGACTCCGCACACATTCCCGACCCTGTGCCCCTAAATCCCTCTCCTCCGGCTCCGCAAACCCCTCCTGCACCTACACTCCTTTGTCCTCTATCATTTTTCCTATCCTAACTGACACCCAATAAGCTACCTCTCACGGGACCCTGCCCATGGTGGAACAGTTGGGGGAAGGGAAAGTGGCCCAACCGCTGTCCTTATACCAACGATTCGACAAGGAGTGTTGGAGACGGGGCCCCGTCACGGGGGCTAGCATTCTTCCGAAAAACAGTGCTTCCAGAAGTAATTACCAGGAGCTGCCTGTGCTGCTCAAGCACATCAAACACATAATTTCAAGCGAAATGAAATAAAAGCCTAGAAAGCAGTATGTGCCCTAAGAGGAAGGGCTGCGTAGGCGAGAACGGCTGCAACTCCCACACGTAGAGCGGCATGTCGTGCTCACTCATGGAACATTCCAGAATCCGCCTGCCAGTCAGAGTCTGAAAATCCATTCACAGAGCACTGCCGGGAGCGAACCATGAATGCATCCGGGGGAGGGAAGCGGAGCACAGCGAGTTGTGTGTGGGACTTCACCACCCCTCCTGCGCCCCCGAAGTGCTAATTACTGCCAAATTAAGTTAACCACTAAATACCTAAACTCAAGCATTGACTTCAACTACTAACCCCAAAAATCCGATAGTCATCTCAGCTACCGGTCATCTACAAAGGCCCATGATCGATCCAGCCACGCAACATTGTCTCATTTGAGAACAGCAATATATCCGAATAACGGCCTATACTATAAATGCAACTTCACTGACACCCCCATCACCTCATGGAAGGGGGGCTTGGGGTGGGGGCAGCCGGGTGCCCCCCCCCCCGCAATTTAGAAGGGCGGGGGGTGGGGGGGGGGGGGGGTGGGGGGTTCTGTGGACCCTTTTAGTAGTTTCTTTTTGGGCTCCATCCTAGTAGGTTTTTGGAGCCCAATACATAAAGCCCATTGTCCCCGCCTCCCAGCCTCCCAGCCACCATTTTAGGTTTGGTGACCTGGTGGCTGGGAGGTTAGCTAGCTAATTTTTGTGTGGTGTTTTAGTGGGTTTATTTTGAGGCAATTATTCCTTTAGCGTTTAGGCGTTTCATTGCTTCGTTTTACGATGGAGGATTATCGGGTGTTGGAAGCTATGCGTTTGCTGTCGGAGGCCGGAAGACTGGATTTGCTTGTCGGCGGGGGGCCGGCGCGTCCTCAGCGCCAGGCCTCTGCCGGTGTTGCGGCGGCTTGCTCGTCGCCACGGAAACGCTGGGCGGCTCAGGTAAGCGAACGGGGCCGGTCCCGTACTCGGAAGCCGGCCCCTCCTGAGGCAGCACGTGTGGTTGCAGGGGGGCGGGGAGGCTCTGGGTGTGTCGCGCAACCCTGCGTTTGGCATAGTGGAGGAGGAGGGCGCTTTGGTATTGGCGGCAGCGGGGGGGGCGGCGTTAGCGTCTCACCCGGAGGATTTTGACCCTGCTATGTAGGTTTCTGCGAGGGCTGGCAGTAAGCGGGGGGTCGGAAAGCGAGCAAGAAACGCTCCGCTTCCGTCCCTGCTGGCGAGCAGCATTCTGAGCCGGGAAAGGTCGCCTCAATGCGCGGTGCGCGTAGGGGCTCAGTGCACGTTGGTGAAGGGCGGGGCACATGGAAAGCGAATGAGGAGCCTGTTGGGGTTTTGTTAACTCCTGTCGGGCAGCAGGTAGTGGAGACACAGTTTGTGGGTGAAACAGGTTTTGGCAGAATGGAGACAGGTGGTGTGGGGGGGCCTAGGGTGTCGGAGTTTCAGAGTGTCCAAGTCTTTTCATTTGCTGATGAGGGGGCAGACCAGTATACTGAAGAAGGGAACTTGGGCAGTCCTTTATTGTTTTCTACTCCTGCCTTTGCACAGGGAGTCGCTTTATCCGTGGTTGGGAGCTCGAGAGGGGATGGGGAAGGGGCTCAGGTTGGGGAAGGGAGCTCTTCTTTGAGAGGCTTTTCTTTGTCTGGTGTAGGACGGCCTGGGGTGTGTGAGGAACTTAGGGCGGGGCCAAATGGAGCATGGTCAGCGTCGATAGGTGAGAATGCGGTTGATTTTGTTCCCAGCTCCTGCACTCAGAGGGGTGGAGATTTGGAGCCAGTTAGCGGTATACAGAATTGGGAAGGTTTGGTTTCGTTTCCTTCTTGATCTGAAGGTTTGCGGATGAGTAAGTTGTATGGCCAGTCTGGTGGGCAATGCATAGATAGTGCGAAGGCAGATAAAGGTAGGGGTGTGTCGCAAGTAGCGAAGACAGGGGCAGTAGAAGGAGCGAAAAGTTGGGGTCCAGCTTCAGCTGTGGTGTCAGCCATGCTAGATTGGAGCGAGGATGAGGAAGTAGGTGGTTCTTCCCAGTGGACGGGTGCAGGCAGGGCTGTACATTTTAGTAGGGTAAGGAGGAGGTCAGCTGGTGCAGTCTTTCCTAGGCAGCAAGGGTTGGAGGCGTCGTTGTTGTCAAGGGATCCCAGTACACCAGTCCAAACTTTTTCTTTTCAGCCTTCGGAGCGTCGCGGCGGCCCGGACTCGGTAGGGCGTTGCACGGCCCAATTTCGCCGAGGTGAAGGAAGGATATAGCCTAGCGCTGCGCTTTCCATACCACCGAGGGATCCCGTTGCGGTTAGTTCACGAAAGTCCGGCGCGACCTCACTACCTCTGACGAATAGCAGGTCGAGGTGGTCAGCCTTGCCGACGGCTATGGAGCCGCAGAGTCAGCGCATAAGGGTGCACCGGCGTGTACAGTCGGCTCCCCCACAGAGAGAATTTTTTGAGCATGTGAGAGACAATGTTGCTAATGTTGGGCTGGATGAGACCCGTGGTGTAGATTTTGAGAATGCTGGGCTACAGGCTGTGGAGCCAGTTTTGTTGGATTATGACGATGACAGCTTGGAGGAAGGTGAATTACATGAAATGGCGGGGGGTGGGCCCACTCATATGTCGTATAGTGTTTTGCAGATTCCAGAGGAAGTCCAGCAGGTTCAGGACAGACAAGAGTGCGGCCCATCGGCGAGGGCTCCTCGGAAGATAAATGTGCGGGAAGGGGCAACACAGCAGCTAGAGTCCGCGAGAGCAGTTTCTTTAGAGCCAGGTGAGAAGATAGTACCACGGGCCAAACCTACCATGGTGTCTGTGGGGACGGCGGTGCAGGGGATTGGGGGGGGATGATGGAGGGGAGGTTGCTTGGCCCATTGTATGCTCATGACGAGCTGAGCTCGTCATGGCACACAGTGCTCGGGTGCTCATGAAGAGCTCAGCTCGTCATGAGCCCCACTCGCGGGGGGAGCGCCAGCGCTCCCCCCGTGGGTGCCCGATTTTCTAAGTTTCAGGGGGAAGGCAGAGGAAGACCTTCCCCCGCGGCCCCCCCCCCCCCCGCCCGCGTCATCAATGACATCAGCGCGCGAGGCGCGCTGACGTCATTGGAGGTTCCCTTTCTCCTCCGACGCGCAGGGAAACCATTTGCTTCCTGCGCGTCGGAGGAGAAAGAGGTAAGTTTGGGGCCTGGGGTGGGTGGGATTTAAACTAAAGAGGCATCGGGGGAAAGGAATGGGTTTTCCTTTCCCCCGATGCCTTTTTAGAGCATTCCTGCTGCACGATCGTGCGATCGTGCAGCAGGAATGCCCACTAGACACCATGGATTTTTTGTTGTTATTGTTGTAATGGCTGTATGTGCGTTCGAGGAGCAAGGGCAAGGGTCGCTCCCACATTTGGGGGCACATTTTTTTGCTTTGTCTGGTCCCCGGGGGGGGGGGGGGGGGGGGGGGGCCCAGAAGTTGGCAAAAGTTTTTTTAATAAAATGCGGCATTTTGGGGCATAGTTTGCGCGTACAGGGAGTGGCGCCTTGGGCAAGGGTCACTCTCATAATGGGAGCCATTTTGTGCTGCCCTTTTGTTTATTTGTGTTTTGGGGAGCGTCCCCTTGGACAAGGGACGCTCCTGTATTTGGGGGGCATTATACAATATATAGTTTTTCTCTTGGGGCAAAGAACAGTAGAGTGGCCCCTTGGGCAAGGGCCACTCTTTTTTTGGGGGCTATCTTGTGGCCTATTGTTTTTTTTTTTCGTTTTGGGGAGCAACCCCTTGGACAAGGGTTGCTCCCCTTTAGGGGGCAATTACTTTTGCTTTGTCTGCCCCCCGGGGGGCATTATTTAAATATTTTTTTAATATAAACCATGCATTGGGGCAGAGAGCAGGGGAGTGGCCCCTTGGGCAAGGGTCACTTTCATCATTTTGGGGACCATTTTGAGTAGTCTTAATTTTTTTTGTTTTGGGGAGCAACGCCTTGGACAAGGGTCACTCCCCTTTAAGGGGCATGTTGTAAGCTTTTGGCTGCCTCCGGGGGGCGGTCCACATTTTTAGAAAAATAACAATAATGGGACCGGTTACTGGCTAATCAGCCATTATCGGCCAGGTTAGCTTGAGTGCAGTGCCAAAGTGAGCAAGGTACCCACGTCTGCCAACTTAGGGCAATCAAAGGGCACAGGGTCAGTCTGATTTGCATATGGCCATGTCTGAACTGGGTTGGTGAAGTGAGCTAAACAATGATGATGGATTAATTCAAGATCAGTTGCCTGGGGGTGAGTGTTAGATTTACGCAGGCGCTCAGTCCGTCATCCCCTTTGGTATCACCTGGAAGGGCAGTTCTGCTTTTTTTTTTAGGACCACTAGGGCACCAGGGTTTATTTTTATTTTGGTGATCCGCCCCATGGTCATGGGTCGTTCCCATTCCTTTATGGGAGGATGATTGTGGCCTTTCTGCCCTCTTTGAGTGGCAGAGTAGCACTCCCATCTGTTCCCAAGGGGGGAAGAAGCCAGTAGACACCAACATTTTTAAACATTTTGTCTTTTTGGGGGTGGCCTCAAGGGCAAGGGTTGCTCCCCTATTGATGTTATACTGTTAGGCCCACCTACCTCTTAACTTGGCATGTTTCACTCTTTGTGTGACGGACGGAGAGGTAAGATACTGATGATTCTTTTTCGTGACTCAAGTGTAACTATAAATATCGATCTAGGTGTCCCATTCAAATTAGTCACACAGAGAGTGAAACCAGCGATTCTTCACCAGCTAACGCTGTGTTTCGTAAAAGTAAAAAACACGATCTAATTTGTGAGAGAGAGCAGCGCCGGATGTGGCATGCGAGAGACCGGTGATATGTGGAGTGTGAGGTACTATCACCCTATTTAAACCAAAAACCTTTCCATTTTTACTGCAGAGCGGTGCACCCACTACCTGAGCTGGTGCCAGGTGAGGTGGGGTTGTTCCTTCCCAGCGAATGGGTAAGTGAGAAAAAAAGATATATATGACAACATTTGGGATTGTCCACAATTGGCCGGTATTTTACAACCAGCATGTTGTTTATTTAGAAGATAACATCACAATTAATGCACGTTAGGATAATTACTGACTGTGCTCTTTTTTGGTCTTTTTTTATGTATCCATACATTTCCCCTGCTGAACATCTGGATTTAAAGTTGGGAAGACGAGTGTATATCGCACTTATCAGGTGATATCTTTTATCTTTTAACACATAGCAGTAGCACTAATGGTCCTGAGGAAGCAGCAGGAGACCGAGAGGCTCCAGTGACTGCAGAAACATGTCGACCTAACATTCTTGTTGGTAGTCATTTGTTACACTACTACTTGCACTGTTTTTATTGATTTGGGAGTGAAAGGGTGCATATTAAAAGTTGGTTTCCCCTATCACTACCTAATTTTAGAGCTTTTCTCTTTATTTTTATTTTTCACTTCAACACTTTCATTTTTTTGCACTGCTAGTCAGTTCCTCATTAGGCACACCCTGTTCACATCTGAGTTAGTGTGTTTGGTACACCCTTGACCTGGCTATCAAAATCTGCTGGTCTGTTGTGGTCTACCAGTTCTCGAAAAGAATAAGAGATCCCAGATGATGAAGGGCGGTCTCGATGGTGGACTGATGGGAACTCGCTCACACTGACAGCTCTTCCCTATTTTTCAACACGTTGGTTGTTTTTTCTGTTGGATACAAAATTCTATTGGCCTTTCCGACTCACTGCTATTTTTGTTGGTTTCACGGTCAACAGTGACAAACTTAGGCCCCACTCTAGAGCTACCCGGTGAACTCCCACAAATCTGGAAGAGCTGAAGAAGTTTTTGGGATTTACTTTATTGATGGGTTTGTTAAAGAAGCCGAACCTGGCTTCATATTGGTCTTTCAGTCCTTTGATGGCAACAGCCATATTTCCAGCTGTTAGGACTCGTGATCGGTATTTACTTTTGCTATGCATGTTGCATTTTGTGGATAATTCTGAGGCGTTGCCATGTAGTCACCCTGACTGTGACCGTCTTTTTAAGATTCAGCCTGTTCTTGATCACTTTGTTGATCGTTTTTCAGAGATTTACATTCCTGGGAAAGAAATTTCTATTGATGAGTCTTTGGTTTTGTTCAAGGGTCGTTTGGTTTTTAGGATGTACATCCCTAGCAAGAGGGCACGCTATGGAATTAAACTGTATATCCTGTCTGAGAGTAAGACAGGGTATGTTTAATTTTCATGTGTACACTGGTAGAGATTCCACTATTGACCCCCCTGGTTGTCCGTCCACTTTTGGAGTGTCAGAGAAAATTGTATGGGATCTTGCTAGAAGATTGTTCAACAGAGGCCACCATTTGTACCTTGATAACTTCTACACTGCTGTGCAATTGTTTAAGGAATTGTTTAAAGTGGACACTTTTGCATGTGGCACAATCCGCTCTAACCGCAAAGGTTTTCCAAAGGAGCTTGTTTGCAAGAAACTTCAGAGGGGTCAGTGCAGTTCCTTACGTTGTGGCGAACTACTAGCTATGGAATTTGTGGACAGGGCGGATGTGTACATGCTGAGTACCATCCATGATGAGAGTACTTCACCTCTGCCAGTTTGGGGTCAGGTTGCTGAAGTGCACAAACCTGTGTGCATTCAGGACTACAATAAGCACATGGGTGGTGTTGACAGAGTAGAGAGGTTGGAACCTTACACTGCTATTCGGAAGGCTTATGTTTGGTATAAGAAGTTGGCCATCCATTTTTTCAACTTAGCAACTTTCAATGCTTTTATTGTGTTCAAGGCGTGTTCTCCTGGGTCAAAGTTTACCTTTCTTCAGATATCAAGCCTTGTTGTTGTGGAGCAAGTAAGTGTTCCTAGGTTTGGAGTGGTGGAGGATGTTGCTCAATTGAAAGATCACCACTTTCCTGATTACATTCCTCCCACATCTGCAAAAGACTTTCCCACTAGGAGATGTAGAGTCTGTTGGCGAAGAGGTTTGTGGAAGGAGACTCGTCTTTACTGCCCTGGGTGTCCTTCTAACCCTGGGCTGTGTGTGCCTGCTTGTTATAGAGCTTACCACACACAAAATAATTTTTGGGAGTGTCCATGAGTGGTAAAATGTACTGCCTGGTCTGTATTTTTTAAATAATTTGTATTCTTTTTTAAGGTTTGCATTTGTGCAATGTTTTTAGTTACAGATTTTGTGTTACTAGATTTTTATCTATTTGCAATTATTTTGTTTGTTTTGTTAAAAAAAATTCAAAATGTGATGGCGGTGTGCGTAGGCTGGCGGTGTGGGCAGAGTGGTGCTTGGCTGGCGGTGTGTGTGGGTGGCGCTGGGCTGTCGGTGTGCGTGGAGTTGGTTTTGGCTGGAGGTGTGTGTGGAGTGGTGCTTGGCTGTCGGTGTGCGTGGAGTGGTGCTTGGCTGGAGGTGTGCGTGGAGTGGTGCTTGGCTGGCGGTGTGCGTGGAGTGACGCTTGGCTGATGGTGTGCGTGGAGTGGTGTTTGGCTGGAGGTGTGCGTGGAGTGGTATTTGGCTGGTGGTGTGCGTGGAGTGGTATTTGGCTGACGGTGTGCGTGGAGTGGTGCTTGGCTGGTGGTGTGCGTGGAGTGGTGCTTGGCTGATTGTGTGTGTGGAGTGGCGCTTGGCTGGTGGTGTGCGTGGAATGGTACTTGGCTGTCTGTGCGCGGAGTGGTGCTTGGCTGTCGGTGTGCGTGGAGTGGCTTTTGGCTGGAGGTGTGCATGGAGTGGTGCTTGGCTGTCGGTGTGCGTGGAGTGGTGCTTGGCTGGAGGTGTGCGTGGAGTGGTGCTTGGCTGGCGGTGTGTGTGGAGTGGTGCTTGGCTGGCGGTGTGTGTGGAGTGGCGCTTGGCTGACGGTGTGCGTGGAGTGGTGCTTGGCTGGTGGTGTGCGTGGAGTGGTGCTTGGCTGGTGGTGTGCGTGGAGTGATACTTGGCTGTCTGTGCGCAGAGTGGTGCTTGGCTGGCGGTGTGTGTGGAGTGGCGCTTGGCTGGCGGTGTGCGTGGAGTGGTGCTTGGCTGGCGGTGTGCGTGGAGTGGCGCTTGGCTGGTGGTGTGTGTGGAGTGGTACTTGGCTGGCGATGTGCGCGGAGTGGTGTTTGGCTTGCGGTGTGCATGGTCTGGTGCTTGGATGGTGGTGTGGGTGGACTGGTGCTCGGCTGGCGGTGTGTGAGTAGTTACTTTCTGTTAGTCACTACACACACTGCTAGTTGAGTGACACTCCACGCAGTCCATCATTTTGTGTAGTTGCAGTGTCAGGAATGTGGGCGTGTGAAAGTGATGGGCCCTTGAATGGCGCTGTCTGCTGGTGTGAGTGTTGTAATGTAATGGGTCCGCGGCTGGCGGTGTGAATCTTTTATGTGTCACACGTATGAAAGGTGTATGAATGGCCTGTAAAGAGGTTGGTGCCTTGACGTGGCTTTACAGCTCACGAGCTGTGAGTCAGTGGTTCAGTTTCTCATACCTTCAATTATTCGCAGTGCATTTCATTTTTGTGAAATTACTTGCAAATACAATTGTATGTACTGAATCATCACTCACCCTCGTGCCAAATCCAACCAGTATGTGTGTGTGCTTGCGGATTAGATGGCTGTGCAGTTCTATTTGTCTTTTTTCGCTTTCTGAAGTAGGGTGTACCTTGTCCCTTTTTGTGAATGTTGTAAAGTGTTGCTTTTCCTTCCAGATGGTGTCAATGGTCTGGTGTGTATCAGGTATGAAAGGTGCGTGAATGGCCTGTAAAACGTTCGGTGCCTTGTTGTTGCTTTACAGCTCACGAGTTGCGAGTTACTGGTTCGGGTTTTATGCATTTATTTATTGACAGAGCATTTCATTTCCTTGAAATATCTTGTTAGTAAAATTTTATGTACTGAACCATCACTCGCCCTCGTGCCAAATCCAACCTGTATGTGTGTGTCTTTGAGGAATAGATAGCCGTGCTGGAATGTTTGACTTTTGAGTAACTTTGTTAAGGTGCACATTACAGCTATAAATAACGTACTAAATGTAGATATTATTGTTAAACCATGGGAGTATATGGTCATGTCTTTCTTGTGAATTCTATTGTTTTTTTTATCCACAATGTCCTGCAAACTTGAAAACGTCTGTCACAATTTCCATGCAATATTGTCCCAAGAATCTCACGCTCTCAAATAAAAAACTTAATTCAGTCAAAAAAATTGGTTTTGCAAGGGGGTTTCCATGAGTTTTTGGCCCGGGGCTCGCCAGCTATCTTTGGAAACTACCAAACCCAAACAGTTCTGAGAACTAGACACCCGGGGGAGTCCAGGGAGGTATGGCATGCGTGGGTCCCCCAACGTTTTCCTACCTAGAATTCCCTGCAAACCTTAAAATTAGGTTAAAAAAACAGTTTTCTATACATTTTTGCGTGGGATCTCCGTGCCGGCACAAATGTCCTACCACCCAGCGTTCCCCTTGTTCTCCAGAGTAAAATGATACCTCACTTGTGTGGGTGGGCCAAAGGCCTGTGACTAGGATGACCCCAAAACAGTAGAATTCTCTGTGCTTAATTTGTCAATCCCGAAAGCTCCAATTTCTTAAAAATACTTTTTTAGCCTGTTCTGCTTTGGCCCACCCAAGCCGCAGAACCCCGGGCCAAAAACTCAGGTGCTGCCCCCCCCCCCCCCTATCCCCCCCCCCCAAAACAAGGTAGTTTTGTTAAAGGTAATTTTTAAGTCTCCACCGTACGATTTGGGCCTTTTCCTGTTGCAGCCACTATGCCTACCCACGCAAATGAGGTACCATTTTTATCGGGAGACCTGGGGGAACGCTGGGTGGGAGGAAATTTGTGTGAGCCCAGTGATGCCACGCTTTCCCACACAGAAATGTGTGAAAAATCAGATTTTTTCAGCTAAAACTGAGGTTTGCAAGGGATTCTGGGTAAAGGAACGTTGGCGGATCCAGGCAAGCCATACCTCCTTGGAAGCTCCCGGCTGTCTACTTTTCAGAAATGTGTGGGTTTGGCAGGCTTCCCTAGATGGCCGTCTAGCACGGGGCCAAAAACCCAGGTAACCCCTCTTGCAAAAGCTGGTGGTTTTGACATAGGCTAAACCACCAGCTTTTGCAAGAGGGGTTACCTGGGTTTTTGGCCCGTGCTAGACGGCCATCTAAGGAAACCTACCAAACCCACACATTTCTGAAAAGTAGACACCCGGGGGCTTCCAAGGAGGTATGGCTTGCGTGGATTCTCCAACGTTTCTTTACCCAGAATCCCTTGCAAACCTCAATTTTAGCTGAAAAAAATCAGATTTTTCACACATTTCTGTGTGGGAAAGCATAGCATCACTGGGCTCACACAAATTTCCTCGCACCCAGCGTTCCCCCAGGTCTCCCGATAAAAATGGTACCTCACTTGCGTGGGTAGGCATAGTTCCTGCAAAAGGAAAAGGGCCAAATCGTACGGTGGAGACTTCAAAATTACCTTTAGCAAAATTACCTTCTTTTTTTGGGGGGGGACTGAGTTTTTGGCCTGGGGCTCGGCGGCCATCTTTGGAAACTACCAAACCCAAACAGTTTTGCAAACTAGACACCCGGGGGAGTCCAGGGAGGTACGGCATGCGTGGGTCCCCCAACGTTTTCCAACCCAGAATTCCCTGCAAACCTTAAAATTAGGTTAAAAAAAACACTTTTCCATACATTTTTGCGTGGAATCTCCATGCCGGCACAAATGTCCAACCACCCAGCGTTCCCCTTGTTCTCCCGAGTAAAATGATACCTCACTTGTGTGGATGAGCCAAAGGCCTGTGACTAGGATGACCCCAAAACAGTAGAATTGTCTGTGCTTAATTTGTCAGCCCCGAAAGCTACAAGTTCTTAAAAATAAATTTTTGGCATGTTCTGCTTTGGCCCACCCACACAAGTGAGGTATCATTTTACTCCGGGGAACAAGGGGAACGCTGGGTGGTAGGACATTTGTGCCGACACGGAGATCCCACGCAAAAATGTATGGAAAAGTGTCTTTTTTACCTAATTTTAGGGTTTGCAAGGAATTCTGGGTAGGAAAACGTTAGGGGACCCACGCATGCCATACCTCCCTGGACTCCCCTGGGTATCTAGTTTTCAGAACTGTTTGAGTTTGGTAGTTTCCAAAGTTTGCCGCCGAGCCCCGGGCCAAAAACTCAGGTGCCCCTCCCAAAAAATAAGGTACTTTTGCTATAGGTTACTTTTTAAGTCTCCACCTTACGATTTGGGCCTTTTCCTGTTGCAGCACCTATACCTACCCACACAAGTGAGGTACCATTTCTTTCGGGAGACCTGGGGGAATGCAGGGTGGGTGGAAATTTGTAGATCCACGCAGATTCTAGAACTTTCCACCACAGAAATGTGAGGAAAATGCGTTTTCTTTGTCAATTTGTTAGCTTTGCAAAGGATTCTGGGTAACAGAACCTGGTGGGAGGCAGTCGAGTCGCCTCATCCTGAATTCCCCTGTGTGTCTAGTTTTCAAAAATGTATAGGTTTGCTAGGTTTCCCAAGGTGCCGGCAGAGCTAGGGTTCAAAAACGAAAGGTAGGCTCTTTGCCAAAAAAGGGCCCGTTTTCACTGCGAAATTGAGGTGCGACCACGTTGCGTTTTGCGCTGTTTTCTTTCGCAGGCTTTAGGCAGACCCTGGCAAGTGAGGTACCATTTTTTGGGGGAGACCTGTGGGAACGCTGGGTGGGTGGAAATTTGTTGATCCACGCAGATTCCAGAACTTTCCACCACAGAAATGTGAGGAAAATGCTTTTCTTTTGTCAATGTTTTAGCTTTGCAAGGGATTCTGGGTAACAGAACCTGGTGGGAGGCAGTGGAGTCCCCCCATCCTGAATTCCCCTGGGTGTCTAGTTTTCAAAAATGTATAGGTGTTCTAGGTTTCCCTAGGTGCCGGCACAGCTGGGGTTAAAAAACGAAAGGTAGGCTCTTTGCCAAAAAAGGGCCCGTTTTCACTGCGAAATCGAGGTGCGACCACGTTGCGTTTTGCGCTGTTTCCTGTTGCAGGCTCTAGGCAGACCCAGGCAAGTGAGGTACCATTTATTTCGGGAAACCTGGGGGAACACTGGGTGGGTGGAAATTTGTTGATCCACGCAGATTCCAAAACTTTCCACCACAGAAATGTGAGGAAAATGCGTTTTTCTTGTCAATTTTTTAGCTTTGCAAGGGATTCTGGGTAACAGAACCTGGTGGGAGGCAGTCGAGTCACCCCGTCCTGATTTCCCCTGGGTGTCTAGTTTTCAAAAATGTATAGGTTTGCTAGGTTTCCCTAGGTGCCGGCAGAGCTAGGGTTCAAAAACTAAAGGTAGGCTCTTTGCCAAAAAAGGGCACATTTTCACTGCGAAATTGAGGTGCAACCACATTGCGTTTTGCGCTGTTTCCAAGTGAGTGATGCTGTGGTGGTGCTGTGGTGGTGCTGAGTGATGCTGTGGTGGTGCTGAGTGATGCTGTGGTGGTTCTGAGTGGTGCTGTGGTGGTTCTGAGTGGTGCTGTGGTGGTGCTGTGGTGGTGCTGAGTGATGCTGTGGTGGTGCTGAGTGATGCTGTGGTGGTGCTGAGTGATGCTGTGGTGGTGCTGAGTGATGCTGTGGTGGTGCTGAGTGATGCTGTGGTGGTGCTGAGTGGTGCTGTGGTGGTGCTGATTGATGCTGTGGTGGTGCTTAGTGATGCTGTGGTGGTGCTGAGTGATGGTGCTGAGTGATGCTGTGGTGGTGCTGAGTGATGCTGTGGTGGTGCTGAGTGGTGGTGCTGAGTGATGCTGTGGTGGTGCTGAGTGATGCTGTGGTGGTGCTGAGTGGTGCTGTGGTGGTGCTGAGTGGTACTGTGGTGGTGCTGAGAGACACTGGGGTGGTGCTGAGTGATGCTGGGGTGGTGCTGAGTGGTGCCGTGGTGGTGCTGTGGTGGTGCCGAGTGATAATGTGGTGGTGCTGAGTGATGGACTTAGATGTATTGATATTACAAATAACAAAGGCTTTTAATTGTTTTAAATAATTAATACTTAAATAAAAGTGATTGTAATTTATAACGGCAATAGCTTAAACTTTTGTAAATAACTTTTGTGAAGATTATGTTCAGTGTATTTTATTGTGACGAAAATCCAAGAACAGAAGTGAAACATTAACATCTTTTTGTGACATTTGTAATAAAGCTTGAAACATTGAGAATACATAATTGAACCAGTTGTTGTTGAATGGTTGCACAGATTGATGCTGTGATGGCGCGGAGTGATGTTGTGGTGGCGCTGAGTGATACTGTGGTGGTGCTGAGGGATGCTGGGGTTGCACTGAGTGATGCTGTGGTGGTGCTCAGAGGTGCTGTGGTGTTGCTGAGGTGGTGCTGAGTGATACTGTGGTGGTGCTGAGTGATGCTGTGGTGGTGCTGAGTGATGCTGTGGTGGTGTTGTGGTGGTGCTGAGTGGTGCTGTGGTGGTGCTGAGTGGTGCTGTGGTGGTGCTGAGTGGTGCTGTGGTGGTGCTGAGTGGTGCTGTGGTGGGGCTGAGTGATGCTGTGGTGGTGCTGAGTGATGCTGTGGTGGTGCTGAGTGTTGCTGTGGTGGTGCTGAGTGGTGCTGTGGTGGTGCTGAGTGGTGGTGCTGAGTGGTGCTGTGGTGGTGCTGAGTGATGCTGTGGTGGTGCTGAGTGGTGCTGTGGTGGTGCTGAGTGGTGCTGTGGTAGTGCTGAGTGATAATGTGGTGGTGCTGTGGTGGTGCAGAGTGGTGCTGTGGTGGTGCTGAGTGATACTGGGGTGGTGCTGAGTGATACTGGGGTGGTGCTGAGTGGTGCTGTGGTGGTGCTGAGTGGTGCTGTGGTGGTGCTGAGTGGTGCTGTGGTGGTGCTAAGTACTGTGGCAACGAAATATTCACGTGTATTGACCTGATATTCAGTAGGTCCAATTGCCTGTGAAAATGTAATGGATTTGTGAATGCAAGCGTATCGGTGTTTAGTCAGAGCACTAAAGTGTGTCTTACACAGCAGTCCAAGTGCATTTAAAAAAGTAAGGGAACTGTGATGCTGTGCACAAGGGGGGCCCGGGCGAGTAAGCTTGGGGCAGGGTCAAAGACATAGCTAAAAAACAAAATAATCTGTAACTCTTTTCAGTCTTTCACCTTCAGGTATGTACATATAAAATAACAGCTCAAATCTAAAATAAATAAATGCATGTTAAGTTAATGTGTTGAAACTGCACTATCGGACTTTATGAAACTTCTATTAGTTCATGCGCTGCAGAAGTCTGTGTCTATGACCTGAGATCCAGGAATCGAATCCTAGTTGGAGCACTGGAGAATAGTTAGGGGCGTAACACAGGCCGTAAACCCCTTTAAAAAGCACACACTTCACAGTTCAGCTGGTAACTGCTTTCCAACAACACTCACAAAGAATACATATGCTTCATCAGGATGTGTCAAGTGACTCCACTAATCAAAGCCAATGCCAGCTTCCAAGCCCCCTTTACATTTGCAGATTGACCCATTGGGCACATTTCTTTCTTTCAGGGAAGCAGCCACCCTGGCAAGAAGGCTTGTTTAGATGGCTGCTCGCCTTTGGTTTCACAGCACAGCAGAAGCAATTCAGCTCGTGGAATTAACCTCCTGGGACGGTTATCTTTTTTCACAAAAAGTAGGGGAACTGTTTTCCTTAAATTAAAAAGGTGTAGGCAAGTCGTGCCCCTACGATCCCGTCCACTTCGACCACTGGTCTTAGCATTTCATTAAAGACACACACACACCTCTCTGACGTCTGAATACAAAGATCAAAACATAAGTGCTGTGCAGCGCCATCCTTAGACAACAAAAGTTTCGTAAGTGACACTGCCTCCTTCTTTAACTCTCTCATGGATAAAGTCAATGCTGCCTGGAGGGTCAAATACACTGAGAGGGCTCACAGAAACGGTTTGCCAGGGCGCTGTATATAGTTACACTGGCTGCCAGCCAAGGCGATGTGGCAAGTGGCTCAAGGGGACAGCAGCTGATGTGCTCGCATTAAAGGAACAATGCCCCCCCCGCCCCCACTTCCGGGTAGATGAAAGGTGTCTCCTTCAGTGAACAGCTGCTTGAGGGCACGGTTCGTGGAAGGAAACCGGTGATTGGTGGAAGGCCGCAGGCCTACCTAACTTTCAGAGAAGGAGAGGGAGGAACGACCCCCTCCCCCGCCCCCGGGTCATTTTCAGGAGGCAGATAACAGTACTGCCCTCACATCACCTGGCAGATGGTGCCACTGTTCTGTCCACCAGTTAGGCCCAAACTCCACGACACAAGATTGTAGGTTACAGTTCACTCTGGTGAAGCAACACACGAAGAAGGCTGCTCGTACCCGAAGTGACACGTCATACCTGTGACGTCAGAGGTCTATCAACTATTCTCAAGAAGCAGTGGATTGAAGAATTCTATGAGTTTCAAGTGACAACTTCAAACATTGAACAGGTTATCATGTTGCGCTATTCAATGCAAACCGAGTCTATAATAGTAGTTACTGGCCTTACTGGAAAGGGATATTATGAACAAATGAAATTGCCAGAGCCGCCGCACTCCTCACTGTCTGTTTCTTTTCAGTGGCGCCTTCTCCAGCAATCTGAATGATTAAAGTATTCTGAGAGCGAGGACAGAGCGGTCTCATACTAACAGTTATTAAATGCATTCTGAGGGAACCGGTTGGCTGTCCAGATCTCAGCAACCCAATGAACAGACACAATTTCTTAGGCTCTTTCGAGCAGGTCTTTCTTCAATCTGAGTCTGGCATTTAGGTGCATTAATTCCCCGACAGCCTTGCCGAGACACGCATTCAGGGGCGGGGGAGCGGAACCCTTAGAAGCTCTGCCTCGTGGCCGTGAAGAAGTGTGAACAGCAGGGATGTAATTAGGTGGGGGGAGGAGAAGTGGACAAGTGAGGCCGAGCACGCTGGGGAAGCAACAGATGGCTTTGATGTGGATGCGCGAGGCAGGCGGATGGAAAGCGCGTGCAGCAGAGGGCGGAGCGGATCCAAGTGAAGCTGCTGGTGGCAATGATGCGAGGCAGGCGGATGGAAGCGCGTGCATGGACACATGCACTCGTATGAACAGACTCAATTTCTTAGGCTCTTTCGAGCAGGTCTTTCTTCAATCGGAGTCTGGCATTTACGTGCATTAATTCCCCGACAGCCTTAGCGAGACACGCATACAGGGGCAGGAGAGCGGACCCCTTTGAAGCATGGCCTCGCGGCCATGAGGAAGTGTGAACAGCAGGGATGTAATTAGGAGGGGGGAGGAGAAGTGGAGAAGTGAGGCCAAGCACGCGGGGGAAGCAACAGATGGCTTTGAGGTGGACGCGCGAGGCAGGCGGATGGAAAGCGCGTGCAGCAGGGGGCGGAGCGGATCGAAGTGAAGCTGCTGGTGGCAATGATGCGGGTCAGGCGGATGGAAGCGAGTGTATGGACACATGCACTCGTCGAAATCCGCCGCCTAGTTTAGCTTTCCTGATCCAACACTATAATTCTCCCCTATCCATTCCTTGCGGAATGGGATAGGCGACACCTAAAAAGGGGCAATCACGGGCAACACCACAGCATTTGTAGCAAGTCAGCATCCTCCTAGGACAGCAGTGTTGTGTGGCTGGATAGATACATTGCAATCGTGCGGGGTAAGATACGCTCTGCGTAAAACCATGTATTGGATGAATTTGAATTTAGCGTTCTGTGGAATTCTCCCAGGATATGCCAGTGCTCTGTCTCGGTCCCTATCGGTCAGGTCTGTCCCCAGGTCTGCGGACCATTTATTACGTTGGTCCGTAAGCGGGATTCTGGTGTGGGTGGTAATGCCTTTGTAAAGCCACTTGGTAAGGCAGTAGCCGTTACCCATCAGGTAGGTCATAAAGACCATTTCATGGCATGGAGGTTCCTCCCTGCGCGGGGCCCAGTGTGTCTTCACATATTGCACAAGAGCAGCATGTAGTAGGTACAAGGCATCCGTGACTCCCTGATGCCGTACAAAGTTACCATGGTCATTAGCATGCTGTCATCAAATAAGTCACCCACTGTGGTCAGCCCGCCCTCCAGGCCTGTCTCCATTATGTTGGCATTAAAGTCTCCCATTACTAGTCACATATCGTTTGGGAAGTGTATGAGAAGATCTCCCAGGATAGGGAGAATTTTATTCAAGGTTGACTCTCGCTTGATTTTAGAGGGATGTAGATAGATACAGCCATGGATAATAGTTTGTTGTTTCAAATTATTTTTTCCCAGAGGTTGTTACTGGATATTGATAAAAATATAATCGCCTTGCCCTTTACAGAGTGGGGAGACCTTTATGGCCAGGTTGTTCTTCAGAGCGATTAATACTCCTCCTGATGCATGGCCGCCTACTTGAGATGCTTTTGTTCAAGATTCATAAACAGTATAGTCCAGTATAGTCCTCCCATGCGATAGTTTGCAAGGACCAAGTTTCTTGCAGAGCAATAATGTCATTGTTTTTCACAAAAGAGGTCATTAATCTTTAAGTTTTTTCCTAGGTTGGTCCTCGGATATTCCACGAACAGATTCTAAGGTGGAAGCCAACAGTCACATTGGAGCCATGATGGAGGAAACATCATAAACAAGGTGATAAGAGAGTTGTACTCATTAGAAGCTCGTGCATTGGAGTGGAGGGGCCCCGCTCCTTCCAATTTGGAGCCTCCTTTGAAGAGAACATATTTTTATCATAAAGTTACGTCTTACGATTTTCTTTTCTTGTTGGGGGCTCTATGACCCTTCGTCTGAGCGAGGAACAGGAAATCATGCATGTTCAAGAAGCCTGCTGCGCATGTCACATTACTGAAGTAGGGCTTACCTTTCAATAGCCTTTTAGATCCATAAGAGTGCATGTTGATGTGCAGTGGATAGTGCTCAATAGAATGTGCCCTTTGGACGGTGCAGACTGCATCCCTGCCTGAGGCCAGGAAACAGTCATGTCAGCTATCCCACCCAATTCATTTCGTCACAGGGCAAGATTAGTTATTGAGATGTGGTGAACCCAGGCATCCCTGTTCTTTGAAAAATGGAAAAGTGGGGAATAAAGTAGCAAAGTCAGGTAAAGACAAACTTAAGGGACATGGAATTGCTGGCAGAGACATACTTCCAATTAACCTTGACTCACTATCCAGGAAAATTATGTCCTCCAAACTCGTAAATGTAATATCAGAAAGTCTATAGGACCCAAACCCCCTTATCCCCTTATCACAGGCGATTTTATTATGAATTTGCTGGGGCTCTTTGCCCGAAAAGATGACACTCTGCATCAGGACCCCATCTGGGCTACACAGTTCAATGAACCTGCTACCAAAAGACCTAAGGATGTTAAGGCGGTCTCACTGGTACAAGATCTGGAATCTCTTGGACTTGGAGTCCTGAACGACAGGTACCAAGAAAATGCTCCACCAGCGTGATCCTTCTATTTAGGAGGTTCACACTCCACCATTGATTACAATGTACCATCACTCCCTATCATACCAGATCAAAAAACACAAATGAGAGCAACAATGGACAACAAATTATTGCCTTTAAGGTTCACAGACTTCTACGCCCAGAGGCCACCTCCTTGCAGGGGGATCTATTTACAACAAACTACAAGAAATTACGCTGGACCAATGAGTCAATAGGGTCCATTGAAGCTATTGCCTCAGACCTCTTCAACCAATGACTTAACAACGATAAATACAACCCAGTACTAGAGTGGTCACTCTTTACTAATAAACTAGTGGACGCCTGTTCATCACAAACAAGTTCAAGTAACAATAAAGCCAAAGTGTGTTTGCAAGACTTAAAAAGATTACCATAACTGCCTCCTGTCGTATCACAACAGGAAACTGAAACAGAGCTCAAAGACTGCCCAAAAGGCACCCAGTGAAAACCAAAACGCAGAAAAACCTCTAAGACATTAGCAAAACATACCGGATAACAGCCTTGGAGGAGAAAATAAGAGTAAAGCAAAGCCTCTAGGCAAAATTCCTGTATCTTAGTAAAAATAAGATTTCAAGAGACTTCTAGAGACCGGTTAACAATCTAAATAGGGCTCCGATGGCTGCCTTAAGCTCAATCTTGACAGAAGCGAACTGGGTCTTTCTAACTTGGCATTATACTCAGTATCTTGAAGACACAGCACTTCCTAGCCAAGAGAAAGGAACTAGAACTGTTGCTTCACCATCTACAAACCCAGTCACTACTCTACTAAGTTTCACAGTTGAGCAAATCTGTACCTGTAAAATATTCGCCAGGCGTAATCAGTTGATTTTAGGGTTTTTATTACAAAAGAGGATCAAAGATAGATACATTTGTATTGAGGGCCCAAGGAAGCAACACAAATTGACACTGTTGTTCCAGACCTTCACCCACACATTCCAACTATAATAGTGCATAGAATACAAGCACAGACAAAACAGAAGGTTCCACATATGACCTGTAAAATAAGGGCATCAATAAAATACAACGGTAAAGTAAAAAACGGAAAAAAAAACACATATCTCCCCCTTTAACAAAAAAAAAAAAAATCGAAAAGCGAACTCATTGCAACAAAAGAGGAGAGAACAGAAAAAAAACATTGCATCTACTGGGAACTCTTTTAACCCTTGAGCTTCTTTAACCACCAGGGAGCTTTGAACTTTCTTTTGTTCACCAGAACGAAAACCATTATTCTTGATCTTTGCCAAGCGGGAAACATTCAACCACTGACCATTTTCAAGTTTCACAGCCTGGCCTCTAATACCAACAATGCATGTAGGATCTCTGAACTTTGACTTCCCCTTTTACAGCAATAAGGGCTCTTTGACACAAACCCAATACACAATAGACAATTTGATTTCCCTTCTAGTAACAGGGAATGTTGACTTTTCATACCTGCAGTGACTAACTTCATCACTCAGAAGTTTGGCTTTGACAGTTTTGTTTCACCACACTACACTCCTTGTTCAAAACTTCAATTTTCTAAAATGGGTTAAGAGTGGATACCACTTTTCTTCCTCTCATTAACCGAAAAGGTACAGAACCCGACACAGAATGAGGAGAAGTTCTGTATGCCCACACAACATCTCTGACAGCAGTCTCACAATCAATTCTCGCCTTGATCGCACTCTATATACATTCAACCAAAACTCAGTTAAATCTCTCAACTTTACCATTGGCTTGGGGATAATAAAGAGGAGTACGCAGGTGCTTAACTCCCATTTTTGCCAAAAATTATTGCATGCAAATCGAGGTAAACTGCACCACGTTATCAGTTAACAGTTCTCCAGGGACAACTTCTCGACTTAAAACATCCTGAAGAAAACAAATAACAGATATAGTGTTAGGTTCTGAAACACCTCTGACTGCCACCCAACTAGACAGATTATCAATCAAAACAATAAAATACTTCATGCAATTAGGAAGGACATGAAATGGTCCCAAAAAAATCCAGAGCAACCCTTTGCCAAACTTTGCTCGGACACAATACGGGCTTGGAACACGGAGAAGACGTAGATAAATGTTTATCGCTGTACAAGCAAGGAGTACATTCGTTCACCAAAATTTCAACCTCACTATCAACACAAGGCCCCCAAAAATCATTACGAATTCTGCGTTTGGTTACTGTCCTACCCAAATGACCAGAGTGAGCTGAGTCTAAGATTCTTCTCCTGAAACAGTAAGGGGGAATACATTTTCCCTCTCTCACCAACAAATTGTTTTCAATAGACAGCTTATTGCAATCTTGCCAAAAGGTTGTAAAACCGGATCAATAGATCTTTCTTTGGGCCAACTTTCCACAACAAAATTCATCACCTATGTTAAAATTTTATTGTTTCCAAAGCTTTGCACCAATCTCCCATATTGGCACAAGTCACAGTTTCATCAACAGGGGCAATAATGCATTCTTATATCCTCCTCCTCTTTTCCCACTTTACATCTTGAACCGGAAGTTTGGATAAGAAATCAGCCTTGACATTCTTATCTCCAGCAATGTGTTGTATCGAAAAATTAAATTCCGCCAGGATATCCACTAACGGTTTGTGATCCATTCTAGGCCAAAACTTTCTCCCCCACAAGTAAGATTTGAATTTCTCCACACACAAGCATCTCTTTTTCAATGACTGAATACCTTAAATCCACATCTTTCATTCTCTTTGACGCAAACCCAATGGTAACTTCATTGTTGCCTACCATCTGTGATAGTACAGCGACCATGCTGTATGAACTAGCATAGACTGTGATATAGGTATAACGACCTTCAACATATGCTTGAAGAGCCGAAGCCGAGAGTATGCTTTCTTTGATAAGCGGAAAATGCTCTTGGCAAGTAAATGTCCAAACAAAATCAGTTCCTTTTTTTGACAAGCTTCTAAAGCATTCAGTGAATCTAGCAACATTTTTGCTACATTTTGAGTAAAATTCACACAAACCAATGAAAGAACGTAGTTGATCCTTATCAAGAGGATGTGGAGAATTAATGATACCATCCACAATGCTTGTTTTGGGGTTTGCACACTCTTAGGAGAGCATGTGACCCAAGTATTCAATTTCATTAACTGCAAAAATGCATTTATCCACCCTGACAGTGACTCGATTACTTTGTAAAATTGAAAGAAGCTGCTCAATCACATCATTGTGGTTTTCCTCTGAAATAGTATGAATTAATATGTCATCTTGAAATACAACGACATTTGGCACTCCTTGGAACATGTTACTCATAACCTTCTGAAGGATATAAGCGGCTGATGACAGTGCAAATGACAGTCTGCGAAATTGAAATGTACCATCAGGTGTGACAAAAGCTGTTAAATGTATGGATGATTCATCCAGTTCCACCTGATGGTAAGCTGCCCGTAAATCCAATTTAGAAAACCATTTAGACTGGTCCACAGCTGTGATTAATTCATCAATGCGTGGTAGAGGAAAGTTGTCCACCCATATGGCATTATTAAGTGAACGTAAGTCCACACAAATGTAATTCGCCATTCTTCTTGGTCAGGACTATGAGAGAAAGCCACAATGTGGCATCCACTTTCTCTATGATGCCGTCATCCGGCAAATTTTTCAACATTTGTGTAAGCTCACTTCTAACACTATGAGGAACATTACGTAGCTTGTGTTTCACTGATGAAACACACTCCTCCTTAACTTTAATAGTGTGAGTGAAATTTTTAATCAAGCCAATTTTATCACTAAAACATCTCCAAATTTCTCCTTCTACAGAGTATGGTCAGAAACAGCGTTAGTAAGAGACACAGGATGTTTACCGCCTGGTTTAATACCCATGCCAAATTCTGCTTGATGCCACCATCCCAGTACATTGATTGATATCTTTAGAAGCTACATAGATTTTCCCTTAAATGGTTTTGGTTTTAAAAGTGATATTACCACAGAAATTCCCTGCCAAGTCAATGTTATTGCCTTCAAACACTGTGGTGACCACATCAGGAGGCAATAAAACGTTATGTGCCCAGAACTGTTTGTATTTGTCAATAGAAATTATAGTGATTCTTGCTCCTGAGTCAAAAGGAAGAAAAATGTTGATACGGTCAATTTGTATCTGAACCAAAGAATCGCTAAAAGTCTTATCTACGTGGACATTGTTGATATCCACACAATCAGCAGCCAAAAGTAATTCTTCCAGTTTTTTTTCTACTACCTAATGTTCATCATCTACGACATGGTCTTGGACATAAAGAACAGGAGTGTGTTTGCCTCCTCTACAAACATTACCAAGTTGGCCAATAATTTTACATTTCCAGCATTCTTGTGCTGCGGAGAGACAATTCTTAAAATTGTAAACATGTGAATTTGATCCACACTTGAAACATTGCAACTTAGGACGTCCAGAAAACACACCCCTTACTACCTCTGGTGCTGAAATTAGTGGTACCCCTTGACTTTTTTGAAGTTGTGTCGGGAGTGTGTGAATCTTTAAATGGTGATTTCACAACATTGGTAGCCGAGGATTCAATTTCTAATTGTTTGTCATCAAGTTAAGAACATTCAATGCTTTATAGTCTCATCTAACGATGGGTTCTTACAAGACAACAGTTTTTGTTGAATCTTTTTTAATAACACTTGGAAACTATTTGATCTCTAATTAATAGTGAGGTAAAATTCTCAAAATCACAGTAACCAGCAAGAACCTTCAGAGTGGTTACATAAATGTCAATAGACTCATTAGGACCTTGAATACACGTATACAAACTGCCTGTGAACCATCTGGTTAACTTTTCCTTCAAAGTAAATTGATAATTTATTTACAGCCATTTGAAATTCATCAAGATCTCCACTATCCTGACCTAAGTACACAGGTAGGTGATCAAAAAATTCTAACCCTCCATGCCCAAGTGATAATAGAATATACTGCATTTTTTATCAGCTTTATATTTTAAACCATCAATAGCCCCTAGATATGCATTAAAAGATCTATACCAAAGTCCCCATTTAATTTGGGGTTCTCCAGGTTCCTGTAAGAAAGGTGTTGAAGGGGTAACTGACTGCATAGCACCAGAAAGAAGGGCAAAGGAAAAGAGAAAAGAAAATTAGGAGTTGACAGAACAATGTATATATAATACCGTTCATCTCGGGCACTGCCCATAAAACACAATCAATCAATACAACGTACAGCATAAATGCTCTAGAATACTTTGTACAAAAATCAGAAGTCGGAATGTCATACTATAACAAGCATTTACAATGCAATGGTCTCGGCATTATTAAAGGTAGAGCTATTGGCATTGCTCATGACTTTTTTTTTTTAAATCATAAATAAATGGCATTGTCATTTACAATGCCAATAGCTTAATCGTTAAATAAATGGCATTGTCATTTACAATGCCAATAGCTTAATCGCTCGCAAATGCATGACCTATTGCCTTTACACCCACAGAGCCACACACACAAAGCCACCCACACACATACAGAGCCATCCACACAGAGCCACCCACATAGAGCCACCTACACAGAGCCACCCTCACACAGACAGAGCCACCCACACATAGAGCCACCTACAAAAAAAGCTATCCACACAGAGCCACACACCCCCAGCCACACACACACACACCAGGGGGCAGGAGAACAAGCACAGCCAGGGGGCATGGGAGCAAGCACAGCCAGGGGGGCAGGAGAGCAAGCACAGCCAGGGGGGCAGGAGAGCAAGCACAGCCAGGGGGGCAGGAGAGCAAGCACAGCCAGGGGGGCAGGAGAACCAGGGGGCAGGGGAGCAAGCACAGCCAGGGGGCAGGGGAGCAAGCACAGCCAGGGGGCATGGGAGCAAGCACAGCCAGGGGGCAGGAGAACAAGCACAGCCAGGTGGCAGGAGAGCAAGCACAGGCTGGGGGCAGGAGAGCAAGCACAGCCTGGGGGCAGGAGAGCAAGCACAGCCTGGGGGCAGGAGAGCAAGCACAGCCTGGGGGCAGGAGAGCAAGCACAGCCTGGGGGCAGGAGAGCAAGCACAGCCAGGGGGCAGGGGAGCAAGCACAGCCTGGGGGCAGGAGAGCAAGCACAGCCTGGGGGCAGGAGAGCAAGCACAGCCAGGGGGGCAGCGTCCTGAGGTTCCGTGACGATTGTAAGTGGTGTTTTCGACTCGCACGAATATGGTCGAGTCTGGTATCTATGAACCGCAAATGACGAGTATAGTGGGTGTACGCGTTTTCGTTGTGCTAACCTAAACCGTTCGTTTGTTTCGTGGGTTTCTACGTCTGTGCCCACGGGTTCCATCTTAGATACGGCATCCATTTTGTCTCTTGCCCTCAAGTAGCCAGCGAGCGGACGCTGTCCGCTTCGCGACCCTGGGATTCCCAAACTGTTGCGGAAGACACGTTTCCTTTGAAAGTGTCTTTATGATGAGGGGGATGACACTGCGAGGCAGCTGGCCCCGCTCGAGGCTCATCTTGCCGTGCCGGTCTATTGTCTTAGCCGTGCATCTCATTAGGCACGTCCCTTTGATGCCTGCAGCTCGTGTTTCCCGATACCACCCCTTTTACACCCTTTCCGATCTCCCCACTGTTTCTGCCTTCCTCTACACCTGTTCCTGTTCCCTCTACGATCTGTTTATTGTTGATTGGAATGTACTAATGGTGGGAAGATGGGTTTTTACAGTTGGGAACCACCGAATGTTTCTGTACTTATGTTCCGGGTCTTGAACACATGAAAGCAACCCCATATGGTTTTACAATGGGAACCGAGTTGTAACTTTTGTGTACCATGTTAATCTATGAGAGAAACTTGTATAAAAGGAGCGACCCACAGTAGCAATTCGAATCAGGCTCCGTGAACCTACGTTATGTACTTCTCGTGACTTCTGTGTTCCCTGCAGTAAATAAACCTCGAATCTTTGACGCCGAAGGAAGTGTCCCGTGTCTCTGTTCTTTGTACGCCGGAACAGGTAACCCATGAAGGTTTCAGGTGTTATCCCTGGCACCGCTGGGTCCTAAATAACCCAGTCCTTCAGTTGGCGCCCAAGCTGCATCAGTGGTACCGGTCCAAGCCCAACGATCGTGAGGAACTTCGTGTGAAATCTCCGAGGGAAGGTGCACCCCGCTTCATCGATCCTGTTGTCGAAACAAGTGGCCCGACGACTTTTCCCGCGAAGATTCCCGCCTCCTGACGGCTGCGACGGACTGCTGCCCTGACTGTAGACCTGTTTTGGCGCCTGGCGTAGACCTTGGTACAGCGAGACGATTTGACGGGCCTTCCTGGTGACGCCATCGATCTTTGAGTTAAGTATTTGTGGGTCGCTCCCATAGTCCTTAGTTGTGGGTGCTTAGTTGTTGCATGGTTCCATTGCATTTGGGGTTCTTAGTACTTGGTTCTTTGTTGTGATATTTGACGTCTGCAGTCGCCAAAAACCGAGGGTTTTTGCTCTTTGCAGGGATTTTTTAAATCCTATAACCCTTGAAGTTTGTGAAACTCGGCTGGTGTGCAAGATGCCTGGCCGTAGTACTTTGTTCAGTTGTTTTAGACGTTGTGGTGCGGATTCCCGACTGGAGGACTCGTGTCCGATACCTCCGGTTGGAACTCCAACTTATGAGCTCTATAGTAAGCACAGGTTAGGTCCGATTACCTTTAATGAATATTGGATTCGCTATACTAAAAAGGATGGTATCCTTAGTTGGCCACCTCATGGTAGTTTCGAGACCCCGATTTTAGATAACCTTGAGGCTAAATTGTTTAAGAAAAAATCAAGGCCGGCCATGTTCGATGCCTTTCGGTTGTGGCGTAAAGAAGCCAAACAAAAAGAAATCAGACTGTTCAAACGTAATCAGAGAGATGGAGTTGCTACCACGGTAAGAAAAGCAGAGCTGTTCCAGCGAGATAAGGAGGAAAAGGAAAAGGAAGTTTTCGATAGACTTCAGCGCATGTCTGTAGATAAATGTTATCCCGTTTTACCAACGGGTACGGATAAGAAAGAGGAATTAGTTGAGGACCCAGTACTATCCTATCTTTTGAAGTCACCACCTCCGTACGAGCAGGGTACCACAGTTCCTGTGGTTCCTCCTGTACCTGCTTCTGTACCTGTTCCTCAACCTGTTCCCGTTCTTCCGACCGTTCCTGCACCCTTGCCTACTTCTGTTCCTACTGCTCCTCCGCTTGTACTTCCTCATACTCCTGCACCCGCTGCTGCTCCTGTTCTACTTACTTCTGCTGTTTCTTCTGTTCCCGATTCTTCTCTTGTTAGTCCCCTAAGTTATACTTCTCCATCTATCCGACGTCGTACTCCTTTAGTTGCTGCTAACTTTTTCAATTCTCTTGGACCTATTTCTGAGTCCGCTGGTTCGGACGGTCCTCAAAGACGTAGTCAGCTTCCCGGTAATAGGGAACGTGCCGCACTATATAATATGGCGATGGCTTGGATGAAATACCCCATTAGGAATCCTCCTTGTCGGTATTGAATACGTTTTGTCAATTCAATATACCGACGCAAAGATACGTTTTTGAAGAAATGTGCAAGGTTTTACGTGATCAAATATCGGCTGATGCATCTGACGATGTAATGACTGCTTTGACTAATCTACAGCTCCAGTTTTCGAGTGGAATGATAGTAGATTCTAATGTTCGACGCGCTGTTGAGCAGTTGTTATCTTTTCGTCCCTCTATAATGCCTCGAGCGTTGTTCGTAGAAGACATTGAGGGGCCGTTAGAAGCACCTGGTCAGTATCCCATGCGTGAAGTTCCACCAGTGTGGATGCCAGGTGATGCTACTCAAAATCCTGCAATCCTGCCACACTTCCGGAGGGTGTGGATCCATCTTCCATGGAAACGATCAGAAGTTTTGCAGGTAAAGCAATCTTTGCCTGACCCTCGCAAAAATCCTGCAGGGTATTATAAGTAATTATCGCAGCTCGTAGATGCTACGATAATGAATCTTGCCGATATCGATATGCTGTTTGGCAATGTCGTACCGCAACCGGTATGGGCAAAGATTCGTCAAGAAAATCATGCAAACGAATTAGGTGGTGATTGGGCTGCTATTATAATGGCTGACGGTTTGCAAGTTGGTGGTGCTAAACCTGAACAGTTAATTGCTAATCTCCCTCAGAGAATAATTGCGTTAATGAAAACACTTATGCCAGCTATGAAGGTGAATTGGGATAAGTTGTCCGCTTGCAAACAGAAGAAGGGCGAGAGTGTCTCTGATTTCTTTACGAGATTCGAGGAGGCATTCATTGACCATAGTGGTCAAGATATGGGTACTGAAGGAGGTCAGCGATTGTTTGTGGACAAGTTTGTCTCAAATTTGCTGCCTGACTTAAGCAACAAATTGCGAAATTCAGAAAGTGCGTGGGCTGTTTCGACTTCTGATCAAATATTGGCTACAGCACAGTATTATGAGAATAGGGAGAAAGAAGAAAATGATCGTGCCGATAAAAAGACGAAAGAACTCAAAACTAAAGTGTTGTTGCAGCAGGCGTATCCTCCGCGTTCGAATCAGAATGACTCGCAACAGCGGAACAGATCACAATTTCAGTCAAATAGGTCACAATCACGGAATGATTCCTCTTCGCAGAGATCTTCGTTAGGGTACAATCAGTGTGCCTATTGTAGGAATGAGGGTCATTTAAAATTCGATTGTCCAGTTCTCAATGAGCGTAATAGTGGTAATTCGTCTAGAGGAGGTCGTGGTGGTTCTCAACAGACATCACGTGGTAGAGGTCGGGGTGCTCAAGACGATCGTTCCACTAATACTTCTGACTCTAATAATTGTTTTGACCAGCGCGGATCATCGCAAGGGCGATCTGCTCAGTACAATGTGGATGATTATTACGTCGATCAGGACGCTGACGACGGTAATTACTAGGACAGCCATAGACAAGGAGAGGGAGTAGTATCAGTTCCGGTTGATCAGAGAGGGCCTTACGTCGCAGTTGCCACCTCAGGCGTCGTTGAGCCTTTTCTGTTGGACACTGGTGCAGCGAAAAGTTCCATAATGCATTCGAAACTCCCTGGCGCACCTTTGTCTGGCTTAACAAATGTTTCCGTTGGATTCTCTGGCGCCCCTGTTAGCAATCCGGTTTCGTGCCCTTTGCCCCTTACAATTGGGCCACGTGAGCTGAACGCTCCGTTGATTTTGACTACTGGTTGTGGTGAAAATCTTTTGGGCCTGGATTTGCTAAAACGTCTGTATGCGACTTTGTATTGTTCTCCTGCGGGAGTAAAGCTTACTTTGGGTGAGAGAGTTATCTCTCCAATGTACTTGTCTCTCGATAAGCTTCCACCGGAATTGAGTTCTCTTCCTGCATCTTTGTGGGCAACAGGTCCCAATGACGTGGGCCTGCTTGATATCTCCCCCTATGTTGTTCACTTGAAGTCGAATGTACGATTGCCACGTATTCCCCAGTATCGTATCTCCCTTGATGGTGAGCGAGCACTGTTAGCGATCATTTACGATTTGATCGAAAAAGATGTTATCGAGGAGACTCGGGGAAACGTGTGCAACAGTCCTGTGCTGCCCATCTTGAAACGCACAGATCCATCAAAACCCCCTGTTTATCGTTTTGTTATCGATTTACGGGAGGTAAATAAAATTGTGATTCCTCAGTTCCCTGTTGTGCCTGACATCACGGCGCTACTAACTCTGATTCCAGCCTCTGCGTCTTGGTTTTCGGTGATCGATCTGAAGAATGCGTTCTTCAGCATTCCGATTGCCGAGGAAAGCAGGGACCTTTTCGGTTTCTGTCTCGGAGGTCGCAGCTTTAGGTTCAAACGCGCTCCTCAGGGCTACTGTGAAAGTCCATCCATATACAGTCAAGCCTTGAAGGGCCAGCTTGATGCGTTTGTGTTGCCGGCTGGTGCAGCCTTAATCCAATACGTCGACGACTTATTGGTGGCTGTAGATACTCAGGACATTTGTAAACTCGCAACGGTATCGTTGCTGCAGCATCTCTGTGACTTACATCACAAGGTGTCGCCTTCTAAACTTCAATATTATTGTCAAGAAGTAACCTATCTAGGTCACTTATTGTCAAAGGAGGGAAGACGGTTGACCCCAGAGAGAATTGCAGCGATTGCTCGAATGACTGTGCCAACTACTCAGAGAGATGTGCGTGCCTTTTTAGGTATCACGTCATACTGCAGGCAATGGATTCCAAATTTTTCATTGTTAGCGAAACCATTGGTAGCTCTTACGTGCAAGGATGTTCCAACTCCTTTACCATGGACGGAAGAATGTCAGAAAAGTTTTTCTGAACTGCGTGACGCACTGTGTTCGGCTCCTGTTAGGTACCCCTGACTACAGTAAGCCGTTTACACTGTACGTTCACGAGAGAGAAGGTTGTGCGTTGAGTGTTTTGACGCAACCTTTTGGAGGTATGCAGCGTCCATGTGCATATTTTTCCTCGACCTTGGACCCGGTAGCTAGAGCATTGCCGAGTTGTTTGAGAGCAACAGCGGCAGCTGCGGTGTCCATCCGTCAATCTGCAGGATTGGTCATGGATAATATGCTTACGGTGATGGTTCCGCACGCAGTTGACACTCTTTTGAATCGTACGAAAACTCAGCATTTGACGAGTGCGAGGTTGTCTGGGTACGAGTTGACGCTGTTGGCAAGTCATATTCAGATAAAACGTTGTAATGTCCTGAACCCGGCGACTTTATTGCCAATTAGTATGGAATCAGATGAAGTAGCACCTCATGACTGCTACTTACGGACTGAGGAGGAAACAAAAGGTCGTGTGGACCTTAAAAACACTCCTTTGGAAGATCCCGATGGGACCTTGTATGTGGATGGTTCATGTTTTAAACTGCCGAATGGTGATGTGACGACTGCGTATGCTGTGGTAACTTTGAATACTGTTGTGGAAGCTGCGAGATTGAATCAGAATTCTGCCCAAGCTGCAGAGCTGATTGCTTTGACTAGAGCGTGCGTGTTGTCGAAAGGGAAACGTGTGAATGTGTTTACCGACAGCCAATATGCTTTTGGCGTCGCCCATAGCTTTGGACGATTGTGGAGAGAGAGAGAGGTTTTATGACATCGCATGGTACTAAGATTCAGCATGGACAGCTTGTGAATGATCTTTTGGATGCACTTACATTGCCTAAGCAGGTGGCGATTGTTAAATGTAGTGCGCACCGTAAAGTGATAGATGATGTGGGTCGTGGTAATGCGTTTGCTGATGAGACTGCTAAGGAGACTGCCCGGAACCTTAGTACTAGAATGTATGTGACGAGTTCGGTTAGGTGGCCTACAGAGACTGGCATGTGTGAGGATACTATCGAGAGTGTGAAAGCGATACAGAATGAGGCCACCGAGACTGAAAAGACGAAGTGGAAAGAGAGTACGGGAAAATTGGATGCGAATGGTTGTTGGATTGATTTGTCGGAGCATAAGAGATGGATGTTGCCAGATGCGTATGTGCTGGCTGTTGTGACGATGGCACACGGGTTAGCACATATTAGTGCGAAAGGTATCTGCAAGTTGTTGTCCCCTGTATGGAAGAATGATGGTATCACGAAGTGTGCTGAGAGATTGGTGAAGAATTGTATGATATGTATGATGTACAATCCTGGAAAAGGAACCCCTACACCTCCTGGCCATTTTGCTCCCCCTTCATGTCCCTTTGAAGTGATCCAGCTAGACTTCATCCATATGGAGCGATGCAATAACCTTAAATACGTTTTAGTGGTGGTTTGCGCATTCTCCCGATGGATTGAAGCCTACCCTCTTAAAGATAACACTGCTTTGTCCACTGCGAAAATCCTACTGAAGGAATATTTTCCTCGGTATGGAATGCCACGGATTGTATGGTCTGATAACGGAAGTGAGTTTGTGGGGAGTGTGATGAAGAGTGTGTGTAAGGGCCTTGGAATTACCCAGAAATTCCATAGCGCCAATCATCCCCAGTCAGCAGGTTTGGTTGAAGGGTATAATGGCACCCTTAAACTAAAATTAGTGAAGGTTCAGGCTACGACTGGTCTTTCGTGGCCTGATGCCTTACCTCTAGCCCTTTTGTCTACTAGGGCGACTGTACACTCCCGAGTAGGGCTCAGTCCCTATGAAATAGTGTTCGACCGTCCTGCGAATGTTTGGGGGGTTCCTAGACCAAGTGTGTTTTCTGATCTTGAGTACCCAATGTTGATTGATTATCTTCATGATCTGACTGCTAAACTGAGGTTAATTCACCAACAGGTCTTTGAAGCACTGCCGGCGCAGACGGAGGGTCCAGGCCACCAGCTCCAGCCTGGAGACTGGGTGGTGACGCGGAACTTCGGACGCAAAAGAAATCTTAAGCCCCGCTTTACTGGACCCTACCAAGTTCTTCTCGCCACGAGGACTGCTGTTCGTTTGGAAGGTCGAAAGCACTGGGTTCATGCCACCCATACCAAAAAGGTACCTATACCTTTATCAGCGGACTCGTGGGTGAGGAAGGGCATTGCTTCGTCTGAAACTGAAAGATTGCAGACCTTCGTACCTTTTAGCGACGCTCAGCCTGTCGGAGAATCCTCAGTGCAGCAGAACGACATTGTTGAACACTTGTCACCACAAGATTCAGGATCTGAACAATTGACTGATCAACAGAACTCTGTTCCCTCATCGGATCCATTGTTTGACGAACAGACACGTCCTGGAAGGAGCCGATACTTTTTGCGATCTAATACCAAGGACAAATAAAAGTTTTGTTTTGTCCCTCGACATCTACGTTATCCCATTGCCACGATCAGTCTAAACACTCGTACAACTGTGATTTTGTAAATATTGAGTTTTTTCCACATCTGTGTTCTTGCTTCCACAGCTGAGAGACTTTGTACATATTTGTGAATTAAGATACCTTGCATCCAGGTGTACCGTAGGGCCGCGCGTGTACTTCCTTCTGGTTAGTAGGTCTTGACATTAGGTCGAAGGCCATCGATTCCTGGGAACTCCTGGGGATTGACTACTGCTACACAGAATGAAGTGCGTCAAGAAACGTTGCGGACGGTTTTAGAGGATGGCGTTTTCAAAGCTGACGGACTTGGAAAAAGCTCAGGCGCAAAGATTCAAACTCCAACAAATTACTCGTACCAAATGCTTTATGTTTCAGGTGTTCCTTCTGTTTCTAATTGTTTCCTCGTTATTGGCGGGTGGGGTGTATTACATGATACAGTACTTCCTACCTTCTGCCATACCTACTCCTACTTCTGAACCCAAATCTATCACCACTGTGTCCCCTCATTCCTTCCATATCTTACCCCAACACGAGCAGGCCAGACGTGCGGAATTCAGAAATAATTCCTTCATTCAGCTCCTTCATCAGCATCAGTTAGTGGTTAATACTACTAATTGTTGGGTGTGTGGGTTAATGCCACATACCACGGATAAGGGAATTCCATATTTGGTTCTTCCTTATAGTTCCCAGGGTTCAGCTCGAGCATTTCAAACAATGTTTCGAAGTGCACTAGATTCCTACCCCAATAGAGAGCCACATCCTTCCCACTTTGGTCCTGGTCCATACCACAAGCCTTTGGCTATAGCCATTGCTGATTTAGATAGGGATATCTATGAGCCGTCGCTCATCCCAGAGGAAGAGGTGCGAGCTTATAGGGATCTGAGTGAGGTTGAGTATAGTGCGCTCGTGGGTGAAAGACAGCTTAGAAGCTCGTCTCCGATATGGATCGTACCCCACCTTGGTAATTTCTGTCTAAAAGGTCGTGGCCGAAGACCGAGAGCTCATCTTGGAGAGAGTGCTTGCTCCGAGACGTATGTCTTACCGATGCTCTCGTCCCCTGTGTTTCTGACTGCCAAGGGTACGTACTTCGTCTGTCATGATCGTGCGTATACGTGGTTGCCCTCCGACTTTGCGGGCACATGTTATATTGCAAATTTGTTGCCTCCGACGTTTACCGTTGATGCAGACTACCACAAGACTAGAGTTGTGAGGGGCGTGATTAGCGAAGAGGACACTGCCGGTCAAGAGGCAGGAGACTTTTTCAAGGGTTTCTTTCCGTTTTGGGGGCCTATGGTCAATAGTAGGAACCTGAGACAGTTGACCCGAGTGGTGGAATCGACAGCTAATATCACTGCCAGTGCCCTTGGTAACATCACAGCAGAACTTCAGGCGGATAGGCTCATGACGTTACAAAACCGTATGGTTTTAGACGTTGTCTTAGCAGATCGAGGTGGAGTATGTAAAGTGATCCATTCGAGCTGCTGTATTTTCATTCCAGATAACGCTCCGACTGTCTATCAAGCCATCTCGAAGTTGCATAAGATCTCTGAGTCCATACACGTGGACGTAGGGGATTGGACGCTACTTGGATGGTTTTGGGGCCTGATGTCGACTTGGGGTTGGAAGATTCTGATGATCATCGGAGTTGTTGTAGCATTCCTGTTCACGTGTTGCCTTTGCGTACAGTGTGGTCCTGCCTTATGTGGCCCTTGTGCTACGACGTGTATGAGACAGCCGCCTGTTACCGAAGGAACTCTGATGGATAGAATGATGTTGCAGCAGCACTTAGATGGTCTGATGAATATCGAGTATGATTCCGACTAGTGCTTGCCTACATGAGGGCAAAAGGAGCGTCTGAGGTTCCGTGACGATTGTAAGTGGTGTTTTCGACTCGCACGAATATGGTCGAGTCTGGTATCTATGAACCGCAAATGACGAGTATAGTGGGTGTACGCGTTTTCGTTGTGCTAACCTAAACCGTTCGTTTGTTTCGTGGGTTTCTACGTCTGTGCCCACGGGTTCCATCTTAGATAAGGCATCCATTTTGTCTCTTGCCCTCAAGTAGCCAGCGAACGGACGCTGTCCGCTTCGCGACCCTGGGATTCCCAAACTGTTGCGGAAGACACGTTTCCTTTGAAAGTGTCTTTATGATGAGGGGGATGACACTGCGAGGCAGCTGGCCCCGCTCGAGGCTCATCTTGCCGTGCCGGTCAATTGTCTTAGCCGTGCATCTCATTAGGCACGTCCCTTTGATGCCTGCAGCTCGTGTTTCCCGATACCACCCCTTTTACACCCTTTCCGATCTCCCCACTGTTTCTGCCTTCCTCTACACCTGTTCCTGTTCCCTCTACGATCTGTTTATTGTTGATTGGAATGTACTAATGGTGGGAAGATGGGTTTTTACAGTTGGGAACCACCGAATGTTTCTGTACTTATGTTCCGGGTCTTGAACACATGAAAGCAACCCCATATGGTTTTACAATGGGAACCGAGTTGTAACTTTTGTGTACCATGTTAATCTATGAGAGAAACTTGTATAAAAGGAGCGACCCACAGTAGCAATTCGAATCAGGCTCCGTGAACCTACGTTATGTACTTCTCATGACTTCTGTGTTCCCTGCAGTAAATAAACCTCGAATCTTTGACGCCGAAGGAAGTGTCCCGTGTCTCTGTTCTTTGTACGCCGGAACAGGTAACCCACGAAGGTTTCAGGTGTTATCCCTGGCACCGCTGGGTCCTAAATAACCCAGTCCTTCAGTCCCAGATATTGAAACATACTATATGTTGCATGTCACCGTTATTCATTGATATATAATCCCAGTTCATCTCTGTACATTGATACGTAGGACGGCTCACCTTCATTTATTGAAATGTAATCCCAGTTCATCTCTGTACATTGATACGTAGGACATCTCACCTTCATTCTTCAAAACGCAGTCTCAGCTCCCCTCTATGCCTTGATATGTTGCACCAGCATATCTTGCTAAATTATTATGCCAGTTTTCCACCAGTCCTCACTGTACATTGATATGCATAATAAGTTCACTTCTATATCCAGATATGTAGCACCAGTTTACCACTATACTTTGATATGCTTCGTTCAATTACTTTTATATCTTGATTTACATCATTGGCTCCTCTCTATGTCTTATTATTATTTAATACCAGCTCATCTGTGTACCTTGTTTATTAATAGCACCCAATTACTGTTCTTGAATATGTAATGTTATGTAATGTGTGTACATTGCTGTATAATACTAGCTCACCTCGGTGCTTTAGAAAGTTGCATCGGTTCAGCTCCCTTCCTTAATAGATAATACACGTTCACTTGTGTATGCTAACATATAGCACAGTAAATCACCTCCGTGGCTGGTGTGTTGCACATCTCTGTACCTTGACAAGTAGCACGAACTCTGTACTTGATAAGATACATCAGCTCATCACTGGGCTATAACGTTACCCCAGACCACCTTTGTACTGTTACAGGAGCTCTCCTTTGCACCTCATATGTTGCACTAGCTCGCCTCCATAAGTAACAGTGTCAGACACATATAAGGGAAAAGATGAGAAATCAGTGAGTACGAGATTACATAATGTAGATTCAAATGCCAGTGTTTTTTCCCGGATACATACTAAGACGATATTTTCGAAATAGTAAATTGCGTTTTTTGGCACGGCAAGTATTTTTTTAGGTTTTAGTACAATTTCATGTTTGCTTATATATTGTTTGCTGTTTTTTGGCCATGTTCTTTTATGTACATGACCAAATGCTAGCCGTGGTCCGCGAGGCTTACGTGGGCCAGATCTTCCGGAAGCCTGGTGGGTTCTGGCATCGTGATATGTCACCCTGTCCAACCAGCATGCCTCAGAAATATCTGCTCCACTTCGAGAGCTCGCTCATGGGGAAAATTGCGCGCCACCTGTTCAGTGGAGGTGGAGGTTGTGGTAAAAGGTGCTGCCTTCATGTGCTGCGTAGTAGATCTTATACAGAAGAGGACACTGCCCAGTGCTTCTGTATGAGAACTGGATTTTCTGAGGCCTGACACGGTAAAAGGAGCAGCTTTAATTATCCACACCTTAGAGGCGTGGAATCCCATTTCCAGAAACTCTGAATACCCAGGTAGTGAGTGGCCCAGCCATAGCAGGCGAGAAGGTGCAAAATACCCGTGAGCAGTGATGTTCTGAGGCTGTGTGGTCCGTGCAGTGAAACTCAAGGATGGACATGCCCCGAGAGGCTCCGTATCCTGCGCAGTGAGACGCAAAGGTACCCCTGCCTTGAAATGCTCTGTATCCCGTGCAGTGAGACGCAAGAACAGACGTTTTTGTATCCCTCGTAGTGATGCAGTGATTCTGTCCACTCCGTGCAGTGAGACTCAAGGATAGACATGCTTTGAAAGACTCTGTATCCCATGCAGTGGTGCAGTGAGACGCAAGGATAGACCTGCCTTGCGACGCTGTGTATCCTGTCAAGTGAGACGAAAGAACAGGCATCCCTTGGGATGCTCTGCATCATGTGCAGTGATGACACTGAATCCCGAAGTCCCTTGAGATACCTCGCATTCCTCCTCCGCAGTCCTCTGCACTGTTAGTTTTCCTGCCCCGGGTCTGTTTCGCGCCCTCCAGAGCTCTAATGAGGATTACTGGGGTGTCATGTGTGAGCGAGCCAGGGGCTGCAGATGTGATCAACTCCGCGCAGTGGGGGGGCGGGGACGAGAATTATCGCACTGACTATGCAATATTTTTTTATTTTTTTTTACTTCTCAAAATATTTTTATTAAGACATTGCTGCAAAAGAATGCTGAAGAGGAAACAGGCACATGCATTTTTATGGATTAACTTTACCACAAATGAAGATTGCGGATTCGCACAAGGTTGAAAACCAAAGAAACCCTGTAGTTTCACCAGCACCGCAGCAAACCCTTTTGATGGAGAACCATGGAGTTCCCGATGTCTGGAGGCAGGCAGTCAAGCTAGCATGAGGTAGCGCAACATTGCATGAAGTGGTCATCTGTTACATAATCTGGTGCTACTAATCATGATAGGTCAATTTATTACGAACAAGATGTCTGACATTTACAGATCACAGGCCTTCATCTCGCTCTGCTCGAAGCTCCAAGTGACCAATGCAAAACAGCTCTCTAGGCTTTCACTTTAAAAGGATCCACCCCTTTAGGCAGCGTTTGTCAAACCAGCGGCATATAAAAGGACAAATTCAAAACGGCACATATGAACCAGAATTGTTACTCAGATCAGTCTTTGAAAAACTAATGTAAACAGGTTTCATTGAACTGGACTTGCATATCTGGATACAAAAGCGAACACAGAATAAATCTTCTCGAATATAAGATAATTTTGGTTATGGATAAACCCCCATTCTGTCCTATCACCATCATATGATGAAAAATATCCTGGTATATGTACAGCAAGTATTTGATTACCAAAAATAGGTGGATGACTATCCTAAAGCAGTTAGTAATGTAGTGACAACAGTTAAAAATGTATCCGCTATACCAAAATACATGCAAACTTCAGTGACAAAGTAAAAAAAAAGAAAAACCCTCCGACTTCTGGCTTCGTGTCTTATCATGGTCAGGCATCACAGCAGCAGTATGACTGTTGAAGGCACATACAACTCCAGCTGCAGAGCAGTGTGTTTGGGTGCATGCTTAAATAGGCATGTCAACATCAGCAGCATTGGGATTTGCCGGTCTGTTTCGCGCCCTCGGGAGCTCTAATGAGGATTACTGGGGTGTCATATGTGAGCGAGCCAGGGGCTGGAGATGTGATCAACCCCGCGCAGTGTGGGGGGGGTTGAGGGGACGAGAATAATCGCACCGAGGGAGGGCGAGAGACCTGGAAAGAGGGAGGGCTAAAAAGGAATGAGAGAGGGAGACCAGGGGCATGTATTTAGTCCGATCTGTAACATTTGACCGTACTTTTCTTTCCAACTCGTTAGTCCCATGCCCGGGTTTGCGTGCTAAAATGACCACTTCATGATGGCTTCGAATGTGGACCCTCTGGTCACGTCAAAAACGACAAAGGCACCTACTGCTTATTTGTAGTACGCTCGTGTCATATTGTCAAACCTTTCCTGTCCTGCGATGTCCCACAGCTGCAGACGCACCATGGTCCGTCCTGCTGTCCCAGCTGATCACCTTCAGGGCGAAGTCGACGCCGATGGTAGCGCGGTAGTGCTGCGAGAAGAGCTGGTGCACACAGCGCTTGATGATGCTGGTCTTGCCCACGCCCAGCTCTCCGATCACCAGCACCTTGAAGAGGTACTCGCGGCGCTCTGAGGGCGCCGGGGACCCGCCAGCGGCTGAAGCAACCTCGTCACCGCTGCTCGGGGCGGACATGCCCGCTGTAAGGCGACCCCGGGGGGCGGCGGCAAAGGAGGAAGTTACACGGAGAGCGGGAGGGGGGCGGGAAACAGACAGGGGGAAGAAGGCACGGAGGGAAACAAACAAAATACACGGAGAGCGGGAGGGGGGCGGGAAACAGACAGGGGAAAGAAGGCACGGAGGGAAACAAACAAAATACACGGAGAGCGGGAGGGGGGCGGGAAACAGACAGGGGAAAGAAGGCACGGAGGGAAACAAACAAAATACACGGAGAGCGGGAGGGGGGCGGGAAACAGACAGGGGGAAGAAGGCACGGAGGGAAACAGACACGATCTTACCTTCACTGCGAAGGATAGAAAATGGCGGACACAAGCTTCCGGATTTTGAGGATTTGGGGGCGTGGTTTTGCTGTCCTGAGTGACGGACGACGTCACAGGGCTAAAGAATGCAAAAAATCACGCCCCCAAATCCGAAAAAGACGGGGCTTCTTTGGAGGGATGTCTCTCTCCTCCAATGGCTGGCCTTCGTTTAGGAAGCCAGCCAATGAAGGAGAGACAGGGCAGGGAGGCGGGACCTTCTGCGCTACTGAGAGTCATTAAATCTCAGACCTAAGTCTGCGCAAGCGCAGCCTTTTAGGCCTTCGACCTAAAAACTGGTTAAAAATTAATATAGTGGCCCATATGGCAAGCCCAACGGAGGACACACTTCACACGCTTCACCTCTGCCAGCAACTACATGACGACCACCTTAGACGACGGACAGTTGAGAACATAGAGGCGACAGCACACAGGGTGTACGATATATGGGACAAAGCCAGTAAACTCCTGGCCTGGCTAGATAAAAAGAAGGAAGGTTGCAGAAACATATTACAATTGAGAAACTCGGAGGGGATGCTATGCTCGCGCCCCTCTGAAATAATAGAAGTCCTAGCCGACCACTTCCAAGGGGTGTACACCCCAGAAGTGGAAGTCACGGCGGAGGCGGCAATGTTGGCGCTCCAGACTGTGCGATCTCCGACTCTGCCACAAGATGCGGTAGACGAATTAGAGGCGGACCTATCGGTAGAGGAGATACAGATGGCAATCAATGCGCTTCATACAGGTAAGGCGCTGGGCCCCAACGGGATCCCGATCGAATGGTTTCAGACAATGGCAGACGCACTGAGCAAACCCTTGCTAGCCATGTTTGCGGAGAGTCAAGTGAGGGGAACCTTACCCCTGGATCAACGAATGGCGACCATTGTGGCCATTCCGAAACCGGGTAAACCACCCACTGAGTGTGCATCATACCGCCCGATCTCTCTTCTTAATGCCGAAGCTAAATTTTGGCGAAAATACTGGCTACCAGACTGATGCCCCACCTCTCGCAACTGATTCATCCGGATCAATCGGGCTTTATGCCACATAGAAGCACAGCGTTGAACCGTCGACGTGTGCACGGAGCACTGGGGCGAGCCCCCTTGCTGACAGGACCGGCAGCCATACTATCGTTAGATGCCAGAATGGCGTTTGACATGGTGGAATGGCAGTACCTCTTCGCAGTGTTAGCCCATATGGGCTTCGGCCCTAAGTTTATTTCCTGGATAAGACTTCTATACACGAATCCTGTTGCACATGTAGCGGCAAATGGCCACATCTCCCGAGAGATCCCACTAGCTAGGGGGACACGGCAGGGTTGCCCGCTCTCCCCCCTATTGTTTGCCTTGGTCCTAGAACCACTAGCCACTGTCATTAGGATTACCCCGTTATTAACCTCTTGGCTGCTAGGCGTTTTCCCGCTGTGTGCTGGAAAATGCCATTTTAGTGGCACTATGACGAGCTCAGCTCGTCATCAGCACACGACACCCGTGGGTGATGACGAGCTGAGCTCGTCATCAGCATCAAAAGGGTTAAGAGGAGTGTACTGGGGGGACAATTGGGAAGATAAAGTTTCCCTCTATGCTGATGACATGTTAATTTATCTGTCTGACCCAGAGAATGGCATCCCGGTGTTGCTGGCACTATGTGATACACACGGAATAAACTCTGGCTATACGATCAACTGGACAAAATCGGTCATCTATGAATTGAAGGGTCCTTCTCCAAACCTTCCCAGCGACTGCCCATTAACGATAGCAGACACCTCGTTTAAATATCTGGGAGTCTACGTCACTCGAGACGCCGAGGTATTTTATGAACAGAACTTAATACCGCCACTCACTCGTTTGAAAGCGGACGTGAGACATTGGAAAGCCCTCCCTATGACGCTGCTGGGACGAGCGGCGCTGTTTGAAATGATGGCGTTATCACGTCTCCTATATATATATTAGAGAATACACCAATTTTGGTACCACCCTCATACTTCCAGAAAGTGACGGCGGTAGTGACAGGTCTATTATGGGGAGAACGCCCGGCTCGGGTAGCACATATAAAACTCAATCGAGGTTGGTACGACGGTGGGATAGCCCTGCCGAATATACAATTGTATTATTGGGCGTCGCAACTCAAGGTGATAAACCAATGGATCCACGCCCCACAAGATGACCCGGCTTACCTAGCAGACAGAGCGCAATTAGGGACACACAGCCTATTGGCTCCGTTGTATAACAAGGGTCTTACGGCGAAACTAATGGGCCCGACCAAACACACTGTGACACTATGGCATAGGGCACAGACGAGACTCAAATGGGGAGGTGTTATAACGAAACTTACACCTTTGTGGGACACTAAACTGCTAGGATGCTTGAGACATAGCAAGGGATTTACTCAATGGGATAACATAGGGATCGCCACGGTAGCAGACTTATGGATAAACAATGGAATGGTCCCTTTCTCGCAACTACAACAGCAGTACGATCTAGGCCCCAATGAAACCTACTGATACATACAGATACGACATGCACTGATGACAGCCATTGAGCCAGGATCGAAGGTCCCGGAATCTTCCCCGATAGAGGACCGTCTGCTCACTGACTTTATGCAAACAGGCGCCACGTCCCTCACATACCGAAAACTATTGAATAACCTGCCGGACCCTCTGGTTAAACTAAGGGAGAAATGGGAGGATGAGCTGGGTGCTATGGATGAGACAGATTGGAATGCCGCACTGGCATCCCCGAGGGAAGCAGGCGTTTCGGCCCGATTCCGGTTGGTGCAATTTAAGATATTGCACAGGGTTTACTACACCAGAACTACCCTACACAAACTACGCAGGGTGGATCACCCGAACTGCCTCAGAGGCTGTGGAGGAGAGGGGACATTACTACACACACTTTGGGACTGCCCGATTATCACTGACTATTGGCGACAAATCATGCGCACCATTTCCCAAACTTTAGAGATATCACTCACACCGGACCCGCGTGTGTGCTTACTGAATGTGTGGGGGAAGAATGATCTGACGCGTCAGGGGCAGCAATGGGTAATAGTGGGGGTCATGGTTGCCAAACGAGATGTATAGCGCAGAAATGGGGAGTGGCTGAAACACTGACTTTAGCACAGTGGTGCAGGACTATAGATAGACTTATGGTGGTTGTGCGAGCAATATACAAAATGAGAGCCAACCCTCGCAAATGGAATAAGATCTGGCAGCTCTGGAACAGTTATCGGGGGGACCTGTGCAAGCCTCTTCCTGAAGAAGACATTGATAGTTCTGGGGACGAGGAGGAGATGGATGAATGACTCACTTGGAGGTCGCCGGGAGGGGTTGGGAGGGCGTCTGGGGTACAAGCGTGTTTGATCAACTGTAGAACTTTGGGACAAGAGGGGACAGGATAGACGCCCGGGGAATCCCACTAGCGTGAGATACTGAATATACATTGATATCGTTATAAACTGATAACTAATCCTATTGAGTCCAAAGTTGTGTTAAGATATAAAATAAAAAAGTAGGACGATTCAGATTATTTACCAGTCATCGAAATGCCTTACGTAAATAGTCTTACGAAAAAAAAAAAAATTAATATAGCAATAAAAGAGGATAGTCATCATTTAAACAACTAGGTTAAAAACTCTATGGATACAAAAATCAAAAGACACACAAATTGTTCTTTTTGCATCTGTCACACCGAATGGGACGGGTATGCCCAGACGTGGGTCCCGTGCTCTCCATGCCACTGGAGTCACGCTATCCTGGCTGATAATGGCTGAAAGCCCGAAACCAGTCCTAGGATGCTTGTTTCCAGTCTAGGGAGGACCTGGCCTGGCCTGGCAGTTGGGCTGGACCGTTCCCATAGGGCGCAGGGTCAAGACTGATTTGCATATGGCTGGATCCAAACTGGAATGGCATGGTGAGCAAAAAAACGATTGATTTTGGCCTAGATCTCTCTACTGCATTCTGTCCATCAATTGTTCTTTTAGCATTTGTCACCCCGAGTGGGACGGGTATGACCAGGCGTGGGTACCGTGCTCTCTATGACACTGTAGTCAAGCTATCCTGGCTGATGAGGGCTGAAAGCCCGAAACCAATCCTAGGATGCTTGTTTCCAGTCCAGGGAGGACCTGTTTTGGCAGTTGGGCTGGACTGTTCCCATTGGGCGCAGGGTCAATACTGATTTGCATACAGCTGGTTCCAAACTGGAATGGCATGCCTATCGGAGCCCGAGGAGGCGCTGGATAGCTCCCCTGTGCCGGAACCTGGGCTTCAGTAACTATTTACAGGCCTACAGGATTATGAAAACTAACACCCTGGGCCACATCGTCTTTGCGGTGTCTAAATTCCTGATGGCAGCATGGGTAATAAGGAAGAAAATGTCTGGCTAATACATACTATCCTGTATCTTTCAACATTGCATGCCCAGCTGGTTTTTACTGTATATATTGTGTTTTATCTGTATGTATTTTTACTGCATCTTTTATGGCCCAAGCGGCCGAAATAAAGAATTTTTGGAGTTGGAATGGCATGGTGAGCATAAAACAATGGACTTAGGCCCAGATCTCTGTACTGGGGTGAATGTATGACATTGTTCTGCATTCTGTCCATCAATTGTTCTTTTTGCAGGGACACAAAATTTACACAATTAGGATACTATTGACAGTGTTACTTTCAGAAAATGTGTAAAAAGGCAATCGTTATTGGAAATTGGAAAAGAAAACAAGGTACAACAGAATATAAACTCATGTACATTTTTCCACATAGCCATAAAGACATAAGTACATGGTAATAATAGAGGCACTCAGTAGGAGTTTTAAGACAATACCAGTATACAGAGAGGATGTCATGTCCAAGCAGAATTTTATTGTCTCTCTATTAGGCTTTGGGATTGAAAGTAGCCTTCCTTCTTAAGGCCCAGGCAATGTGCAAGTACCGTTAGACCGCCAGGGCTAAAAGCTCTCTGGTGTCACTCTTAAATAGTCCACCCGCTTCCCAATAATGTCTCACACCCATAAGATAACAGGCGGCCACCAACCACTTTATATGGGCCTTCCTAAAGTGAGGACAAAATAGGAGAAAATGGGTCTCTGTTTCTTCTATATTTGGGCAATTTGGACAAGAACTAATCTTAGGAGAGGTGCTGAGCCATTTAGAAGTGTGGGATCTCAGGGGGAATACCATGCATCTGTTTTGGACATACAGACATTTTGATTCATATGGGTATATCCTGTTCATATGTGGTTCAAACTCTGGTATACAGTTATGGTTCAGGAACTTGCCTGTGAGGTTGTTAGAATGGTGTACAAACCATGTCTGAGCTAGAACTATCTCCTAGTACGACTGTTTAGCCCTTAGAGCATAAGCCCTTACCATTGATTCCGGGTCTGTTCAAAGCTCAGGGATGCCTAATTTGAGTGATATTTCATGGATATGTTTCAGCCAGGGAGTTTTCAAATTTGTATCCAGAGCAAAAAGGTCTTTCACACACTCTCTGTAAGATGTTAATTCATGGGTAGTCCATAACCTGATCCAATATAATAAGGGTTTTAAAACAGATGTTAAGTGAATTGGATTAAGAGACAGATCAAGACGTAAAGGAGTAGGGGGAGAACTTTGGGAAGTTTAAATAATGATTTGATAAATCTACTTTTGTTAACCTTACAGCATCAACATGGCCCCCGAGCTCGGCTCCATATAGAGCTGATGTCACAACTGAAGCTTTATATATGGTTTAACCAGGAGAAATGGGTCCTCCTGAGGCTGCCCTATAGCGCCTCACTAAGGCAAAGGCTTTTTGATGGAGAGTGTTTTTTTTTTTTTTTTCGATCTGGGGTCCCCATGCTAGAGTGTTACTTAACCTCACCCCAAGTCGAAATGGTGGACTATCTCTAGGGGAGACCTGTCTGCAACCTCTGTACCCCCTGTGGGGATTAATCAGCGTAACTTTAGATTTAGACGGGTTGAGTTCTAGCCCTCTTTCCCCACATAAGTTAACAAAGGCATTTAATTCTGTTTGGAGACCCATAGGAGTTCGAGAGATTAGCAGGGTGTAATCAGCAAACATAAGTATTGTTTGCATGCCTTTAAACTCGTTACAGCTCCATTTATACAACAAGCATTTACAATGCAATAGGTCTCGCATTGACGTTTTGAGCTATTGGCATTGATTTTATTTTTTTACCTTTGTGAAGCATTAATCAAATGGTGTAATTGAAAATGGCAATAGCTCACTTTGTTCTAATTGCAAAACCTATTGCATTTGATTTGTACTATAGTACACTCGCTCTCAAAACTCCGTATTCTTTTACAACACATCAGCAAATATACCAATATACCTATAGCCGGGGCATCAGTTACACCTGGAGGCAGAATTGTCATGTCTTACTAGGTGTAGCCTTAAAAAACTAGGAATTACTGGTGGAATCATCAATTCTGTACCTAATTCCACAAGCTATTTCTCGGAATACCGCTGAAATAGACATAATAATTTGGACACAAGTTCTAAAATTAGACTCCCTTTTTTCTGAATTTCTAGAGTTATAAGTCCTTCACTTTCAGAGTTTGAGAGCACTGTTTTGGCTCAGATGAGTTTTAATTGGTATATCTTGCTTTGAATATCACGGTGGGCTGAGCATTTACCTCTCCTTGGGCTAGATGCAGGTCGCCCAGTACCGGTCGGTAACAGACGAAATTACCGAATTTTGGCCGTTAACGACTGGTATTGGGCTTTCCAGATGTAGGTGGCATTTTTTAAGGATTCAGTATTTTACTGAATCGGTAATTTAAGGATTCGGTAAAATACCGAATTGTTAACATACAGATTTGGTAAAATACCAAATCCAGGATGTAGGAAGCACTCAAGTTAGTGCATTACTCAGTTAAGGATTCATTATTTACCACCAACTAGAATTAGGTGGTAAATAATGAAAACCCTTGAAAAAGCATTTTATTTGCTTTTTCAACAGTGCCATGATGTAGACGTACATGCCCGATGTCTGCATCATGTGCACCCATACACAATTGAGGGGTGCAACAGGGTGTTAAAGTGACACCCTGCCACCCTTCAATGTTTCCCCCAATTACCAAATCGGTATTTACCGATTCGGTAATTGACATTCATTCCTATGGGCCTCCAGGCCCATAGGAATGAATGTCAATTACCAAATCGGTAAATACCGATTAGGTCATTACCGAAACTTACCGATTCGTTATTTTTTTCGGAAACATTACTTACATCCCATTTGCCTGTTCTTAAATACCGAATCGGTATGATTCGGTATTTAAGAATCGGTAATCTGGGATTACCTACATCTCGCCCCTTGTCTCTCTGCCCTACCACCCTCTACAATAAACTACTGAGCTGCTCCTAGGATGGATGAAACAAAGACAGGTTGGCCAATGCGGTGCAAAATGTACTGTGTATTTCACAATGTGCACAGCTAGCTGGTATTTGCTGACCATGAACGCCATTTACTATAAAAGTCAAACTCTTACCCATTCAGCCGCTTCTCTGAGGCCTGTTTAAAAAAAAAGTCAGAAAACTACTACTGAAAGTTTTCGCATTTTGGTGGCGTCACAAGCATCCTAGGACTACTCTTGGGTCTTTACAGAAGTTCTAGATTTCCAGGGATATGCCTCTACAGACAATAATTATGTAAGCTGATTTTCACTATGTAGAACAGACCATAAGATTTTAGGGTGTTTCTTATCCCCACCTCCCCCCTTTTAACCCAATAAACATAGGAAATGCACAATATTTTGGGGATGAAAAAGGACAGGCAAAATGCTTGGCAATTTATACGAACTTACAGAATTGTGGATGTTCTATGCATTTTGACTGGCCATTATTACCCCGCTAACAGTGTCCATTTTGAGATTCACGCCCTTGCCATGAAGCTAGAGAATTTTGCAAAATATTTATTGTTGGTGATTTAAAAGATACAGAGACCATCAATGCACACCTGCGAGGGTTAAATGTGTGTATAAATGTACTGCTAGTATCTATAGATAAGTCCTAATACTCAAACTAACCATGTTGGGTTAGAAACATTCATATTCGTAGACCTATACCACTCCATAAGCAGACACGCTCAATTCTGGGTGGCATGGAGCATCTGAAATTTTGGTTTCCCCCAGACATATTAGATCTGCAGTCCTCATAAGAGGGCCATTTATACCAACGTAAATATTTTTGCCCGTAGCTCTCTGGACCAACCCCAGACACAAATTATCTCTGGATAGGATTATGGCAAACTTTAAAGGGATAGAGTGTGTCCTCATTTCCTGTAAAAGGTCCGCTTTCGGTATGAACTGCAAATTATATTTGATCATGTGAATGTACAGCATTAAATCATATTCATACATTAACCACAATGTCATAAGCGTTGCTTACTTATCCAGTTCAGGCTGCCCCAAAACACCCCCTTGCAGTTCTTATGCAAAGCACAATATGCACTCTGTCCTTATGAACCGTACAACCTTCTCCCTCACTACCTGAGGTCATGTTTCCACTCCACTTCCTGATAGTAGGGTAGCCTCCTCTTGCAAAGTCCTAACCTGAAAGTATAAGCTTTCAAACCTGAAAGTATAAGCTTTTAAACCTGGTAAAGTTCAAAGCCAATCCACCCAAAAACCTAGAATCACCTAACAACAAACGTTGGACCTGAGAACTGAAACAATATTAACATGGCACAAATGACATTGCATTGTTCAGCAATTAGACTGCATTGTCTTGCAGAGTAATTTACAAGCATTGAGCTATATACCGAGTAAATCTCTTTTTAATCAAACCTAGGAACAAGAAGCACAAAATAAACCGAAGATCATAAAGCACTAAACTATCACTGGAAAACCACAAACCTGGAAACTGTAAGTGCGATTCTGGAAACATCATTTCAAGAATACGGTGACATGGAAAATGTGCTTGTTTCGCAAGGCACAGAAACGTTGTCATTCTCAAAAATGTTTCAGGTCCTTTGAGATACGTACAGCAAGCAATTTTGAAGGTAGTGGTTGGCATTTTGCATAATTATGTGCGTGCGTGGTTACTTTGTGACCACAATGAATAACAAAAAGCCATTAATCAAAACGACGTGGGATGCGCGTGAAAAACAATCACTACCTCAAACCTCTCCAACGCCCCAGCCTTCCTTCCATGTCGTACCTGCAGCCAGCCATCTGAAAGTTTCACTGGGAGAAACGCCCTAAATTGAAGGCAGTTTAAAAACGTCCAACGAGACAATTGCGGGAATAGATGTCTGTAGGTGACATTTTATAATCGAGAGGGTTTTGCTGAAGCAGAGGATCAGACGTTGTGTGTTTGCACAGGGCAGGCAGCCTGTCTTGCAGCCGGCTCGATGAGGGGCGACGCTGGGGCTGCTGTGAGTCAATGCTACCTCAGGCTTGGTCAAGGCCAACAGGCACAACTCAACAAGTGGTGAGGGCTCTGCCCAGGTACGCTCTACGTGTCTGTCCGATAACACACCAATCGCGCAGCCGTGACTCAGGCGCACTCTCACCCACCTTCCCAGAGAGCACCTTAGTTCACCTCCGCGCACAGACGCCTCTCCGGCCAGGAAGCGAGCGCTGCACACAAAAGGGTCCAAGGAAGTGAAGCTGAGCCTCCGCGCCTGCTGTGGAGCACAGGAGACCCCTCCTGCGAACTCTGTGCTCTTTTTCAGGCTCGGTACCCCCGCCTGCAGGAGGAGGTTCGGCTCAGGACAGCTCTGCACCTGTAGCAGGGACCCAGGCCCTGTCTCACCCCCCTCGTCCCCTCAAGCAGTGCTCCCCGCGGCGGCTTCCCCGTCGCAAGCCTCCGCAGGCTGCAGTGATTCCCTGACTGCTCTGTGGACGGCGCCTGCTGCATTACATCAGGGGACACTCATGTGGCAGACAGCGCTTGTTGTTGTTGGAATCAAGCTTTCGCTGGCAGAGAAAGTGCAAATCAACGGAGGCTTCCAGCAACAAGTTACGTGTGCTCCGAGGCGGGGGATGGGGGGCGAGGAGAGGCTCCCTAAGCGGACGTGTGCTCCGAGGGGGGCAGGGGTGTGGGGAGCTGAAGCGAGGAGAGGCTGCCCGTGCAAGCCACAATAAAACCAGACTTCAGAAACATGATCCCAACTACACCCCCCTGTAGATAAGAAAATGCCTCACGACAGCCGAAAGGCAGACAATCCAGTCCGGATGGGCCAGACAAAAAGGAGAAAGGGCAGTTACCAAGAAGCATCATTTTCAATAGGAAGCCAGCGTTTAGCATAAGCGCTGACGTGACCCAATGAAAATTATGGGCGGGGCTTCAAGTCCCCTTCTGAAATCTCATCTTCAATATATGTTGCCAGAGCGAGCAGCGCATGCGCTCTTCAACGCTAGGCGAGACCTAAAAAAACCGATGCACTCTCACATCATTAATGCAAGTACCTGAACATCAATTTACCACCATCCACAATTTGTTTAATATCAATACTCAAGTCATGGGTGATACCTTCATCCATTCCTGTCCTTTAAAGAAGCCTCATTTTGCTCTCTGGGACTCGTAGTGTAACTGATTCGCCAGCGGTAGGAGCTGCAACTGACAGCATCTGAATTTCCATTGACAAACACAGTTTTGACTTTTGGTGTCAATTATAACAAGGTGTCAATATGCAGCTCCAAAACCAGCTCCTAGAGCTAAACGGCATACCAGTGCTTTGAGGCTGTCAGGCACAAGCCGGTTTTACAGTCCTACTTTCTCTCTGCATTTTAGTTTTGGAAGTTTAGGTATTTCTTTTTAAACACAGAGCTACAAGTCCCAGAACACAAAGAAAAAACGGAATAGACATTTTACTCCTATTTGAAATGGGACAACTTGAGACAGCATCTTACAGGAGGTAAATTGTGCCACAAAATATTGCAGCGCAATCCGTTCCAAAGCATTTCCAACACATCATCACAGAAGCATGCATGTGCATTACAAAACTCATGCATAAGGACTAGGTGGCTGTGCTATGCTCCTCTGCCAAGTCAGGCTCCAAACAAATGCACACTTTCCTCTCAAAAAGTAATGCCTGGGTAGAACAGGGCGCCTTCAACCTCATGCCAAGAGGGGGCAGACTTGAGGGATCTGTACCTTCTCACTGACTAGTTGCAGACAAGACTCCAGCTTAAAGAGGCACCTACTGATTTAAGAACACCAATTGGCCTCAAAAGCTCCACTGAATCACACCCATTAAAACTGGGCCGGGAGCTCTTGCACCTGCTAATCCTGGGTGCAAGAGCATCAGACCACTTCAAATCGCCCCCCCCTTCTGGGGTACCACTACCGCTGACTCGTTGTTTGTCCTTATGTGGAGTTTTTACCCAAGTCATCAATATTTTTTTTTAATAAACCGGAGTAAATTAGAGGCTGATCCGACCTCCTTGGATTAAAACATATGAGTCACAGGATTCTTGGACATAATTAGGGAACTAACTAGTTCTGCAGGTTCTTTAACATCACAGTTCATAGGTCTGTTCTTAAAATAGCATTTCTAAGTAATGAAATATGAAATAATAAAGGTCAAAAAGTCTTTGAGACATATTAAATCCATTTTCAAGGCTTGTTTGGGCCCTCTATATTACTCAATGCCAGCGGTGGTGTTATAAACAAAGGGTAGTTGGTAGGTGGGGTCGCGCGGCTGGCCTCGTGCAGGGAGAGGGGAATTACAATATATATTTTTTTTTAACTTACCTTTTGCGGACAGCCGAGCGTCTCTTCAGTGTCGCGTTTGCCGCCTCTCCACTTCCTGGGTGCCAGCAGCCCCTGGGACAGACTCCCTGTTCAATCCCCGAGCTGCAGAGCAGCACTGGGATTGTTCTGAACAGGCAAAAAAGATGGCCTGCTCAGACCAGGGAGTCTGGGGGGTTTCTCCAGCTCTGCTGCTCAATGCAGCTCAAGTGGAGAAAACCTAAGTGTTCATGTCTATTTTGGTAGGCCTGAAACAGCCGGCCAAAACTCTTATGTGCACTTAGGGAGTGGGGTGCACGTAGCACTCCTCCTCCTCCTCCCTCCCAAGCCTAAGCCCTGCCCCTTCCAACACCACTTGCTAAGAGCCGGCAAATGTAAAATACAAGCATTTACAATGCAATAGGTCTCGCAGCAATAAAGTTTGAGTTATTGGCATTGTGTATGACAATGCCAATAGTTATAATTTTTGCAAATGTGACACCTATAGCATTTGTAATGCAATATGAATTGTATTTACGTGACTTAGATGTATGTTTGGGGAGGTTCACACTTAACTTTTTAAAGCAGGTCACAAACGGAACTGATCCATACACCTGCATACCACACACCAGACGCCTGCCTTTGCATGAGCGAGTCAGGACTAATGTCCCCTGCGGTGCTGGGTAGCCCGGGAACGTCCGCGCAAGACAGTGGCAGTGTCCGAATCCTTACATGGAACGTGAATGGCCTGGGCAACAAGATAAAAAGGGGGCTGGTTATGTCCTATGTTAGAAGGGTAGCCCCAGACATAGTCCTGCTGCAGGAGACCCATTTACATGGTACACACTGCGGGTTCCTTGCCAGGGGGTCGTACAAAGTTCTGGCCCATGCTGGGTACATATCGGGCTCTAGAGGGATTGCCATACTGATTAAGAAGTCCCCCCCTTTTGCAGTCACACAAACATGGGCGAACCCGCAAGGCACTTATGTGGGGATAACGGGAACATGGGGAAGTCAGAAGATCACAATAATTTCTGTTTATGCACCACCAAAACTTCAGGCTAGAACCCTCGCTGGTTTAGCTGATATACTTTTGAATACGCCAGACACACTACATGTAGTGGGAGGGGACTTCAATGATGTTATGTACGCTCCATTGGACAGGTCAAGAGAGCGGACTGATCCCCAACCACTGTCCCCTCCTGGCGAAGTGCATCGACGCGCTAGGATTGACGGGACGCTAGAACTTACTCTTATTTTTCAGGGGCCCCCAAGGTGTATTGCAGATTGGACTATGTCTTCCTTCCCCGCCATGCTCTTAGCACGGAGGATAAGGCAGAATATCAGGTGCGGGGAACCTCGGACCACTCGCCTCTTCTGGTGATATTAGGGAGGAGACACAGAACAGAGGGCAGGACCTGGCGACTGACGGCATGGGACCTCCAGAATAAGGACTTACTGCGGGGATTTAGGGCGGACGTGAAGGTGTACTTCACAGAAAATCTAGGATCGGTACAGTCAGGGGTGATACTATGGTAAGCTTTTAAGACGGTCATGCGTGATAGGGCCCAGAACAGGTTAGCAGGGGAAAAGAAGAGGAAGGAGGGTGAACTACATGACCTGGAAACTCATATTTTGGAGCTAGAGCGGCGGCGCGTGGTAGATCGTGTCACGCTATCTCCTAGACTATTAGTGAATACACAGTAGCAATACAAGGCCCTGGTGACGGATGAAGCCAAAACACAGGCACAGCCGACTTTACATAGATTGTATGATGTGGGGGATAAGTCTGGGAAACTCTTGACGTGGCTGAGTCGTAAAGAGCAGGATGCGAGATGGGTGGAACAAGTGTCAGATAGCCAGGGTCATATTAGGCGGACTGATGTCCAGACAGCGCAGGCATTCGCTGACTACTTTGAGGAGTTCTACATGGCCAGAGACCTATGCTCGACAGAGGATGTAGGGCACTATTTAGACAGTATTGAGACCCCCATTTTAGCGGATGAAGATAAGGCGAGTCTGGAGGAAGATATAACAGTCACAGAGGTCAGGGAGGCCCTAGCCAGACTTCGGGAAATCCCCTGAACCGAACGGGTTCCCCGCAGAATTCTTAAAAAAAACGGTGGACCTACATACTAATCACCTGCTGGCCTTGTTCTTGGGGACGGTTCAGGAAGGCACACTGCCTCCGGATCTACGTATGGCCACTATTATACCAACCTATAAACAAGGTAAGCCGCCAGAGGAGTGTGCGCCGTATCGCCCCATTTCTCTACTAAACGTGGAGGTTAAACTCCTGGCGACAATTCTGGCGCTGCGGCTCAGACCTGTGATTCCAGATCTGGTCCACCTGGATCAGACCGGCTTCCTGTCAGATAGGGCAACCAGGTTAAATTTGAGGAGAACTCGTAATTGGTTGATGGAGGTGTGTGACCGTCAGGACTCCCATGTGTTCTTATCTTTGGATCCCGAAAAAGCATTTGACACAGAACACTGGCCCTTCCTGGAGGGAGTATTGCTTAAGTTTGCCTTTGGTCCTAAGATTAGGAGGTGGGTAGGCCTCCTTTATACTGACCGAGAGCGAGGGTAAAGGTCAATGGGGTGTTGTCAGCGGATTTTCCCTTACGGAGAGGGACCCCGCAGGGGTGCCCTCTATCACCGCTATTGTTTGCCCTTACCATAGAAATAGTGGCGTGTGAGATAAGACTCGACATAGGGATAAGAGGGTTTAAAACTGACCGGATCGATACGGTTGAGGAGAAAATATCACTATACGCGGATGACATCCTCCTATATGACACCCACCCAGAGGTCTCGATACCATGACTATTTACCATTCTGGGCCGCTACGGCTCCCATTCATGATACACGATAAATTGGCATAAGTCGCTCCTGTACAGCCCTAGGGGAAAGGAGGTTCGGCCTACCCTGCCTGACGTGCTTCGGGGTCACGGGCGAGGGGTTTACATATCCGGGGATATAAGTGACGAAGGACCGATCACTCTCATATCAGAAAAATATCCATTGAGTGCTCACAAACTTCGCTAGTGACGCAGCTAGATGGAAGTCTCTCCCCCTCACGATTCTAGGACGTGCAGCAATGTTCAAGATGAGAACCCTGCCACGGTTCTTGTACACCCTACAGAATGAGTATTCCCCCTTCCCCTACTGGTTTTTCAAGATATAAATGAAGAGTTCCTGTCGTTGCTTTGGCTGGGGAAACATCCTAGAATAGCCCTAGAGACACTGCAGAGGAACAAATATAATGGAGGGATCTCCTTACCCAATCTTAAGGCGTAATATTGGGCGGAACATTTATCGCCAATAAATGACTGGCTCCATGCCCCGGCCGATCACCCCACATATAGATTGGAGAGAGGGACAATGGCGCAGCGCACCTGTCTCCATTACATATATGGAGGCAGGGGAAGGGAAAGACTACTCTCAGCAACGCGTGTGACTGTGGAGACATGGGAGAGGGCGACTAAGAGGATGGACTGGGTACACAAACCGACTAAACAAACACCGATATGGCACTGTACATGGTTAAAGGAATTGCATAAACTGAAGAGGTTTAAAAGGTGGGATGACATTGGTATCTCTGTTCTGGGAGATCTGCTGAAAAGGGGAGCTCTGAAGTCCTTCCAGGCGTTGAGGGTGGAGTATGGATTGCATCATACGCAGTACTTGAAATACGAGCAGGTACGTCATGCATGGAGGGCAGAGACGGTGCACACAGGTCCCCTGCCGGAGTATGCACCGCTTGAGGGCTGCCTGCTGCAGGAACACGTCCCGACTAAACTTGTTTCCCTGACCTATAACAACGTTGAATAACAATATGCCTGACGGACTGGTGAAATTGAAAGGAACGTGGGAACTAAATCTGGGGGAGATGGACACACTTGACTGGGAGACAGCCTTGATGCACCCCAAGGAAATCGCAATAAAGTCTCGGCTTCGGCTCATACAATTTAAAATCCTCCATAGGGTTTATTACGATAGACACCGATTGCACCGGATGGGGCGCGACAATGATCCTAACTGTCTGCGTTGTGGGTATGTGAAGGGAGACTTTAATCATACCATCTGGGACTGCTGTGTAATCCAGGATTACTGGGCCAAGGTATTAAGGAAATTAAGTGACATACTGGAAACGACCCTCCCAGTGGAGCCTAAACTAGTTTTGTTGGGTTTAACAAATTAAGTGGATCTGAATTGCCCACTCTTGATTTTCCTTACACTGGCTTTGGTGGTAGTTAAGAGAGATGTGGCTAGAGCTTGGGGCGCTCCCATACCTCCTCGACTAGATGAATTGAGATGAGGCATGGATATTTACATGGCAGCGGAGAGGGTCACATAAAAAGCTAGAGGTTGCCCTAAGAAGTTCAAATAGTGTGGGGGAAATGGAGACGCTATTATGGTATGGATGGAGGACTGTGAAAGAAGGGGGTCAGGCCACCCTGTTGTCCTGGTGCATGCGGGGGAGGATATAGACGGCAATCTGCAATGATGCGATAGGTGGAGCACCACACCACTGTATCCATGTGTAGTGTTTTCTGTGAGATTCTGGGAGGGATGGGTGAAGGGTGGAGGGGGATAGGGTATGGTGGACAATTTCATGTAAATGCAGTGTCGAACCAAACGGCACTGTGCCCTCTATTAATTCATCCTTATAGCGCACACACTTTTCGATGATAGCAACCAGCATGAGACACATTCACTTACTTTTTTACCTGCACACTGCCAGCACAATTAGCCAACGTGCACTCCACGCCATTACCCACGTTCCAGGTCAATAGCCTTAGAGCACTCACTTCCCATGGTTTCTGTTTTTCACCTTTAACTTTGAGTCACACCATTTTAATCTGCTTATACTGTGTTGAGGGCGATTTTACACTCCTGATTAGAATGTATTTGATGATCCACAGATTGTGTACCAGGCCCCTGATGAAGGACTCATGTTCCGAAATGCATTGGGACGCACTTTGACAATCGGATGAATTAATAGAGATGCATTATTAAACAAAGGATACTTTGATTTGAATTACATCCTGATGAATTGAATCTGGATTGAACTACATTGAATAAACAACTTGATGAACCATAACTGACAGCGATTTATCAAATTTTGTTATTGAATATCAAAGAGGGACCACGTCTCCATAGAAGTGCCACCAAGGGACAGTGCCGTTTGGTTCGACACTGCATTTTCATTTTGTATAAACCCGGCCCCCTTAAGGTCAGGTGAGGTTTACCCAGTGGCACCCAGAAAGTATAAAATTCGACTACCCATTTAGTTGGACAAACTGTTCACATATACTAAACCAGGGAGTGACACACATCCCATTGACATTCTTTTTGGACAATTTCATGTGACATGATTATGTTTATATGTTTTAAAAAAGCAAATAAAAAAATATATTTTATAAAAAAACAAGCAACTGACACGCTTCCTCGAAAAGAGCAATGCTCTGGACGCATCCCAATCGGGATTCCGCAGCAACCACAGAACTGAAACCGCCTTCATTGTCGCCACCAATGACATGAGTACCCTGTTAGACAGCAGTGAAACCGTGGCCCTTATCCTCCTGGATCTGTCGCCGCCTTCGACACCGTCTGCCACCACACCCTACACACACGCCTCCACAACACAAGGATCTGCGATAAAGAACTGGACTGGACCACCTCTTTCCTCATCGGCAGAACACATAGTGTCCCCCCCTTTCGCTCGGAAGCCAAGAAGATCATCTCCGGCGCACCCCAAGAATCCTCACTCAACCTGACACTCTTCAAAGTCTACATGGCACTGCTCACCAACATCGTCCAATTGCACCACCTCAACATCATCTTGTACACCGACGACACCCAGCTGATCCTCTCCATCACCAATGACCCCACCACAGCCAAAACCAACCTCCACGAGGAATGAAGGCAATCGCCGAATGGATGAAGAACAGCCGCCTGAAGCTGAACTCCGACAAGACGGAGGTCCTCATCCTCGGATCCACTCCCTCCGCCTGGGATGACGCCGGTGGCCGGCAAAACTGGGAGCTGCACCGAAACCCACCGACCACGCACGCAACCTGGGATTCATCCTAGACTCATCGCTATCAATGACCCAGCAAGTCAACACCGTCTCATCCTCCTGCTTCAACACCCTCCATATGCTCCGCAATATCTACAAATGGATCCCCACCCAGACCAGAAAGACGGTCACCCAGGCCCTCGTCAGCAACAAACTGGACTACGGCAACGCTCTCTAAGCAGGAGGGACTCCAACGCATACAGAACCACTCTGCACGCCTCATCCTCATCATCCCCTGCTACATCACAAAACATCTGAGAGACCTACACTGGCTCCTCGTCAACAAGAGGATATTCTTCAAGCTCCTCACCCACGCCCACAAGGCCCTCCATAACGCCGGCCCAGCGTACATCAACACACAACTCACCTTCTACACCCCGTACCGCCAGCTCCGCTCCGCTGACCTCGCCCTCGCCACCATCCCACGCATCCGAAGAATGACCACCGGCGGAAGATCGTTCTCCCACCTCGTCGCCAAGACATGGAACACCCTCCCCATCGACCTACGGCAGACCCAGAACCTACTGACCTTCATGAGATGCTTCAAGACCTGGCTGTTCGAGCAGTAGCAACCCCCCAGCCCCCTATCCCCCCCTCCCACCAGCGCCTTGAGACTCTCATAGGTGAGTGGTGCACTTTACAAATTATTGATTGATTGATTGATAGTTGTTGAAATGTCACTCATAATTACACTGAATTTATGAGAATGTCATACATAGCTATGTTCCCTGCTCTGTCATTCTCTCTCCTCATGTTCTAATTTACAATGTGATTCTATCTAAAAAATAAAAATTCCATTCTTTCACTCCGACTCTGTGCATATGTTTAATTTTCACTTATTTCACTTTTCCTTCTTTGTACTACTTCCAATTTAAAAATTCCTTTCTTCCACTCTGACTCTGTACGTGTGTTTAATTTTAATTCATTTCACGCTTCCTTCTTTGTACTACTTGCAACTTGCTTCGAAAAATAAAAATTCCCTTCTTTCACTCTGACTCGTGCATGTATTTTTTTTAATTTTCATTTATTTCACCTTTCTTTCTTTGTACTTGTTGCGATTTGCTTGGAAAATAAGCATTCCATTCTTTCACTTCGATTCTGTGTATGAATTTAATGTTCATTTATTTAACCTTTCGTTCTTTGTACGGCTTTCGATTTGCTTCCTGTCTCTTATGTAGCAGTGGCTCCAGTATTCAGAGAAACACGTTAATTTATAGCTTGAGCCTGTCTGGTATCCCATGAAATCGTGTATCCCCGTGCTCAGCCCGAGCAGAGATTGACTGCTTCTGTCTGATCCCGCCCGGGCTGAGTTAATTCTCCGAAGACGGCCGAAGTGAAGGGGATACACGATCCCAAGGGGATACCAGATATTACACAACAGCTGGACACTTTCAGCAGCACCTGCACGTTGTCTGCTTTCCATCTGTAACAAGCAACAACGTGGAGGCGTGGACGGGATGGGGCTTTCTTATTTAAGATTCCAGCATGGCCCATAACAAAGGCCAAATTTGAGGGTTCATCAGGCTTCCTTTTGTTCGAGTACCTCGGCTCGGAGCAGTCAGGAGCCTCACACCTGATGCAAACTAAGCGGATGGGAAATAAAGACTCACACCTTGTTAGAACTAAACACATACAAGAGAGGCAGCTTTTCTCTTTGTTCAGTCCCTGTTTAGGAGATATGCATGCAGTGTGAGAATATCAGATGTGTTGGGCTTTTCCAGTATTTACACAAAGCAAATTGTATTTATATAGAGCTTACTTCCCCTGAGGAGGCGTTGAAATAATGTAAGTACCACTGTTTATTCTTGTATAGTCCTACTCATTCCAATGCAGTGTCAGAGCGCTTTACATCAACACATGCATATTACATGAACAATAAATTATATAAGTTTGTAAATGAATGTAAAGGATATGGTACCTAAAACTGGGGGATTGCAAGGTATAGAAGTCACATATTATTTTCCACAGCTCACTGTGGTATTATCCTCGCAATGCGCTCAAACATACACATGATAGACCTGCTAAACATATATGTGAGGGCTTTAGATAAGATGTTGCTTTTTGTGATGCCACTTCCTGTAAAGTCGTGGCTTGAAATGCAACTTTCTTTGATGTCAATTCCTGTGATGTTATGTGCACCGTGATGTTGAGCACGGTGATGTTGCGCGCCGTGCTGTCACTTGCATACGGCCTAACTAGGTTAGTCCCCCCACTTCTTTATTTTTAGGACTTCTGCCCTGATTCTACACATACGACGTAGGTCCAATTTCTCACATGCAATCCAGCCACTCATGCACACATGTTACACAAACAAAGAGCCCACCTTGGAATGCACATCGTGCAGTAGCTGCTGGTAGGCATGGTTCACTGATTAACCTAACACTATCCATTCAGCATTCTCCCATGTGACTGATAAGAAAAATGTGGTTGTAAAAGTGTTCTAGCTTACTTTATTAGTAAAAAAAAAAAACACTCGTGTGTAATGTTTAGTAACAGATTAAAAACACCTGTCGCAGAGCTCCTTGACATTTCAAGGAACATGCAGACTGTATCTTTGCTATCCTTGCTTAACCAAAGAAAGAGGCTGCCGGATGCGAGTATCCAGCTGGGATGCACACCTTTTTGTCAGCCAGAATACAACTTGGCCAAAGAAACAAATACTGAGCGTGTCCCAGCACTGCTGAATGGTCTCGGCAGACAGCAGAGCTGATTCATGGCCAGGCCAGTCTGGAGTTCAGCGCCAGCCCAGGAGAGCTGCCTAAACCGAATTTAATGTGATTCCCACTTTTTTTCCAGCACTTGTATGTATTCAACCGGTGTTTGAGAGGAACCGCCATCCCTCTTCTGTCACCGGGCCTTCATGCCAGGAAGAGGCGGCAAGGAATGTCACGCACAGCTCTCCGCCTGAAACTCATTTTGTGGCTTCAGATGTTTTGGAAGCATGTAGCACAGTGGTCACTGGTCACTCTGCCGTGTGTGATGTGTATATAAGGATACCAAGGAAGGAACTGTCAAGTGATTGTTATGTATTTGAGTTGTTTTGTATAGCACGTAATAGGCCCACAAGCGTCAGAGTGGATAGATCACAAGCATTTCACCAATCAGCTACCTTAAAAGTACAATCACACTGCAACAATGTACATTCGAATTTCATGTATAATGGATGTTTTTCTGTACTTAACTTTATTTACATGGCTTCAAATGTCTAAACTGTATTTTTATTATTATTGTATGTCATACAGTTCCGCTTTGGATAGGGAGAGGGTCTTTCCAGTAGAGAGTACGGAGTTTTCTCAGTCCTGCAGACCCATTCACTGGGGTAACGCAAAATGATGGGACCCCTATTCAGAATGTGACGACCCCCCCCCCCCCCCCCCCCCGAGTATCCCATATCTCACAGATTGATATTCATTGACTTTGGGCAGAATACGCCCCCTTAAATGGTTGTGGCCCCCCATAGGGTTGAAGAGGCCGGTGTTACACTCCTACAACCACTGATGCTACAAATACACAATCCTTGCACACACCAATAATAGGAGCTGAGTTGTGACAGTATGAATCGACAAAAAATCATTTCTCAAAGCATCTTCTTGGCATGCCACGTGCATTTTGCGCCACCAAGTGGTCACAATTAATATATACACAACTGATGTTATCAAGCGACAAGACATATTGTTAAATAAATACGCTAAACTAAGTACATCACCAACTTGAATGCAATACCCTAGTTAACATTTTAGATTGTAAACATTGATGTCGATGTATGCAAAATCACTGTTGTTGAAACCCCCGGATATGACCTCTCTATCAACCCCAAGTCACAAACAGTGATCAGGCAGGCCCTGCGACTCAGTCCTGAGGCTACTGATTGACAGATCACAGGTAGGGTGGCACGTAATCAGCAGGACAAACGCACAAACTGGAAAAACCCAGTTTAGTCCCACAGATAGGCAGCAACACTACAATGGTCTGAGGAGAGTGCCCCCATTCAAATGCACATGGCCAGGGTAGCACGCATTCCCAAAACACCAAAAGTTCGATACCACATGAAGGTAGGAAAACTCAGCCTATCAGGACACAGCACACACAGTGCTCAGGCACTTCCCATATTGGACATCTGGGCAGGTTAACCACTGGCCCTCACTATTTCTACGCAAGGTCGAGACCCACCTGCATTTGTTATCAGGTCGGAATAATTTAGGACACCATAACTAGGCCTGCATTCCTCGCCCTAAATAGGATCTATTAATTGTTTTATGATACTTCAAGGAATGTATAAAAAGATGCTCAAAGCAAATGTACTTTGAGTCAGTCCTCAGACTAGTGTCTGTGTGAAGTATTCCTGGCCGCTTCGTTTATTCAAGCCAACTGTTCCTGTTTTGCCAAATTCCTCTTGTCTTTATTTTTTCCAAGGTAAATTCTAATTCAAGCGTCAAGATGCTATTCAGCTGCTACAGAATAAGTAAAGACCAGTTCTGTACATTCCCCACACAAAAAAGCAAGCTGATCAGAAGAAAGACAAGCAATGGAGCGCAGGTGCAGGATGGATGGCAGCAACAACAAAGGAAAGAGGGGCGGGAGGGAAGATGCAATAAAATACGAGCGTCGAAGCTGAACATGCACCCATAGTGTGACACGAGCAGGAAAGAAAAATATTAGCCCCCCAAACGGACAAATGAACAAATAAAGCGTAAAGATATAGTACTTGGTCTCTACTCCTTGGGAGGAAAAGAAAAACAAAAAGGAGGGACAAAGAGGAAGAATTGACTACTAGCAGGTAATGCTTTTTAAAGGATACTGAAACAAATGAAAAGCAGTGGTCAGGCTTTTAGGCCACAAAGAAGTATACACTAAAGTATTTACAACAGGTATCAAAAGCTCAACCAAAAAAGAGACAAGAACACACCCCTGTCTGATCCCCTTTTTTGTAATTAAATGGGGTGGTACGCTTTCCCCGGTACCATAGATGAGTTGGGCTGTCAAGCTGGTGTGTAAACTACACAATCTTTTCACCTGGAATTTCACAATTCCTAATTTTAAGTGAACAGACAACAACTTTGACATGTTCACTGTATCAAATGTAGAGCTCAGGTTCACAAAGGGCAGATGAATTTAACCCGCTGTGACCACAATGTATTTTGGAAGTAGTAAATACATGTTTATTCACTGTTTGTGTGTCCAAACCCTCCTTTAAAGCCAAACTGTATCTTGTCAAAATGGTGTACAGTCAAAATATCGAGTTTTTAATATCGAGTAGCAATAATATCGAGTATAAAATATACAATAGACATAATATCGAATAGACAGAATATAGACTACCAAAATATTGAACAGAATAGTATTAATATCGAATAGAATAGCAATAATATTGAATCAAAAATCTAGAATGGACAAAATGTCGAAGGACAGAATATAGAATACAAAAATATCGAATTTGAGGTAAGTAAGTTAATATTATTTTTAATTTTTGCGTAATATAATTCTGTAGCGGGTTGTAGGTTTATAGGGTAATAGGGTGGGAAGTAATTTAATTATAATTAATTAAATATGTTTTTTTATTTATTGGTATTTATTTTGAATTAATTGTTAATTATTAATTGGTAATTAATTAAAATATAATTGCTAATTATTTTTAATTGATTAATTGATAAATATGTTAATTTTAGTAATTTAATTCTGTAGCGGGTTGTGGGTTTATAGGGGAATAGGGTGGGAAGTAATTTAATTAGAATTAATTAAATATGTTAATTTATTTATTGTTATTTATTTTGAATTGTTAATTATTATTGTTAATTAATGAAAATATAATTGGTATTTTATTTTAATTGATTATGTGATAAATATGTTAATTGTAGTTCTTTATTTTTTGTAGCGGGTTGTGGGTTTAGAGGGGAATAGGGTGGGAAGTAATTTAATTATAATTAAATATTTTAATGTATTTATTGGTATTTATTTTGAATTGTTAATTAATTATTAATTTGTAATTAATTAAAATATTATTGTTAAGTAATTTTAAATAATTGATTAATTGTTAATTATATTACGTTTATTAATTTATTTTATGTAATGGGTTGTGGGTTTATAGGGGAATAGGGTGGGAAGTAATTTAATTGTAAGTAATTACATTTTTAAAATTTTTATTTTTTGATCTAATTTTTAACTAATTTTAAAATGTTAATTAATTTATTAGTAATTGGTAAATAATTTGTATTAGTAGGTTATTATTAATAATAATTAATTTGTATTTGTATTTTAATTGATTAATAATATATTATATAAAATTGTTAAATATTTAATTTAATTTGTAATTGGTATTCATATTTATGTTATTTGTATTTATATATGAAGTATTTACTTTCCCTACTGTTGCATTCTCCGGAGTGGGAATAGTAATTTCCACCCTCCCGTTATCCAACGCTTTCCCTACTGTTGCACTCACTGGAGTGGGAATAGTAATTTTTACCCCTACGCTATCCAACGCTTTTCCTACTGTTGCACTCTCAGGAGTGGGAATAGTAATTGTTATCCCTACGCTATCCAACGCTTTCCCTACTGTTGCACTCACTGGAGTTGGAATAGTAAATTTTACCCCTACGCTATCCAACGCTTTCCCTACTGTTGCACTCAGTGGAGTGGGAATAGTAATTTTAACCTTCCCGTTATCCAACGTTTTCCCTACTGTTGCACTCACTGGAGTGGGAATAGTAATTTAAAACTCTAAGCTATCCAACGCTTTCCCTACTGTTGCACTCACTGGAGTGGAAATAGTAATTTTTACCCCTACGCTATCCAAGGCTTTCCCTGCTGTTGCACTCTCTGGAGTGGGAATGGTAATTTCTACCCTCCCGCTATCCAACGCTTTCCCTACTGTTGCACTCACTGGAGTGGGAATAGTAATTTTTACCCCTACGCTATCCAACGCTTTCTCTACTGTTACATTCTCTGGAGTGGGAATAGTACATTTTATCCCTACGCTATCCAACGCTTTCTCTACTGTTGCACTCACTGGAGTGGGAATAGTAATTTAAACCCCAACACTTTCCAACATTTTCTCTACTATTGCACATACTGGAGTGGGAATAGTAATTTCTACCCTCCCGCTATCCAATGCTTTCCTTACTGTTGCACTCACTGGAGTGGGAATAGTAATTTTTGCCACTACGCTATCCAGCGCTTTCCCTACTATTGCACTCGCTGGAGTGGGAATAGTAATTTTTACCCCTACGCTATCCATCGCTTTCCCTACTGTTGTACTCACTGGAGTGGGAATAGTAATTTTTACCCCTACGCTATCCAACGTTTTCCCTACTGTTGGACTCTCTGGAGTGGGAATAGTAATTTTTACCCCTACGCTATCCAACGCTTTCCCTACTGTTGCACTAACTGGAGTGGGAATAGTAATTCTTACCCTCCCGCTATCCAACGTTTTCCTACTGTTGCACTCACTGGAGTGGGAATAGTAATGTTTACTGCTACGCTATCCAATGTTTTTTCTACTGTTTCACTCACTGGAGTGGTAATAGTAAATTTAACCCTCTCGCTATCCTGTGGTAAATATATTGTATTTTTATATATATATGTTTTTTTTAATTATATTAATTATCTATTAGTTTTGGTGTTATTTAAGTATTTTAAGTTAGTTATATTTATTATTTTATTAATTTTAAATTACTTTTAACTATTTAAAAAAGTCGATATTTTGACTGTCTATATTTTTAAGATCAATATTTTTGATTCGACTTTACCACACTGAAGAGCTTTACTAAAAGTGAAACCCAGACACGTATTCAATTTATATACGTATATCAGTCAGTCAGTCAAAAACTTTATTCGATTAATTAAAATCATAAAAGTACACAAAAACACACAATACAAAACACTATGTTACATAAAAAGAATATGATTTTTTTAAACGATGCAGTTTGTGAGTGAGAGAATTTCATAGTGATAAAAACAGCGAGAATACAGACAACAATTAATCATTAGGATATGTAAAATCAGGCAACATTAATTAGTAACGAAAATCTCCTCCGTTTATGGCGTACAACAGCGACTAAAAAACTAGCAATGTAGAAAATATCCCTAGCGGAGTTAAGCATTTGCAAACACAAAAGGGCTGGTTTAACTTGTCTATACGTATGTCAAACTGGTACCAAATCTGATCTGTGTTCACAAGTTCCCCTTTTACTTCCTATTCCCACATACAATGGTTTGGGAGGAAAAGTAATGAGACTGATCTGTCACATTGGTCCAGAAGGCACATTACAATTATAAAAAGAAGAAACATTTCCATGCCAAACATCTGCTTCAATAAATGCCTTCAGGACTCAATAAAATTAGCTTTGATCTATTCTTTAAAATTTTCTAGAAACAAGCTCTATCCTTTGGACTTCACGCTGCCTTCAACTTTTCAGGAACTTGTGTAGAATCCTTCCTTTGCCCTCAACAGTGCACTCTAATATACCTTCCATTTGACATGTAACAAACCATTATTTCACAGGCTAGATTTTATACTCATTAAATGGTCCTATTTGGCATTTCTACATTCTTTTATAATCCAGGGGTGAGTACTGTACACCATCCCCACTCTCTTGGTCTTCCTAGACAATAATTAAGCTATGTCCATGTGTAAACGATCAAATTATTCTACATAAGATTATTTACGTTCATACGGACTACATTCCCAAACTTAACTGTCAACAAGTCCTCAAACTTTTGGCTGGCCTCCCCAAGATCTAATTGGCACCATAGCAATCTTGTGTTATTATTTGAAAGGGATTGTTCCCACCATCTCATTTTGAAGCCAACCCCTTCCCTACCCTGAGTGAGAGCTCTTATACCAACAACTAGATTAAATATTTTGATGGCTCTCTTCTCTACCTAATACCTGGACATTCAGGATCTCATTAATCATACACATTGGTAACAATGCATAACCATCTGTGGAGGGAGCACCTCTTCCTTTAAATGTACAGCGATGTACTATATCATCCATTTTTTAAACAAACTTTATTGGAATTTACATTCCAATGAGACAAGAGTGAAGTTTAGATGTCCACCTATCATATAGTGGGACTCCCTTGTACATCATATAACAAACTAGGCCACAATATTCCAGTGCAGAAGAAAAATAAAAAGGCACAAAGCTCTTTCTGCGTGTAGTAAACATGAGAAAACCAGAATGTCTTCTGCAACTCAAATGAAGTCTCTTCCTCGCCCTCCTAAGTGAGTGTGCGCAAACTAATCGTCCGCTGTAAAGCATATCCTAGGAACCACCATGTGCACATTACCACCAGATTAAGGGACACATTTGGCCGTTTTTTTTACAAATTAGAATTCCTCACATTATGTACTAACACTGCCCATCTTTCTCAGGTCAATACTTATAGCAGTGGCCTGTGTTTAATTGGTCAATTTCATTCACCTTGTGATCTGCTGTGTGTTCGCATTTATTAATGTAGCAGGTATGCTGAACGTGCAGGGTTGAGGAATAAATCCATGTATGTTGATGTGTGTGTATTAACCATTGGAGATTAGGTAAGAATCTGTTCTCCAACACTGTAGGGACTATTTTGTACTTTAGGGTCAAAATTGAGACCTGCCTGTGTGATGCGTTATTCAAGGAACTTTTTCCCTGTTTACAGAACAAGAGAATAATTGGTCTTGTTCATGGATTAAGGTATGTGTTTTTCTTGCCTAGCAGTTGTGAACTGTACTACCAATTTTGGAATTAGTTTCATTGCATATGTTGTTAAAAGCAAAATGACAATCGTGAACATTACCTGCGCCATCTTGCCTGGTTGAAATTTCTATGTGCACATAAACTGCAGTCATTTTAAACTATCGCATCCATTTTGTACTATGTTGGTCACCTTTGTTTCACCCTGCCCTTACTAAGTTTAAGTTTATTGCACAGTTAATTAAAACCAATGCGATACAGTACACAATAGCAAGATTAAAATACTCATAAAAACATGCGTTTAAGATCGATTCTATTCTATATTGCAGAAAACAAACAGTTCAGCATACAAATTGATTTTGTTTGCTGGCCGCCCACGTTAGGCCTTCTGTACTTCTCATCCACTTTGTAGCCTGTTAGTCTATTCATGTTTTTTCCACAAATTTCTTTACAGTTTTCAGGCAATTCGTAAATTAAATCATATGTCCTGTTTGTAGATAGTTCATGTGTCAGTTTTTGGTAGTTTTTTTCCACTGCTTTTAAAAATTTCACGAAACTGCAACTGAGCTGAGGATCCTGCCCTTACTAGCATCCCTCTGACCCTCTGACCGTCCTCGTATGTGTGCTGGGGGCTATAAAATCTATCGCCATGACAAACCTCAGCGCCACTTGCTGCCACAAACTTGTTTTTCCCCTTATCTCTGTTTACAGGCAAACCCTTGGACACTCTACCTCTCACTGCACCTAGTTACACAAACAGGTTCCAAATACCAAAAAGACTCTTTCAAACATGATTTATTGCACTGCAAACAGCAAGACTTGTTTTTACCAACATGGGACCTGTTTTTATCAACAGAACGGACTCTTAGATCTGGCCGGCCTCACATGTTTTAGACCCTGAAGCAAGGTCCAACTGCAAGATAAGATTGTCTGTTTGACCTGGGTGGGAAGAGAATTACTGTTGGGCTTGTGTGGCAACCTGTCTGGGGTGGGGACTCCAAGCTTGTGTAACCATGTTTATGAAACAAATGCATTGTGTGAAACCTGTGTAAAAGGAAGAGCCAAAGGAGTTATCAGCAGGACACCTCCCTCAGACATCCCGTTGTCTGCAGTTGACGTGGTCTCCTCATGAGAAATAAACCTTTTTATTGTCTTCCAGTTTCCAGCGCTTGCCTCTTTATTTTGATCGAGAACCCAAAGTGAATTAGAGATGGAACCCTGCACTGTGCAGCATTGGGGGTTTTGGAAGACTCGCTGCCTTTCACAAATTGGCACCCAAAGTGGGGCCCATCAGCAACGCATGGGTCCGGTAGAGAGGTCCTGACGACGGAGTGAACAACTAAAACGATTTAGGTACACCTGCCTGAAAAAGACCCTAGTCTTGCTGCCGATCGATCGAACTTCACCGGTTCCGAACGGACCTCTCTTGAGTGACCGGCGGTCCTGACTGGGACCTTAGAGGAACGCCGCATTGATTGTTGGAGTGAGAGGACAACCAGGCGCTGGAAAGGGAAGACGAAGAACTGTCCATACGGTCCGGGTAAGGTCGTGAAAAAACAATTTAAATTGATCGATTGAATACGTTTGATTGAAATACTAGTATTCCTTTATGATATTGAGTTATTTGCGACATTCCCTGCTTGCAAACAGCGAAGAATAGGAATATTCTCTATCTTTGCAGACAGCGAAGGACAGGTAGTGCTGACTTTGTGTCTAAATTGATTGATTGAGATATTCATTTTTGACCGATAAATAAGTCATGCCTGTTTTCTCTAGATTGTTTGATTGTTTTGGACCAGACCGTTTGTTAGAGGTCAGTCAGTACGTAAAGTATGGATTAGCCACCGTAGCTTATAGCAAACTATAATTAAACAACAGGGGGTGGTGATGGACAGAGTTTCTGAATTAAGCAGAATACTCTCACCCAGTCAAGAGATCAGGGCTTAATCCAACACCGTTTTTTAGCTCACTGCACCATCCCAGCTCAGAACCTGGCTATATGCAAATTAGTCTGTCCCTGGCCCAGTGTATCATGGGAACAGGGCAAACCAAACTACCAAGCCAATTCTTTCACTGGGAAGGAAACAAGCTACCGGGGACCGGTTTCTGGCATTTCAGCAGTCTTCGGCCCGGCTTGCTTGAATCCTGATGGTGCAATGAGCTAGGGACTCACGTCTGAGTATACCCTTCCACGCTTATGGTGGACAAAATAATTAAACAACAGGGGGTGGTGATGGACAGAGTTTCTGAATTAAGCAGAATACTCTCACCCAGTCAAGAGATCAGGGCTTAATCCAACACCGTTTTTTAGCTCACTGCACCATTGTTATGGCAGAGTTTTTGGCTCTATTTAGCAGTGATATAGATCTTAGTCTTGCTCACATCTATTCTTAGCTTGTGTTGGCCCTTTTAAGCCCTTTCTTCCAGACCTAGAAGAGGATAGCTGCTTAATATGATGATAGATCCCTTATTCTTGACTCTAACCTGTCTATTGCCTATTGGCTTTGACATACTTGACACATTGGTATGGTTTATGTAGGTATTCTGGCAGAGCTAAGGGGCATTTCATCCCTTTCAGGCCTACAGGCCTAGAGCTAGAGGGACTCCATCTTGATGGAGCTGAGAGGCTTTTCAGGGTAAAGGTAATGTTTATAGTTAAGGCTGTTGTGTGCTAGAGGAAAATCCAGTTAGGACCGCTTCTTATCCGAGGAATGTGTTTTTCTCTTGGGCCCAGACGTAACATGCAGATGCGCACTGTGGTTGCGTGGAAGCCTGGGAGCTGGCACAGGAATTCGGTAGGAGACAGCCCTCTGTTGGAAATTTCCATGAGGGGAGGGGAATCCATATTAGTGAGCTACAGGAGAGGAGGAGTGGTCAGTTCAGCTTGGAGGTCAGTTCAGCGTGGTGTTCATTCCAGCTTGTGTGCAGTTCAGCCTGGAGCTCAGAACAGCTTGGAGCTCAGAACAGCTGGGAGCTCAGTTTAGCTTGGAGCTCAGTTCAGCTTGGAGAGAGAGAGAGAATGTCTGCTGGAGCTGCAGAATAGAGTGCAGTTCTTGAATGGAGAAAGAAGGCAGACGATTGCTGAAGATGAGGAGAGAGAGAGCAGTGCAGAGGGCATCAAAGAAGGCTGTCAGCTGGAGCAACTGAACCAGAGGCGTGGTGATGTGGTGAAGGAGGGAGAGACAGAGAGAGCCCTAATCCCACCAGAGGCAGAGAGAGAGAAATCTTCCTTCTAATAGGTGAGGTAGTCTGAATTAGTTACACTTACACTTACACTTTAATCTTGTTCTTATTCCCTAGGCTATTGTATGTCTAATCTTTTGCCTTTCAGCGGTGTGTTCCTGTTACCCCGCAAATAAATTGTATGTTTAATCCTTTTCTTTCAGCGGTGTGTTAAAGTTACTGCTAGTTATAGAGACCTCATAGTTTTGTATATGTATACTTTATTATTGTTACAATAAATGACCCCATTTTAATTAGTGAATTAGTGTGCATGAGTTTTTTTATGATAAAGCTAACCTGGCTTCTAGCCAGTTGCCGTTGAGACACTGATGGATCAGAAGGGAGTAGGAGCGCTTAAATCAAGAAATAACTCAATCACATAGTGTGTATATCTTTGTCCCCATACAGTGAGGGTAATCTTTCCTGGTAGGTATTACTGTTTGAACAGACGCTACCCCTGATCAGGTAAGTAATAGTGAGGGAGAGAGGAGACCTGCAACTAAGGGACCACGGTAGTACACCCTCCCATAATCCTGTAAACAGCGTCTTCCCATAATATTATTGTAGTAGCAGACCCTTAGTGAAGAGACATATATCTGAAGGTGTTCATAGGAATGTGGTCGTCGTTGATATACGGCGTTAGTGAGAGCGCTGGGGTGGATGACCAGCGTGGATACCCACAGGATTGTGGCTTGTGTAAGTGAGAGCGTCAGGGGGGATACTGGCGTGGAGATCTGCCGGATTGTAGATCGTTTGGAAAAGAGAGCATTGGGTTCTGCAGGCCCATGTGTAGACGCACCGGATTGTGTGTCATGTCTGCCCTGAGGTAGATCAGTCTGGGTCTGAGTGGCCGCGAGACTAACTGATGTATGAGTGTTGTGTAGGGTATGGATATCCTTAGTAATCAGTGAGTATTCTTAGTATCCCTATAGATTTAGTGGTGTTTTTAATAATATGAGCTTGTATATTGCGAGTTCCCCATCCTCAGGTAGGTACCCAGGTGCCTGGATAGATGGTCCTGAGGAGGGATGTGATTACGTTCTGGCTGGGTTGGAGGGGCCCCTAGGGGCTGATCCCATCTAATCAGAAAATCCAGCCATGACAACCATCCCAGCTCAGAACCTGGCTATATGCAAATTAGTCTGTCCCTGGCCCAGTGTATCATGGGAACAGGGCAAACCAAACTACCAAGCCAATTCTTTCACTGGGAAGGAAACAAGCTACCGGGGACCGGTTTCTGGCATTTCAGCAGTCTTCGGCCCGGCTTGCTTGAATCCTGATGGTGCAATGAGCTAGGGACTCACGTCTGAGTATACCCTTCCACGCTTATGGTGGACAAAATAATTAAACAACAGGGGGTGGTGATGGACAGAGTTTCTGAATTAAGCAGAATACTCTCACCCAGTCAAGAGATCAGGGCTTAATCCAACACCGTTTTTTAGCTCACTGCACCATCCCAGCTCAGAACCTGGCTATATGCAAATTAGTCTGTCCCTGGCCCAGTGTATCATGGGAACAGGGGAAACCAAACTACCAAGCCAATTCTTTCACTGGGAAGGAAACAAGCTACCGGGGACCGGTTTCTGGCATTTCAGCCGTCTTCGGCCCGGCTTGCTTGAATCCTGATGGTGCAATGAGCTAGGGACTCACGTCTGAGTATACCCTTCCACGCTTATGGTGGACAAAATAATTAAACAACAGGGGGTGGTGATGGACAGAGTTTCTGAATTAAGCAGAATACTCTCACCCAGTCAAGAGATCAGGGCTTAATCCAACACCGTTTTTTAGCTCACTGCACCATCCCAGCTCAGAACCTGGCTATATGCAAATTAGTCTGTCCCTGGCCCAGTGTATCATGGGAACAGGGGAAACCAAACTACCAAGCCAATTCTTTCACTGGGAAGGAAACAAGCTACCGGGGACCGGTTTCTGGCATTTCAGCCGTCTTCGGCCCGGCTTGCTCGAATCCTGATGGTGCAATGAGCTAGGGACTCACGTCTGAGTATACCCTTCCACGCTTATGGTGGACAAAATAATTAAACAACAGGGGGTGGTGATGGACAGAGTTTCTGAATTAAGCAGAATACTCTCACCCAGTCAAGAGATCAGGGCTTAATCCAACACCGTTTTTTAGCTCACTGCACCATCCCAGCTCAGAACCTGGCTATATGCAAATTAGTCTGTCCCTGGCCCAGTGATTCATGGGAACAGGGCAAACCAAACTACCAAGCCAATTCTTTCACTGGGAAGGAAACAAGCTACCTGGGACCGGTTTCTGGCATTTCAGCCGTCTTCGGCCCGGCTTGCTCGAATCCTGATGGTGCAATGAGCTAGGGACTCACGTCTGAGTATACCCTTCCACGCTTATGGTGGACAAAATAATTAAACAACAGGGGGTGGTGATGGACAGAGTTTCTGAATTAAGCAGAATACTCTCACCCAGTCAAGAGATCAGGGCTTAATCCAACACCGTTTTTTAGCTCACTGCACCATCCCAGCTCAGAACCTGGCTATATGCAAATTAGTCTGTCCCTGGCCCAGTGTATCATGGGAACAGGGCAAACCAAACTACCAAGCCAATTCTTTCACTGGGAAGGAAACAAGCTACCGGGGATCGGTTTCTGGCATTTCAGCCGTCTTCGGCCCGGCTTGCTTGAATCCTGATCCATCACCACCCCCTGTTGTTAAATTATTTTGTCCACCATAAGCGTGGAAGGGTATACTCAGACGTGAGTCCCTTGCTCATTGCACCATCAGGATTCAAGCAAGCCGGGCCGAAGACGGCTGAAATGCCAGAAACCGGTCCCCGGTAGCTTGTTTCCTTCCCAGTGAAAGAATTGGCTTGGTAGTTTGTTCCCATGATGCACTGGGCCAGGGACAGACTAATTTGCATATAGCCAGGTTCTGAGCTGGGATGGTGCAGTGAGCTAAAAACGGTGTTGGATTAAGCCCTGATCTCTTGACTGGGTGAGAGTATTCTGCTTAATTCAGAAACTCTGTCCATCACCACCCCCTGTTGTTAAATGATAGCAAACTATGGCATAAATACACTAGGAAGGACCAAATCAGTGGCCACTGACGGGATCTTTCGATCATGCTAAAATAGAAACGTTAGAATTAGCTCTCCACAAAAAGAAAATAGACTAGCCATGCTTGACAGTTTTGGTTTATGGCGAAAAGAGGCAGCTCAAAGAAAGAAAAGAGACAAAGCTAGACAAGATAAAGAAACGCGAAAATCAGCTTACCAAACCTGTAAAAGGTTAGAAGAAAAACTAAAAGAAAAGGAAATCGATAAAAAGGAACAGGAATCAAAAGTATCAGGTCATTGCCCGGTTAGAACGCCCTCGACTCTTTACCCTGAGTTACCAGCAAAACAAAGAGGAGATGATGATTTATTGTTAGGTCCCCCAATCATATACATGCCACCCCCTTACGCCCCTACTCATCCTGTAGTACAACACCAGGACCACCAAAGTATAGCCGGAGATGGCACGATTGCCTCAGTCTCCACCGCCTCTGCTCCCACCGAGTCACCCACACCAAATGCCTCATCAAATGATACAGTAGTTGAGGTAGGATCAAAAGAAAAAGGAGCGCCCAGGGTCCTGCGATTAGGTAAAAATGAGTGAGTAGGCATTGCTAAAATAGTTAAATCCCTCATAGATAGGAAGGAGACAGAAGAGTATGTAACTGACATATGCATTTCCTATGTTGAAAACCACAAACGATACTTTATTGTACGTCTCTGTTACCACACTCTTACTGCATATGAAGAGAAGTACCAAGATGTAGGGCCAGAGCGACTAGTGGCTCTCTATAGGAAGGTAGACACCGGAGATTAAGGCGACAACGATGTTACAGAACTCTTTTTATCCACACTGGAAGTATTCCGTCACCTCGTGGAACAAGGACGGCTAGATAAGGCCAGGACATCTAAGATAGCAGGACCCCCGGTGGAAAAACCAGATAGCATGATACCGATAAAAGAAGCTGCCCCTTATTGGGTACCTCCTAGAGGACAAGGGACTCATGACGATATGAACCATCAAGATGCTAGAGGGGGGGTGGTCTACAATTGGGTGTATCAGCCATGGGACAGACAGGCCTTTTGACGTTTCGTAAATCTTTACCGGATTTACGAAAGAACCCCACCGTCTTTTACTCCGAGCTAGGTCCGCTCTGGGATCAACAATAATGACACTTGCCAACATAGACTTGTTCTTCGGGTTATGTTTGCCAGCAGTTGTGTGGAAACAGATTAGGAAAGTAGACAATACCGAACTGCTTGATCATACCTGGGAACAACTCGACACACTAGATAAACAGCAGAACCCTGGTCAAAAACCGGTTAAAGCAATATTGGACCTCCCTGACAAAATAGTGCAGAAAGTGAAAATGCTGATCCCAGAGAAAAAGATGGACTGGTCCATAGTAACCGCATGCCGCCAGAAACCACAAGAGGATGTCTCAGAGTATTTCTCCAGATTTGAAACGGTGTTCTCCAATTACAGTGGACAAGACATGTCCACCGCAACCTGACACCACTTATTTGTGCAGAACTATGTCAAAGGACTACTGCCAGACGTATCTCAGAAGTTAAAAGCCAGAGAAAGTAGTTGGGCAGCATCTAAACCGGCGGCCATTGTCCAAATGGCCCAGTGCTATGAGCAGCAGAGAAAAGAAAATGACAGGGATACAGAAAGGAAAAAGAAGGACTTGAGGGAAAGGGTAATGGTAGCACAACTCCAGGGGGCGAATGCAGGAAGGGAGCAATATAGGGGAGGATACCAGCTGAATACCCCTAGAGTACAGCCACCTAGAAACAATTAATCAACATCCTATGTAGGACGCCAAGACCTAGGGCAGGATCAATGTGCATTTAGCAAAGAATATGGACACTGGAAAACCCAATGTTAGGAGCTGGTAGGGGCAGAGGGGCGGGGGAAATTGCAAGTGGACAGAGAGGAAGAGGACGTGGGAGAGGTTTCGCGAGTGAAGCAAGCGAGGAAAGGCCAGGAAGAGTGAACGCATTTGACCATCCCAAACAAAAGCAGTACCAACAGACAGATTATGACAATACGTACAACTTTGCATAGGACAGCCAGGGGCAAGGGAGGGATCCTGTCGAGCTCTATGTTGATCAGCAAGGCCCTTATGTTACCGCTGAGGTCCTAAGCACAAAGTCGCTATTTGTGGTAGACACGGGAGCAACACATAGTGCAGTATCTAAACGACTGATTCCAAGGGCACCCTTGTCAGGCTCACATGTGACCTCAATAGGATTTGACAGTACGCCCTCCACCAACACATTGTCTCGACCGATCCCTTTTAACCTTGACAACAATAGCGTAGTAGCGACATTCCTCCTCTCTTCTAACACCCCAGACGCCATTATGGGTCTCGGCCTTTTAAAAAAAACTTCCATGCGACTATCAGATGCTCACCAGACGGAGTGTGTGCCATCCTGTATGACAACCCCCAGCACCATAGAGAGAACCCTTCTCAGCACATGTTTCCCATCTCCGAGACTGACGCAACCCTCCTGGGAACTTTGCCATCACACTTATGGGCTAGGGCTGATTCAGACATAGGACGAAAGATGATTGATCCAGTACACGTAACAATACGACAGGACGCAACCTTACCGAAAGTACTGCTGTACAAAATATCGCCAGAGGGTGAGAAGGCACTGACGGAGATCATACACTCTTTGGTAGAGGCAGGGGTGGTAGAGGAAGTAGTGAGCAACAATTATAACAGTCCCATACTACTGACTGTAAAGAGACAGGGGAGGGAGACGGAAAGGCCTACCGCTTCATCATTGACCTGTGGGAGATAAACAAAATTGTAGTGCCACAATACCCAGTGGTTTCCAACATCACGACAATTTTAACTTTAATCCCCTCCACTGCCGCCACCTTCACCATAATTGACCTCAAAAACGCATTCTTTTCCATACCTATACACAAGGACAGCTGCTATCTATTTGGATTCACCCTAAACTCCTGTTCGTACAGATTTTGCAGAGCACCTCACGGGTACACAGAGAGCCCAAGCATCTATAGCCAGGCGCTTAACAGACAGTTGGACACCATACATTTGCCAGATGGAGTGGCACTAATAAAATATGTAGACAACATTCTTCTAGCAGCAGACACAATACCAATAGCCGTCACAGCCACCATCAAACTGCTCCATTTTCTTGCGGAGAATGGTCACAAGGTCTCCCGAAAGAAATTGCAGTTCCGTAAATCACAAGTAACCTATTTGGGTCACCTTTTATCAAAAGAAGGGAGGAACTCACGCCTGACAGGATCCAGACAATTCTAGACACCCCTGTCCCCAAAGATCAGAAGCAAGTCCGCTCTTTGATAGGTCTCACCTCATTTTGTCGACAGTGGTTACCGAACTTTAGCCTCATTGTCAAACCTCTTCTCTCCCTCCTAGCTAAAGACATCCCCTCACCTCTCCCCTGGACCCCCGAATGCCAGTCAGTCTTTATAGAACTACGCAATGCCCTTTGTTCAGCGCCTGTCCTAGGAACCTCAGATTACTCCAAACCATTCTTCCTCTACACGCACAAGAGGGAAGGATGTGCATTGTCTGTCCTAACACAATCAATTGGTCACAACCTACGCCCTTGTGCATATTTCTCTGACACTCTCGATCCAGTACCCAGAGCGCTGCCAGCGTGCCTGCGCGCTGTGGCAGCTGCAGCAGTATCGATACGCCAGAGCGAAGGAATAGTGCTCTCAACTCCAGTCACTGTTTTAGTACCCCATGCAGGCGACACACTACTAAACCAGACCAAAACCCAACACTTGACTAGCGCCCGACTGACAGGATATGAGTTGACCCTGCTAGCACCACACATTACCCTAAAGCGATGCACCACCCTCAATCCAGCCACACTGTTTCTCCTACCCGAAAATGATCCTAGCGTGACTCCACTACACGACTGTGTGACACTAACCGATGAACAAACCAAGAGTAGAATAGATCTTAGAGACACCACCTTTCTAGAACCAGATGGGGAACTAAGGGTGGATGGTTCATGCATCAAATTCTCCGAAGGCACCACCTCAGCTGCATACGCTGTCACCAAAGCCCGAACCGTTCTGGAAACAGCCCGTATTCCCCAACGTTCAGCCCAGGCTGCAGAACTTATCGCTTTCACTCAAGCATGTATCTTAGCGACTGACACGACAGTTAACATATACACCGACAGCCAATATGCCTTCGGGGTGGTTCACTATTTTGGGATCTTATGGAAGGAAAGAGGGTTCCTGACTTCACACGGTACACCTATCCTACATGGAGATTTAGTCTCCTCCTTGACGCAAGCAGTCCTCCTCCCCAAGAAGTTAGCAGTGATAAAATGCCAAGCACATAGGAAAGTGACTGATCTCATTGGACAGAGAAATGCAGTAGCAGACGTTACTGCCCAAACCACGGCAGGAGACAGAACTACAACACAAATGTATGTGACCAAGTCACAAGCTGAACAATGGACTGACGCTAGGACCACTGTAAGGGACATACAGACTACAGGCACACAAGACGAATTGACTGAGTAGGAAAAGTTGGGACTAAAAGGCGAGGAAGATTGCTGGAGAACTAAAGACTGAAATAAATGGCTTTTACCCGATGCCTACCTCATCCCCATATTGACCATGGCACATTTACCAGCACACATAGGCTCCACCCCCATGATTGTACTAATCACCCGAGTATTGCATAATGTCAAGATAGCAGAATCTGCAAAACGCCTAGTACAACAATGTATAGTCTGCCTACAACACAACCCAGGGAAGGGGACAGTAGTACCATGGGGAGGGTTTGTAATCCCGGACCACCCTTTTGAAGTCTTTCAAATGGATTACATCCAACTAGAGAGATGCCATGGCCTAAAATATGTCCTGGTGGCTGTGTGCGCTTTTAGAAAATGGGTGGAGACATATCCCACCCGAGACAATACCGCCTTAGCCACTGCAAAGGTATTGCTGAAAGAATTCTTCCCCTGATACGGCCTTTGCAGAATTTTATGGAGCGACAACGGCCCCCACTTCGTAGCCGAGGTGATACAGAACATACTGAAAGGGTTGGGGGTAAAACAAAAGTTCCATGCCTTCTTCCACCCCAATCAGCGGGCCTGGTAGAGAGACACAAGCAACATTGAAACTAAAACTAGACAAAATAGTTGCCACAACCGGGTTGAAATGGCCCGACGTCCTCCCATTGGCATTGCTATCAAAGCGCTCCACCCCAACCAAACACAGACTGACCCCGTATGAGGTGGTCTTCGGCAGGCCTATGAGCATTTGGGCGGCACCAAGACCCACCTCCATTAACGATGTCCCGAACATATTAATGTCGGATTATTTGCATAAATTGACAAACGTGCTAACAATTATCCACCAACAGGTGCAGCCAGCCTTGCCTGATGTATCCAGGGTCCCGGGACATGAAATAAAACCAGGCGACCATGTATTGATTCGCAACTTCCAAAGAATGAAGAATCAGGAGCCTAGGTGGACGGGCCCCTTGCAAGTCCTGATCACCACCCTAACTGCCCGCCGAGTGGAAGGAAAACGAAACTGGCTGAACGCTCATCACTGCAAGCGAGTCCCTCCAACCCTGGCAACCTGTGAAGGGGTGGAGGTGCAAGAGGAAGTACTCGCAAAGAACCGACCGGCTCTGAGTTGCTACCCACAAGAAGACACCCTTGAACTATAAGAATTTCCTGACCCCACGGTGCCATCCAAGAAAGGGTACACCTAAGATCGACGAAAGGAGGGAGCTCCAACGACCAGGCCACTAACTGAGTCAAGGTCTCAGATCGGTAGCACAGTCAAGCAACGCTACTAGGAAAGCGCCAGATAAGTCTGTGGTCCTAACAGTTGTTGAGCTCCTCGAAGATGATGAAAAAAAACTGAACACCTGCAAAGACACCAAGACTTCTAACCTACATAGCACAAAGACAATTGCACTTATAGCTGCATTTCTCATCTGACTCCTGCTAATGGTCGCACTCTGGATCATTGAAGAGAATGCACCTGCATACAGAACATTGTCACCCACCATGCAACCAACCACCAATAAAGAACACTACCTGGTATCACTACCGCCACATCTCCAAGAACGACGCAAAGAATTCTGGAATAATTCTTTCGTGCAGATGTTGCACCAGCACAATCTTGCCACCAATGCTACTGTTGGGTCTGTGGGCTGTTACCACATGCCACTAAACATTCCATCCCTTTCATCCCTTCGCCCTTTTCTATTCACGGATCTTGCCTTGGTGAATGTCTCTGGCCTTGTATGCATTGAAGGCCGTGGGACTAAGAATGTGGGTCACAGTGCCTGTTGCATTGTAAGGGCTTTGAACACTGCCAACCCTTGAGTGCTTGTTGCATCACCCAATATGTACTTTGCTTGTGGAACCAAAGCCGAACCTGGGAGGGGGGCACATGCTACATCGCCTTTGTTTTGCCACCAATCTACACAGCCCCTGCAGAGCATCATCGAGAAAAGCATTCTAAAGACCCTGATCAAGCAGACTCTGCCGCATCACAGTTCCTCGACGCAGCAAAAGGGCTCGTCCCGCTATGGGGTCTGATGGCAAACAGCCGAGCCATCAGACAACTGTCTCAAGCGGTAGAGACCGCCCTGAACGTCACTGCTGGCATCCTCACCAACAACACTGCTGAGCTCCAAGCGGTCCGTCTGGTTGCCCTGCAAAATCGCATGGTCCTGGACGTGGTACAAGCGGACCGTGGAGGAGCATGCCGCATCATCGGTGCCAGCTGCTGTGTATACAGTCCTGATAATTCACCTTCTGTCTATGAAGCAATCGAACATCTCCATAGACTATCTTCAGAAATTCATCAAGGATCAGTGACATGGACAATTGGAACTTGGTTTTGGGGCATCTTGAAGGAGTGGGGTTGGATAATAGCAATGATTCTCTTGGTCTCAGTATTGCCAATATGTGGTTGTTGTTTAGGTATACACTGTATACCACCTTTGTGTTCTCTTTGCATAACTACCTTGCACCCTAAGACTATGGACACTCACCTAACAAAAATGAGAATAATGTTTGATCAAGAGATACGGGACATTAAGGAGATCGAAATAGACTGACAAGCTGGCTAGTTATGTTCAAAGGGGCGACTGTTAAAAGCAAAATGACAATCGTGAACATTACCTGCGCCATCTTGTCTGATGGAAATTTCTATGTGCACATAAGCTGCAGTCATTTTAATCTATCGCAGCCATTTTTTGCTCTGTTGGTCACCTTTGTTTTACCCTGCTGGGGGCTATAAACTCTATTGCCACGACAAACCTCAGCGCCACTTGCTGCCACAAACTCGTTTTCCCTCTTATCTCTGTTTACAGGCAAACCCATGGACACTCTACCTCTCACTGCACCTAGTTACACAAACAGGTTCCAAATACCAAAAAGACTCTTGCAAACATGATTTATTGCACTGCAAACAGCAAGACTTGGTTTTACCAACAATGGGACCTGTTTTTATCAACAGAACAGACTCTTAGATCTGGCCGGTCTCACATGTTTTAGACCATGAACCAAGGTCGAGTTGCAAGATAAGATTGTCTGTTTGACCTGGGTGGGAAGAGAAATACTGTTGGGCTTTTGTGGCAACCTGCACTGGGTGGGGACTCCAAGCTTGTGTAACCATTTTGATGAAACAAATGCATTGTGTGAAACCTGTATAAAAGGAAGAGCCAAAGGAGTTATCAGCAGAACACCTCCCTCAGACATCCCGGAGTCTGCAGTTGGTGTGGTCTCCCCATGAGAAATAAACCTTTTTCTGGTCTTCCAGTTTCCAGCACTTGCCTCTTTATTTTGATAGAGAACCCAAAGTGAATTAGAGGTGGAACCGTGCACCGAGCAGCATTGGGGGTCTTAGAAGACTCGCTGCCTTTCACAATGTTGTATGAAAGTCCCTCGCAAATCTGTCCGATTCTAGGGGGTTTCCTGTAACAGGCTCAAGCAAACCGACCCTTACTTCCTCTTCAGTTATTGGGGAGTATCTCCTCTGATTGAGCCGGGGTTAACCTAGGCAGTGTTATATTAGTTAGGAATGTGTCAACGCTGTTGTAAGAAGGATCTCTTGCGTTAACATATGACTTGATAATTATAATAAAAGCCTGTATTGATCTCTTGCTGCGTCTGCCTCATAGTACCACATGTGTCGGCAAGCACCATGGTTGGGGTATCAAATTGCTGCTGCTTGACAAGCCACACTAATAACCTGCCCATTTTCTTAGCCTCCAGATGTGTCCTGGTTCTAAATAAATTGTAGCCCATACATCATAACTGTGCAAATAAGGTTGAATGCTTCTCTTTAACCTTCATCAGCAGCACCACTTGGTCAGCGTTCGCTGACGGCTTTAGGTTCAGGAGGGAATCCTCTACTTCCTGAAGGTGTTTTAGATGGTTTTAGAGGGCTCCTCCAGTCCCTCTGATGTAAGCACTGCTGATCACCACCTTGACAGCCTCCAACCCCACAAGTGTCAGGACGAGGGGCCAGCATTTGCTCTTTAGTGCTTCCCAAAATGTGTTTTTGAATACTGGTTCCTCCAGCCTGGCAGGCGGCAGCCTCAAAGTGGGGACTAGAGTAAGGATCTGGGGTGATTCCACTATTGCGAAACTCTCAAATGTTCATCAAGTTACACATAAGAAATTAATTGTAACTGGGTTGTGTCAAAGTAGTTTCCTTTTGGATCTCTGCACTTTTCAAATCATGAACTGAAGTCCCTAAGTATAGAGACATTAAGATGTTTTCAAGTGATCTTGAAGACAAGTTCAGAAAGAAAACACAAATGCAGGGTTTGATTGCGGAGGTCTGGAGAAATGAAGATGCAAAGGATGGTGTTGGTGAACTTAGGGTGAGTATAGACTTGTATTCTGGGGCAGAAGCGTTTACAATGGCTTTTATAAGTAAATAACTTTTTGGGAGGACAGATTCACCGCCTTTTAACCTATTTGTTTGGCCATTTCTCATGAGGATTTTGGAGCCTCTAGGTATCACTTCATGTAGGAGGATTGAAACTCCACATATCTTATCTAAGTTTCTATATTAAAGAGCAAGTTGATGTTAGAGGCTGTGTTCTGATTGTTGATATTATGGTGATTCTTGTTCAGAGATCTAGCATTAATGAAGAAACCGAAGGCTTGATTAGTGTACTTTGAAGGTAAGATAGGATTTGTTGTGAGCACTTTAGGAGGGGGAATGGAGTAAAGGAGGCGAAATTACTCATGGAGTCACGCAGGCAGAGGAGTGTCATTTAAGGATTGTGGGAAGCAGACGGAGGCGAAGGTGAAGAGGGAGGAAAGGGTGAGTTATCAGGGCAGGGGATAAGAGAATTTCGATATTTGTGACGTAATTTCTAGGATGAGAGGTTGGAGGCACAGCAGGAGGCGAGGTACAAAATAATATGGATGTGAGAGTGAAGTGTAAGGGGGACAGGTGGGGAGAATTCAACTTGCTAAAAGATCTGGTGGTGCAGACCTATGGAAGACTGGATGATGATTGTATGACAGAAAGGTCTAAAATGAGTATTTACAGGAGAGAAGAGAAATGCAGAAGGATGGATTGCGAGTATAAGGAGGGGAACTGGTAAGGAGGGGATTTGAAGGGCGGTGGAAAATGTGGAAAGGCATGTGAATGAGAGAAGTGAGGCAGTTGGTAGGGCAGTAGGATTTTATTAAAAGGGAAGTGCAGGAAAACATACAGATAAGGTATAAATGGTGAGGCATAGGTGAAAGGACGGAGACAATCAAAACATATCTTGCAAGATGGTTGCCAAAATATCCTATAATATTTGTGTTTAATAAAAATTAAATAGCAATGCAAGGTAAGCTGTCGGCACTGACTGAATACTTTGTTAGATAAAGTGCTGCTAGGGGTTCTGATTTGCTGGTTCAGAGGTGGTAGTTACATTTGGTGAAGCAAATACCTAGCTACAAAGACGTCACTTGGGTATGTCAATGGTAAAGAAGGGTATGCTTTCCTGTACTGTACTATGTTACAATTATGTGAATCTCTCCAAGAGATCTAAATGCTCGGATTACTCAGGGAGCAGTATGAGCACAATTTGAGCACTATGACAATGATTTGTATAACTCTGCAGAAACAGGGTTAATTAGTTTTTTTGTATAGATTGTGTAAGTTTTACACACTGCTACACATTCATTCCTTTCCCCCCTTTCTTTTGTTGAGCGCTTTGCAATGGCCTACCTCTTTTTTTTTTTTTTGGAAGACCTTTATTACATCAGTTGCAAATACACGGCTTCAGGCCTACAACCCAACGGGCCGGCCGCAATGGTTGAATCAGAAGCAAAGACAGTTCTCAGCACACAGCCAGACTGCCGACAGCCAAAGGCCCGGCGGCGTATCAAGCAGCATCAAGCAGTATAAAGATGGAAGCGAACTTGAAGTAGCAATGACGAATCTCCTTGCGGTCTAATTTTTGCTTTTTTTGTAAACAATAGTCAAAGTTTAGTAACAAACATAACCACCCCCCCCTCCACCCCCCCACCCAGGCCGTAGTACATTAGCTGTTCGGATATCATAAGGGATAACAGACTTGATGAGTGGGCTCCCTCACTTCACAGGGAAGACTCACTGCAGGACAACCTCCGAGCCATGCATTAAGAGTTACCAGTAATTGCAATGGCATTGGGGGACAGCTACAGGTGGGAACAGCACAGGTAGTGACATGTTTATTGGCCAGGTAACAGACATATACCTAAGGCAGCATCCCAAATAGTTAATCAAGGGAACAGGAACCACCAACAGCTCGCCTCATCTGAACTGGCAGCCCCTCAGACAGGATATCTCGTCACTCAGAGACAAGGGCTAGGTTAGTCGTCATCAGAGAGTTGCGCCAGCATATAAGTGGTGTATGGTCCCCAAATATCGCGGGGGCGTGAACCAGCCGGCAGTTCCTCATAATAGCACGTCAACTGGTCTCGACAGTATGCCATTTCTTGCAGCCAAGTCTACATCCGGCGCCCTCCTCCCACCCCAGCAGGCTGCCACTCTGCGCTTGGCCAGTTGCAGCGCCCGCGCCAGCGCCACTAACCGCCTCACACTCAACGGAACACCAGACACCATGCCCAGCAAACATACACGTGGTGTCGCTTCAATTGTCACCGAGGTCATAGCAGACAATGCCTCAGTCACAGCAATCCAAAACCTAGACACACGCTGAAACGTCCAAGCCAGATGCAAGAAATTGGCCACGGCAGTCCCGCAACGCACACACGCAGGCGTGTCACGCAGACCAAATTTAAAAAGTTGCTCCGGGGAATAATACCATTGTTGTAAACATTTATAGTGCAAGAGCCTAAAGTTCCCATTAACTGCAAACTTCCCAGTCATAGCACAGCACTCCGCCCACTCGTCGTCCAAGAGCGGCTCCAGCAGACAGGCATCCCACCTAGCCTTAGCAACCATATCCACACCACACTCCTCGTCCTGCGAAGTTTTGTACAGCCTCAAAACCATTTTGATGCGAGAGGTCGCCGTATACATCAATTGCAGCGCAGCCAGCGCAGGCGGTTCCATCGGGTAGGTCGGATAGTGATCACACACCGCGGCGCGCAATCTGACATAAGTGAAGGTAGCCATAGTGCCATTGTTCGTTTGGTCCAGTATCGTTTGCAAGGCTAGAAATCGGCCCGCTGGGAATATATCCCCCATGGTGTGTATACCAACATCCTGTAACAGGTGAAGGGCCCCTAACTCACTCGATACTGAGATGTGCTCATGATATAGCAAGGGCATGGTCGGCGCATAGAGTGGTAGAGAACCAGCGCGCCTGCCTAATTCCCGCCGCGCCTTCACCGTACTCTGTACCGAGTCCACCTCGCCCCTCTCGTACACGGAGTGTGAATTCACAATCAGCGCCTTTAAGGGCAATGGGTGTGTCGCCGCCGCCTCCATCGCCACGTGTGGTGTATATGGTGGCGCCGAGATCCAATATGATGCAAAGTGCGCCTGTGCACATAGATAGTATAATTTCAAGTCGGACACCGCAAAACCACCTCGCTCATAAGGTTTGGTCAGGGTATCCCATTTAACACCCGGTTTCTTTCCTCCCCAGGCCAAGGCAAGTAGCAAGGACGGCACCGTTGTAAAAAAATTAGACGTCAAATGAAGCGGAATGTTCACAAAATAATATAGATATTTGGGAAGCACTATCATTTTAATTAGGGCCACGCGGTCCGCAAACGACAGGGGCAATCGAATCCAGCGCGCGACCTGGTCTTCTAATTTTGAAATGGCCACACCATAGTTAGCACGAATTATTTCTTGGGTATCTCTGTGTATCCATATTCCCAAATACCGGACAGGTTCTTCAGCCCATTCCAAAGGAAATTCTAACGGAAATTAGCGCGTAATGTCAGTCAATGGCAGCAAGATGGATTTCCCCCAGTTTATCGACAGGCGGAGAAGCGTTCAAACCTAACATATTCCCTGAGTACCCCATCAGCACCATCCTTTTTAGGTCGCAGACTACCAGACATGTCTTGTTTACTAAATACATCTTGTGGACTTTCAGAAAGTTAACCTAGAAATGCATTCCACCCGCTGCTTGCTATTAGCCTTGTGGTTTATAACTCACATTTTCTTACTTTCAATTTGTTGGCTTTATTTGCTTTAGGCTGTCCAGATTCAGTTCGTCCCCCCCATTGCCTAAACCGTGTTTACGGTATTCTTCCACAAACCCGTTTTCTGTAAACAGACCTTTAAATCTTGTTCTTATCTCATCACGTTTGGTGGCTATTCAAAGACCAAGGTCAAATGTCAGCTGCTGTCTCATTCTTCAGAGTGCGTCCTTTCTGTAAACAGCACTGTAAGTACTGTTCTTATCTCGTCACATTTGCTGTGCATTCAAAGACTGACGTCAAATGTCAGGCGCGGTCTTCTCAGGGCGCTTGTTTACTTTTCTTTCTCTGATTTTAAAATGAGAGGTTTTATGTAACAGTCTTGCTGAATACTGTGGTTTAGAGAGAGGTTTTTCCCTAGCACATAACATTTAATTGAACTGTGTAAACTTTTCAGAATATATCAGAATAGGAACATAAATGAAGCATATTTTTTGTTATTTCTGAAGTGTGTTGGAAACAAATACTTTAATATGATCAAACCAAACCCTTACACTGAACTGACGCAATTTCCACACATTTTCGTCTGTACACTGTATAGTTTTCTTAGTAAAACTGTATGTCTGTGCAAATGCAATGGTCATTTCAATTGAAAATGTGTTGTCTGTAATGGCAGTGTGCTACCACACCATGCATACTCCACTCTACCCCACTCCACTCTAACCGGCACCACTTCACTGTACACCACGCCACTGCACTCCACTCCACTCTGTCCCTCTTCAATACACTCTACTCCACTCTGCACTCTACTCAGCACCACTTCACCCAACTCCAAGCCACTGCACTTTGCTCCACTTCATGCTATGTCTCTCTACTCTACCCTGTACTACTCTACCCTTTGCCAATGCACACTTCGTCACCCTACTCTTCACCACTGCACTCTGCCCAACACCAGTCTAAGCCACACCAATGTACTCTGCACCACTCTGCAACACTTCACTCTATGCCAATGCACTCTGCGCCAATGCACTTTACTCTGTAGCACAAGTCTATGCCCCTGCACTCTACGCCAATCCACTGAAAACCACTCTAATCTGCAGACCTGCCCTCACCACCACATTACTCTACTCCATGCCGCTCTACACAACTGCACTGTTCCCTGGACTATTCAACTCTACTGTGAATCAATCTAATCTACACAACTACACTCTGCTCCACTACACGCCACTCCACTCGTAGCCACTGCACTCTGCACAACTGCACTATACTCTGCATCACTATGCTGCTGCTCTCTATGCTACGATACACCAACACCACTGCACTCCCCGCCACTGAACTCTACTCCACTCCACTCTACGCCACAGCACTCTATGGTACTATACTCTACTCTGTGCTACTCTACTTGGGACAACTCTACACCACTGCAATCTATGCCACTGAACTCTGCTCTGCACCACTGCCCTCTGCATCACTGAACTCTACACCACTCCACCCTGCACCACTCTATGCCCCTGCACTCCACTACACTCTCTGTCACTTCACTGCACTCAGGTATGCACCACTCTAATATAGCCACTGCATTCAATGACGCTGCATTGTACGCTCTGAATTTAATGCCACTTCATTCTACGCCTCTCCACTCTACGCTATTATACTCTGCAACACTGTATGCCAATTCACTCTACACCAGTCTCCTCCACTCTACGCCACTTTATTTATTTAAGAAGTTTTATATAGCGCTAGCCTGAACGGAAGGTATCGGAGCGCTTACCTCTGTCGATTCAGCATTGACAGAGGGCGAAACACCTTCATATCTGTGGGGAGAAGGTTAATGTTTGTCTGTATTTATCCATATTTATTGATTGTCCATCGTATTAGTATGTGTACATATTTATTTTGTGTTTTGGGAATAAATAAAAGTTGTAACACTGTATATTTCCAATTACTTAACTAATAAACAAGTTCTCATACTTTCATGCCTATTGCGTTTTAGCAAATTAAGCAGCCAAATATAATAAAACATTACACCCATAGATAAATATTAGCATTATACTACAACTATATGTAACATATGCCAGTATTTAAGGAATTATCTTCCTGTATTTTTGAGCTCTCCGTGCTGTCTATCTGCGCAGCCTTTGGTCTGGAATTCATGAAAGACAACATAGAGAGTTACTTGCAATAAATCCCATTTTTTTCTATTTGTCCACTTTTAAATATAAATAGAATGCACGTTATTTTCTGTCTAGGTGATTTGTAAAAAATCAGTAAATCAGAAAACTAGAAAACTGGCAGCCTTAACTAGAATGGTGTATTACGTACATGTATACCTCCTTGGGCTGAAGTCCCAAAAGCTGAATTAGTGGTAATAGCATGGTGCAAATGTTTATTTAAATACATTTATTTTGGGAGTAAGGACTGCCGTAGAATACATACACGGGGAGAGAAATACTCTTCTTAAAACAATATGAACTATGCACTAAATGAAAAGGTTTGTTTCCTACTGACGACGACACAGTGAATCAAAGTACAGTTATTAATACCTAGAGTTTTTGTGGTCCGGCTACACAGCACAGCTGTCGCTAGACAATTATGTGAGCATTGTTAAAGCAGGGGTCTGACTCCGCTCACAAGTTGGGAGCCAGAAGAACAATGTTTTGATTGGGCAGAGTTGTGTGCTTGCACATGAATAGTGCTTGCCTTTCACGCAGCTTTGATCATTTTATTTATCCAGCTATCCAAGCCTGAACTTTCAGGGGCACACACATGCCATTGCAATATTATTAAAGTGTCTTAGATAACTAGATCATTTGGGTTGTTTATCTCTGTCAGCAGCACAGATGGGAGGAGAGCAGACATTAACCTGTATGGATGTTTATGTCTAGCATGACAGTGCAAATGTCACCTGGCCTTTTAACGAACACAAATATCATTTTACAGTTCTTTGCTTGCACACAAATATATATCCATTTCCAGACAGCAGGCAACAGATTTTCGGAAGATTTGATTTTGCTGGAGCAGACAAATAGTGCTCTCGGAAACTGTGGCAGACTCTATTTGCTATCACAAGTTTTCTTAAAATTGTTTTTAAATTGAGAAACACAAGGGGTTGATGAAATTGGTGGGATTGGGAGGTACCTAAAATGTTATATGGGGTCTTGAATCATATTTGCACTTTGGGGTCTACTATGCACAAAAACCCTTTTAACTAGATGCTTTTATGAGATTATGTATTATTATTACTATGTATTTTTATGATGGTTTTCAACCTTCGAAACAAATAAAAGAACTTAAAAATTAAAAAAACTGTGGCAGACAAAGGAGTAAGATGTATTTACAAAGCCAATAGGCTTGGCTTTTCCATAGTGCACGAATACAGAAGCATGTAACAGAGGAACACATGCAGATATACAGACACATATGAACAATGAGCAACACACCTATAGGCATCCACACACGAACAATCCAAACACGCCCATACATTCAGGTCACCACAGAAAAAAGGCACCTATGCAAAAGGGGTCTACGGGTGACTACGGAGCAGAATTTGTAATGTGCGAAGTTCTGCAGAGCCTGGTGGGTTTGTTTATTTTTAGCCGGTTTTAACACCTCTGCCAGGAGTTTCACTTTTGCCGAACTGACATGAAACACATCTGAAGATGTTAACAGAGGTCATGGATTGCAGGGCTGTCGCACTGTGAGGCTCCTCGCCGTGTGCACGCCACATTAATTCGTCAGACTGCTCAGATAAAATCCGCTAGGGATTTGCAAAACAAGTTTAATTGTTATAATATATGTTAGCAACAAACACTATTGCTGCCATTCTATCTCTTTGTGGGGAATAACTTTATTTGGTTATTTCTAACCATAAAGTGCATAGCTCAAATAAATACACACCTTAACAAGCATTGGAAATGCAATAGGTCTCGCATTTGCTTAAATTAGAGCTATAGGCGTTGTAAATGGCGTTGTAAATGACAATGTCTTTTATCCATGCGTTATGGAATGTAGGTGTTGTGTAGTAAAGTTCCCGGTTTTAGATTTACTTGTAGAGCTGTGCAGAGTTGGAATTAATAGTCATTTTTGCAGAGTTCTTTATTGGTTCTTCCAACAAAAGTGTGTTACTGTCTCACTGCCCCAGACTGGCCTGCTGGTGTGCTGGCCTCGGGCTCCCAGCGATTCTCGCTCTGCCACAATTAAGTGAGTGAGCAACCCAGGTGAAAAGTCCTGAAGCGAAGACAAGTATGCAAAGACTTCTCACTTTCGCACCAACAGCCCTATATGTAGGGTAGGCTCAGTATTGAGAGATCAAAAGATCTCGCCAGATAATCCACAGCATGCTACCGACAGAGAATGCGCGTAATTTGGCTTACACTAACCTGTGGGCAGTGTGAATCCAAAACCTTCATTTTAGAAAACTGCTCCCCCTCACCGCACGTGGAAGTCCCTGATGTAAAGTATACATTTCTTCCTCACACTAATACATTTTCCGTTAGATTAAAGATTGATTTAGAGTAGTACGGGAGAAGTCTTCAAATTTGCTCAGAGTCACATGGTGTACTTCCCTGTGTGCATTTCCATTTGTGTTATACCACGCGTTTGAGTGTACAGTGATAACAAAAATCTCATCACTGAAGCAAGAGAAACAAGTGTAAAGTGACAACAAGCTGGGAGGTGAATAAACAATGCAACACATACAAATATTACATGGAGTCGATTTACAGTTTCTGGCTGTGCAAAACACTACAGTAGCAGGAACCGGCTGGTGAACAGCAGCTAAGAAAGTCGACAACATGGGATACTGTATCCGATAAAAGGGTTTCTTTTGCTGAAAGGTGTATGCATAGTTAGTTACTGCTAATTATCTGATGAGAAGTGGGCAATGTTAATTGTAGTTTATGTCCAAACAGCTTTGGACAACACGTGACTAAGAACAAGGGAATACAATAGGATAAAGTGTGCTGAAATATTGTGGTGATGTCAGAAATAAACAAAGAAAACTCCTTAAATAAACACTAAAAGAGCCTTGGTAGGACCAACACATGGTTGAGAACTGCATTTCCCTGCCAAATACTAATACGTTTTCCCTGCCAAATACTAATAAAAGAAAGAGCCTGCCAAGTAATTGGATTTGTAGTCAAACCCCAAAAGTAAATTTTAACACTGTGTGTTTAGCAATCACAGCAGTTATTTCTTTCCTATGAGAGTTCGTTACAGAAAATCGAGGAGAACACAATATTTTTTTTGCACCAAGCTGAAAATGCATTGTTATGAAAGAGTAACACCAGGCAGGAGTAGGATAGATAGCAAAAAACATTTATGCGGTTTAATCCTGTCAACTCAGAGAAAAACAAAAGCCTGTTCACCTTGGCAAAGACGATAAAGTCCAAAGCAGGGGCATGTGTGTGTGGTTGCGTGAAACTAGCGCCTTAAGAATTTGGGAAATGCGTGTTTGGCAGTGGTTGGAGTTGCCCACTGCAAAAAAACTCTTGAGGGCCCGGGGAAGGGCTGCTGTCTTGCTGTGAGGAGAGAGGTCACATGACGGGAGCCAGAGACACAAAGGTCCGTCCGACAATCCAAGGAGGGAGGGAGAGGGTTTGGCAAAGGTGCAGGCAGAGGGCACGCTTCCCTATGCCGCCTGCTTCGGAGTAATTAACACCGCAGCATGTGACCAGCTCCATATTTGAATATATCTTCAGCCCAGACAGGTGTCTGTTAGAATTCACCTGAATAAATAACAATAGGTCTCGCATTTACGTGACTTTGAGCAATTGGCATTTTAAAGGACTATGCCTTTTACTTAGGTTTTAAAAACGAAAACAAAAATAAAAGGTATAATCTTTTGCAATGTCAATAGCTCAAATTAACATAAATGCGAGACCTATTGCATTCCAAAAGCTTGTTAAAATGGCGTCTGAATACTTTAATTTGTAAAACTAAAAAGTCTCACTAGTTTTAAAACATTAACTTGCAAAAAGTTTATGCCTCCAAGAATATGCGAGGGGCGAGCCGGAGGGATGCTGACCAAATAAAATATGGTATTTTTGACAACATAAAAAACGAAAATATTGTAGGACATCACATCAAACTGCGATAACTAAAATCAACAATGGTGGGGAAGGCCCAATATTTGAGAATATGTAAAGGAAAGGTGGTGTACTGAAGAGGATCGAAGGCAGTCTTCCTGGCTATGCAGGAAACAGGCTTTGGGAGAATGGACTAAAATCAATATAAAAGGTGACCTGCACTCCGAGCAAATCAAAAGATGTCCCTAGGCTGGCAAGATGCAGAGACACTCGGGATGGGGGAGAGACAGAACATGTTGCTGTGTATCAAGTCCATGGCGATGCTGTCAGGTGCTTGAATTTCATGCTCGATCACAGTGGAATGGTGAGAGAAGTTGTTGGCTTTGTCTAGGAATGCACTGGTATCAAGATGGAATGGGGAAGAGAAAATAATAAAAAACAAATTATAGTTTTCCTCCCCTGGCTAAAGCAGATGATGACGCAGTTACATCACGCCTAAACACAAACACATTAGAAGTGACATTTTGTTTAGGACAAGTAGCACTTCCGGTTCGCGGTCCAATCAAAACTCACCTTATATCTTTTTCTGAGACAGGTCAGACCAGTAGATCTTATTGCTGACAATCTCCATGTCGAGAGCCGCCCCGTTTTTGAGCTGCGGGATCAGACTTGTGTACTCGATGCGGTCTAACATCATGTTCCGCACCTAATGTCGGTTAGTAACAAGTCAGTGTGGCGCGGGCGCACACGCCGCGAGCAAAAGAAACGCAGTGCGCTTGCACAATTTCCATTTCGGGCAGGGTGGCAAACAGGAGACAGGGAGGGAACAAAGATACCTCCCTTGCAATCAAAAGCAAGCGTTTTGGACGCGCGCCAATGAAAAGCATGGTGGAGCTTTCACTCTACTTCTGAAGCAAACCAGACGACAATAGATCTCGCAAGCGAGCAGTGCATGGGCAGCATCGCTAGGCGAGACCTAAAAACAGAATGTTAAAATTGTGGAGTAAATAGCATTATACAAAATTAAAATCAGTAATAAAACGATACTATAACATTCAGGAGCGTAATCTCTTTTGGGATTGGTCCATGTTCTGTGTTGCCGGGTTTAGTGTCTCTTGTTTATTGATTTAACACAGGTTAACACTATATATGTTGCTGGTTGGATGCCTAAAAAGCTGATATTTAGTAAGTCCACAATTTTTTTTCTTTTTTATTGGTATTGGGGTTGCTTGACTTTGCGCTGAAATTTATAGGTGTTGATCAGCAGTAGCTTTTTACCAGAGTGACAAATTTGACTTCTTGGCATGCCAGTGGCATGGAAGAGCCACCCAGCCAGCTAATGAGCTTGCCTGAAAGTACGTGTTTCCAGCTCGAAGAAGATTTGCTCGAGAAGGATCTTCCTTTGTGTCATGACTTTTGGGCATGTGCACAAGCTGACTTATTGATTCTGATTTGTAGCCGCATAATCGACAATTTCTGTTTTGGTGCCCACCCTTCCATGTGGGGAGAATGTCTTTGGAGTCCAATATGCCAAATCGAATGAGCAAAAAAGTCTGAGAGCTGGATGAAAGGATGGGGTGGCATATACTTGAGGCCTCAGGTTATTATAGAGGTTATCACTCATTCTGGCGTATACAGATGTGAGTGCAAGAAAACCACAATTTGAACAGAACCAAAAGAAGGTCTTCATTTATTTATTTCTGCATTTCAGTTTGAATAAGAGCTATAGGACACAGCGAATCATACTATTTGTATCCTATATGGTCAGGAAACCGGGTTGGTGAACAGAGTCCACGAGGTGCTGCCACAGCTTTGAAATCCATTTCTCCCGAGGTTTGGCTGTTCTCAGTAATCTTGCGCTCGGTTCCTTCAGTGATTCATACCTTCTCGTTCCTCTTTAGAGTATTTTTCTACTACTGATTTGTGCCTGCAAACTAGAAGATGATTAAACGTCTTCCCAGGAAGCCTCACCTACCGTTCCATGTCAGGTCCTGCTAGAAACCAATTTTGATGCTTCCAGCTGCAGGCTGTAGCCAAAAGAAAGCCGTAGTTGCCCGAACCTTTTTCAGTAAAACTGCTGAGACGTACTTCGGGGTGATCACTTTCCCTTTAGTTCTTTGTTGAAACTCTTTGCCCTTCAGTACAGCCTCTTCTGCCATTTTCGATCCTAGTCCCACAAATATTTTCTACGTTATTTTGAGAGATTCGCCATATTAGAAACAAAATTAGAACATTGGAATGTTGGGAGCTCCATTGAAAACAATGGAGTGCTCTGGGCTTATAATGGCTGGTATAAGCCTGGAGCTCCAACATTCCAATGTTTCTTTGTTCACAGCTCTGGCTGTGAACAAAGGGGTCAGGGAGTCTGAGGGGATTCCAATCCCCTCACGCTTCCAAAAGGCTTTGTTTTTTTCATTAGAACATTCTGTCCTCTAGTGACAGAATGTTCTAATAGCCTTATAGCCCTTCGTAGATGGGCTATACCTCTATTAAAGTCCCTCTCCCTTGTTAAAGGCCCTCACCTTCGGCTCGGGGCCTTTAAAGCTGTAGAGGGCCTTTAATAGCCGGTATAGGCCTCTACGGCGGGCAATAAGGCAATAGTAACTTTCTGAAGTGCTCTTAGAAACGTATTGTCCTGTTGAAGCTGCAGCTTGGCTGTTTTCGCGCTCAGGTGCCGGTCACAGTTGTTGATGGCACACTTTCATGACCTTTGAACTTTAAAATCACTCAATCACTCACGCCACTCATGCATTCTTCAGTCCACCTAGGCTTGCATCTATCCAGCTACGCAATAATTGACACACATTGATCTATCCGCCCATTTACCGCCGTATAAAACCACAGCCACTTAACCATCCATGTGCACTCTCACACAGCCATCAATCTACTAATGCAGCCATCCAAAGAAACATTCACCTGTTTGCCTGTGACTGTATGTGTGTTGTGTGAATATGTGCCTCTCTGTGTTGTCTGTCGGCATACAAGTGCCTCTATGAGTATTATCTTTGCGCATCTAAACAAATCCCGCAACATATGCACATTACAATAAAGAACAAAAGCACATAAAATATACCAGATCTGCTGTCTTTGCTAATGTTTATTTATTAACCTTTATAACTTTTAGATTATACCCCTATGCTCCACCTATCCAGGTCACTAAGGACAATAGTTTTGCATTTCTCTTGCTGCTCTCGGTTAACTTCCAAGTCAACTGACCAGCGATAGCAGAGAAAAGCAGGGATAGCATGCAGGGAACTGCTTATGTTCCCTTCGAACTAATCAGCACTCTATGTGAGCAGAAGTAAGTCAGGGCAATTGAAGAGCGTGGTTTTCAGGTTCTTAGGGAAATGAAGCAACGAGTTACAGTTCCTGAGAGCTACCGGAAGAGAGTTTCAAAGTTTCAGGCCCAAAAAGGAGAAGGAGCGCCCTTAATACAAGCCTGGTGAAACCTAGGGGTGGTAAACAGTGCAAGGTTGGCTGATCTAAGCGATCAGGTAGGGACATACGGGGACACCAGATCTTGGATATAAGAAGGGGCAAGTCCACGTCTATCTCGGAACATGTAGCATAAGGCCTTGAATTTAATACCTTTGTCAACCTCCATCCAATGTCATTTGTGGAGAAAAGGAGAGACGGAAGCATATCTAGGCAGCCGGAAAACAAGGCTGGCAGCTGCGTTCTGGAAGATCTGCAAGCGTTGAATCAAGGATTAATCAGCGCCCAGATACAGTACATTCCCATAGTCCAATCTGGACGTTACCAGGGCCTGTAGCACTGTTCTCTGGCACTTGGAGGAATCTACCAGAGGATTTTCTGGAGCCATTTGAGAATGGAAAAGCAAGAAGCTGTGAGCTTGGAGACCTGCGGCTAGAGGGAAACTTTCTTATAGATAGTGAAGCCGGGATTTTTAACTTTATTAACTGGCATAGGTAAAGACCCCAGTATGACAGGCCAGTGGTCAACTGCCCAAAGTTCGAGACTGATTCCCAGAATCAGGACTTCAGTTTTATTGTCATTACGTTTTAGGGCGTTTCTGTTCATCAAAGAGGCAACATTAGGCTGGCAAAAATAAAATTACGATGTGAAGAAAAAAAGAGGCAACATTAGACAGGCCTTGCCTGAGTGGGGAAGGATCTTGATTATGAGCATCAGATAGTGAAAAAATAATCTAGGAGTCATCTGCGTATGAAAATACGGAGAGGCCAGTTTCTTCAATCACTTCCATCAAGTGGCGAAGGTAAATGGTAAAAAGCAGGGGACTCAAAATAGATCCCTGCGGAACCCCGAGGTCAGTGTCAGGGTCATAGATGTATTGTTTGCTGATGAGACCTGAAACGTTCGATCTTTAAGGAAGATAGCCACCTCAAGGCAATGCCAACAATGCCCGATGCCTCAAGTCTGTCCAGAAGAATGGAGTCTGAGACCATATCAAAAGCCGCACTTCGATCCAGAAGGACAAGGTTGGCGGGCCCACCTGAATCGAGTTCTTACCTAAGGAGTTTGTGACTCCTCGTAGGGCGGATTCAGTACTGTGGCCTGCCCTAAACCCAGAATGGGACCGATGAAGCAGATTGCAAGCAGTGACGAAGGAAGAGAGTTGAGTGTTAACATACTTTTCCAGAATTTTGGAAAAACAGAAAGGAGGGAAATTGGCCTAAAGTTTGACTAACAATGATGGTCAAGGTCATCCTTCTTGAGCAAAGGGATTACCAAGGCATGCTTTCAATTCTTAGGTACCTCTCCATGATCAAGGAAGATTTAAGGAGATCCAGAACTACAGTGAGGGCAGCCTCATCCATCAATCTAAGTTTTGATGGTGGGAGGGGATCAAACGTAGAGCCAGACATGATAGTGACCAGTAGAGTTTGCAGTAAAGCTAAGTCCAAAAGGGGCCAGGCCCCGATTGCCAAGGGCTTGTCTGACTTAACTATGGGCTGACAGTCCAAGAGATGCAGGTCCAGTGGCCGAAGCAATTGGGTGTCAGCGATTGACGAACTCACTAACATGGCAACATCTGCTTCTAATTGCCGGTGAATTAGCTGTACTTTGCTTAGATAAAGGGAGGCAAGTTTATCACACTGTTGTTGAGAGAGAGGGGGGGGGGGCGTGAACGTGCTAGCTGCAGACAGATAATTTAAGCAGAGTCTTTTGACAATTTTGGGCTTTGGTAATCAATTCTGTATAGTAGCCTGCCCGTGCAGAATTGCATGAGGCAAGATATTTTTTCAAGGCAGCATCATATTTCGCCTTGGCCTCGGGTGCATTGTGCTTTCTCCAACCCCTTTCAAGGGATTAACAGCCTTATTTTATTCCAGAGCGGAGCGTATCAATAAATCAGGGGGGCAGAGGAAGCATTCTGCCTTATGTTTTAGATGTTCGAGGCAGAATTGAATCAAGGGTAGGGATGTGGTGTAAAAGTAGTTTGTTTGGTCCAATCATGTCCAGTTTAGCGCAATGCCTGTTAGTAAATTGTCGTGCAGACCAAGGAAATGAAGAAAAGAGAACTGTGATATTAAAAGGACAGTGTAAGACATCAGGTGTTGACAGTGCTTAATCTGTACCATAATAAGTGCAAGGGCCCAGTGTTTTCCTCAGAAGCCCTTGTCTGGTGCTGCCGAAAATAGTTTTCCAATACTGAGGCTCTTGACTCTAACCTATGCCTCTTTTATTCTCCACCATACATTCCCTGTCTATTTTCTCACAGTAAGAATGCTTTTTTAGTTCTACTTTCTCACTTGGTTACCGTTTTAGGTATTTTTCATCCTTCTTCTTTCACTCTTTTCTGCCATTTCTCTTTCTCCTCGTTCTGGGTCAAAGTCTCAAAATGAAAAAACAATGGCTGGTCTCCAAAAAACAGTACAGTTGGGTCTGCACCCACTGGCTCAATGTAAGCAATAGGCGTGGGGTGCAGTCTTTGAATACCGCAGAGGCAGTCACGCTCCCTTCTTCGCCTTGGTTGATACAGCGCACCAGTTACGGTTTTCAGCAGAGATCAGGGATGCAGGGGACTTGCACGCGCGACTCGCTCGCATGCTAGTAAGAATTTCTGGGATGACCCTACAACTTGGCACAGTACTCCTCTGTACAGTTTCCTCTTGTAAGGTGATGTTCCCTAACCTCTGGGAAACTGGCCATCAGCGACACCAGCCCTGGATCTCAGAAAGTTTTCTGGTACTCTGTTGAATAACACCTCTTAAGTAAGCCAGAAACCTGGAACCAAGGGGAGAAGTTTCAGTCCCACCTTTATAGTCAAATTTCAAACAAGGAACACCAATTACACAGTCAGGGTCGTCAAAACAATACAAAGTGGTTGACTCATGTGGTATCTGTCTCTTAAGAGTAGACACAGTCTTTGATTTGCTCTGAACAGTGTCTCTAAATTGAGAACCCAAAACAGGGGCATATTCACGCATGAGGGTCCTGCACCTGGCAGCCATTGAGTATTTAACTAACAGTAGTGACTATGAAGCAGGGCCTTCCACATTCAAGTCAAATCTTTAGTCGATCTCCTCCCGCATTAATTTGCTCTTCACAACAAAGGAGGTTGCTGTGCCCATCTCCCTGCAACCTCAATCGAGCCATATAGTGGTGCTCACGAACAGACATGCCACTGCAAAAAAGGTCACTCCTGCATAACTAAAGCCACCTTGTCTCCATCCTCCCACACCATAACGTCTGTTACTAAATCCAAAGCTCAGGAATGCCAGCAATGCCCTTGCCAGACTGGGGAGGTTGCCCCTTAGTCTCTGTATTCTGTCATGCTTTACCAGGAGCAATCCAATATGTTCCATTGGCCCATCCGTCACATACTTGTATTCAATATGGAGTCACACTACCCATCACCATGTAAACCAAGTGCATACACCACTCATTCATGGATTTAGTGCAGGGTCCAGCCACATTGTTGTAGTGGAAATTTACCAGAGGAAGGCCAGTAGTCCTCTACCTCTTTGCAACAGTTGCTCTCTAGATCGATAGTAATATGCAGCAGGATCATCTTAGGGGTGAGGGGAAGTAACCATTCCAACTCGTCAAACATCAACAAGATTCTTTCCCAAAAAGTAACAAACATCCCACTGCTCCACACCATATACAGAAAATCCCCTATGTGACAGACATCTGAGGCAGCATGGGGAACTCACCGGCCCTATTGTTTCTGCTTGGTAAAATACGTACGATGTAACTAATTTAGTTGGATAATGTTAAACTGTGATGGGATTACCAATTCAGGGTGGGAAGTACACACCTCAGTCTAACCATCTCTGGACATCAGATCCATATCTCTCTCTGTAGTTCCTTCATCTGACAGAGCCATACTCCCGCAAATAAAGGTTTTTCTTTGGTAAATGTGCCATATCTGGAGCCCAACTCTACTAGCAGGTGATTGAGAAAAAGAAAAAATGTCCCCAATAAAGGAGGTACAGCAGCTGTGTCTCCTCGATTGACTGTTTCCCTGATGCATAAGCTGGGTCTCCAGTATCATACCCCAACACATTTTTTGATCATCAATTGCACCGCCCTGTAGTATGAAGTGATATTTACATCCATCATATGTAGATTGAAAAAGGTTTTGGAGGGCAATTCATGGTCTCTTATGATACCAAAGGAATCATTGCTGAGTTCATCTTCGTGAACCAGGCTGAGAGATCAAACCGGGGTAATTTTGTAGTTGGTACAAAAGAAGGGGCAAAGCCACCATCTTAAAAATTTCTGTTTAGTCTAGTACCAATAGAAAGCGAGTATCCTAGAACCGCATCTCATTCATCAACCTGTCAGTCTGCAACTGTATTTTTTTACGTCCATGTCTACTGTGACCTAGGTTACAAATACACACTCAGGAATTTAAAGCAAGTTGTTACAATCTATCTCTCCACTGTCCATTCATGGTCTTTAGGGTACTTTCCAACCAGGAACACTGAGGACTTAGCCTCATTAACGTAAGAGTCCAGACAACCTATGAAACATCTGTAGTAGAAGTGCAAGTTCAAAGTCATGTAGAAGATCATTCCTGTCTCAACATCACATCAAAGTGGAAATGTTCTTAGTTAGAACTTCTTGTTATAGGAAAAGAAAGATTTGTGTTTAGCGCATTTTGGTAATCCATCTCAGTGGTTAGACCCTACACTCCATGATCATATCAGGAAAAAAAGTGACAATGTCCGCCACACATGGCCTTAGCTTTGCCTTTGGCAACCTCCTATATCTCCCCAACCTCGCGCCACAATGGTTGGCCACCCGGGGGCCCAGCCTCACACAATATCATGATTTTGCTGTATTTTTTTTATGCTTTTTTGGCCTGTCAGTATCCCTCTGGGACCCTAGGACCAACTTTATGAGTTATCCCTACCATGCCATCATTTCTTTCTTTTTTAACTTTTTGTTTGGGGCTTGGCTCAAGCCGAGTCGCAAGATGGCTATCAACACTTCATAGTTGAAGTGTTGGCAGTAAATAGGAGCTCTGCATCTCCATGCACTAGCTTGATATTTAATATTCGTTAAGTCCCCATGGCCACAGATATTACTAACAGTATTTTTTTTCAATTTCTCATCAATTACTAAACCGATTTACACCTAATAAGAAAATGCGGGAACTGCCTAACCAAATCTACCTTTCTGCCAAATTTGGTGTAATTCCGTCCAGTGGTTCGGGATGTAGGCATGTTAACATGTCCAATGGGAATTAAAAATTGGAAAATGCACTTTATTTTGCCTCCTTTTTCTCAGCCCTCACTTGACGGATCACCCCAAAACTTACCATACACAACAAGAATCACCAGCACACATTATGTGGATGATTTTGTCAAGAATCGTCAAATGGCACCAAAAATATAGGCAAGGCAAAAAACAGCTTCTACAATGGAAACACTGGTCCTAACTATAAGTACCTACTGGCGACTATATATATATATATATATATATATATATATATATATATATATATATATATATATATATATATATATACATGTTAGGACAAGAGTTTTTTTAGCGTGTAGGGTGGGTTAAGGTTTTTGGGTGGCAAGGGCGTTTTTAAGGTTTAACCCCTTTGCTGCTAAGCCTTTCCCCCCTGTACTAAGCCTTTTTTTTGGCTATTGGGGTAGTTTGCGCTTAGACCCCAGTAACTTTTTGACCAGATAAGGTATCTATGCCAAATTTGCGCCCTTTTTTCCAACATCATGGGGATTCTAAAGGTACCCAGGGTTTGTGGATTCCCCTGGAATCTAGGGTAACCTACCAAACCCCCACATTTCTAAAAACTAGACACCTGGGGGAGTCCAGCGAGGTATAGCTTGCGAGGGTCCCCCAATGTTTTCTTACCCAGAATCCCCTGCAAACCTCAAATTTAGCTGGAAAAAATCACTTTTTCCTCAAATTTCTGTCTGGGAAAGTTCTGGAATCTACTTGGATCCACAAATTTCCTACCACCCAGTGTTCCCCCAGGTCTCACGATAAAAACAATACTTCACTCAAGTGGGTGGGTCAAGTACCCGTGACAGGCAAGGGTCCAAAACGTATTGAGGAGACATCAAAATGACCTATCACAAAATAACCTGGTTTTGCAAGGGGGGGTCACTTGGGTTTTTGGCCCCGGGCTAGGCGGCCATCTTGGGAAATTACTAAACAAACACATTTCTGAAAACTAGACACCCGGGGGTGTTTAGCGAGGTATGACTTGCGTGGATCCCCCAATGTTTCCCTACCCAGAATGCCCTGCAAACCTCAAAATTAGCTGAAAAGAAACAATGTCCACATAATTTTGGGTGGAATCACCGTGCCGGCACAAATATCCTACCCCTCAGCGTTCCTCTCAGTCTCCAGAGTAAAAAGATACCTCACTTGTGTGGGTAGAGCAAGGGCCTGTGACCGGGAAGAGCCCAAAACATAGGGTTTAAGGGAATAGAACCGACAATTCAAAGCACTACATTTTTTTAGAAATGCGTTTTTAGCCAATTCTGCATTGGACACCCACACAAGTGAGGTATCATGTTACTCAGGACACGAAGGAGAATGCTGTGGGGTAGGACATTTGTGACGGCACGGTGATTCCATGCAAAAATATGTGGAAAATGTGGTTTTTTCAGCTAAATTTGAGATTTGCAGGGGATTCTGGGTAGGGCAACGTTGGGGGATCCACCCAAGCCATACCTTGCTGGACTCCCCATGGTGTCTAGGTTTCAGAAATGTGTGGGTTTGGTAGGTTTCCCTAGAAGGCCGCGAGTTGGGGGCCAAAAAATCAGGTGTGCCCCCCTCCAAAACCAGGTAGTTTTGGTATAGGTAATTTTGAAGTCTCCACAGTAGGATTTGGGCCATTTCCTGTTGCAGCCACTATGCCTACCCACATGTGAGGTATCATTTTTATTGGGCGACCTGGAGGAACGCTGGGTAGTAGGAAATGAGTGTCCGCCCGGTGATCCTGCAACTTTCTCACAGAAATGTGTGAAAAAATTGATTTTTTCAACAAAGTTTGAGGTTTGCAGGGGATTCTGGGTAGGCAAATGTTGGGGGACCCACGCAAGCCACACCTTGCTGGACTCCCTCGGGTGTCTAGTTTTCAAAAATGTGTGGGTTTGGTAGGTTTCCCTGGATGGCCGCTGACCCCTGGGCCAAAAACTAACGGGACCCCCCCTTGAAAAACCAGGTTGTTTTGCGATAGGTAATTTTGATGTCGCCTCAAAAGGATGTGGCCCACACAAGTAAGGTACCATTTTTCTCAAAAGACTTTGGGGTACACGGGGTGGGTGGAATTTTGTGAATCCACACAGATTCTATAACTTTCCACCAAAGAAATATGAGGAAAATGTGTTTCTCTGGACACATTTTGAGGTTTGCAAGGGATTCTGGATAACAGAAGCTGGTGAGAGCCAGACAAGTCACCCCATCCTGGATTCCCTGGGTGTCTAGTTTTCAAAAATGTATAAGTTTGCTAGGTTTCCCTAGATGCCCGCAGACCTAGGGTTCAAAATCTACAGCTAGGCACTTGGCAAAAAAATGGTCAGTTTGCACTGTGAAAATGTGGTGTGTCCACGTTGCGTTTCTGTCCGTTTCCTGTCGCGGACACTAGGCCTACCCACTCAAGTGAGATACCATTTTTCTCTGAAGACTTTGGGAAACACGGGGTGGGTGGAATTTTGTGGATCCATGCAGATTCCAGAACTTTTCATCACTTAAATGTGATGAAAATATATTAATTTTTTTATTACAAACTTTGAGGTTTGCAAGGGATTCTAGGTGAAAGAACCTGGTAAGAGCCAGACAAGTCACCCCATCCTTGATTCCCATTGGTGTCTAGTTTAATTTTTTTTACAGGTTTCCCTATGTGCCAGCTACGCTAGGGCCCAACATCGACAGGTAGGCACATTGCTAAAAAAAGTTGGTGCCTAGTGGGCTTTCTGTCGCCCTGGGGAGAAATCAGGGGTGGGGTGTTTGCCCCGATATGCCCCCAATGGAGGGCAGAAAGACTGTGGCTATTGTTTGTGGGGGTGGGGGCACTGGAATGCCCATTCTGGGCAGCCCCCACCCATACACATACAAAAAGCCAGTGTAATCGCTGGTGCCTAGTGGGCTTTCTGCCCCCAACGGGGGCAGATCTGGGGCCACTGCCCCCATCTGCCTCCCCTGGGGGAGCAGGAAGACTGGAATTTGTCTGGGAGGGGGTTAGTGCATTGTCATGCCCATTTTGGCCAGCCCCCACCCCTACACAAATAAAAAAATATCCCTGGTTTCTAGTGAGGTTTCTGACCCCCGTGGGGGGGGGGGGCAGATTGGGGCTGCTGCCCCCATATGCCCCCTAGGGGGGCAGAAAGACTGGAATTTTTGTTGGCGGGGTGGGGGCATTGGCATGCCTGTTTTAGACTGATTCCAATTAGCAAAAAAAAATCCCTGGCATCTAGTTGACTTTTTGCCCCCCGGGGGGCAGATTGTGGGCGAAAGACTGAAAATTTGGTGGGGGCATTGGGATGCCCGTTTTGGGCAGCCCCCCCAACAAAATCCCTGGCGTCTAGTGGGCTTTTTGCCACCCCCCAAGGAGCAGATTGGGGGCTACTGCCCCATCGGCCCCCCAGGGGGGGTCAAAAAGGCTGAGCTTGTGGCGGGAGGGTGGGGGCATTGGCATGCCAGTGTTGGGCAGCTCCCACCCTAATTAAATTACATTTAAAAACATTCCTGGCATCTAGTGGGCTTTTTACCCCCCGGGGGGGCAGATTGTGGGCTACTGCTCCCATCTTCCCTAATCCCTGGCGTTTAGTGGGCTTTCTGCCCCCACTGGGGGGCAGATTGGGGGCTGAATGTTGCCTATTTTTTATGGGGGTAGTGAAGGCTCTTGCCCAAGGGCCCCCCCTCCCTGGTATCTAGTGGGTGGATCCCTGCTTCGGGATTGCCCTCCTGGGGTGATCCCCAAGCAGAGATCCACTGCGGAAGGGTACCATTGGAAACAGAAGATTCTCTGCTTTCCAATTATACCTCTCCCGTCTTTCTACGTGCTCAGGGGGCTCAGATAGCCCCCTGAGCACGTAGAAAGTGAAATGAGCCTAAAGGTTCCTTTCAGTTCCGGTTTCTGTGAAATGACATCAGTGCGACTTGCGTGCTGATCGTCATTCACAGAAACGCGGGGCCTCTGGAGCTGGGGAAGCTCTTTCCCAGCTCCCGAGGCTTTGGGGGAGTAAAAGAAATCCCCCTGGTGCTTGCACCAGAGGGATTTCTTCAGCAATGGCATCAGATGCGCGGGAGCTGTCCGACGCATATGAGAACTTATGCATCGCACGGCTCCCGCTCGTCCGACACATGGAAGTGTTTATGGTGGGTGTGGGTTCTTGGGTGGCAAGGGGCTGTTTAGGGTCAGTAAGAGTTTTTGGGTGACTGAGATTTTTAGGCTCTAGGGAGGGTGTCATTTTTGGGGAAGCAAGGGGATTATTAGTGTTCAGGGTAGTTGGAGCTTATTGGGTGGCAAGGGGATTTTTAGGGTTCAGGGTGGGTATGGGTTTTTTAAAGGAAAGGGGATTTTAAGGTTTAGGGTGGGTATGGATTTTTATGTGGCAATGGTATTTTTAGAGTGGGTTTGGATTTTAGGGTGGCTAGGGCACTTTTGGGGTGGGTATGGGATTTTCGGTGAGAAGGGTACTTTTAATGTGGGTATAGGTTAATAAGGCAAGAAATATATATACATTCATGTATTTATATATAAATATATCTGTAAACAAGGGGGGAGAGAGTTAGGACATAATGTGGGCCACCCTTGTCCCAAACTAATAATGTAATAAACAGCTAAGATGGACCACTAATGAGTGGCTAGGTCACCCTAGTAGTGTAAGGCACCAAATGGGCTTTTAACGGAACCCTCACACACCAACCTAGTTGATGTCATGCTTCATCATTGGGTTAATTTTCGTGGTTAAGGCATATGTATGATAAAAACAATTTGTGGTAATGACGCATACGTTTTAATGGACGCGATGTAAAGGCATGCTTTTTAAACCATCCTGTGAGCACAAGGGGTGAATACAAGGTAAACCAGTGAGCCTACGAGTGAGTGAAAAGTACTCCTGTGAGCATTAGGGAGGACGAGAAAGTGTGTCCTGTGAGAGCAAGGTGTGAATAGAAGAAATTTCTGTGAGCACTAAGTATGAGTTTAATGTATTTTCGTGTGCACAAGGACGAGGGAAAGGTACATGCTGTGAGCATGGGAGCCCTGTGGGTGATTAGAAGGTGTGCACTGTAAGAAAAAAGAGGTGAACAGAGGGTATATCCTGTAAGCACAAGTGGTGAGTGCAAGGTGCTCCTGTGAGCTCTAGTGGTGAGTGTAAGGTACATCCTCCCAGTGAACACTAGGTGGCGAGTGTACGGTACTCCTAAGAGCACTAGGGGTGAATGAAAGGTAGGGCCTGTCAACACTAAGGCTGAGTGGGTATTCATGTGAACCACAGGTGTGGGTGAAAGCTACCTGGCCGAACAGATGTTGGTTGAAGACACGGTCTCAGGGCGCTAGGAACAGTAGAGCAGTGAGTGGAAAGAATCTCCGGGGAGTTGAGTGGGTGGGCAGGCCCCATCAGCCTTCCTAGATCGTGTCTCCTCAGCCCACCCCAGGATTCCCGCCTGCGCGCTCAAGCACATTGCATAGATCTGTACCAAAGGCTGCATCCTTATTCTACGAGAATGCCCGTTGTCATGGGAACTGTGGTAAGAACTGTACATTCGAAGGTAGACACATTATGAAAATTACATGTACTTGAAGTCTTTTATTTGTCTTTGTTGGAAATGCCTAATTAGACATATGCATTAGGAGCCAGAGATTGATCAGACTCCTGAGCGTCACACGTGCAGCAGAGATAATGCATTTTTACGAACAAACACTGGCCCATAAAAGTGCCACTAACACTAGAATAGCCCCCATGTTACCTTGTTGCCAATAACGCACGATAATACAGTGGTCTGAGCCTTTAGGCTGAGGAAGCTTGGCAGGGCCAAATTACCACCTCTGCAGAATGGCACTGGACGTATATTATGCAGTAATGTTGCTAGGCATGATTATTAGTGTTGGGGGGGGGGGGGGGGGGGGGCATAGAAGTGGCCACAATTAAATATGGCAGGCCATCAGAAAAACTGCCCTTTTAGAAGACAAGGGAGACGACAAGAAAATGTTGCGACACACAAAAGGGCTTCCAGGTTTTTAAATGGTCAAAGTTTTAGGACAGCTAAGTCTTTTGGCTGGAAGCATCTGGGGGCGACCCCTCTAAAACTAATAGACCCGACTAGAAATGAGTAGAACGTTAGAACCAAATATCTTTATTAGAGGGCTTCCCCTCTTTTTTCCTTTTTAGGTCTTGCGTGTGTGTGGCAGCAAAGCTGCCCCGCCCTCGGATAGTTCTTGTAAACAAAAAGGGAGCCTAAGCCCCGCCCCTCCTTTCTATTGGGTAGCGTCAGCGTTCATGGTAAACGCTGACTTCCCATTAGAAAGGAGGGTTTTCCATTGCCCCCCTGTCCGCTTTCGGAACGGCCCCTCCGGACATGGTAGCCTGCATTACGGCCATCGTGACAAAGTTTCTTCTCTGAAGCTTCGTCACGCTGCCTTATTAGGTTTTGCTAGTTTAAGTAGGAAGCAGCTGCAAAGTGCTGCATGGCCACTCGCTACCGTTATTGCATTTTTTAAGCTTTTTAATTCTCCATTAGAAACGTGTATTGTAACACTTGCATGGTCTGTGTTTATTTAGGTGCCGGGTCTATTTACAGTCCCAGTCCGACCCCGGGTGCCGCCGTCCTGGAGGGTTTGCCCATGTGACTCAGCGCCACATCCAGCAGGTCACATGACTGGCGGTCCGTGCTGGGCCAGCCACAGACCGTGGGAGACAGCAGTGTGCGTGAGGCAGGTGTGTCTGTCTGAGGGAGATACAGCAGCGTTTATTTATTTTATGTATTCATTTTATGCATTTTTGTAGCGGACTTTACCCGAAGGAGTCAGAGCGCTTCACAAAAGGAACAGTGTGTGTGAGGGAGAGAGACAGCAGCCTCCGTTTGTGTATAGGTAACGGAGAGAGGCAGCTGTGTATGCCTGAGGGAGTGTGTGTGTGCGAGGGAAAGATAAGTGTTTGAGTGTGAGACATCGCTGTATATCTCGGAGAGAGTGACAGCAGAGTGAGAGTGACAGCAGAGTGAGAGTGACAGCAGAGAGAGTGACAGCAGAGAGAGTGAGAGCAGAGTGAGAGGGACAGCAGAGTGACAGCAGAGTGACAGCAGAGTGAGAGTGACAGCAGAGTGACAGCAGAGTGAGAGTGACAGCAGAGTGAGAGTGACAGTAGAGTGAGCGTGACAGCAGAGTGAGAGTGACAGCAGAGTAGGAGTGACAGCAGAGTGAGAGTGACAGCAGAGTGAGAGTGACAGCAACGTGAGAGTGACAGCAGAGTGAGAGTGACCGCAGAGTGAGAGTGACAGCAGAGTGAGAGTGACAGCAGAGTGAGAGTGACAGCAGAGTGAGAGAGACAGCAGAGTGAGAGAGACAGCAGAGTGAGAGAGACAGCAGAGTGAGAGTGACAGCAGAGAGTGACAGCGGAGTGAGAGTGACCGCAGAGTGAGAGAAACTCAGCAGTGTGAGTGTTCCAGAGAGAGCAGGGTATGCTTGTGCGCTTACACAGTGCACTGACACACAGGAGCTAAAACAATGAACAGCTGAACATGTGTCTTGGGAGCTTCATGGAGGCAGCCGGCCCTCTGTGAGGGGAGCAGCAAGGAGGTGACGCCCCAACCAATCAAGGGCAACTACTCACACATGACGGTCTCAAGGGACGGGTAGGGGGCAGATCCTCTAAGTGCTGGGGTCACTGTAAGACCCAGGTCTTGAGGTCCTTGACATCCCGACCCCGGGAGCTGACAGGTAGCCTGTGGAAAGCATGACCCCTCCCTCCCCCCCTCACCTCCACACAATCGAAGCACCTCAACCCCAGAGCTAACAGGGAGCCCGTAGAAAGCATGAACCCCCTAATCGAAGCACAGCAACCCCAGAACTGACAGGGAGCCTTTCCCCCCCCCATCGGCTTCGATGTCTAGTGCACGACAAATATGTTATAAAATGAACTGGTGTGAACTCAAAGAGAACCCGAATACATAAAAAAATCTGCTGTAAATATTTAAGCTGCGTCACGCTATATCTTACTGTAAACCACACTTGAAAAGGTTAATCTAAATAAATGGGCTGGACCTTAACATAGTGTGAGGCGTTTAAAACCAGCAACAAAAGATGAGAAAGGTAAGATCGCGCCACGTGCTCCCTTACATGGAAACACAACAAGATGAAAAGATGCGTGTTGTTAGGTCTCACACTTTACAGAGCATCAGAGGTAGCGCCTCATTTCATGAATCAGCCTGAATATTGTATGCTGTTCAAGCCCGCATCCACCCCAAGCTAGAGGAGCAGGCTAGTGAAGTAAAAGTTCTGCAATGACATCCTTTATCTGTTGACATTGCCACGGTAGTACGGTCAGGGTAAACAAATAATAGGCCCATGCACACGTGCTTGCAGAAGCCTGGAACATCTGTGAGAACTCAAGGTTGCCATAGCAAACCTTCATCCACTTTGCATCTTCTTACAAAGAGGGATTTCTGGCTTGTGGGTCAGGCCATTCCATGTTCCTGAATGCATTTTGTTTAATGAATATACCTTGATGGTACAATGAGTAAAACTAAAAAATACAATGCAATAGGTCTCGCAGTTATGTGAGTTTAAGCTATTGACATTGTAAATAACAATGCCTTTTATTTTTGTTTTCTTTTTAAAAACTTAAATAAAAGCCATCGTTACTTACAATGCCAATAGCTTAAACGTGCGTAACTACGAGACCTATTGCATTGAAAATGCTTGTTCCTTTTATTAACCAGAACTGTTTATGATCTCAAAACTTGAGACACAGTTTGTAATGAATGTAGGGTAAACAATAGATAGTCATTCCCTGAAAGTTTACACAGGCCCCAAAGACATGAATGAGGAAATAGTTCAAATGGGCCATGATCTATGATGAAATGATGGTTACACTGAATAATTCAAATGATGATAGACCACCTGAGCAAAAATAAAGCACAATCATTCATACATTTGTTGACTGACAAACAAACACAGCCCCCTCGTCCTAAGACAATATAATGACCAGTGCCATATCTCTAAGCCACTCTTATCGTGGAGAAGAACTTCTTGTTTGCACTGCTTTTATCACAGAAGTTGTTTGCTGGGACCCTTCCTCAACTGAACTTTTTTTTATGCAACAATAATGGAAATAAAGGTGAAAAGTTATGAATAATTACACAAAGCAGGTATTCCTTGGGTCAGGTTTATTCATATGCACCTTAACCATCAGCTGTCAGGCGGCAACTGACTCAAGTAGAATCACCCAACAAGAACGTTCTAATTCCAAGGAATGTACAGTTAATGAACATGAAGATAATACTACACATCCTCTTTCTTATAAATAAGGCTGAACTCAGATTAGAGAATAAAAGATAAAAATATAAGATCTGCACATAAAGATAAAGTACAGAATATAAAACATTGAAATGTTCACAGATAAGACATAAAGAATCCTTAACCTGTATAGTCCTTAAGATATGTTGGAACTCTCTTAATTCGTGAGCTAAACCTTTGCTGAGTTACCTTTGCTTCATCACAAATAACAGAATCCTTTAGATTAGATTCATCAGAAATTGTGTAATCTTTTACAAAAGCAACTCGATTTAAATTCCATATCTTACCATTTTCCAATTTAACAGAGTTTTTAAAACATTTTATAACATGCAATGGAGCAGAGTATTTAGACCAAGCCAAAGCTCCCACAGGTGCTCTGACTCTAACTAAATCACCAACTTCAAATGTACCTTCCTTTACTCTTTTCCTCTCATCATAGCAAATGTTATTCCTCAACTGAACCTTCTCCTCTCTAGCCCTCCAATCACCAATCCCATTGTTTATTAATCCTTTACCCCAACACATCCAAGCAGGGCTCAAACTTGTATTCGGAATTCTCCCTTTAAATAATTCTCTTAGTTGTCATCTGTGGAGAAAATCTATGTGCTAAAATGCATTTTTGCAATTCCTCCTTCCAATCCAAAGAATTTACCCTAGAAAGTTGTACATTCTCTTTAATCACCCGGTTGAACCTTTCCACAGTTCCATTGGCTTCTGGATGATATACAGATGATTTTTTATGCTTCACACCACAAGACTTTCAAAATTCAGACATCATGCTCGAACAAAACTGTGGACCATTATCTGATAAAAGAGATTTCGGAAGACCTTCCCTTCTAAAAATTTCTTTTAGAAAAGATATAACACATGAAGAAGTAACCTCGGAAACAGAAGAAACTTCCACCCACCTAGAGTAAAGATCAATCAAGACTATCAGATATGGGGTACGATGCTCACCAGCAAGAGGACCCACAATATCTATGGCAATATCTTCCCAAGGACCTGTTGGAAGATTACGACAAACCATGGGAGTGGTGTGTGGTGTTAAAATTTTATCACTCACTCTACATTGCAAACACTCCCTAACCTCTCTTTCTATTTCCTGATCCATCCCTGGCCACCAAAATGAACATCTAATTCTCTCTTTAGTCTTAACAATCCCTAAATGACCCTGATTCGCCTCTTCAACCAATCTTTTCCTCAAAGAACTTGGAGGAATTAACTTAGAACCCCTCAAAAGGATACCATTCTCCACTGACAGTTCATTCTCAACCAAATGCCATACTTTTCCAAATGAGCTATCCCAATTAACTTTACCTTTGACTTTGGCAATTGCACTTACAATTTCAGAATCCTTACCAATTTCCTCCAACCACTCCTCTTCAAGTATGGCACCCGAGGTAATCTCACATACATCTACCTCATTTTCACATATTTTATCCTCAATATCAACTCCCTGAACATCATCCACCTATCGTGACAAACAATCAGCAAACACATTTTCAACTCCAGGTATATAAACAACACAGAAATTAAACTCCTGAAGACCAATTACCCATTTACGAATCCTTGATGAAACAGTCCAAAACTTTCAACATAAAAATCTCTCTTAATGGCTTATGATCAGTGCAGACCATGAATTTCATACCCCATTGAAAATTCTTAAACTTTCTCAACGCCCAATATATGGCTAATGCCTACTTCTCTATAACAGAGTAGTTCAATTCTGCACCCCTCAAACTCCTAGAGGCACAAGCAATAAGTGTCTCTTCTCCATTCCTCCTTTGTTTCAAAACAGCACCCACACCCTTAGAACTTGCATCCGTCACAACAAAAGTCTCTTCAAAGGGTACAAATGCTTGTAAATCCGGAGCATTAAACAAATCCTTTTTAATGTCACAAAATTATTTTTCACATTCATCAGATCACTTGTATTCCTTATTCTTTCCCAATAGATTCCTCAAATTACCACTTTTTCCTGCTAAATTGTTAATAAACTTTCCATAGTATTCAACCATCCCAAGAAATGAAACCACCTCTTCCTTGCTTTTCGGAGATGACAACTTCTCAATAGTGTCAACCAAATCTCTTTTAGGAGTAATACCATCAGCTGAGATATGGTGTCCCAAATAATTCACCTCATTTACTGAGAACCTACATTTTTCATATTTCAAGGTTAAACCAGCATTTTCCAATCTTTTCAGAACCATCCTTAGAGTCCTGTCATGTTCCATTTGATTTACTCCATATATCAATAAATCATCTTGATAACATTTTACAGATTTTATTCCTTTCAAAATTGAATGCATGACCCGTTGAAAGACTGACGCAGCCGACACAAGTTTATATTTGAAAGCACCCATAGGCGTTATAAAAGCTGTTAGATCCTGTGATTCCTGTGTCAATTCTATTTGGTGATATGCTTGTGTTAGATCAAGAGTTGTAAACACTGTTGAGTCACCTAAAGATGTTAACAGTTCATCAATATTTGGCAGAGGAAATGTATCCACCACTACTTCCTTGTTTAATGATCTTAAATCACAGCAGAGTCTTATCTCACCATTGGGTTTGTTAGCGACAACTACTGGCGCCAACCACTCAGTTGCTTCTACAGCAGTAATTATATCCTGTTCTTCCAGTTTTTTTAAGTTCTTGTTCCACTTTTTCTTGAATAGCTATAGGAATTCTCCTAACCTTAGCAATCACAGGTACAGCTTCCTTTTTCAATTTTATACAATGCTTATAACCTTTTAAACATCCTAATTCAGAACTGAAAAGTTTAGGAAACTCCTCCACAAATGTATTGGCTTGTGATTCCACCTCTTGAATTTGCACTTGAGGATCAGAGTTTGGATTCAAAACCACACCCAAAGAACGCTGATGAGGCCATCCTATCAAACAATCCCCAACCTTTGATACATAGATCTTACCCACAGTTATTCTCTTCCCAAATTCAATGGTAGAATCAAAATATCCCACCATAGTAATGGGAGCACCTCCATATCCACCTGGACACACATCCATTCTTCTAAGATTATTCTTGCTTTTAAAATATTCCTCATAAATTTCTCTTGAAATAATAGTAATGCGAGCACAAGAGTCAAACTTCACTTCTACCTCTATGTCATCTATCTTTATCACACCAGTAGGATGATCTCTCTTGTCTTTAACTTTAATCTGACAGATAACCTCCTTAATATCTTTGCTAACTACTTTCCTATCCTTCGTTTTACAAAATTTAACAAAATGTCTCTTTTTACCACAGCCATGACAAACAAAATTCATAGCTGGACAAAACTTGGAATTAGTCTTATGACCTAACTTTCCACATCTAAAACAGGTAAAACCAGCTACATTAGTCTCCTCTTTACTCATCTCTTTTACAACAGGCTTCACCTCCTTAATTTGGGCAACATCAACCTTAACCTCTTCCACTTTCAACACATTGTTCTACTCCATCGGTGTCATGAAAATGCTGAATCCGAAGATATATATGCCGTAGTTGTTAGAATGTAGCAGTCCTATTTTGCTGCATTTTTATTGCTATGCTCTATGATAAACAATACTATAAGTTATACATAAGGTATGTGTGCATTTACTGATGAAAATAAATCAATATATATGAAAAGAAATACCATGAATAACATTACCAAAATACAGTTTTATTTTCAGTGAAAATTTGATTGCATCAATTAACACGTTTTAATTATGGTTGTTCTGCCAGCGCCCATTTCAGTATATTCCAGATACATTATTGGACTGTGGGCCTTTTGTAAGACACCTTGTATATTGCTATTCGATGTTTCACTAGCACGAGAGATAATTTTGCAAGTGTGTGCTGCGGTGTACCCTGCTTTGGATTGGGTACTGTGCCTATGAGGCAGTCATGGACCGTTGTTTGGATACGGATCCGAGTCACCTTTGAGAGTCAGCTCATCACCGACTCCCAGTATCTCGTTAGTGATCTACAAGTCCATGCCATATGTAAAAATGTGTGTTAAGGCACATAGGTCCCTAAACATAAATTAAACAAATAATACTTTAGGAACAAAGAATGATGCCCAAGAAAGGTCCAATCAACAGCTAAAAGAACATTTTATTTAAAGCAATAAAAGTAAAAACACATTCATATTAGTGGGTTTAATAAACTTTAGCCAAGATGTGTCATTTTTCTTACTACTCAGCCCCTCTGTTTATGAACCATATCATGAGCATTAATGGCAACTCCAACCGTGTTTACTAGACCACTTTGCAGATAGACCCAGCATTTGCCGTGAGGGGAACGGCCAACATTTCACAAATTCACCTACCTCTGCCGGAGCCATTGCCACGCCATTTGCCACACCGCTAGGAACGGCTAGGTGTGCCTACATTTCCCGGAGGGCTCTACGAGGCGCAGGGCTCGTGACGCTGCTGGAGGGCGCCAGAGGCCCTCAAAATCAGCCCGGCCCTCCCACAGCGAGGGACGCTTTGCAGATAGACCCAGCATTTGCCATGTGGGGAACGGCCAATGTTTGACAAATTCAGCTACCTCTGCCGGAGCCATTGCCACGCCATTTGCCACGCCGCTAGGACCGCCGGAGCAGCCGTGAGGGGAACGGCTAGGTGCTCCTACATTTCCCAGAGGGCTCTGCGAGGCGCAGGGCTCGTGACGCTGCTGGAGGGCGCCAGAGGCCCTCAAAATCGGCCCAGCCCTCCCGCAAAGCTGGACGCTTTGCAGATAGACCCAGCATTTGCTGTGAGGGGAACGGCGAACGTTTGACAAATTCACCTACCTCTGCCGGAGCCATTGCCACACCATTTGCCAAGCTGCTAGGACCGCCGGAGCAGCCGTGAGGGGAACAGCTAGGTGCACCTACATTTCCCAGAGGGCTCTGCGAGGCTCAGGGCTTGTGACACTGCTGGAGGGCTTGGAAAATATCTTTGAGTCGGAGGACAATGCTAATAATATCCCTGGAATTGAGACCAGTCCTGCAGTTCCTTGTTCATGTGCTGCAGCACAGCTACTGCGGTTGACCGCAGCACATGGGCTACGAGCCTGTAATGGGCGCTTACCATCAGATAGCCCAAGCCAGCCAAATTTCAAGCGGGATAGTTGCAATAGCCTTATAGATTATGTAATGATTTCAATTCCTCTTTGGACGATGGCAAGGGACCTTGTGGTGGAGAAACGTATTGAGAGTGATCATTATCCTCTCAGTCTGACGCTTTGTGCCTCTTTATTTTGCTTATCTGTCAAGGGGAAAATAGCCTTGAACATATTGATATTGAACCCTTGCTTTCAAATAATCGTAGAGCCCTTAAGTGGCCATCAGTACTGGGGAATGAAACAATTCTTTAAAAAATCTATAAGATGTATGTAGATTTAATCTCACCATATACTAATCTCCCAGCGCAGGATATTCCTATCATGCAGATCCACGAAAATATGCTACAGGTCTTTATAGAAATATTAACCAAAATCCCTAAGCCATTTAAAAATGGACAGTTAGGTCCAGCCCCTAAGGGTGATATATGGTATGATAAAGATTGCCGCAATGCTAAAAAGGAACTTATTGCGACTGTAAAAAGTAATGATGCAGTAGAGTTAAGGGAGAAAAGGAGGCGCTACAAAGGTATAGTCTGAAAAGCGTAGAAATGCGGGGACGAGAAAGTGTGGTTTGAGATACTCCAAGCGTGTAAACTAAACGACCAGGCCTCGTTTTGGGGAGTGATCGCTAAAGGTAGTAGAAATGGAACCTCTTGTAGGGATCTGTTTTTAGAGGCTAATACCTGGGTATCTAATTTCTCTGATTTATATTCCCCAAACAATAATGAGATTACTCTCGGTAGTGATGACTTAGGATTTAACCTAAGTGAGACACCCCTGTCCTTCAGTATGGCAAAAACCATGGAAGCCATAAAAGCAATAAAACCAGGGAAGGCCCCCGGACAGGATAGGATCCCTGGGGACCTATGGAAGCATGAGAATATGATATGGGCCCTGTACATCAACAGTTTGTGCAATGCTATTGCAAAGGGTGCCCCTATCCCTGATTCATGGCGGGTGCAGAGATCATGGCCATTTTTAAGAAGGGCGATGGCACTAATCCGGCCCATTGTAGACCGATTAGTCTAATTGACGTCTTACAGAAGGTATTTGCGAGACAAGTTTTAAATAAGCTGAGTTCTTGGTTTGGGGAAAATAGCACCCTAACCAAGTACCAGGCAGGTTTTAGAGAAAAAATTAGCACAATCGAGCAGGTGTTTAGATTTTTATGTATCATCTGGAAGTATATCAATATAAAAAGGGGACATCTGTACATTGCCTTTGTCGACCTCAGGGCAGCCTTTGACCTAGTTCCCAGAAATTCCCTGCAGATAAGACTGATGGACCAGGGTGTTCCTAGGGAAATTCTGGATCAGATTGTTAGGTTGCATGAGGCAAATTATGCCAGGGTGAGATATGGCCCAAATGGAGAATTGACAGACCGCATCGACATAAACAGAGGTGTTAGACAAGGGTGTGTGTTGGCACCGACATTGTTTTCTTTATATGTAAACGATATACCCGATACTCTCTTGGGCTGCGACCATGATTCTAACAAGATGGCTGACGACCATGTTCCTGCACTTTTATTTGCAGATGATACTATTTTAATATCACAGACACCCAAAGGTTTACAAAACTTACTTGATTCCTTTGGGTCTTACTGCGATGCCAAAGGATTGGAGATCAACTTGTCCAAAACTAAGTACATGGCGATTAAGCCACATAGAACTTTAAAAAAAACACAGACTGTTAATGCAGAAAGGATCGAATATGTGCAACATTTTAACTATCTAGGCATAACTTTAGACGCCAAACTAGATTGGAAAACTCAATTAGATAAAAGTAAAATTATCCTTACCCAGAATCTAGTGCCGATAGCAAGGCGACATAAGAATAGCTACTCTAAAGCTGTGTCTCCAGCAATGGAGTTGTATAAATACAAAGCCCAATCTGCTTCCCTTTATGGGGCCGAAGTATGGGGTTACGCAGCTAAACATATTTTTATGACACAAGAGAATATTTGTTTTAGAAAACTATTAGCCATTCCCCAGCGTACACCTCTACTTCCCTTCATAATGGATCTGGATATTCATCGTACTGATGACCAAACGGCTTTACGACCCTTGTTGTATTGGGTCCGCGTATGGTCAACAGACGAGTTAGTAGATTATAGAGATGCATTAAAAGAAATCTTGAAAATAAAAAACAACACAAAGTTGGTATGGTTGACCCACATTGAGGATTGGTTTAGTAAGCTGGGGCTGAAAGACTACTGGGAAGACCCCGAAGGCTTAACTTTGAGTTGTAAAAAAGGGTTAAAATTAAGATATTGGGTGTTTGTCTCAAATTCACAATTACACAACTCTAAATTAGGCACCCTTACCTTGAGGTATCTTCCCATGAAGACAGAGAGTAGATTTGAACCTTTTCTGGATGAAATCTTACCAGGTCTAGCTAAATCCCTGTACCTAAAGTTTGGCTATGGTATATTACAAATCAAAGCAAAAACTGTGAAATGGACCTATAATGAAAAAAATACAGGGAAGGATAACCGGGTTAGCTGTGAATTTTGTAATACCGGTGCCATGGAGGACGAAGCTCATGTATTATTCTTTTGTCCAGCTTATACATATTCTAGAAGGAAATGGATAAAACCTATTTGTCGCCTCTTAGGTTTTAGACGTTTCAGTAAAGCGGAAAGAATTTTGAGAACATAAACAACTCAACCCATTGTCTTTAGTATAATCAGATTCCTCTTTTCTGTGGAGATAGTAAGGAGGAGAAGGGGTCTCAAGTTTTAGAGATCCCGGCTTGATTTTTAGCTGAGTCAACAGAAGTACTAGAGGAGGGATGTGGAATTACGAGTTAGTGTCTTTATTGCCTATAATTCTTACACTTTGCCTTTTTTTAAATTAAGCAACATCATTTATATAAAGTTTGTCTAAATGAACTGGCAACCGTTATGTTGTGATTGCAACACTTTTGATGAATGCTTTACTTTTAGCTTCTAGATTTTAGATGTTAAAATATATTTATTGTCTTATTACTCGCAAGTCCCTTTCATTGGCCCTCAATTTCCATAATTGAATTATGGGAAAGATTAGTGCGGAACAAGAAATCGGATTGTTTTTTTTTCTTTTTTACTTTACAATGTATGTATATCTTTTATGGTTTTTATATCCGAAATAAAGATTATTGACTTTACTAGACCACTAGAAAATGAGCATCTAAATGTAGTACCCAGTCAGTCACTGTTGGCAGTGGGGATATTAACATTTTCCACTACCTCGGTTGACCTCCGAGGAGTGGGCACCACTACATACCCTAATGTATGGGGATATGTGGGTGGGTACAAAAATGCAGAGCGGCAGTGGCTGGATTTTAAAGGGGTAGGCACTAGCGTTGGAAAGCAGTCACCCTCCAGATTTTTTATCCCTTCCCAACCAATTCAACTCGCCTAACCATGTTTATATGTTTGAATAAGAAGGAGCCTTATCAAGTACGCTCATTGCACCAGTGGACTACTTTATTTTTTAACAGATAAAAATTCTGTGCCCCCCCCCCCCCTTTTCTTTAAGGGTGGAACAACAAATTGCAAATGTATTGACTTAGCTATGTAACTAGCTAAAACTGCAATTAGCTTTAAATCAGTGACGACCAGGCACCAGTGTTTAAGTATTGAAAGTGCAATTGTATACATTTTCAGCAAGGATGTGGGGAAACACTTTAGATATAGAGCAGTAAGAGTAGCGGGTCCTGGCGAATTGGGACACAGTGTTGTAGAACCTAGATCCCAAATGAAATTATAAACCCCTGTAAGAATCTATGGCTTAGCAACAAACCCCTAGCTTTCGTTAAGCAGAATCGCATTAAAGTTCACTGGTGTCAGTCACTAGCTCAGGCACTGGAATTGTTGCTGCTAAGAGGTTGCAAATATTTGTGGATTGTGAATGAATGGTGGTACGACACCCATATGGCACTTTTCTATGCATCTGAAAATTGGGAAGTATGTGTAGTATCCATTTAATACATGCTGGACGGTGGCAGAGTAGAACCTTCACTCCCTCCAGCAACCAAACTGGTGATATGGATTTGGAGAGAGAGCCTGAAGGGACTGGGTAGTGATAAATTGTTAACTGAACAGGCACAGCTATGGCTAGGAACAACATAAAAGTTAGTAACTGAACTCGAAGGGTCTGGAAATGGGACATTTTAAGGATTTTCACCCTGGTGGAAGTGATGAATGGAATGATGCTCAAGTCTTATTTAAATCTCCAGATCGAGTAGGACTTGCTTCAGAGCCAGTTTTTCCGCTACCTACAATTGCGACACCCACTAATGCTGTACATATCGGGAATAGTCGATTTTCTGGAATTCAGTCCCAAGGAAGTAAAGCTATTATTGGGGGTACTGGGGGACCATAAAGTAACTCAAATATACTACACTCGAATAAACAACATAGCAGACTCCTTTGATTCACTACATAGGGTTTGGGTGAGAGATTTGAAATCTTTTATAGATGAACAGTGTAGAGAACAAGGATGTCCCCGAGAGTATCGACTACACCAACTAGGTTTAGGCTTATTCAATTAAAGTACCCCCAGAGGGCGTACCCCCAGATGTGTAGGCTGTGGAGGATGGGTAAGGTGGCCTCCCTCCTTCTGCCTCTGGTGTTCAGTCACAAGACTGGGATCTAAAATATACAATATGTGGCTGTAGAGTACTTGGCTCTTATTTGAAGGCAGTGCTTTCCTGCTAGAGATTTATGTAGAGGTGGACACTACAACCTAACTCAAAGATGATCATCCTGCAAATAAATAATGCATTAGACACCTTTATATACAAATTAGCTATGCTCTGGTTGGGGTTTGTGGTTGCTAGAAGGTACATGGCCTGCATTGGAAAGACAGACCCACCAACGGTGGAGAAGGGGCAGAGCGGAAAGTACCTCCTACTTCTACCAGCAATGTTCACCTGTTTCTGTTTTTACTTATTATTCTTCACATTGCACTTTGATTGCTTCACTCAGTCAATGTGACATTGTAAGAGTTGGATATAACAGTTTACTGGATATGATTCTGTCGCAAGAACACTTATTTCATTGAACCAATCAAAGTAACAAAAAATATAAATGGGTCAGGGAATGACAGCATTGCAACAAGTTCATAAACAAAAACAACTAACAATGCCACAACTACAAACTAGCGGGCGATGAGAGCACTGCTGAAAACTTACAGATATGTTGATAGTTCAGAGGAAAATGGCAACAGCATAGCTTCAGAAGAGCAGAGCATCAAGTGACAAACTTGGGGTACGTCATTTGAGCACAACCGTAAGCTCACATATAAAGAAATAAGAGGACATAAAAACCTAAAGGCCATGAACAACTGGCAGGTCATGAGAGTACTACATAAAGGCAAGTTCACAGAAAGTAGACCAATTTTGGAGCACAGCGGCAAGCTCACAAACAAGGAAAGGTTAGGACAGACCAATCACAGGTTCACAAAAAGACTGGAGTTTACAAGAAAATATACATACAACATGCAGTTATTGACAGTACAGCCACAGAAATGTGGTCCAGTAGCTAAGTCTTTAGAACCAAGAGAAATGGATTCTTCATTAAGTCTCCTCTTTTGATCAAAAAGAGTGCTATGTGGTGCATCTTTATCTCAGTTCCTTTATCTGCAAATAAATAGGAGTGACCCTTGTACATATGTCCCATTACTGACTGTAACACAGCGTCCTTATTTTGCTTTACCTCCCACTCCTGTTTTTTTTGTTTTTTTATCGCTGGTTTACCTGAATCATGGACCAAATCAATTCTGAAATCACTTCAAGGATCATCTGCACTCCTCCTTAGGAACAAGTATTCTCAAATAGGCAGTCAGCTACCACATTTTCCCTGCCAGGAACATACATCATGCTATGCACATAGTCTTTAATTCGCATAGATAACCTTGCTATTCTGTAGAAGCAGACACGCTCCCCTCTGCAATCCACAACATTACCAAAGGCCTATGATCACATTGGATGGCCTCTAACTTGCCCCAGACAAAAGCACGAAAATGCTCTAATACCCACGCACAAGCCAATGCCTCCTTCTCTATTATTAGATACTTTGACTCTTCGGGGGATAGCGATCTAGACCCAAACAGAATGATTTTTTCCTTACCCTTAGAGTCCTCCTGGTATAACACAGCTCCCAGTCCTTTATTACTGGCATCCGTTGTCAGCCACCATTTCAATTCAGGGTCAAAAGTGCCTAAAGCAGGTACCTTCTCAAAATCATTCTTGACTTGGGAAAACTCTGCCTCACATTGGGAGTTCCACACAAACTTTACATTTTTTTTCAACAACATACTGATATTGTGCACTTTGTTTACAAAATTTGGAATGCATTTTGCACAATAAAATGCCATCCCCAACGATCTCACCGTATCCTTATTTACCAGAGAGGAAGTACCCATGATGGCATTCACCAAAGATGGTTAAGGTCTCACCCTTCTTCACGAATCACATGGCATAAATAGGCCACACTCCTCACAAAACCTACACTTACTCAACTCCACAGTCAAGACACTCAAAACGGATGTATGACGTTGCAACGCATGCTGTTACAACGCAGGTTTTACCACGCATACCATTACAACGCATAACACTTGGGGGTGCTGGATAGTGAACAGTTTAATTTACTATTCCAACTCCAGTCCCCGTGGATACTAGGGAAGATGTTGGATAGTAAATTAAACTTATTCCTTATCCTAGAGCGCCCCCCAGTGTAATGCGTTGTAATGGTTTTCGTTGTAAAACCTGCGTTGTAACAGCACTGCCTGAAAAAAGTTGCGTTGTAAAGGATGTTTCCCCTCAGAACTCTTCTCAATCTCTTGTCATGCCTCTCTCTTTTAAATCCAAAAACCAGAATATAATTCTGGGAGAACTGTAATCTGCATTACTTTCAAAACAGTCCATGCATCAGCTACTAAAACACGGTTGATCATTTTGGTCATAGCATTCTCAAAGTTGACTCTGGTCATAGCGGTGGCTTCCGTGGGTGAGAGGATGAGCTGGGTGTCATCAGTGTATAAGATAATGTTGAGTCCAAGGGTGCTGACGATGTCGGCCAAGGACGTCATACAGGCGTTGAAGAAGGTGGGCTGAGAGAATCTTTGGTGGACTCCGCGGATGATACTTTTGGATTCGGAGGTGAAGGGATGAAGGCAGATTTTCTGTGAGTGTCCTGTGAGAAAGGGGGTTATCCACTTGAGGGTGTTGCCTCTGATGCCAATATGGTGGAGTATGGTGATGAGGGTATAGTGGGACACGGTGTCAAAGGCCGCTGAGGTGTCGAAGAGAATCAGCACTGCTGTCTTGCCATAGTAGAGGATGGTCATGATGTCGTTGGGTGAGGCTATTAGGGTGGTCTCAGTGCTGCAGTTGGAGGGGAATCAGGACTGGGTGGTGTCGAATGGGTGGTTTCCTTCTAGGTGGTCTGTGAGCTGGCAGTTGCTGGCTTTTTCTAGGATCTTGGTTGGAAAGGAGATCAGCGAGATGAGGCAGTATTTCCTGAGCTCGCTAAAGGGTTTCTTCAGGAGGGGTTTTACACCTCCACATGTTTCGATGCTTCAGGGAAAGTGGCCATGGTGATCGATGAGTTGGCGATGTCGGTGAGTGCACTGCTGATTTCTTTCTGTCCTAGGTTGAAGGCTTAGTTTGGCAGGGGTCTATTGGTGCTCATGAGTTGATGTAGGTCATGATCGCTGTGGTGAGTAGCGTAATGAGCGGTGTCCAGTTGGTGAGGTGGCAGTGGAGCTCACCAGAGTGTGTCAGGAGGTAGCCGATGTCGGTTGGCTGCTGGTTAAATTTGCTGTAGATGTCTGCTATCTTGTTGTGGAAGTGGTCTGCCAGGGCATAGGGGGTTTGGGAAGGGCGAATCGTGGTCTTGGTGGGGGACGAGAAGGAGAATTCTCAAATGATGATGATGAGTTTTTTTCTATGATTAGATCAAGAGATTTTATTGGGATCTTTTTATTCGTAGGGGCATATTCTCTAGAACTTGTGATAGCTACCGCAAAGTTAGCTTAACGCAACACTTCACATTGCATTCTATCGCAGGAAAACAACTCTGTATTAACGTGGTATTCTCAACACAGCGGCACCATGTGATAGTTCCACGATAACGCATGAAATGAACGTGTTAAAATTAATGCAACATCGAAAAAACGTGAAAATAGTAGTGCTGAGGCCAATCGCGATACAAAAATCAGTGATAACCAGCAACAGTGTTTACAAAAAGGGGGGGGGGAAGTCCTTTATTTCAGGGGAAGGCGAAATCATCACTCACCAAGGGGAGTGGTAGGTTTAGCCACAGTGTTCGCCCAACGTATCAGTATCAAAAAAAGATTCTGGGCTGTTCCTAGTAACAAGCATTTGCAATGCAATAGGTCTCGCATTAGGAAAGTTTGAGCTATTGTTCTTGTAAAGGACAATTTTTTTATTTATGTGTTGTTTTTGAAAATAGCTAAATTATTAGCTTTGTCATTTACAATGCCAATAGTTATAACTTTCGCAAATGTGACACCTATAGCATTTGTAATGCAACATGTTTTGTATTTACGCGACTTAGATGTATTGATATAAAAGTGATTGTAATTTATAATGGCAATAGCTTAAACTTTTGTAAATAACTTTTGTGAAGATTATGTTCAGTGTATTTTATTGTGATGAAAATCCAAGAACAGAAGTGAAATATTAACATCTTTTTCTGACATTTGTAATAAAGCTTGAAACATTGAGAGAACATATTTGAACCAGCGATGCTGTGGTGGTGCTGAGTGATGCAGTGGTTGTGCTGAGTGATGCTGTGGTTGCACTGAGTGATGATGTGGTTGCGCTGAGTGATGCTGTGGTTGCGCTGAGTGATGCTGTAGTTGCACTGAGTGATGCTGTGGTTGCGCTGAGTGATGCTGTGGTGGTGCTGAGTGGTGCTGTGGTGGTGCTGAGTGGTGCTGTTTTGGTGCTGAGTGGTGCTGTGGTGGTGCTGAGTGATAATGTGGTGGTGCTGAGGTGGTGCTGAGCGGTGCTGTGGTTGTGCTGAGTGGTGCTGCTGAGTGATAATGTGGTGGCGCGGAGTGATAATGTTGTGGTGCTGAGTGATAATGTGGTGGTGCGGAGTGGTGCTGTGGTGCTGCTGAATGGTGCTGTGGTGGTGCTGAGTGATACTGTGGTGGTGCTGATTGATACTGTTGTGGTGCTGAGTGATAATGTGATGGTGCTGATTGGTGCTACTGCTGTTGTGGTGGTGCTGTGGTGGTGCTGGGTGGTGCTGTGGTGGTGCCGAGTGATAATGTGGTGGTGCTGAGTGATAATGTGGTAGTGCTGAGTGATGCTGGGGTAGCGCGGAGTGATGATGTGGTGATGCAGAGGGCAGAAAGGCACAAAAAAAGCCTAACAGGGGGCAGAAAGGCACAAAAAACAAGTCTAACAGAGGGCAGAAAGGCACAAAAACCGAGTCTAACAGAGGGCAGAAAGGCACAAAAAACGATTTTAACAGAGGGCATAAGGGCAGAAAAACAAGGGAAAAACAAGATTAACAGAGGGCAGAAAGGCACAAAAATCGAGTCTAACAGAGGGCAGAAAGGCACAAAAAACGAGTCTAACAGAGGGCAGAAGGGCAGAAAAACAAGGGAAAAACGAGTCTAACAGAGGGCAGAAGGGCACAAAAAACGAGTCTAACAAGGGGCAGAATGAATCCCGCCCTGCGTGTTTGTCCACGAAGATGCCACCTTTTTGTACAATACCTTTACTCAACTGGAGTACTTTCTACTGTCTAATCAGTAAGTGCTCCCTCGTTGGCTAAATGTATAGGGGCAGATTTACAATAACTGGCGCATCCCCAGGGATGCGCCAGTTATTGTGCGTCGCAGCTCCGCCACCCATGGTGCGCCGCATTTACAATGCGGCGCACCATGTGGCAAAAATGGCACAGATGCGTCACGCATCTGTGCCGTAAAAGCAGCGCATTGCTGGAGCTGCGTCGCAAGCGCGACGCAGCTCCAGCAATGCTCTGGGAGGCCCTATCTCCTCAATACAGCGTCAAGCCTTGTGCCTGCTTCAAGCAGGCGCAGGGTTTTGTCGCAGCATTGGCCTAAAAGTGACTGAGTGAAATCTTGTAGATTTCACTCAGCCACTTTTAGGAGGCGTTCCTGCGCAGGAACGCCCTCCCCTGCGCCGGAACGCCTCCTGATGGCGCAGGGCTTTACAACGTGATGCATCTCTCAGATGCGTCACGTTATTAATACCCAGCACCATGGCGCATCTTTTGTGCTGCCGCTGCGTCACAAAAGTGACGCAACTGCGGCGCAAAAGAGGCGCAAGCGGCTTGTAAATCTGCCCCATAGTGCTTTTACTACACTGTAGCTGCGTAAAGGGCCAGAAGATGTGTCTCCAGTGACCATGTGTGCCTGTGCCTGTGTTACAGGCACACATGGTCACTGGAGACCCATCTTCTGGCCCATTACGCAGCTGCAGTGTAGTAAAAGCACTACACATTTACCCAATGAGGGAGCACTTACTGGATTAGCCAGTAGAAAGTACTCCAGGGCAAATCGCAAAAAAATCCCCGATTTCGCGGGAAAATTAGTGGGTTTTTTTTGCGATTTCACAAATTTCTCCCATGCTTAGTATTGACTTAAACCTTAGCACTGACCCATCATAAAGATTGCAAGTGATGAAATCCAAATGTGCTTGCGTGGATTCACCCCCCCAAAATGGCTCATTTGCAGTTCTTTTCTATTATTATCACTGATGACATACAGTAAGCCTAATAAAGAAAGGAAGGGGGCATGGCTTGACAAGAAGGCTGCGTGGTCGTGCTTCTGTGAAGCTCCCAGCCCGTGCATATAAATCCATTCTAATCTTACCCTAAACTGCATGCACCGTACACCCTGAAAGTGGGAGGCCACCCATGAGTAGAAATGCGGGTCTCACGGCAGATGCAGAGGAGCTACAGGGCTGAGAACCTAGCAGAAAGAGGAACCCCCTGAATGCAGCCTGTGAGGACTGTGGGATGGGCGGAGCCTGGTGGTGAGGCAGGGGGCCCATGTAGCAGTGAGAGAAGTGGAGCCGGGCTGAGATGAAAGGCCAGCTGGGGAGACGATTGAGAGAGTGTTTTGGCAGCGTTGTCGCACCAGCTGGCACAGTAGAGTGAGCCGGTGATCCAGACCCCGCTTCGACATCGGAGCATAACGGAGGGGGAGCCGGAGTAACATTTACTCCCAGAGTCGTGGAGGGCCTCTCTGACCGGAGCGAGCCGGAAAGTCAGGAAGGTGCCTGAATGGAGAAAGGTCGGCGGTCAAGCAGATAAGGAGAGCTTAAGGCGCATAGGCAGTGCACTTTGGAAGTTGGGCAGCGGCACCAGGGCCTGGCCCGCACACAGTGAGTAGGGGCCTCACCTGGAGTGGGAGCCTGACAGAGTGATAGTTAACGTAGGATAGAGAGCGCATGCCCCCAGACTTGATGGGCTGAGCCAGCGGATCCTCTCAGCCTCCTTGAGGGACCCTGCTGGGACAGGAGAAGGAGCACTGAAGGCCACATACTGTTTAATCTCGCCCAAGTCCACCAGAAGCTCTGGTGCAGCGGCTGGGATTAACTTTAGGATCAGCTGCATTGGACCCCTGGGGATTATCAGAGTCTTCAACCCATGAGAGGAGATGTGCTTGAGGGTCTTTGTTCTGCTTTTTGACCGGAGGCATACGTGGAAGAGCCCAGACTCCTGCTGAAGTGCCTGCCTGCATACCATATAGTCACAGACTCACCAGTAGTGCCGACACTGGGAGAGGACTGGAATAAAAATTTCGGGGGTCTTGGGACCTCAGATGGAGGGTGAGTGCTGACCCAGAGAAGACCTGCATGTACTGCTCATGCAGGGGACCCTGCAAACAGAGGGGGTGAACTTCTGGATTCCCCCCTACTTATGGGGTAATTATAATGGAGGTTGGATCGCCACTGCTGGGCCGGCGATCCGCCCGCCATCTGAACCCGATTTACCCCCGCCACATTATTATGGCGGGGGTATCGCAGTGGACGCAAAGTGCTGCCCGGGCGGAGTTGGGCCTCAATATGGTGGGCGTGCCTATCAGGCACCGCCATCCACATTAGGATGGGTGTGAATCAAGACCTTTCCATGGAAAGGCTATCAGGGATTCGTTTTCAGGGCCCGTTGCAGGCCCCCCGGGGTGTGGGGGGCTGCACTTGGGGGGTACCTATGGTACCTCCCTACATTGCCATGCACAAGGTGGCAGGCACCTGCCACGTTGTGCATGGCAATGCACAATATGCCTTTTCACCATTGCGACGGGTACTGCTTAGAACAGCACCCGCCGCAATGTTGGAAATGCAGAATGCGACCGCCATGTTGGCGGCTGCATCCTAATTAGCGGTGCGGGACCACTGCACGAATGGTGGCTGGTCCCAGCACCGCGAGGATGGCGAGCTGACTAAAGTCCACCCGCCATCCTAATCAGCCCCATAGTGACACTCTGCTTTTGACCTTGACCTCTCCCTAGCACCAACATAATAAGGATAAAGTTGAAAGGGCCGGGCAGTCCAACAAGATAGTACAATACACTGTGGCAGGGCGGGCCCGCCTGCAGTTGAAAGAAGAAAGCCCCTCAAGTGGGGAGCAAGGAACTGCAGCAATATTGGAGGCCATTCAAGGGTCAAGAGCTACGCTGGAAAGAAAAATGGGTGCAATCACAATCTACATTAATTTGCTGCGCACAAACCTCCACAAAGTGGTGAACAGGGTCCCATCCAGTGAGGGAGATGTTGCAACTCTGAAAACAAACAACAGTGCACGACTTGCAGGAGGCAGTGGCTGGGCTCAAATGCAGTGCAACGCAGATGAACCTGAGATAGGAGGACGCAGAGGCGAGGTCCTGGCGCAATAATTTATGCTTTCTTGGGTTACCAGAACGTGCTGAAAACCCTCCAGCGGATCTTTTCTTGGAGCAATGGCTCACCGCCGAAATTGGCCCGATACGGCTGTCCAAATTCTTCATGATTGAGAGGCCCGCGCCCCAGAGAACCCTCACAGGCGATTAAAGACCGTCTCTTTAAATAGAGGGAAACAGACATAATTCTACAGCATGTTTGGGTCCACGGCCCACCATGTCATGAGGGTATGCCAATCAAAATATATCCAGAATATAACAGGACGGTTCAGGACCAGCGCAACAATTACTTGCCACTTAAACGATTCCTGCGGGTTCTGGAAATAAGATAGTTATTTCTTGCACGACTTGCGTATTCAATATGAGAGCAAGGTTTACTTTTTTGAGACTCCCGGAAACCCAAAGTGATGCACTGCCCTTTGAAACTGGAGCTGGTACATGATGAGAGACAACCCGATTGAGGATCTGCACTGCTAGTACATGGTTGCAGGGGGGGGGTTCTTTGACTAAGAATGTCCTGGGTGGCTATTACTTACTACTCTTTATTTCTAGGTCGTATTATACCGGGCACTAGATATATGATTGCATTTATTACTATGTGTGAATCACAGATAAGAATTGTAGCTTCCTGGGCTAGGAAGGTCTGGGGTCCAGACGGACAGAAATTGCTGAACTCTGTTCTGGAGCTTTCGATCAACAGCAGTAACAGGGTCCCAATCAGTTGGCCAGTTGTACCAACACTTGGACTTTCACTCTACTTGTTAGTGGGTTTGTGGTGAAGGGAAGGAGGTTGGGATGGTTCACTGGGGCGGAATTACGATCCTCCTGAGCATAAGTTGTGCCTGAAGGGGACGTGCCTAATGCCAGTGGGTGGGAGGTGAATGTGGGGTGCAGGTTTTCAGCACATTTTGTTGCCAAACTATCTCCGTATCAATGGCTGTATGGTTTGCAGTTGGGAAGGTGATGGATTTCCACAGATATTAGGTGCTATGTACAGGCTTGGAGGAATACACTTATGCTTCAGGAAGGGGGGCATCCCTTCAGGGTGGGCGCACAGATGATATGGGGACCAAATATAGATTTTGGATGTGGAATGTCAGAGGGCTAAATAACCTGCAAAAATGCAATAGGGTACTGCAATTTCTTAAGAGGTATGGGGTGGCGATTGCTTTTTTGTACAAAACACACATGGGGCAATAGTATCGCCAAGCTTAAAAAGCTCTGGAGGGACAATTGTTTGCCACTTCCTACTAATGCTACAACAGGGGAGTCTTGATATGGGTGGCCCCAGGGATCCAATTTAAACCCACTCGGGTTCTTAGGGATAAAGAAGGGTGATATGTTATCTTAAAGGGGACGCTGGATGCTCACAACATAGATATGGTTAATGTGTATGCATCGAACACAGATGATGGGGAATTTTCGGGGATCGGTGATGAAAGCATTACAGGTGTCCTCGGACAGTGAGGTCATGCTGGCAGGCGATCTGAATTGTGTGGTGGATGGGACTATAGATAGGTCTACGCACCGCGAGGGAGTCAAACACCATGCTACTAGGACCCTGCTCCAGGTACGGGATAGTCTACAGTTGGTGGAAATCTGGCATCGAAGCCATACCCATACACAAGAGTTTTCCTGCTACACCCCACTTACAGCCGTCTTCATTACTTTTCGTCCAATCATCGCCCGCTTCTAGAGTGCTGTAAGTGCAATATTTGGCCAGATATATGTCAGATCATGCACACTTGATGCTCACATACTCCATAGACAGAAATCCACCTAGGGTTCCCTGTAGAGGCTGAATGGCAACACTTTGTCGGGGCTGGCGTTTTGGGATGTAATATCTACTGAACTTACTCAGCATTTGGATGATAACTGGGGAAAAGCGGGAATTAGAGGGGTAGAGTGGGATGCCATGAAGGCGGTGGTTGTAGGGTGTGTATGGCTACGGGGGTGGGGGGAAACGGGTCTTAGAAGATGATATAAAGAGATGAAGGATGGAGCATTGAAAGTTTTCAGACACTCACCCTGGCTGATGAGGGATGAAACCCCGAAACCGGTCCTACGATGCTTGGTTCCAGTCCGGGGAAGACATGGCCTGGCAGTTCAGGCTGGACTGTTCCTATTTGGCACAGGGTCAAGACTGATTTGCATATGGCTGGGTTCAAATTGGAATGGTATGGGGAGCAAATAAATGATGGATTTAGGCCCAGATCTCTGTACTGGGGTGAATGTATGACATTGTTCTGCCTTCTGTCCATCAATTGTTCCTTTTGCATTTGAAGATGATATTGCACAACAGGAAAGTGAACTGATTAGGCTGGGGGACACGCTTCCACCGATCCCCTCCTCCATAGACAAAATGGAGAGCCTAATAAAAGGTGGTGTGTGAGCTCTGGGACCAATTGGAAAAGTACACTAGAAAGACAGCAAAGTGACAGTGGGATCTGGAGGGGGACATGGCGGGTAGAATGTTGGCATGTATTAGTAGAGCAGAGGCCACGGTGCATCCTATCTTAGCTATTGTTGATGTGTCGGGTACTATATGCCACACACAGCAGGCTATTAATACCGCTTTTGAGGATCACTTCTGGAGGATGTATATGGCACCCTAGAGGACAAGCTCTCAGAAGAAATATCAGAATACTTAGAGGCGCTCCTACACCATTGGTGAGGGAACAACTGGAGGCTCCTTTCTCCAGTCAGGAGGTGAGGGGAGCCGTGCAGGATATGCAGCCTTCAAAGTCGCCGGGAAGAAAGGCTTACCTGCTGATATCTATAAGAGTTTCCCCAAACCATTGCTGGATAGGCTATTGGAGGTTTAGGCACAAGCCTTCGATAGGGAAACCCTTCTGTGTTTAATGAGGGAGGCATTGATAACAGTAATACCAAACCAGGGTAAGGAGCCCCTCTAATTAGAGTTGTATAGACGCATTTCTAAGTTAAACGCTGACCTCAACCTTCTGAGTCACCTTCTTGCACACCAGCTGCTTCTGTGTTTACCATAGCTGATCCATGAGGATCAATCCGGTTTAATTCCTCATGGAAACATCCACTGTAACCTGCGGGGGTTGGCGCATGCTTTGTACTCACCAGACTCAAACCTTTGACTCAGTGTCCTGAGTAAACTTATGGCTGTTACTGGCACAGTTGGAGATGGGTCTTCATTTGAATAATTGGGTCCAAATCATATATACAAACCTAGTGGCAAGGGTGCGAACTGGGCAGTATGTATCGATAGAGATCTTTCTGCAGCGGGGCATGAGACAGGGATGCCCTCTGCCTCAGCTGCTCTTCACCATGGCGATGGAACCCCTGGCTTGTAGACTTGAAATTGCACTTAAGGTATGGGGCATCTTGGTGGGACTAACAGAAGACATAGTCTTACTATATGCGGCAACACTATGATTTACTTGTGACAACCAGACAGGTCAGCCCGATACTCCTGGCAGTGATTGGTGTCCACGTTTTAGGAAATGTCGGGACAGAAACTCAACCCTAGCAAGTCGGTCTTTTTGCCTCTGGGGCTGTTGAGAGAGTGTCCTCTGACTAGCTTACCAAAAGTTGACTTGCCCTGGTCGGTCGAAGGTGTGAAATATCTAGGCATTTATATCACTTGAGAAGTGTGGCTCAGGGGTTAGAGGCGGCAGACCCGGAATCTGAGATCGGTCCTGGACCAGGGTTCAATTCCCCGCCCCGGCGGGTCTTGGGCTAAAAAAAATTCCACGGACTCGATAATTCTCGTCCCGGTGCCTCCTCGACTCACGGGTTCACACTCTGCGACTCTGGGCAATAGCTTGCTTAATCTCCACAACGGCCCCTCGCGGCGGGATGCCTGACTTTCACCTTGTGGACACCCTGTCGGGGCTTCTCACAGGGGAATACCAGGACGGGTTCCCTAGGCAAGCGCCAGGATGCCCTTGTGGTGACAGGTTGCGCTATATAAGTATACCTACATTTACATTTACATTTACTTGAGATTAGTCCCAGTTCTCTGCTCGGAATATGGACAGGGTGTTAAATAATCTACTGCCTACTATTAAGTTCTGGGATATGCTATGCCTCTCCCTGATGGGCAGAAGAGCGCTGATCAAATTGGTTGTACGGCCGAGATGTCTCTAAATAATGTAAAATGCCTTCTATGAACTTCCGAGGAAAGTCTTTGGGGAACTTGACAAACTACCACTGGAGCTCCTATTTCATGGAAAAAGATGTAGAGTATGGTTGTCGACCCTGAGGCGCGAATGGGATGGGGTTACAGGTCCCCGATCTTGAGTTCTATTATCATGCAGCACAATTGTAAAACGCAATACATTGGCTGGATAGGGAACCCAACTGGGAACAGTCCCTAATGGGAGGTACTCATGGTAACAACTGAGGGCCCTCCCAATGAGGGGTGGGGATATACCCAGGTACCTTCCGTACCTGGTTTGAATGATGGGGCAAATCTGGAAAAGGGCAGTGAAGAATTTTTTCAACAGGTGTAGTTGGCCCCTGAACTTAATTTATGGTTAATCTATCCATTTGCACAGGTGGCCTCAGTGATGTCTGTGGGGGAATGGCAGGAGGGAGGTTGTGCTTTACTGTCCGACTTGTACCTCGAGGGCCGCTTTATGTCCCTCAGAGACGCTATTGGGACATTTAATTTAGGGTATGGACAGTTCCTGTAATATTCTATGTTAGCTGCAACGGCCCAGCAGATGTGGCCCACGTTTCCGGAGGCACCAGAACCCACATACACACTCTGGTGACACTTTTAGCTATGGAGGGGGGATGCAGACTCATCTCCCACTTATACCAGGGACTTCACTCTGATAGACAACCTAAGCAGCTCTGGGTTGAAGACACATGGCAATGATATGTGGCTGTGCCCCATAGGGCCATAGACTAGTCTAGGATTCACGGTGGGGTTCGTACAGTGGCGGTTAATGCCTGATTTAAACTAATACAATACAATATGATTCATATGACTTACTTGTCCTCAAACAGACTGCATGAAATATACCCCTCCCGGGTAAGTGTATGCCCCAAGTGTGGTGCGGAGGGGAATAATTTTTAGGGCTCGCCTGCTGATGCGCTTGCGCATAGCTGGCGAAGCTCTATAGTGGCTTATCCAGAGTTTAACCACGGGCGATTCCACTGGCGATTCCATGCAGTGCATGTGCTTTTTAACTCATTGCGCAAGCGCAATGAGTTAAAATGCGCGTTCACAGCATCAAATCGTCAGCTTTAAGCATGGGCGAATTTTGCGAATCTCGCGTTTGCGAATTTTGCGGATTTGCGAACTCGCAATCCGCAAAATCCGCGAATTCTCGCAAATTTTTTTTTTTTGTGTGTTCGCGCGGGTTTCTGCCAGGTCGCGAGGGTTTTTGTACAATTTTGCAAACGCGAACTTACCTGTCGGGTCGCAAGTTTTGCGAACTTGTTGTTTCTACGTGTCCAGCCTGTTTGGGACACTCTTCTTCATCACTGCCACCCTCTGTCACCACATGCCACCCTCTGGCTCACCCATGCCACCCTCTGTTTCATCACAGCACCCTCTGGTTGTCCAGTGTACATTATTGTGGCAAAGTAAAGCACACCTTCCCTGCCTCAAGTGACCTGAATTAATTTGGGGCTGATTAATGTGTCACAGAATATTTTTTTAGCTGGCACCTGCTTCCTTAGGGCTTCCTGATTAGTGATCTTTTGCACTTGCTAAGTGCTTTCATTGTTGCAAAATTAGTTACAACACCTGCCCTGCCCCAACTGACAATAATGAATTAGGGGCTGATTAATGTGTCACTGGATTTGAACTTCCAGCCTGGCTCCTGCTTGTCTCCCTTAGCTGTAATTCAGGACCTTTGTGGCATATGTGTAACTATTCTGAGGGTCAGAGCAGGGTCACATAATAGTTGCAAGTAGGCAACTGAACTCTGGAGGGGCCCCTCAGGAAGCACTACAGGAAATGGCTACTAATGATGAGCTTGAACTTTTGAACCTGGTAAGTAGTTTCAGTTTTGCTAAGATCGTATTTCTGCAATTTAGCGCTTATTCGCGGGGCGCGAAGTTGAACTGGGAAGCCGCGAACTCACGCGAACAGTGCGAGCAAGCCATAAAATCCGCTGCTCGCGGATTTGCGGATTTTGCGGGAAATTCGCGAATCTCGCGGATTGCGAATTTACCGAAAATCCACAAAATCCGCGAGCGGAACGGATTTTCCGCCCATACTTAGTCAGCTTGGTGCCGCCAGCAGCTCTTCCGCTCCGCCCCCTGCTGCATCAAAGGCTTTGCGCTCTGCCTCAGCCCAGCCATTCTCCTTCCCTAATTGCCCCCTGTTGTGCATTTGTTACTGGGCCATCTGCTTTAAAAATAAAAGTTCCAATTCATGTCCAGACGTTTTTCATTTACTATTTTTGATTGGTAAATACACTTTTTTTTAAAAGGATTGTGGCCACACGCAACCATCATGGCCCAGGCCAGGCACAAGCTAGCACAATGATGCAATTGTTACAATCTTCTGCCATGTTTACTCGTTCAGATAAACTGTCCACAGCACCCACCACACAGCTCCACCGATGCACCCACCACACAGCTCCACAGATGCACCCACCACACAGCTCCACAGATGCACCCACCACAGAGCTCCACAGATGCACCCACCACACAGCTCCACAGATGCACCCGCCACACAGCTCCACAGATGCACCCGCCACACAGCTCCACAGATGCACCCACTACCCACCTCCGCCGATGCACCCACCACACAGCTCCGCCGATGCACCCACCACACAGCTCCGCCGATGCACCCACCACACAGCTCTGCCGATGCACCCACCAAACAGCTCCACTGATGCTCCAACTAAGCTCCACAAATGCACCCACCACACAGCTCCACCAATGCACCCACCAAACAGCTCCACCAATGCACCCACCACACAGCTCCATTGATGCACCCACCACACAGCTCCACCGATGCAGCCACCACACAGCTCCACCGATGCAGCCACCACACAGCTCCACCGATGCAGCCACCACACAGCTCCACCAATGCAGCCACCACACAGCTCCACCGATGCACCCACCACACAGCTCCACAGATGCACCCACCACACAGCTCCACAGATGCACCCACCACACAGCTCCACCGATGCACCCACCTCACAGCTCCACCAAGGCACCCACCACACAGCTCCACCGATGCACCCACCACACACCTCCACAGATGCGCCCACTACCCACCTCCACCGATGCACCCACCACACAGCTCCACCGATGCAGCCACCACACAGCTCCACCGATGCACCCACCTCACAGCTACACCAAGGCACCCACCACACAGCTCCACCGATGCACCCACCAAACAGCTCCACTGATGCACCCACCACACAGCTCCACTGATGCACCCACCACACAGCTCCACCGATGCAGCCACCACACAGCTCCACCGATGCAGCCACCACACAGCTCCACCGATGCAGCCACCACACAGCTCCACCGATGCAGCCACCACACAGCTCCACCGATGCAGCCACCACACAGCTCCACCGATGCACCCACCACACAGCTCCACAGATGCACCCACCACACAGCTCCACAGATGCACCCACCACACAGCTCCACAGATGCACCCACCACACAGCTCCACAGATGCACCCACCACACAGCTCCACAGATGCACCCACTACCCACCTCCACAGATGCGCCCACTACCCACCTCCACCGATGCGCCCACTACCCACCTCCACCGATGCACCCACCACACAGCTCCACCGATGCACCCACCACACAGCTCCGCCGATGCACCCACCACACAGCTCCGCCGATGCACCCACCACACAGCTCTGCCGATGCACCCACCACACAGCTCCGCCGAGGCACCCACCACACAGCTCCACCGATGCACCCACCACACAGCTCCATCGATGCTCCAACTAAACTCCACCAATGCACCCACCAAACAGCTCCACCAATGCACCCACTAAGCTCCACCGATGCACACACTACTCAGCGCAACCACAGCATCACTCAGCACAACCACAGCATCACTCAGCACCACCACAGCATCACTCAGCACCACCACAGCATCACTCAGCACCACCACAGCATCACTCAGCGCAACCACAACATCACTAAGCGCAACCACAGCATCACTCAGCGTAACCACAGCATTACTCAGCGCAACCACAGCATCACTCAGCGCAACCATAGCATCACTGATACAAATATGTTCTTTCAATGTTTCAAGCTGTTTTCAAGCTTTCACGCTTTATTACAAATCACAAAAAGATGTTAATATTTCACTTCTGTTCTTGGATTTTCGTCACAATAAAAAACACTGAACATAATCTTCACAAAAGTTATTTACAAAAGTTTAAGCTATTGCCATTACAAATTAAATAAATTATTTAAGTATTAATTATTTTAAAAAATTAAAATCCATTGTTATTTGTAATATCAATACATCTAGGTCACGTAAATACAAAACATGTTGCATTACAAATGCTATAGGTGTCACATTTGCGAAAGTTATAACTATTGGCATTGTAACTGACAAAGCTATTAATTAAGCTATTTAAAAAAAAAATCATTTATAAGACCAATAGCTCAAACTTTCCTAATGCGAGCCCTATTGCATTTCCAATGCTTATTTACATGTGGTGTGGTTCTGTCCAACCATGATTGTGTTTTGGGATCAGGTCCTTGCTCACCTACGGAGGGTGAGTGGTTGGATAATACCTTATGCAGCTGAGCAGTGTGTCTTGGGGCTCCTACCGCGAAACCCTAAAAGAAGATCAGAAGATGCTTTGCGGTGTTTGGAACAGTTATGGCAAAGAGATGCATAGCCATATATTGGATGGGGGTGCACCCACCACTCCATGGGGTATGGATGGCAGATGTGGTGAAGTGGGCGGGAGGGGAGGAGGCCCACTTGAGAAAGACTAGGTAGGACGAGAAGGCATAGGAGGTCTTGCTGGCTTGTAGTGCAAAGTTGATGTCCTCGACTCCCAGGCAGATGCCCCTCAATAAAGGGGTAATAAGAGGCTCCCTTTCTGTTAAACTGGAAGATTGAATGTGTCAGTCGTGGATTTGGTAGACTGTTTAGAACTATTACAGGCTCCTTTTGATGCATCTGTGGGGATATGTCGGTAGGTGCTGGAAGGGAGTTGGGAGGACGAACCCTCGACCGGTTGTTGTAAGGGTATCTGACACCGATGCGTAAAGTGGTGTGATGTTAATCGCTTTATTGTATCCTATGTATGGAGAATGATAATCACCGCTTAGATTATGTTGGTATTGTCTTTTTCTTGGAAATGCCAATAAAGACCTATAGAAAAATAAATAATAATGAAAGGAAGGACTTCCTGTTTAAACTAACCGAGAAGCAGAATAACTGACAGAAGGCGAAAAATAATGGCTAATGAATATACAAGATGGTATAGGTGGAAATTAACAAAACCTCGAATGTAAGCTTAGTAAAACAAACACAAGGTTTTTGCAATTCTGCATAACGATACAGTGGAGGCAGACGCACAACTCCATGGATATTGGCTAGTAAAGCTGATTAATTACAGATGACGCCTCTTGATTGTGCAGTATATTTGCACCAGAGAGGGCCTGGACTAATGTCTCGCGGGCACCTTTCTTATTAACAGTCTTTTGTGTCGTTTTTCAGTGACCCCAGATGAACTAATAACTCGGGATACTTTAATGCATTAGGGGTCTACTCGTCGTGGTGTACTTCTCACAGCCACCTCGGGCCAAACAGTGTTAGTATAGGGAGGCAGCCAGATCCACAACCACAAATACAAGAAGTAAGAGACAATGGTGAAATGGGGTGAAGACGCAGAAGTGAAAAATGTGCAGGAGCTCGGGATCAGTGGGATGTGAAGAGGTGGGCAGGCTGCCTGTGAGGTAGGTGAGGAGGTGATATAAAGAGGCGCTATAAATAGGCTGTGAAGAACACGACGAGTGTGACTAATTAACACCTCCCTTCCTACACGATAGATGGTTTTTGATAACTGGGGCATACGAGAAGAACCATAGTCGCTCACGGGGTTGTATCGCCGGCATTGTGCTTTCTGGTGCATTCTATTTCTGATGCACATGGAAAAGGAAGTAAAACAAACAACGGTTTTGCCAACATTAGGAAGGAATCGTGTAACCATAATAAAAGGATTCAAAGCCATATGTTTTACTCCATCGCCCATTGGGACCATCCTGGTCCTTCTGACACAACAGGAAAAGATTGTAAAGAACACCTGTTGGGGAAAAAGCGGTGTGCAGAGTGCTTCTGTGACATCTGAGACTAAAACAAATGGAGCGCAGAGCGCCTCAGTTTCTGTGTGTGCATGTATATCCTGTAACTCCAGAACCTCAAAGAGAGTAAATAGCACGTCTTTTAGCCAGGTATTGCACCAAGCATATCTTTTAGACGAAGTTTGTGCCCAGCCTTACTATAAGCTCAGGCAATTATAAATGGTCCTAAGTTACTCTCCGGGTACACAAGAACTCGGTTTCTTGAATGACGCCAGGAGACTTCTACAGAAGGGACACATTTAACCTCTCCATGTACGCCTCAATGTGACTACTCCGAGTACAGTGTGCATAAGAACTTTTAGTCACAAAATACACTTAAAGCAGTGATCGAAGTGGGGAACATACAGTAGGGAAACTGTGGGCGGAGAATCGGAGGGCAGGAATAACCCGTGGCTGAGATCAGTGGGCGGAGTCAGAGGTGTGACCAGAATGCGCAAAACATTCCACTTTTTAGTCTTTGTTACAGTTTATTATGTATTTAATTCAACCAATGGATACACACGATTATTTAAGGATTGATCTGGGTTATTGACATTCAAATATATTCACAAAGTGGAATATGTTTCCAATCACAAAATGTCGGCAATACTCTTACAATTGGAGGCACAAGCCATTTGTCTCCGAGCCATGCAGTTTCTGTCATCAGCACTTCTCCCGTTTTCCACAAGAGCAGTTCAAACATGAATGACAAAATAGCCTAGTTTTCAAATGTTTTCAATATAATTATGGCCATGCCATATTTGGGACATAATACAACATATACTGTATAATCTGACAATTTAACTAATAAATTGTTTGTAGCTCAAAAATGTGACTTCTGTTGCTGCAAAGCGGACATCCTTATGCAAAGGTTGACTGACCACCTTTCTCACTGCTGCATAGGTACGTTACATTGGTGCTAATAAGGCAAACATTTACAGAAACTGTTAGCATGTGTAAAAATGTCAAAATAATGAAGTATCAGGAAATATACTGCATTACGTTGCAGCCTTTTTTTGCTGCATAATTTAGTCAACACTGCCGCATTATTTTGTCTTCCTTTGCTGCATAATTCCATCGGCCCCAAAGCAGGCAGCAAAAGTTAAAAGTGATTTGCATGAAGCAGAGAGACTGTAGTTTGAGAACGTAGTTTAGTGTGCATGCAAATCCTGCATTGCCAATCCCTGGTGAGTTGAAGCTACCACTGCTGAAACAAGGCCAATGGAGGTACCAATGGGTGAGATGGACTGGCCTCAAGGGCTGTGCCAGCTTTAGCACAGGTGGCACCCTTTGCAACAATGTTTGTTGGTGCCCCCAATGACCACCTCCACCATGGAATCCCTCACTACTAACCTTTAACAGTGCCCCTCAAGTCTCCGTAACTACACTCTCTCTCAGATGCATTTCATTTGATATACAACACTACTCATACCGGTGTAGCATGTCGGAGCACTTTACATCAAACACATTACACGGAGACAATCAATTATATGTGTGTAAATCACTGTATAGATATGTTAAAAAAGACTAAGGACTACAAAGTATAGGAGCCACATGACAACCATACTAGTAGGCAGTATAGCTTAGTAGCTCACTCTTCTATGTTAGGCTTTTAACGCATAAACTGCAAGTAACAAAATGATCTCTAACAAAAGCAGTAACCCACTGACCTATTTACATTATGTGCACTTTGTGATCTGCATGGTACATGTTCTTTGCAGCAGCAACATTGACCCTCTGCGCTACCTTTCTATGAGTCAAAATTTCCACTAGACAAAACTTTGATCTCTCTCTAGGAAGAACATTAATCACCAGAGTTATAATTACATTTTTAGGTTTCGCCTGGCGTCCGCTGCGCAGCAGCGTTCGCGCAGGCGAAAACTTTTGAGAAGCAGTCTGGGGCTTTGTCCCGCCTCTCTGTTCCATTGGCTAGCTCCATAAATGGAGGCTAGCCATTGGAACAGAGATGCGTCACTCATTCCCCGAGCAGATTCGTGGGCGTTCCGGCGAGTTTTTCGCTCTCCGCCCCTATGCGAACGTCATTGCGGTGGTGGGCGGTGGTTTATTTTATTTTTAGGTTTTTTTGGGTCATTCCTCCAGGCCGACCGCCGCTGGAAGAAGTCCCGGTGAGTGCTCCCCTCCCCTCCCGCTGTTCGTGTGTCCGTTCCCGCCTCACCTCCCGCTGTCCGTGTGCCCGTTCCCGCCCCCCCTCCCGCTGTCCGTGTCTCCGGCCCCGACCCCAATTGTAAATGCTTGTATATTACTGCCTCCGAGTTCCCCCCAGTCCGTCCCCATGGAGCTGCTCATTTGAGGGTATTTGCTCTCGATGTGAACCTACTTCCGTCGACCTCGTCCTACGCGCCTGAATGGAAGCTACAGGAAAGCAATCTTCCGGCACGCTCGAGACAACTCCCTGGCCATTTCTTGGACGTGCTGCCTATGATTGCCTCATAGCCACTCATTTCCTCTTCAAGAAGAGACTGATGTTTACCCCTGCGCGGGCGCCATGATAGCATCCGACACGCGCACAGTGAATTCCCATGTTAGGCTGAGAGCAGAAGATGCGTCTCTAAATGAAGCGAGGCTGGCGTCTTGTACTGCAGCTCATCCTTGGGCGTCGGTGAAAATGCATCTTTTTTTTCAATTTGTCATCAAGCATTGTTTACATCTCCGTACCGCAGCGAATCGTTTCGTGTGTATTCTCGTTCTCGCAATCAGAACTTGGGGGTTTGTTGCTCCTCGACGCTGCTGCTCCCTGTCTTAAAGTTGGAATGGATTAGTGAAAGATTGACCCGAATCCGGGCCTTTTTTATCTGAGAATGCGCCAAGATGTGGCGTTTGTGTAAATGTATGCATGCGAGGATTATCGTTCGAGTGTTGAAATGATACAAAGTGAAAAAAATACTGCCAAAAAATGCTGCAGTGTGCTGCATATTTGCTTTTTATTTTTGGTTAGCCTTGTCACATAATTTGCGGCTCCATTGTCTGGTGCCCCCCCTGAAATAATTTTCACACCCCCCTTGAGGCGGCTGTGCTACTGCAATCTTCCAAGACAACGGTCAATTAAAATTATGGTTTGCGTTGTTGTGATGTGCAAGTGTATTGTTGATAGAAACTGTGACATTAGGGCTGATATGAATGAATTATTTGAAGGTTTATGTAATACTCATTTGGGTGAAATAGAAGTTTGTGGCTTTATATACACACATTATGTTTTGGCTGGGAGCCTGCCACGTTTAGCCTCTAGTTGTTGCATGAGGACAAGTCAAGCTGCATACACCCCCTGCTCAAGCTCCTGGCCTACATCAGGTCCATTGGCAATCTACTTTGGGTCCCCGGAAGTCAAGGGGCTACCCTTCCTCCTCATCCTCCTTAAATATGATGGAACATTTCTAGTGCCAGCCTCTCTTAAATGCTTGTGGCGTGTTTAGCTTCAATAGAAACTCAGTGTTTGATTGCTAATGGTGTTATCTTTGGAATCCTGATTTCAGCTGCCTTATGAACTTTCTGACTACCACCTATGGGTTGGGCAATGAAATGAAAGCCACAAGAGTCTGGAAGTAGGTTTAGGTGGACTCGCTTCTACCTGTAGAGTTGACTTGTGTAGTTGTATCCTGGAAGAGAGCTCATTGCTCCACATGATCGGTTTTGTGCAAAGGGCTCCTCCTCCTTACCTTGATGTCTGGAATTCAGACATGTTTCTCAAATTAACTGTACTGAAAATGTAATACTGGCAGGGAGACTGGCAGTGTCCCCGCTGGTGCAAAAGCCATGCCCTTCATTTCCGTTTTTTAGGACATTGCCATCGAGTGTGCTGATATAGGAAAAAGGGGTCTAGGTTGTGGTCGTAGTTCCCTTAGTTTCTTTTATGTGATCTCTTTCTACCAATGTGTTGAATAGGATTTGTGTCAGTGCCAACCTTTATGGTCCGGTATTGCTGAATCCCAGCCCCTAGACCTTGACCTGGGAACACACCACCCACATCCCCACGATTTGGCACATTTTGAACACAAACATAACCTTAGAAATGTTTTCGTTTGGGCGTCGTAAACCCCAACCGTATTTATTACACACAACACATCAAACATTACATTTTAAATATCATTTTTGCACATTAATACGCAGAAACACCTATAGCACCCTATATAGTATTTTTTTTCAATTTTGGGTGGCTAACCTTAACATAGACTCTAATACATTGCCATTCCTACCATAACTAGTCATTGTCCCTGCGTATCCTTCGTTGAGCCTACGAGTGAGATCATGACTGGTCCACCTGTGAGGTCCCCCTGTAGTGATCTTGCGCATTGGGCCTGTCGGCCCACAAGGTTACCTACCTTGGGCACCCCCTACACCCTCAAATATCCCTCCCAAGGGCCTGTGCTGCAATCTTGGCACCCACATGCCCGGATTGGCTGTAAAGGCCTGTTGGCAGCGTCCACTCCCACACACCGCACCCTCTAGCCGACTTGCCAGAAGTACCCCCTGGAGGGCCGGAGAGAATGCTGACCCCCATCTGTCTCAACTAAAAAGGATGCCTTCTAAGGACCGTAAATGCACCACCAATAATGGCCTCACCACCACAGGCCTGCATAGTTCCCCCTCCTATCTGCCCCCTCCCCCCAAGAAGGTCATACCCTATTTCACCCAAGGGTCAACCATGCCAGCATATTTCCTGCAACATTATGGTACCTACTTTTGATAAGTGGAACCTAGGTGGACACCATCCTGCACAATAACACTCTTGTGTGTGTGGTTCTGGGTGTGTGTGTGTGGCTCTGGGTGTGTGTGTGTGTGTATGTGTGGCTCTGGGTGTGTGTGGGGTTCTGGGTGTATGTGTGTGTGTGTGTGTGTTTGTGTGTGGCTCTGTGTGTGTGTGTGTGTGGCTCTGGGTGTGTGTGTGTGTGGCTCTGGTTGTGTGTGTGTGGCTGGCTCTAGGTGTGTGTGGCTGGCTCTGGGTGTGTGTGTGTGGCTCTGGGTGTGTGTGTGTGTGTGCGGCTCTGAGTGTTTGTGTGTGGTAGTAATTGCTGTCTGCTGAGCTTGTCCGTAGGGTACAATAGGTCTCACATTTGCAAGAGATTAAGCTAATGGCAATGTAAATGACCATGCCATTTATTTATCTGTTTTGAAAACCAACACATAAATACAAATTTTGTCATTTACAATGCCAATAGCTCTAACTTTTCCAAAGGCGAAACAATTGCATTGTAAATGCTTGTTATTGTTGTTGACACCCCCACCCAAAGTCAGCACCCGGTGCAGTCACATCGGGGGCACCGCCCTACAGCTAGCCCTTCTTAAGGGTCCTGTGACCTCAGTGAAAGAGTCAGTGTTACTCTAGGGTATAATGCATCATAGGCCTGCCCGCTAGACTGGGGGTGAACTTCAGTATGGATTGTGGTGGACAGGCCTTCAAGGTTAATCCACACTTGACACTACTGGTGCTAAGACACTCAGGCTTCTAAGGTCTTGAGGGGCCTTCTAAGGCCGAGCATGGGAATGTGCTCCCTCAGGAGAGTAGTCTGGGGACTGGTCATGAAGGCTGAACCTGGTTCCCCAGTCTAAAAGTCAGGAGCTCTGACCATGTTGCCCCATCTTCTCCCCCACTGAACACCATACTGCCTCACTGAGAAAAACTAGCACTGCCTTCAAATACAACCCATTTAAATCCTGCTATAAACACCTGGATGTGACTCAATTCAAATTACACACTAGACAAGAGCAATATGCTGCCTAAAAAATAATTAACATCCTAGAAAAAGCAAAAACTCATCGAGAAAGCAAGATTAAGTAAAGCATGTGAAATGTAAGCAGGAGCGATGCTATTACACTCACTATTCAGAAATCAGTGAGTGATTTTGCCTGAAAAGTTAAGGACATGACTACAGGGCCCGGAAGGGACCCATTTCAGTGTCCATTCTTTATATTCTTAGAAAACGTAAGAAGTATGGTTTAAAAAAAACACATCCATAAACACAGAGCTACAGTACACATTCTGTTTCCATTTTGGAGAGAGGATGTAACATTTACGGCTAGAGCGGTCAACCTCGAAACTGGGGAACCGGGTTCGAAGCTCGGCAACAACACTTGACATCCTGTGATTCTGGGCAAATCAATTAATCTTCCAGTGCCTAACAAAAATGAATGTAACCTGTAATGACACTGGTGCTCATGTAAAGCACTCTGATACCTGATTTCTAGGGTCTAGTTCGCGCTATATAAAACAAACAAAAAAATATCCACCCATCAATCAGGTATTGCAGTATACCTCAAGGATTGGTGCACTTCCCCACCAGGAAAACAATGATGTTCGAAGAAAGGCAAGAAAACATAAGCAATGCTTTACAGGCAAACTCTTTAAAGTTAGGCTGAGGTGTTTGAGTGTGAATAGAATCAATCTGAACACTTTGCGACCACTATATCTTGCTTTTTTTAGTTACGTATTCTCATAATTTTAACCTTGTATTCCAGAGGCTGCATTTGGAATAGAAAAATGTAAAGAAAATACATTTCCAGCAAAACTGTTTTTCTTTTTTGGAACCATTTCACAAGGAAACAAATAAACAAAGGTGGAAAGAAGGGTGAGACAGAAAGGAGGGAATAGCAGTAAGAAAGAGAGAGGGGGTCAGTTGCTAGTGGCATAGCAAATGTGAACACAGTCCTTGAGTTCTGTGGGCAAGAGTGAAAATAGAGTCCTTTTCCTTCTCTGCCCACCACCGAACGCCAAGCCTTATCTGTAGGCCTTGGCTACTTCTGCCGCGCTGGGACCCATGTTACAAAGAACAAGCATTTACAATGCAATGGTTTCGCCTTTGGAAAAGTTAGAGCTATTGGCTTTGTAAATGACAAAATTTGTATTTATGTGTTGGTTTTGAAAACAGATAAATAAATGGCATTGTCATTTACATTGCCATTAGCTTAATCTCTCGCAAATGTGAGACCTATTGTATCCTACGGACGAGCTCAGCAGACAGCAATTACTACCACACACACACACCCAGAGCCACACTCACACACCCAGAGCCACACGCACACACACAGAGCCAGCCACACACACCCAGAGCCAGCCACACACACCCAGAGCCAGCCACAGACACACACACACACACACCCAGAGCCACACACACACACACACATTTGAGCCACAAACACACACACACCCAGAGCCACACACACACAACCAGAGCCACACACACACACACCCAGAGCCACACACACACACACACACACACACAGAGCCACACACACACACCCAGAGCCACACACACCCACCCAGAGCCACACACACCCACCCAGAGCCATATACACACTCAGGAGAGCAAGCACAGCGAGGGGGCAGGGAAGCAAGCACAGCGAGGGGGCAGGGAAGCAAGCACAGCGAGGGGGCAGGGAAGCAAGCACAGCGAGGGGGCAGGGAAGCAAGCACAGCCAGGTGGCAGGAAAGCAAGCACAGCCAGGTTGCAGGGGAGCAAGCACAGCCAGGGGAAGGGGAACTAGGGGGCGGATGCCCATCATCTGCACTGGCACACCTCTGCTGTGTGCCGTCACAAAGATACACGGTACAGGACAAACATCAACTGCAACCTACGTGTCTGATATGCACACCTAAAAGGAACAACTGCACTCCTAACTCCAAAGTGCCAGCAGACACATACATCGTGTGTACATAGAGCCATTTCAGGAACCTTTTCTTAGCGCCACCACCTCACCTTCACACTCGGGCAACTCTCCAGGCGGGGCACAAGCTAGACATCCACTAGCAGCTTTTGAAGCAAAGAGGGGTATGTAGTCGAGGAGTACCAGCCATGTCATTACAGATAACCTCTTAAAAAAGTAATTTCTAAGTACTTGGAAACTGAGCAAAAAAGGGTAAAAATAAAAAAAAGTGCAAAAATGTAAAGAAAAAATGCACATAATTCAAAACAGGTTTAACTTTTGGCAGTGTTTTAAATTTTTGAGACTGCGTCTTACAACGGGCTTATCACATGAAGAACATCAAAACCTTGTTTTAAATAACCCTAGGAACCATTCTGGGATCCCTCATGGAATGGATAATAAAAACGGTAGAGAGGCTCATTACAGAATGGTGCACGACTTAGCAGTTTTTCTACAGAGATCCACACACATCCCCTGTCACCTAGTCCTCTAAACTCAGCACACTTTAATATAAAGAGATAACGACTTCTGCAAAGTTAACTAGGCAATGTGCGACACAACACACAAACCTAAAAGGATCCGTCTTAGGAAAGCAACTACAAAAACAAGGGACAAAAAATAAAGACAGAAAACCAAGGAAGAGAGATGAATGAGATTGGACAAGGGTGTGTGTGAGAAGCCTTCGAGTCACATCCCTCACTCTAACTCATCCAAGCAGTGAGAAGGGTCATCTCTCTTTAAACAAGCACCAACATCAAGTCACTGCATGTGCAGGCAGCTACTTGCAAGCACAGAAATAGCCACAAAGCAATCCATATTCAGTTTGCATCCACCAACAGTATGTCACAGTACAGCTCTGCCATGATTTTGACTACATACGACACCCTCATCTAATCAAGCTTTGTGTGTTCTGGCAGCATAATTACCTTATCATGCAACATTGAGGTACTCTAACTTCATGAGGATGCCGAATCAGAATCTGTCAGAGGGTGGCTGTGACCTCACCTCTGCCACCTTCACAGGTCCTGGATGCATATAGGGCCCTCCTTCTGCAAGCTTTGCATGTTGTAGCTGCGTAAATGGACCTCACCTCTGTACTCTTCACATGTTCTTCTGCATCAATTCCCCAACCACTTCTTGTGTAGGCTGACTGCATTCACTAACCCACCAATACAATCCAAGTGTGGGCTGCTTGTGTGTATGGACTCCGCCTCAACAGACATCACCTGTCACAGCTGCTTGCAGCAACCTCGCTCTTCAATACTGGAATGCTGTATCTGAATCCAGTAACCTCACCACTGAGTTCTTGTGAGAGTCGGCCGCATTGTTGGACCATGCCAGCGCGATCTTCACACATTCTTGCGGCATGCAGCCACCAAACCATACAGTCCTTTCAAGTTCTGGGTGCACACAGTAAACTAACTACAGAATCTTGTGCTGACATGTTTGGGCCTTACATCTGCAATTTTAGTATGTTCTGACAGCAGACAGTGATCTCACAGTAAACTCTTTCTACAATAGGCAGATATCTTACCATGCAATCCTAGCATGTTCTGGTTGTGTGCAGTGAACTACAAAACCTTGTTTGGGCAGGCTGCATGCTGTGCCCTCTCATCACAGACCTCCTTGGCAGTAACAGACTTGGATCAAGCTTCATTTGACGATCATCTTGATTTCAGTTTGCCCAATAAGGCTCCCTGCAGAAAGCATACTGTTTGATAATATGGGATGCTCTCGTCAGGCATTGCCGTATCCACTTGCAGTGCTATACATCAGCATGTACCGTTGGAACTACAGCATGAAGGCTCAACAGGACACTACACACCGTACTTACGGAAGAACTGAGCGGTGCACTCCCAGCTCAGCAATGGTGCAATGTGCTCCCTGTACAATAACTGTTACACACAGCACTATCCACTCTACTCAAAACAGCATTACTGCTCTTCACAGCACTGGGATGTGCTCACCTCAGCATTACTGTTCCACCCAGCAGAACCCACCGAAATGATAACAAAAAATTTGCTTCATACAGCACCACATTCCTCCCTGCAGCATTACCCCTGCACACAGCACTACCACCCTGCTCATCAGGAGACCAACGTCTACATACACAGCTTCTCGCCCTGTGCTGTAGGCCCATCCCTCACCCAGCTCTGTGCAAGCAGCCGTGTCTCACACAACACTTAAAAGCTGAAAGTGCAGACAAAACAAACGAGGGGGAGGAGCGCCATGAATCAGAAGTGAAGGTGGGGCAGCCTGCCAAGATGAAGACTCGAGATTCCATGGGAGAAAGGGAGGGTGGAAGGGGGCGGGGGTAATGATTACCTAAAAGTGCATCTAGCGCGTGTTAGTCTGCTGGGCATACAGACAAGAGAATTGGCCAGAGCTCCTAAAAATAAAGGAAACACATATAAGAGAAACAGAATGATAAAAAAAATTTGCAAATTGAACTCCAGAGCCTATCTGGATCTGACGTCATGGATGACACGATCCGCTAAGTGAACACTTACTATTCACATTGTAGGTGAGGTACGGCCCTTCATGCACGTACACGGTAATGAGCAGTCGGTCAAAAGATCCTGGGCAGTTCCCAAAGAATGGAATCTGAAAGGACCGATGGGGTCTGTGTCAAAGTTGAATAATGGCGCAATTTGGGCAACATACAATGGTAATGGTAACCTATCTCATGTCACTGTGAAAATCAAATGATAAATGCTAACCAAAGCAGAAAGAACCCCCGTGATCTCATAGTTACTCATGTGAGCAGGGGTTAAGAAGGCTTGAGTCACAAAGAACTCTTCTACCTATGGTTAAGTTTAAGGAAGACTGCTGGGAAAGCTATTCCGTGGCACAACTCAAAATAAAGAGGAATGCAATTAAAATAGCAAAGTAGCTTGAGTCGTCTACATATGGTTAGGTTTATGAAGCTGTGTCCACAGTGGTTTGGAAGCAAATATACTTCAAAAAATGAAAGACTGATAGGAAGGCTATTCAGTGGCACAGCTCAATTAAAGAGGACTTTAATTAAACTAGCAAAGTGGTGGCGACACTAGTGTCTGCTGGGGGCAAAAAAGCGTTCAGCCTCACCTTAAAGTATGTCCGTCATGCTTTGAATCTGATTAACAGGATGAGCTCGCCGTGAACCATCCGGTTCAGAAACGTGTGACGGGCACGTTGAGTGCAGGTGCTGGATTCTTTCCATGTGATAACGTGGAGAGCAAAAGGTCAGACAGCTGAAACCCGATAGCCAGATGGTTCTGTGTTCAGCATGTCGTGACTTTCAAAACAAACGGAATAGGGCAGCAAGAACGGAGATGAATCGTACATTGAGGAGTACTTGTATGACACTTGCTCTGATATTAAAAAATGTTGATCACATGCGTGAGAATCACTTATCAGTGGAAGGAGGTCATTATATACATCACTTATAAGAACAAGAAACACGGACAGCGGGAGGGGGCGGGAACGGGCACCCGGACAGCGGGAGGGGGGGCGGGAACGGGATAAGAAAAAAAAAAAACAATGCCGCTTACCTGCAAGAAAAGTGAAATGGCGCAGCCCACCCCTGCTCGGAGTAGGGAGTGGGCCGGGTCTGCGTCCTCACAGGGAGAGCGAGCAGGCTGGTGTGACGAAGGATGCCGGCCTGGAAAAAAAAAATTTACATCCGCCCACTGCCGCATGACGTGGCGGAAAGCCTAAAAATCACAGGAACGCCCACGAATCTGCTCGCAGAATGACGAGCAGATCTCTGTTCCAATGGCTAGCCTCCATTTATGGAGCTAGCCAATGGAACAGAGGGGCGGGACTACACACACATACTCTAGACAAAAGATTTCGCCTGCACGAAATGCTGCTTACGCAGCTTTCGACAGGTGAAACCTAAAAAGTAGGGGAAGGGAATCTTTCATTATTAAGGAAGTAGTGGCACGCAGTAACCTGCCGATCCCGTCCACTTTGACCACTGACTTAAAGAGGAAATAAAACACATCTTTAAGAAAAGAAATGTGTACAGAATCCTGGTGAAAAATGTAAGGAATAGGAATGAGCAATACTCATTTATGGTCCTTTACTCCAAAGAAAAAATACCATCTGTCATTAAATAAGCCTTAAGAGAGCCAATAGGTCTTGCTTTTCGCTACTGTGACCAATTGTTTATTGTACTGAAATTTTGACCAGGGTCAGGTAGAATTTCAGGTAACCCCATTGATACTTAATATATTTATTTATTGCACTGACCTACAGGACCCAGTTTGGAAAACACTAAGCTAGGCAATTACAGTCGTTCATTTAATTCAAAATGAACAACTGCCTGGCCATTGCATAGTGGAAACGTGATTGCAGACACTTCATTTTAGTACTGTGGTCTAAACTGCCATCCTAGCAAACTGCTCAAATTAAGAAGTGGTAACATTAAATTCAGATGTTCTACCATCACATTGTCTTTCATTTGCCTGCATATGAATCACTATATACACAGGCGGGCCAGGACAGATCTATTACCTTACTCGGGAGAGGGAGTGAGGCAGTAAAGAAAGGCAAAGTAAGTTCACATGGAAGGGCACAGCGCGGGGGCAACCTTTTAGGGGCCCCCATTGAGCCCAAGGCCAATGACCATCTGTGAAATCTAGGAGACCCGGTGCTCCTCATCACAATCTGCAGCATAGCTGCCAAGGTTTCAGATTGCTTATGTGTGGCATTTTAATAATTTCAGTGTAATTCTGAGTGACATTCAGCGATAATGAGTGACATTTTCTCTCAAGCAATGAAGATGAGGGAAACATGTATTTTTTTAAACAAGCTTTATTGGGTTTTTTCCATACATTAATCTGCAATACGGAATGAGTTGACACGGAAGTGTGCAGTGTCCACATAGGATTTCTTTGTTCAAAAATACGAACGATATACAACATTGTGCGTAATCAGGGAGAGAATATCCTGTTATAACATATTTTCCATGTGTCGTGACATATACATATATATTACATTCTAAACGTGACCCATTAACTCCCCCCACCCTTTCTACAGTCCACCCCCCCAGCTCTGGCTGCATAATTCAAAATCCTGAGCCTTCGTCTCATTCCGAACAAATTTCTTTTGTTATGATTATGTATCACTCCGTCCTACCCAAATCTATCGTTGAATAACTATATGTGAAATCCGTACTACACTCTTTAGTGTGTGGAACATCAGGGGTATCGTCAGGGTCAATACTTTTATGGGCTTCCATCATTGCATCCCATTCCAGGGAGATTGGGTTTTTCCGTAGACCCCGGGCCTCCTCCCTACATAGAGCTGTACTTTCGGCCCCCGCCCGCCTGGTCAGTTCACCATGCCATGTATGTAACGCAAGAGCTTTGACCAACTTCCAGCGCATGGTGATAGACCTTTTAGCAACTATTAGCACTAAGTCTAGAAAGCGAAGCTGGACCTTGTGTGATTTTGTACTCTACGGATACCCAATAAGCACTCCAACACTGCGCCCCTATAGAGAGGTGGGTGGACTCTTCTATCATTCGTTTGACTCCCCCCCCCGCCCCTCCCCCCAAAAATCACGCCTATAACATACGGGGAAAATCAGCTTCTGGCAACTTGCACCTGGGGCAGTGGTGGGCAGTGGTGGGCAGTGTCTGGGTACATCCTCTGTAGCCTATGTGGGGTCAGATAAGCTCTGTACAGAATCATACATTGAATAAACTTGAATTTGGCATTTCTGGGTATCTTCTGTGGATATTCCAAAATATCTGTTCATTCCCTATCTGTGAAGTCCCGTCCCATATCTATTGCCCATTGCGCTCGGGTAGTATCTAGGGGAATTTTTGCATGCGTCCGGATACTAATGTATAGCCACTTAATAAGAAGGCCACCCCGTCCCATGTAATATAGAAACGTAACTAATTTGTTTGTTTGGGGCTCCTCCCGATTCGGAGACCACTGTTTTTTAATATAATGCAGTAATGCTGCGTATGTCATGCATACCGTGTTGGGCGCCCCTGTTTCCTGTATAAAATTGCTGTGATCCATATGTGTCCCTCCGCCAAAAAGTGCTCCAATAGTTCCCACATCCGCATCTAACCAGGGCCTAAGTGTCTGTTGTGTCAACCTACCGCTCGTCAGTGGTAACCCTGTTAGTGGAATATTGCTGGCGTAAAGGCCACCACTTGAGAAGATGTGGGAAACATAAACATCAGAAATTAAATGTATTTTTGTTTTTACCAAAAATGTACTGCTTCAGGTGACATTCACCACCTTGGAACCGAAGTAGAAAAAAAAGGCAAGGCATGTAGGTGCATACGTCATCAAACTGAGCAGCCATAGCAACCTTGATGATGACAAGTCATCACCCTGTTTTTGCATTATCATTTTTTTTTAGTGCTGCTCTGCAGCATTGGCAAAGGCAATAGGTTGACAGGCCTTTGCAAAACCTTGTATCCTTCTGAGTTAAATTTAATTAATATCATTATATCGAGTAACAGTGGCAGTACATACAACATCTACAATGGCAAATACTGTGTCTTCAGACACCATGTAGAACTCAATTCATCTTTAGTTTCAATTGAAATCTGGGCTGCATCGCTCAGTTTAATGAGAGAGAGCGTTGTAGTGACTTGGCAGCAAAATAAGTGTAACTGAGGCACGTATATTGTGAAGAAGAATTCCTTTATTGCAGAATAAAGTTATCAGGTAGCGAAGGAGAGATGCAGCATAAGTGAAGCTCAGATGAAGAATTAATCATAACATTCTTTAACAGCAAACAGAGTTACAACATTACATATACAAGATTCAAGTCTACATAGACAATATTCTTACACCACATCCCTTAAAGGAATATTCCATTACTACACATCCCCCTCCTTAATAAAAATTTAAATGAATAAAAGGCATGTAGAACTACAAAAGAAACAAAACAAACAAAACTTTAAAAACGAACAAAATCCTCAAATTTCTTTGGAGTGACAAGGCTCCTTCCACCCCTAGTGGACTTGTTAAGAACACCCCCCTTCATGAACAACCATACTTTCCTTCAAAATAGACTCTTCCACAGGTAGGTGATTATGAGAGTCCCCGCAATGAAATTCACTTCTACTATGGTTGTCACCACCTTTATCACTAGAAGAAGAATTCACAGACCCATCACACAATAAAGGGTGAGAATCTACTGGACCATCCAAAGAAACCAGATCTTGCCTCTGGAGTCCTAAAGAGATTCCAGACTCATCCTCTTTTTCCAAATTTGGTAAAGAAATCCCAGACTCATCCCCTTTTTCCAAATTTAGTAAAACTTCTAACCACCAATAATTCTTTTCCATTCCAGAAGTGTTTTTCCTTGCAACTTCATTACTCCCAGCTAATGCAATTCGACTCATATGATGTATGGTACCATCATCCAATTCAACAGTATTCTTCATAACTTTGGTAATTACCCTGGGATCAGAAAACTTAGACTCTAACTTCCCAGACTTCCTACTTGACTTGACCCTAACACATTGTCCTACTTTTACATTCACCTCTTTTGTACCATGCTTAGCGTCAAAATATAATTTATTCTTACATTGAGACTTAATGATGGAATGTTTCACTTGATCCGAATCCCATTCGTACTTTTTACTCCTGCCAATCCATCCTGGATTTAATCTAGAGTGAGGAAATCTTCCTCCTCATCAAACAAAATGGACTTTCTCCAATTGTATCATGCACTGTGACTCTATATGACTAAATCAATTCATCATCCCAAATCTTGTTCCCTCTCTTTGCCAATTGTAAAACACCTTTCAAAACCCTGTTCATCCTTTCCATGCAGCCGAAAGGTCCAGGGTAGCGAACCATTTGGCATTACGCGTCAAAGCAAGCATTTCATCAATTCTGGGAAGGGGAAATTGGTCAACCAGGATGTTGTTGTTAAGGTACCTGAGGTCCACACACAAACGGGCTTTGCCATTGGATTTACAGGCTACGACGAATTAAGAAACCCATTCGGCTGCTTCCACTGGTTCAATTACCTTGTTAGCAATCATTTTATCCAATTCTCCTTTGACTTAATCCCTGATAATGAAATGAATATTACTAGCCTTGTGAACCTTAGGGCACACTCCCTCCTTCACGCGAATCTGATGTGTAAAACCTTTTAACTTCCCCATGCGATTCTCAAATACCTCTGGAAATTCCTGTAACACCCACTTCTTAGTGTCTACATTTTCACAAGAAATCAATACTTGCTCTTTATAAATGTTGGTTTTTAGATTGTTACATCTGCGCCTCTTTGACTGGTGCAAGCGTGTCATACTTAGACTACATCTACCAGCATCCCTTAGACGCGCTCGTAGTCCTACCTCACTGACCACGATCCCCGGTACTTCGACCCGGTTCTTTTTAAATATACCGCGGAGGCGCCCGCGTACGACCCACAGACTGAACTTCTCTTGGAGCGACTGAGCGACTCCCCATACACGAGTAAGTGCCCTTTGCCACGCGAATATGAACTGTTCTTCTGTCAGCATGAAGCTGCAGTCAGACGTCGTAATTAATTTACACTCGTTTCAATTTTCTCTGTAGCGGGCTGCGGTTAAATGGTCTCTGCTTGCTGGCTTGAGTTTGGTTCAGTGACCAGACGCCCCCATTATCGTTTTTTGAACTCAGGTAGGAACCTATTCCTTCGCTTCGTGCTTAGGGTTAGCTTTTCTATTTTAAATTTTTTGACTTGGCGTCTACGTTGATTATGGGCATCCTTCTTTTGTTGTTACTTACTATAGCCTACAACACCTTCGCTACAACATGTGAGTTTCCCTCCACCCCGAGTGTGCACCGCGTCGCGGGCATCACGACTTCAGTCTACCACTGCGTGAAGTACAGGTACGATTCACACTCACACAGGCCCTGTGCCACTTCACACTGCTCCCTGATCGTTGACACTACGGGTTTTGACCGTGCTGTGCACTTCTTTATGTTTTTTCAGACCTTCACTTCGAACTGCGATATACCTACACTACGGCAACTTCTGTGCCCCTGTGCAGGTAATCATTCCCCTTTCTCTTGGAGTCAGAGTAGGCTCTTGCAGCACTATGATGTACATTTCTGACACCAATTCCTAATTCCTTTGCAGACTTACCGTTCCCAGTCCCTGTCCTGAAGAGAACCTATAACATCTAGGTTCGAAACGCGTCGACACTCCCAACCTGTGGCAAGATCAAAGGGCGCCGCTAGGACGTAAATTATACCACTACATTGGGCCCTAGCAGTGTAACCCTATAAAAACACTCGACCACAGGCCTTGTTAGACAGGCAAGCACCCTTTTCCATCTCAATTCCGCCTGTCCCCTGGTTTTTAGTTCTAAGGACTGGATCCCCCCTTTTCTTTTTTCATGCAAGAATTATGCACTGTATATAATTGCAATTAATTTGGATTACTATGTGTTTTATTGTCTTTTGGTGTGTTAATATTTGCTTTGTTTGATTCTTTGCTGTAAGTGTTTGTACATTTGTAAATTTGTATATTTGTAGATATTGTACACATGATTGCACGTTGCTGAACTTACTGTACTGACAGTTTCTTGTTTGTGTCTGTTGTTTTTTGAAACTTTGGAAATCCAAGTTTAAAAGAAAATAAATTTGCTTGGAATACAATTCCAGTGGTCACGTAGTACATATTGACTGCGTGATTTCAGAATTTTTGTTAATCATCCTGTCCAGCCAACCTGTTCTGGTTTCCCTCTTGTAGCTATGGAAACGCGACACTCTGAGCTTCAAAAATGGCCGCCGTGCGTGACCTCTGAGCGGGATAACGTTTTGAGCGCGATGACGTTTGTGCGTGCACTCGGAGTCTGATGACACGCGAAGGATGACGAGGAAGGCAACGCCAGACGCGTACTCCTCTTTGAGCTCTTGCGTTCCAATGCAGATTCAAAGGTAAGCATCCAACGCTCGCTACATCGCTCATTTACCAACACCACCTCAAATCTTCAAAATGCATCAAATAAAGTGCACAACTCAGTAACGCCTTTAGAGTCAATATCCAGTGCTGCAACACATTCAGGATTAATATCGATTTTCAAGCAGAACTTGCCGTGTAATTAAAACGTGCTTTATCTTGCATCCATACGCCATAAACAGTCAGAGTGGAAAATACGATACACAGCTTCCAACACTGCATTCAAAGTACTCACACGAGTAGTGTTACGGAAATGAAAGTTCTTTAACGATTACACATGATGCAACGGTATGACCCCGTCTTTTAACAGTGATAATTGAAGAATCACAAGAAGGGCAACAAGTGGAAGAGGTTTTAATAACGATTGATGATAAGGAAATCATTCCAGAATACAGGTATATAACATATCATAGGAATAGAACCATTAGTTTTAATTATAGAATGTCATATTGAATCTGACTGGTTTGTTTTAAACCCTAGAAACGGTTGACAAACCGCAAAAACAAACTGCAAGAGTTTACATCGCCCATTGATCAAAGCGAGTAGCCAGCAGCAAAATTAGGTAGGTTTTCTCTAACCAACCAAATATGAGTCATAAAGAACACATATGACTCAGGTAAAGGTGTAACAAAAGCTCTGGGCAAGATTACGAGTTTGCAGACTAACAAATATTGTATAAATATTTATATATATATGTCTAGTATAAATGAAAGTACCACATTTATTAGAAATGTAAGTTAGAATGTCTCAAGGTTTTAACAAATGAGGTGTAATGGTTTTTTGTTCTAAATTTGCAAATAAAAGTGGAGTGTGGATATTGAATTTGAGGCTTTGTCCAATAATCAAATATCTCTGTAAAAATATTGATGAATCAGAGCTTCTTTTGTAACAAGTGTTTTAAATCTTTGTCTTAATTTAGACTGCTTTTTAATGAAAAAAGTGTCCTGAAGAAGGTGACGATCTTTATCACCGAAACGCCGCGTCAACATATAATTCTTTTTTTTTCATGAACCGTTTTATAAATGAAATGTTTTTTTATGAATAAATACGATGTTTTTAACTTGAATACATGTGATAATTAACAAATTTAAAAAAAAGAGATATAACTTATCCTCTTGTTTCTCCACTCTCATTGTTACCTTTGATGCCTGATGTACACAATTGATATACCTCAATATTGAAAATATGTAAATTTGTTAATCTGGTCGCAACTCTAAAAGCTCTCCTTTGTTCATTACCTTTAACCAAGATCCTTTTGAGACACAAGTCTCACAATTTAACAAAAAAGGAAAAGGGATTTTTTGTATTTTTGCACAACCATACAAGATGCACAGGGCAACCTTCACAGAAACCTCCCTGACCTGCTCAATATATTCAGGGACTTTTACAGCACACTCTATTCCACCCAGAGAGGGGACCCATTGGATCTATCAACCTACCTGGACGATACGGCTCTGGCATGGTTGGGTGATAACCAACGAAAATTTCTAGACCACGATCTCGAATTAGTTGAAATAATGGAGGCCATAATGCAAATGAGATCAGGACGGGCCCCGGGATCGGATGGGTTGCCGATCGAATTTTATCAAACGTATGCTCATGTACTCGCCCCAATCCTTAGGGAAGTCTTTTATACAGCACGGGAGGAGGGTTGCTTGCCTGAGTCTATGCGGGAAGCCGTACTCACTTCCTTACTCAAACCAGGGAAACCCCCAACAAACTGTGACTCATACCGACCCCTATCGCTATTAAACTGAGATATGAAAATACTTGCAAAAGTCATAGCAACCAGGCTGAACCTGCTTATGCAATAACTAGACTGCCCGACCAAGCGGGATTCATACCAAATCGTGCCACGGCCCATAACCTCAGAACTCTAGCCTCAGTATTACAGGATATAGACCCCAAGAGCTCTGCAGTGGCGGTGTTTCTAGACACCACTAAGGCGTTCGATTCCCTGGAATGGGACTACTTGATGGGTATACTAGGCTGCATGGGTATGCCCATCTCTTTCCTCCAATGGATACAACTCTTATATCACCTTCCGGTAGCATCTTTACTTTTAAATGGCGCCAGATCCCCCAACTTTCCCCTCTCCAGAGGAACGCGTCAAGGCTGTCCTCTATCCCCAATCCTATTTGCTTTGGCCATTGAACCTCTCGCTGCAAAGCTACGCGAGCACCACAACGACAAGGCATTGATCTACCCGGCTAGGCAGCTGCTCATCTCCCTCTATGCGGATGACATGACCCTATACATTCACAAACCCGAAGAAAATCTGAACCCCGTCCTCAGAGAAATCACCAAATTTGGGTCCATATCCGGTATCCAGATTAACTGGTCCAAATCGGCAGTTTTCCACCTGACAGAAGCCACCCTACCACACCACTTCGATTACCCATAGGTTTGGGAGAAGGAAGAAGTCAAATATCTTGGCATTTACGTCACTAAAGACAGAGATGCCTTGATGAGGGCTAACTACGGTACAGCTATGGATAAACTCACTGACATCATTACCAAATGGTTATGTCTGCCCCTATCTATGGCAGGGAGAATCTCACTGATCAAAATGGACCTACTGCCTAAGCTATTGTACCTTTTTATCAATATCCCATACCACCCAGGTGGATTCTTTTTTAAAATACTTAGAACACAACTTACAAGACTTATTTGGGGCGGGAAACCGCCACGCCTAAGCCTGAACACTATGATGCTGCCTTATTGTCAGGGAGGGTTTGAAGTGCCAAACTTTGAATACTATTATTATTGCGCACAGGTCCACTTTGCGACATACTGGTTCCACCCGCCACCTTATATGCCTCACCTCACCGTGGAGGATGGTTAAATGGCGCTGACACCCCCGTCGGCCTACCTCTTCACGCCGGTGAGTGACCGTGAGTGAATGAGTGAGTGAGATCCGTCCACAGTAGACTGTACGGTGAGAGCATGGCAGAAAATAGCCCATAAACTGGAAGCCCCAATGTTGTACTCTCCCAACATGACCCTGACCTGTAATCCATTACTGGCATCACGGAAGGAGGTATTTGCAGAAAAATGCTTGAGAACCTACAATACTTCACTTGGGGGGACTTCTACATTGGGGGGCAATTCCGCACCATGGATCAGTTCTTTGGCCCGCACACACCCACGGTAATGGACACGTTCCTCTACACCAGACTTCGACAAAGTGTGAAGGCGGCGACCCCGGCCTTTCCTGAGGAACCGCCTACATTAGAACCCCTACATGCATTTTTACAGAAAGAACCTCCCAAACATGCAGTGTCTCTGCTCTATAGACATACACAGACAGCAGAGCCACCTAATACGATCAAAGCCAGGCAAGACTGGGACAGGGATCTAGAGATCACACTATCCACCGAACAATGGGAACGGAGCTGCACACACACGGAAGCTGTCACCGGGAACAGCAGGCTGCGACTGATACATTTCAAGTTCCTACATAGACTGTACCATACCCCTGCCGGGCTCCACAGATTTCACCTCAGAGACCACGACAGATGCAGTAGATGTGGTGAGGAAGGCGCAGGCTTTCTCCACCTAGCATGGACTTGCCCACAAATTGCACTATTTTGGACACAAACATTTGAAGGTCTATCCACTATGTTGGGGATCAAGCTTACCCCTTGCCCACTAATTGGCCTACCGGGCCTCTCCCAAGACATTAACACCCCGCACAAGAAATTCCTGGCTGTGAGCCTGCTTTTGGCGAAGAGACGGATTGCATGCCGCTGGGGGAGGGGGATGGCTCCTAAATTTAAATGTTGGATTCAAACCATGACTATATGGCAGGAAAACCTAAGCTATTATGCTGAATTGCTACCTATGAAGTCCAGCCCGAAGGGCATCTGGGACCCACTGACCAATTATTTACTAGCACAAGATGACATTTCCGATAAGAGACAAGGAGACATAGTGGTGGGAGTTGAGAATGGCGATGAGGCTAACGAAGACCTCCTCTAAGCACTTAGGTTAAGCTGGTCGAACTGGGCACAGAAGTGAGAGATGGTTGGATGGGATGCAAATGCTGCTGGGAATGCGATGCTAGGGCCTCACAGGTAACAAACTGGGAAGGCTCTACAGGAAGAGAGCAGGTAATAGATAGATCACGGTATCGGACTGTATATCATCCAGTGGCAGCTAATATGAAGAACTCTCATTGTCTATATTGTCTGTTTTCGAACTAACTGGTGTATCATATTGATTGTGTTATCAGAGAACAGGTGGCAATCAAAGGCAATTAAGAGGGGGGGGGGGAGTTATTACCAAAATGTTGTTGCTATGGGAAGGAGTACAATATTGATATGTAATGTAACTTTTTGATCCGCCGGAATGTCTATTATACTGATGTACCTACCGTACAATGTTTCAATAAAGGTTTTTTGAAACTCAAAAAAAACCAAAAAACCCTGTAGTCCCGTCAGGCGCATAAAGACAAAGCGTCGTGCAGTATACCAAAGAAGTCTCACCTGTGATCAAGGCTACACGATAGCTGAAACGCTTAAGGACACAAGATTACAACATTTTCGCTTGGATGTTCTGGAAAATAAAGCACCTGTTATTACAGGAAATCCAGTGTGCGGACCTCTTCTGTTTCTGTGGATAATCAGTGGAAAGAGAAGGTGTGTGGATTTGTCAGGAATTGGGCCAAAGCTGGTTGAGCAGCACAGCCTGCCAGATGGGCCCTCTGGGCAAGCATCCAATGTGTGAGTTTTTTGTGGACTGTTGCAGCCTATGGAGCAGGGCTTCCGCTTTGGTAACAATGACACTTCCTCTTCTGGATTTGCATTGAGTTGGGCAGCATCAGCCTTCAGGAGTTGCAGTGGTGCCAGACAGCAGCTGGTTACTGTGAGAAGTTGGCCTGGTATATGATGCTCACTAGTTCCAGTGATCACCTTGTACCATGCCAAGCAACCCTTATGATGATTGGTTGTAAGTCAACCTCATAGACCAGCTATCCTAGTAGCGTGAACAAAGCAGTCTTAGGCTAAACTCTGTAAAGGCATGTGAAGCAAGCTGTTTTACCGTATACAATCCCCTTGAATAACAAATGAAAGGATACCACACAGATATATATTGAAAATATATATATATTCATTTACTACAAATATCCCCTATACTCTTTATGAGCACAGAAGCAAATGCGTTAAAACAAAACACAGTTTAAATATACAAAAGTTGCACAATATGGATGAGCCCTAGGGGCCACCTAAACCATATACTAAAATAGTGGTATAAGAGTCACCAATTGGAAAGGAAGTAGGCCTAGGGCCTGGGGAATCGCTGGATCTGTTCGGGACTAACAGTGAAGAAGTCGGGAAAGGCCCGCGGGGCTCGGGTCCAGCGCTTAAAGCACATGCATGCACCAATGCAATGTCAATGGTGCGTAAAAGTTATAAAGTTACGGTTTAAGGAACCTTCCGAGTGACCTAGAAGGACAAAACTTTAGACCTAGACACTAGAGGTGTGTACCAGTGTAGGAACACCGGCGTTGCTGAGTTACCTCACCCACAGGAAGCGGGTGCACAGGTGCGAAGTAGTGTCGGGTTTCGTCACGCAGGTCGATGGTGCCTGAAGATGAAGATGCTGCAGGCGGGTCGTCGAGGAGAGTTCCGGTGGATCCAAGGGTGGATCTGAAGTGGGGAAGACCTGAAAGCAGAGGGGACAATGTTCAAAGTCACTAGCCAGTGACTACCGTGGAACCAGGATGGAACCAGGCGATGTCGGGTGCAAACAGGCGATGAGGTGCAGCTTGTCTCCTCAGCCAGGTGGACACGAAGAGGTCGAGGACGTCCAGGAGTCGATCACGAGCTGGCCCACGAAGGCTCTAGCTTATGGCGGTGTTGGCAACTTGATTGGAGCAAACAGGCCTTGGCTAATGCAAGCCACGCAGGAAGTGAAGAAAGCTTATCACTCGGACCAGCAAGGTCAAAGCGGGTGATCCTTTTTACATGAGCGAGGGCAAGTCTGGAGCAACCAGACCCGCCGTGTTGATTGTAGGTTTCGTCGCCAAGATGGCCGCTGGCCAAGTGGCAAGTGGCCGGGATGGCGCGTTGAGTGGCAAAGTGCAAAAGGGCCCCACGCAGATCGTGGAGATGCTGGGGGGCTGACCTTCGGTGCAAATGCTGCTCGGTGGTGGGGCTTCTCAAACCCCAAAGCACAGCGTCGAGGGTGCCTCGGGTGCTGCGCAGTCAGCTTTTCGGGGGTCTTTCGAGATGTCCGGTCCCACGTCTCTTGGTGCCTCCACGCGTCTCTTCTTTGCAGGGACTGTGGATCGGGCTCTGAGATGTCTGGGAGTCTGGGTCTCGTCGGGCTCTGGACTCCGGCTCCGGCAGGAGGCGGCGGCAAAGCAGACGTCGAGTTGCTGGATGGTGCCTGTGCTCACATGGTGGCCACTCCTTGGCCACAAGGGAGATGCTCTTCAGTCTTCTGTGCAGCAGAATGTCGAAGTCCAGGCGTCTTCTTAGTTTCAAGTCGATTTCAGGATGATCTGAGGTGCTATGGCACTGCTCCCACTCTTATTCCCAATCTGAGGGGTGGATCACCTGCTAGGTCCCTCCTCTGGGTGGGACCAGGAAGGGGGACGGTTACACCCCCTTTCCTTCGTCCAGCTCCGCGCCAGGACTGGGGCTGGAAAGCCCCAGCACCGGTTTGGACTGGCTTATGCACGGGGACACCTTGTGTGCCCCAGGCATGTCTCAATCTATTCAGCCCTGTCCTACCCAATACACAAAATCCTGTCTGGGGTGGTGCTCGCACCTCCCAAGGCAGGAAACCCTTTGTCCAAGCTTCCCTCGCTGGAAGGACTCCCAGCAGCAGGAGGTCAGACTTGTGTCTGTGGTGGCAGCATCCATTTTGTGATGCTGAGGCTCGAGTTTAACTTTAACCGTAGTTCAGGTTATGTACATGTCGTGTCCCTCTAGAAGGGTGGAATGCTATCCCCGTCGACAGAACTGTCGAGGGGATAGTATTCCAAATCGTATGACACCTTACTCGACATGTTTTGATAAAGCCAAACCAAAGTTAGCATATAACCGCGAGGATTATAATGCACTTAAGAGTATATGGTATGGCAATATCCCGGAACAGCTAAGGGAGTTGTTCCCGACAGCTGCAGACAGGCTCATCTCATGCTAGAGCACCATCTCACATGAAACCAAGCACTCTGCCTCCAGGATTGCTGAGGCCTTCCATAGAAGTGGCTTATAGGTTTACATGTGTCCAGTTAAGGTTAGATATAGGGATACTATATCTAAGTAAGAGGTGATTACACCACCTTACCCCAGCTGAGTGATCAGCAGTTGTGTCAATATGGAGGCCAGGCCAGGGGTGGCACAATACATGCTGCAGCCCCTGGTAGGCCTTGGATACACCTATGCCCTGGGTACCTGGAGTACACTGTTACAGGGGCCTATAAGGTGAACCAGTTCCAATTCGTAATGCACCTAGAGTGCATTGGCATTCATTTAGAGAGAGAACAGCAGGCTGTGGGTCTGATTAGCAGGCCCACAGCCACATTAAGTCATAAACCAGTGAAGCAAAAAGCAAACATTTGGGGTGACCATAGAATAGCAGACCCTACTCTCCTACAGTTACCGCTCCTGCTTGATTTCTAAATGGAAGACCAGGAGATCCCCCTCAACCGGTTTGGGACTGGCTTTGCTCCCCAGGTCAGTCAACAACTTCTGCATGCTACACATGGTACAACATGCATGGCTTCTCCTCTTGGACAGTCTGATCTCTTGCAGGGCCAGGAACAGAACTTTCAGTTCTGGAAAAGTAGGCAGGCTTCTAAGTGCTAGACATACCTTCAGCTTCTCCAGCCAGTTTTGCGTACTTTAGGTAATGTCCTCTCGCAACTGGGAGATTGGCTGTTATGCAAACACCTGGTCACACAGCAGTCTTTCAAGCATTCCCTTTCTTAGTCAGGAATAATTTGAACAGGAACTAAGTGCGCTGGTGTGGATCACAGTTTTTTATTTTTTTTTATTTTTTGAAAACCTTTATTGTGCCTGAATAGAAGAACAAATACGGGCCTACAACCATCGGGCCGGCCACGAAACATCATCAGCACAAGTGCGATCAATACGGTCCCCCAGTAGCTGCAATGAAAATTAGCAAGCAATGAACTTTACATTAGAAAGAGTCGCGCCGCCGGGGGAGAGGAGGAGTGAAGGTTAATTTTTAAATTTTTTATGCGTTTTCATCAAAAAGAAGGCAGTGAAGGAAAAATAATAAAAGGATTCGAGTCCGCACAGTGTCTTCACGTTATGGGTAGGCGACGTTATATTCTGAAAACATCAATGGAGGTTAACATCAAATACAGTGTGGCGGTGCAAAACAGTGGCATCAATCTACTATCATTCATGCACCCCAAACATCGTCGCTCCAACCCTACCAACCCCAACCCAGACCCGGAAACGAATCAGAGTCAAAGCGCAGAGAATAGAAAAGAAGGCCCATAGAACCAAGAGTATATCAAGTTACCCCACCCACCCTGCAACATTGTGGAGGCTACGGCCTGCCCCCCCCCCCCACAGAGTGCCTGTCGCCCCATAAAACCCGAAATATAGACGAGGAAGAATAAGGAAGAAAATTAAAAAAGAAAAAGAACATTAATACCTATAATATAGGGAGTGAGAGAGAGTAATCAATCTACATTCCCAAAAAGAAGAAGGCGGGGAGGAGCCCACTCGTTACTAAAACACCCGAAGATCCCGGCCCTCCCGAGACCCACAGCATAAACATCGGCCATTATTAAAGCGTCAGTACAGTATCAAGTGACCCTGCAATGCAATTATGGAGAAACATCGTACGATATGCGCCCATTAAACACGTTAGCCAGGCCCAACCCCATCCCCTTCAGCCAGCAAAATCAGTCAGCAGTGAGAGAGCAGCTTAGCCCTGGCCCGATCGTGGATGGAACCTCACGCAGACTTCATCAGGAGAGCCCCTCCCCCCGTGCACATCAGGATAACATGGCTGCCTGAGAGAAGAAGACGAAGCAGGATCCCAAAATGGCCACCGGCCATCAGTATAAGGTCCTTTGTCCTCCATGATTAGGTCCGTAAGGGCATCTGAAAAGTAGAGATTCCACGGGGAGAAGAGTAAAGGCCACCAGTCAAAAGTCGACACGTAGGGTAAAAGTTGCTCAGCTGAGTCCCCCATTAAACTCGGCGGTGCAGGCAACAAGAAGGCAAGCCCGGAGGAAAGGGGAAACAATGTAGCAGTCGCGGGACTGAAGGGCTGCCAGTCGTCGGCTCCAACTGAGGCATCCGCAAGGTTAGCTGCAGAACAGGCACAGGGAAACAATGTGGCATCGTGGAGAGGCAAAGGCAGACACACACTCAGCTGGGGGCAGACGCTGCGTTCGCAATTCACGGTAGACATCATGGCGTCCAGCTGATCACCCAGTGCTTGGAAGCCATCAACCATCTCCGAACGGAGATCACGGAGGGCAGCCAGGATAGTGCCGTAGGATAGTGCAGGTCGCTGTTCTCTTGAGGCAGGTTCCAACGCCGGTGCTCGCAGGTCAGTGTTCCGCACCGGCAGGGCACGGCTGTCCACGGGCAGGAGTGTGAAAGCTCTCTCTAGCCGCGGAAGAACAAAGGGAGTCATGGCGCCGGTAACAAAATAGTGGATCTGGGGAGGGTGCCGCAGAGGCGAGTATCTCTTAGAGACCTCGAGACCACCAGCGTCGAAGGCAAATCAAGCACACCTCCCACAAGACGTCTCGCACCAGGCTGGGCAGCGGAGAAAGGGTCAACTGTCTGCGCTAAGCTAGGTCGCCAGGCACCATGCGCCGCTCACCTTCCCTACGGAGCATAGAATCCACCATCCACGGGCTTCTCAAATCGGCCGTCCCGGTACAGGCGTAGTCCGCAATGGACGTCAGCTGCAGTGCGGTGATGATTGCTGCAGATGGAAAGGCGCCGCCACTGAGTCACCTGCTCTGTCCAGCCGAGCGGACCATATCCGAGCCTCTGGGAGCCTCCGACGAGCAGCCATGTAGGCGAGGGCCCGGGGCGGGAGTCGTACTCCAAGTTTCTCCAGCACCCGAGCACGCTAGAAGGTCGAAAGAGGAACGATGCGCTCAGCTCGTCCTCACACGCATTCCGCCGCCGAATTCAACCAGGAAGATTATCAGGATTTCGTTGCGGAGCTCAAGGGCCGGCGGAGCCGGGCGACTACACGTCCGCTCCGGTCGCCATCTTGGCTCCTCCCCCCGTGGATCACAGTTTTATACACATTTTTCGGATAAGAGATGTGAATCTACTGTAAAGATTTAGAACCGGTTTTAGTAGGTCTCTTCCAAATGTCATTTTCTGGTTGTTCCTCAGTCACAGCCTTTGTGCAAAGTAATGGCAGTCACAGCAGGTAACTTATAAGGGTGGCTCCAAGCAGAAGTGTCCTAAGCAAGGGCGCAATGAAGTGTAAAAACTCTGCATCTGGCAGTCAGAAGCATCCAGAAGCTGTAATCTAGGACAGACAAAAGGGAAGGCCCTGCTTTGAAACTTTCTCTAATTGAACAACATAATCTGAAGTCTTACACCACCGCCCAACCATCTACCAAATGACAGTGCTCAGGAACAACTAATCAGCAATGCTTTGTTATTAAGGTCCTCACCAAATTCCTAAAGGAAGCCCTGTCTCCGTCATTCCTCACCTCAGTGTCTGGATATTCATGTTTCAGCCACAGAATAAACTTCCACTGCCTGGGGAAGCTGTATCATTCTCCATCCTCTAGTATGCTAAACAAGAAAACATCCAAATTCTATGCCATTGTCCCAGTAATTACACTAGCACCACATACAGCCCAATTACCATACGTGTGCTACACACTCTCAGCACATACAAGGACTTGACAACCCCACGGAGTGTTAGCACACGGTTCTGGGGTTAACATAAGAGCAGAGCTTTTGTATGAAAGGATCACCAGACTCTCCTCTCCTGACACAGAGAAAAAGTTCTGCTGCTGTTTCACAGACACTCTGAACGCTGCCACCAACACTTTACATGAATCACCCAGGGCATAGTCAGCAATCCTATGCCCATTGTTGAGGAATGGTTAGTGTGTCCCTCCAGGACACAAAACAGGTTCTGAACCTCAAATTTACCAGGGACAGATCCAGGAATCTGAAAACACTAGATTAGATTGCCAGGATCAGAATATAAACTAAGGATTCCAGTTTCACATACAGTCAGCCACTCAGGGGTGGGGAAATTGAAAGGGGCATTCCTGTTTCAACAGTCTGACACCACACCCCAAATCCATAACTCCAATAATTTTTTTAACATGTTTTTTAAGAATAGGGTGAGGTGCTGATTTACCTTTTCAAAGATAAAAGGAAAAATTCCTGAATGATAGTTTCTTCCCGCCCACCTTCTTAGGAACATAGAAATATAGGTGGGTTGGTTAAAAAACAAACACAAAGGGCAGTGGCCATGGCAGCGTGAGAAAACGTGCCTCTCCCATGCTCCCAGCTCAAAGTAGAAATCGTAAATAATCTGGTTGCATTCCTGATTTTCAAAGGACCTACCACAGATGCGTGATGTTGGGGGGCTACAACAGACAATATGAAGCAAGAAACAATTGCTTTCAAAGACCCCTGGTGGAGATCAAGTATGGATATGAATGTGGTGCAGAGGCCCAGGAAGATGGCAACTGCTCTGCATGATACTGAATTCCGGGTTGAACTCAGAAGGCCTTTGTTAAACCTGTCAGCATTACGATGATCTTCCCTCAAATGCTTTGCCTGCACCTTCCTATTTTTCAGAATTAATTTTTTCTGGGCTTAAGACTCTGTGCATGTTACAAATGCTAAAGTGCTTGTGTTCACTCCCTAAAACATTGTAAAATTGGCTTGCTCCGGATTGGCAAATCTAATTCACTTATAAGTCAGTATTAAAGTGGTATGCCGTATGTCATGTCCTGTGTTTATGTGCATGAAGACTCTAGATGTCTTTAGCAGACTCCTTACAAGTATCACGTAATCTGATCGGTGCGGGTGGGGGTGGTTAATAAACTTTGTGACGCAGTGTGTACAGTAAATGGTTGCATGCTGAAGAATAAAGACGTGCAAACCAGAGCTCCGTGTGTGGTGCAGTATGTTACATGCTCCCGGGATGGCGAGGATGCTACAACTGATGACGAGATAGTGGATACGTGTCCCCCCCTTATGCACCTGGATCGCTACCCACCTGGATTGCACAGCGGTCCAACTGAGTACCGCATCCAACAACTTGCAGTGTATTGTACTCACTTCCCCTCCAGCCTAAAACGTGCTCTTATTAACATCTATTTCCGTCCTGTTAACATCACCCAGGAAACTATTCACAGATTATGACTATCACAGAGATCCCCTACTACAGAAGAGGTGGTTCCAAAGTCAAACATGGAAGCAATTGTGAATGCTCCTTAACCCACTACTAAAGAAAAGTTGCTTTACTTTGCTGGCATGTGTGAATATTACAGCAAATTTGAAGAACTTTCCCACTAAAATGGAACCCCTGAGGGAACTGCTGAGACGTAATGTTACATATGTGTGGTCGGACTGGCAACAGATAGTGTTTGAGAACATTACAAAAGAAATTGTGGAAGCTCCTACACTGAGACCATTCTGTATGAGGAAGGAATGCGTTATCGCGGTGAATGTGAGTATGTACGATGTGGGAGACGTTCTGTCTCAAAGGTGCGGTAAGGAGAGGAGTGGAATGTCGTATTTGCTTCCCCAACGGATTGAGATAGAGCGCCTGTATACTGTGATTGACAGAGAGCTGTTGGCTTGTGTTCGGGCTTTTGAACAGTTTAGAAACTATGTGTGGGGTGGTAAGTTCATATTGAGGATGGGTCATAAGCCCTTCATGAATATTTTACCTCCTGGAGGTGAATAGAATTCAACAGCACACATTGCCTGGCTCACCTCTAGATTACAAGAGTATAGTTTTAAAACGGAGTATGTTCCTTTAAAGAAGAATGTGACAGCTGATTTCCTGTCACAGTTGCCATGACCACAAGTTGATACAGGTGACACCGGAGATTGTGAGATGATTGCCACTGGTAAAGATGTAGTTACCAAGGAGTTTGAAGAGATTTCAGAGGATTTCTAGAAGGAATGTCAGGAATTAGATAGAATATGGCAAGCCACTAAGAAGTGTGTTTTGAGGGTGGCCCAAGAAGAGTGGTTATCCATTCTATAAGGTAGCAGAGGATTTAGAAATGGAGGGGGATTTTATTATTCAAGGGAGGGAAGTGTGTTCTTCCTGTAGAACTAACTGGGTTGTCTGCCAAGAAGAGTCTTGTGCATATTCATTTATGGTGGCTTGAGATTGATGGGATAATAGACCGAACACTGCGAGAATGTGAGGTGTGTGCTGGCACTGAGAAAATGTTAAAGGTCAGTACACCCCCACTCAAACGTAGTGAGAGGCCGAAGTTGCCATGGCAGAAGGTCACTTTTGACATATGCGGCCCGTCAATTTTCTTCCCATGGACACCCGGTTTCCGTTGGTGTTCATAGATTATCACTCTAAATGTTGAAGCTTCAAATTTGTGTTACAGGCTGCCACGGGTGTGGTGGTTGAATTTTTCAAAGCAGTGTTTAGCATCCATATCCATCTATTGATGTAAGGTCTATCTATCACAGGTGACCCGTATATTGTATAACTGAAACACTGCTCAAATATACCATCTAAATAGTCTGTACCTCGTGTAGCTTGATAAGTAGGCTACTTGAGTAGGGAGTTTTCGATATGTATAGCAGTCTTTGCCAATATTGTTTTCTTATAACTGTATTGAAGTTGTTTACTATAGGTGAACACAGTTCAACCAAATAAGGATGAATTTTTATTTGTCGTATATATCTTTCAGATTGTGTGTGTGGCTCCTGAAGAAGGCGTTCTTGTGAAAAAAAACGCCGAAACGCGCGTCGAAGAGGACTAATATTGTCCGCTACTGTTTTTCTTTTTTAAAAATTGATGGTGTCTTTCATTGTATTACATTGACTGTTTAAAATTGGTTATATGTTGCTTTTTACTTTTTATTACGTGTCAGAATTTTTATGTTTTTAACATATGTATATATACCTAACTAATAAAATACATTGTATTTCTATTTCATTGTATGCCTTATGCTTATCGTTCTCTCCCTGGTGATAATATATTTGATGGTTTTTTGCACATTGTCCTCTTTCCCTGTCAAACAAATTCTGTTGCTTTAACAGGGGGTCCTTGTTATTTACGCCAATTTTTAGCAGGGAAGGTTGTCCATCAGTGTTTGTCACTGACAATGGAGCCCAACTGATGAGTAGAGAGATGGAATCTTTTCTCAGGCATTGTAACATCAAACATGTAACAACTGCATTATATGAACCACATGAAAATGGTCAAGTGGAGAGATTCAACTGTTTGTTAAAAGGGTATGTGGCAGAGGCAGATTGTCAAGGAGGTGATTGGAAGTGTGTTTTAAGGGAAAGGTTATGGTTGAACCACATAACGCCTCACACTATTATGGAGAGGAGTCATTTCAAATTGTTAAAGGGTAGAGAGACTGCTTCAAGCATGTGTTCTTGGTGGTTTAAAGAGAAGTGTGGAGGAGTGGAGGAGCAATGTAAGGCGAAGGACATTGCAGAAAGAGTTAGAAGGAAACAGTGCATGTCTAAGGAATGGTACTATGCCAAGTGGAAGGTGAGGCCTCATGAGATTACGGTTGGCGATTGGGTGCGGGTACTTAAGCCTGGTTTTGTTAAAAAAGTTTTGTACAGATTTGGAAAGGCTATGAAGGTGCTCAAGGTATTTACTAATTGTGTGCTTTAGCCAAGACGGGAAAGTATTGAATGCGAAAAGAGTTGCTAAATATACTAGAACGGGTATGAATGGGAATGACAGAGGAGAAGATGAGGATACAAAGGGTGTGGATAATGGTTTTCAAGGAAGGTTCGACAGAAGGGGGACACAATATTACCGTTGTACCAATGGTAATGAGTGCCTTAGAGGATCTGACAGCTTGGAAGGGTTATCTGATTCAGTATCATCTAGAGCAGGGGTCTCCAAACCGGTCCTGGAGGGCCTGATCCATGCCAGATTTTTTGGATATCCCCATTGAGATACATGTAGTTATTTTAAAAATCTGAGATGGATCCGGCCCTCCAGGACCGGTTTGGAGACCCCTGATCTAGAGTCAAAGAAGCAGGCACCTGGTAAATTTGCTGAATTTGTCAAATAGGAAATGTATTAGTTTTTATCCACTGTATTGTGTTATTCCAGTTTGGTATTAATTTCTCCTTTTTATTTTGCATTTATGTTGGTTAGTTTAAGGTTCCTTTACTGCTTCTAGTAGTTTATGTTGTTGGTTTAGGGGGAAGATGTGTAATATTATTAGCATACATTTCTTGCACATGCTTTATTATGTTTTAATAGTGCATTCTGGATTCCGGGAGAATGTCAATCTTGGAATACCTGGATGCACTGAAGTTGGATTGAGAGCTGTCCTGTCTACAGGATGCACTGATGTGCTGCAGTGCATAAACTTCTGGATGAAACTTCGATTTGAATTTGCAACAGCTTGCAGCACTTATTGTACCACCCACTTAAGCTGCCCCTTAAAACATGTCCCAGGTCTCCCTGGCATGGCAGCCTGAATGTAGTTTTAAAGTGTTAATTCAACTATCAAAATAACCCCCTTACCAAGCCGAAATCCCTTTTGATTGCATATAAGTCACCCCTAAGATATGCCCTAGACAGGCTACAGGATATGGTGCATTGTAATTATAAGGTTAGACATGGACTTTTCAAGTTTTACATGGCCTGGTAGGGAAACACTCACACATTTGTTTTTCACTACTGTGAGGCCTACCTCTCTCTCAGAGGATAACATTGGGTTGTCTTATTCCATTTAATAAGGGATAAGTTTTCATTGGGAGCACGTTGGAAATTCATGTTTGTTATCTGAGAAATTGTAATTTAAAATCCTCTTTAACGGTAAAGTCAGATTTTAAGACACAATTTTGAAAATGCCACTATTAGAAAATTGCAGTTTTTCTATCCAATTTGGTACTTGCAGCCTATTCCTGGGTCACATGACTAGGTGAGGGTGGCATTTGGACTTTCCGTATTCCTGCCAGACAGCCACACACTAAAGTGATTATTTCTGCCTAGATAGACCATAACTGGGAGGATGGGATACAGGACAAACCTGGGCACACCTCTACTTACAAGTCAATAGGCTGTGTCCTGCTTTCACACAAACGATTTCACACCGGCCCATTGTGCCTACACCTAGGCTGGAGCCAGGGCAGGGGGAGTAGAAAACATCAAGCACTTCAAAACACCATCTCTAGAAACATCTCCCACTTCAAAGAAGGCACCAAGTATAAAATAGGACCAAAAGACCCACTCTTTAGATCACTTTCTAGACATGCAGAAGGATTTTCAGAGAACCACCTGCTGCTGTGGCCTGCTGTGTACTTTAGAAGACTGCTTTTCTGCACCTGGAAGGCTTGCCCTGCTTCTTAAGCCCTGCTCTACTTCTTGAACACAGGACTATCAGAGTGACTCCAAGGGCTAGGTGGCCGACCTTCTAATCAGAGTGATAGGGACAGAAAAGCTCTAACCATCTTGAACCAGCATCCGGGCCTGACCTGAGTGAGTCCTGACCCTCCAAGGGGTGCTTCTCTAGCCCTGTTTCCTTGGAAGGTGTGTTAAAGGTGCCCAGATAGCCAAAATCTAAAACCTGGGACTTAAAAAATGTTTGCCTAAAAAGTGCTCTGAGAACTAGGAGGAGACCGGGACCTACCTGCTCATCGATCTGATCAAGGTGCATCGCTGGACATTCATCTCCGCTGCAGCAATTCCTGTTCAGTGGTCCTTTACAGAAGGGGTATCAGGCCTCATGGAGCCCTCGCTGGCTACAGCTTGTAGATTTGTCCTGCTGGAGATTTTTCGGTTTCTAAAATAGAGACTAGATCCAAACGTAAAAACCTTGACTTCACTCAGCGGCTCCCCAAAGACTATGCCTCCTCGTTGCACCCCGCTGCACCTGACTGTCTCAGACATTTTCCCCCTAAAAGTTCTTCCAGATCCAAAGGTAAGCACCAACCGAGCACAGTCCACCTCATGCACTAACCCGCGCTACATCACAATCAGTCAAATTTTTCGACTTTAACCCAGTATCTTGCTAGCTAGATGTCTGTGTTTGGTGCTCTGATCTTTTAGGTGCTAGTTTTTATCTTAAAACTTTGAAAATTCATGACCCAAGTTCTACTGATTAAGGTTTTATCATTTTGGTGTCAAATTATTTATTAAAATTCACTTTATCTTTCTAAGTTGGATTGGGGTTTTTCTGTGTTGTGTTTTCACTTTATTGCTTTTTGTGTGCTGCATGAATACTTCACACCATTGCCTCTGAGTTTAGTCAGACTGCTTTTGTACCAAGCTACAGGAGTTTTAAGCACAGGTTAGTTTAGTGACTTTGGTAGTTCACCCTGATTGGAATTGTGGCTGTTGCTTGACAGGGGTGTTCACTACCCCCTACCCATAACCAGTAACCCAATTTCTCAGAGATTTCTAGGTCTGAACTGCACTTGGCCAAAGAGAACCTGAGAGAGCCCAACAGTCACGGCCAGTAAGAGGAGCTTGAGCTATGGGGTGCCTGATACTGTGCATTGCCTTAGGGTGCAGAAGAAGGACTACTTCCCCCTCAACATCCAAAAGAGGACCCAGAATGGAACCACTACTGAAGAACTGAAGCTGGGGTCCAACATGACAGAGCAGTGACCTGTTGAGGACTGGCCCAGTGGGGGGGGGGGGGGGGGGGGAATCCCCCTTCCCATTCCTCAAAGGATCTAGTTTCCACACCATACAGCCTTCAAAAGCAAGTGACATACATGCACCACTGATGTGGGGCAAGATTGATAAAAGGCTCCTTACGATTGCCTCGCTGCCCTACTGATAATATATATCTCCTGGCCTTGCTAATCTGCAGCATGTTAAGTCTCCTGCCAAAGAAGGCCTCACAGGAGGGGCTACTAGGCTTTTTGGACAAACCTAGACTTAAAACCAGAAATGCAACTAGGACCCTGGAGGTCTACTGGCAGAAACAACCATTAAGAGTCTGGCACTGCAATCACAAAATCTGAACTTTTGGACAGCCTTCGCTCTTTCAAATAGGAATCGAGGGAAGAATTGAAGAGCAAAGTAGAGAAAAGCTTAGTGGATCCACGCTCTAACCTGGTTCTACAATCAGTGAGGTACGACAACAAGTTGACTCGATGAGCGATAGAGTGATGGAAGTTGAAAGTAGAGTAAACTCACTGAAGTATGCCACAACAGACCACACGACACACAACAGTTGCTGGAAATGACATTCTCTCAATCATGGGTGTGGAATTTAATAAAATATCTACTTGTACACAGGACATGCTGCTTTATAAATCTACTTGTCCTGTAACAGAATCCACTTGTCCATTTGGTGCCATGTAATGTGGTGACAAATTAGGGCAGCAATCTCATTATATATAAGCTCCGATAATAGCCTCTGTTTTATTATTTGGCCACCTTTCCACAGATCTACATACTGGGGCTGAATGTATTGAAAATCAATAGTTTCCAGTGATCGGAAAGCCCTTTTGAGTCTATGCAAACCTACTAATTTGCATATTTTAGGGGGCTTCATAAGCTTGTTTCTAATATTTTCCCACACACAGAAAGGCTGGAAATTAACTCCTGACAAGGGCAGAAGTACTACTTCTTCTAGGGTTGGGGAAAAAAGTGTTTGACTGAAAATTGTACTTGTTACCGCTCAACAGATTTTCGCATGAGCAAATCTACACATGCAGATTTGCTCTTGCTAAAACGTAGTACACAAATATATTCTAAGAGTATGATTTCCTGACCTACTTCTGTAAATCCTTGTGGATTCATGAAAGCTGTAAATCTTAATTAATGCAAGGTCAGATAAAATGGGTGCACTTTTGTGACTTTCTTTAAGAACTGGGCCCCTATTTAGGTCTGGCAGTAACCAAGACCTTTTGTTTTTATTCAAATTCTGTCAATGTCTCTCTATTTACTGGCTGGCTTCACCGTGAATTACAGCATTCTGCGCTTTCAAAAAGAGTATATAGGCCTGCACCTATGCCTATTTACTTTGCCAATGCTTGTTTATTTTCATGTTTTCTGTTATTTTGTTGAAACTGGTTATGGTGATTTTCCATTAGGAATATTTTTGGAAATGCCAGTATGCACCATCACATTTTACTAAATGATGCTTCAAAGAAATGGTACCTAAAATTTCACAGTAGTTTAGCAAAACATTTTATTCCTAGTTGCATTTTTGTTTATGTACATTTTATTTTGAAAGCAAAGAATTGATGTTGCTTTCAAGCGTTTGCATATATTTGCATCTAATCAGAGAGCATCTGGGAAGCATTATATGAAGCCTCATATTGTTAAACTTTTCAAGTGTATACATTTTTATACTGAAACACTGTCAGTAGCGCAGTTTGAATTTACAACATTTCCTTAGAGCGCCTACCCTAATATTTAGGGGCTAGATGTAGGTAGGAACGATTTACCGAATTTAAATGACCGAATTTTACCGATTCGGTAATTTAAAATCGGTAAATCAATGGGTCCGACATGTAGGTATTCCAGATGTGCTGGAATACCGACTCGGATGAATTCGGTATTTACCGAATCGGTAAATACCGAATCGGTAATGCCCATTCATTCCTATGGGCTTTGAAGCCCATAGGAATGAATGGGCATTACCGATTCGGTATTTACCGAATCGGTAAATACCGAATTTCACAAGGGTGCAGGGGGTGTCACTTTGACACCCTCTGGCACCCCCAAAACAGGCACGGGTGCCATGTGGCAGGCATACCTGCCCTAAGGGCAGGTCTGCCTGTCACATGGCATAGGTGTGCATGCACACATGTGCATGCACACCGGAATCGGTATTTTACCATCAAATTGGATTTGATGGTAAAACACCGATTCGTTAAGGCTCCTGGGACTCTGAAGAGTCCCACCTACATATGGGTGGCTCCGAATCGGTAAATTTACCGATTTTTTATTTTATCGAATCGGTAAAATTACCGATTCGGTAAAATAATGAACCCTACATGCCATTCACCTGTTTACCGATCGGTAACGGCTGAAAATACCGATTTTCGGCCGTTACCGACCGACCTACATCGAGCCCAAAGTCTTTATATTAATGAACAATAATACAAATCTGAACAGCAAGATCATATGAACACAAAAATTACCTTAACTATAGATAATGCCCTTCCACCATCAATAATGTGGCACTGTAATCTGGCAGCCAAAATGTTTGCGCTGCAGAGGGTTGAGCCTACTTGTCCCAAGGACAAATTAAACATGAAAACTTGTTGTCCTTGACCCAAAACAATATGTCATGGGCGTCTGGCTATAAGAATTCCACAACCATGCAGAAGCCACAAAGAAAATAAAGAAATCTGAGAACTGAGCTAGAAAGTAAACCTATGCATTAGGTGCCTGAAAATGGGGGCAGAGGGACCAGATTTAGAGGTGTTTGTCGTTGGCATGATCCTGACTCTTCTAGAGTAGGATTGCCTGAGCTTCCATTTTGCTAGGGCTCACAGGGAGGGCCCCAACTGATCAAAACACTTCTTGAAGTCCGTAGATATCGGAGTTGAATTTCACTACTTCTCTGAAAAAGAGGAAGTTCTGATGGCCTCTAGGAAATAAGTAACCCTAAAAATAAGTCTGATACTGAAACACTGTCAGTAGCGCAGTTTGAATTTACAACATTTCCTTAGAGCGCCTACCCTAATAATTAGGGGCTAGATGTAGGTAGGAACGATTTACCAAATTTAAATTACCGAATTTTACCAATTCAGTAATTTAAAATCGGTAAATCAATGGGTCCGACATGTAGGTATTCCAGATGTGCTGGAATACCGAATCGGATGAATTCGGTATTTACCGAATCGGTAAATACCGAATCGGTAATGCCCATTCATTCCTATGGGCTTTGAAGCCCATAGGAATGAATGGGCATTACCAATTCGGTATTTACCGAATCGGTAAATACCGAATTTCACAAGGGTGCAGGGGGTGTCACTTTGACACCCTCTGGCACCCCCAAAACAGGCACGGGTGCCATGTGGCAGGCATACCTGCCCTAAGGGCAGGTCTGCCTGTCACATGGCATAGGTGTGCATGCACACATGTGCATGCACACCGGAATCGGTATTTTACCATCAAATTGGATTTGATGGTAAAACACCGATTCGTTAAGGCTCCTGGGACTCTGAAGAGTCCCACCTACATATGGGTGGCTCCGAATCGGTAAATTTACCGATTTTTTATTTTATCGAATCAGTAAAATTACCGATTCGGTAAAATAATGAACCCTACATGCCATTCACCTGTTTACCGATCGGTAACGGCTGAAAATACCGATTTTCGGCCGTTACCGACCGACCTACATCGAGCCCAAAGTCTTTATATTAATGAACAATAATACAAATCTGAACAGCAAGATCATATGAACACAAAAATTACCTTAACTATAGATAATGCCCTTCCACCATCAATAATGTGGCACTGTAATCTGGCAGCCAAAATGTTTGCGCTGCAGAGGGTTGAGCCTACTTGTCCCAAGGACAAATTAAACATGAAAACTTGTTGTCCTTGACCCACAACAATATGTCATGGGCGTCTGGCTATAAGAATTCCACAACCATGCAGAAGCCACAAAGAAAATAAAGAAATCTGAGAACTGAGCTAGAAAGTAAACCTATGCATTAGGTGCCTGAAAATGGGGGCAGAGGGACCAGATTTAGAGGTGTTTGTCGTTGGCATGATCCTGACTCTTCTAGAGTAGGATTGCCTGAGCTTCCATTTTGCTAGGGCTCACAGGGAGGGCCCCAACTGATCAAAACACTTCTTGAAGTCCGTAGATATCGGAGTTGAATTTCACTACTTCTCTGAAAAAGAGGAAGTTCTGATGGCCTCTAGGAAATAAGTAACCCTAAAAATAAGTCTGATACTGAAACACTGTCAGTAGCGCAGTTTGAATTTACAACATTTCCTTAGAGCGCCTACCCTAATAATTAGGGGCTAGATGTAGGTAGGAACGATTTACCAAATTTAAATTACCGAATTTTACCGATTCAGTAATTTAAAATCGGTAAATCAATGGGTCCGACATGTAGGTATTCCAGATGTGCTGGAATACCGAATCGGATGAATTCGGTATTTACCGAATCGGTAAATACCGAATCGGTAATGCCCATTCATTCCTATGGGATTTGAAGCCCATAGGAATGAATGGGCATTACCGATTCGGTATTTACCGAATCGGTAAATACCGAATTTCACAAGGGTGCAGGGGGTGTCACTTTGACACCCTCTGGCACCCCCAAAACAGGCACGGGTGCCATGTGGCAGGCATACCTGCCCTAAGGGCTGGTCTGCATGTCACATGGCATAGGTGTGCATGCACACATGTGCATGCACACCGGAATCGGTATTTTACCATCAAATTGGATTTGATGGTAAAATACCGATTCGTTAAGGCTCCTGGGACTCTGAAGAGTCCCACCTACATATGGGTGGCTCCGAATCGGTAAATTTACCGATTTTTTATTTTATCGAATCGGTAAAATTACCGATTCGGTAATTTTACCGATTCGGTAAAATAATGCCCCCTACATGCCATTCACCTGTTTACCGATCGGTAACGGCTGAAAATACCGATTTTCGGCCGTTACCGACCGACCTACATCGAGCCCAAAGTCTTTATATTAATGAACAATAATACAAATCTGAACAGCAAGATCATATGAACACAAAAATTACCTTAACTATAGATAATGCCCTTCCACCATCAATAATGTGGCACTGTAATCTGGCAGCCAAAATGTTTGCGCTGCAGAGGGTTGAGCCTACTTGTCCCAAGGACAAATTAAACATGAAAACTTGTTGTCCTTGACCCAAAACAATATGTCATGGGCGTCTGGCTATAAGAATTCCACAACCATGCAGAAGCCACAAAGAAAATAAAGAAATCTGAGAACTGAGCTAGAAAGTAAACCTATGCATTAGGTGCCTGAAAATGGGGGCAGAGGGACCAGATTTAGAGGTGTTTGTCGTTGGCATGATCCTGACTCTTCTAGAGTAGGATTGCCTGAGCTTCCATTTTGCTAGGGCTCACAGGGAGGGCCCCAACTGATCAAAACACTTCTTGAAGTCCGTAGATATCGGAGTTGAATTTCACTACTTCTCTGAAAAAGAGGAAGTTCTGATGGCCTCTAGGAAATAAGTAACCCTAAAAATAAGTCTGATCTGAAGGCCTATAATGGAGAAGAAGCTCAGAGATAGAAAATCTGTAATAGTTTGAAAAGCTGTATCCGTTTGGCATTACTTTTGAATTTGGGGAGGAGCAACGCCATTGCACAGAAAGGTCAGAGGCAGCAACAGTTCTGAAGATGGACCTCTTAAAGGGCCAGAGCTGAGAGAAAAGCTCTAACCAGGGAAACACCAAATCTCTTACAAATAAGTCTGGACAGAACTGACCCACGTTGAGACACCAGAAGGTTAACAATAAGACTATGAAGGACAATGATCATCAGTAACTCACAGTGACAGAGTGCTCTGGAGACTAGACATCTAGATATTTAGAATGCCACTCTCTGTGAAATGTAGGAGAAACAATGTCTTCTAAAATAAAGGCTTACTGACGTTGGAGCTCAAAACATCTTTCAGGAAAAACACCCAGAGAGCGCCAAAAACAGAGGACTAACAAAGCCTCACATTATAATAGGAAGATGTTGCAAGAGAGTTTAAGCTGCTTTTGGTCAGCCTGCTGGAAGCAGAATATTGATGGAGTAGGGCTGTGAGTGAGAATTGGGGTGTGCCCTACCCCTTTGATTTAGATCCTACAGGAGACAGCAGAAAGAGTCTAGCAAGATCAAATTGTAATTCACACTGGGTACACAGTGATGTTGTGCGCAACAGATTAGTTGTTATGGCAGTGCTTCTGTGCTAAATGGGTAGTTGGGGGAAGTTTGGTGCAGGGGGCGTCACTTACAGTCAATGTTGGGTCACGTAATAACTCAAGGGGTCATCCAACAGTCAAGGATGCAGAAACTTGTGCACCACCCTAGGAAGTGTACATGGAGTAAATTATATCACTTGATACCAAGTGGAGAAGTGTGGCTCACCGGTTAGAGGCGGCAGACCCAGAAGCAGAGGTTGGCCCGGGACCAGGGTTCAATTCCCGACGCGGCAGGGTACGGAACCAATGTCAGCAGGCTCGATAAATCTCGCCTCGGTGCCTACCTAACCATGGGTCCCACGCTGCAACTCTGGGCAATAGCTTGCTTAATCTCCACAACGGCCCCCTCGATGCCGGGGATGCCTGGCTTCTCCTTGGGGTTGCCCAATAGGGACCATCTCACAGGGAAAGCCAGGACGGGTTCCCCAGCGGTACACAGCGCCGAGAAACACTGGGGTGCATGTGCGCTCTACAAATTCATACTAACATAACATAACAATAACGCAATTAAAAGAGGGTCAACAAGGATGCATGTGTGGGGCACCAGGCCCAACATATTGTGTCTTCAGGGGAGACACGTAAGGGGGAAACACCAATTGACGATAAAACACAGGTTATGCCAGCAGGCTGATTCTCCTCAGCTAAGATTAAATACAGTAGGATAGCAATTTAGGCTACATGAAATCTTGCATGTGGTTATTGACATTAAAACTAACAGGGTACATAACTGGGTCGATGTGTACCATGTGGGGCAATCCAATAACATTAGCCATGGTTGTTCTCCTCGAATGTAGCGCAGGACTATTTCTGAGGCTGTTATTTGACACACTAATCGTATTGGCAAAAGAAAAGGTTATCATCACTGAGGATGAGGATGTCATCTAGCCTGGGATTTCCAAATTGACAGGTCCTTCGGGGTTGGGAACGTTTTCTAAAAAACTAAAATTGGTGGTGTCTGATATAGGACTCAAAGATGCATGAAGAGAATTACACACAGTTGATCACACATATACCTTCTACTTAAATGTATACTGTATATATTTATAGATATATTATATTTTGGTGAGCAACGCATTATGCCCAAGGTTAAGACAATTAATATAGGCCACATCTCTGTGTCTGGCCATGCTGCAGTCTCTATAGAGCTACAAATGCAGTTTAGACTGGTTTTAGGCCCCGTAGCCTCTCTTCTGAAGGATCCAGTGTTTATGGAGGAAATAGATCAACAAATAGAATACTCACTCTTAAATGAGGGGCCCAACATCTCATGTTGGAAACTATGGGAAGCGTTCAATGCAGTGATTCCTGGGAAGTGTCTTGCGGATTGTCCCACTTGAAGTGACTTAGTGCTTTGCAAGTGCAGAAACTAGAGACGGAACTAAAACAGAGGGAGATGGACTATACATCTCACGCCGCTATACAGGTACAACGTAATCCAAAGGCAATTTGAGGTCAGCTGAGGTTAATTTATGCACACTGAACAAAATGATCCGCTCTGGTGTTTGGCGACACAGTTGACACCCTTCAGCAAGAGTTACAAGGCACAGTTTCCTTTATCTCATGCACCATAATTCCACCCTCCTTACTTCCTCTCCACCAACTTAGTGCCTTTCCTGCTTACCAGTTGTGATGTTTATCTGTACAGCTCGAGTATCAAACAAACTGGCACCGCTAGGTCGTCCTAATCCTCAACAGAAATACACTTTCTTACTATTCATGCTTGCCCACCAACTGTTTCACTGCCCAACTACGCTGAGCAATAACAGTCACTTGAGGATGCATTGGAACAGTGTTGAGTGGCCTGGGGGGTGTGGCTTGCTAGGGGTGTTACTATTGCCTACATGAAATACTTTCCCTTTGTACTCTTGAATTGGGAGCCCTGCTGTATCTGAATTGCTTTGTGCTGATTTCAAACTGTTTAAAAAAAATTAAATCAGTAAAAATCACAGATAAGGAGGAGAAACTGGAGGAAGTTAGAAGATTTTATATATCTATATCTATTCCAGAGAATCTTTTTCTCAGACAGAATAACATCAATAAGTTCTAGAAGTAGGCCTCCGTCATCATAGCATTGAATATATAGAAGAATTGGGCACATTCATCAATGCTGAGAAAGATAAGCTCACTATAATGTCCCTGAAAACAAATAATGCACAACGTCAGATTGGCTTTACAATGGTTTTATAAAGCAAGTGCTACCAATTTAACTCCTAAATTGGTAAATATATTCAACCACCATGCTAACATGAAAAGGGTCATAAAACTAATGAGTGAGGCTTTTATCACAGTAAGTCCTAAATGGGTATTGCACACCATACAATCCAGCTACACTCTTTACCATGGATGCAAAACTATACACAGAAACGTTGGCCTCAATAATGAACAATCTCTTGCTGTCTCTGTTCCATCCTGAAAAGTTTGTCCTTTGTGAAAAATGAGGAGGCGCATGATAATATGCAAAGGGTAACAACCTTGTTGAAAAGGTTGGTGAGGGTTAAGGGACAAAACCTCTGGCTGTTTTTTCAGTGAACACAGAGAAAGCATTTGACTGGGCAGATTTGCACATTGTGTCACTGGTCTTGGATAAAAATGGTTTTTGGCCCAAAATAAAGAGACATGGTCTTGGCTAACTACATGTGGCCTACAACTGTGGTAACATTGAACGGACAACTCTCACAATCTTTTGGCCTCTATGGAGGAACAAATCAGGGATGCGCCTTATCTCTCTTGCAATTCGCTTTTGTCATTGAATCCCTGGCATATAAAATCAGGAAGACCCTGAAGATCACTGGAATTCAGTTTGGGGCTGATGAGCCCAAGAGTAGCTTATTAGGGCAACGACGGCTTGCTGTCAATAAGCTAACCAACGTCTTCTCGTCCAGAGGTTATCGATCAGCCTCCATGAGCAAAAAGGTCTCTAATATAAAATAAACTTTGATAAATCCAAGATATTGAAAGTAATCCTTTCTCCAGAGATAGTGATCTATTTAAAAGAGGTGTATCTCATTCACTGGGCTTAAGGACACGTAAAGTACCTTGGCTTCAAGATTATACCCAAGATCTCAGACGTGTTTAAAGCAAATTATCAGTCATTTCTAGCCAACATCAAAAAAGACCTGACTGAATGGTTTAAATGGCTTATTTCTTGGGAAAGGAAGATAAAGGGTTTTTAAAAATGTCTTACAACGTGTACTTTACTTGTTCCAGGTTTTGTCTATCTATATAAAGAGAGCATTACAACATCAGATACAGAAATTCTGATATGATTTTATTTGGGACAAAGCTCAATAATATCTTTCACAAAAGTAGTTATTTCAACCCAGGAAAAAGAGGAGGCAAGGATCTACTGAATTTTGTCTTATATTATGCGGCAACTGCAAATGTTAGAACAATAAGGATTATCATATACTTTTAATTATTTTTCTCAATTACTCAATAAAGGTTTGTTAGACAAAGATTGTTGGAAAGTAAATTTGAACTAGCTCATTTTAGAATTGGATCAGCTTGTACAGATTCAGTGAGGAAAGGTTAAAGGTGTTAATTGGTCAATGGAGTTGAGAACGGTTTGAATTTGAATTTTGGTGAATGAATTTCAGGATTTTACGGGAAGGGAGTGGGAGCGGTCTCTTATTATCAGAACTGTATCGATCGGGTCTGTGGATTTACAGTAAAGAGGCTGGTTGAATCAAGAGGGGTCTTTGGATATAGTTTGTGCTTACATTTTACTGATCTTTTGCACCATATTGTTCGACTTTAAATGCCCTTATGTGGCATTGACGGCTACTTTGGATTTTGGATCATATGTTCTCTTTGGGTCAATTAGATATGGTTGTTTCAAAAGAAAACCTCTGCTTTATTTTCTGTGTTTGACGTGTTCTGATTTTTTTATATATATTTTAGATACTATTGTCAGGTCCAGTCTACTGTTTTGAAGTAAATTGTGAATGAGATCTGAAATATTGGATACCATGGGCACATTTGTGAAATCAAGTACATGATTTTAGGATGTTAAAATTTAGTGATGGTTGAGTAACACTTGTGATGTCTGAGAGATTTACATGGGCACAAATTGACAGCAATGCTAGTTACGTTATGCCAAGGGCATCTGTACATTGTAAATTTCCAAACTGATGTAACATAACAGTTTCATTTCACCTTGGAGTGGAATAAATGTTGTATTCCCCTTACATACAATACCCCAATTATAAAATGCCACCGTTGAGTAGTGGTATTCTGGAGGTCTCCTGTCTAGGGTTAATAACCCCGACAGGGATGTTGATTTTTGATGTGTGATCTTTGATAAATGAATGTACATATAAGATATAACATATGTATGAAAAATCTCTTGCCTTTGGGATAGGTTTGGAATTCCAGAAGAAGGTAATCCTCAATGGTAGAGTAAATACTAGCAAAATAATTATTTCAAGTGAACAATGTATAAAAGACTACTTTTGAGATAGAATATACAAATGATGAGCCTAAAAAAAGATGGACATGGGAAAACTTGGAATAATAACGTGAAAAATGGGATAAAAACTTTGACTACACATCGTTGTAAGATCTGTAGGTGAGTTACATGACAACCAATACAATGTTTGAAAAAAAGAGCAGAGGCCCAGCTGAATGTGCTTATTTTCTCACTGGGATAGCAAATGAACTGAAACAATGCAGGTCTATCAAAAGAAACCATGTGAAAACATGTGATCCCATTGAAATGGTCTGACAAGTCGATACGATATTTGGGATTAGATTGGACTCCCTTGCTTACAACCTGGCATTTAGTCCACTGGCCTAGATATAGAGGCGCTATTCAGGAAGAGTTGCGCAGGTAACAAGGCCTCCCTCTTGCATGGTTGGGAAGTATTAACACTGTTAAAATGTCACTTCACCCAAAGATACTTTACTTATTTCAATCCCTTCCCACCCCTATACCGCAAATTGACATCCTGTTTCTTCAATGGGACTTTACCAATTTTATTTGGGGAAAGTCCCGTCCACGCTTTTCCAATAAGATTTTGATGTTGCTGCGGGATATATCTGAATGGGTAGTTCGCAAGAGCGAAAACCATTGGTTCCATATGGACCAGGCGGTTTCCTGAAGACCCTCGTGGGACCTAGTTTGGCTCCCTCGCTGGGCCCATCCCCGTAGCGCTTACATAGCCACCTCCACAAAACGCTCCAAGAAATATGAGATAAACTGGCGGTCTCTCGGGGCCTGACCTCATTCCCTTCTAACACACCCATAGCCCTGCAGTCCCAAATTCTCTCTGCTCTGCAACCTCAATCATTTACTGCATGGACAGACGGCGAGTTTCGTATAATTCAAGACCTATTCCAGGGCGATACATTTCTTACCTTTGATCAATGCAAAAAAAAATTCACCTTACTGAGGGGGCTTGGATGCAATATTATCAAATTAGACACTGGCTACTCTACCATTCCTATGTCCAAGGTGCAACTAGGCAACTCGCTGCCTTTGAGTTCTTAGTCCGCAAATTTGAGGGCTCAAATGGCCTAATTTCTCACACCTACACCGTTTTATGGCACTCGCAGCGACCCTCTGCCAACACATATCAAACACAATGGAATTTGGACCTGGCCGAAGATATCTCCCCAGAGAGCTGGGATTGGCTATGGCAAGACATCCCGAAAATATACCATAGCACCCCACAACATGAATCGGCATAAAAGCTCACAACGCTATGGTACTTTACCCCAACCCTTATACAAAAGATGGTACCAAACTTTCACCCGATATGCTGGAGATGCCAGATGCCTAGTCTAACAATATTATGGAAAGAGGTTCTCCGCCACATCAAGGATACAGTGGGCTTCCTTATTCCTTCCTCTCCGATTGTTACTGTTAGGCATTAGACCCTGGAAATTGACTGCTAAGACATACATGGACTGGTGTTTGATATTACAAATGTTAGGAGCTGTTAGGCAGTCCACAGCCCTATTTTGGAAGAAATCTTACCTCCCCTGTAGCCACATGGTTTCTCCGCCTATGGCATGTTCTAGCCCTAGAAATACTTTTGGCACGTATCAATCACACTGATGCCAACTTCACTCGCACCTGGCAACCACTCATAAACTATTTCTCCAGATTGAGCATTCTCGCTTGGTTCCCCCTTGACTACAAGCATTACAACTCTTTGGTGACCCTCTTGAGACCTACTTTAGGGGTCGACAGTCGGTATCTTCAGTGATGTCGAACTAATAGAAGCCTTCCCTCTCCCACCCCTAAGCAGCCCCAACCCCACACCCACGATCAAGGCATGTTCAGCGCATCATTCCTTCCCTGATCCCCCCAACCGGAAGTTTGTTTATCCCCTTATTTGTTAGAAGTTTGAAATATACCCCTACTATGCTTCAGACCTGATTATAAGTAAATTTAGAGGAACATTCATGTGTACATTATCACATAAACTTAGCTGGACATTAACCATCCAACTACTTTGTTAGCGATGGACCCACATATATCTCTTGCATTGCTGTGCATTGCACTGTGGCCTCCTTAACAGGAGCAGTGTATTAAGATATTCTCTGCTAGGGACGCAACACATTACTACCCTTCTCTTTTCAGTTTTACCCCCTCTTTTAGATTTGGGTTTGTATTAAAATATATTGGCTGTGTCTTACAAGACTTTATTGATGTATTACGCTATTTGTGATGGACCTGTGTCTTAACATTTTGTTTTGTGAAATGGCTGGATATCTCCTAGCTTTTTGAATTCCCTGGTCTTCAATATATTCAATAAACACATTTGAATTAAAAAAAAATTAAAACATGTGGAGACAGCAAAGAGCTAACCATCAGAAACACCCCCAATAATGAGGCGGCATATTGGCAGAAACGGTGGCTCGGAGACCCTAAAACCACAAGATACAAGTGCTCAAAAGAGCTCTCGTCAAATGAGCAAAAGGCACCACTTAAGGCCACTTTGCAATAGAGCCTTGCCCGCCAAAACAGAGGCAGCACCAAAGTACAATTCCTCAAACAAGGCTTACCAGCCAACTAATTCATGAGTCATCGCTGAGGACTGCTCCTTAAAAGACATCTCAGCAACCAATATGAGATGGCATGGATTATCAGATCTCAAAAGCGACGTCAGGCACAATGAGGAGCTGGTTCTAGAGATCTTCAAGCAAGAAACTTATTGATACGATGAGGAACCATCAGCAAGAACCATGTTTTAAGAGAGTCCTCATCTCCCACTTATGAGCCTCCACTGAAAAATGTCCTCCAAAAGGCCCCATCAGCATGGGAAGCTACGTCAGAAGGCTATCCTGCAAGAGATCTTAAAGCTACAGAGAGTAAGCAGTGCGTGACAAAGACAATAAAACATGAGGAGCCACTGATGAGAAGTGCTGTGCAAAAAGACTCCTTCCCACAACAATGAGGTCAAATAAAGAGTGATCCATGGAGTTAAAAAATCTGTACATGTAGAAAATTATAAGGATGGCCTACGAGGTAGTGTCTTACAGTCAAAACAGCATACTGCAAAGATGTGCATTTAGGGGTGATAAATCTGGAACAGGTGTACACGATATGAAGGCAAGGGCTGAGGGGCTATTACTGGTCAGCAAACAGGAGAGGATATATGGGTTATATCAAAATAACTAAATTAGATAAACAACGTAAAGGCCAAATACAGAGCTACAGAAATACAAGGTGCACAAGTGCAATATAATCTACAACAGAAGGTCTTGTGGCTGCTGCCACTGTCAGGAGCAGAATGCATGGGGGGAAATTTGGAATCTGGAGCAGTATTTCCAATTCGGGGAGGTAGATTTGGGGTACTAATTTCAGTTCTACAGACTACTACCGGAGTACTACTTTCAGTAATGGCGGTAGTTTCTCGAAGGATCAGGTTAGACTGGAGCCGACACATACAGAGATACAAGTCAATGTCCACATTTGTGCAGCAACTGAACACAGAAAAAGGGCTGCATTTCTCATCACAAATGGACAACTAGAGCCAGAAATCACGATTTCAGACTAAATGGTGCAGGAGCTAAGTAGTATCATGAGAAAACAATGTAGACATTTTCAAATACTCTGGAACAAATATAGGGGAGCAGCTGTACGTAGAAGGCTGGTTAAACCTGAAAACCGTGTTGGGTCTGTCCTAAGAGTACACTTACTGGCCACATATAAGAGCCGACAGCCATTACTGTCTATTACATTTTCCATGAATCAACACTTTTTATACAGAATATCGAAAACGGTTTATGTTGGAAACACACTCAATTCAATGCCCAGTCCGTTTGCGTTTCAACATGCGACAATGTTACAATGAAATAGAGGCACATCCCTCGTAATAAGGCAGTCATTCAATCTTAAACTCCTACAGAAAATTCTCAGAAACTGTATTGTTAACCAACATGCGGCCTTACCATCAAGTTACTGTGTATAAATCTTCCTTTTCAAGTGCGAGATTTCCGACTTTTGTCTTTCGATACGAGAAGACAAGCGGAGGCCTATTCGCCTGCCATGAGCTAACCCAGGCCTGAAGAGAATGGGCAATGCTCTTAGTGCTGGAGCCGAACCCCGCGGGCTCACTCTGCTGACTCGCACCGGAATGTAATCAGATGCAGAAACCCACATCACACACCCCGCTCTTCACACAATGACCCCGCGTGGCTATCTTCGACACTGCAATGACTCTGTTCATGATAGCAGCTGCCGGTGACGCAGACGCGAGCCTTCCACAAGACTGTACACTGCGCAGCATAAATCCAAGAGATGACGCGCCCCGGGGCGCACTCGCGCATGCAGCCATACAGGGGAGGCATGGCGCGCGGCAATTTAAACATTAAGAACGAGTATACACGCGACCAAAAAAGAAAAGGCCACAAAGAGACAAGGAACATCCCGAAAAGAAGAAAATAGCCCCAGAATGTAAGGGTAACTCTGTCAGAAGGCACAATATCATAACATGATAATGTAGTGTACTCACTCAGAAACAAAAATAAATAAATTCGAAGCCAGAGACCAGATAGAGGTCATTAACGAAAAACATGTGCCCATGGCTACGAAGTTACAATCTTGCCGTGTAAATCAGGTGTCCCAGTCCCATACAGAAATCCATGCTTTTGGCCTACTGCTCAGAGGGAGCCACGATATCTTATTTCCCTATGATCATACCTAACCAAAGCAATGCCCTCTGATACCTATTACCCTCTAAGCCGTTGTTATTAAGAAGGAGAATAAATGTGGTGTCTCTAGGTATGCTCCAGCCCAGCACTTCGTCTAAGCTTCTCAGCGCCCTGATCCAGGGGTGTGAAAGTCGGAGGCAGTGCCAGAACACATGGGGCAACTCCCCATGTTGGTCATCACACCACAAGCAGCTCCCCGCAGCAATCAGTCCCATGCAGTGCAATCTCGCTCTAGTGAGATACCAACGGTGAAGCAGCTTAAATTATATCAATCAAAATTGGGAGTCTATTACCACCTCTCTAGGGGCCGCCACCGCCTCCCACCAATCCTCATCGCCCAACGGTCCAATGTCCCCCTCCGATGCCATCCTCACCACAGCCATCCGGTCTTTGATGTTTGTGAGAAACATTTGCGCTTCCAGTGGGGACTAATCAGGGAAGGGTGTGCGGCAGAGCTGGAAGTTTAGAAAGAACTGCATGCTGTTCATGTCATATTCTGTATGCAAGTTCTGAGAGGGTTTTAGCACCCCGTTGTGCATCACATCACCTAATTTAGAGATGCCAATGGCGTTCCAAGCAAAGAAACTCTTGCACCTCTGATGTGACTTTCGTAGTGGGCTTTCTTTCCTACAGTGCTCTGATCGTTCCCATCCACACTTTTGGACAGTGTTGGTGACTCACTGGTTCAGCACTCTAGTGTCCTAACTTAAACCTCCCTCTTTTCGGTTTAAAAAAATAGAAAAGTGGTTCAGGAAGGGCTCTAACCTTGATGGAGATCGTATTTTGGAAATGGATCTGAGAGAATTCACTAGTGTGTTGAGCTATATACCATTTGGTAAAAAATAAAAACTATAAAATGTAAATTTCCCCAAAGAGAGCAGGTACCGGAAGAGGATGAGCAGGGAGCAGGGAGTGAGAGCGGAGAGAGGAGCGCGGCGCGACGGTATAAGGCAGCTGCAGAGCCGCCGAAGGGTCGCCGAAAGAACTGTAAGAACTGCAAGAGCCGAAAAGCCGCAGCCAAGGCGGAGAGAGCATCGGCTTCAGTGCAGATACTGCCGCTGTCCACTGTTCTCCGCTGTTCCCCGCCGGCGTCAGGATCAGCTGCTTCAAGGGAGGTGAGGTGAGGCTGCTGCAGAGACGTGACATGAGCGCGGCTGCCGATAGAGGCAGCCGCTAAGTAAGAGCCCGGGGGGTTTGACCTAGGCGGGTCTGACTAGGTCCGACTTTGCCTGCAGGCTCCCCCCCCCCCCCCCCCGAGTGCTCCGCTCACAGCCTGCTCACAACCAGCTGTTTCCACGGGGTATCTCCCTCAGCCTTCCCTCACAGCCTTCCCACAGTCTTCTCACAGCCTCCCTTACAGCCTTCCCACAGCCTTCTCACAGCCCCCCTTACAGCCCTCCCTTATCAGCTTATCAGCCATCGCGGGGGGCCATTGCTACAAATTACCCCCCCCATCTAACTTCATCCGGCAGAGGAGTAAACAAGCTAGCAAGGAGTGAGGAGCAAGGAGGGGAGCAGCGGCTGCTTGCCATCTTTATCTCTCATTGGCGGCTTCCCGGGGCGGCGGTCCATTATCATCAACTATCGCCATGAGGTCAGAAAAAGTCAGGGGGGCCCCGGAGTCAAAACCAAAGCCCACAGCAAAATTGAATGAAATATCAGGAAATGGGAAAGGGCACAAGAAAACGAAAACGAGTGTAAATCCTGCCATCGGTACAAAGCTGAACCTCTCGACATCAGAGCAGACATTGGGACCGAACCAAAATTCAATGGAGCAGGGACTAACAACGGCTCTGATATCAGAGTCTGTAGCAAGTGCGCCACAAACTATTAAAAAGCTCTACCAGCCCAAAATATACACAAAGTTTGAATTTTTAAAGGACGCGGGTTCAGCCATCTTTTCGAGCAACAGCCACCTGCATGGTCTGCAAACACCACTACTTCCCGCTGTCTTGAGCCCAGCATGTCCGCCACCATCCGTGCATGTACCTACAAGCCCTTTCTCCTTGGGAAATCACCCGTTAGACCCTATGCAAGGTAGCATCTCAAAGCACTGGAATATAAGTATTCCCTTGGAGACCCTAGCACAAGCGCAAGTAGAGAGACATTTTACTCTGCTGTTGTTTTTAATCAGAATCAGAACTCATTACTTGGTTATCCAGACGGCACGGCCCCATGTAACCTGGAAAACGCGTTACCAACCCTATTGGACGATCTCAATGTTAACGCGAATGAGATACCACTTCAGCACAAAAAACAGCTGACAGAACAGACATTTGCCCAACTGATAGGGCTTCTGGGGCAGGACTACAGACACAAGCGACGCTTTCAATCAAGGAAGCATCACTCAGCCCGGCGCTGGATTTACAATCTACGAGCCAAACCCATAGCACTCCTATCAAGTCTTACCTAATGGCTGGATGCGCTCCACCACCCACAGATCAGGGAACCTACGACCAAGTAACAAACTCCCCTGGCAGGGAGGCAGCCAGTCCACACGACCTTAGCCGCAAAGCAGAAGGCGGGGCAATAATGTCTTATCTCAATACACAAGAATGGGAAGATATGTTAGCAACCTATACACCAGATCACAAAGAGCCCCACGCCCTTGTTCCACCCTTGGCAGCCAAAAACACAAACAAGTACGCTAACATCTCCAAGGAGAACGAGCGGGGGAAAGAACAAAATACCGGAACTTGGGATTCACTGCTAAATACAATTCAGCTAGCAGTAGATGCACTGCAATACCAATCTGATAAAATGGAGCTTCAACTCACTCTTCTTAACACACTGGCAGTTTTTACAGCTGGCATCGACGACAAGTTAGGCAACTTAAACAACTTAATAGTGAGAGCACAAACAAACATCTACCCAAGCTGCAATTGTAGCCAGGCACTAGATAAAGTAGCCACATTGCGGTCCATGCTAACTGACCTAATAGGAGACCTAAGGAATCTACACAGAGGAAATGCAACTGCAGAAAAAAGGGCCTTACTAAACCTGAAGAAGGAGCATTCAGGAATGAGGAGTCATCCGGAAACAAAGCAGAGCAAATTGTCGATCATACTCCCGCACACGAAGAAACAATCCAGACGGGACAGGAACTCCCAAAGAAACTAAACGCCAAACAACGGCGTCAACAAAGAAGGATAGGGTGGAAGCAAAAAACTGAAACTGAAACATCTACTTTGAAATACTTTCCGATCTTCTTTGCTTCAAAGGAGAAATCTCCTCCCAACACAAACAATGCTCATTCCACAGAGGGCGAAGACCGCTCGCCCTTCAGTTCAACTCAGCAACAGCACAAAACAAACCGTAACCTGCCGAATCAAGAAGGGCAAGGGCCCCAAGGACTACAGGCAAAAGATCAACTGGAACAAATAGATGCACACAGAGATGTGGCAGTAAAGACCAAACAACTCATACAGTCAAACTGTGACAAGAACAAGATAGTGAGGGACCTTGACGGCCAAACGGGAATTCCAATACCGTATAAGGAGCCTCCGCTTCAAAGGGAAAGGGAAATACTTGAAGTAACTATAAACCAAGATACACCATCAACATCAGCAAGTAACCACCCACTCAGGCCAAATTCCGAGGTGGGGGACAGGAATGGAATGATTGGCTCAACGCTAAGCCAAACCCACAAAGCCCAACTTAGAGATACATTAGCTACGACCACTTATCCCAATCCAAGGCAAACTGAGCATCCCCAAGTAAACTGGACTTCTGAAACACAAACAACATCAAAGCAAACACTGCTTTTTAAAGCAACAACACATGGCCAATTTGCCAGGCGAAGATACTACCCCGGCATCACATGAAGCTCCTCTAGCTCAGGGCTCGTCAGTTCAAGTACACCACACAACAAAAAAATACCAGGAGGAAGGAAGCACCAAACAATCAACAGAGACGCTTGTCTTTCTTCCGGAATATACGTCACAAGGGCAGTACGACACGCTAAACCGCGGCAATATTCTTAAACTAATGGAATACATTCCCAGTTTGGAGGGAATAAATTCGAATTACTTAATCTCCGTTGAATACCTGCCCGCCACAAATTCAAACAACCCGGAGGCAACCAAGACTACTTGGTCCTCTAGTATCGTTGCAGATTTAACTGCAACAGAAGCGGAGCAATCTAAGTCCTGGGGTATCAAGCTAGTTCCTCTATTAAAACCAGCTTATCCCTTACCACTTCAGAGGAGGACAAGCTTAGAATCAGAGGCAAAACAGACAAACACCCTTAGCGTTTTCAGAGGTGCCTAGGGTAGCTCGCCTAAAAAAAGAGAGAATATGCCCCGGCAGCGTTCGGAAGACAGGCCGAGGGTGGCAGTAGAACACACAAGTGGGCGATGGCCAATGCCAAAGGTCCACCAGACCCGCACTCTTACTACGACTAAGTTCTTGAGAGGAAGCTCGCCAAATAAAAACACATGCAGTCCCCGGGGATGGACAGAAGCACCAAAACCAAGCATTAACAAGGGAAACACTGTCTCGAACGATCTTCACACGTACCGAAGAGGCCTGATGCCACCAACAAATAAGAGATGCTACAAAGGGCAGGGTGCTATCTATAGGCATTTGTTCATGGAATATAAATCGCCTAGCATCAAAAATGGATGACCCGGATTTTCAAAAGTTCATCTCTCTATTTGACATAGTAATGCTGCAAGAAACCTGGCTAACATCCACACAACACATTACAGGTTTCACTTGCTTTTCAACTGCAGCAAATAGAACTAACAGATTTGATCACCAGACAGGAGGTTTGGCCACATATATATCCACTACAACAATCTCATCGGCAGCTCTTATGGACTCTTCCACATCCACAACTTTATCAGTAAAGATAAAATTACAGCTCGGCAACAAAGAAGAAGAGATATGCCTGGTTAACGCATACGTCCACCCCAAACACAGAGGCAAAGACTCCAATTCAATTTCCAACCAACTAGCGGAGTACGTCTCTCATATGGAAAAACCACTCTTCCTTTTGACAGGGGACTTCAATCAAAACATGCTTGGCTCATCAGCAGAAGAGGCTCTGGCTTTAAACAAAATCCATACCACCACAAAGCTCCCCGCCACGCAGGAAAAAGCATCCAAACAACTCTTCACTTAAAGATCTAGAACATCAAAGCCTTCGGGCACTAAATGGAAGATTCATTTCTGACTCTCCGCCAGTAGAAACATTTTACTCACAAACAGCCAGCTCCATCCTGGATTATACATTTGCCAGTCTGGCCCTATTTCCCCACATCCTGGGATTCAGAATGGGGGACAAGGGCGAATGCGATCATCGCCCCCAGGAATGCCATCTAACAGCAAAGACGCCCACTGCATTTAAGCCAGACAAAACGATAGGGGTGATCCATTCCATTAATCAAAAAAGGATCAAATGTACGTCAACCAATCTAACAACTCTGGCCGAAACTGTCCTCCAACTATATAACACACAAAAAACAAATGCGGCCGGGCACATCCAACATTGGGAGCAATACACTGGATCCCTGTTACGAGAACTGGCAACCAAGTCCACCCCAAGAAGCAATCCTCACAACAAGGGCAGCAAAACCAACTTAAAAAGAGGATCGAGAGCACAATTAAGGCTACACAAAAGACTAGTTAACTTGACCTTACGGAAGTTAAGATCAACCCCCGAAAATGCATATCTTCGGATAGAGCGGAGGAAACAAAGAGCGGAGCTCAAACGCATAAAATGGAACATAAAAAAAGATGCTGAAAACGAAACATGGGCAAAACTACTATATGATACCAAAAGCAGTAATAGTGCACGCTTTTGGCAATCAGTGAACAGGATTCTGCGTCCACAATACAAAGAACCAGGCTCGCACATCATGGAATAGTCATGGATCAACTATCTCTCCAGCCACTTCAATAACTACCCGGAACAGGCAGGACCACAAGAAACCAACAACACAGAGCCTGATTCTATAATGCCCTTGTCGGAGCCCCTGATCAAGAGGGAGCAAGGCCTACCCGAAACATCATGGATGCACCAGCCACTCAGCATATAATACTAATAACAAAACAGATTCGCAAGGGTAGGAAAGAAGGCGCTCCAGGACCTAACGGCATACCGCCAGCTCTTTTTAAGGAAAAGAACATAGAATGGGCTACTTTTATGCAACTGTTATTCTCGGAAGTTAGACTTCTTACTAAAATCCCAGAATCCTGGAGACGGTCGACGATTGTCCCCATGTATAAAAAAGGCGATAAAATGGACCCAAACAACTATCGCCTAGTAGCCCTCCTTGATAATGAGGTAAAATACTTTGTGGGAACTATCTTAGAGGAGATTGTGTTATGGGCGCATTTAAATCAGATCATACCATTGAACCAGACCGGCTTCCGGAAAAATACTGGGACAGCTAAAAATATTCTGGCTATCTCTCTAATGATTGATGCAGCAAAAACAAAAAAACTGCAGCTGCACAAGTGCTACATTGATTTTAGTGCGGCGTTTGATAACATCGAGAGAGACAGACTCTGGGGGAAACTGGCGCAATGGGGAATACCGCAGCCAACTTTAAGTATGCTGAAGCTTCTCCACTCTGAGACCCGGGTGCAGGTGAAGCTAGGAGGTGGCACACATCTGTCATCTAAAGTCTGTACCACCAAAGGACTCAAGCAAGGGTGCGTGCTTGCCCCAATATTGTTCAATCTGTACATGGCGGATCTATCAGGCATACTAAACACATGCAACTCCCACTCCCCGAGGCTGGGAGGGAAATCTCTAAGTAACCTTCTGTACGCAGATGATGTCGTGCTACTTAGCCATACTTACATCGGCCTCCAGCAGCTTCTGAATCAAATGCATAGGTATGCCACAGAAAACAAACTAAAAATAAATTTGAGCAAAACACGCACCATGTCGATAAACATACAAAAAAAGCTTCAGAAGTCTTGGACACTGGACGGCCAAAAAATAGAGCCAGCATCCATCTATAAATATCTGGGAGTCAGCTTTGACCGAGACGGTTCATTCTCACAGCAAAAGCAGGAAGCAAAAAGGAGAGGGTCTTGCATTGCCGTCACATTAAAAAAGTATAGCCAACCAACTGACGGAACCAATTCTGACCCCTTATCTGAAAGTCATCCAGGCTAAGTTACTACCTTCCATCTGCTATGGCAGTGAGGCACTCCACGGGAGAGACTCCAAGAACCTGGACACAATCCAGACAAAAGCCTACAGAACAATGTTCTCGCTCCCGTCCTACACATCGCCCGCCCAACTCAGGTTGGAATTTGGATTACAAAAACAAGTTCTTGCAAGACAGGGTGCTTATATTATCTGCTGCCACAAACTTCGTTCTGCTACTACTAACACTCTAAATTTGCTGCTATGTCAAGATATTCAAAGCAGGGACGTATCTCAGGCAAGATCTTATCTGAAGGCAGCCTTGGGGGCCACTAACCTATCAGCGATCTGGGACATGCAACTCGGGCATAATGTGTTTAAAAAATTGGTTTGGAAAACCGTCAAATCTCTTACACTACTAGAGGACAAAGAGACATTTGCCAAAAGAAATCATGCATGGATGATTTTAAATTCATATAAATCCCTGACACCACAACCATACTTCAGTCAGGGCTATCCCAAGGCAACAAAACTGAAGTTCTTGAAACTCAGACTAGGGGTCTTGCCCATCAGAGAGCATTTTCCACCATGGCTCAGGAGCATTGGCCATGATGCCTACCCCTTTTGTAATACAGAGAAGGGTGACATACTTCATATGACCCGTCTCTGTCAAGAGCTTCAGCCAGCCCGCCAACAGCTCTTAAAGGACCAGCTCAAGCAGATAGGAACTCGCACTAGAAGGCAAGCGGTGCTGGCTTGCCTGAACCCTGCAAACACGAAACTGAACTGCAGATATGTAAAGTTCCTTGCGATAATCGAGCAAAAACTGTTAAAAAACATTCCGACCATTGACACAGGGAATATATAGGCGCTAATCAGAACTCAAGAAAACATGCTCTCCTGCCTTAAGAGAAATGTTCCTGGACATTAAATCGGGCTTTTTATTGCATGCTCTTTTTTAATGATTTAATGAATCAAGTTTCTTATGATATTTTAAAACCTTTTTTTTGTAAAATGTTTGCACTGGTTTTAATTAACTATGCATAATAAATTTACCTTACCTTACCTTACCAAAGAGTGCTAAAAACCTGGAGAAAATATGCCTTCCAAATCTGTGGTGGTGCCTGAACATATGCTTCTTGCAATCTATTCTCAGTCATGAAAGGATGCATTTGCAGGAGGGGCTCTAAAAAGTATTGAGAGTTTTCATTAAACTTATGTAAGTACACCTTTCATTTCAGTATGACTTACTGTTACCGTCAAGGGGCACATCTGTACCCCCTCCACGTATAGGCATCAATTTGATCTGTTGCACCTCCCAATGTGGTCATACGTCTGTTGCCAGGCCTCTACCTTCATGGATTCGCATTAAGATGGCCAGTTAGTATTTTGGTTTCATGCAGAGTTAGAAAGACATTTATGCTTTGGGTCTGGGGAAGTTAATAGAAGCCCTATACTACACTGTGCTACGTCAGAGAATGGGAAGGAGGGAAGAAAATGCCTCTGGCTACCGCTTTGCTGCTCTGAATAGTGGAGGAGACAGCATGGAGGAGGGAGCGTGCTTGCGGTGCACTGTACTTGTGTTCTGGGAATATCTGTATAAGATCTGGGAGCCGTCAGCATCCCACATTTTGGAGGCTAACAGAGTGTTGTGGATTCTCTTCAAATGTCAATCCACAGTTAACCATGGCTGAAATCATCTGATATAAGCTAAACCTTGAAGTTCCTATAATGAATGTGAATGCCCATAGCCTGTCCTCAACATGCACAGTTTTGCACTAACTTAGGAAGTTCACAAAGCGCCTACCCCTCGGACCTTTAGCCATGGATAGTCAATTTTAGTGAGCGAGTGGCACCACAGCAGAAGAGCGCGACTAGAAGCTCAATTCCAACTACAGACTATTTTTCAGGTCAGATTTATCTTGAGAATTGTCATGCAGCAACCCTAATTGAATTGCATTTTATCATCATAACCTGCTTCATACTTTTTAATCAAATTTTAGAAAAGGCAATTTCACTGGGTTTGGTCCTGTTACAGCAGCCTAGAAATGTGCTTGGTGACGGCCAATGAGTTGGGCAGTAGTTTTGATCCTGTTTGACCTCAGCACCAACGGTGGATTAGCATATGCTCTTGGAAAGACTAGCTTGAAGGTGGTCGAAATAATGGTTTTAGCCTGCATCGTGTTCTTATTTATCCAACACTTTAACTAAGAAGCCCCTCTGAGGCACACTTGGGGTGGAATCATTTCTGTTTCGAGTGTAGGTAGAACATGAGTGGGTCGTTCGAATCTAAATGAATAGGAGATGGAAACCTCTATCAGCTATTCTTCAGTGGCTCACGGGACGGACATTTGTGCATGCAGCTGGTGTTGGCATTGGGGCCCGCTGTAATGTAGAGCCGTAGATTCCAGGATCTGCAGCAATGGTTTTGTCACTTGAGGCTCTGTTGGTTTATTAGAAGCGATGTAGCTGACCATATTGAATTTTATAGTACTGTAGTTGCATTAATACAGAGCTGGTCCATACGAGTACTTATATGGAAGAGGGTGTGCCTGTTTCATAACTTAAAACAGTAGTATTTCGAAGCTGTACGTGCATTGTGCTCCTATACTGTTTTCATTGCTGCGTCGAGCATTAAGTGAAGTGAACAGGCGTGTGACAGAATACCTTTAAGCATGACATGCAAGTAGTGTATGAAGAAGTGAACAGTGTCTTGAAAGAGTGCAGACGATTCCTCCTGTGTCACAGCAAGCACGTAGTTGAGCATAAACAAACACAGGCGTAGGAATAAAATGCCAAACTAGAGGCGCAGAACAGGCAGATATCTATCATCTTTGAAGTGTTCTCTATTAAACAGTTGAAAGCACACCAATTGTGAAGCACAGGAAGACTACACAAAGATAAATGTTGATTTTTCCTGGTGCACAATCTTCCACTGAACTCTGCCATATGCTCTGAGATGGTCGAATGTCACCGTTTCCTCCATGATAATTTCATGTTATTTTATTTGGGAATACCGGAATACCACAATTTAGGTTTAATAAGGGTCTGTACTATTATTTTTTATTTTGTTTTTAGTATTTTTCATTTATATTTTTTAAATTGTAAATTATAGATACACCCCTAAATCCTAAAAACAAACCCATAACCCAATACTTAACAAGCATTTGCAATACAATAGGTCTCGCATTAGTTAAAGTTAGAGCTGTTGGCATTGAAACCAACAATGTTTTTTACTTTTGTTTTTTATCTGCAGTGGAGTTATTATATTTGCATAGCACTATTGCCAATGGTATAAAAAAGTAAAAACCATTGTGATTTTTAACACCAAGAGCTCTAACTGCACATACATATTTTAAGGTGCATATTTAAAGGTGCTCGTGTATGAGATAATGAAGAAAGGGCGACTCAGTGAAAAAAAATATTTGCCTAGGATCTCACAGATTGAGACAAATGTACTTTACCTAACTGTAATGCTCTTGACCCATAAACTCAAGTCACTAGAACTGCAGGTCTTGTAACATTTTTACTGATTTTTCGATGCCTGCTAAGAGTGCAAACAATTACTATTGTCCATAAATTACACAAACATTTGCACATTTCTGGGTACTAAAACTTCTAAAAGAGTTTAAGGGAGCCTTGTTACTGTATTTTAACTCAAACAAAACAACCAACGTTTTAAAAAAATATTAAAAAGCCATATATATATATTTTTTTACAGTCAACTTTTATGGATGACAAATCGAAGGGCAAAATAGTTAGCGGATATGGACATGAGGCGCTTTTGGTAATTATGAGAGTTTGCTTATAACGGTCAGCATACATTTGCGGACTATTAAGGCAGACAGCATTGCACATTTGGAAGCAGAAGATAGTGTGCTACTGAGACAAAGAATCTAAGTAGCCTATTGACCTAAAGGCCGGAACAGTGGTGACAGCTTCAAATGAAAGCAAATTTAAACACAGACTGTGTCCAAGGTTGTAAAAGACACCAACATTTTTCAGTGTCTCATTTAAAAATATTAGATTATATTACGGAGTTCAGTAGCATCTATTGAAAGTAATATTTTTTCTAACTATTAAACATTCAAGAACATCTGGCGAACTTGCCATTAGTAACACAAAATGTCTCCGTCTGTTATTGTCTCCCTTTATATAGCCTACGTTTATGTTATTATTAATTGTCAAGAATGATTATTTTATATTAGCCATTCAGAAGTCCGGTTTTTGTAGAGTGCAGATCCTATACTGAACCGAGCTAATAATCTTGAATGGTTAAGGAATATCGTACAGTGAAGTAAAACAATGCACCATGGACCACACAATTTGATCAGGTGGACAGGCTGGGATTTGACTGCACATTGTGCAAGTCTGAGACCTATTGGCATAGCCAATAGGTCTCGCCTTTGGGAGGTGTAAGTAATTTTGGTGAAAATGAGTGCTTTATAAGTAATATTTAGCAAAGTGTCCTCTAAAGGAAAATGTTGTATCAGTTGTAGCAGTTCACAGTTGTAGTGTAGTTGAAGGCTTATAAAAGGTTTGTTTGGGCAAGGCCCTAAATCTCTGCGCACTAGATATATACGAGGCTGTTTCTGGAATTGCAATATGTCAAATTACAGTTCGCTGCATCTCAATTATTAGAATTCACAGAGGAAAGGCACATGTATTCAGTCCACAAATCATTCTCTCTTCTGTTTAACACCAAACATCAGTGCTTTGGTTTCAGTTATTTTATTATAGTTATTCAATTCGTTTTAGTGAATGGAGTAAATAGACCTATTACACGTTAAATGAAACTTACTCTACAATCGTTTACATGTGCGCAGTCATACGATTTAAAGGTGTGCTTTTGTAGGTGGAATATTCTCACAGACAGTGAAGATCGAAAACAGTAACAAAGCATACACATTTGAAATCATGGTGCACTTCACAAGCCTCTGTCTGATGGGGTGTAACCTAAGGTGCAATCTCAGTCGGAGCTCGGAGACCTCTTCATTTAAAAAAAAATATATATTTACTTGTGCCCATTTTTATGTTGAGCCTACCTTAAAATCCTTCTTTTCCCATGTCATCTCTTATTTCCCTTACTCTGCTGGGTCGCCTGCCTTGATAAACAGAACGATTTAGAAGTAGCTCTACACCTGTCTGACCAAAATTAAATAATTAAATTAAAAAAAGTCTCGACGCTCCCGCAGTTTTGATCATCCTGATACTGGACTTCAAACGAGAGTTATGAGATTTGCAGCATGTCTCTGGACCAATCTTCAATGTTCACTTCAAATGTAGGGAAACTGAGAGTAACAAACATTGCCTAACACTGACAGCAGGTCGCAACTAGCAAATAATGATATACAGCACGATATTGATTACAAATGTAAAAATGCCTTTCAGAAAGTTTCAGGATTGGAAAGGTGTGGACGCCGCTAACGACGCAATGTAAATTAATAATAATAATCCACATTTGTAAAGCGCGAACAATCACCCCTAAGGGTCTCTAGGCACTGGGGGCCATCGGGAACATTAAGCAAGCTATTGCCCAGAGTCACATGGTGCTGGGCTAATCTGCCGCCGGCGCCGGGGATCGAACCATGATCCCCAGATTCCAGCGTCAGTCACCCTGGCCGCGGCGCCACACCTCTCTAAAAGAGAAGTCATATGGAGCAGCAATAAAGGGTCAGACAGCGGGCTCAATGAGCAGGGTAGAAAGACTACACTGCGATGAAAACTAGTAGAAAGAACGTTGATGGCTGCGGTGAGCTGCTGAAATATGGACGGAATATAAAGCACACAACTGTTTGAAGCGCATGAGATCCCCTACTGCCCCCTTGGCCAGGATGAGCAGTGCCATCTTGCACGCCAAGACAGTGAAATCCCAGAGAATTTATACTGCGGACTGAAGGAGCATGCTAAGCTGCAAACTGCAACACCGACCAGGAAAGCCAGGTGCTGCTATTAGACTCATGCTTCCCCGCCCCAGCCATCTTGATAGCTGGCCAGAGAGCGACCCCACCACCTAAACAAGCATTGGTATAGCCAAAAGGTCTCGCCTTTGGGAGGTATAAGTAGTTTTGGTGAAAATTAGTGCTTTAGAAGTAATATTTTGCAAAGTGTCCTCTAAAGGAAAATGTTGTAGTTGAAGGCTTATAAAATGTTTGTTTGGGCAAGGCCCTAAATCTCTGCGCACTAGATACATAAGAGGCTGTTTCTGTAATGGCAATATGTCAAATTACAGTGCGCTGCATCTCAATTACTACAATTCACAAAGGAAAGGCACATGCATTCAGTCCACAGAGGAGAGCGAGAAGCAGCTCGCTAGAGTGCGAGTGAGTTAAATGGAGAAATAGGGTTAAAATAAAGGAGGAGGAGAGATATAGAAAGAGGGGAAAAGACAATTACAGGGAGAACGCGTGAGGCGCGAAGGGGCTAGATTTAGAGTTTTTGACAGAAACGCATTGGAGGGATGCAGGGGAGAGAGAGTAAGTGAGCTTTAAAAAGAGAAAGGTAGGCACCTGGAGTAGGTGAGGGGAAAGAAGAAGCATAGTCCATTTTTTTTAAAAGTAAAGATAAGTTTCGATTAAATAAAGTTAGCTATAGCTACAGCTTTGTGTAGTACACTGAGAAACACACTGAAGAGAGTTGTGATAGACGGTGTGGTGGGAGAGAGGAGAGGCAGAGGTGAGCGTAATACCTTCAGGTCGAGTTTGCGCTAAACAAAACTGAAAAAAAAAATCTGCACACTGAACATAGGTGTCACATGGCGGAGGTTAGCAAAAGGCGAGGCAGGAATCGGACTGCGCCACCTAGGGTTCAACAATATGAATAGCCACACCCATGTTATGGCAAGGTGTTTCAGTGCTGCACACGTCCGTAACTGTTATTCCTCCACAATTTCACAGAATTAATTATTCACTGCTGTAGGATGAAAGGGCAAGTTTGCCATGGCTGAATTTGAACATTTGATCTGCAAGTTTCCATATATTTTCCTAACGGACGTTCAAATCAATCATCTTGAAGCCAATGTTTACTTTATATGTTTTAAATCACGGGTAAAATGCACAGGCTGTTGATACAGAATCGTGCTGTAGACATTCTTAAGTGTCTAAGCGATATTCTGCATCTTTTAATCCTTTGACCAACAGATTTTGTTTCAGGTTGTTCTGCCCAAAACACAATAATTTAAAAGCCCTTTTTCATAGAACCCCGAACATTTAACGTAACGCCATTAAAAGAAAACAAGGCACTAAAAAATTCATGTTTACAACAAGGGGTTGGTAGTTTAGTCTGCCCTGTTCCCATGATGCACTGGGCCAGGGACAGACTGATTTGCATATAGCCAGGTTCTGAGCTGGGATGGGGCAGTGAGATAAATAACGGTGATGGATCAAGCCCTGATCTTTGGACTGGGTAAGAGTGGTCTGTTTAACTCAGACACTCTGTTCATCACCACCCCCTTTTTGTAAATCGTTTTGGCCACTATAGGTGTGGCAGGGTATACTCAGACATGAGTCCCTTTCTCACTGCTCCATCAGGATTCAAGCAAGCCGGGCCGAAGAAGGCTGAAATGCCAGAAACCGGTCCCCGGTAGCTTGTCTCCTTTCTGGTGAAGAATTGGCTTGGTAGTTTAGTCTGCCCTGTTCCCATGATGCACTGGGCCAGGGACAGACTGATTTGCATATAGCCAGGTTCTGAGCTGGGATGGGGCAGTGAGATAAATAACGGTGATGGATCAAGCCCTGATCTTTGGACTGGGTAAGAGTGGTCTGTTTAACTCAGACACTCTGTTCATCACCACCCCCTTTTAGTAAATCGTTTTGGCCACTATAGGTGTGGCAGGGTATACTCAGACATGAGTCCCTTTCTCACTGCTCCATCAGGATTCAAGCAAGCCGGGCCGAAGAAGGCTGAAATGCCAGAAACCGGTCCCCGGTAGCTTGTCTCCTTTCTGGTGAAGAATTGGCTTGGTAGTTTAGTCTGCCCTGTTCCCATGATGCACTGGGCCAGGGACAGACTGATTTGCATATAGCCAGGTTCTGAGCTGGGATGGGGCAGTGAGATAAATAACGGTGATGGATCAAGCCCTGATCTTTGGACTGGGTAAGAGTGGTCTGTTTAACTCAGACACTCTGTTCATCACCACCCCCTTTTTGTAAATCTAAAAAATTCATGGGCAACAGCGCCACCTAATACAATATTTGGAAATCGTCAACATTAAATGAGAAGGTTGTAACTGTGATCACTTTCAAAACCAAAACAAGCGCGCCCATGCTGATTAAAAACAGATGGTTCCTGCGCGCTGCTGCTGGCTCCCGAGAGCAAAACGCTCTGGGAGTAAACCTTTGAAAAGAAGCTGGGACATCCACAAGCCTTTGGCCAATTGCGTACTGAAGCCAGAAACAAAGGCCAAAAGGTTGTGAGCAAAACATGCACACACTTTTAAGAAAGCTGAAGTGATTCCAAGAGGTCGATTTCCCATGCAGCACATGCATGCTGCCATAGGCTCAACCTAAAAATGGAATATTGAAAAAATAGAGTCAGGCAAGCCTTGCCAGAGGAAAAAAAGGTGCGGCTCGACAAATTCTACTTTTTCCATATTGTAACTTTTTCATAGGCAGCGCAGCATGCCACCTGTGCCACGTTGCTTACGAAAAGTGTGTACAAGTGAAACAAGCAGCAATGGCCAGAAAGCGGCAAATTAAAAAAAGAAAGTGTTGTCCAACAAAACACAATAAGGAATTGAACGGGAAGGAGACTGAAATCGGCTAGTGCTCCCCTGGCTTGACCGGAAGTGAGTTATCGGCTGCGAGAACAAGACAGAATGCTGCAATTAAGAGGGGCACTGGAGGGGACCTATGGCAAGCAGCAGGCAGGCAGAAACATGATGTAAGGGATTACAAAAGGTCTTGCAGACAGCGCATGCACTGTAGGCTCGACCTAAAAATGACAACTTAACAATCAAACTTCTATCACCAAACTCCTACTCCAAACACACTCTTAAAACCTAAGAAACCCATCACACCTAGCCCAGACTCCATTCTAACCCATACAGAGTGACAAGGACCTATGCTACTCCTAAACCCTAAAAACATATCAAACCTAGCTAGAAAAAAACCAGTAAACATCAAAACACGTAGAGAAAATCCTATAACACGGAAACCAAACAAATAATCATACCTTGGCCAAAAAACATCCCGTACACACCAAAACACAACCAAACCAACCCAATGACACCACACCTGTGCAAACTTCTCAGAATCGTACAACACACAACTGCTTCACATAACACGCAAACATTCATTTTCCATTTTATATAGGATTTTTAGTGATTTTATTGTACAAACTACAGTGGTATAAAAACCCATATTTTACTGAGAATCGTGAAATATTTCATGGTGGTCTGTGAAATACAGATTACCTCATCATAATGACAACCCCAAAATCCCCCAAACCATTCTGCAGAGTTCTAACATTTGAAAGGCTACTACGATTATATGGATCAAAGACCAGCTTATGTTGCAAGGTTATGTACATTTTGTTAGCCAAAAAAACTAATTACGGAGCACACTCTTTGCTATGATCATTATACTTGTGAGATAGAAACTACATCATTGGTGAGGTCTACAAAATGTGCAAATTATGTGACAAATGCAGTAAACCCATAACTATGCTGCAGCCACAAAATACCCTAAGACCACTGACGAATACTGTTGCACAGTTTTATTGAAAATGTAATCAAGTCACGGTTGCCATGAACTGATCGTAATGTAAGGTTGCCTTTACAAGCCCAAAGGCCTGACTGATGATTAGCGGTGTTTTTGCCCCTAATGTGCCTTAATGAGGTTGTCGTCCTGTATGCAACGGTTCTATATGATGCCACAATTGGGGGGGGAATGTTTATGTTTTTCTTTGCATAATCAAAAATGAAGTAAAAAAAAAAATTATAAACAAAAATGTAATCAAGAAAAATAATAAAGCTTAAACATGCCAATTCTAATCAGTGCCCATTGTTACCATCACTTTGAAGAAAACAGCTTTTTCATGCTAACTGCCCAAAAAAACATGTTATTTAATAATATACATAAGGTGTACCATGTGTAATATTGTTTTATAATACAAGGGATTCTGTAATCCCTGTATAAACAGCAGCCAGTAATTTCTTTATAATAAGCGACTTGTGACAGGCCAAGTCGCCGATTATAAAGAACACATCAGAACACAAGGAATCTGTTTCTTTTTTGCACTCCTTAGATATAAAAAAAAGTTGGAATCTTTCTGCCCGCTTCTACACATTCCGAGCTATTGCAGCTGTGGGTTTTCCAAACGGACTTGTATTGAACTGCTTCTAATATCGGTTTGTAACAAAACAGGTTTTTGATGCGTTGAATTTTTCACAAGATAATACATTTTTACTCTCCATGTTTGCAAACATACTTGCTCTTTCAAAAGTACCAAGGTTGTAAGTGGTTTGTGGGAAAGGTGATGGTGTGACCATGTATTATATGGGATCAAGTACCCCCTGGCTTACATGATAAGAATGTTGCAAGTCAAGTTGGAGTTCATAACACTAAAATGAAGCTCGCCCTTTGGCCTCATTATATGATTATGGAACTCTTGGGTAACTTGTAACGTCCTTTTCATGTGCGACAGGGGATAATTTATCCCTTATATAATACACAGGATCCTGCAATTTCTGAATAAAAAACAGTCTCTAATTTCTTTATTAAAGACCATTTGTGATGGACCTAGTCGCCGGTAATAAAGAAATGACGTGGTTGAATTCCGATGTCACAATGCCTGCTGCCAGAAAAAAGATCTTACAAAGTGAAGCATGGGACAAGTTAAAGGAAGCAGCCGAGACCAAAAACTGCAAACTTTATTGGGAAACAATTAACAGCCCTTTTCTCAATAAAGATGGTATCCCGGAATTAACTTCCTATGTTGCATGTAATGACTGGATTACCCATTTTACTAACATCTTTAACCCAGAAGGGATACCCCTAGTTGATCAACTACTGAGGCTTCATCTTGGACACCCCTACCCATGGGAGTAACATTGGAGGAAGGTTATGAAGGGCTTTCTAATAGTAAAGGGGGGAAAGCCCTAGGCCCGGATGGGGTTCCCATTGACCTACTAAAAGCTGAACCGAATTTGTGGGTTCCCATCCTGGTGAGGATTTTTAACTGTGCGGCAGAAGGCAATTTTCCTCCTTCTTGGGGCCAATCAGTTAGAATTCCCCTATTCAAGAAAGGTAGCAAATCTGAGGCCTCCAATTACCGGCCGATCTCTTTGCTGGACGCCTCAGTAAAGGTCATGAGCAGGATTCTGCTTAAAAGGTTAGAAACTTGGGCAACTGATTCGAATATTTTAACCAAAGTGCAATATGGCTTCCGAAAAGGTATGGGCACTTTGGAACAATGTGTAAATTTGGACCTTATCATCAATAAATATACTGTAGCCAAAAAGGGCAACCTTTTTTTATGTTTTGCTGATTTGAGCAGCGCGTTTGATTTAGTTAATCATGCTATTCTTTGGGAGGTTTTGCTAGAGTCAGGGGCACCGAAGGAAATTGTCCACTTTTTAGCCAGGCTTTATGAAAAACTCTCTTGCAAGGTCCGTTATGGCACCCTAGGCGAATGCACCCCATTCCTCAAAGTCTCAAGGGGAATTCGCCAGGGATGTGTTTTGGCCCCTCTTTTATTTTCACTTTTTATTAATTGTGTTGATCGTACCTTGGTTGATATTTCCGCGGACGCCCCTTTGATTGGAGGTAAACCCGTCCCACTTTTACTATATGCGGACGACGCTGTTCTTTTATCACGTACCCAGATTGGCCTACAGCGCCTAATCGATAGTTTTATGTTTATCCAAAATAGGAGGCTCTGTGTGAACAAATCCAAGACCTATGTTATGTCATGCGGGCAGGCAGCAAACAAATTGAAGCATAGTTTTTTCTTGGATAGTGATAAAATGACACACGTTAAATCTTTCTGTTATTTGGGAATCACTTACACCAACAATGGGTCTTGGACTTCTGAGTTCGATAATATCAGTTTGAAAATGCTGCGGACCACCAGCAGTATATTTCGATTTGCCTCTAAACTTGGATCGAGAAGCATCCCAAATATGATCAATATATACAACACCCGCTGTGTTTCTTCCGCACTGTATGGGGCGGGTGTATGGGGCCATAGTGAAGGTCCTTCGCTCCAAACTGATGAAAATAAGTTTTTAAAGAGACTGCTATGTGTTCCTTCTTCTGCCACTGTACAACTAATCCACGATGAGGTAGGGATCGAGTTTATATCTGACTTAGCAGCCGTTCGGCCACTCTTATTGTGGCGTTCTATTTGGGCTAAGCCAGAGACTCGATTCACTCAAGAGATTATTCTTGATTGTATAGGTTTGGACCACTCATCACGTATACAGTGGCTGAGATACATTCAATTCTGGTATAACCTTTTATTTGATATTGATGTCTTTCTTGATCCAGAACTGGCAGTCGCTATTCCCAAAAAAGAAATCAAGCAAACGTTTTTAAATTTTAAAAAGGCTGAGCGAGACAAAGTGCACGGTAAGTTAGCCACCGTGAAGTTCTATAAGGAACTGAATTTAATTCCGGGGCTCCAATCCTACCTTGTGAACGTGACTCGTCCATCCCACCAATTCGTATTAACCCGAGTCAGATTGGGCATCGTACACCACCTTGTTGCGTTCCCAAACCAGAAAGTCAGATCCGAGATCCCCTGCCCGTGCGACAATACCACACGACAGAGCTGCTGCCATTTTTTACTTTTCTGCAAATTTTACCACTTTCTAAGGGTAAAATACCTTAAGCCCATTTTTATAAAATATAACATCCGATCCTCAAAGACTGCGTTGATATTACTATCCTCTTTGGAGAATGTGGATATTTGCTTTTTTGTGGCCACTTTTATTTTGAAATGTACAGCTGCCAGGAAAAGTATAGTGTTGTAATAATCTTATACATACCTGTCTGTACTAAACGATTTGTATATGTTGTATATAAAACATTTTAACTTTGTACTATGCTAGTTTTATGCCCTTTGAGATGTACAGCTGCCAGGAAAGGTATAGTGCTGCTATTATTTTTATACATTCCTGTCTGTACATAAAAGTTTTTGTAAAATGCCGAACTATCATTCATGTTTTATGTTTACAGTATGTATTGTATGGTCCTTTTTTTATACATCAAATTTATCCTCCAATGCCCATTCGAGCCGTCCGGACCTCTGTTTTAACGTACAGCTGCCAGGAAATATCACTTGGTGTGACAAATATATTGTTCTCCTGTCTGTACACACATGATCTTTTGTATAACTTTTATATTGCTTATATTTCTAAACCATTAACTGTTGCCCACTAATTGTTGTACAAGTTTCCTATCCCCTTTTTTGCACTATCCATGTGTACATTTTGAGTCATTTTTTGTACATATAAGGAATCGTATTTTCATGTTTTGCTTGTATGATTTGTACTTTCAAATCGAATAAAAGCTTATGAATTGAATTGCCTGCTGCCAGCACCCAAAATGGTAGGCAGGGCACTGAGCACAATCAAAGATGCAAATTACAAAAAAAGAGAACAAAACATGATTTTTCCTTCTTCTGGGTTATCAGTGATGAGCAAAAAGGAGATATTTATGATAACGTGTTTATTTTTGTACACTGTAGGAAGTCATAAAAAAGATAGAATATATCTGCATGTTTTAACACATTGCTTTTGGTCTTGTTCCTCTATATGGTAACTGAACTCCAAGGTGACATTCAATATCCTCTATGTTTTATGGCAGAGGGTATTTTATTATATATGTATATTTGCAAACTTTGCACTTCCATGTAATTGATCCTCAACTGGGTACTCATATAAACGCATCAGTTTGAGTAATTAACATTGGGCAAGTTTTGCATGATATTCCAAAATATTATACTTTTTCTCTTTTATAGTACTGTAACTGCATTCGCGCTTTTTTTTGTTAATCTAGAATATAAATTCAATTTTGCACAAATTGTGGATTAAGTTTGAAATATGAATACACCGAGATACAATGGACGTACTGTAATAGCACTTGCTCTTTTTTTTCACAAAATTCTAAATAAGAGACTAGGGGCCAGATGTAGGTCACCAAATACCGGTCGACCGGTATTTGGTGATTGAGATGTAGGGGGCCAAAATTTTACAGAATCGGTAAATTTAACGGTTCTGTAAAATACAGATTCACAAAATTTACCGAATCGTTAAATCAATATGTAGGTGGCACTGCAAACAGTGCCACAGGCCCCTAAGAATTTGTTATTTACCATGTAATACTATTGCCTTTGTTGGAAATATGTTTTTTACGGAAGGGGCACATTTATGTAGCTTTTGTTGACCTTAGGGCAGCTTTTGATTTAGTTTTACTTGATCGTTTATGGGATTGTTTGCATATGTTGGGGTTACCGACTTGTCTACTTCAACAGATCAAAAGACTGCATGATAACAACTATGCTTGAGTGCGTTGGGGTATAAACGGGGAGTTAACTAAACCAGTTCCAATTAAGCGGGGAGTCCGCCAAGGGTGTGTGCTGGCTCTCACGCTTTTCTCTTTATCTGTCAACGACATCCCAGCTCACCTAGAAGAGTGTAATAACGATTCACCTAAACTGAATGGAGAGAGGGTACCCGCACTCCTATTTGCGGACGATACAATCCTGATCTCGCAAACGCCCATTGGTCTCCAAACCCTTTTAAATTCTTTCCAATATTATTGTAATAAGAAAGGTCTAGAAATAAACTCAAAGAAGATCAAATGTATGGCCCTTAATCCCCAAAAATCCTTTAAGGGTAATTTCTTTCTAAATAGCCAAAAACTGGAACATGTGTCTAATTTTTCTTATTTGGGAGTTTCCTTAGATTCCAAAAACTCATGGAAAACACAAATTGAAAAAAGCAAAACCATTTTTACTCAGAACACCTTATCTATTTTAAAGAGACATGGGGCGAGTCTTAGCAAATCAATATCACCAGCACTTGAAGTGTTCAAATTTAAGGCCCAGTCTGCTGCTCTATATGGTGCAGAAATCTGGGGCCCGAATGCTGGAAATCTTTTTGTGAAAAATGAAAATAATTTTTACAGAAGTATTTTAAGACTACCCAAACGTACCCCACTTTTACCCTTATCCTTAGGCCTTTGTATAAAATGCACTGACCATCTCGCAATATTACGCTCTCTTTCCTATTGGGTGAGACTCTGGTGTACACCTGAGCTCTCAGTTTATAGAGATGGTCTTTCAGAACTGACGAGCCTGGACATTTATAATTCCAATCCCTGGCTGAAACATGTCCAAACCTGGCTTTGCAGAATAGGGTTGTCTCATTTTTTGGGAAGACCCATCGTGTTTGACACGAAGCTGCAAACAACAGTAAAGGTAACATTTTGGGCCTATATAACATGCAATCTCCCAAACGATCTCACATGTGGATCCATTACAAGTAGTTTTCTCGCGTTTAAGGACTGCCCTCAATTCGAGGACTTTTTAGATGAGGTGCGACCACCGTTGGCAAAAAGTCTATACCTGAAACTCAGGTATGGAATACTTAAATCGAACGTAATGCTAGCTAGATGGTCAATGCCAATGGGGCCAGTGAAAAGCCCAAAATGTGTGTGTTGCCAATCCAATTCTATAGAGGATGTCAATCACATCCTGTTTTTTTGTACTGCATATGATCTGGCAAGGAAACGATGGATAAAGCCTTTGTGTAATGCCTTGGGTATACAATCGTACGTTGATGCACATAGGATTATCAAAACAGATACCAGACAATTTGTTGTGTTCTGTGTCAGTAGATTTTTATTGTCAGTCAGTTTTGCCCGTAAGAGATTGGGCTTGGACTTATAAATTACTTGGCCCGTGTATTTATTATGTATCTGTCAGGGTTGTTCTGATTGCTGACTGTACATTGATGAGTTGCCCCAGTAGATTACACCGGGACGCCACGAGAAACAGGATTACGGGATACAAGCACCCTATTATAGGTGCTCGGTGGTTATTGCCACGAACACCGTACTACTCTACAGATTGGTGGCGCTAACGCCTCTACATTTGGCCTTTCTCGGAGAACAAAGTCAAGAGGAATATAGAAAAATTCCCCACGGGAACCACTAGACCTCCCGTGAGCTATAATTCAACTGTACACATCATCTGATCCTATACTTAACATCAGTCAGCCTTGGCGAACTTGGAAGTCAACTTTAGGATTCCAACTGGACCTATCTCACCTAGTGAGGACACCGTCTCTACAGGTCATAGCTACTTATTTGATCCTCATATCTTTGTCCAATATTGGTGACAGCACTGAATTATACTCTTTTTGCCCTGACGAAGTTCCTTAAAGGCAAATGGAACGAAACGCGTTGGCTGTGCCTATGTCTAATGAATACTACTAAATAAAGAAGAAGATATTTAATACATCACTGCCTTTTTTGACTTTAATCGTGTGCACCTTCCATTTTATGTTTTCATATTTCTGATTTATACACCTATTGGTAGCGGGTGTAGGAAGTAGTTTGCACCACCCTAAATTCAGAACTATAGGATCTGGAGTGCTTGACCTGGTCTGCTGCCTTGGTCTTTTGAAATTTTGCTGTTTTTCACCATTGTAATATGTGTTTTTCTTTGTCTGTATGTATCTTTTATGGCCACAATGTGCCGAAACAAAGATTAAATAAATAAATAAAATAACGACTTCCTGTGTACATGCACATCTGTGCATGTACACCTGTGCCATGTGGCACACAGACATGCCCTAAGGGCATGTATGTGTGTCACATGGCACACAAGCCTGAATCAGGGGTGCAACAAGGTGTCAAAGTGACACCCTGCCCCCCTTGTCAATTCGGTAATTTTACCGAATCGGTATTTTCCGATTCGGTAATTGCCATTGATTCCTATGGGCCTTTTATTCGGTAATTACCGAATTCTACAGATTTGGTCAATTAATCGGTAAAAATACCTACATAGCATTTACCGATTTGTAAATACTGAATCGGTAAAATTCGGTATTTACGAATCGGTAAATGCCATTTACCTACATCTGGCCCTTAGAGAATTTCTGTCAATTGAGAATATCCCCAAATTTTGCACAAATTGCGGATTCAGCTCGAAATAGGAAAGAACTGAGAATCAATAGAAATATAAACATCTTATAACATTCACATTTTGCACAACTGCCTTTAATGTGATACGTTGGATCGAATTAGTACCACAAAAGGCACTTACAATTTCCTTATTGAGATTTTATAACTAATGGAATTTGCACAACTACCTTTAATATGATCCCCTGCATCTGAATAGTATTTCAAAAGTACTTGCGCTTTTTCTATTTGATTATCTATCAGATCGAGAATGAATATGTTTTGAATATATGAACTGACGGGCAATCAATCATTTTCATTATAATTTTTCTAAGTGAATATACAATTGACTAACTCCTAAAGACTGCTCCAGTACTATACCAGGAGAAGAACAAGACATATAGCATTGAGAGTATATAGATATATGTAAATACAATACAAGAGTATATCAAAGAAAGCCAGTAAGGGGCTGTTGAGCATTCTAATTGAGAAGGGAACAATTCAGGTTAAATCTGATGATTATGATCTTATATAACAAATTCATAAATTGGAGCAAGGTGCCAAATAAAAAAATCAGCAACAGAATTTGTTGATTTTCCTATTGCCGTGTCTTGGAGGAAATTAAATGGAATTAGACAGCTTACTGAGAATGCACTTAAGCTTTATAAGAAGCTGTTTTTTTAAAGATGGAGATAATAAAACAATCTGCCATTGCCCTTTAGAAGGTAGAACGTGTCAAAAGAAAAACATCTTGACTAAGTGTAGTTGTTAATCCTTAAATTGTGTACTTTACAGATAATGTTGAAACATGGTGCCCCAAAATGGACATGGGATCGCCTCAACTCATGGTCTGAGTGTATAATTTGTGGTGGTCTCTTTAAAGGGACAGATTGAACACAAACACTGTATGACCCTGTGGAAGGCTTACGGCCGAAACGCATAGTCTTACATTGTCCTGTTTGTTTATGACAAATATATAATAAAAAACGCTACCTGGAGGGTGGGGGGGGTGTTTGTGTGTGTGTGTGTGTATATATATATATATATATATATATATATATATATATATATATATATATATATATATATATATATATATATATATATATATATATATATATATATATATATATATATATATATATATATATATATATATATATATATATATATATATATATCTCGTTTGCCGGGTTCCCCACATTGCCTCCAGACCAGAGGGCACGTCAATGCAACCGTCCCACCAGGCACGGTCTGAAAATATAAAACAACTCCTCCTTGATTGCCGACGCCTTGCCTTTGTATAAAACTATGTTTTATTTTGTCAGGTTTAAAGAAATGCCAGACGCGTTTCACCTGCCATGCAGGCTTGTTCACTAGCAATTACACAAAGTTTCCACCATTTTTAACTCATTATCCCCATATCACGTGCAGGGTTCTTTTCCACAAACAGTAAAAACAGACTTGTATTTTCTCGAATGCTTTAAAAGTTGGTCACATATATACATATGTCATATATTTGGTGAACATTGGTCCTTAAAAATCCATAAAACCAGATAGAAATAAAATATTATACTAAATCAATTGTGGCAACAAATTGTAAATCCCAAAACTTAAATACTCAAAATTGATAAAATTGAAGTGTTGAAGTACACAGGACTCGAACTTTGGTCTGCTGCATTTAGTATTATGCACCGTTTTAACCCCCTAAGCCAACAGATGTTGATGGCCTCGACCCGGAACACTTGCCTATATATGTGCAGCTGCTGTTCCCTATTACTGTATCAATGTCAACATTTTCGACAATTTTCAACCTGTGGCCATCAGAATACAATAAAAATGGGAACAACAGACTCGTGAATGGTCCAACAATCATTACTTTCTTTAAAATTGTGCCCCAGTGGGCTATCTTCCTTCCATGATTCAATGCTTCCAATTGTGCATGTACATGAGCTAAAATCTCAATAGAAATCTACTTCTTAGACATTCGTCAAAATTGCACAAACTTGTATTATTTTAACCAAAGCAGTTGAAGCAAAACTAATGTCTTATACATACTTCATGCAGGTTTAATTTAATCACCCCGTTATTATACCTATCACAGTCAATACAACAGGCTTACCTGAGTTATGCCCAAGTGGGCATGTTTGGGATTTTCTATTGTGACCTCTTTTAAGTGTTAATCTAGACCAGTCTGATTTAAGGTGCTAGTGCCAATAAACCCATTACAACCCATTAAAAACTGTTAAAAATAGGGAGAGAAGGGTGCGGTATAAAATGTTATTTTACTAGAAGTGGGTATGAAAATCTTCTTCCACATTAAGGCCTGCGGGGATCTTGGTATTAAGTAAGACTATATAGTTAGACTCTAATCTTCTCAACTTTCTCATTCAATGGATCTGGTGGCAAGGGCTTGTACACCAATTATTTTGGAAAGGTTGGAATTCTGGCTGCCACAATGTGACATCAGGGAGGAAGCAGAGTTACTAAGGAAGGTGTTCCGCAGGGGATTCAAACTAGGGTAATTCGGGCATGTAGATGGACAAAATCTGAAATCAAAGAGTGTAGGTGATGAGGGATAAGTTGTTTAAAGAAATCCAAGAGGGTAGGATGACTAGACCGTTTAGTGAGTCGCACATGCCTAACTTAATCGTGACCCAATGAGCGCTGTTCCTTAAAAAAAAAAAAGGGGGGGGTAATTCAGGCTCAAAGCAAAACCAAAGGGGATGATGGACAGAGTGTTGAACATTGCAAGCACTCACCCCCCAGTCAACTGATCTGGGTTTAATCCATCATCATTCTTTAGCTCACTCTGCCACCCCAGCTCAGACATGGCCATATGCAAATCAGTCTGACTCTGTGCCTCATGGGAACAGTCCAGCCCGAACTGCCAAGCCATGTCTTCCCTGGACCGGAAACAAGCATCCTGGGACCGGTTTCTGGCTAATCAGCCATCATCAGCCAGGCTAGTTCGAATCCAGTGGCAAAGTGAGTGCATACTGCATATATCATGGCTTATGGGCACCTCAAGGAATGACTTCATTCCAGAAAATCAAGTCTCAGTGACATACGCCTCGGTGGAAGTGGCACTCTCCCTGGTTGAGAAGACGGGACAAGGGGAGCACATGGCAAAAAGTGACATCATGTCAGATTTTCGGTTGCTGCCAGTACACCCAGGGATTTTCAGCTGCTGTGTATACAGTTTGAAGGGCAATGGTATGTGTACAAGGCCCTACCAATGGGGGGGGGGGGGGGGGGTCTATCCCTTGTGCCCTCTTTGAGTGTTTTAGTATGTACAGTGGTATTTCACTTGGTGCACATTCCACTACCTGGATGATTTATTTTTCGTGAGTAACCCCAGTTCCATGGACTGCCAGCGGCTGTTCGAAAATGTTCAGGAGCTCAGGGGGTGCCATTAACACCCAAGAAGATAGTGGGACCCAATATGGTCCTTTCTTAGGAATTGAGATTGATTCCGTGGCCATGAAGGCACGCCTTCCAGCAGATAACAAATTGACACTACATTTGCTTTTGGATTCCACGTTGGCTAAGGCCAAAGTGATATCCAAGAGATACAGGTGTTGGTAGAAGATTTTAACTTCACCTTAGAGTAGTGCGGGCAGGAGGCGGGGCTTTCTGTTGGTATCCGGGCTGTCCATGTCTGGTTTACCGCTGCCGCATCACCAGGTACAGCTGTTAGCAGGGGTGCAAGAAGATTTACACATGTGGCATTTTTTCATTGAATCATTCAATAGAGTGCCACAGAGGGCATTTTAAGAAGTGGAATGGGATGCGCAAATCTACTCAAGATGGCGCCATGGAGGAGGGTTTCAGTCTGTATTGCCAGGGGGAGTGGTGCACTGAAGAATGGCACACAGGAAAGTGCTGTTTAAAATTGATAACATGGCAGTGGTGCAGATGGTGAGCAGGGAGTTTGCAAGAGATGCAGAGGTGTTCAAGCGGCAGTGGGTCTTTGTTCTTTTTCAGGCAAGGCATGTGCCAGCATGTGCCAGGGGTGGGCAGTGACATTCCTGATACTTTACCTCTTTCACAGAGGGAGATATTCTTTGGGCCTGCCAAGGAGGCAGACAGAGACAGGACTGAGATGCCACAGGAGCTTTGGACAGTAGGTGACAGAGGATTCTCCAGCTGGTGGTAGGATCATTGACAAGGTCTACTAAGAAGTCTTATGCGCAGGCTTGGAAGGAGTTTTTGAACGGGGAGGGCAAAGAAAGCAGTAGGATTGGACCAGGACAAAGGATGTGGTGCAGTTCATTTTGTCACTAATTGAGAAGGGGCCATCAAGGGTCATGATATCAGGGAAGCTGGCAGGCATCGCATTCATGGGGAAGCTTTTTTGGGGTTATCCACCAACTGGAGGAGACTTGGGAAGAAGGATGTTAGAAGACTGGGCCAGGGAAGCAGGATGCGTGGGGCTGATGAGGAGGCCACTGACTTGGGTTTTGTTTTATGACCTACTCCCATGCCTGCCAGGGATATGTAAGGGGGAGGATGAATCTGTGTTGTTTTCAACTTTGATGTCATGGAGGTTTTCAGGTGTCAAAGCTCTTAGGCGGTAAGAGGAGTAGGGGTTGCTATGGGAAGAAATGAGGCGTTCCGGTTCGGGCTTGAAGTCTGGTTGCGCAGGTTGAAAACAGATCAGATAGGGATGGGTAGGACGATTTTGCTTAGGGAGTATTAAATTGACAGGCTCTGCCCAGTGAAGTGGGACATCTTCTTACAGGGGAGCACCAGGGTCGGGAGAATATCATGAGGCTGGGCAGATGGTGCTCCTCAAGGTTTCCAGCGGTATATTTGATGGGAGGGTAGGTGACTATTGAGCTATTCACACTTGCTATTGCTCATTCGCAAAATGGGCAGAGACAAGTGTGCCAGTGGAGTAAAGGAACTAATTTGGGGTTTGATTCCAACCTGTTCAGTGTGTTGGCATGGCACAGGAGGCCTGAGTTGGAAATAATTGCTGTCCTGCCTTAACAAGCTATCAGTAGAAGGGAAGTGTCAGGGTGTACTAGTCCTTCATGTTAGTTAGAAGGAATTGGTAGTGGAGATGGGATAAGCATTATTAGGTCAATGAAGGAGGACTTAAAAAGAGATAAAATGGGAGTGGTAAGGGTGATACGTCGTTTGGATGGAGATTATTCCTAGGAGGCCTTGAGGGGGCTATCACGCAGGCAGCGATTTATAAGGCCAGAGGGGTAATTAACAAGGAAATGAGGGCTTTTTGTAGGGATTTTGGCATTGGTAGGGCAGCGTATGCTGACCTGCGATACAACAATGTTGAGTTCTTTAGGGGGAATTGGTCCACTTGTCTTATGGTATGGAGTTATACTTGTTGCAGTTTAGAGAGGTTTTGGCATCCATGTTTAACGTTAGACTTTGAACATCGGAGGTTACAGATAAAACCCAGTTAGGGCCTTTTCTGGGTGTTGGCTGTCTGAGAAGTTGCCCTGAGTTTTAGCTCATTTTATTGTTGTTTACAGCGGTAAAACAGCCTGACAGGGAACGGGATAACAAGCTCATTCCTGGTCAAGGCAGAAAGTTTAAGGTTAATCAGGAAGTTAAATTAGTTACAGGTTAATAGGTGAAGTAAAACTGTATGGGAGGTAAAGGTCTCAATTGCTGAATTTCAGCCCAAGGGGAGGTTGAGGCTTGCAGCTTTAAGTTTTGTGTGGGGGAGGTACATTTAGGAGTGGGGCTAGTTTAACATAGATTAACATCTCTGTATAGTGAGGTTTTAGTTTTGTAAGGTGAGAGACCCAGGGATTATATATGATCAGCATATGTTTCAATAAAGCAGCCTTTTTCACGCAAAAACTGGTATCAGTAGCCTGTGCTGTGGCCCCCTCTTCCCCAAAATGCAGTGTCAGAAACTATGACGCAATGGCAGCACTGGAGGCAGGCTTTGACGGCAGCAGCTGCAGCATTAATAGACTCTCATTGGAATCATTCTGATAGTCCCTTCAAAATGCAATATGTTTGCCATAAACTACAACAGAACACTAATATTGTTATATTTCTATATAAGTAAATCATGCTTTAAAATACAGGGAGTGCACAAATCAATCCCAATAGGTGCTCTCTGGCAAAGTCTAACAAAGACCAGTGTTGGGAGCAAACGTACCTTAAAGTGGAACATCATATACAGTTCTGGAAAGAATTTTATCACGTGTTGGTATATCATCTGAATCTTTGTCTCCAGTTCTGAGGATCACATCTCAGGGGAAAAAACGATGGAACAGCGATAACAGGGCAGTGGTTTTCAGCACTGCTTTCTAGCAGGAAGGACCTGTTTGTCTTGTTAGGTCTCGGCCTGCCAATGCGCTTGCGAATTGCAGCTGTCGAGACATATAGAGGTGCACCAGGAAAGCTTACCAAGAGGGCTTTGGCAGGCAGATTACGCACAGTGCATGTGCTCCGTGCGCGCGCTTGCCATTTGCTCCCCGAGCCTCGGCATCAGACTTCAAAGGAATCCCTTCCGCTCCCCTGCCCTCCCCCGCCACACCAGCCACGTCACAAACCACCATTTGTCTGTGCCTCGCATCATCGCATTAGACCCGCCACAGCAATGCCGAGAGCTTCAGACTTCAAAGGAATGCTGTACCCCGCCCCCCTCTGCGCAATGCCAGAGCTTGTACTTCGAGAGGCATGACATTTCCCACAAGCCACTTTACGCGGTCCGCAGAATCAGCCCTCCTCCCAGCTGCCTGTCATCGACCAGCGCCAGAGCAAACGCAGTACGTGGCTCAGTGACAATTTGCTCATTTGCGAGTTCCCGTTTCCGCTCTCCTTTTACAAAAGTGAAAAACATTGTCACTCACGTAGATCGTTCCAGGTTCAGTCATGATTTTGCATGATAAACAATGGGGGAATGTGAGTTTACTCTCTTTTCGTTCAGTAAACTGCAACTGGCGGATAGTTTTTTTAAAGCTGCTTTCGAAAACAAGAGAACAACCATTTTATGACTGTTCAGCATGTTCTTGGTATATGTAATAAACCGTCCAATGTCATGTCCTGACTGGCAGGTACGATGACTGAGCTTTGCAGTCGCTACTTTGCTCACTGAACTCTTAGCAGGAATCTCGGTCTCTGCCTTGCAGGCATTTCAGTCATTAGCACTGCAGCACTCTGGCCACAAAGTTACACATATTTTTTTTTTATAAATTAGGATTGTCTACCTTTCCCCTGAAGTGCCACTACCTTTGAGGTATTCTGCCTTGTTTAAACGGTAAATAAAATAAACACCAATATTAAATAATATGCTCCTATCATCGTATGCATAGTAATGTTTAACCATTTGCTGTAGTTACACTTGCACTGTCACTTGCAGAACATCAGAGTGACGCCTTCTAATCTACAGCAACATCCACACATGTAGTCTTACCCCGTAAAAAGGGCTTCTCTATACTTCCAGGAAACTGTTGTGTTCCCTACCAATCAGACAACCTTTCAGGGTTGATCATTTCTATCCCCAGATTCTATTTTTTTCATAATTCCAGATCAAATTCCCTGTGAAAGTATTTGATGTAGTTATTTGTTTTGCTGCACTTTCTTACTCATGTTAAACTTTGATTTCAGGTGATTTGATAGACTGAAATATGCGGCAGCCCTGTGCTTCTGAAAAGTAGTTTGGAGTGCTTGATTTGTGAGTGCACATCCTTGTATTCTGCCTCTGTGTTGTTAGTATTTGCCGGTATGTATGGAAGGAGAATAATGATTTTTTTCCCCCATTTGGAGTATAGCTTGGTATTAGAGATAATCTTGGTCCTCGGGCCCATAACGAGCTGAGCTTTCGTGTGCTTTATGCCCGTCACCCGCTTCAACCTCACGCGCCAATAAAAAGACATCAACATTCGTTGTAAAGCTAGAGAAATAAAACGATCCAGTGGCTAAATTAAACAATGTGACACACAAAATGATAAATATACGTCTCCTTACTTGACCAAACAAAGCTTCCACATGATAAAGAAATGCACTTTTTAAAAATTTTGAACAGACTATATTTTACATGATGTTTGTTGTAAGATTTACATGGGAATCATGTTCAGGGCACATGGAATTTGTTGGCTCCCCCCATCTCTAGGATATATAGTTCTGAATAAGAGGCGGAGGTTACAGCGCCCACTGCCTGTAGGTGGGCACATGCGGGATAGCGTGGAAACCAGTCTGGCAAGAAAAACACTTTCGTTGTTGGGAACTTTAATTATCAGAGATGGTCTCAATGCAAACATTTGCTGTGTCTGGCGGAGCTCATGTTGTACCGCCTAGCCCCCACCCGCCACCCCAAATACCAAACAATGTCAGATCTAGTCATGTCTAATTGCCGTTCCTAGAAGCTAGGCCCATTTTTCCTGAATTTTCTTTTGTCTCGGCGGCTGTGCACCACATTTCTTTAGGTTTCCCCGCCATATTCACTGCTTTCTGCTTTGCCCTAACTTACACATCGTTTTATCTTCCCAGCGGTGTCTCGGATAGGATTTCTTAATCATAACCCCCACCGCCCAAATTCTCTGCCTCTGATACACTCTATCTATCTATCGCCCTCACTCTATCTATCTATTGTCCTCACTCTATCTATCGCCCTCTATCTAGCTATCTGTCTATCTAGCTATGTATCCATCTCTTTGTCGCCCTCACTCTATCTATCGCCCTCACTCTATCTATCTATCGCCCTCACTCTATCTATCTATCGCCCTCACTCTATCTATCTATCGCCCTCACTCTATCTATCTATCGCCCTCACTCTGTCTATCACCCTCTATCTATCTATTGCCCTCACTCTATCGCCCTCTATCTATCGCCCTCTATCTATCTATCTATCGCCCTCTATCTATCTATCGCCCTCACTCTATCTATCTATCGCCCTCACTCTATCTATCTATCGCCCTCACTCTATCTATCTATCGCCCTCACTCTATCTATCTATCGCCCTCACTCTATCTATCTATCGCCCTCACTCTGTCTATCACCCTCTATCTATCTATCGCCCTCACTCTATCGCCCTCTATCTATCTATCTATCTATCTATCTATCTATCTATCGCCCTCTATCTATCTATCGCCCTCACTCTATCTATTGCCCTCACTCTATCTATTGCCCTCACTCTATCTATTGCCCTCACTCTATCTATTGCCCTCACTCTATCTATTGCCCACACTCTATCTATTGCCCACACTCTATCTATTGCCCACACTCTATCTATCTATCGCCCTCACTATATCTATCTATCTATCTATCTATCTATCTATCTATCTATCTATCGCCCTACCTCTATCTATCGCCCTCCCTCTACCTTTTTTCTTACCTGACTACCTAGTGATTTAAAAAAGAGCTACTAAAATTATCTTTCGCGGTCGGAATTTAAGGCCACCACCCCTTAGATAGGCTAGTAGCCCATTGGAATAAAAGTATTAGATGGGGTTACTCTAGACCTATTTTAATGATCACACTCACTGCATTGCCTAGCCCACACACCTGCACTCACCCTACAGCTTCATCACCAAAAGATCTCTGCCAAAGAGCCCCTTCACGCCTGCCCGTCGAGCATTGCAACGGCAGCCCGACGAGGAGCAGGCCCAATGATGAAGCATGACATCTTTAGGAGTGTGTGAGGGCACTTTTTAGAAAGACCTGAATCCTCTCTCACTCCTAGGAACTGCAACCCTCTGTTTTCTCATATTACCTAGGAGCCTGTATGCAGGACCTGTTTAACAAGCTCCTAGTTCCTTTTGTTAAAAAGATTATACTGCACGGCGGCTCAGCCGTGGAACCGACTCCCTATTGACTTAATTTTGGACCTAATTTTCACCAAAACTACGTGAGCAACTCTTTGTGCTCTCAGTTTCCCTAACTAAAAATTACGTTTAGTTGCATCATGGAAACAACCAAGATTTATCTTTCAGTGATGATCTAGTTTCAGAAATACTCAGGACTCCCTCACTGCTAGACGTAGACGGAGGAGCATCTTCCAGCAGTCAAGGTAGTGATTGGAATACCATCACTACAATGAAGAGACAACTTATGAAAATCATTATGCATAGTGCCATAATGACCGACTATTTGCGAGCAAATACAGCTCCAAGCGGCCTCATTGCGACTAATACCAAGGATATTCCCACAGACAAACAATTTAAGGAGGAATGGTCCCTAGTTCGTTGGAAGTGCACCAGGGACTGACTGGTACTGATTATAAAAACAGCCAAACGTCTAGCTGATAATCTCACTATAAAAATCACGGTGGCCTAAAAGCCAGCATCTCCATCACGTTGTTCAAAACTAAACTGGCAGAAATCAATAGCAAGATAGCAGAGAACAAAGAATACTTGATGAGACAAAAAGTCACAAAACAAACTGCAAAAGGATATCTCCAAATTCAGCATGGAGAAAATCTATCCCTACCTCAAGGAGGATTACTGCTGTTCGGTGGATGACAACTCATCAGATGATAGTCATGTCTCCCAAAGAAGGAACTTCTCAAGCAGCAGGAATTCGAGCACTGACAGCTGGTGGGGACAACAACAGCGAGGACCAGTGAACCTGATTTACGGATACCGAATGCCCCCCTACCAAGGACCACCTATGTGGCAATTCCTGAGTTTTCCGCAATCCCAACAGCCACCGTTCGCCCCCTTCCAACCACCATCTTTTTTTAAGTAGAGGCTGGGGCAGAGGGAGAGGCAGAAAAAGAAGAAGCAGCTTCAACCAACAGAAGAAGTGGCAGGACTAATCCAAACAGCAGCAATCCTACCTCAGGTTCACAGCCGACACATCAGATCGTGAACATCCTTTCCTGGACCTAATGAGCAGACGCACCCCTAACAGATTAGAGATAAAACTTTTTAAAAAAACACAGAGTGTCACAGTCCCCTTCTATTCAGTAGCTTCCACCCAAAAGCCCCAAGGGAAAATCTCCCCTATAGGCAGTTCTTGTAAATCAGACACAACTGCAGTATCCTGGAGGACTTTAAATCACAGGCATCAGAACTGACCAGTCATCTGGTTACACGACAATACCAGGTGACCAAAATAAAAACTGCCCTGAAGAGAGCCCATAATACCAATAGAGAGACATTACTGAAAACACAACCAAAAACTAATACTGAACATATGACATGTGTAACCACCTTTGGACCCGGAACTAACATGATCATACAGGTTATAAGTAAACATTGGAGAATCCTCCAGATAGGTGACTACGCCCCAAGCCCACAAAGGTTTGCGTTCAAAAGAACTGCACATCTAAACAATTTGTTGATCAGCACCAGGCCTAGAAAAAAAAACCTCCAACGCAGAATGCACTGTGGAATTTACCCCCTGTCACAGGCCACTTTCCTTGTGGACAGTGTGTAGTCTGTGCACTGACCAATGCAACTAAACCAGTCACACTGACTAACACCCCCTTAAGTGGACACAAAATAAACATACAAACTGTAACACACGAAATTTCATATTTCTTATCACTTTCCCGTGCCAGCTTCAATACGTAGGCATGACTACACGCCCTGTAAAAAACAGAATTACTGAGCACAGAAGCAATATAAGATGCAAGAAGACAAACAAACATGTGTGCTTATTTTGCAGAATCCGACCATACCACCAATGATTTACACTGGACTATTTTGGAAACCCACCCTCAAATATCAAAAGAGGCTTTGTTGAGAAAAGAACAAAACTGGGTCTTTAAACTTTCCACACATACCAGGGGTCTTAACCATGACATATCATGGGCGGAGTTGAACAGACCTTGATAACCACCACATCTATACCCTCTATGTGTCTTGCCTCCGTCATCAAGCCCTCATACCTAACATTTACAGTGTCACTACCTTAGACTCATGGACAACACACTTGAAATTGCATGCATACCCTGCGCATTATGCACCAGCCCATATTGTAAAGTCACAGTGCCCGCGTATACATTTGTGGTCGCTATATGTAACTTTAGCAGTAATGTCAACTGACGACTTTATAGCTACCTTGATGCAGCGAGCATCTGCTTAGCCACTATGTCAAAACTATAGTTGTTTGCACATGTAACTACCGATTTTTTCACATGTAACTACTGTGCTTCTCTTCCCTCTGTATATTTGGTTACCAACATAACACTGTTCCTAGTGGTGACTCCCATAAGCATACGCTAATGAACTACTCACAATTTAGCCCATAATAACATTTAACACTAACCCCGGCACAACCGCACTCTGCCGGCCTTGTGTGCTGTTTATTTTAAAATTGTCAATAAAATTGTCAATAGCATCCTCAACAAAGATGGCCGCATTAGTTGGCGGTCTAGACTCACGATGCATAAACGTATCATCCAACAGCGTTACATATACCACATACCCGGAAGGATTCACCACGGGGACCGGAGTCAGGCTAGGACCAGAGCTGGTTGCTACGCCTCCTTGCTGTAAGTATGACTGATCCTTGCAGGACAAGCCGCTTGACCGCAATCAACGTTACTGGTAAGGAATACGCTGTACTATCAGTAACGTATATTTAATTTTGTTACAGATCAGAGCAACCAAATGCTCTGTTACCCCTGTCATCACAGACCGACTTGCCCAGGGGTCTCAATTCTCTGGGCCAAATTGGACCTGATTTTCTCACTGCAAAGCTGGTTAATATCCAATTAAATAAATCCTAGAACCAGCATTGCGGTACTGCTAGAGTATGATCAAACCTTTTACCACGGTCCTGATGAAGTGCCACCAGACCCTTTAGGGCTACTCTTGACATGAAACATGTTGACCCTATGTGCCACACAAGGCCTGTAGGATCATTACATCCAGTCAGGACTCACTTCTTTTAGTTAGGCTAGTGCCCCTTTGGAATAAAAGTATTAGACGAGGTTGCTCTAGACCAATTTTAATTTTCACAGTCACTGCATTACCTAGCCAACACACGCAGGGGAGGCTCTCATCCCAGGCGGGATAAATCACCAGCAGCTAAAAGGAGACGGAAAACAAGCATTTACAATTCAATGGTCTCTGCATTATTAAAGTTAGAACTATTGGCATTGCTCATGACATTATTTTTATGTATGTTTTGGTTTTTAAAACATAAATAAATGGCATTGTCATTTACAATGCCAATAGCTTAATCACTCGCAAATGCAAGACCTATTGCATTTGCACCCACACAGAGCCGCACACACAAAGCCACCCACACACACATACAGAGCCACCCTCACAGAGCCACCCACACACACACAGAGCCACCTACACACATACAGAGTCACCTACACAGAGCCACCTACACACACACACAGAGCCACCCACACACACACAGAGCCACCCACACACACAGAGCCGCCCTCACACAGACAGAGCCACCCACACATAGAGCCACTTATAAAAAAGCTACCCGCACAGAGCCACACACACACAGAGCCACACACACAGACAGAGCCACACACACAGACAGACAGAGCCACACACACAGACAGACAGAGCCACACACACAGACAGAGCCAAACACACACAGCCCCTCACACACAGCCCCACACACACACACACACAGCCCCCCCAACACACACAGCCCCTCCCACACACACAGCCCCTCCCACACACACACACACAGCCCCCCACACACACACACAGCCCCCCACACACACACAGCCCCCCCACACACACACACAGCCCACACACACAGAGCCACACACACAGAGCCACACACACACACAGAGAGCCACACACACACACACAGAGCCACACACACAGAGAGCGCTCTGCCCAGTAAGTAACGCCCCAGAGAACAGAGGCAAGCAAAAAACGATGACAAGCAGGGAAAAGAGGCAAGCAAAAAACGATGACAAGCAGGGAACAGAGGTAAGCAAAAAACGGGTATTTGAGGCGAGATCGAGTCTACCTCTGCAGAGAGGGCGTATTCCCATGGAACAATAGTGATATTGGAAGTGTAGGTATGCACTGACGTGAAGACAGAACATGATACACATTGATTGACCTGTGATGCAGGTTTTTCGATCGGCTCCGATCCTGGCTGGGAAGGTCTGAGGTGTGGTTACTGATTTCAGCAAATTAAATGCAGATGCCTCCTGTAAAAATATCCTAGTATGGGTTTATTTCACACCGCTCGCACACAGTGTGTACAACACTGTGCTTTCTCTGGCTCCTACTCATCTTCCCTCGCCTCCTCCAAATACACGCCAAGCTCGCACTTGCAACCCCCTCCAGCCCCCTGCTCATCACCTCTCTACACAGTTCATCTGTTTCTCCTGTTCTAGGCTGTACGATTGCCCTCTCTCTGTATGTCATCAGTATACTATTTCCTGTCCTTGGTTTTTGTATTATGAGTATTGTTCCCTGGTGCCTTCATTCGGTTGGTTTATTTGAAACAAACCAAGACTACAACTCCCAGAAGGCATCAAGTTGTCAAATGAACCGGTCTAACCGGAAACATGGTTAAATGACGACGACTTGGAGTGAGGCAGCAACACTGCTATCATCGCTGAAGTGCTGTACTCTACCTCAGCCCTCCGTCCTCTCACTCACCCCACGCCCCGTTCATATGCCCCAGCACCCCCATCAGACCAATCTTAAGAGGGCCGCCGCTCTGCCTGGCGCACTTCCCGCCGGCTGGGACTATTCCCTTGCACAGATCTCAAGTTGTCTCGCGGCCAGCTGGAGTACCTCATATAGTTGTTACTTTTCCTAGTTGCATTCCTGCATTTGCAATGGGAAAAGTAAACCCTCGTAAAACACAACAAATGAAAGACGGACTGAATACACAACCCCTAGACATTATCCCGTACCCCAGGACCAGCCGACTCCCCCCACCACCACCCTCCAACTAGCTCTTATCTGCACTCTCCTCTTCTAATTCCTCGGTATCTTTCCCCCCCAACGCCATTCACCACTTTCAATTGCTTACGTTCCCGCTAGAACTAGCCTGGCTTTTTCATCAGTCCTCCCCCGGACTCTCATATCCTCCTTTTCTAGCCCGATCTTCTTTAACTGCTTCCTTCTCTTTTCTGGGGCTTTCATCTGCCCCCTTCTCTTTCGGGCCCTCATCTGTCCTCCCCGGCTCAGTCCTGCAGCTACCATGCTGTGTTCTCCTCTGCTCTCTAACACAGTGTCGCTGTTCAGCGTCCGGGCTGCACGCTGCCGGTGAGAGTGCGAAAGAAAGGTTCCGGGGTGAGATGTTTCCAACTGCCATTCTGGCACGGTTGGTGGCGGGGTATGAGCTTTGCATAGGGCGGGGTTTACAAGGTGAGATTGAGGATAATGATATGCACTGGTCTTAAAAATATAGGTCAGTGGAGAATTTTTTTTGGTGTACATTTATATAGCGCAAATTCGACCCGAAGGTATTGGAGCGCTTTACAGGAATGAGCACCATTTACGCTACAGAAGGACACATTCATGCTGACGGTGGGGGAGAACTGCGGCATGCGCAGGTCCGCCTGGCGGAAACACAAGGCAAGCTGGAGAGCGCTCCTGCCGCCGAGGCCCCCCGCATGGTGGACGTTGCGGACGAACTACCCTCTCCCCTGGAGAGCGCTCCAATGCCTTTCGGGCCGCGTTTGCGGTATATTAAAATAAAAACAAGCATCGGGTAGACGGGCAGCAGGAGTCTGTAAGCCCCGTCCATTTCAGACTGGGGGGGCGTGTTTTTTGTTGAGTGACGGATGACGTCACTGATAGAAAGGACAGCAAAAAACACGACCCTCAATCCGAAACGGACGAGGCTTAGAGTGACAGGCAGAGCTCTTCTCCAATGGCTGGCCGCCGTTTAGGAAGCAAGCCAATGGAGAAGAGCTGGCTCGTTTACCTCCCTACTCTAACACATAATTTCAAGCAGCCTACGCAGGCCAAGACCTAAAAAAGGGAGGTCTTCAGTGCGGGGCTTGCAAGTGCTAAGCCCGAGCCGCACAATAAGTGCTGGACGCCAGGCCTCCAGGAGGTTTTGTACAACAAACCCTCGGAGGCTAGGGAGGAGGGTACATGCCAGAATATTGTGGACTAAATAGTATGACAAGGAGTAGTTTCTGTCCTGTAACTCCAGTTCTGTAGTAGGGGTATCTCTGTTATAGTCATAATCTAGTGAATAGTCCCGCCCTATACGTGGACCCTGGAGCAATCAAAAATAATCTCTTAAATTGTCAAAAATTGCAGGACTGCAAAGACACTTAAGAGAGAATTTAAAGACAGATAATGCAGCCTATATCCACAGGCTACACTGTCCAGTACTTCAACTAGAAATTCCACCAAAAAAAACACACAAAAAGCACAGCCTGCCCAGTTTCCTCCATAGAGAAACTTGCCTCTACCAGCAAAAGCCTCTGGAATGATAGAGAGGAAGATATGGACAGACAAGCCCCATAGGCTAGCATTATGTGGCTCAAACAGGATACTGTGCCTTTAAGAAAACTTTCCAGAACTCTCTCAGTATCCCAGAATGCACAGCAGGTCCCTTTTACTTTCAGTTCTTTTTGAAGGCGTAACACGCCAGACCTGTAGCATTCCTTACACGAATATCTTTCTCCACCGAGGAGGAGGGTGGGCGCTTATGACTATAACAGAGATACCCTTACTACAGAACTGGAGTTACAGGACAGAAACTACTCCTTCTGTAGTAAGGGATCTCTGTGTATAGTCATAATCTAGTGAATAGAACGGCAAGCCCATCCCCACACCAAAGAGGCGGTGGAGAACCAAGATATAACACCACTACTGTGCAAACAGATTTCGCAGCGAAGCCTGCCCAACCTGAGCGTCTGTCCTGGCATCAGTGTCCAGACAGTAATGCTTAGCAAAGATATGGACCGACTTCCTAGTGGCCGCCTTGCAGATTTCTGCAATTGGAACATTACGTAGCAAAGCAGTCGTGGCAGCTTTGCCCCTGGTGGAATGAGCCTTAGGTTTACCTCCTACGGTCTTATTAGCTTTTTGGTAACACAATTGTATACAGGACACAATCCACCTAGAAATGGACTGTTTGGAGGTAGCAAGACCGGTCCTGACTGATCCATAATTGATAAACAATTGGTCTGACCTACGAATATCTTTGGTTTTATCCAGATAACATTTCAACACCCTCCTAACATCCAGGGAATGCAAAGACCTTTCCGCTGGAGATGAAGGATTCTGAAAAAACGTAGGCAAAGTTATGGTCTGGTTGACATGAAAATCAGAAATAACCTTGGGAAAAAATTTAGGGTGAATACGCATAACAACCTTAGCAGCATGAAATACAGTATAAGGCTCTTGGCAACACAACGCCTGAATTTCACTCACCCTGCGTTCCAATGTAATATCCACGAGGAACGCCGCCTTCCAGACAGGTGCTGCAACGAAGCCTTACGAATAGGTTCAAAAGGCTCCTTCATCAATCTGGACAGCACCACATTCAATTCCCATGAAGGCGAAAGAAGCCGGACAGGAGGGAATACTTTCTTAAAGCCTTCCAAAAAATCTTTGATCACAGGGATCTGGAAGAAGGAAGTCTGTGAAGGGCATTTCCTGTAGGCAGTCAATGCAGCGAGATGAACCTTAATGGAATGAAAATGAAGGCCAGACTGCGCCAAATGTAGAAGATAAGGAAGAATGACATCCTCCTTATACGTCGTAGGGTCATAGTTCTTGGACTTGCACCAGATGCAGAATCTCTTCCACTTGTAAGCATAAGAAGTCTTAGTGGAAGGTTGCTTAGCCTCCTTCAGTATGTCCATACAATCTTCGGGCAGATTCAAATGGCCATATTGCACTATCTCAGAAGCCATGCCGCCAAACTCAAAGACGAGAGGTTCGGGTGCACCGTCTGTCCCCCGAATTCGTGAGAAGGTCCGGCCTGCACGGCAACCGTATGTGAGGAAGGAGAGACCGGTGAAGAAGGTCTGTGAACCACCACTGTCTGGGCCATTCCGGGGCGATCTATATTATCCACGCCCTGGACTGGGACAGCTTGATGAGCACCGCCGGAATCAGGGGAATGGGTGGAAAAGCGTACAGAAAGCTGTTCGACCAGTCGATCCATAGGGCATTCCCCAACGTCCCCTGTTGGTAGTACCTGGAGGCAAAGTCTCTGCATTTGCTGTTTTCTGCGGTGGCGAACAGATCTACGTCTGGAGTCCCCCACCTTGCGAAGACTTCTCCTAGCACTTCGTCGTTTATGACCCATTCATGGTTTTCCTGAATCAGTCTGCTCAGTACGTCCGCCTGAACATTCTGCACACCTGGCAGATGGGTAGCCGTTATCGTCAGTCCTCTGGCCAGAAGCCAGTGCCAGATCGCCTGCGCCTCCTGCGATAGAGTGCGTGATCTCGAGCCCCCCTGCTTGTTGAGGTAATACATCGTGGTCGTATTGTCCGTCTGTAGAAGCAGAGAGTTGGTCTGAAAGGACGGATGAAAGGCCTTCAGTGCCAAGTGAACAGCTCTGAGTTCCAGGAAATTGATGTGGTACGTGGACTCCGACGGAGACCACGTCCCTTGAATCTGTAAGTCTCCGGAGTGCGCTCCCCAGCCGTGGAGAGACGCATCCGTCACGATCGTCTGTGCAGGAATGTCCTTGTGGAAGGGAACCCCTATGAGGAGATTCTCCGCTAAACACCACCACTTCAGAGACCGAAGAGCATGCAGAGACAGTCGTATCCTGTCGTCCCAAGAACCAGTCCTCTGATCCCAATGATCCTCCAAGCACTCCTGCAGTGGTCTCATGTGCAGCCGTGCGTGAGGCGTGAAGAAGATACAAGAGGCCATCGACCCCAGTAGAGAAGACACCGTCCTCCCTGTTGTAGATGGAGCAGTCATAAGAGCCTCAGCCTTCCGAAGGAGTGATAACCGTCGCTCCTCCGAAGGAGACGTGCTTGCTGACAGCGTATTGATGGAGGCTCCCAAGTACTGTATGGATTGGACCGGAGTCGGGACAGACTTGGACATGTTGATGAGCAACCCCAGCTTGTTCAGTAGAACGCACGTCTTCTGGAAGTGTGCTTGAGCTTCCGAGAAGGAGGATGCCTTGATCAACCAGTCGTCCAGGTACAGGTAGACAAACACCTTGTTTTTCCGCAGGTGTGCTGCTACCACTGCCATGCACTTCGAGAACGTCCTGGGCGCAGACTTCAGCCCGAATGGCAGTACTGTGTATTGATAATGATTGGCGCCGACTTGGAATCGCAGGAACTTCCTGTGTTTCTGTGCAATGGGCACGTGGAAGTATGCATCCTGTAGGTCTATAGCACAAAGCCAGTCTCCCTGCTGCAGCTGAGGGTAAATCTGCTGCAATGACAGCATGCGAAACTTCTCTCTGCGAATCCACTTGTTTGGTTGCCGCAAGTCCAGAATGGGCCTTAACTCGTTCTTGTCCTTCTTGCAGACCAGAAAGAACCGTGAGTACAGACCTCTTCCCCTTTGAGGCAGAGGTACGTCTTCTATCGCCCTTTTCCTTAATAGGATGTCGGCCTCTGCCTGGAGCTCGCGCAGCTGAAATTGCGAGCTCACCGGCGGAATAGCTGGAGGCGGGCTGGTGAACCGAAGACTGTATCCATTGCAAACAATATTCAGCATCCACTTGTCCTGAGTAATTTTTCTCCACTCTGCCAGAAAAAATTGAACGCTTCCCCCCACCGGAGTGGGTAACGGATGTAGGGGAAGTAAACGCTCAGGGCCTAGACCCGGCAGGGCCTTTGGTCGCTGTTGCGGACTGTTGGCCTCCTCTGACCCTCTGGCGTTTCTGGAAGGGCTTCCGGAACTGCTGCTGTTGTTGTTGCTGCTGTCCGGAAGTCTGCCCTCGCCCTCTGCCTGAAGCTCCGAACCGTCTCTTGGTCAGGCGGCTGTTCTTCGTCTTATCAGGCTTCTCTAACCCGACACCCGTCAGGGTTTCGGCTTCTGCTTTCATACGGGCCATTTCATCGTCCGCATGCTTGCCGAACAGGGTTTTCCCCCGAGAAAGGGAGGTTGGCCACCCGCTGTTGCGCCTCCAGTTTGAGTGAGGTGAGGCGAAGCCAAGCGTGACGCCGTTGATTGATGCCGTGGCAGTATCCGTGCGCCGCCAGAAGAGATACATCAGCTGCCGCGCTGATGATCTGGTTGGACACCATCATCCCCTCACTTAATATCTCCATAAAGTCCTCTTTCTTGTCACGAGGGAGGAGCACAGCATACTGCTGGAGGGACTCCCATAGGGCACGATCATATCGCCCCAGCACTTGCAGCCTTCATGGTGGTAGATGCCATCCCACAGACCTTTCTGCCCGCTGAATCCAGCCAACAGCTGTCCTTATCAGGCAGCACTGTCGAAGATGGAGTGGTGGCATGCTGCTTCTTAGCCGCTGTCACAATAACGGTGTCTGGCGTTGGGTCCATTCGAAGAAAAGCCGGGTCAGATTCCAGAGCCCGGTATTTCTTGATGAGCCTGGAGGGAGCTGCCTTTGTCACCGCCGGAGTGAGAAACAACTCCTTGGCGGGCGCCTCCAATCCTGGTACCAACGGAAGCAGTGGTCGAGACAAAGGCTTCTTGTGAAGTGTCTCGAACATCACGGACGTCGTAGGTGTTGGCACCGTCACCGTGATCCCTAGCTTAGCCGCACCCCTCAACAGCACTTCCTGGAAGGAGACGATATCGTCAACGGGCGACACCCTCGTCCCGGGAGACTCCGACAGCGTCGGTGAATAATCCCTGGTGGAAGAGCCTGTGCGGGATCTGGATCTGCGCCTCCTGTGGGGTCGTCTAGATCGAGATGATGACCGGCCACGGCTCCGCGACCTCCCTCTACGGCCCGAACGGGAGCGCGATCTTCTAGGCCTCGGCCGATCCGCAGGCCTCACAGGAGCAGGCGATGTCGGCCTAGTCGGGACTCTCGGCTGAGGGGTCCCCTTAGGTGGTGTAGGATAACGTGGCAACGAGGCCGTCCTGGGTGGAGGCACCGGTGGAGGGACGGAGGGAAGAGGTGGTGGGAGTTGAGGCGGAGGTGACTGGCGAGGAGCCGGTTCACAAGGTGGTGGTGGTGGTGGTGGAGGCGGGGTGGGGTTCCGCGGAGGCGGACCCTTCGGCAAAGGAGGAGGGGTAGGCGTCCGAGCCCGGTGACTTTGTCTTCTTCCTTGGCAACGATGGCGAACCAATCGGCGACCTCCTAGCGTCAGGACTCCTCCTGCGCTTCCTTGGCATCAAGGAACGTCGACTCGACGTCGAGGAACGTCTTCTCGGCGTCGACCAGTGGCGCCTCCTTGACGACGACCGGTATCGCCTCCTCGACGGCGAACGCCGCCTCGACGGCGAGGATTCCCTCGACGCCGATCTTCTCCTCTCCGCCGACGGCGAACGGCAGTGTCGCCTCGACGGCGAGCGCCGACGCCGACGCCGGGCCTTTTCCTGACGTCGATGAATCGACGATGATGTAGACGACGATGCTGTCGACGGTGGTCTGTTCAGCTCCCTCAATGTCGAACGTCGACGCTGCTTCTCCCCGGAGCCCCGGGGAGATGGGGAACAGACCGTTGTCATCCCTCTCAATGCCGCAGTTGACGCAATCGACGCTGGCGGAGTATGGGGACGCTTGCTGGCCTTCCTGCCCCTCTGGAGCCCCCCCAGAGGCCTCAGCATGGGCAGATGAAGCATGCCCTGACCCACCTTCTGCCTTCTGACGTCTTTCCTCGAGGCCTTGGAGCCTTATCTTCATCCTCTCTCTCAGGGTCCTGGCAGAGAGGGTTTTGCAGATTTCACACTCCTCTGGGATGTGAGAATAGGGGAGGCAGACGATGCACACTCCATGTGGGGCGGATTTGGCCTTTTTTCTATCACACTCTGGGCAATTGTAAAATAAGCCAGGCATTTTGACAATACAGAGAAGAAAAAAGGGGCTTAGTACTTAACCACAAGCACTACACACCAGAAAACGTGAAAAATCACCAAATAAACCCTTGAAAGTGAGAGCTCAATGCTCCAGGGTCCTGCTTGCAGGAGCCGGAAAAAAGAACTGAAAGTAAAAGGGACCTGCTGTGCATTCTGTGATACTGAGAGAGTTCTGGAAAGTTTTCTTAAAGGCACAGTATCCTGTTTGAGCCACATAATGGCAGCCTATGGGGCTTGTCTGTCCATATCTTCCTCTCTATCATTCCAGAGGCTTTTGCTGGTAGAGGCAAGTTTCTCTATGGAGGAAACTGGGCAGGCTGTGCTGTTTGTGTGGTTTTTTGGTGGAATTTCTAGTTGAAGTACTGGACAGTGTAGCCTGTGGATATAGGCTGCATTATCTGTCTTTAAATTCTCTCTTAAGTGTCTTTGCAGTCCTGCAATTTTTGACAATTTAAGAGATTATTTTTGATTGCTCCAGGGTCCACGCACATGGGCGGGACTAATTACTAGATTATGACTATACACAGAGATCCTCTACTATAGAAACAGATTGCCCTTTTGGAGTTAATTACAGAAACGGGACAGTATTATTGCAAATGGTATTTAGCACACTATTTGCCAGAAGGTATTTATGTCAACGATAATCTGACATTCAACAGTTAGGACTTCATGTTGAGTGCCTAGAAGAACGAGGAATGAGAAGCCCTCGTTTTCATAATGTGAAGAGGGTTCTTCTTGAACCCAAAACATCAAAAGATTCATGGTTTAAGCCACTGGCTCAAAAACGTTCAATAACTTTAACGTCCGTGTTCTGAGGATCAGTGAAGAGAACATGATACAGTTATTGTAATGTTCGAGAAGAATAAACTTCAAAACCTCACCGGGTGGCATTAGAGAATAGACTACACGGGTCAAAAAGAAATTAATTGACACCTGGAACAACCAAAAGTCTAAAACAGGAGGTATTCTTCCCAATTATATTAAAGTTATGTTTGTTCATTCATATAAGCACAAGTATGTTCATTCATATAAACACAATTTGCCACTTCAAGTACCTTTCCTCATCATGCACCTGGTGCATGTAACCAGTGGCTGTTTTGCTCGTATCCTTTGGTAACTTTATAGCATTTATTGGTCGATAGGCTCAGCAGTGCACCTGCACATGAATAATAGTGCCACCATTTTGTAGTTAAAAATGCTCTAGAACTAGAGGTCAATTTCTGAGACCGGAGGGAGGACAGTCTGAAGTAACATAGAATAGGCTCTGAACCCACGGATGGGCCTTCCAGTCCAGTACGGACGGTGGATAATCCAGGGACTTTCGGCCAGGCCAGGAATGTGCCTGTGCAGAGGTAAGAATAACTTCCATCTCAATTGCCTCTTTGAACAATTTGATACCACTGAACAATTTGCTTCAGCATGGCAGAAAGGGCCTTAAACATAGTTGTACAAATCCCTAGAACGAGGTGTAGTAAAACAATAGGAAGCCCCCGGCCCAGAAGTGTCTTTAAATTTAATAGATACAATCTTTAAAGCTAATAGTGGGTACTGTCCAGAGCCCAGAAGTGAGCACTAAAAGCTCCATACCAATAGAAATCCTACTCATGTGCACCACAAGGTCTGCAGCTAACATTTAAAGAACAGAGCACCCCCATATCAAAAAGATGGACTCGCCCAACACGTACCCCAAAAAGCCTCACTGACGTATTGCACGTGGATTACTTTCATGCACAAGTCTGTAGAGTTCATTGCCTGTTCCCAAACACGCATCTATCGGTTTCTTTTGGGTTGTCTTCATACTGAGTTGTGGTCGATCCTATACAAAGCCGTGCTGTAGACCTCGTGTCTGAGTCGTCCCGCAGACACTGGTGCGCACGCAAACTGTGCAGCTCAGCAAGGCCACCCAGCCTAACGCCGACAAGCAGGTTCATTACTAATATAGGAGCTCAAAATGATGACTACGCCTGACCTTCACAAGGTACTACATGCTCACGATATGCAATATTAAGTGAAAAAACACCTGCGCTATTAGGAGAGTTGATCGGCGACTGAGAGCAAACAGCAAAGAAAATACATGGTGCATTCAGAAGATGGAGGACAGTTCCCAAACTGTAATGCTAGGGTAGTGCTCGTGTTAGAGGAGCCGGGAGCCCTGTGACACAGGTAACCATAGTCAGGCGCAGCAAACAGTCTTTCGGCAAAGAGAAAATAATGGGGGTCCCAACCCAGCATACACTAGAGGTGAGTTTAAGGTCAGCGTGTGCACACGCGGGCTTTTGGCGCCGTAGATTAGGAAGAGAGCCTTGAGCTTCAACACTGGGGTATATGACCAAGAGGAGTCTGGAAGCTTGAGGGGGACAGCCCATGTGCCAAAAAGGAGATAGGGGTGCTCAAAGCCCAATTTAGGGTTCATATTTAAGTTAAGCCAGGGGACTTTGTCACTCAAAGCCACACTGACACACCTGACAGCCACTACGGTGCCATAATCACCCCTCAAAGCCACCTTAACCCACTGGCACATCCTCAAATACTTCACTACCTCAGATAATCCTAGAAAGCATCCGGTGACCCTTGGAGCTTCAAAAGCCTCCAACACCCATGCTTGGCTGTAACACTCCTGCAATTCAAAGCATACAGGAAGCTGTGAGGGCAACTGGGACTCCATGAAAGCAGGCAGCATTCCAGGACTCACATGAAAGCCTACAGCACTTCAGATCAAGAAATACTTTATTCGGTTTAATTACAAAAACCATAACAGTACAGAACACATAAAAATGATCCATGGGTCACCAGACAGCATAATGACATAAAGATACAATATAAAAAGGGAGGGAGTGCCCATTTAAATATGCAGCACATGATGCCAAAGTTTAAAAACAACAATATGTACGTCATTCTATGATTGAAAAAAAAAAAGCGACATAAAAGGATTTAGATTAAAACTTGGTTCAAGTTACAATGGTCAGTATTTACAGTAAATCATCTAGGACCAGTTGATCTTTTTACTGAGTCTCACTGCTATGGTTAAGAATTTAGCTACATTGTAAATTTCCCATATGTCTGCTAGTAATTGAAGGTGCAATAAAGCTGGCTTAACTTGCCTAAACCCTTTCCCCTTTAACAAAGGGATAAAGAACTTTTTCCTGATGTCCTTAAACTAATCACAAAAAAAAACAAAAAGTGAGCAGTATCCATAATCGAACAACCGTCACATTTACACAGATCTAGGTCCAGTCGCTTGGTCCAGCCAGGGCGGCATGAAATTAATAGATGGATTTTGTTCAATCGGAACTTGGTTAGAAGATACCTATGATTTGAGTTGTTGACAGTCTTTAGGTAGAGTTCCAAATCGTGTCCCGAGGAGACAATCAATTGGTGAGTCCTAACAGAAGGCTTTAACAGCTCCATGCCCTCTCTGTCCATCACTCTGTTCAACAAAAAAGTATTTTTAACCCACTTCAGATCGCCTTTCACCAGGTTGAATGGTTTGTCGAACAATTCAGGCCGGCCCAGCTTTACACACATTTGTTGTACGTATTTCAACCAAGGGATCTTGTCCCAGCGATCTAGCATTAGGCAGTCTTTCAAAATTTTGTGATTTACTTCAAGCTCCAGATTAAGCCAGACTGATATCCATTTTAAGAGGGGGGCCATGGCGATTCGATCTTCCAAATAATCCACGCCGCATTCCTGATGGACTAAGAAGCTGGCAGTGGATCTTGGCAGAGAAAGAATCGTTTTAAGGAAGTTATCTTCCGTTACCTGTAGCGATTTAATTGGCCTAAAACCCCTCAAGTCTGCTCCATACATGGCGATGGCAGTGCATTTAGCAGCATATACCTTTAGAACTGCCTCGAGAGGCTTCACCCCTAATTTACGTGAAAAACCCAGCACCGCAGATATAGAGCGTGCCAGGACCTTTTTTTTTCTCCAGCATTTGGGGGTGCCAAGTAGAACAATCATCAAAAACAACCCCCAGGTAGGGAAATCTGGAGACTCTTGTCAGCTTGTGACCATTACAATGCAGTGGCATGACATTTTTTTTGGCCTTCCCTTTCTGGCCCACCACCATGACATGGGATTTACCATAGTTAACACTTAAGTCAAGGTTTATCATAAAAACATAAAAAGAATTCAACAGACTTTGAAGACCCACTGCAGTTCTAGCTAGGAGAGCAGCGTCGTCCGCATATAATAATGCGGGCATTAGGTACTTCCGTGCCTTGGGATGTCCTTACACGCTGCACCCAAGACTCCACCCAGATCGTTTATATATAGTGTAAAAAGCAGGGGAGCAAGAATGCATCCCTGCCTTACACCATTGGTGATTCTGATTTTACCCGTGCAGTTCCCTTTTCTATCATATCGTACCGTAGCTGTAAGGTCCCTATGGAGGTCTGCTAAGGCGTCAGGCGCAGTGAACATTCTTTCAGCAAAGAGAAAATAATGGGGGTCCCAACCCAGCATACACTAGAGGCGAGTTTAAGGTCAGCGTGTGCACACGCGGGCTTTTGGCGCCATAGATTAGGAAGAGAGCCCTGAGCTTCAACACTGGGGTATATGACCAAGAGGAGTCTGGAAGCTTGAGGGGGACAGCCCATGTGCCAAAAAGGAGATAGGGGTGCTCAAAGCCCAATTTAGGGTTCATATTTAAGTTAAGCCATGGGACTTTATCACTCAAAGCCACACTGACACACCTGACAGCCACTACGGTGCCATAATCACCCCTCAAAGCCACCTTAACCCACTGGCACATCCTCAAATACTTCACTACCACAGATAATCCTAGAAAGCATCCGGTGACCCTTGGAGCTTCAAAAGCCTCCAACACCCATGCTTGGCTGTAACACTCCTGCAATTCAAAGCATACAGGAAGCTGTGAGGGCAACTGGGACTCCATGAAAGCAGGCAGCATTCCAGGACTCACATGAAAGCCTACAGCACTTAAGACACCATCCAAATAATCTTTCACCACAGACAACCGAGGACGATACCAGTATCCTCCTATCTAGGTTTACCCAAGTCCATGCTACCACAGCTGTGACATTTTTTTTTCGCCGAGTTTCATACACCAAAAACAGATGAACAACCTCTGTGCTTTCCAGTAAAGCATCGCACCTCATTCAAGGCCATATGAATTATCCACAGGACCATTCATAAGTAAGATTTATTACTCGTCATGGATAAATAGATGCTCTTTTGCCCAATGCAGAGCCTTTGATTTCTAGGCTCTGTCCTGCCCACAGTGCCAAGATATAAGAAACAGAGTAAGCGAGGAGTTGTTCTCATGTTAGCTGCAAACACTTAGAATTATTTACCTATTGAGCTCAGGACAAGCTTTTTAATGGAAACTGCCAACCTTTTGTGTTTACCTCACTGTAGGACACTGTGTTGATTGCTAACCGAGTATTGCAAAGCACCAATATAACGATTATAGCCAAGAGGGTATTCGTGGCAATCTATCACTTACCAAAGCCAACCCAACTAACAATACATACTTCATTAATAACTGTAGGTCCTGAGCAAACAGAAAGCCTTCAGCAGTTCTGGAGCTTTAAGTAGTTCACCTGATATTCCTCAGTAAGGTCTAAAATCCACCAGAGCATAAATTAAATACTACTGGTCGACATCGCACTCTTTGGACAATCTGGTACCAATCACTCCTAAATAGAACTTGCGTCGCCACCCATCTGCTCCCTGGTACTCTGAGCAGCTGAAAGAGCAGAAGCTCCTCTTTAAACAACAAAAGAAATATTAAACAAATACTGGCGGTCTACTTATTGCCAATCCGCCGACGCGGAGTATTAAACTGCTCTGCATCCTTACGGAACCCTGCTTTGCACTATACATGCTGAGAAAATGATTCATTCGTCCATTTCTGCAAAAGAGGTGCTTAAAATTGCTAAATATTTTAGAGTTCTGCGAAAGGGCTATTGATTCATTCAGAAAAAGGTGGAGCTCAACAGGTAGTGGTTCGGTAGCGAGAGAGTGGTCGTAGTTGTTGGTGCTTCTTGGTCAGAGATAACCCTAATCTCTGAGAGAAGAAGAGTGAGCAGGGCTCTTTCTTCTGAAACAATTGATGCAGAGTCAAGCGCACACAAACTGTGTTTGATGATTATATCAATCGTAGTATTTAAGAGAAGGGATAAGATTGCACACAAGTCTTCTTTCAATGTGTTTTTTATTGATTTAGTCAGGGTTCCTCTTAACCATAAGGGAACCAATTTGAACAAGAACCAGCCGACAGGTGTTTCGTCAATTCCGGGTGAACCCGTGACTCTTAAGGGCTGAGGGTAGATGTGGTCTGTCGGTATCGGTGGACTGGTGATAATTCCAACCCGGTCCTGGTCGGGTGTGTGTGCGAGAAAAAGAATCTGCAGAAAATGTCGGCACCAGCCGGTGCTATATCAGGGGCCTGCTTTCCGCACCCGGAGAAGCCACATCCCGATACTTCCTCCTCGCCCCGGGAACAAGCCAAATATCCCTTGTGAGCACAGGCATTACCCGACTCCTCACCGACATTGCGCACGGAAAGCAGGCCCCTGATATAGCACCGGCTGGTGCCGACATTTTCTGCAGATTCGTTTTCTCGCACACACACCCGACCAGGACCGGGTTGGAATTATCACCGGTCCCCCAATACCGACAGACCACATCTACCCTCAGCCCTGAAGAGTTACGGGTTCACCCCGAATTGACGAAACACGTGTCGGCTGGTTCTTGTTCAAATTGGTTCCCTTAGGGTTAAGAGGAAACCTGACTAAATCAATAAAAAACACATCGAAAGAAGACTTGTGTGCGATCTTATCCCTTCTCTTAAATACTACGATTAATATAATCATCAAACACAGGTTGTGTGCGCTTGACTCTGCATTAAAATTGCTAAATACCTTGTGTCCCAGAAAGCTGTTCCTATTCCCTCGCACATTTACAAAATCTCTGTGGTGCAATCTCAGTCTTCTTCTGCAACAAGGTAGCCGCCAATATTCAAGATCAATACACCTCTTCTATTTCGCCAGTCTCTCCTGTCCCTACTTCCTTATCCTCTTCGCACAACCCAAGCTCTTTCTCTATTAACTTTGCCCCTGTCCCACAAGGCAGAGACATCAATCTCTCCCTTAAGATCTCTTTAAAAAAACATCTATCTTCTCGCTCTTCCTCTAAGGCATTTATGTTTGGCTTTTTACTAGCCTTTTACCAGTTTTTACCATAGCACCAGAATAACCTGCTGGGTGACAGTTTGCACTCAATAAATACCAGTCTTCATCATCATCACTTGTAGTTCCCCAAAACCACAGTGGCGTTCTGAAAAGCATCCTGGGCCCCAAGAAATACCTAAAATCCTCCAGCACTTGCTGACACCTACTGAAATGTGCCAATAAACCAACACACCAAAAGCCACCGTAGCACCCAGACACCCCACATTTTTATAACATTTTTTAAAGATTTCACCCAAAAGATTACATCACCCCTGGAAGTCCTAGCTTCCAAGCATCTGTTGTCTTATATTCTGTAGAAGCTATGGAAAAAGCATAAAGCAAAGGCATTAAGCAACGCTGTCCGGATATCCTACAGCATTTGCCATTCACTGCCTATTGGGACCAGGAAACATTGAGCACTTCTAGCCATCTTGCATCGTTATGCCAAGTCACCACCAGTCCAGCCAACATGGTTGAGCACTCCATACCATTAATTGCCTTTGTCAAGCAGAAACCAGTAAATATACAGCTCTCTAGCAAGGACTCATTCTGTGTCCACTAAAAAAAGCTCCAGGATTTGTATTGAAACCCACATCTCTTAGCTTGATTCCACATGATTATGAATGAAGAAAACATGTCACAAGATCGACCGCTGTAGCTTCCCATGTGACACTGCCCATGGGCCCGTAACTATAGTGGGTCCACAAGCAGCCTTGATCCCTCACACAAGAGCACTTATATGAATCCTCCATTCGGCCAAGCTATGGACCCACCTCAGCCTACTAGTCTCTCTATCACATGTACCCCCAAATGTTGCGTTTTAAGGGCCCACGTGTTGCCTAGCCCCAGGGTTCCCCTGTTTTTTTACTTTGCCATACCTTACATCACATGCATTTAGCTAGCCCCCCAACAAGCCCTTGACCTCTTCCTCAAGGGATGCTATTATGAGATTATGGCTTCTCCAGAGGTTTATCCTATGTTCTCTGATCGAGCCGCTCTTGGTGACCCCTCTCCCATGTTTGTTGTTTGCCACATTGAGTTGTATTTCATTTTCTGATCTAGACACATCAAAGGGGCTTTATTCGATGAACTGGATTTTTGACAGGGGTGGTATTCAGGAGGTACATATAAATGGTATATTAGTGGTACCATCATACTTAAGGATATGACAGGACACCGGATCAATTGCCTAAAATTCCTGTTCAAGTAGGCTCAAAACCGGACAATTCACTTGCATTTTTTAAAATATTGTCAGGCCTCAAGTAGCCATGTACAGCAATCACATCTTCTAATACCCACCTCTCTATGTTGTCTTTTCCGATGGTCTCTGGTTTAACTGGATTGCACCCTCCCGAGACCTTGGTCATTTTGTTTTTGACCCCCATTCACTGGCGTGGGATCTCTGGCTTTCCGCAGTGGGTGCAGTCATCTTAACGCCTTAGGGGCCCTAGACAAGTCATGTTTTGAGGGTCACTGTAAGGGACACTTTTATATTTTGTTACGTTTTTCTTGTTAACTCAAGCTCCCATGAAGCCAAACAATTCTACATTTCGTGTTAAAAGGTAAGAGGGTCGCAAAAACCTGTTGAAATATGTCTTGCCTGGGACCCCCAAAAATCGTTTAGATGCCATGGGACAGAGAGACAGACAGAGGTAGAGACAGGCAGAGAATTACAGAGGCTTAGATAGAGATAGAGATAGTCCATGCCTTAAGAAACCTCTGCGTTTGTGGCAATCAGAGTTACCGGGTAAAGTGCTGGTCTACGACAATCACATGCTTCAGGGTGGAGACTTTGGGCGTTTCATATGTAGCCCCCTTCCCCGAATTCCCCAATGAAATTATGGTCAGGTACTCACCCTCTATGGCGATCACGTGTTCTCGGATGGTGCCCTGGAGTCCTTGGTCCTCTATACGCTCCACCAGGTCGTAAATGGCGTAGATATTGGGATGTACCGACTCGAAACGTTGTATCTCAGCTCGGATTGCCCCAGAGTTTGAGAGGGTGAAAGGGAGCGGGGGACCCGAGCCCAAAGATCCTGGGTACTGGCCACCCCCAGGCGGTGACTGCGAGGTGTTGGGGGGCAGTGGTGGTGGAGGCGGTGCGAAGTTCATACTAAGGGTATCAAAGGGGCAGCGAAGGACCAAAGACAGACGGGAGTTCGTGCTTTTGAGTGTGCTTAAGATGAGCACTTTCTGTCTGTGTGTTGGTGATGCTGGCTGTGGTAATGTGTGTGGGTGTGTGTGTGTGGGGGGGGGGGGGTCAGATCATCACTAGGGGACTTATGTTTTACCTGGTGGAAGATGGGTCATGTCTTCAAGGGAGGATGCTAGGTCTCGGGGGAAGGGTAAGTGGTAGCGGTCACTAAGCCTTTGCTGTCTGTCAGAAGAGGAGGGACGGTCTCTTCCTCCACGGACAGCTCTGCTCCAAAGAGGTGGTCCTCTCTTTCTACCAGACTGATTGATTCTTCCTCTGGCGGTGGGCGCTATCGGAATATGCTCTCCCTTCCGAGGTCTCCCCTGAGAATCGCTGGCGCGACCTCTCTCGCTACGGCACGCTTTGTCTTGGTGTTATTGGATGGAGAGGCGACTCTCCCTTGTACCTTACTCGTCTTTCTAATCTAGCGCTCTCTCTTTCCCGAAGGCCTGTCGCTCCAGGGTGGCGGATTTCGTCGCTACCAGCCCCGCCCAGCGCTGCTCAGTAACGGTCACAAAGCCGAAGCAGTACGGGGCCGAGAGGCAGAGGGTCCGGGGGCTGCGGGGAAGGAGGGGGCCGAGGCTACCCTCTGATGGCGCGGAGATACGACGCAGTATGCTGCGGTTCTGACGGAGATCCTTGTCTTGTCCAAAGGGACTGAGAGCTTTGCTTCTCGGGGGAGGGAGTCCAGTTGTGCCTGCAGAGAGTTCACGTTTTGGGGCGGGGGCAATGGAAATTCCGACTCTAGGCGCTACTTTCCCGAGCCTGGGGGTCGGGGGGTGTTTGTCCTTGAGGGGTCCTTTCGCATCTGCTGCTGTTGCCTTCAGCTAACGGTTGATGGAGAGTGGGGCTGCTAGTGGGGCCTCATGGCGGCGAGGATGCGGTGCGGGAGTATTCTCCGGAGTGCGGGGGCTCCTCTCGCCCCCCAGCCGTTACTCCTCGTTTACCTTGGTGGCAGCGGCACCCAGTCTGAGCAGTAGAGGCACAAAGCCTGAGGGGGCGGATGAAAGGGAGGAGTTTGCGGGGGCGGGAGGAGGAGTCTGCTGCCCGGACACTACCCACACACATAGAACCCGCAGACCTGCAGAGACCCCCCTTAATAATTACCCTTAGCCCTGTGTCCCCCACCGTTCCCATATTGACACCCGGCGCCTTGCAGAGCCACCGCCCTCCATGTATACTAAATTCCCCCACCACATTGGGAACATAGCAGATACATTCTGCTTGTCAGCCTGGCCCCTCCATAATATTAATTTGCATGGGCGCTGAAAGTAGGGAAGCGAGGAGGGGTTGTTGGGAGATGTAGACCCCCTAAAATAACCATTCACTTGTTCAGAAGGTGCTTTAGCGAAAAGGATGCCTTCGAAAATTGATTTTATTTTGTCACATTTGCTACGAGTTCAAATAAAGAATTAAAAAACAGACTGTGTCTTCAAATTGTTTCTCATTCTTTTAACAATAGAGTTGGTGTTTGCTTTTTTTCTAATTGCAAAGTTAGAGGATTTTGTAAAGTGCCCTATCAGACAATCGTGCTGTAGTACATGGAGTGTCAAAAGATAATGTTCGTTTTTTTCTAACGCACTAACATTAAATTGCCTGTAAATTACCTGTACAGATATTTCAAAATATAAAACCAGTTGGGAAAGTACAAACAAAACACATTTTTTGTAGTTATGAAGTGTAATTAAAACAAAGATTGTAATAGGATCAAGACAATTAACTTGGTGATGTGCAAGTGCTAAATATTTTCTGAAAACCGATTTTACACACTTTATTGTTTGTGCGCTATAAAGTGTTACCAGTGAGTGCAACTTTAGTGGCCATCTCATCTTGGTACTAGTTTTGAAATATCATCCCTCATCAGCCAGGCTAGCTTGAGTCCAGTTGCATGGTGAGTAGAGGACCCACGTTTGAGCATATCCATCCCACTCGGGGTGACAAATGCAAAGAGAACAATTGATGAATAGAATGCTAAACATTGTCAAACATTCACCGCTGTACAGAGATTTGACCCTAAATCCATTGATGTGTAAATGCTGAATATTTTCAGAAAAACAGTTTTACATGCTTTATCGTTTGTGCACTATAAAGTTTGTGGCCATTTCAGTGGATAATGTGCTGTCTGCAAATGATTACCACACCACGATGCTGCCATCATGTCGCAAACCTGGCTGGGCCTACAGAGGGCTGTCTCAAAGTTTACACTTTTTATGAGGGAAAAGGGACTTAAGGTTAATGTATCAAAAACCTTTTCCAAGTCCTGTGGAAATGGAACAAAGAAAGTACCTTGTCCCATTTTCCTCGAGGGTAGAAGGATAGAGACTACAGACCAATTCCCCTATCTTCGGATTTCTTTTTACAGGAAGTGCTCCTGGCATACAGCAATTAAAACTAGAAAATTAGCATTCTCTAGGGCGATTGGAGCTTTGCAGAATTTTGCGGCTAAAATTGGGGGTAGACCTGTCAAGGAGTTGATTGTAATATATAAGGCTAAATGTGTATCCACGGCTACTTATGGCTCTGGTATCTGGGGGATTGATACTTCAATTTCAATTCAGCAATCCGAAAATTGTTTTCTCAGATACCTCCTTGGGGTCCCTAAATCCACAGCTAGTTATTTTGTACACATAGAACTGGGTCTCCCCTATATTTCCAATATTATAAGATTGAGCCTATCCTGCTATGGCATAAGCTGTGGGTTACTCCCGAGACAGCCTTTAATCGCAATATAATATCTGACTGCCTAAACCTTTGTGGTATAAGGCAAATTAAATGGCTGTCTTTTGTGGAAGCAATGTTGACCGAGATTGGCCATCCCGAGTTTTTTAAGAACCCATCTAGCATGGAAACGATGCCGAGGAAAGTCCTGCGTAAATTGGCAATGGACCATCTAGCGAATAAAAGATGGTCCACTGAAAAACTTAAAAAATCTGTTTTAGCTTATCAGCAAATCACCATAGAACAGGGACTCCAATTGTACCTTGCAAGTGATCTTAATTGTTACATTAGAATGCTTCTCGCAAGGTTTAGACTGGGATCTTTTTATCGTTTAATTACTTTCCCAGCCTGTAATGACTGGTCGAGAAACTTACCGCCCTGCCCCTGTGATGATCTCGCCCCCCAAACTAATATGCTCTGTATTTTATTTTGTAAATTTTATGAGGTTCCAAGAAAGATCCTACTTAAACCAATTTTTAAGGAGTGGGCCCCCGGGTCTTGTAGAAACGCTTTCCTTAGACTACAACGGCTAGAAAATATGGAAGTGGTCCACACCCTAGCTAAATTTCTGAAACTTTTGGTAAAGTTTAGGAACTCAATGTAACATATCATATGTATTTATGTATCTTAGAGCTTTTTAACCCATTACATTTTAATGTACATGACTGTCCTATTGTTATTTCTTGCTTTTTAACTGCACTTGCCACTTTGTGATCATACCCCTGTTTTTAAAATACATGGTGCACCCATAATAGAAACACACTGGCACTTTGCGACTTATATTTGTTTTTAACAATGTATGCTTTTATGATATTACTTTGTATATCGAAATAAAGCTTTTTGAATTTGAATTTGAATTTGATTACCACACCATGCTTTTATAATCTTTGTGTCAGTGTCTCCAAAATGAAATTCCAGGGTCACTCGCTGACACTCTACCAGGACCTGGCGACTCTCAGATTACCAAAACGTCAAAACTTTCACTAAGTGACCACCTTCCTCCAAGACAAAGGCATTACTTTCTCCTGGGGTCATCCATTTCAGATGGTTTTAGCTGGGAGGGGAGTCTCCGTCAGCTCAGTTCCTTGGCTGAGATATGCCAAATGCTGAACAATGAAGAGTCCTCTAAAGAACAACCGCAGACTAGCCCCAGAGGGACAAAAGTCCAGAAATGCCTCAGGTGGTGGTGGAAAGGGGGGGGTGGGCCACATCCAAAGGACTTCGTCCTGATACCAAAACTATAGCTATGGAAAGGCAAGCGGTGCTGGACACACTGTCTATCACACCTGACAGGATGAAGGCGATCTGAGCACCAACGAGGCCACCAGATTGCAGACATCTGTAATGAGGTGGAGTGGGAGCTGATGGGTTGGGGGAGCGGGAGATAGGACGATGCAGAGTGGGGTAGAGATACTCTAAAGGGCTCCTACAAACCAGATTCCCACAGGACATTCCTGGTCATGGCCAGTGCCTTAGGTTTTGATAGCACTATGGGGCTGATTACGATGGTGGTCGTAGGCACCTCCGCCGTGCTGGAAGTGGCGGAAAATATCCATTTAGTTACTCCTGCGGCGGACCGCCATATTACAATGGTCAAAGAAAGCCCATTTTCCGTCCGTCGCAGAGATTCCGCAGCCGCCAGATTTTTTGTTCCGCAACAGTGCCGGAGGGAGCCAATAGAGAAAGCCCGCCATGCAGTATGACGTTCCGTCCGCCGGACAAATCATGATGCGTCAACCAGCCCATCAGAGCGCAGCGGAGAAACTAGCTATTCGGTCATGGCAGAAGCAGAACTGTGGAGATAGAAACTCGAGTCAGAGACACCTCCACACGTTCCTGGCTGCCTTGGATCCTGTTCTACAAGCCCTTCTGCTGCTGTACCTGATCCACTACCAGCAGATAAAACGCCATCACAGTCAACACTGCAGGTATGTAAAAAACATATCTCCGTATACAACCCCTATACTACAACACACACCTGTTGCGGTGAAATACATGTCTTGTCTACAACATACATCCTGGTGGAGACAGGAACACATCCCATAGTCCAATTACACATGTCTTGCACGTAATAAATTGTCACCTGTGCATCGGGGTCACCCATCTCCATAGAAATGATTGCAACTAACCCAGTCGTGCCGGTCATGTCATCGCAGCGGTGAAGCCGCAGTAAAACCTGCCCACAATGTAGTAGGAATCCAGGACCTTTTCCCCGGCGAACAAGACCAACATCACAACATCCACACCACATGTATCATAAAAGAAGCACCACTCAGCACAACATATCTGCAGCAAGAAGTCATGTGCAGGGACACTGACTATAGTGATATCTCATTAGGATCATCAGCAATTGTATAGTAACATGAGTGTGGGGTGAGGCAAGAGTCCCACCAAAATGACAATAGTCATCATTGCACCCAAATAAGGGTCAGTCCAAATACAATGTAGAACAGAGGAGGGCAGACCAAGCAGGATGTGTATGTGTATTTTATAGTAGTCAGCAAGGTGTTGGAATGAGTCAGTGAGCCAAGGTAGATGATGCATCATATTAGACACCACTGCCACACAATCACAGATCACCACAGCCCCCAAGCAGACATTGATAGGCTCATCACATTCAATGGCAGACCATATCACCCAATGTCAGCCCATACCATATACCATACAACACAGTAAGAAATACCTAACTCAAACAGTAAACTCAAAGTAAGCACCACTGTGCATTTGACTCACAAGTGTACTGCTGCAATAAATGACACCATGTGAGTATGCCCAGTACACCAACAACACTGACTACACTGCCAGCTCACAGAACACCTACACACCATTACTCCACCTCAACAAAGGGAGCACCAACTACAAAGTCGACAAAGAAGGCTAACGTGTCAAAAAAACTCCATCTTCACAGCGGGAAACTCTGACCTGAGACACATGACTTCCCATCTCCTCCTCACACCTGCTTTCCACCCTTGTGAATTAAAGTGACTAATTGAAGAAATGAAGAGTCACTGTGCAGATTGACATCCTTGAAACTGTTCACACGGCATGTTAAGTCCTTCAGACAGCTCACACACTTAAATTTAGCCTCATACACATGCCATAAGTCAGCAGCACTGTATTATAATAAGTAAACTAGCCTAAAGTGGAGTGCACAGTCAGGAAAAGCATGTAGAAATGACTGTTACCATTTGCACATGACATGCAAGAGGTAACACATATCACACTACACTTAGGCCATCAAATCATACATGGGTGGGACAGTGATTGATATTGAATGAAAGTAACATCTGTGTTAGGTACGATTGTGATTGTTATTTAAAAGTGTGGGTTGGTTGTGGTTTTAACTATTATGTCTTTGCGGTCAGAAAAAAATTGCCATGTCGCAATTCCCACTTCTGGCGGGGTGGTAACAGGCACTCTGGACCACTTCTCTAAGAGAGCCTCCACCATACTGGAGATTGCTTATGTAGAAAAGCGCCTCTCCTTAGATTTAATAACAGGGAAACGGTCTTACCTAGGTCGCATAGGGACAACGGTTTCTCCGGCGCCCATAAACATTCCAGGGGACGAAATTAGGTTGGTGGATATTGGGGATGTTTCAGATAGTTCAAGTATAAACCTATCTTCCCTGAACCTGTCCCCTAGCAGTGATAATGCTGGTTTGCATAATTCCCCAGGGCTAGTTAGTTCATCTTTCCCCACTCTGACCCAGGGCTCCCCAGCTAGGATGAAAACTAATAGTAGGAAAAGAAGGGGCAGCTCCCTGACGGGCCGCCATGCTAACCAACAAAAGAAGATTCTAAATCCGGCCCTGATAGCTGCTGCTGCTCAGCTCCCTATTTCACCTAGGCCTAATACAGAAATAATTAGCCCCTCTGATTGTCCAGTCCCTGAGGGTGATCTCCTGGGAAAAATTGAGATTCTGGTGAAATCTCTGATGCTGCCACTCCTAGAGAGAACTAGGATGATTAACTCTAAGTTAGATCAGATTGAAAAGCAGGTTGGAGAAAACTCACTTTTATTAGTTGATTTGGCCAAGGGTAATGTCTATATTAATTCTTTGGACACTACCACTAAGGATACGGTCTCAGTACTACTGCGAGCATGGTTGCTGAGGAACCCAGGAAAAAACTAGTAAAAAAAATAAACACGCCACCGCCAAAATCCCACCCAAAGAAACAAGTAGGTATATCAAGGCCTGGTGGGAAGGTAATGGATCCGGTTCGTGCAGCCCAGCCCTTATCTAGTGGTTTATCAGTAGATAGAAGGACCAATAGGCAACTTCTGAAGGACAAGGAAGTTTACAAAGACCAACTCCCTAGTTTGAACCTTCCTCCAGAGGCAGCGCCATGTACAATAGTTTTAGTGGGGGTGCGATCTCTCGGGGCAGGAAAATCAGAATCGTACATAGAATAGAAGAACAAGGTGGGCTTTTGGCTAAAGAGGAACAGGACTCTCCCTCCATCTTGGAAAACAGAAATCTTGGGTGTTAGAAGGGTGTACTGGGTGGGCAACAACGCTAAAGATCTGGAAGGGGATTGTATTCTAGTGAATTTTAGGGATACATGGGTGGTCGACCATATCCGGAGAGAACATAGATTTGGCCGAGAGGGTGATATCCAATCCCTGGGCCTTGATTATTTTTTACCCAGGGACTATGAACAATGGACGCCATAATTCTTATGCCATCTTTCGACAGAGAGGATTTTTGGGAGCAAATCCATCTCATAGGTTAGTGCACCCTTTCCCACTTTACAATAGGTTTGATCCCCTAACAGGTTTGGAGGGTGTAGATTGACTCTCCAAACTAGATGGTGAGACTAATGAAGATGAGAGCCAAATAGGTGCCCCGGACTGTGTTTCTGATAGTAACAGTGAGGATAGGAAACTTCTAAGTGGACCCAGCAGCCCAATTACAACTCAGGCATTACCATCTCGGGTTGCAAACAGGGCAATGAATCTATACTACTATTATAAAGAGAGAACAAAAACCTTTTGGCAAGGTAAACTCGGGAACCACAGCGCCAATCCACACACCCAATACATTGTTGGAATCCTCAGGGTGTGTAGATGGACATAGACGACATAAAACAAAAATAAAACGTAAATTAAAAAATTTAAATTTAAAAACAAAGTAGTCCCCTAAAACTAGCGCCGGCCGTGACGTAGTGCTGACCGCGACCTAGACGTGCGTGATGACGACAGGCGGGGAGGAGCGGTGACGAGCGGCGAGGAGTGGCGGTGAAGGAGCGGTGACGAGCGGCGAGGAGTGGCGGTGAAGGAGCGGTGACGAGCGGCGAGGAGTGGCGGTGAAGTCCGGAGCGCGGGGAGGAGCGGCGGCTCAGGTAAGGCAAAGGCGAGGCGGGCAGGAGGCGGGAGGCGGTCTGGGCAATGTCGGGCGGGCGGGGGCCCGGGCGGGAGTGCACAGAAGCCTAAAAGAGGAGTGGCGTGACGTCCGGAGTGCGGGGAGCGGGAGGGAGGCGGGCAAGAGGCGGGAGGCGGTCTGGGCAATGTCGGGGCGGGCGGGGACTCGGGCGGGTTGCACAGAAGCCTAAAATGCTGCCCCCAGCCCCCTTCTGCCCCGGGCAACGCCGGGGCGGGCTGCTAGTAATAGCCTAAAAACAAATGGAGAACAAGGTCCCCTGTCAATTGTTTCCTGGAATTTGGCAGGTATATCAAATAAACTTGACCTGCCTGAATGGTGGTCATTTATTGACTCGCTAGATGTGTGCCTATTCCAGGAAACCTGGGCCAGGGAGGACCACCAACGCATTGGTTTTGCCTCATTTTCAATCTAGGCAAAATGGGGTGGGAAGGGACTCCCGTCTGGCGGACTACTCATCTGGGTGGGTTCACACTTAGGATGTTCTGTAAGGACACTTGAGACAAACTCTGCAGATATCCAAAGTGTGGCACTGGAATGGCCAAACATGGCTAAGCTAGTTTTAGTCAATGTATATTCAAGACTAGTGGGCGTGACTAACGTTTCAGGAACAATTGAGGATTTATCCCTCTTTCTTGGCACCATTCCCCAAGGCACCCCATACTTGGTTGGGGGTGATTTTAACTGTCAATTCGAGCCACTTCCAGCCTTTCTGGAGGGCACCACATTGGAGGAGGACGATCAATGGGATATACCACCTGTTGGGGGCCAAACAGTGAAGTCCTGGACTCCGCTTGCTACCCAAATCATGGCCCTGACTCTTAATAACTCTATAAGGGCCTGTAACGGGCGGGTCAGTGGGGATATGCCCCCGAAACCCACCTTTATTAAACTGGGGCATGAGTCACGCTTAGATTATATCTTTGTGGAGATCTGTGATTGGGCCATGGTAAGGAGATTTCAGGTGACCGCACATGACGAAAGTGATTGCGAGAAGTTGGCCTGATATATGATGCTCACTAGTTCTAGTGATCACCTTGTATCAGTCCAAACAACCCTTATGGTGATTGGTTGTAAGTCAACCTTATAGACCAGCTATCCTAATGGTAGCATGGACAAAGCAGTCTTAGGCTAAACTCTTTTGGCATGTGAAGCCAGCTGTTTTACCACATATAACCCCTTGAATACCAAATGAAAGGACACCACACAGGTAGTTATGAAAATAAACAAGATATTTATTAACTAACAACCACCTCTGAACTTTTTATGAGATCAGAGGACTAAGCACATGACAAGACTTTTAAGAAAAATACATTTAAGTTGCGAAATTACAGTGTTGCCCTAGGGGCACAACAAACCATATACTAAGTAAGTGGAATGTGAAAGTCGATAGAAGGAATGGAGCTGTCCAGAGGCTGTAGGATCACTGGGACTGCACTACCCTAACTTTAGGTAAGTAATAGGAGGCCCACGGAATGCGTGTGCAGAGCGTAAACTCACACGCGAGATGCGTAACAACGTCTATGGACAGTACAGTTCAAGTAAAAGGTGAGTACAGACAATCCTGACTAGTTAGGACTAAAACAACTGTGGAACTGGACACAAGGAGAGTCAATCTACCCTTGAGCACTGAAATGCTCGATACCTCACCCACAGGCTGCGGGTGCATAGGTGCGAAGTTGTGTCGGGTTCCGGCGTTGAAGTCTATGGAGCCTGAAAGAAAAGATGCTGCAGGCGACCAGGAGGAAGATGTCCGGTGTGATCCAAGGGTGGATCAGTGAAGAGGAGAACCTGAAAGCAGAGGGGACAATGTTCAAAGTCACTAGCCAGTGACTGAAGTGGAACCAGGAGTGGAACCAGATGTTGTCATCCCGATCAGGTGAAGAGTGGACGCTTGTCTCTGCAGCCACGTGGACCAGGAGGTGTCTTCGACGACCAGGATGGAGGCACGAGCTGTCCCATGCAGGCTCTCACTGTCGGTGGTGTCGGATCCGGATTTGGAGTCAACAGGCCTTGGCAAAGGCAACCCACACGGTGAGTGGAAACGGCGTCTGGAGTGGACCAGGAGGGTCCGGGGTGCTTCTCTTTTGCAGGGAAGCAGGGGCCAGTCTGGAGCAACCAGACCAGCAGATTGGATTTCAAGATTCGTCGTCTAGGAGGTCACTAGCCAGCCGGCAAGTGACCAGACAACCCATCGAGCAGCAACCAGGCAGAAGGGCTCCACGCAGATCTCGTGGATGCTGGAGGGCTGGTCTTCGGTGCAGGAGCTGCTCGCGGTCGGGGCTTCTCAGTCCCCAAAGCACTTGGTCGAGATTACCTCAGAAGACGTGCTGGAGCGAAGTGCTGCTTCTTCCAAGATGGCCGATCCCACAGTGTCTCGTCGCACCTACGGATCTCAGCTGTGCTGCAGATGTAGGTAGAGGTCGGAGAGGTCTGGGAATCCGGGTCTCGTCGGTCTCTGAAGTCTGGATCCTTGAGGGAAGACGACAAAGGGAAGCCGCTGGACGCTGATGGTGCCTGCTTGTGCAGGGTGGACACTCCTTGCCCACAAGGGAGATTTCTTCAGTCTTCTGTGTAGAAAGTCGAAGTCCAGAGTTTCTTCTTGCAGGGTTTCAGTTCAGTATTAATCTAACTTGGAATGGGACCAGCTCCTACCTTTATCCTGCTAAAGGGGGCTGTACTACGACTAGGTCCCTCCTATGGGTGGGACCAGGAAGGGGGGTGGTTACATCCCCTATCCTTTGTCTCGTCTTGTGCCAGAGCTGGGGCTGGAGAGCCCCAGGAACTGGTTTAGACCGGTGTATGCACAGGGACACCTTGTGTGCCCCAGGCATGTCTCATTCCTTTCAGCCCTGTCCTACCCAATACACAAAATCCTGTCTGGGGTGGTGCTAGCACCTCCCAAGGCAGGAAACGCTTTGCCCAAGCCTCCCTCGCTGGAAGGACTCCCAGCAGCAGGAGGTCAGACTTGTGTCTGTGGTGGCAGCATCCATTTTGTGATGCTGAGGCTCGGGTTAAATTTAACCGGGGTTCACAGTTAGGTACATGTTGTGTCCCTCTAAAAGGGTAGAATGAATGCTACCCCCGTCGCCAGAACTGGCGAGGGGGTAGTATTCCAATTCGTATGACACCTTACTCGACATGTTTTGATAATGCTACGCCAAAGTTAGCAATAACCGCGAGGATTATAATGCACTTAAGAGTATATGGTATAGCGTTATCATGGAAACAGCTAAAGGACTTGGTTCCGAAAGCTGTAGACAGGCTCAGCTCATGCCAGAGCACTCTCTCACATAATTCCAAGCACTCTGCCTCCAGGATTGTTAAGGCCTGCCATAGGAGTGGCTTATAGGAGTATATGTGTCCGTTCTAGGTTTAGATATAGGTATACTATATCTATAGCAAAGGGTGATCTCACCACCTTGCCCCAGCTGATTGATCAGCCAGTTGTGTCAGATTTGGATGGCCAACCAGGGGTGGCATAATACATGCTGCAGCCCCTGGTAGGCCATGAGTGCACCTATGCCCTGAGTACCTAAGGTACACTGTACAGGGACTGATAAGGTGACCTAGTATCCAATTAGATATGTACCTAAGGTACATGGAGTCCATTTTAACAGAGAGAGCAGGAAGCCTGGGGTTCTGAATAGCAGGATCCCAGGCCAACTAAGTCGAAAACCAGCAAAACACTAGGCAAAAAGTTGGGGGCAACCATAGTCAGATATCCACCTTCCTACATAAACCCCCCCCCCCCCCCCCCCAACGAAAGGAGATAAGGCTATCCTTGACCAGGTAAGCCTATATTGCCTGAGTGGCCATATGAGGTGGTATATGCACTGGCATGGTTACCCTCTGTCTCATGGTCCACTAAGCAATCCCTCACCCTAAGGGTATCTGAGGGTCTCCACCATAGGGAATCTCTACCTTTGGCAAAGTAAAAGGCTGGTGTTGGGATGGAGTACTGAAGTGAGACTCCACTAATGTTGGGCTCAACTTCCTCCAATCACTATCCACCATATATGCCTTTCTTTCCAGGACTGAGTTGTAGTGTGCTCTCAGGGTTAACCTCTGGCTACCTGAAGCTGGAGGCTGGGTCCCTCTGTTTGGCTTACTGGAGGGACAGGTCAGGTTTGGGGCCCTCAGGTCCCAGGTTTGGCTGTGCCCAACAGTGTCCATCTGAGGGAGGTCCCTAACTAAGTTTAAGGGGGATCCCTCAGGAGTTTGTTTTATTTTCACTTGGCTAGGTCTGCTAGCTTCAGTGCCCTTAATCTGCTGATTGGGGAGTTCTTTTGGACAGGGGGGCCTTTGGGGTCACCCACTGGCCTCCCTGACCTCTACAGCCCTGGGCTGACTGAGGCAGGATAGAGAGGGGCAGGTTACCTGCTCCAGACTGGGTCCCACCTTGGAAGGGTCCACTGACATCAGGGGTTCTGCCAGGCTAGGCCTGACTACCTCTGGGGCAGTTTCTTTACAAGGGGTAAGATCAGTTCCCTGAGGAGGCTGATCCTTTTCCTAAAGTCTGGTGGGAGGGAGATTTTTCTTCCTCCTCAATGCTCTCTGTTTGAGTGGAGTGATCCATAGTTTCAGGCTTCACAACACTATTATCTGTCTGAGTTTGAGCTGTGGCCATCACAACCCCACCAACATTTTCAGGAAGGGACTCAGTTTGGGTATGGGCTGTTACAATCACAGCCCTGCTAACCTTTTCAGGGAAGGAATCTGTCTGAGATTGGGCTGAGACTGGCACAGCCCTCCTAACCTGTTCAGGGAGGACATCTTGGACTTGGACTGTGGCCATCACTGCCCCACTAACCTTACCATGGAGGTTTACCATTTTAAAATGGATTTCTTGCTCTACTTCAGCCCAGGCTGAGATCTCTAAATCATTCCCCAGTAGGCAATCTACAGGCAAGTTTGATGACATTGCCACTCTCTTGGGACCAGTGACACCTCCCCAGCTGAGATTGACCACTGCCATGGGATGATCTCTCTGTACTCCATCAATGTTGGTCATTTGGTATGTGGCTCCAGGTATAAGTTGCCTTGAGGGGACTAGGCTCTCAGTCACCATGGTGATGCTAGCCCCTGTGTCTCTATAGGCCTCAACCTTTAGACCATTGATGAGGGGCTCCTGTCTGTACTTGTCCAAAGTGTTGGGACAAGCAGTGAAGTTGGAAAACCCCATGCCAGTCTCACAGACAAGAGTATCTGTAGTAGGGGACCTGGTTAGGCCAAAGTCCACCTGAGTTCCCCAAGTATACCCAACCAAATTCTTGGGGGCACTCCCACCACCTGGGGGATTACTACTAGTAGTAACAGGAGGTGTTGGAGTATTACCTGGAGGAATATTTTCCTTATTGTTGGCCTTTGGGCAACGGCTGTCAGTTTTCCAATGGCCTACCTGTTTGCAGGTATGGCAATAAGGTTTCTTTTGGGTATTGGAAGGATTCTGGGACCCACCCTTTTCAGAGGATTTTTGGGGCCCTGGTGTGGTTTGATCTGAAGATTTATTCCCACCCTTCTCTTGAGGCTTGGTTGATTCTTTCTTTTGGTCACCACCCTGGTTCTTAGGCCTAATCCTGGTTCTATTTCGATGCGGAGCCTGTTCGATGCGGTCGACTTCTCAATCCTCGCACCCTCATATACCAAGAAGTCTCTAAAGATGCCGGTACGCTGTGTCCCATTAAAATAAATCATCGAAGCGGCCACGTATATGCTTCATCGTATTTTGGACCTTCAAGTGACGATAGGAAAAGTTTTACTAAACGTGCGCATATGCTGTTTTGCGAGAACATGGAACCGAAGCAGCTGATTTCACGTTTCATTTTTAACCTAATAGCATAGAAACTATAGAGATCTACCTATGTTCGCTAAATTACATCCACCTCTGTGACCATCGGTCCCTAGTCTGACTCTGCCGAGTCCTTTGTTATTGATTTGCTGTACTAGGATACTGTTTGCCCAGAAAGTTCTGAAATTAGATTTCTTCTATTCATTCTGAAAGTCTTGAAGGACCTGGATGGCCATAATAAACTAAATGACTGGCGCCCTGATGAAGGAGTTCCCCATTATGGCATTTCCGAAACGCGCGTATGCGCTTTTTTCTGCCTGTTTGATGAGAGTTTGAGTGTCATTTTTTTGCTTAGCTGTTGGTACTTAGATGAATGTGTTTTTGTATGAGTATGACTGTGATTTTTTGCTTGGATGAATGAGTATGCAGAAATGTTTTTAATGTTTCTTTGAGTTCTGAGCTTATGCTATATTTACTATAAATGTTGTGTGATTCACTGAAATAATGAATTTTTTATAAATGAAAATGATAATAAAATAATCTAAAAGATTATCAGCTTCTCTGTGGGCAATTGTTAACTTTGGAACCTATTGGTCCTCTTTATTTTTGGGAACCTCCCTTTCATGTTGTTGTCTAATTTGACTCCCCTGGTGGGCTGTTCCCCTCCTGCATCCTTCTCTTAGGTTCTGGTACAGGGTCCCTCTTTTGTTTTTGTACTAATCCTGGTTCTGACCCATTTGTCTGCCCTCTTACCCAATTCTCGTGGAAAGGTCAGATCAGAGTCTACCAGACTGCTGGTGTAATAACTGGTTCTGACAATTATTTAAGACTCGCTCTCTCATAATAAGATTATACAATCCTGTGAAGTCATTAACTTTACTTCCCAGTAGCCAGCCTTCTAGAGCCTTAGTGGCACAATCAACAAAGTCAGTCCAATCCTGAGCTTGAGTTTTCTGGGTGTCTCTGAACATTAACCTGTACTGTTCAGTTGTTAAGCCAAACCCATCAATCAAGGCACTTTTCAGGACTTGGTAATCATTAGCATCCTCATCTCTAACAGTGAGGAGCTTGTCTCTTCCTTTACCTTCAAAGGAGAGCCACAATATAGCTGCCCACTGACTCTGGGGTACCTGCTGTACTTTGCAGGCTCTCTCCAAAGCAGTCATCCATTTGTGGATGTCATCCCCTACCTTAAAGGAGGGCACTATTTTACTCAGGTTTCTGTTATCAAAACTCCTGTCTTTATCTCTAGGGATAATGTTGCCACCAGTGGGTTCTGACCCACGCAATTTCTGCTCTCTGGCAAAGGCAAGTTTCTCTTTGGCAAGGGCAAGTTCTTCCTTCTCAATCCTCAGATGCACTGCCCTCATCTTAGCTTCATGCTCTCTTCTCTGAGGGGATGTCATCCCTCTCTGAGAAGATGCCTGAGAGACATGGATGTGAATAGATCTGTTAGAGCCTCTGGAGCGAGACCTAACTCGTCTATTCCCAAGGTTAAGCCTGCCTGAGGATGGGTCTGGGGCTCCCCCAGTTCCATTCTCATGTCTGCTTAAGTTGGCCCTGGTAAGTCTGCTGCCTCCCTCCTGACTATTGTCTACCTCTCCATCAGATGAGTCTCCATCTTCCTCCACTTCTTCAGTCTCAGGGAGTTTAGAGTCCTCCTCTACTGGGGGTATGTTTCCTTCTGTAAGATCAGATGGGTCTGGATTAGAAGCCCTTCTTGCATCATATGTCTCTAAGAGACCTATCAGAAAAGGAATGGTAGGGTTAGAACTCTGTTTCAGTTTCCTGGAGGTACACAATTGTCTCATCTCCTGGAAGCTGAGGGCTGCATATCTTGAAATTACCTTTGGAGGGTCAATATCACCAAGGGGAGCCACTGTATTCTCTCCTGTGATAGACATGCTATCTAGTGAGGTGTAAGTGGTGCACTTACCTACACTATGGGTTTTCCTACTGATCCCTTGCTAAGAGTTGTAGTCAGGGTGTGCTACTCCCTTTCTACTACAACAGCTGGTTCAGTAGAACTCAGAGTATTTCTAGATTATTTCTAAGCTTTGTTATATGTACCTATGGTACCTTATGTGATCTTTCAAATGATATCTCAAGATTATATTTGGTAAAAACAACAGCAAGCTCAAATCCCAACCGCTGCACACCAATGTGAGAAGTTGACCTGATATTTGATGCTCACTAGTTCTAGTGATCACCTTGTATCAGTCCAAACAACCCTTATGGTGATTGGTTGTAAGTCAACCTTATAGACCAGCTATCCTAATGGTAGCATGGACAAAGCAGTCTTAGGCTAAACTCTTTTGGCATGTGAAGCCAGCTGTTTTACCACATATAACCCCTTGAATACCAAATGAAAGGACACCACACAGGTGGTTATGAAAATAAACAAGATATTTATTAACTAACAACCACCTCTGAACTCTTTATGAGATCAGAGGGCTAAGCACATGACAAGACTCTTAAGAAAAATACGTTTAAGTTGCACAATTACAATGTTGCCCTAGGGTCACAACAAACCATATACTAAGTAAGTGGAATGTGAAAGTCGATAGAAGGAATGGAGCTGTCCAGAGGCTGTAGGATCGCTGGGACTACACTACCCTAACTTTAGGTAAGTAATAGGAGGCCCACGGAGCGCGTGTGCAGAGTGTGAACTCACACGCGAGATGCGTAACAAGGTCTATGGACAGTACAGTTCAAGTAAAAGGTGAGTGCAGACAATCCTGACTAGTTAGGACTAAAACGACTGTGGAACTAGACACTAGGAGGGCCAATCTACCCTTGAGCACAGAAATGCTCTTGTTACCTCACCCACAGGCTGTGGGTGCATAGGTGCGAAGTCGTATCGGGTTCCGGCGTTGAAGTCTATGGAGCCTGAAAGAAAAGATGCTGCAGGGGACTAGGAAGAAGATGTCCGGTGTGATCCAAGGGTGGATCAGTGAAGAGGAGAACCTGAAAGCAGAGGGGACAATGTTCAAAGTCACTAGCCAGTGACTGAAGTGGAACCAGGAGTGGAACCAGATGTCGTCGTCGCGATCAGGTGAAGAGTGAACGCTTGTCTCTGCAGACACGTGGACTAGGAGGTGTCTTCGATGACCAGGATAGAGGCACGAGCTGTCCCACGCAGGCTCTCGCTGTCGGCGGTGTCGGATCCGGATTTGAAGTCAACAGGCCTTGGCAAAGGCAACCCACGTGGTGAGTGGAAACGGCATCTGGAGTGGACCAGGACGATCCTGGGTGCTTCTCCTTTGCATGGAAGCAGGGGCCAGTCTGGAGCAACCAGACCAGCAGATTGGATTTCAAGATTCGTCGTCTAGGAGGTCACTAGCCAGCCGGAAAGTGACCAGACAACGCGTCAAGCAGCAACCAGGCAGAAGGGCCCCACGCAGATCTCGTGGATGCTGGAGGGTTGGTCTTCGGTGCAGGAGCTGCTCGGGGTCGGGGCTTCTCAGTCCCCAAAGCACCATGTCGAGGTTACCTCAGAAGTCGTGCTGGAGCGAAGTGCTGCTTCTTTCCAAGATGGCCGGTCACACGTGTCTCGTCGCACCCACGGATCTCAGCTGTGCTGCAGATGTAGGTAGAGGTCGGAGAGGTCTGGGAATCCGGTTCTCGTCGGGCTCTGAAGTCTGGATCCTCGAGGGAAGACGACAAAGGGAAGCCGCTGGACGCTGATGGTGCCTGCTTGTGCAGGGTGGACACTCCTTGCCCACAAGGGAGATTTCTTCAGTCTTTGGTGTAGAAAGTCGAAGTCCAGAGTTTTTTCTTGCAGAGTTTCAGTTCAGGATTAATCTAACTTGGAATGGGACCAGCTCCTACCTTTATCCTGCTAAAGGGGGCTGTACTACGACTAGGTCCCTCCTATGGGTGGGACCAGGAAGGGGGGTGGTTACACCCCCTATCCTTTGTCCGGTCTTGCGCCAGAGCTGGGGCTGGAGAGCCCCAGGAACTGGTTTAGACCGGTGAATGCACAGGGACACCTTGTGTGCCCCAGACATGTCTCATTCCTTTCAGCCCTGTCCTACCCAATACACAAAATCCTGTCTGGGGTGGTGCTAGCACCTCCCAAGGCAGGAAACCCTTTGTCCAAGCCTCCCTTGCTGGAAGGACCCCCAGCAGCAGGAGGTCAGACTTGTGTCTGTGGTGGCAGCATCCATTTTGTGATGCTGAGGCTCGGGTTAACTTTAACCGGGGTTCACAGTTAGGTACATGTTGTGTCCCTCTAAAAGGGTGGAATGCTACCCCCGTCGCCAGAACTGGCGAGGGGGTAGTATTCCAATTCGTATGACACCTTACTCGACATGTTTTGATAATGCTACGCCAAAGTTAGCAATAACCGCGAGGATTATAATGCACTTAAGAGTATATGGTATAGCGTTATCATGGAAACAGCTAAAGGACAGGCTCAGCTCATGCCAGAGCACTTTCTCACATAATTCCAAGCACTCTGTCTCCAGGATTGTTAAGGCCTGCCATAGGAGTGACTTATAGGAGTATATGTGTCCATTCTAGGTTTAGATATAGGTATACTATATCTATAGCAAAGGGTGATTACACCACCTTGCCCCAGCTGATTGATCAGCCAGTTGTGTCAGATTTGGATGGCCAGCCAGGGGTGGCATAATACATGCTGCAGCCCCTGGTAGGCCCTGAGTGCACCTATGCCCTGGGTACCTAGGATACACTGTACAGGGACTGATAAGGTGACCCAGTATCCAATTAGATATGTAGCTAAGGTACATGGAGTCCATTTTAACAGAGAGAGCAGGAAGCCTGGGGTCCTGAATAGCAGGATCCCAGGCCAACTAAGTCGAAAACCAGCAAAACACTAGGCAAAAAGTTGGGCGCAACCATAGTCAGATATCCACCTTCCTACAGTGATCACAATCCGCTGATCCTGAAATTCCAGGTGCCCGGTACTACCACTGAAAAACAAATGCCTAATACCTCACCGGACCCAAGAGCGATCCTATCTAGTGACAGACACAGAATAAGATGGGCTAAAGTTATAGGGAACTCAGAATCCATCTCCCGGTTCTATGCCACAATAGTACCGGTCCTACAAAGAGTAGAAGAACTTAATTCATTATGCCCATCTGCGGAGAAATACAATACACTTGGTGATCTCCATTTGGAGCTTACCAGTGTATTAGCAGAGGTACTGAACCCGCGGGTAATGAAAAAGAATAGCAAACCATCAAAAGCCTCATGGTAGAACACAGCTTGCAGGAAGGCCAAAGCCGAACCTCTTGAGGCTATTAAACAAAGGGCTAGTACTGTGTTGATTTGGGCAAAGAGGATTGAATATAAACACCTAATCCAAATTGCCAAGACCAAGGACAACGAAAACTGGTCTGAAATGGTGGGCGCCCTTAACCTTAGAGATGCCCGGAAATTCTGGCAGATTGTTAAAAACGGCTCTGTGGATCCAACACCAGCAGTAGAAGCCAATATTGCTTCTAGTGTCTGGGAAATCGATTTACAAAAGGGGGTGGTGATGAACAGAGTGTCTGAATTGAGCAGACCACTCTTACCCAGTCCAAAGATCAGGGCTTGATCCATCACCGTTATTTATCTCACTGCCCCATCCCAGCTCAGAACCTGGCTATATGCAAATCAGTCTGTCCCTGGCCCAGTGCATCATGGGAACAGGGCAGACTAAACTACCAAGCCAATTCTTTACCAGAAAGGAGACAAGCTACCGGGGACCGGTTTCTGGCATTTCAGCCTCTTCGGCCCGGCTTGCTTGAATCCTGATGGAGCAGTGAGAAAGGGACTCATGTCTGAGTATACCCTGCCACACCTATAGTGGCCAAAATCGATTTACAAAAGGGGGTGGTGATGAACAGAGTGTCTGAATTGAGCAGACCACTCTTACCCAGTCCAAAGATCAGGGCTTGATCCATCACCGTTATTTATCTCACTGCCCCATCCCAGCTCAGAACCTGGCTATATGCAAATCAGTCTGTCCCTGGCCCAGTGCATCATGGGAACAGGGCAGACTAAACTACCAAGCCAATTCTTTACCAGAAAGGAGACAAGCTACCGGGGACCGGTTTCTGGCATTTCAGCCTCTTCGGCCCGGCTTGCTTGAATCCTGATGGAGCAGTGAGAAAGGGACTCATGTCTGAGTATACCCTGCCACACCTATAGTGGCCAAAATCGATTTACAAAAGGGGGTGGTGATGAACAGAGTGTCTGAATTGAGCAGACCACTCTTACCCAGTCCAAAGATCAGGGCTTGATCCATCACCGTTATTTATCTCACTGCCCCATCCCAGCTCAGAACCTGGCTATATGCAAATCAGTCTGTCCCTGGCCCAGTGCATCATGGGAACAGGGCAGACTAAACTACCAAGCCAATTCTTTACCAGAAAGGAGACAAGCTACCGGGGACCGGTTTCTGGCATTTCAGCCTCTTCGGCCCGGCTTGCTTGAATCCTGATGGAGCAGTGAGAAAGGGACTCATGTCTGAGTATACCCTGCCACACCTATAGTGGCCAAAATCGATTTACAAAAGGGGGTGGTGATGAACAGAGTGTCTGAATTGAGCAGACCACTCTTACCCAGTCCAAAGATCAGGGCTTGATCCATCACCGTTATTTATCTCACTGCCCCATCCCAGCTCAGAACCTGGCTATATGCAAATCAGTCTGTCCCTGGCCCAGTGCATCATGGGAACAGGGCAGACTAAACTACCAAGCCAATTCTTTACCAGAAAGGAGACAAGCTACCGGGGACCGGTTTCTGGCATTTCAGCCTCTTCGGCCCGGCTTGCTTGAATCCTGATGGAGCAGTGAGAAAGGGACTCATGTCTGAGTATACCCTGCCACACCTATAGTGGCCAAAATCGATTTACAAAAGGGGGTGGTGATGAACAGAGTGTCTGAATTGAGCAGACCACTCTTACCCAGTCCAAAGATCAGGGCTTGATCCATCACCGTTATTTATCTCACTGCCCCATCCCAGCTCAGAACCTGGCTATATGCAAATCAGTCTGTCCCTGGCCCAGTGCATCATGGGAACAGGGCAGACTAAACTACCAAGCCAATTCTTTACCAGAAAGGAGACAAGCTACCGGGGACCGGTTTCTGGCATTTCAGCCTCTTCGGCCCGGCTTGCTTGAATCCTGATGGAGCAGTGAGAAAGGGACTCATGTCTGAGTATACCCTGCCACACCTATAGTGGCCAAAATCGATTTACAAAAGGGGGTGGTGATGAACAGAGTGTCTGAATTGAGCAGACCACTCTTACCCAGTCCAAAGATCAGGGCTTGATCCATCACCGTTATTTATCTCACTGCCCCATCCCAGCTCAGAACCTGGCTATATGCAAATCAGTCTGTCCCTGGCCCAGTGCATCATGGGAACAGGGCAGACTAAACTACCAAGCCAATTCTTTACCAGAAAGGAGACAAGCTACCGGGGACCGGTTTCTGGCATTTCAGCCTCTTCGGCCCGGCTTGCTTGAATCCTGATGGAGCAGTGAGAAAGGGACTCATGTCTGAGTATACCCTGCCACACCTATAGTGGCCAAAATCGATTTACAAAAGGGGGTGGTGATGAACAGAGTGTCTGAATTGAGCAGACCACTCTTACCCAGTCCAAAGATCAGGGCTTGATCCATCACCGTTATTTATCTCACTGCCCCATCCCAGCTCAGAACCTGGCTATATGCAAATCAGTCTGTCCCTGGCCCAGTGCATCATGGGAACAGGGCAGACTAAACTACCAAGCCAATTCTTTACCAGAAAGGAGACAAGCTACCGGGGACCGGTTTCTGGCATTTCAGCCTCTTCGGCCCGGCTTGCTTGAATCCTGATGGAGCAGTGAGAAAGGGACTCATGTCTGAGTATACCCTGCCACACCTATAGTGGCCAAAATCGATTTACAAAAGGGGGTGGTGATGAACAGAGTGTCTGAATTGAGCAGACCACTCTTACCCAGTCCAAAGATCAGGGCTTGATCCATCACCGTTATTTATCTCACTGCCCCATCCCAGCTCAGAACCTGGCTATATGCAAATCAGTCTGTCCCTGGCCCAGTGCATCATGGGAACAGGGCAGACTAAACTACCAAGCCAATTCTTTACCAGAAAGGAGACAAGCTACCGGGGACCGGTTTCTGGCATTTCAGCCTCTTCGGCCCGGCTTGCTTGAATCCTGATAGAGCAGTGAGAAAGGGACTCATGTCTGAGTATACCCTGCCACACCTATAGTGGCCAAAATCGATTTACAAAAGGGGGTGGTGATGAACAGAGTGTCTGAATTGAGCAGACCACTCTTACCCAGTCCAAAGATCAGGGCTTGATCCATCACCGTTATTTATCTCACTGCCCCATCCCAGCTCAGAACCTGGCTATATGCAAATCAGTCTGTCCCTGGCCCAGTGCATCATGGGAACAGGGCAGACTAAACTACCAAGCCAATTCTTTACCAGAAAGGAGACAAGCTACCGGGGACCGGTTTCTGGCATTTCAGCCTCTTCGGCCCGGCTTGCTTGAATCCTGATGGAGCAGTGAGAAAGGGACTCATGTCTGAGTATACCCTGCCACACCTATAGTGGCCAAAATCGATTTACAAAAGGGGGTGGTGATGAACAGAGTGTCTGAATTGAGCAGACCACTCTTACCCAGTCCAAAGATCAGGGCTTGATCCATCACCGTTATTTATCTCACTGCCCCATCCCAGCTCAGAACCTGGCTATATGCAAATCAGTCTGTCCCTGGCCCAGTGCATCATGGGAACAGGGCAGACTAAACTACCAAGCCAATTCTTTACCAGAAAGGAGACAAGCTACCGGGGACCGGTTTCTGGCATTTCAGCCTCTTCGGCCCGGCTTGCTTGAATCCTGATGGAGCAGTGAGAAAGGGACTCATGTCTGAGTATACCCTGCCACACCTATAGTGGCCAAAATCGATTTACAAAAGGGGGTGGTGATGAACAGAGTGTCTGAATTGAGCAGACCACTCTTACCCAGTCCAAAGATCAGGGCTTGATCCATCACCGTTATTTATCTCACTGCCCCATCCCAGCTCAGAACCTGGCTATATGCAAATCAGTCTGTCCCTGGCCCAGTGCATCATGGGAACAGGGCAGACTAAACTACCAAGCCAATTCTTTACCAGAAAGGAGACAAGCTACCGGGGACCGGTCCCCGGGAGCTTGTTTCCTTCCCAGTGTAAGAATTGGCTTTTGTAGTTTGGTTTGCCCTGTTCCCATCACGCACTGGGACAGGAACAGACTAATTTGCATACAGCCAGGTTCTGAAACTGGGATGGTGCAGTGAGCTAAAAAACGGTGTTGGATCTAGCCCTGATCTCTTGACTGGGTGAGAGCTTTCTGCTTAATTCAGAGACTCTGTCCCTCACCACCCCTTTTTGTAAATATTTTTGTCCACCCTAAGCGTGGAAGGGTATTCTCAGATGTGAGACCCTTGCTCATTGCACCATCAGGATTCAAGCAAACCGGGCCGAAGACGGCTGTAATGCCAGAAACCGGTCCCCGGGAGCTTGTTTCCTTCCCAGTGTAAGAATTGGCTTTTGTAGTTTGGTTTGCCCTGTTCCCATCACGCACTGGGACAGGAACAGACTAATTTGCATACAGCCAGGTTCTGAAACTGGGATGGTGCAGTGAGCTAAAAAACGGTGTTGGATCTAGCCCTGATCTCTTGACTGGGTGAGAGCTTTCTGCTTAATTCAGAGACTCTGTCCCTCACCACCCCTTTTTGTAAATATTTTTGTCCACCCTAAGTGTGGAAGGGTATTCTCAGATGTGAGACCCTTGCTCATTGCACCATCAGGATTCAAGCAAACCGGGCCGAAGACGGCTGTAATGCCAGAAACCGGTCCCCGGGAGCTTGTTTCCTTCCCAGTGTAAGAATTGGCTTTTGTAGTTTGGTTTGCCCTGTTCCCATCACGCACTGGGACAGGAACAGACTAATTTGCATACAGCCAGGTTCTGAAACTGGGATGGTGCAGTGAGCTAAAAAACGGTGTTGGATCTAGCCCTGATCTCTTGACTGGGTGAGAGCTTTCTGCTTAATTCAGAGACTCTGTCCCTCACCACCCCTTTTTGTAAATATTTTTGTCCACCCTAAGCGTGGAAGGGTATTCTCAGATGTGAGACCCTTGCTCATTGCACCATCAGGATTCAAGCAAACCGGGCCGAAGACGGCTGTAATGCCAGAAACCGGTCCCCGGGAGCTTGTTTCCTTCCCAGTGTAAGAATTGGCTTTTGTAGTTTGGTTTGCCCTGTTCCCATCACGCACTGGGACAGGAACAGACTAATTTGCATACAGCCAGGTTCTGAAACTGGGATGGTGCAGTGAGCTAAAAAACGGTGTTGGATCTAGCCCTGATCTCTTGACTGGGTGAGAGCTTTCTGCTTAATTCAGAGACTCTGTCCCTCACCACCCCTTTTTGTAAATATTTTTGTCCACCCTAAGCGTGGAAGGGTATTCTCAGATGTGAGACCCTTGCTCATTGCACCATCAGGATTCAAGCAAACCGGGCCGAAGACGGCTGTAATGCCAGAAACCGGTCCCCGGGAGCTTGTTTCCTTCCCAGTGTAAGAATTGGCTTTTGTAGTTTGGTTTGCCCTGTTCCCATCACGCACTGGGACAGGAACAGACTAATTTGCATACAGCCAGGTTCTGAAACTGGGATGGTGCAGTGAGCTAAAAAACGGTGTTGGATCTAGCCCTGATCTCTTGACTGGGTGAGAGCTTTCTGCTTAATTCAGAGACTCTGTCCCTCACCACCCCTTTTTGTAAATATTTTTGTCCACCCTAAGCGTGGAAGGGTATTCTCAGATGTGAGACCCTTGCTCATTGCACCATCAGGATTCAAGCAAACCGGGCCGAAGACGGCTGTAATGCCAGAAACCGGTCCCCGGGAGCTTGTTTCCTTCCCAGTGTAAGAAATGGCTTTTGTAGTTTGGTTTGCCCTGTTCCCATCACGCACTGGGACAGGAACAGACTAATTTGCATACAGCCAGGTTCTGAAACTGGGATGGTGCAGTGAGCTAAAAAACGGTGTTGGATCTAGCCCTGATCTCTTGACTGGGTGAGAGCTTTCTGCTTAATTCAGAGACTCTGTCCCTCACCACCCCTTTTTGTAAATATCTAGTGTCTGGGAGGCTCACTTCCATACCCTATATTCACAGGCTAGCATAGATCTGGCAGAAGACATAGGTAACCCAGTGATGGGCCTTAGCTCAGTAGTGGCCCAGGCAGAATTCACTGTGGTGGAGGTTGGTGCCGCAATTGCTAAATTGAGAGCGGAGAAAGCCCCGGGTTTGGACAGGCTCCCGGGAGACTTGTTCAAACATGAACCAACGGTCTGGGCCCCATACCTACAGGTCCTTTTTAACTCAATTTTGGGTGGGATGGAGGTTCCTAGTACTTGGCTGGGGCAGAAATTGTACCCATCTTCAAGAAGGGCTCTCCTCTGCTCCCAGCCAACTACAGGCCTATCAGCCTCATAGACGTCCCACAAAAGGTCTTTGCAAGGCTAATCCTGGACCGCCTACTAGAGTGGATGCTTGATCATTCAGTCCTGAGCCCTTATCAAACAGGGTCCAGGAAGAAAGTCTCTACCATAGATCAAATTTTCCGCTTGGCCCTTTTGTATTGGAAAAGGGTAAAATTGGAGGGTGGCAGCCTCTATACCGTTTTTGTAGATCAACGGGCGGCCTTTGATCTTGTACCCCGTAGAAAACTTTGGTCTGTTCTATCCAACATGGGGGTACCGCAACACCTCCTAAATATCATTGTCAGTTTACATACGGATAACTATGCACAGGTTAGATGTGGTTGGGATGGCTCTCTATCTAATAGATTCCCCGTTGGCAGTGGGGTAAGACAGGGTTGTGTGTTGGCACTGACCCTGTTTTGCCTCTATGTCAACGGCGTAATCGCCCATTTAAATGCTATAGAGGATGGTGATGCTCCCAGACTTGCCGGCAGCAGGGTGCCGGCGATTATGTTTGCGGACGACACCCTGCTGCTGTCTAAATCACCTATGAGGATCCAACGAGTGCTTAATGGTTTCGAGGCATTCTGTGGAAACCATGGCCTAGAGATTAATACTCTCAAGACCAAATACATGATTTTTAATCCCCCATCAAAAACACGTCCTAATCCATCTATCGGTGCAAATAGGCTGGAGAGGGTTAGAACCTTTGAATACCTAGGGGTGACCCTAAATGAGAATATGTCTTAGGGACATCATCAAACAAAATCACAACTTAAACTGGCACAACTGGCGGGAGGAGTTGTTAGCCTTGTAAACAAAAACAAATCTGCTATCAAGGCAATCGGTCCCCCATTAGAGATATACAGAGCGCAGGCCAGGGGAGTAGTTATGTATGGTAGTGAACTCTGGGGCCATATGTGTAAACGTGAGTTGGTGGCAATGGAGAATAAATTCATCAGGCAGCTTTTATCTCTCTCCCCAAGTACCCTCCTGTTGCCGATGAGGCTTGATTTTAGATGAAAGGCCGCTTGATGAAGATTTGGGTGCTAGGCCCTTGACCTTATGGCGCAGAGTATGGACCACACCAGAGCTGGTAAACTACAGGTCCGAGCTGCAGGAAATCTTGAACTACTCGATTGTATGGAATATTCCCTGGTTTCTGTACATAAAAAACGAGATTGTGCGCATGGGAGTAGCCAAATTGTGGTCTGATCCTGCGACTGCTTGCCCCATGGTTTCTCGGAAGCAGTTTCTCTCGTTGTACCACGAAAACAATATTGTGGCACACAGACAGGGCATACAGTCTAGTACTCTGACTGACTCCTTCCTAAAGATCAAGGATACTTACAAGCTGGAGGGAATCTTAGATGTTATATTTCCAACTAATACCAGGAAATTGTACCTATAGTGGAGGTACGGAAGTCTATCAATCCGAGCCTTCCCTAGCAAATGGACTGAGCCCTCCCTGAGTCACTGCCCCGGGAGTAACTATGAACAGGAAACTGAGCTGCACATATTGTTCTTCTGTCGAACTTATGCGCAAGCTAGAAGGTATTGGATTGTCCCAGCCTGTAAAAATCTGGGTTTTACTCACTGCCTGCAGGCATATAGGGTTTTTAAAACGGACCTCTCTGGTATAATAGTGTTCCCGGTAGCTAAATACCTGGAAACCTTCTGGCAGAAGAGAAGACGTTTATTATCCAGGGTTGCTGAATAATTGCCTCATTTTAAAAATTATTAACATGTAAATATCAACTTAACACTCTTACTGTTTTTATGGATTATTTATAGCTTCCCGTATGTTGCTATGCTTTAAGGAATCATGTTGCAGTTTTTAAAGATTTCTTATTAATTGTCCATGATGCCCATGAATTGTTTTATCTGTATAAATTGTTGTGTTCTATCTTTTATGGCAAACGAAGCCGAAATAAAAATGTTGATGATGATGATGATGAACATCTGTGTAATATCCCTGTGATACAGCAATGCACAGGCCCAGAATCATATGAACTGTCTTAAGTAATACAGTGACCAGCCTCTCATCTGTGTCAACTATCTTGACTTGTCATGCCACCAGCACAACACTCATGGCTCACAGTGACACTCCCTGAATGTCAAACCCAAGTAGGACCTTCACACATACCCCTCATCTACCCATCTCACACCTTCACTACTCAACACCTGTGTGAAGCGCAGATAAATGTGAAAATAAGGTCCTGTGAGTTCCCTAATACCTCATGCCACACCCTGGTGTGTATCTACAAATGCCAGAATCCCACTCAGGGATGTCTGAACCAATGTTGATCCCAAACCAATTGCCAAACACATGTATCACAAACAACATCAATAGAAATCCAACAAGCTTAGCCATGTGCAGCCAAACAGTGGATAGGCAATGTGATCCTAGACAGCACCGGAATGGATACAATTTCTACTCTTGCCAACTACACAGACACCATCATCCAAACCAAACAAAAAATACATGAACAAATGTCAATCATAAACACAAACTGTGTGCAACCAGACACATCTTCAAACACAGTTACAAAGATAGCATGGTGTCAATGTGTAGCACAACCATTCACATGCACAATCCTGACAAGTGACTGCTCAAATATAGGAGGCCATAGCACAATTGTGCACTCAAAACAAGCTAGTGAACAAGACTCCACATTCACACAAGAAACACACAGTACAAATTCAACACACATCTGAATGCATTCAAATGCACAAACTCCTCACACACAATGTCATGCTATAAAAAAATACACACACATGGACACAGGATAAAGACTGCATCCCTCAACAACAAATACATAACATATGCACATACAAATCATTACATAACAACTCAGCGGGAACTCACATCTGGAAAAGGACAATGCAACATCCACTGACAGCAGTGTAGGCATCAAAAGCTCCTCTTGGGGCTGGTATGACTCTGAGTACCACATAGTGGTCAAAAGAAAGTTTAAAATGACATCGATATATGTGAAAAGTCACTTATAATGTTTGTTTGCCTGAGCCAGTCAGCACAGTGAGCACAACCGTAAGCAAGAGCCATGGCTGATCATAAAATCACAACACAGACATTGCAGTGACACACTCTGTATACTCACAAATGACCTTGACAACACGTAGGTGTGCCCCAGGACTGCAAGATCATACTGACACATTTCACATTGCTCAACCAACAGCTCCTACATATGCCCACAACCTACACCAGGTGTCTGATCATGTAAACACACAGGCACTCATCAACTGGATCATACATGTGTGTACATGTCATGCTCATGGGCACATACACATCAACACTTAAGCTAATGACTAGACAATCACACTGTATGAGTACCGAAGTGTACACATTCTAATGTACCCATGTGACTATGAAGCCAGACCTACACAAGAAGGGATCACTGAAATAATATCGACTGACAAAATATCGACTTGCCAAAATATCGTGGACAAAATATCGACAGTCAAAATATCGAGTTTGTATCTACAAACAGGTAAGTACAAAAATATCGAGTACAAAATATCGTTAACAAAAATATAGATGTAAAAAATATCGACTTTATTAAAAACAGTGTTAAATTAAATTAATATTAAATTTTAATTACTAAAATATACTTAAAACGACTTAAATTAAATTATAATAATTAAATAATAAATGAAAATAATAAAAATAATTTTTTAAAATCTTATTTGTTGACCCTGAACCCTAAAAATACCCCTTTACCCAAAAACCCAAAACTGACCCTGAACCCTAAAAATACCCCTTTACCCAAAAACCCAAAACTGACCCTGAACCCTAAAAATACCCCTTTACCCAAAAACTGAAAACTGACCCTGAACCCTAAAAATGCCCCTTTACCCAAAAACTGAAAACTGACCCTGAACCCTAAAAATACCCCTTTACCCAAAAACTGAAAACTGACCCTGAACCCTAAAAATACCCCTTTACCCATGAACTGAAAACTGACCCTGACCCTAAAAATACCCCTTTACCCATGAACTGAAAACTGACCCTGAACCCTAAAAATACCCCTTTACCCATGAACTGAAAACTGACCCTGAACCCTAAAAATACCCCTTTACCCATGAACTGAAAACTGACCCTGAACCCTAAAAATACCCCTTTACCCATGAACTGAAAACTGACCCTGAACCCTAAAAATACCCCTTTACCCATGAACTGAAAACTGACCCTGAACCTTAAAAATAGCCCTTTACCCATGAACTGAAAACTGACCCTGAACCCTAAAAATGCTCCTTTACCCAAAATTTATCAATATTATTTAATTACCAATTAATTATTAATTAACAATAACAATAAAGTAAATATATTAGAACATTAGGTGTAATTATTTTAATAATTAATATTATTTTTTCAAAATTAATTACTTAAAAATAACACAAAATTATATATATTAAAAATGTACTCTAATTAATGTAATTAACTAATTACAATTAATTAATTAACAATTATTTACTAATACAAAATATATTCAAAATTATATTAATTAATTAACTAATTAATATTAATTAATTATCAATTAATTATTAATTAAAAATATTAACAAACATATATTAATTAATTAATTATTATTAAATTACTTCCCACCCTATTCCCCTATAAACCCACAACCCGCTACAGAATTACATTACGCAATTATTATCAAAACAAAATTCATGTAATAAAATATTTTATAACATTAATACACACTATTCACACATATTATTACATAAAAATACACTATAAAATATTATATATTATTAAAAAATCGATATTTTTGCTATCTATATTTTATACAGTCGATATTACTTCACTTACCTGAAAAACGATATTTTTGTAGTCGATATTATGTCCAGTCGATATTTTGTCCAGTCTATATTTAAAGCTCGATATTATGTCCAGTCGATATTTTGGAGTCGATATTTTGTCTCTATACCCACAAGAAGACTACACATCTATACTGCTGTGTACACATCAAGGTAGATTCCAGAGATATAACGGACCCTGTCCAGCATGCAAGTTATCATGTGAATAGAATTCTCTTCTGTTGTGGTACAGCATCCAAATATGACATGTGTGCAAAACCAGAGACCGACAATAGAATGATTAGGACAAGAGTAGACCATCACAGACAAGCATCATTGCACCCTTAAGCCTCTGAGTTGAGAATCATAAAAGTGGCTGGAACCTCTGGCATCTTCTGCAAAAGAAAATCAAGCTGATGCAAATGTGAATGTGGCATACAGAGCATGTAACAGATGAACATATACACACACATAGCACTTCAGCATTAGCAAGGGCAGTTACTAAGCTCAGAACATAAGTAACAGTCTTTATTACATAAACTCAGTCTCGGAATCAAAAGTGCAAAACATAAAGGCCATTGGCCAGTCCAAATTTCAAGTTGCACATGTGTGCATGAAAACGTGCACAACAAACATGTAACACAGTCCACTGCCATGGGAATGACCACAGGATAGGGGCCTTGAATGGGCAGTCCAAGCAATGCTCAGGGAGGAATGGGGTGGGAAGGGAGACTTGGCTTCAAAATTGGGTGGAAATTGAACTTGCAGGGGGCTGCTTGTCTTGGCTAGTCGGAGAACTGGACCTGGGAGGGAGAGAACTAGCTGAGGTAGAGGGATCCATTGACGTGGGAGCCTGAGGGCTGCTTGGACTGAGTGGAGTGGTGGCACTGGGAGGTGGAGACATCCTGTGAGGAGGCTCAGTGGCTGATAGTGAATGTGTAGGGCTGGGTCTTAATTGATTTGGGATCCGATATCCCACTAGTGTCTTGCCACAAGTGAGAAGTGAAATGTCCCCAACAGCCTCCCTCTTCCCTGGAAGTGTAGCAGGTGGTGGTGGTTCTTCCCGTTGGGATTTGCTGGACCCGGTGGTACGCTGGGGCCGGAGTTGCCTTTTCCTCTGCATCCCCTGTTGTGGAGGTACACTCCCCACTTTGCTCTCTTGAACATGCTTCACAGGGGTGTAGGTGGGAGTCGAAGTTTTGGGTGAAATTGCCTTCTGAATGTGTTTGGGCTTTGTTGTGCCAGGCACCAGGTTCACTGCAGATAGGGAAAGTGTTTGTGTGTCATTGGGATCAGGTGTGGGGATGGGAGTGCCTTGGTGTAGGAGAGTAGGATCTGCTTCCTATGGTTAGCCCCACTTTTTGCTGTGATTCACTGTTTTTTCGACTTTAGTATGGCTATGGCCCTACTAATCAGGACCACAGCCTAGCTGTTCTCTCTCTAAATTGATACCATGCACTTTAGGTACATACCAGATTGGTTACTGGGTCACCCATGTGAATCCCTGTATGTGGTACCTTAGGTACCCAAGGCATAGGTGCACCGTAGGCCTACCAGGGGCTGCAGCATGTATTGTGCCACCCCTGGCTAGCCTTCCAAAGTGACACTACAGGTCTGCAATTGCAACCTGGGTAAGGTGGTGTAATCACCCCTTACTTAAATATAGTGTACCTATGTGTATATATATATATATATCACTGAAAAAACCATAGGTTTCACACCAGTTATAGTTAGCTGGAAATTTTACTGATATAAAACCATTGAAATTCCCACGTTATAGTTAGATGGACTCACTATAACTTGCGCGTGCAATGCACTGCTGATGACGTCACATATTACATCACTCATGACATGGTCAGTGACATCACTCATGACATCACTGATGACACCATCCAGTGAATGTGTGTCTTTCTGAAAAATAAATATATTTTATATATGTATATGTAAAAGTTGATGGAAGAATAAATGTTTAAATAAGTGTCTAAATGGATGGTTTTTAAAAATTGATTGGTTAACTGGCTTAATAAGACATCATCAGCAGTGCATTGCACGCGCAAGTTATAGTGAGTCCATCTAACTATAACGTGGGAATTTCAATGGTTTTATATCAGTAAAATTTCCAGCTAACTATAACTGGTGTGAAACCTATGGTTTTTTCAGTGAATTTAATAGGTTTTTTAAATGCTAATTCCTAACTATAACTGGTGTGAAACCTATGGTTTTTTCAGTGAATTTCATAGGTTTTTTAAATGCTAATTCCTTTGTATATCGAGTTTCTAACCTTTTTTTTTTTTTTACAATTTGCTGTTTTTTTTAAAGTATTCATGTTTTTTTTATATAATTTTTTTCTTTTGCGCTCTGGGTGCGCGCTCCGGGAAGCTTTCAGCTAAGCTCTCCGGTAAGCTTTTCCGTGAGCTCATCTGAAAGCGCACCCAGAGCGCAACTGTCGTTCGTGAAAAAAAATATGAATGAAAAGTTAATAATAATGCAAAACATTTCGTACCATACAAATAAAATTAGTTTTTTTTAATAAGGAAAATGATTATGCATTTCTGTAAAAGTTTGATGACGTCACTTCGGCGCGCAACGTAAGTGCCCTCGGAAGCGCCTACGTTCGCGGCGCATAAACGCACGCAAAAGCGCCTACGATCGCGCCACGTTTGCGCCCCGGAAGCGCCTACGATCGCGCTGCGTAAACGCACCGGAAGTGCTCCGGAGCGCGCAGCGTAAACGCGTCGGGTCATGTGACCCTAAAATAACACTTTTCATTGGTTGCTAACAGTTTTTTTTTACAATGAATGAAATCCCCACCCATTTCCTTCACTTCTTCTTTCACTTTTGTGACTGAAAGACCTGCCTTTTTTGCTGTTGCATATTTCTTGATTAATCATGGCTGCCAGACCATCCAGCAGTGAAGATGACTCCAATGATTTCATTGATGAAGAGCCTCCTCAGCCGAAGGTCAAAGAACATTTCATCTGGAAATTTTTTAAGTTTCCAGCAGACCAGAAAAAGGTGAATGCACCAAAAGTAGAGTGCAGGATCTGCAAACAGGTCCTGTCACGGGGTAACCCCCCAAAAAAGTATTCTTTTGGCAACTTCACCATGATTCGCCATGTGGAGAGGAGGCACCCCCAGAATTTTGCCCGGGAAAGTGTCAGGGCTCTGGCACAAGAGGTTCCCAGAGATGGGGCCTCTACATCAACAGGAGGAGCAACTTCTTCTGGGAGAGAGCAATCGCAGGAGCAGGTGGCAAACATACAACCTGCATTTAACCATGGGGTCGTCAAATGCAGATACTGCAATCAACTCCTCACCTATGGGGAGCAAAGTGTCCTGCTCATGGTTCGAGCATTGGAGAACCATCGCTGCCCTTCCCACCCCTAATTTTTTTCTTTTCTTTTTGCTCCTGTTGAGCAGTTTCCATTCCCTGTTTTTGTTCCTGTTCAGTTAAAAGAAGAAAACCAAAAGTTCTTTTCAGAACTACCTCCAATTCTCATCAAAGAGCTATATTCTTAAAAAAATGAAGAGTAAGTGAAATATAGTGCATTGATAATTGAAAGGAGAATGAGTAAGAAAGAACAGAAAGGTATGAGAGGTGAAAGGAAGTGAAGTAGGAGGAATGAAAGAAGGTGAGTGTTAGAAAAGAAAGTTATGACACAGTGAATAAACTGGAGGCCTCATTTCTGAAAAGTGACGCATCGCTACGTGAAAACAGCGATGCGTCACTTTTCTGGACGCACTCCTTATGACATTCCAGATATGTCATATTTAATATATGACTAATCAATTCGCAAGGAGTTACAGATATGTCAGTATTTCTGACGTATCTGTAAACACAAAAGTAACGCATTGCTGGAGTGCGTCACAAAAGTGACGCAACTCCAGTAATGTGTCCTTTCACATGGAAAAAGCACCATGTGAAAGGTTTGCTGTGAAGCAGGCGCAAGATTTTGGCGCAACAGCATCCTAAAAGTGACGCACTGCGTCATTATTACCAAGCTTTTTGCAGGGGAACACCCCCTCTGCATGCATTATACCTGACACTATTTTTAAAAAGTGACGCATCTAGGTACATGGGTCACTTTTTAAAACTCTGCGCCACATTATATCTGCATCAGGTATAATGTATGCAGAGGGGGCAATCCCTCGCAAAAAGCTTGGTAATAACGACGTACTGAAATCTATGAGATTTCTCTGCGTCACTTTTAGGATGCTGTTGCGTCAAAATCTTGCGCCTGCCTCGCGTCACTTTCATGTTTACAGATATGTGAGAAATACTGACGTATCTGTAACTCCTTGCAACATGATTCGTCATACATTAAATATGACACATCTGGAATGTCATAAGGAGTGCGCACAGAAAAGTGACGCATCACACCAGCAGTGTAATAAAATGTGCCTCGTTGCACTATATTTAAAGGATGCAACAGCATCCTAAAAGTGACGCAGTGAAATCTCAAACATTTCACTGCATCGCTATTACAAAGCTTTTTGCGGGGGAACACCCCCTCTGCATGCATTATACCTCACGCAGATATAATGTGGCGCTTGATTTTAAAAAGTGACCCATCTACCTAGATACGTCACTTTTTAAATATAACGCAACGAGGCACATTTTTTTACACCACTGGTGCGATGCGTCACTTTTCTGTGCGCACTCCTTATGACATTCCAAGTAACGCATTGCTGGAGTGCGTCACAAAAGTGACGCAACTCCAGTAATGTGTCCTTTCACATGGAAAAAGCACCATGTGAAAGGGCTTGCGTCAGTCTAACACCTGCTGTAAAGCAGGCACAAGATTTTGACGCAACAGCATCCTAAAAGTGACGCAGTGAAATCTCAAAGATTTCACTGCGTCGCTATTACAAAGCTTTTTGCGGGAGAACACCCCCTCTGCATGCATTATACCTGACGCTATTTTTAAAAAGTGACGCATCTAGGTACATGGGTCACTTTTTAAAACTCTGCGCCACATTATATCTGCGTCAGGTATAATGTATGCAAAGGGGGCATTCCCCCGCAAAAAGCTTGGTAATAACGACGTACTGAAATCTATAAGATTTCTCTGCGTCACTTTTAGGATGCTGTTGCGTCAAAATCTTGCACCTGCCTCGCATCACTTTTATGTTTACAGATATGTCACAAATACTGATGTATCTGTAACTCCTTGCAACATGATTCGTCATACATTAAATATGACACATCTGGAATGTCATAAGGAGTGCGCACAGAAAAGTGACGCATCACAACAGCAGTGTAAAAAAATGTGCCTCGTTGCACTATATTTAAAAAGTGACGCATCTAGATAGATGCGTCACTTTTTAAATATTGCATAACAATGCGCATTTTTTTACACCGCTGGTGCGTCACAAAAATTGACGCACAGGAGGCGCAAAACTAGCAGCGCAAGGCCTTCATAAATATGGTCCTGGATTTTCCCCGTGCTTCGCCGGTGCGCGTACCATGCGCTTCCCCCGCGCAAAACGAAAAAAAAAAAAAAAAATTAATGCCCTGCAGGACCCTATTTTAGCCCCTACATCAAACCTAGGGGGTCAGAGGGGGTCTACTCTTCCCCCTTATGGTCATTTGCCCCTTTTTTTTTCAAACCCCTTGTGTCTCGATTTTACCGAGACACAAGATGGCGGCCGCTCCAGACTGTTTAGAATGTTTACAGACACCCAAGAGCCAATCAGCTTCCTGCGCGCAAGTCGCGTGTCGCGCCTGGAGCGCACTCCGGTGCGCGCACCGGAGAGCGCCTATAGATATATATATTTTTTTGAACCTAAATTACTCAAAATCCACTGCAGCACATATCTTGAGACATAGCAAAGGCACATCGGGCTACCAGTCCCTTCAATTTTGCCAAGTTTGCTGGAAATCCATTCAGCCGTTCGGGCTAAAAGTGAAATCGACCGCCCTATGGAAATTTACATGGGGAAAACGCGTTTTGGGACCCCCCTTTTATCTCGGCCCCCGCTTGACGTATCCCCCCCAAACTTTCAAGGAAGGACCCGAGCTCGACGAGGCCATTTTCAGGAAATTTTCAGGCAGATTCGTCAACCGGTGCCAAAGTTATTCCAAATAGAATTTTGAGATTTAACATTGAAAAAAATCCTAACTATAACTACCTACTGGCGACCGCCAGTAGGTAATATATATATATAAATCGGCCCACTTCCTCCGTTTACACCGGGACCTTGAAACTGCGGTGCAATCCAGGGGCGGAGGTCGCCCTGTATACATTGTTTTCCACCAAGCACAGCAGCCGCTGTGCCAATGCACTCCAATCCAGTTAGTTCAAGGAAACCATGAAACAGTGCGTGTGCTCAAATAGATTTAATTCTCCATTTAAAGTTCCAGCATGTGATACACGGCAAGTATGGAACAAATATATATATATATATATTACCTACTATAGTTATAGTTAGGATTTTTTTCAATGCAAAATCTCAACATTCTATTGTGAATAACTTTGGCGCCGGTTGAGGAATCTGCCTGAAAATTTTCTCAAAATGCTCCGGTCCTTCCCTGAAAGTTTGGGGGGGATTTGTCAAGCGGGGGCCGAGATAAAAGGGGGGTCCCAAAACGTGTTTTCCCCATGTTAATTTCCATAGGGCGGTCGAACTCACTTTTAGCCCGAACGGCTTAATGAATTTCCACCAAACTTGGCAAAATTGTAGGGACTGGTACCCCGATGTGCCTTTGCTAGGTCTCAAGAAATGTGCTCCAGAGGATTTTGAGTAATTTAGGTTCAAAAAAATATATATATCTATAGGCGCGCACCGGGGAGCGCACCGGGCGCGCTACGCGACTTGCGCGCGGAAAGCTGATTGGCTCTCGGGTGTCTGTAAACATTCGAAACAGTCCGGAGCGGCCGCCATCTTGTGTCTCGGTGAGATCGAGACACAAGAGGTGGCAAAAACAAAGGGGGAAATGACCATAAGGGGGCAGAGTAGACCCCCCCTGACCCCCTAGGTTTGATGTGGGGGCTATAAAAGGGGCCCGCGGGCAAATATATATATTTTTTTCGATTTGCGCGGGGGGAGCGCCCGGTACGCGCACCGGGGAGCGGACCGGGGAGCGTAGCCTGGGGAAAACCCAGTTTATTCACTGCGTCATCTCTACGACCCTTTCTTGCGTCAATACGCCCCTTTTGCATGCATTACACCTGACGTAGGTATAATGTGGCGCAGGGGTTTACAAAGTGACGCATCTACCTAGATGCGTCACTTTGTAAATATGACTCAATAAGGTGCATTTTTTACAGCACTGGTGCGTCACAAAAAGTGACGTACCGGTGGCGTAAAAGTGACACATTTCCTTATAAATGAGGCCTTCAGTCTTCTACTCATGCGTCATATTAAATATATGACGTATTATGTCGCAAGTACTTACAGATACGTCTGTATTTCAGACGTATCTGTAAGCGCAAAAGTGATGCATTGCTGGAGTGTGTCACAAAAATGATGCAACTCCAGCAATGCATCCTTTCACATGGGGCCAGGCCCATGCAAAAGGGCCTGCATTCAGTCTTGCGCCTGCTGTGAAACAGGCGCAAGATTTTGACGCAACAGCGTCATAAAAGTGACGCAGTGATATCTCATAGATTTCACTGCGTCACCTCTTGCGTCAATACGTCCCTTTTGCATACATTACACCTGACGTAGGTATAATGTGGCACAGGGGTTTACAAAGTGACGCATCTACCTAGATGCGTCACTTTGTAAATATGACTCAATAAGGTGCATTTTTTACAGCACTGGTGCGTCACAAAAAGTGACGTACCAGTGGCGTAAAAGTGACTCATGGCCTTATAAATGAGGCCTTCAGTCTTCTACTCATGCGTCAAATTAAATATATGACGTATTATGTCGCAAGTACTTACAGATAAATCAGTATTTCAGACGTATCTGTAAGCGCAAAAGTGATGCATTGCTGGAGTGTGTCACAAAAATGATGCAACTCCAGCAATGCATCCTTTCACATGGGCCAGGCCCATGTGAAAGGGCCTGCATCAGTCTTACGCCTGCTGTGAAACAGGCGCAAGATTTTGACGCAACAGCGTCATAAAAGTGACGCAGTGATATCTCATAGATTTCACTGCGTCACCTCTTGCGTCCATATGTCCCTGTTACATACATTACACCTGACGTAGGTATAATGTGGCACAGGGGTTACAAAGCGACGCATCTACCTAGATGCGTCACTTTGTAAATGTGACTCAATAAGGTGCATTTTTTACAGCACTGGTGCGTCACAAAAAGTGAAGTACCGGTGGAGTAAAAGTGACGCATGGCCTCATAAATGAGGCCTTCAGTCTTCTACCCATGCGTCATATTAAATATATGACGCATTATGTCGCAAGTAATTATAGATACGTCAGTATTTCAGATGTATCTGTAAGCGCAAAAGTGATGCATTGCTGGAGTGCGTCACAAAAATGATGCAACTCCAGCAATGCATCTTTTCTTACCCTTCCACACCCCTGTTCCTTTTCTACATTTTCTTTGAATATCCACATTCCCCATGTTCACTCTCCTTCTCCTTACTTTCCTTCCCAACACTCACCTTCTTTCAGTCCCCCTACTTCACTTCCTTTCCCCTCTCATACTCTTCTGTTCTTTCTTACTCATTTTCCTTTCCTTTATCAATGCACTCCACTTCACTTACTCTTTTTCATTTTTTTAAGAATATAGCTCTTTGATGAGAATTGGAGGTAGTTCTGAGAAGAACTTTTTTTTTCTTCTTTTTTCTTTTTTTAGAACAAAAACAAAAACAGGGAATGGAAACTGCTCAACTGGAGCAAAAAAAAAAAAATTAGGGCTGGGAACGACAGCGATGGTTCTCCAATGATCGAACCATGATCAGAACACTTTGCTCCCCATAGCAAAGTAGCTGATCACAGTATCTGCATTTAAGGACGCCTTTGTTAAATGCAGGCTGAATGTTCGGAACAAGCTCTTGTGATCTCCCCCTCACCGATGTTGTTGGTCCTCCGGTGGATGTAGAGGCCCCATCACTGGGAACCTCTTGTGCCAGAGCCCTGACACTTTCCCGGGCAAAATTCTGGGGGTGCTTCCTCTCCACATGGCAAATCATTGTGGAGTTCCCAAAAGAATATTTTTTAGTGGGGTCACCCCGTGACAGGACTGTGTGACAGATCCTGCACTCCACTTTTGGAGCATTTACCTTCTTTTGGTCTTTTGGTATGGAAATTTTTTTCCAGATGAAATGTTCTTTCACCTTCGGCTGAGGAGGCTCTTCATCAAGGAATTCATTGGAGTCATCTTCACTGCTGGATGGTCTGGCAGCCATGATAATCCAAGATATCCAACAAAGAACCAAGAGCAAAAAGGCAGGTCTTTCAGTCACAAAAGTGAAAGAAGAAGTGAAGGAAATGGGTGGGGATTTCATTCTTTGTAAAAAAAACTGTTAGCAACCAATGAAAAGTGTTATTTTAAGGTCACATGACTTGACACGCTTACGCTGCGCGCACCGAAGCGCTTCCGGGGGCACTCACGCGGCGCAAACATGGGCGCATACGCGGCGCGAACGAAGGCGCTTCCGGGGGCGCTTACGCGGCGCGCCTAAGTGACGTTTTGATAGTTTCACGGAAATGCAAAATCATTTTCATTTCCTTATTCAAAAAAACTGCTTTAATATGTATGGTACTAAATGTCTTGCGTTATTATTTACTTTTCATTTATATTTTTTTTCACGAACGCAAGTGCTGGGTGCGCTTTCCGGAGAGCTTACCGGTGCGCGCACCCAGAGCGCCCCAGGAAAAAATGATTAAAAAAAATATATATTATAAAAAATAAAAAATAATAATTAATACTTACACAAAACAGCAAATTTATAAAAAAATCGTAGGTTAGAAACTCGATATAGAAAGGAATTAGCTTTTAAAAAAACCTTTGAAATTCACTGAAAAAACAATAGGTTTCACACCAGTTATAGTTAGGAAATTAGCATTTAAAAAACCTATTAAATTCACTGAAAAAACCATAGGTTTCACACCAGTTATAGTTAGCTGGAAATTTTACTGACATAAAACTATTGAAATTCCCACGTTATAGTTAGTTGGAATCACTATAACTTGCGCGCCTGCAATGCACTGCTGATGACGTCACATATTACATCACTCATGACATGGTCAGTGACATCACTCATGACATCGCTGATGACACCATCCTTGTGACAGAGTGACAGACCTCCTTTCAGTGTAATGTAACCCTTGAAACACATATTCAAAAAAAGAATCTAACATTTTCAAAAAAATGGAGATACCCATACCAGTTACAACAACCAATTCAGTAATTCCACCATCTACATACACATCCACTCATTCATTAACAGTTCTATATAGTCACTCATACATATACTCACTCATCATATGTAGTGATACACCTATACATCCTGTTACACACCGACAGTCATCCAAAAGTTACTCACACACATACACATGCAAATAAACTATTGAACATCCATTTATTTGCATATACAGCTATACACACACTACGACCTTACTTCTTAGGAAACTTACACATACTTACTCTCTTAAACAATCACTTATAGAAGCACATACTTATTTAAACAGGAACTCTTACAATCTCTCACTCTCACATATACTCACTTATATACATCAATACTCACATATATTAGATTAAAACATATGTCGTTACTGATAAAGACACTAGTGAGACAGTCATTCACTCACTAACACACACATATACACATTCATCCACCCATACAGTCCTGCACATATGCTGTCTTCAAAACAGATACAAACAATGAGTCAGTCATTGATGCATCTATGTGCTAAGTAATACCCCCCACCAAACCATACAGACACTCATACTGATACTAAAAAAACCATCTAATAACCCATATACACACACATGTAGCTACTCACCAACCCATGCAGCCACTTATACACAAAGTGAAACACTGATACATATATTTCAATATTTAAAAGTTACTCGCTAATATATATATTCACTAAGATACACTTAATAATCCAGTTAACCAATCAATTTTTTTTAAAAATCCATTTAGACACTTATTTATTTAAACATTTATTCTTCCATCGACCTTTACATATACATAAATAAAACATATTTATTTTTCAGAAAGACACATATTCACTGGATGGTGTCATCAGTGATGTCATGAGTGATGTCACTGACCATGTCATGAGTGATGTAATATGTGACGTCATCAGCAGTGCATTGCAGGCGCGCAAGTTATAGTGAGTCCAACTAACTATAACGTGGGAATTTCAATGGTTTTATGTCAGTAAAATTTCCAGCTAACTATAACTGGTGTGAAACCTATGGTTTTTTCAGTGAATATATATATACATATATATATATATATTCCAACCTTTCGTCCCCGAGTAAGAAAGAACGATGTCCAAGCCTCAGTTGTATGCAAAATGGAGTTTAATTCACATCCCACTCGACGCGTTTCGGGAAAGCCTTCCCTTTGTCACGAGTCACAAAGGGAAGGCTTTCCCGAAACGCGTCGAGTGGGATGTGAATTAAACTCCATTTTGCATACAACTGAGGCTTGGACATCGTTCTTTCTTACTCGGGGACGAAAGGTTGGAGTATTTTGGGAGTGGCGATCCCGTCCTAAGCCCACCGCTGCAAAGGGCCAGATCAGCTTAGCGCCATAACTTTCCTGGAATATATATATATATATATATATATATATATATATATATATATATATATATATATATATATATATAGAGAGAGAGAGAGAGAGAGAGAGAGAGAGACAGAGAGACAGAGAGATAGAGAGAGAGAGAGACACACATATTAACCTAGAAGTCACTCCTATGGCAGGCCTTGACAATCATGAAGGCAGAGTACTTGGTTTTGTGGGAGAGGGTGCCCTAGCATGAGCTGAACCCCTCTGAAGGAACCATCTCCTTATAGCTGTTATATTGTTGTATAGCATTTTAGGACCCTAGTGTAATTTTCTTGATTCATGCCCTTATTTAGGTATAAATCACCCCACCCGTATATAGGCATAGAAATCATAACCATATTTAGACATACCTCATGCAGTCCAAATACGGCATGGCTACTTCCACTAGTTCTGAAAATCCAGAACGATTTCTTGGAAAACTCGGCTTCAGCAGTTAGGGACTTCCCCTTGCTTGAATATTGATTTGTCCAAGAACTCATGGAGTTTTCAAAGAACTGAGACTCTTTGATGACGTTATTATGTCCAACTGTACGCCAAACACGGCACCTTCAAGGTATAAATATGCCCACACTTGCCATAGCAACCACACAGTGGTTTGGAGCAGTTCGACTATCTACTTGCCCGACACATCCTGCTGCAGCAAGTGCCGAAGGAAGCCGACCCTCCAGCAGATGCAATGAGAGAGACGCTGTCTTTTCTCTTGCCGAGAAATCCAGCTCCACTGTTTCCAAGCTCCCCTTGCGGGGTGTTGGGAAATCGAGTCCTGAGCCTGACCTTCTTCATTCTAAACCAAGGTACAGAGCTGATTATACCCTACGAGAAATCTTTGATAGATTCTTGGCAAAGAATACTAAACTTATGCTACACCACACTTACTTCTTCCCTCGTACTAGACTTAGGTTAGGTACATCGGGTAGGCGTATTTTAGAAGCACCAGTTGAGCACTTTTAGTCTTATTTATTAATGTATGTATTTTATGGCTTAGAAACCATACCATGCTTTTACAGTATTAATTTATAATACTCTTCCTGCTGTACGCATTATACTTTACAGACAGTATTACGATTGTAGCAGTTAATTTCTTCTGGATGAAAAAGAAAACTGTGCAATAAATACTTTTTATTGAAAACGTCTGTCTCTCTATTTCTCTGCACCTCTGGTGAAACGAAGCATGCACGAATGACTGAGTAAAATATCTATCTATCGTTTCCACGACTCTGAAGATCAGTTTTATCTTGGGGAAGCAAAGTTGTCATGTTTATGTGGTTGTCAGAAACTAATCCCTTCTTCTTTATTCGAGAAAGATTCTAGTGACCTCTGAGCTAGCTGGCACTCACAATTAAGTCTAATATGTTCAATAGAGACCTAGTAGACATAAGTCCTACGTCAAATAGATAGGATACATTATTCCAATGCGCAGAGCCTATTGGGACTATAGGAACTACACTACATGGCGCCCAATGTCTGGTAAGGCACTAATTTAACGCTAGATAGTAGAGTAACTCAGTCGTGCTTTTCACAGAGACCCCTTTTGTGAGAAGTTGGCCTGGTATATGATGCTCACTAGTTCTAGTGATCACCTTGTACCATGCCAAGCAACCCTAATGATGATTGGTTGTAAGTCAACCTTATAGACCAGCTATCCTAGAGGTAGCGTGGACAAAGCAGTCTTAAGCTAAACTCTGTAAAGGCATGTGAAGCAAGCTGTTTTACCATACACAATCCCCTTGAATACCAAATGAAATGACACCACACAGATATCTATTGAAAATATATATATATTTCTTTACTACAAATCCCCTATACTCTTTATGAGCACAGAAGCAAATGCGTTAAAACAAAACACAGTTTAAATACACAAAAGTTGCACAATATGGATGAGCCCTAGGAGCCACCTAAACCATAAACTAAAATAGTGGTATAAGAACCACCTAGCTGAAAGGAAGTAGGCCTAGGGCCTGAGGAATCGCTGGAGCTGTTCGGGACTAACAGTGAAAAAGTCGGGAAAGGCCCGCGGGACTAGGGTGCAGCGCTTAAAGTGCACGCAAACACCAATGTAATGTCAATGGTGCGTAAAAGTTACAAAGTTAGTGTTTAAGGATCCTTCCACTTAACCTAGCAAGATGAAACTTTAGACACATACACTAGAGGTGTGTACCAGTGTAGGAACACCGGCGTTGCTGAGTTACCTCACCCACAGGAAGCGGGTGCACAGGTGCAAAGTAGTGTCGGGTTTCGTCACGCAGGTTGATGGTGCTTGGAGCTGAAGATGCTGCAGGCGTCGAGACGAGAAGAGTTCCGGTGGATCCAAAGGTGGATCTAAAGTGGTGAAGACCTGAAAGCAGAGGGGACAATGTTCAAAGTCACTAGTCAGTGACTACCGTGGAACCAGGATGGAACCTGGCGATGTCGGGTGAAAACAGGCAATGAGGTGCAACTTGTCTCCTCAGCCACGTGGACACGAAGAGGTCGAGGACGTCCAGGAGTCGATCACGAGCTGTCCCACAAAAGCTCTAGCTGATGGCGGTGTCAGTAACTTGATGGAGCAAACAGGCCCTGGCTAATGCAAGCCCCGCAGGAAGTGAAGAAAGCTTATCACTCGGACCAGCAAGGTCAGAGCGGGTGCTCCTTTTCACAGGAGCGAGGGCAAGTCTGGAGCAACCAGACCCGCAGTGTAAATTGTAGGTTTTGTCACCAAGATGGCCGCTAGCCACGTGGCAAGTGGCCGGGAATGCGCGTCGAGTGGCACAATGCAAAAGGGCCCACGCAGATCGTGGAGATACTGGGGGGCTGATCTTCGGTGCAAGTGTTGCTCAGTTGTGGGGCTTCTCAAACCCCAAAGCACAGCATCGAGGGTGCCTCGGGTGCTGCGCAGTCAGCTTCTCTGGTTTTTTTCGAGATGTCCGGTCCAACGTCTCTCGGTGCCTCCACGGGTCCCTTCTTTAGAGGGACTATGGATCGGGCTCTGAGATGTCTGGGAGTCTGAGTCTCGTTGGGCTCTGGGCTCGGGCCTCCGGCAGAAGGCAGCAGCAAAGCAGACGTTGAGTTGCTGGATGGTGCCTGTGTTCACAGGGTGGCCACTCCTAGGCCACAAGGGAGATGCTCTTCAGTCTTCTGTGCAGCAGAATGTCGAAGTCCAGTCGTCTTCTTAGTTTCAAGTTGATTTCAGGATGATTTGAGGTGCTATGGCACTGCTCCCACTCTTATTCCCAATCTGAGGGGTAGATCACCTGCTAGGTCCCTCCTCTGGGTAGGACCAGGAAGGGGGGCGGTTACACCCCCTTTCCTTTGTCCAGCTCCGCGCCAGGACTGGGGCTGGAAAGCCCCAGCACCGGTTTGGATTGGCTTATGCACGGGGACACCTTGTGTGCCTCAGGCATGTCTCAATCTATTCAGCCCTGTCCTACCCAATACACAAAATGCTGTCTGGGGTGGTGCTCGCACCTCCCAAGGCAGGAAACCCTTTGTCCAAGCCTCCCTCGCTGGAAGGACTCCCAGCAGCAGGAGGTCAGACTTGTGTCTGTGGTGGCAGCATCCATTTTGTGATGCTGAGGCTCTGGTTAACTTTAACCGGGGTTCAGGTTCTGTACATGTCGTGTCCCTCTAGAAGGGTGGAATGCTATCCCCGTCAACAGGACTGTCGAGGGGATAGTATTCCAAATCGTATGACACCTTACTCGACATGTTTTGATAAAGCCAAACCGAAGTTAGCATATAACCGTGAGGATTATAATGCACTTAAGAGTATATGGTATGGCAATATCCCGGAACAGCTAAGGGAGTTGTTCCCGACAGCTGCAGACGGGCTCAGCTCGTGCCAGAGCACCATCTCACATGAAACCAAGCACTCTGCCCCCAGGATTGCTGAGGCCTTCCATAGGAGTGGCTTATGCGTTTACATGTGTCCAGTTAGGGTTAGAAATAGGGATACTATATCTAAGTAAGAGGTGATTACACCAACTTACCCCAGCTGAGTGATCAGCCAGTTGTGTCAAATATGGAGACCAGGCCAGGGGTGGCATAATACATGCTGCAGCCCCTGGTAGGCCTTGGATACACCTATGCCCTGGGTACCTGGAGTACACTGTTACAGGGGCCTATAAGGTGAACCAGTTCCAATTTGTAATGCACCTAGAGTGCATTGGCATTAATTTAGAGAGAGAACAGCAGGCTGTGGGTCTGATTAGCAGGCCCACAGCCACATTAAGTCATAAACCAGTGAAGCAAAAAGCAAAAATTTGCGGTGACCATAGGATAGCAGACCCTACTCTCCTACACAACCCCCCCCCCCCCCAACGCAGGGACATTAGACTAACCTTGGCCAGTTGTGTCTTCATGTTCTAAGTGGAAGTACCTGGAGAGACCATCTGCGTTGCCATGGTCAGTCCCTGGGCGGTGCTCCACTGTAAAGTCCATCCCCTGTAGGGAAATGGACCACCTGAGTAGTTTGGGGTTTTCACCCTTCATCTGATTAAGCCATAAGAGGGGCTTATGGTCGGTCTGAATCTTGAAGTGAGTGCCAAACAAGTATGGTCTCAACTTCTTTAGGGCCCACACCACAGCAAAGGCCTCCCTCTCAATAGCTGACCAACGTTTCTCCCTGGGGGCCAGCCTTCTGCTAATAAAAGCAATGGGCTGGTCTTGACCATCTACATTAAGTTGTGAAAGCACAGCTCCTACTCCCAACTCAGAAGCATCTGTTTGGACAATGAACTCTCTTGAGTGGTCAGGACTCTTCAGGATAGGAGCAGAGCACATGCCTTCTTCAGGTCATTAAATGCCTTTTGACAGTTTACTGTCCACTGAACATTTTGGGCATCTTCTTGGATGTCAGATCATTAAGAGGAGTCACAATGGACCCATAGTTCTTAACACCCTTCCTGTAGTACCCAGTCAGGCCCAAGAAAGCTCTGACCTGAGTCTGGGTAGTTGGAGGGGACCAGTCATTTATGGTCTGGATCTTACTCTCCAGTGGCTGGAACTTGGCCTCCACCTACAAGGTGGCCCAAGTACACAACCTTACTCTGCCCTATCTGGCACTTTGTGGCCTTGATAGTGAGGCCTGCCTTTTGCAGAGCCTCTAGCACTTCCTTCAGGTGGACCAGGTGATCCTACCAGGTGGAGCTAAAGACAGCAATATCATCCAGATATGCTGCGCAAAAGTCATCCAACCCAGTAAGGACTTGATTCACCAACCTTTGGAAGGTGGCAGGTGCATTTTTTAAACCAAAGGGCATCACCACAAATTGGTAATGTCCTCCTGGGGTATAAAATGCTGTCTTGGCTTTGGAGTCCTCAGATAATCTGATTTACCAATAGCCAGCTGTCAAATCAAAAGTGCTCAAATATTTGGCAGAAGCCAACTTGTCAATGAGCTCATCTGCCCTTGGAATAGGGTGTGCATCTGTCCTAGTAACAGCATTGAGTCCTCTGTAATCCACACAGAACCTCATCTCTCTCTTGCCATCTTTGGTGTGAGGTTTGGGGACCAGAACCACTGGGCTAGCCCAGGGGCTCTCTGAAGGCTCAATAACACCATATTCCAGCATCTTTTGCACCTCAGTCTTTATACAGTCCCTGACATGGTCAGGTTGCCTATAAATCTTGCTTTTCACTGGAAGACTGTCACCAGTGTCCACCACATGAGTACACCAGTTAGTCTGACTGGGTGTCAATGAGAACATATGTCTGTATGACTGCAGAACTTGTCTACAGTCATGTTGCTGATGTTCAGTGAGGCTGCCACCTAAGGCCACGCCATCAACTGAGCCATCCTCAGGGTTCTGAGTTAACAGGTCTGGGAGAGGGTCACTCTCTTCCTCCTGCCCCTCATCTGTAGCCATGAGCAAGCCCATGTCTGCCCTGTCAACATATGCCTTCAGTCTGTTGACATGGAGCACCCTGTGGGGGCTCTTGGGAGTTCCTAGGTCTACCAAGTAGGTAACCTCTCCCTTTTTCTCAACAATTGTATGGGGTCCAGACCATTTGTCTTGGAGTGCTGCTGGGGCCACTGGCTCCAACACTCATACTTTCTGTCCAGGCTGATACTCAGTCAAGACAGCCTTTTGGTCTTGCCAAGCTTTCTGTAATTCTTGAGTAGCCTCAAGGTTTTTGTATGCCTTCTCCATATACTCAGCCATCCTGGAGCGGAGACCAAGTACATAGTCCACTATGTCTTGTTTAGGCTTTTTGAGAGGTAACTCCCATCCTTCCTTCACCAGACATAGGGGTCCTCTTACAGGGTGCCCAAACAACAATTCAAAGGGGCTGAAGCCAACCCCCTTTTGTGGGACCTCTCTGTAAGCAAACAGAAGGCAGGGTAGAAGGATGTCCCATCTCCGCCTGAGCTTTTCTGGTAATCCTTTGATCATACCCTTTAGGGTCTTGTTAAATCTTTCAACAAGCCCATTACACTGTGGATGATAAGGAGTGGTGAACTTGTAGTTGACACCACATTCCTTCCACATAGCTGTCAAGTATCCTGACATGAAGTTGGCCCCTCTATCAGATACTACCTCCTTAGGAAACCCCACTCTGGAGAAAACCCCAAGTAAGGCCCTGGCCACAACAGGAGCTGTTGTGGTCCTAAGTGGAATTGCCTCTGGGTACCTAGTGGCATGGTCCACCACCACCAGTATGAATCTGTGCCCAGATGCTGTAGGGGGATCCATTGGACCTACAATATCTATCCCCACTCTTTCAAAGGGAACCCCCACCACAGGTAGTGGTATCAGGGGGACCTTTGTTGTGCCACCTGCTTTAACACTGGCTTGGCAGGTTACACAGGAGCGACAAAACTCCTTGGTGTCTTCAGACATGTGAGGCCAGCGAAAGTGAGGGACAAGCCTGTCCCAAGTCTTATTCTGGCCTAGGTGTCCTGCTAAGGGAATATCATGGGCCAAGGTAAGAAGGAAGCCCCTAAATTGCAGAGGTATAACCAACCTCCTGGTTGTACCAGGCTTGGGGTCTCTACCCTCTGAATAAAGGAGCCCATCATCCCAATATACTTTATGCGTACCTTGAGCATTCCCAGCAGCCTCAGCAGCAGCCTGCTGTCTGAGGGGTTCAAGAGAAGGACAGGTTAACTGAGCCTGCCCCAAGTCTGCCCTAGAAGGTCCCCCTGTCCCCAGAAACTCAGCCTGATCAGGTTCAAGTTCTTGAGGGACAGTTCCTTCAGGGGTCTCAAGATCATCTTCCTTGGAAGGCTGATCCTCACTTGTAGGCAGTTGGGAAGGCACAGCCTTTACCCTCCTGTTCTTCTTCTTGGAAGGTGCTTGGTCCATTGTTCCAGGATCCAAGACCTGAGGTTCAGAGAGGCACTTTTTGGCCTGTGACCTGGTCACAGCAAGGACATGTGGTGATATCCCTAACATCTCTGCATGAGTCCTGTACTCAACTTCTGACCATAGAGAGCTCTCCAAGTCATTGCCCAACAAACATTCAACTGGGAGATCAGCACTAACCACAACTCTTTTTAGGCCAGTTACACATCCCCAGGAGAAATTAACAATTGCCACACTATGGGTAGTAGTGACATTGCTGGCATTGGTCACCAGGTAATTGTCACCTGGTATGTATTGTCCTGGGTCCACAAAGCTAGGTGTCACCATAGTGACACTGGCACATGTGTCCCTGTATGCTTGAGCCACTTTTCCATTAATCAAAGATGTCTGGCTGTACTTGCCCAGATTACTGGGACTTATAGTAGGGGCCAAATCTATGTCCCCATCACAAATCAGAACAACCTGTGTAGGGGTTCTGACTAGGCCAGAATCTCCCTCAGTTCCCAAGGTGATACCCACTACCCCCTTAGTTTGTGGACCAACACTGCCAACTGTACTAGTGGGTGCAGGTGCCTTATGGGCTGCAGTGTTGGGGGCTCCACCCTTTTTGCGCTCACTTGTCCAGTGAGTGGTATTTGTACATGTACTACACCAGGGTTTTCTTTGACCTTCTTTCTTCTTCTTCTTGGAAGTTTGGGACCCACCCTCAGTATTAGTTTGGGGCCCTGTTGAAGACTTCTGGTCTTTAGCTTTCTGCTCCCCACCCTTCTGACCTGTTTTCTTCTGGTCACCACCCTGGTTCTGGTTCTGGTTCTTTTGCTTAACCCTGGTTCAAACCCATTTGTCTGCCTTCTTTCCCAATTCTTGGGGAGAGGTCAGATCTGAGTCAATCAGGTGTTGATGCAACTGCTGGTTCTGACAATTATTTAAGATTTGTTTTCTCATGATTAAATTATACAATCCTGTATAGTCTGTAACCTTACTTCCCAGCAACCATCCCTCCAGAGCCTTAGTGGCACTTTCAACAAATTCAGACCAGTCCTGAGTCTGTGTCTTCTGGGTCTCTCTGAACATTAACCTGTACTGTTCAGTGGTTAAGCCTAACCCTTCAATCAGAGCACTCTTCAGGACCAGGTAGTTTCTAGAATCCCCATCACTAACTGTGAGGAGTCTGTCTCTGCCTCTACCTTCAAAGGAGAGCCACAAGATTGCTGCCCACTGCTCCTGAGGGATCTGCTGTACTCTACAGGCTCTCTCAAGTGCAGTCATCCATTTGTGGATATCATCTCCAGCTTTGTAGGGGGGCACAATCTTACTCAGGTTTCTATGATCATAGGACCTGTCTTTATCCTTAGGGATGATGCTGCCACCAGTGGGTACTAACCCACTCTCTCTAGGCTGTCTTGCTCTAGCAAGTTTCTCTTGGGCCAGGGCAACCTCTAATTCTTGCTTCTGGATCCTAAGCTCAGCCTCTCTCATTTTGGCCTCATGTTCCCTTCTCTGAGGGCTAGTCATCCCCCTTCTGGAGTGACCATGAGAACCTCTAGAAGCCTGAGAGGTATTGGATTCACCTGAGTGATTCCTCCTCCTCCTATGCTCCTGGTTAAGTCCACTTGGGGGTCTGGGTAAGGTCATCCTTAGCTCAGTCCCAAATACACTTAAGTTAGCCTGGCTAAGCCTGCTGGCTGGCACCTGACTAAGTCACCATCATCAGAATCACTGCTCCACCTTCTGTCTCCTCTTCTTCCTCCTCCTCATCAGGCTGAGTATCTCCAGTGATTTGGTCATCCTCATCTATCTGGACTACAGGGACAGGGGTGTCAGTATTGTCATCTTCAGTGGGAGAGCCTCCATCAGAATTCCCTGTGGGGTCTGCTTTAGAGGTCTTTAGAGCTTCAGACTGGTCTAAAAATTCTCTAAGGCGGTCTGTAGTAGGGGTGGACCCGTCTTGAGACCTCTTGAGGCACAAAGCTGCCTCAATTCCTTAAAATTAAGCATAGCAGTTCAATTCAGTTCAAAAGTCTTTATTTCGAATATCAATTCATAAAAGACAATACATAGCAAAACACCATTATTTTATAAAAACCATTGCATCAATCATTATCTTAAAAGTATACCTCAGTTTAAAAAGATATTGAACAACCAATTCGATAGACAGTTTAATAAAGACTTCAAATTATAATAACAGTCCACTGCGTAAATAGTTTAAAAGGATAAACATTTAAAAGACAATAGGGTTTCTAGTTCGAATAATCCAGGCCCAGCCTAGATACTTGGTCACACCAACCACCACCATCTCAGATGTGTTTAAGCGAAATATCCTTATGGCTTCTAAGAACCCTTTGATTTCAAGATTGTTACATATGGGTTTAAGCCATTTCAGCCGCGGAACGCGGTAGGCTGGGCATGCAAAGAAAAAGTGACCCAAGCTTTCCGGGTGATTAGGGCACCAAGGACAAGTATGGTTTGTGTTACCAAGCCATTTGCCAGAAAAGGAATTAACTGGGAGTGATCCGACACGGAACTGATGGTATAGTTTCCGGTCGAGGGTTTTAGTGATCACATCCCAGTAGGATTCTAGAGCGGGGGACAGTTTATGAACCAAAAAATGCCCAGTTAGATTAGAAGCATCCGACTGGGCCACAGCTAGATGTTTTATTGAGGCCCAGTATAAATCCTTAAAGTCCTGTTTGGAGGGAAAAAGGGAAACCCCCGGGTTGGACCAAAGATGGTTAAGACCCATCTCTTCCAGTACAGATTTTACTTCCCTTAACCAGGGGATTTGGGAAGCCCCCCACAATGACCTAACTTCATCCAATTCCTTGGCGAATAGGCTAAGTTCTGGAGTAGTCCAGAGCCGTCGCCATAGGGCCACCAGGCGGAACCGAGCCATGTCATTGAAGGGTTTGCAACCCAAATCTAGCAACAATGGTTTGGTGGGTGTAGATTGAGGTAGACCCACCAAATTACGCAAAAATTTGTTTTGTGCCTTAACGAGGAGAGACAGATCTTTATACCCCCACACATCAGCGCCATATAATATGGCAGTATTAATTTTAGCTTCATAAATTTTTATCACCGGGGCAATACGTTTGGTCAGTGACTTTTTTTGCTCCTGTAATAAGCAGCCCGAGAGGCGAACAAACTTTAGATAAAGGGCCTCAATCTGGGGTTACCAGCTAAATCGGTAGTCCAGGGTCACACCCAAATACGTCATTGAATCCACTTGTTCAATCAGGGTACCATTCAAAGTAATAGAGGTTTTAATGGGACTTTTATTACTAAATACCATGAATTTTGTTTTGTCAGTGTTAATCTGCAGATCCTTAACCCTGCAAAACTCAGCAAACCTGCCGAGGGCTAATTGCAACCCTCTACGAGTTTTTGAGAGAAGCAGGGTGTCGTCCGCAAAAATCAACATCGGGTATTTAAACCCACCCAGAGATGGTGCATCGGTCGGGGTATCAGAAAAGAATTTTACAACCTGATTGATAAACAAAAGGAATAAGGTGGGTACCAACACGCATCCCTGTCGCACACCGCGTGTAACTGGGAAGCTGTCAGTCACCTGACCTTGTTTTCCCCATCTCACTTTGGCAAAATTTTCATCGTGAAGTCTAATCACTAGATCAAGGAGATCAGGTGGTAAACCCATGAGTCTAAGGGATTTCCACAATTTCTCTCTGGGTACTAAATCGAAGGCCGATTTGAGGTCCACAAAGGCGGCATAGATGGCTTCTCCACCCAGCTTGACTACCTTCCAAAACAACATATTAAGTCTAAAGACCTGATCTAGGGTGCTGGTGCCTGCTCTAAACCCAGCTTGCATAGGGGACAGAATATTTTCTTGTTCCATCCACCCCTGGATTCTCACAAGTACCATCCTGGCAGCTATTTTTTGGATAGAATCTATCAGGCTTATGGGGCGATAATTCCCCGGGGCTGAGCGGTCTCCTTTTTTATATACTGGTAAAATTTCCAGGAATTCGGAATCCTTGCCCCTGCAGCGATTGCATTCACAATAATGGTTATGTAAGGAACCCAAATGTCTAAATTCATTTTAAAAAGATCAGAGGGTATTGCATCCATCCCTGGCGCTCCTCCTGAGTGGACTGTACCCAAAGCGTACTTTGTATCAGAGATATTAAAAACAAGTGAACAATCAGGATTAGGGGGCAAAACTACGTCCATCTCTTGATGGAGATCCTGATTCACATCCGAAGCTCTAAACTGCGATGAGTAGAAAGCCATACAGTCTTCCACTGAGACATGATTCGCGGGGGTTCTAGAATCTTGGTTCATACCCCACTTAACAATTTCCCAAAACGTAATTTGGTTTGATGTTAGGCATGCCGAAAGGAGCTCTGACCAGTGGCGGTCCTCCCACTCCTTCTTCGCGGCCCATAGCGTTTTTTTATAGGATACTCGGGCCGTTCTGATAACTGCAATATCTCTAGATTTGATCGCTAGGATCAGTCTACTATGAGCTACCGTACAGCTTTTATTGTACCATTTGGTCCGAACTTTATCCTTCCTTACTTTTAAAGGGGTTGTTAGTAAAGTTTTTAATTCCGCGAAGCACTGATCGTGAAGATCACTAATCTGGGGAATGGTCTCCTGGGAGGATGATGCGACTACCATAGCGGCCAGGATCTTTGCCACTTCTTCCTCTAAGCCTTTAATTATGGAGGGGTCTGCAACTACCCTAGACCACTTTACTCTTGTTCTGTCATTACACAGTAAAACCTCTGACGTTGAGCAGGTGGTAATAGAAGGCCCATCTCCAACTCCAAATAGCTTAAGGCTCAACGAGAGGGGGTTATGGTCGCTCTCTGGGTGTACCACAACCTCCATATCGATAACCTGGGACCAGAGCTCAAGTTTATTAAGAAAATAGTCGATACGACTTTTACAGACCCCATTGTTAAAGGTCGGTTGGCCTGATTTATCGGAGGGCGTGCGTCCATTAGCAGCACGCAGCCCCCACTCTAAACATAACCCCTGCCAGTGAAGTGCTGCCTCGGTTCCCTTGACGCCCCTTGTTATTGATAGGGGCGGGATGTCCCATACCATATCTTCATCAGCCCCTAGGTCCTCCCGCACACTGTTCAGAGGCTCAAATGAACTGTTCAAGTCTCCAGCGACCAAAACCAAATGGTCACTGCCTATTCTCCTAAAGAGTGAGTCCAAGGCATCTATAACTGACTGTTTGCGACCTCCAGGGCGTCCTCTAGCATAAATATTTATGAGAACTATGTCCTTATTATTACCACTACTACACTTAACACACAGGAGGTCCGGATTGTCTACCGAAATCTCCAATAGACTAAACCCCAAAGACTGTCTTATCCATACCACTAACCCTCCTGAGGGTCTACCCATAGGGCCCTGAATAGCCGGCTTGTAAAAGTTAAGGTACCCTACCCTATGAATCGGGGTAACTGCCCAACTTTCCTGTAGGATGACGATATCAAAGGAGTCAATAAAATCAACCCAATCTTCACTATCTATATGACCCCTTAGTCCTGCCATATTCCAGGAAACTATTTTAGCTATCCCCACTTGATTGCTAGATGGGGCTACCACTAGGGTACATTTATCCTCTAACAGTTCAGCATTCACCCTCAACAGGGGACCAGATCTCTGGGGAGGTGAATTAAGGTGTACATCTGCATAGTCCTTACTATTACCCTCCTCAGTGGTCGGTTGGCTACAACCCATAGAATCCATACTACTGGGACTATCTGGACCATAGACATACCCCAGTCAATCAACACATTCCAACCCTGACAATGGATCAAACCTGTTTGAGAGACACGGGTAAAAAGGCGAGTTGAGAAACCTCTCTTCCACATTTCTCCCCACCAGTCTATGAGGAGGAAAGTTTCTGGTAGGGGGCGGGCCATGCCGTTTTGGGTAGAAGTAAGACAAGCTTAAGGACTGTACATCCCCTGTTCTTCCAAATCTTGCCTCTCTACGAATATAATCAACCACCCATGGATCCCGGAAGTTTATTAAAATACAATCGCCTTCCAAATCCTTTGGGCAATAACCCACCCAATCAACTCTACGGACTGTCAGTATCTTTGTAGAAGATGAGGGTGGAAGGAGACGATTTTTGTTAAGCCAGAAGGCTACTTTATTCATAAGATCTCCATGTGATTCTGATTGTCTATCCCTTAAGGGTGCAACACCTGTCAGGACAATGGTGTAAGGTGTGGCATCAAATGGTAGATCTGCTGGGGGAGGCCCTCTTCTAATAACTCTCTTCGAGGGTTGTGAACGCCATGCTGCGACACTAGTACTGGATTGTTGGTGGGGGGTTGATTTAGAACTGCCTACCCCTGAGGTGGAAGCCTGTGCGGAACTCACAGGTTTAGGGGCAGATAACAGCGGTAACCCATGGGATTTAAAGCTAGCCTTCTTGGGTAAAGCAGTTTGGATAACCCGGGTGGAGGGTAAATTTGGTGCACTAAGCGTCTTCGAGGTCCTGGCCTTACAGACTGGTCTCGAGTCGCTAACATTTGACGGTGCCCCCGTAGAAGAAGTCTTGGTAATAATATCAGAGTGGCCTGGGGGTTTTGGGTTAGTAAAGCCAGAACCACTAGAAGAGACCGATTGCTTGGCCTGCTGGCTAACCAGTTTTTTAAGTAGACAAGAATTATCTTTAATGTTGGTCTCTAGGTTGTCAATTTTTGAATTCATAAGTCTAGTTCTCTCTAGTACCGGGAGTAAAAGTGTCTTAATTAGAATTTCCATTTGGGCTAGCAAGTCAGCATTATTCACATTCATATTTACTATGCTAGTAAGAGGAACCCCTGTAGTAGTAGAAGCAGATGTGATGGTACCACCCGAAGGGATCGTGGGTAAAGGATCATCCCTTGAAAGGAGGGTTTCAGACACACACAATGATGGACTAACGGTTTTGGGTGCCTTTGAAACTCCCCCTTTCTGCCGGCATTTATTACGCTTCCTTTTACCAGGACGATTCACCTCCAGAGTCCCCTCTTCAGAGGAGGAGTCTAGTAGTGAGGGTGTAGCAGAAAGAGCACTATCCTCTACACCACTCACGGGTGAATCTGAATCACCAGGGTTATCATCAGAGATACAATGCAGTAAAGGGGAACCTTCAGTATCATTATGTATCTCAACAGGTACAAGAACCAGATTAGGGGGAGGTAGTTGGTTAGGTGTGGGGCTTGGGACTGTAACAATGTGCCCCAAAGAAGAACGTTTCCCATTTATTAAATCTAAAGACAACCTTTTTTCAACAAAAGCAATTTCTTTTTCCAATATACCCGTAGCTTTTGTTATAAAGGCATCTAATGGGCCTGAAACCACCCCCTTTGAAGTCTGAAGTGCAACAGAACGATCTCTCCCCGAACGTAGGGGCATTTTAGTAATTAAGCGAGGTATGCAGCCAAAATACAAAACTTGCAAACCCAGATGACACCCAACAGCAAGAACAATAATATGGGCGACTGAGCCGCTTGACCAACTAATAGTCAGAATCACCAGGGCTTGTCCAAGACCAAAGGGGGTGGCCCAGCCCGGCCTCCTTCGGCCCCGGACGGCCACAGACGGTCCCGCCCTTGTCCCGGGCTTCTCCCAGGACGCTCCCGCGCGCTCCCGCGCCGCGGGGTTCCACTTTACTTAAGTACGTGATCTGTCAAGGTGAAGGCTGGGCGTGGCTAGCAGGGAGAGCGGCCAGGTGACGGGAGGCGTGGTTAGCCGGGACTTCTGGGATTCGAAGTCCGGTCCCAATTGCTCGCAGCCCTGCAGCACGGAGATTGGCTTTCAGGCTAGTCCAGAGTCCCCTCAAGGCAGAGAGCAGCGCAGCGGGACCCGCGAAGCGGGTTCCGCAAGTTGTAAATGAAAAAACGGCTAGGAGAGCCCACATGAACTGCCAGCAAGGTCCTTACAGTGTCCCACGAAGTCCAGCGAAGGCGAGGCTTTACCAGGTGGAGGCTGGGCCTGGCTAGCAGGGAGAGCGGCCAGGTGACGGGAGGCGTGGTTAGCCGGGACTTCTGGGATTCGAAGTCCGGTCCCAATTGCTCGCAGCCCTGCAGCACGGAGATTGCCTTTCAGGCTAGTCCAGAGTCCCCTCAAGGCAGAGAGCAGCGCAGCGGGACGCGCGAAGCGGGTTCCGCAAGTTGTAAATGAAAAAACGGCTAGGAGAGCCCACACGAACTGCCACCAAGGTCCTTACAGTGTCCCACGAAGTCCAGCGAAGGCGAGGCTTTACCAGGTGGAGGCTGGGCGTGGCTAGCAGGGAGAGCGGCCAGGTGACGGGAGGCGTGGTTAGCCGGGACTTCTGGGATTCGAAGTCCGGTCCCAATTGCTCGCAGCCCTGCAGCACGGAGATTGCCTTTCAGGCTAGTCCAGAGTCCCCTCAAGGCAGAGAGCAGCGCAGCGGGACCCGCGAAGCGGGTTCCGCAAGCTGTAAATGAAAAAACGGCTAGGAGAGCCCACACAAACTGCCAGCAAGGTCTTTACAGTGTAGCAAATTTGGATGTTGCCCTTGTAGGGTCACTCTCAACAGGGACAGTCCCAGTGGACCCCTCTGCCCCAGACATTGCTCTAGTGTGGGTGGATATGTCGCAATCTACCTACACTGGTGTTTACCTACTAAACCTATCTAGTAGTTGTAGTCAGGGTGTGCTACTCCCTATCCTCTACAACAACTAAGTTCAGTAGAACTTAAGTATACTAGTCTTGTTTTATATGTACCTAGCAGGTACCTGTATGATCTTTCAAATGATACTCTCAAAGATTGTATTGATAAAACAACAGCAGGCTCAAATCCCAACCGCTGCTCACCAATGTGAGAAGTTGGCCTGGTATATGATGCTCACTAGTTCTAGTGATCACCTTGTACCATGCCAAGCAACCCTAATGATGATTGGTTGTAAGTCAACCTTATAGACCAGCTATGTGGACAAAGCAGTCTTAGGCTAAACTCTGTAAAGGCATGTGAAGCAAGCTGTTTTACCATACACAATCCCCTTGAATACCAAATGAAAGGACACCACACAGATATATATTGAAAATATATATATATTTATTTACTACAAATCCCCTATACTCTTTATGAGCACAGAAGCAAATGCGTTAAAACAAAACACAGTTTAAATACACAAACGTTGCACAATATGGATGAGCCCTAGGGGCCACCTAAATCATATACTAAAATAGTGGTATAAGAACCACCTAGCTGAAAGGAAGTAAGGCTAGGGCCTGGGGAATCGCTGGAGCTGTTTGGGACTAACAGTAAAGAACTCGGGAAAGGCTCGCAGGACTCAGTGTAGCGCTTAAAGTGCACGCATACACCAATGCAATGTCAATGGTGCGTAAAAGTTACAAAGTTAGTGTTTAAGGAACCTTTCGCTTAACCTAGCAAGATGAAACTTTAGACACATACACTAGAGGTGTGTACCGGTGTAGGAACACCGGCGTTGCTGAGTTACCTCACCCACAGGAAGCGGGTGCACAGGTGCAAAGTAGTGTCGGGTTTCGTCACGCAGGTCGATGGTTCTTGGAGCTGAAGTTGCTGCAGAGGTCGAGACGAGAAGAGTTCCGGTGGATCCAAGGGTGGATCTGAAGTGGTAAAGACCTGAAAGCAGAGGGGACAATGTTCAAAGTCACTAGCCAGTGACTACCGTGGAACCAGGATGGAACCAGGCGATGTCGGGTGCAAACAGGCGATGAGGTGCAACTTGTCTCCTCAGCCACGTGGACACGAAGAGGTCGAGGACGTCCAGGAGTCGATCACGAGCTGTCCCACAAAGGCTCTAGCTGATGGCGGTATCGGCAACTTGATTGGAGTAAACAGGCCTTGGCTAATGCAAGCCCCGCAGGAAGTGAAGAAAGCTTATCACTCGGACCAGCAAGGTCAGAGCTTTTTACAGGAGCTAGGGCAAGTCTGGAGCAACGAGACCCGCAGTGTAAATTGTAATTTCGTCACCAAGATGGTGGCTAGCCACATGGCAAGTGGCCGTGATGGCACGTCGAGTGGCACAATGCAAAAGGACCCCACGCAGATCGTGGAGATGCTGGGGGGCTGATCTTTGATGCAAGTGCTGCTCGGTTGTGAGGCTTCTCAAACCCCAAAGCACAGCATCGAGGGTGCCTCGGGTGCTGCGCAGTCAGCTTCTCGGCGGTCTTTCGAGATGTCCGGTCCTACGTCTCTCGGTGCCTCCACGGGTCCCTTCTTTGCAGGGACTGTGGATCGGGCTCTGAGATGTCTGGGAGTCTGGGTCTCGTCGGGCTCTGGGCTCCGGCTCCAGCAGGAGGCGGCGGCAGAGTAGATATTGAGTTGCTGGATGGTGCCTGTGTTCACAGGGTGGCCACTCCTAGGCCACAAGGGAGATGCTCTTCAGTCTTCTGCGCAGCAGAATGTCGAAGTCCAGTCGTGTTCTTAGTTTCAAGTTGATTTCAGGATGATCTGAGGTGCTATGGCACTGCTCCCACTCTTATTCCTAATCTGAGGGGTGGTTCACCTGCTAGGTCCCTCCTCTGGGTGGGACCAGGAAGGGGGCGGTTACACCCCCTTTCCTTTGTCCAGCTCCACGCCAGGACTGGGGCTAGAAAGCCCCAGCACCGGTTTGGACTGGCCCATGCAAGGGGACACCTTGTGTGCCCCAGGCATGTCTCAATCTATTCAGCCGTGTCCTACCCAATACACAAAATCCTGTCTGGGGTGGTGCTCGCACCTCCCAAGGCAGGAAACCCTTTGTCCAAGCCTCCCTCGCTGGAAGGACTCCCAGCAGCAGGAGGTCAGACTTGTGTCTGTGGTGGCAGCATCCCTTTTATGATGCTGAGGCTCTGGTTAACTTTAGCCGGGGTTCAAGTTCTGTACATGTCGTGTCCCTCTAGAAGGGTGGAATGCTATCCCCGTCGACAGGACTGTCAAGGGGATAGTATTCCAAATCGTATGACACCTTACTTGACATGTTTTGATAAAGCCAAACCAAAGTTAGCATATAACCGCAAGGATTATAATGCACTTAAGAGTATATGGTATGGCAATATCCCGGAACAGCTAAGGGAGTTGTTCCCGACAGCTGCAGATGGGCTCAGCTCGTGCCAGAGCACCATCTCACATGAAACCAAGCACTCTGCCCCCAGGATTGCTGAGGCCTTCCATAGGAGTGGCTTATAGGTTAACATGTGTCCAGTTAGGGTTAGATATAGGGATACTATATCTAAGTAAGAGGTGATTACACCAACTTACCCCAGCTGAGTGATCAGCCAGTTGTGTCAAATATGGAGGCCAGGCCAGGGGTGGCACAATACATGCTGCAGCCCCTGGTAGGCCTTGGATACACCTATGCCCTGGGTACCTGGAGTACACTGTTACAGGGGCCTATAAGGTGAACCAGTTCCAATTCGTAATGCACCTAGAGTGCATTGGCATTGATTTAGAGAGAGAACAGCAGGCTGTGGGTCTGATTAGCAGGCCCACAGCCACATTAAGTCATAAACCAGTGAAGCAAAAAGTAAAAATTTGGGGTGACCATAGGATAGCAGACCCTACTCTCCTACACCTTTTTCCTGTAAAATACTCCAATAGACGTCTGGAGTGGGTTAAAGGATAAAGTATCAACCATAACTGAGTAGGACGAAAAATCCTATTTTTTAGTTTTTGGTTTTGTTCGACGTTGAAGGATACAGTGTTCCAAAATATTGTGTGCCTTCTCTTTGTTTCCTTAAAACTTGCTCTGCAAGACTTTCAAACAAAAATGTTGGATACCAACAAGGATAGTCCAAGGGTAAATGGAACTGCAGTAAATGCAAACCAACCAGGTCTTGACGTTACAGGTTTATGACATGACGACCCGGATGCAATAATCATCCCGGAAAATGTACGGAAAACAATAGCTATGAAGCTTATAGAAAATGGCCTATCAGCAAGAGGTGGTAGGGTAATTTTCGTCATAGAGGCACATGAATATTGGCAGACAGAAGTATTCTATTCATGGATTATCTTTCCACAAGCAAATCTAACAACACATGTGTTTCACTTCTACAAGATAGAGGAACCTCCAGCGGAATACGCTCCTTTCGAGGACGTTGAAATTCCACTAACTTACCAAGAGCATCAGCTCTGGTTTAAAGGCACCCTACAACATCAAAATCACATTACCAGGCTCGGTCCACTAGGTAGACCAGGAGCGACATGGCAGGTACTAGCTAGCTATACACCACATCCTGCCATTGAACAAATGACAGGTCCAGAACTATTAGCTCAGCTAAAACAATTCATTAAAATACATAGACAATTGGTACAATATGTCATGCGGACTCTGACAGTCCAACTTGCTATAAGAATTCCACAGCACACCCCTCATCAGGGAAACACAAATAAAATCACACCACAGACTATACAATCAGTCATTGGTAAATTACCTACAAAAAGGGAACAAATTCCATTCTGGTTAGCTCAAAAACGTCCTCAGATCGAGGCAGTATTTCCCGATAGTACACCTCATGAGAAACACAAGATTCTAACAATCTGTTTACCAATGGGGATCACACCACACCTGGAGGACTGTGACACTTGGGGTACAGTCTTTGCTGCAATCTACACAAAAACACATGGTGTACCGTCCATGGCGGTAATACTAGACGTCCTGAAACTGATTCAAAATGAATACGGGGCAGAGCCTGCTTTAAATCTTGGTATGAAATTACTGAAAGATTTCAAACAGGTCTCAGCTATTAAAGGTGAAGCAGCCTCCGTGGCAATCTGCCAAAAACTAAAAGAACTTGATGTAACTGAGCAACCGTATAAACTTGCCAGAATAATAGAAAAATCCTATGAAGAACTAGGAAGAGATAGTTTGGGAGAAAACCGGTAAAGCCCGAACTAACAGAAAATCCTGAAAAAGTTTTTATTAAAAACACTTTTACTACTCCTAAAAAGAAGTGGGAAAATACTAAACAGACACTTCCTATAGAAAAGTGTTCTGAATCTAGATGTAGGTCTCCTCAAAAGGAGCCCTCTGAAAAGAGATATAACCTCAGAAACAGGGATAATTTGAGAAAACCTGATAGATATCAAGATACTGATACACGTTAAGAGGACGATCAGCACCCAATGAAGAACGCGTGAAGTCCAAAGACAATCAGCACGTTCCGAAAAATAAGAAAACTCAATTCAGCAGAAAGAAGGTAGCAAGTCTTAAAACCAGACATGCCGAGGATCTTGAGGACACAACTCATGAACGGGGAGTGGGCCCAGACAATGCTGGAAAGCGCAGCAGAGGTTACCATAGCTCGCAAGATCCTGAAGGATCATCTGGAGACAGTGGACTTGAATGAGTACATTCAATTAATCAATCAATCATGAAATTTGTAGAGCACACTACTCACCCGGGAGGGTCTCAAGGCGCTGGGGGGGTGGCCCTACTGCTAGAAGAGCCAGGTCTTGAGGTGCCTCCTGAAGGCGAGATGGTCCTGGCTCTGTCGTAGGTGGGTGGACAGGGTGTTCCACGTCTTGGCCGCTAGGTAGGTGAAGGATCTTCCTCCGGTGGTGGTTCTGCGGATACGTGGAACGGCGGCGAGGGCAAGGCTGGTGGAGCGGAGCTGGCGGGTCGGTGTGTAGGACGTGAGGCGGTTGTTGAGGTATTCGGGACCCATGTTGTGGAGAGCTTTGTGTGCGTGGGTTGGGAGTCTGAATGTGATCCTCTTGTTGATGGGGTGCCAGTGCAGGTCTCTCAGGTGGGCGTAGATGTGGCGGTGTCGGGGGATGTCCAGGACGAGTCGTGCGGATGCGTTCTGTATGCGCTGGAGTTTTTTCTGAAGTTTGGCAGTGGTCCCTGAGTAGAGAGCGTTCCCGTAGCCCAGCCGGCTGGTGACGAGGGCCTGGGTGACAGTCTTCCTGGTTCCAGTGGGGATCCACCGGAAGATCTTTCGGAGCATGTGGAGGGTGTTGAAGCATGAGGAGGTGACGGCGTTGACTTGCCTGGTCATCGTGAGGGAGGAGTCGAGGATGAAGCCCAGGTTGCGTGCGTGGTCTGTGGGCTTGGGGGGGGTGGTTGCCCAGAGCCGGGGGCCACCAGGAGTCGTCCCAGGCAGAGATGGATGGGCCGAGGATGAGGACTTCCGTCTTGTCTGAGTTTAGTTTCAGCCAGCTGAGCTTCATCCATTCTGTGACGTCTTTCATCCCTTCCTGGAAGCTGGCCTTGGCAGTGGCGGGGTCGTTGGTGAGGGAGAGGATCAGTTGGGTATCGTCGGCGTAGGAGATGATGTTGAGGTTGTGCTTGCGTGCGATGGCTGCGAGGGGGCTCATGTAGACATTGAAGAGGGTGGGGCTGAGCGAGGAGCCTTGGGGTACGCCGCAGATGATCTCGGTGGCTGCTGCGCGGAAGGGCGGGAAACAGACTCTTTGGGTTCTGCCAGAGAGGAAGAAGGTGATCCATTCCAGGGCCTTTCCTTAAATTCCGGCATGGTGGAGGCGGGTTGTCAGGGTGCGGTGGCAGACCGTGTCGAAAGCAGCCAATAGGTCGAGGAGGATGAGGGCTGCGGTTTACCCGTTGTCCAGCAGGGTCCTTATATCATCGGTGGCTGCGATGAGGGCGATCTTGGTGCTGTGGTTCACTCGGATTCCGGACTGTGATGGGTAAATGGAGCCGTTTGTCTCGAGGAAGGCGGTCAGCTGCTTGTTGACGGTTTTCTCAATGACTTTTGCGGGGAATGGGAGGAGCGAGATGGGTCGGAAGTTCTTGAGGTCGGTGGGGTCTGCGGTGGGTTTCTTCAGGAGGGCGTTGATCTCCGCGTGCTTCCAATTCTCCCGAAAGGTGGCGGATGCGAAGGAGTTGTTGATGATGTCCCGAAGTTGGGGTGTAATGATGGAGTCCGCTTTGTTGAAGATGTGGTGTGGGCAGGGGTCGGTTGGGGAGCCGGAGTGGATGGTGTTCATCGTGTGGGTGGTGTCTTCCGTGCTGACAGGGTCCAGGTGCGGAGGGTGGTGGTGGGGGGTGCTGGTTCGGTGGTAGGGTCTGTGGTCTGAGGGCCGAAGCTGTCGTGTATATCGGCGATCTTGCGGTGGAAGAACGTGGCGAGGGAGTTGCAGAGGTCTTGTGATGGCGTGATGTCGTTGTTGCTGGCGTTGGGGTTGGAAAGCTCTTTCACGATGTTGAAGAGTTCCTTGCTGTTGTGGGCGTTGTTGTCCAGCCGTTCTTTAAAGGATGACCTTTTGGTGGAGCGGATCAGCTGGTGGTGTTGGCGGATGGCGTTCTTGAAGGATGTCATGTTTTCCGCTGATTGGTCGTGGCACCAGGCTTTCTCGAGGGCACGGCAGGATTTCTTGGAGTCTTTGAGGTCGTTGGTGAACCAGGAGGCTTTTTTGCTGTCAGGTTGCTAGGGGTGTTCTTCAGTGGTGCAAGGGCATCGGTACAGTCAGTGATCCACTGTGTGAGGTAGCGGGCGGCTTCGTTGGGGTCCGTGGTGTTGGTGGGTGGATTTCGGCTCAGGGAGGTGGTGAGTTGGTCGGTGGTGATCTTGCTCCAGCATCTTTGGGGGCTTGTAGCTATCGGTGGTGGGTGGTTGTTTTCCTGAAGGTGAAATGGACGCAGCTGTGATCGGTCCAGTGGCGTTCGGTGGCGTGGTTGAAGGAGACGTGGTTGCTGGAGGAGAAGACGGGGTCGAGCGTGTGGTCGGCTCGGTGGGTGGGGGTGTTGACCAGTTGCTTGAGTCCGAGGTTGGCGAGGTTGTCTAGCAGGGAGGTGGTGTTGTTGTCCTTGTTGTTCTCCAGGTGGAAGTTAAGGTCCCCTAGGAGGATGTAGTCGGTGGAGGCGAGAGCGAGCGGGCTGATGAAGTCTGCAATGGCTTCGCTGAAGTGGGTGCGTGGTACCGGGGGTCTGTAGATGAGGCTACCTCTGAGGGTGGTCTTGGGGTCGGTGTGTATCTTGAAGTGAAGGTGCTCGACGGTGGTGATGGTGTCGTTGTCGGTTGTGATGCGGATGGTGTTCCTGTGGACAATGGCGATGCCCCCTCCGGTTTGGTTGGCGTGGTCCTTCCGGATGATCTTGTAGCCGTCCGGGATGGCTATGGCGATGTCGGGGGCTGAGGAGGCGTTCATCCAAGTTTCCGTGAGGAAGGCGACGTCCGGGGCTGTGGAGTCAAGGAGGTCCCAGAGTTCGGCGGCGTGTTTGTGGACGGAGCGGGTGTTGAGCAGGATGCACTTGAGGTAGTTATTGCTGGTGCCTGGCCTGGTGGGTGCGGTGCTGGTCCGGAGGCAGGTGAACTTGCAGGTGCGGCAGGTGAATGCTCCGTGGGTGCGTTTCAGGGTGGCTCGGTAGCAGGCTGCCTGTCGGCCGGTGTTGAGTGCTAGGAGGGTGGTGGCGTCGTAGCACTGTCGGGTGGGCTGGCTCCGGCGGGGTCCAGGGGTTCTGGCGCTTGGCGCGGTCCAGGCACAATCGGCGCGCCCGCTGCGCACGTCTGCTGCGCTTCCTTGCGGCGACCTCCATAAATGGCAAAGTGGGAGGGAGGAGCAGCTGGGAGGCGGGAGCAGGGTGGCGAATGGGTGGACGAGGGAGGGGTACAGAAGAAAAAAGGGGCGGGCCGCCGGGGAGCAGCGGCGGGGAGCGGGAAGGGGGCGATGCGGCGGGAACAGTCACGGCAAAACACGGAAGGGCAAAAATTACAGGGGCCAACAAAAACAAAGATACTGACACTAAAATACTGGTCACAAAGCAAACAACAGCAGATACTGGCAGACAGGCACTCAGCTGGCGAGAGTGCGGGAGACACGAGCCCAGGGGCGATCAGCGCTGCTCTGGAGCGAGACAGCGGCTGAGGGCTCACGGCAGCAGCGGAGGGGTCAGGGGTCCTGGGCACTCACGGGGGTGGGGGGGAGCCCCGTGATGTGTGGAGCGACCGGCCCTGCAAGCAGGGTCAAGGGTCACAGCTCACCACCATGCGGCGGCCTCCATAAATGGCCAAGTGGGAGGGAGGAGCAGCTGGGAGGCGGCAGCCGGGTAGCCAATGGGCAGACGAGGGAGGGGTACAGAAGAAAAGAGGGGGCGGGCCGCAGGTGAGCAGCAGCGGGGAGCAGGGAAGGGGAGATATGGCGGGAACACTCATGGGCAACACGGAACGGCAAAAATTACAGGGGCCAACAAAAACAAAGATACTGGCACAAATTACTGGTCACAAAGCAAACAACAGCAGATACTGGCAGACAGGCACTCAGTTGGCGAGAGTGCGGGAGACACGAGCACAGGGGCGATCAGCGCCGCTCTGGAGCGAGACAGCGGCTGAGGGCTCACGGCAGCAGCGGAGGGGTCAGGGGTCCTGGGCACTCACGGGGGGAGTCGCACGCTGTGTGGAGCGACCGGCCCTGCAAGCAGGGTCAAGGTTCACAGCTCACCACCGTGCGGCGACCTCCATAAATGGCCAAGTGGGAGGGAGGAGCAGCTGGGAGGCGGGAGCGGGGTGGCCAATGGGCAGACGAGGGAGGGGTACAGAAGAAAAAAGGGGGCGGGCCGCAGGGGAGCAGCGGCGGGGAGCGAGGAGGGGGAGATGCGGCGGGAACAGTCACGGGCAACACGGAACGGCAAAAATTACAGTGGCCAACAAAAACAAAGATTCTGGCACTAAATTACTGGTCACAAAGCAAACAACAGCAGATACTGGCAGACAGGCACTCAGCTGGCGAGAGTGCGGGAGACACGAGCACAGGGGCGATCAGCGCCGCTCTGGAGCGAGACAGCGGCTGAGGGCTCATGGCAGCAGCGGAGGGGTCAGGGGTCATATTCCTATTCATAAAAAATACACCTATGCCAGGAAATGGGCTGAAGCCCAGGCTGCAGCATTATAGAAAAAATCAAGTGGGATGGGATGAGGATTCTCCTTACAACAAGATCCAGTTAAAAAATCAACCAACTGCTCAGAAGCAGTATCCGGTTAAGCAAGAATCTAAAAAACAGGTCAGGGAGATCTTAGATCAACTTGAATACCAAGGGGGGATTGAAACATGCACCTCGTCAATTAACAAGCCTTTGTTTCCTGTCTCCAAACCAGACAATACATATCGTCTAGCTTTGGATTACAGACGTTTAAACTCTTGTTGTACAACTTTTGAAGTACAAAATGCACACAGTGCAGCACTGATGAATAACATTGTACGCAAAAAATGTAAAACAACATTAGATATTTCAAACGGTTTCTTCTGCCAAAATATTGCACCTGAAAGCAGGTACTTGACCGCTTTCTCAATTATGGGGACACAGTGTCACTTCTGCCGTCTCCCCTAGGGATTCAAGAACAGTCCTGGATTATTTTCAGCCAGAGTAACAGAGTTACTACAAACGTACGATGATGAGGCATTATCATATGTCGATGACATCTATTTTAGATGACGATTTGGACAGGCACTTGACCAAGGTGAACACCATAATACTTGGATCCGCCTCTGAAGGGTATAAATTCAACTTTAAAAAATCAAGGATTGCCCACTTGAATGTTCTATTCATTGGTACGAACTTTCAAGTGAAGGCAAAAACCTGGCAGCAAACTTTTTAGAAAAATGTGCGCTGCTCCAACCTCCAAAAACGCTGAAAAACTTACAGTCAGTTTTAGGATTCCTGAACTTCGGAAGAACTTACATTCTAAATTACGCGGAAAGGGTTAAACCTCTCTACGAACTAATCAAACCTGATTTCAAACCAACTAATTGGACTCAAAAACACACAGAAATTTTGCATTCAGTGCAAACAGACAGGTTAGCAACAACACATTTACAGACACGCGAAAACGAACGCAACCTTGTAATCCGAATCATCCCAGGGAGATGCGGATTCACATACCTAAACTTTAATGAAGGTGAAAAGGTACCGATAGCTTACAAATCACACTTGTACACACAAGCTGAAATTAAATTCACTTCAACAGAAAAAATTCTGACAGCGGTTCGAACTGCAGTAGTAAAAGAGAGAGCCCTCGCTCAGGGAAAACGCATAAAGGTTGTTACTCCTGTACCTGCCTTAGAGGCAGTAACAAAAGCGAGCATTCCAAATGCAAAGGCTTTACATCCAAGATGGATCCAATGGGTTAATTCTCTTGCTGCAACATACGTTGAATACGTTTTTGACCCTTACTTGAAGACACAAGAATTTCTCCAATATGAACAAGAATGTCCTCTGCCCACTGAAATTCTGCCTCTAAAACATTACGGCTGTATCATACATACAGACGGATCAGCACAGACCGCAATTGGGGGGTAAACAAGCTTATAGTGCTGCGTGCGCGATTGTTAAAGGTAGCTGGCGTGATGGTAAATTCAGACCTATGGTCACAAAAACTCAATCCCTAGGAGACTGTACAGCTCAGCGAGCTGAACTACAGGCTTTCAAGATGGCGCTTGAAAATACTGATCGTGAATTCCCCACACTCATAGTGTGTGATTCGTATTACTGCATTCAGTCTTACAATGAATACTTGAAGAACTGGGTTCAACACGGTTTCAAAGACGCAAAAGGTGGCACAATCAAACATAAAATTCTTTGGGAACAAGTAGTTCATTTACAGAAAGAACTACAAAAGACTCATGTGATCCATTCACAGACTCATCAGCGTGATGGCATTCACGTTGAGGGAAATTCATTGGCTGATGAAGCCGGGAAGGCAGCTGTGAAAACGGCTTCCGTAGCTGCAATCACTCGTTTAAAAACAAAAATAGACAGCGAAATAATGCAATCTGTCACTGCTTCAATAAAAGACAGTGGTAAAACATTACCGAAAGGATTTCCACTCATGTACTTGTATATAACTGTTGCAAATAATGTTCTGTTTGCTCGAATCCCTGGAGTGGGGGATAGAGTAATCCTAAACATGGACCACAGGTTAGGACTAATCTTGGCAACACATGAAGGGCTTGCCTCTGCACATGCAGGAGTTTCCGCCACAGTTACATTATTAAAGCAAAGATACTGGTGGCCGCGCATGAGGAAACAGACCAGAAACTATGTTTTGGAATGTGAAATCTGCCAGAAAACGAAAGTTTCGACAGTGAAACGCCCGGCGCAGACACCCCTTCTAATTTCAGATAAACCATTCGCATGTGTTTACCTGGACCACTGTGGTCCCCTACAAAGGGATGGTAACTATAAATAAATCATGGTCGCAGTGGATTCATGGCCTTAGCGCTCGGCTGACGCCCGAACTGTTATAAAAGATTTGCGAGTCTTTATCGGCACATACACAATCGGCATGCTACATTCTGACCAGGGTCCTGCTTTTAGCTCTAGGGCTTACAAGGAGGCCATGGCCAGCTTGGGTGTTGCATTGCGGTACTCAAGTCCATTCCATCCTTAGGGAAATTCGGTTGTGGAAAGAAAAAAACGTGACCCAAAGCAATCTATAACAGCTAGGGTATTAGGTACAGGTGATGGGTGTGTCAAACATCTAATAAGTGTCCAATGTAGTCTTAATAATATGCCAAGAAATTCTCTGGGTGGAATCACTCCATATGAGTCCGGCGGAGGTGGCCGACGACCGGACGGCTGGACGCCCCCTTGAACGTGATGATATCCTGGTCCCGGACACTCTCCTGGAAGCGGCTTCAACCGAGCCGCTTACTGCCACGGCGGTCCCGGAGACTGGGGCGGGCGGATCCCACGGGGCTGGAGATACCTCCTGAGAGACTTGGACTTTTACGCGTGCAAAAAGTGGCTGATGGGTGACCTAGTATGGCGACTGAATGTGGGCCAGTTAGTTGAGTAGGGTTACAGAAGGGGGTGGTGATGGACGGAGCATCTGAATCAATCAAACACTCACACCCAGTCAAAAGATCTGGGTTTAATCCATCACCGTCCAGCCGGCACTGCAGACGTGAGTTCCTTGCTCACTTTGCCACTGGATTCAAGCAAGCCGGGCTGAAGACGGCTGGAATGCCAGAAACCGGTCCTCGGAAGCTTGTTTCCGGTCCAGGGAAGACATGGCTTGGCAGTTCGGGCTGGACTGTTTCCATGAGGCACAGGGTCAGACTGATTTGCATATAGCCATGTCTGAACTGGGGTGGCAGAGTGGGCTAAAGAACGGTGATGGATTAAACCCAGATCTTTTGACTGGGTGTGTGTGTTTGATTGATTCAGATGCTCCATCCATCACCACCCCCTTTTGTACCGCTTTTGGCCGCCATAAAAGTGGCAGGGTATGCTCAGACGTGAGTCCCTTGCTCACTTTGCCACTGGATTCAAGCAAGCCGGTCTGAAGACGGCTGGAATCCCAGAAACCAGTCCTCGGAAGCTTGTTTCCGGTCCAGGGAAGGCATGGCTTGGCAGTTCGGGCTGGACTGTTCCCATGAGGCACAGAGTCAGACTGATTTGCATATAGCCATGTCTGAACTGGGGTGGCAGAGTGGGCTAAAGAACGGTGATGGATTAAACCCAGATCTTTTGACTGGGTGTGAGTGTTTGATTGATTCAGATGCTCCATCCATCACCACCCCCTTTTGTACCACTTTTGACCGCCATAAGTGTGGCAGGGTATGCTCCGACGTGAGTCCCTTGCTCACTTTGCCACTGGATTCAAGCAAGCCGGGCTGAAGACGAGTGGAATGCCACAAACCGGTCCTCTGAAGCTTGTTCCCGGTCCAGGGAAGACATGGCTTGGCAGTTCGGGCTGGACTGTTCCCATGAGGCACAGGGTCAGACTGATTTGCATATAGCCATGTCTGAACTGGGGTGGCAGAGTGGGCTAAAGAACGGTGATGGATTAAACCCAGATCTTTTGATTGGGTGTGAGTGTTTGATTGATTCAGATGCTCCATCCATCACCACCCACTTTTGTACCGCTTTTGGCCGACATAAGTGTGGCAGGGTATGTTCAGACGTGAGTCCCTTGCTCACTTTGCCACTGGATTTAAGCAAGAAGCAAGCTGGGCTGAAGACGGCTGGAATGCCAGAAACCGGTCCTCGGAAGCTTGTTTCCGGTCCAGGGAAGACATGGCTTGGCAGTTCGGGCTGGACTGTTTCCATGAGGCACAGGGTCAGACTGATTTGCATATAGCCATGTCTGAACTGGGGTGGCAGAGTGGGCTAAAGAACAGTGATGGATTAAACCCAGATCTTTTGACTGGGTGTGAGTGTGTGATTGATTCAGATGCTCCATCCATCACCACCCCCTTTTGTACCGCTTTTGGCCGCCATAAAAGTGACAGGGTATGCTCAGACGTGAGTCCCTTGCTCACTTTGCCACTGGATTCAAGCAAGCCGGTCTGAAGACGGCTGGAATGCCAGAAACCGGTCCTCAGAAACTTGTTTCCAGTCCAGGGAAGGCATGGCTTGGCAGTTCGGGCTGGACTGCTCCCATGAGGCACAGGGTCAGACTGATTTGCATATAGCCATGTCTGAACTGGGGTGGCAGAGTGGGCTAAAGAACGGTGATGGATTAAACCCAGATCTTTTGACTGGGTGCGAGTGTTTGATTGATTCAGATGCTCCCTCCATCACCACCCCCTTTTGTACCGGATTGGAGACGAGGCTGGGAGCAGCGGTCACAGCTCACCTGGGATAAGTCTAGCATTCACGGACCCGAACAGCATTGTGCTCCCCGACTGCTGAGAGGGAACGGCGGTTGCACGGAGCCGGGCCTGGGCAGCTCTTCCGAGTGTGGTTCCGGAGACATTGACTGAGAGGTTGGTGGTGCACATGGCACGCACGGCCACACTGCACAGGGAGGGAGGCTGTCTGGAGAGTTACCTCTATCCGGGTGTACTGATCCGACGTCACCTGTGAGAGGACGAGAGAGCATAGGGAGAGCCAGGTCACAGTCTACGGGGTGCTGCTGGAGGAGGCCTGAATTGAATAGTACTGCCTGCATTGATCAGAGGGGCGAGAGAAAGTAAATGACAGAGCGCATATCTGGCGGCTGGCTCAATGGCTTGGAGCTCCCACTCATACGGGACGGACTGCTCAGTGATATACAACGTCCACCCATATAAAGGGAACGAGTCCCCAAACTTACAGAGTAGCTTCCAGTGCACTGCCTCACACTAGCAATGTCCACAACATGCGGTAAGAAAGACAGGAACATGAAGGACATGTTCACTAAAATGGCCGGGGAGAGTGGAGGAGACGGCTGAGTATTGCCAACTGCAACAGGGGGACAGGAAATTGAGAATAAAGAGGACCCAGTCACGCACACTTTCTTGGCGCAACTGTTCTCTACCCTGCGTGAGGATTTACAGGCATTCAGAAAGGACTTTTCCAAGGAAATAAAAGATGTGCGCCACAACATCGATGTGGTAGGAGAGTGAGTCTATGCCATGAAGGAGCATGAACAGGCTCAGGATGAGGAGGTGGAGCACTTACAACAAGAGGTGCTTTGCCTCCAGGCGCAACCGATTGATATCCAAGCCCAAGGGGAGGATTTGAAAATTGTTCCCACAGGAACAATATAAGATTTAAGAGTGTGCGGCCTAAAGAAGAGGGAGCAGACATCACTCACTACCTCCAGGGCCTTTTAGACATATCTTACAAGAATCCCAAGACTTTGACATCAAAATCGACAGAGCTCATAAAGTAGGCATGCAGAGGAAAGCACCGGCACCTCCCCCAGATATATTGGCATTCCTACCAGACTCAATACAAAAAGGGGGAACCAATTCTGTACAATATTTAACGGGGTCCAGTGTACGTGTCCAGTCAACCATATAAAGCAAAAAGTACAAAGTTCCCAGAAGAATAGAAGTGAAGTGTGTATGTTGTATATGAGGAGAGCAAAGACAGGGAACAGGACGTTCCCTTGTTGGAACTAAGAGGCCTCACACACCCAGCGAGCTAGATGTCCTGCTTCATCATTGGCCTCCTGCTCCTCGTCAGACTGGCGCTGCAATGTCTGACGGGCGCCTAATAGGCGCTCTTTGTCGGAGTTCTTTTGTTCCAGCCAATGGTTGAGTGAGTGTGAGGGGTCAGGTGAAGGTGTAGTCGTGAGGGAAATGTGATATAAAAAAGGTAAGTCAGTTCACAAGGACATTTACTCGCGTGGCTAACTCCCTTGATTAAAAGGTGGGAGGGGAGATAGAGACTGTAAGGGGCACAGCGGACTATCTCGAACCCTCTGATCAGGTCGACATGTTTCTTGCCCAAATGGCAATTCCTCAGGACCTCAAGTGCTCAGTACTACACAGTGATAAGTGAACAATAAAGAAAAAAAGGTAAATGCAACCTCTCTGGGTCTGTAAGGGGGCAGGCCAAGGGGTTCTGCAGTAGTGTGGTGACCTACAAGAAATGTATGTAAAAAAGCCAACCATTTATACTGGCATTATCTCATCAATAAGTAGGTGGTCACCGCCGCTCTCCAATGTCATTACACACACACAAGGAAACATTTAAAAAAAACAGGTATTTCAGCAGTGTGAGCCCATGGACAAATCAGTATAGAACAATGATTAAAAGGCGATTAAAGAACTGGAAATGGATGAAGACGTAGGCTCATTCTTACCCTAAGGATGTCCCTAATGGGCCCCGCAGTCTGTTCCCGTGGGGCAGCACAGTAAGGTATGGTACCTGGGAAGACAGAAATGTATACACACACCCGGTGCCAGATTTATAAATGTAAGGGGAATAGGCCACTCGAAAGGTAATGGATGTAAAGATGCCATGATATCAGGTGTCTAGGCATGATCGTAGTAGCACCAGTACCCGATATCCGGATCACCGCGAGCCGGTACCGGCCCCCAGTACCTCCCGTCCGGTGAGCGTGCAGTGAAGACCCACGGTGCCGGTAAGCGGACATTCCGTGTATCACACGTGGCATGCACAAGTCAAAAGTCAGGCATGGGCCATGTTGTTTACAACCCCGTAGGGTGGAGAAACGAGGTGAGGCAGCCAGCAGGGTTCGTTAGAATGTACACTAAGTTCCGAACAACACAACCCCTGGGAGGTCACGTACACTGCCCACCAATCGTAGAGAGGCCCAGCGAGGCCATGCAGCCAACTCGTATAAGCCGTAGAACATCGTGGTCAAGTACCGCCAACAACAATGCAACAAGAGCCTGCAGTATCAATGAGACCCGGCACACAGGACACGGACGCATTCCTTACCTCTAGTGCGCGCAGCCAAAGCTTGTCAACCTACCCACACGCATGGTGCTCCTACGGTAGCGCGGAACAGCTGGTGCCGAGTTCCCGGTGCAACCCGGTTTAAAAGCTGTCCGTGCCTCCGCGTCAGGGACCCGGCAAGTGGGCGTGGCCTCAAGAAAGACATGTCCGCGCATGCGTCTGAGGGGATAGCTGTTCACGTGTCAAGCTGCTAGTATCAGATCGTGGAAACGTGGCGGCCATCTTACAGAGGGGTTTCTCGAGTATTGGTCAAACCCCAATGCCTCTATAAATATACAGGTGGACAGTGCATCATGTAACAACATCAGTAAGGTCGTCTCACCTAGGTACTCTGTGCAAATGCAAAATATATATATATAAAGATAGTTATTATATATATCTCTCATGGAACACTATTTGTCACTGACAGACACAATGAATTCGGAGACCATATGATACTCAAAGAAAACATACAACCCCACAGGTAATAGGGACAAGTGTAATTACATAATTATTCATCTGGGAAGGTGGTGGAAGGGTACTTAATTGGCCAGAGGTGGGGATCATCTGGCCAAGGACGACCAAGGGACATAGTCATTGAGGCCCAGAGTGTCCAATTGGAGGCGATGAACCCATCGCTGTTCAATACTGAACAGAGCTTGTAGTGTGATTGATGGGTGAGATTCAAGTACTAGCCACTTGATGCTATCCGCCTGGTGGCCGTGTTGAATGTAGTGTTCATAGAGGCGTGTGTGTGTTTTGGAGCATCTGATGTTGCTCTTATGCTCCATTATCCTTAACTTTACCTGCCTCATTGTCATGCCGATGTAGTTTTTTCCGCATGGGCAAATCAGCATGTAAATACATCTGAGGCTGTTGCAATTCGTATGTTTATTTAAATGCCATGTGAATGTATCAGACAGTTTAATTTCTTTCCACTGTACTGTCTGTGGACATACAACGCAACCTCCGCATTGGTAGTGGCCAACCACTGGTGGTAGGCTCCACAGGGTACTTTGGCTGGCGATGGTTTGTTTTTTGGGGCGTTTGTGGATGAGGGCATCTTTAAGATTGGACGTACGCTTGAAGGCAAAACGGGGGCGTGGGATATCTAAGTCCCCTGTGCTCAATAACCCCCAATGTTTATTCACAGTTTGTTTTATGAATGCAGAGTTTTTTGTGAAACAAGTCACACAAGTAAACAAGTTGTCAGATTCTTTCGGGTGTGTCTCCAGTAGTGCCTCTCTGGGGTTGTTAAGGGCCCTTTTGCTGGAATCATGAATCAATCTGGTTGGATACCCTCTATCCTGTCATTTGTGTTGGAGCAGGACAGATTCCTTCTTGTAGTTGGAGCTAGTGGTACAGTTTCTGCGTATCCTTAGAAACTGACCAAAGGGTAAGTTATCCCTCAGGGCCCTGGGGTGATGACTGTTGTAGAGGAGAAGACTGTTTCTATCTGTCTCCTTGCGAAACAGGGAGGTACTCAGTCCTTCCTGGTCCAGACTGATTGTTAAGTCCAAGAATGGTATTGTAGTGTCTGAGATAGTGCCTGTGAATCTCAGGAATGGATTTTGATGGTTGATCCAAGCACAGAAAGCGTCGCAACTCTGCCGGTCCCCTCGCCAGAGGACTAGTATATCATCAATATACCTACGCCAGAGTGCTATATTTTGGCAAAAGGGGTTTTGTGCTGGTCGAATGTGTTGGTCCTCAAATGTGGCCATGTAGATGCAGGCTAGGCTGGGGGTGAAGGTGGAACCCATCGAAGTCCCCTGGATCTGATGGAATAATTGGGACCCATACTGAAAGAAGTTCTCAGTTAAAGCTATGCTAGCGCAGGCCATAATGAAGGAGATGGGAGTAGGTGAGGTCCACTCTTCCCTCCGGAGAGTGTTCTCTACTGCTTCCAGGGTGGCCTGTTGGGGAATGTTGGTATAGAGCGCCTCCACATCCAACGTTAGGAGGAGATCGACGCTCTCTCTCCCCTTGATGGAGTCAATCAGGCGGAGCACATCCCTGGTATCCTGAAGAAAAGATGGAATTTTCTTCACCACTGGGTGGAGAAATACATCACAAAATTTGGACAGTGGTTCCAAAAGTGAGCCGATGCCAGATACAATGGGCCTACCTGGGACAGGAGTTGTACCCTTATGAATTTTAGGTAGGGTGTAGAAGTAGGGGATGACTGGATCAGTAGTGAGTAGGAATTCTGCCTCATTTTTAGTGATCCACTCATTGGATTCTCCTTCCATAATCAGGCTAGTGATCATGGTGGTCGAATGTCTGACATAATATCGACAGACAGAATATCGATATGCAAAAATATCGGAGCAAAAATATCGACAGCAAAAATATCGGAATCCTATCTTCATTAAGGTAAGTACAAAAATATTGAAAAAATAATATCGAAGTACAACTATTAAATAAAAATATTAAAACAAAATTAAAACTAATACATATACATTTAAAATAAATAAAACACTTAATAATTTAAAGTAATTTTAATTTTTTTCATGTAATTTATTTGATTTCATGTAATTTTTTTTGTTTTTACCCTGTACGCCTGTACCCCAAAAACCCAAAACTGACCTTGAACCCTAAAAATATCCCTGTACCCCAAAAACCCAAAACTGACCCTGAAACCTAAAAATACCCCTTTACCCAAAAACTGACAACTGACCCTTATCCCTTAAAATACCCCTTTACCCAAAAACTGAAAACTGACCCTGAACCCTAAAAATACCCCTTTACCCAAAAACTGAAAACTGACCCAGAACCCTAAAAATACCCCTTTACCCAAAAACTGAAAACTGACCCTGAACCCTAAAAATACCCCTTTACCCAAAAACTGAAAACTGACCCTGAACCCTAAAAATACCCCTTTACCCATGAACTGAAAACTGACCCTGAACCCTAAAAATACCCCTTTACCCAAAAACTGAAAACTGACCCAGAACCCTAAAAATACCCCTTTACCCAAAAACTGAAAACTGACCCTGAACCCTAAAAATACTCCTTTACCCAAAATTAATTAATATTATTTAATTACCAATTAATTATTAATTAACAATACCAATAAAGTAAATATATTAGCACATTTGCTGTAATTAATTTAATTTAATAATTAATATTATTTTTCCCAATTAATTAATTAAGAATAACAATAAATTATATATAAAAAACATTACTATAATTAATGTAATTAAATATTTAATATTAATTAATTACCAACTAATTAATAATTATAAATATGTCGAAAACTATATTAATTAATTAACTAATTAATAGAAATTAATTACCAATTAATTATTAATTAAAATATGTACAAACATATATCAATTAATTAATTATTATTAAATTACTTCCCACCCTATTCCGCTATAAACCCATAACCCGCTACAGAACATATTTATCAATTAATCAATTAATTAAAAATAATTAAAAATTATTTCTCAATTAATTAATTAATAATTCCTACTAATTAATAATTAAGTTAACATCATTAAATTACTTTCCACCCTATTCCCCTATAAACCCACAACCAGCTACAGTAGTAAAAGACAATATTTAATTAAATTACATTAAAAATAAATAATAAAACATAATAAATACAATATAATATACACTAAATTTATTTAAAAATTAATATTAGTAACATCAAAGTTATTAATTTCGATATTATTGACATCGATATTTACAACTTCGATATTACTGATATCATACCAATATCGATATTAAGACTGTCGATATTACTTACCTTCGATATTTTGTCCCATCGATATTTAAACTTTGATATTTTTGTATATCGATATTTAAAAATCGATATTTTGTCTGTGTACCATGGTGGTCAGCCTAGGGGTGGGATCAATTGTTAATGGTCTGTAGTGGGTATTGTTGGCAAGTTGTCGTTTGCATTCAGTGTCGTAGTCAATAGCATTTTGGATCACTGTGGCTCCCCCTTTATCCGCTTGTTTTATGACAATGGTATTTTCGTTACCAAGTGTTTTGACAGCCAGTCTTTCAGCATGGGTAAGGTTGTTAAAGCTTCTCTTGCGAAGACCAGAACTTCAGGTGGAACCATGCCATCAGTTGGCGTGAACCTGGATGGTTTACGCAACCCTGGGTCGGTTTTATCGCTGTCCGGTCTTTCGTTAAAGAAAGAGCGTGAGCGTATTTTTCTAAAGAGTTGCTTCACCTCGCACATTTCATTGAAGCTATCTGGGATAGGAGTTGGAACAAAGCCTAGACCTTTCTCGAGGACCTTGGTTTCAGTAGGGGTGAGAGATCTGGTAGAAAGGTTAACAATCAGGCTCTCTTCCCTCTGGTTGTGCTCCTGGTCTCTACTGACGTTGATGTTGTCGGCTGGTCCTGCCACTGAACCCCTTTCTGACCTCCTCGCTTTCGCTCTCTTCCTCTGCCCCAACCTCTGTCGTGAAAAGGAGGGTTCATAGGAAAAAATTGAGGTGGTCCCTGGGGATAGAAGGGGTATTGCCAGGGTGGCATCATTTGAGGTGATCCCTGAAACATCTGTCCCTGATTGAATCCTTGGTTCCAATTTGGACGGCACTGATTGCGGTTGTTGTTGGATAGGTACCCACCGCTAGAATCACTACCGGAAGAGCCCCTCCGGCTGCCGTTGTCTGAATTTTCATCCGAGGAGTAGCGGTTTTTCTTATTAGAGTATCCTTCCTTAAGATACGGATACACCTTCTCCTTGTCAAATTTAGCCACATCCTTCTGGAGTTTGGTCATTATTTGTTTAAGTAAAAATTCTTGGTTCTCGGAAATCTCTTGATTGATTTCTGCTAATTTGGTGGTGAAAGGGGTCTTAGTGAGAGTACCTCTAATTGCTGTTTCTAAAGCCGTGATTTTGACAAGTAGTGCATCAGCCAGTCTCTTAGCCGTCTTAACGATCAAAAACAAGAGATCCTTAGTGCACTTCCATGACACTTGGCACCAATCTCCTTTAAATTGGCTATCTTCAAGGAAGAGTCTTGGCACGATGTTGACAAGGAGCCCCTGTGGGGCTATATTAGCCCTTAGATATTCCGTCATTATAGCCCCATGGACAGTAATCCTGAGCCATTCTTTCTTCATTCCAGTTAATGTTGTCCAATCGTCATTAGTGGAGCCTGAAGCGGAGGCCCCTTCAACCCCAAGGAGTAGAGGAGCTGATCTTAATGCCTCGGCTATAGCATCTTCATCGAAGCTTCAGCCTTTTATGTCTTCCATAGTGGGAAGTTTAGCAAAAAAGGCAATTGCCTCTGACACCATGAATTGTACACTTGATTTGTCCCAATGTCCTATTTTATTGACATTGTAAGCAATTTAATTTTTGCATTTTCTTCAAAAAACTTTTTCAGTATTGCACAATAGGGTGATAGCACATTTGTTTAGAACATCTCCATTAGTAAAAATACATTCAACAGAAGAACAATGATTAACTTAAATTCTTTACGACATTTCATTATATTACATAAAGACAAAAATCGACAATTTACAACATTTAAAGAAAAAACATTAAAGAAAAAAACTCTGATCTTGATGTTATTATTCTTGAAACATACAAAAAGTGAGCTTGCAAATTTGTTATTTTTCCAAATTCGCTAGAACAGTCCTACTCTCTTTCACTGAATAAACTATTCTTCGAGGTATAACAATTTCCAACAAAGAAACAGTGAATTTTGTCCTGTATCAGGTCGGAGGAATGTTTTAAGTTTTTTTGGCCGTTTTTGTGAGATACGTCTCTCACTGTATGTCCTATTGGTATATTAGATCATAGGGCATATAGTTCTCCTGGCCTGGATGTTAAGCCTACGCGTTTCGACCTTCTTTCAAGTATCAGGATATGATTTAGGGAAGGTCTTCATCAGGGCTCATGGTAGTCTTGTGTAGGACATCATGCTATACCTGTGGGGTTATAAGGGGTATGTTTTAGTGAGGGGATCAGAAGTCTTATATACACTTGTGTAAAATAAATATTAGGGATCACGTACCCTTTGCGATAGAACGGTGTTTGTTCTTTAACTTTATCCTTCGTGTCTTTACATAGCATCAAATGTTGAAGGAAGGAGCTCTTAAAACATGAGCGAGCGCAACCTATCGGAAACGAGTACAGAAAAGAAAAGCCATAAAACAACCAATGGACGACATCCCTGTGAAATCCATGTCACTGATGAAACGCCGACACAGGAGGAAAATCGCCACGGAGAGATAACGTACTGGGAACTGTCCAAATGAAACCCAGATACCAGGCGGCAAGACATAAACAATAAGGTATGAACTACAAACCCTGAATGCGCCGTGCTTCATAAAGTTCTGAGTCTGGGGAGGCACATCGAGCATGACGCCCCGCCCAACACGCGGGTCAAATATCCATGCAAAAACACTGCTCCCCCGGGGCAATAGACTCACTTAAGAATGGAAACACGCTCATATTTTTCTCAATAGAGTAAGATAATCTTAACATGAGCCACATAACACATAACAATTAATTAACCAGAATGCCTATCCTTGTCCTGCCTCCAGGTTGTCTTCCAGAAACCTCCCAGTAAAGACTTTCAACCACTGATTTAATCCAAGAAGAAAGCATTACCTTACCGGTTGTTTCAACATTTGATGCTATGTAAAGACACGAAGGATAAAGTTAAAGAACAAACACCGTTCTATCGCAAACGGTACGTGATCCCTAATATTTATTTTACACAAGTGTATATAAGACTTCTGATCCCCTCACTAAAACATACCCCTTATAACCCCACAGGTATAGCATGATGTCCTACACAAGACTACCATGAGCCCTGATGAAGACCTTCCCTAAATCATATCCTGATACTTGAAAGAAGGTCGAAACGCGTAGGCTTAACATCCAGGCCAGGAGAACTATATGCCCTATGATCTAATATACCAATAGGACATACAGTGAGAGACGTATCTCACAAAAACAGCCAAAAAACCTTAAAACATTCCTCCGACCTGATACAGGACAAAATTCACTGTTTCTTTGTTGGAAATTGGTATACCTCGAAGAATAGTTTATTCAGTGAAATTGAGTAGGACTGTTCTAGCGAATTTGGAAAAATAACAAATTTGCAAGCTCACTTTTTGTATGTTTCAAGAATAATAACATCAAGATCAGAGTTTTTTTCTTTAATGTTTTTTCTTTAAATGTTGTAAATTGTCGATTTTTGTCTTTATGTAATATAATGAAATGTCGTAAAGAATTTAAGTTAATCATTGTTCTTCTGTTGAATGTATTTTTACTAATGGAGATGTTCTAAACAAATGTGCTATCACCCTATTGTGCAATACTGAAAAAGTTTTTTGAAGAAAATGCAAAAATTAAATTGCTTACAATGTCAATAAAATAGGACATTGGGACAAATCAAGTGTACAATTCATGGTGTCAGAGGCAATTGCCTTTTTTGCTAAATTTTGACTTGATTCCAGCCTCTGACTACCTTAAATGAATCAAACCCCTGTTTAGCTTGCTTAACTATAGGGTAGACAGCTGTCTACGAGGGTTTCCTTTGGAAATTTGGTTCCTAAATAGGGCCCTTTGGCTCTCACTAGTAGGAAATACAATTGACCCCACAGCACTTGAAGGTGTGGCACCACAATAAAGTTTGTTCGTCATTCCCATTCAAGTTCACGACCCTTTAAAGCTGTTAAAAGCTAGCCAAACCATTGCCATTTTCGATATCTAAATGTCAGAACCCAAAACACTAAGCATTAGAGAGGAAGACATAGAAGTATTACTCAGAAGGCCATCAACACTCAACCCAGGTAATGCAGCGATTAATGCAAGTCAGTCCACAGAATTAGAGAAAATAACCCGCCTAAAAAAGAAACAAATTAGAACGTCCTTACACGGAGAAGTATTGTTAGAACATCTAAGGGCCGGGACCACGCCAGTTGGATTGCAAGTTAAGAACGTGCCAGTAATCTTTACAGAAGACCCGGAATACCTTGAGGGATTCAGTCACATCGGCACTAAATGCTCAAGAGATTGGATGTTCCATTCAATAAAAACTGCTGAACGTTTGGGATTAAAAGAACAACAGCTCATTAAAGAATTAGAAGAGGCTTTCTTGAACAATCGAGCCGTAGAAAACGCCCAAGCTCTTCTAGCTAAACTTGAAAAAGAAAACCAAACTTTCCAAAAAACAACCGAAGATTTCAAGAGGCAAAAACTACTAAAAGACATTACAAACTATTCCGAGAAAAAAACATACCCCTACTTGGAAAAGGATTTTTATAAACAGCCACAAAATACCGGATCTCTACGAACTTACGGAGGCAGAAGCCGGAGGCAATTCATTACGTTCTCTGACGAATCCTCAGCGTCAAATAGCTCAAGTGACGCGGACGCACCCACTGGCAATAGAGACGATCAAGCCCGCCAGCACTACCAGCCGGCACCTTTTTCCGACAGAGGCAGAGGCAGACAACGTGGCCGTTAAAGAGGAAACAGATGGTTCAACCGGAACAACCAATACCAAGGAGAGATCACCACGAGGAGACGGGTTTACAGATGGTAAAGAAAACCGACTGTGCAATATTTAACCTATCCAATCACATTTTGTCACCCAGTGAAATGAGTGTACTACAAAAAGGGTTAACCTTCATTCCAACAGTTAAACCAAATATCTGCCAAACAAAATTGGAATTGATTCAATTATTCAGAAAAATGAGGCTGAAAATATTTTTTCAAGATCAACAAGATACGATAGCTCGAAATTATTCAGGACTCAAAAACCCTTCTACTTTCTTCCCACACTCGAGTCAGATGCCTGCAGAACTACTAACATTCGAAAAGAATGTGTTACGTGATCTGGACATACTAGACAAGAAAAAGAAACGATACACAAAATGGAACTTACTGAGAGATGAAAAGACTGCCCTACATGATCTTCAAGACAATAAAAGTCTAATTGTAAAACCAGCCGACAAAGGCGGAGGGATCGTGATCCTTTCGCATGAAATGTACGAAGCAGAAGTCCAAAGGCAATTATCAGATGAAAGGTACTACAAATTAACTGATGACAACTGGAATAAAAAACTATCTAATCGACTAGAGACACTGGTAGATGAAGGCCAAAGAGAAGGCTGGCTATCTAAAAAAGAAGGAGAATACCTTATAAACAAGAACCCCAGAACTCCTTTGATGTATGTCCTTCCGAAGATCCATAAGGACCCCAGAAATCCTCCTGGTCGACCAATAATTTCGGGAGTCAACTCCATACTTGAACACCCAGCAAAATACGTGGACACCTTTCTGAAACCACTCGTAAGCCAAACATCTAGCTACATAAAGGATACCATGGAAGTAATAAACTTCCTAGACGGACAAAACTTTGACGAATCCATGGAAATCCTAGTAACTATGGATATAGTTAGCTTGTACTCCAACATCCCACAAGAAGAAGGCTTGGAAGCCCTTGAATACTTTCTAGACAGAAGAGAAAGACCACACAATGTGCCTACAGACTTCCTGTTGAAACTAGCAGAAGTCTGCTTAAAATGTAACTTTTTCAAATTCAACAACATACAATATTTACAAACAATGGGGACCGCCATGGGATGTCCCTTTGCGCCGGAAATGGCGATCATGTACATGGCATTGTATGAAGCCAAATGGATCTACAACAACAATCCCTACGATGGCCATATCAAAATATGGCGTCGATATATCGACGACGTCTTTATGCTTTGGAGAGGTAGTGAAGAGCAACTAAAAGAATTTTTTGTATGGCTCAACAACCGAATCCCCAATATTCAATTCACATTGGCATACAACAAAAAAGAAATTAATTTCCTAGATTTGATGATAAAACATGATGAAGGTACCATATACACTACCCTGTATACAAAAGAGACTGACCGGAACACCTTCCTTCACTTCTCTAGTTTTCACCAACGCAATCTTCGAGAGAATTTACCTCTAAGTCAATTTATGCGGTTGCGCAGAAATTGCTCTAAGAAAATTGACTATTTCTTAAATGCCAAAGAACTGATGGAAAAACTACTAGAGAGGGGATACCCAAGAAAATTACTGAAGCGAACAATGAAAAGAACATGGTATATCCCCAGAGAAACCCTCCTGACCCCAAAAGAAAAAACAAAGGAAGAAATGCCAATAGTTTGCGTGACTACGTTCTCGGGAGCTACAACTCAAATAAATAAGATCGTTTGCCAAAACTGGAATACAGTAAAAAGCTTGAAACCCTTTGAAACTCTACCAATATTCGCACTAAAAAAGAATGAGAATGTGAAAAACAAATTGGTCCGTGCAGATACTTTTTTGCCTCCACAAAACACCACCATCCATGCCCTCCTAAATCTCCCACCAATCAAAGGGCATAAGAAATGTGGAAATTGTGTGTCGTGTTCAAGCACACTGGAAGGAACCACATTTACATATGGACTAAAACAAATCAAACATGACGATTTCACGAACTGTAACACAACCAATGTTATATACTGCATAGTGTGCCCATGTGGTCTTGTCTATGTGGGCAAAACAAGCCAACCAGTTAAAACAAGAATATCACAACACCGCTCAGTAATCAGATGCAGGAAAGTAGATGCACCCATGGTCCCACACTGTATTGCTATGAACCATGGACCAGATTACATAAAATGGACAGTGGTCAAACATATTAAAGGCAAAAATGTGCCCCAAAACTTATCAAAGCAGGAAGCTACAACAATCATGTATCTCAGCACTGTTGATAATGGATTGAATGAACTTGCAGAAATTTCCAGTTTTGTATGACAAAGTTCCACCCCACTATGTCAAAAGGATTCCATATTCCCGATAATGTCTCTACACAGATAACTATGGAGGAATAAATGATGTCATGAGACATACCATCATGAGGATAAAAATGATTTGCTGCTATCACTTCCAAAACAAAAACACACACCGAGTTCTATAAAGATAAACGCTAGTCATCAAACACCTTTTCCTTCCAAAAAAAGTTGGCAATCCCAACCCATGATGAACGTCCCTTATGGCTTTTCAACAACATTGTCTACACGTCATAGAAATAGACCGGAACCATACACAGCCTTCAAAACCACTAAATATTCAGTCAGGACGACGTGACAATACCGAAAATGCACGACAATGTCTTTCAAAAAAGTTAGAGATGACCTCAAAGACGCACCAGCACTATTTTAGTAAATAAAAAATAAAAACAAAAAGCTTCCATAAACCCGGGACAACGGAAAGCTTCCTGAAACCATGGCAACAGGCACTCCGACCAATGGGAAAGCGGAGTCCAACCTAGAGTGTAGCTCAGCCAATGGGAATACTGCAAAGTCAGGCAAAGCGTATTAACAGCAAAAAATCGGCAACCAGCTCTACCTCATGTCGCTGACTTTTCATGAACTACATATGACACATAAGACGACATGTTTGAAATGGAGTTCGATAAAATCATATGCTCCCTAAAGCAACACAGTCCGGACAACCCAGGACCCATAGTAAGCGCTACGCGCCATGGAAACCGGCCTCATTTCCAATAAGGAAGGAGCTCTCAAAACATGAGCGAGCGCAACCTATCGGAAACGAGTACAGAAAAGAAAAGCCATAAAACAACCAATGGACGACATCCCTGTGAAATCCATGTCACTGATGAAACGCCGACACAGGAGGAAAATCGCCACGGAGAGATAACGTACTGGGAACTGTCCAAATGAAACCCAGATACCAGGCGGCAAGACATAAACAATAAGGTATGAACTACAAACCCTGAATGCGCCGTGCTTCATAAAGTTCTGAGTCTGGGGAGGCACATCGAGCATGACGCCCCGCCCAACACGCGGGTCAAATATCCATGCAAAAACACTGCTCCCCCGGGGCAATAGACTCACTTAAGAATGGAAACACGCTCATATTTTTCTCAATAGAGTAAGATAATCTTAACATGAGCCACATAACACATAACAATTAATTAACCAGAATGCCTATCCTTGTCCTGCCTCCAGGTTGTCTTCCAGAAACCTCCCGGTAAAGACTTTCAACCACTGATTTAATCCAAGAAGAAAGCATTACCTTACCGGTTGTTTCAACATTTGATGCTATGTAAAGACACGAAGGATAAAGTTAAAGAACAAACACCGTTCTATCGCAAAGGGTACGTGATCCCTAATATTTATTTTACACAAGTGTATATAAGACTTCTGATCCCCTCACTAAAACATACCCCTTATAACCCCACAGGTATAGCATGATGTCCTACACAAGACTACCATGAGCCCTGATGAAGACCTTCCCTAAATCATATCCTGATACTTGAAAGAAGGTCGAAACGCGTAGGCTTAACATCCAGGCCAGGAGAACTATATGCCCTATGATCTAATATACCAATAGGACATACAGTGAGAGACGTATCTCACAAAAACGGCCAAAAAACCTTAAAACATTCCTCCGACCTGATACAGGACAAAATTCACTGTTTCTTTGTTGGAAATTGTTATACCTCGAAGAATAGTTTATTCAGTGAAAGAGAGTAGGACTGTTCTAGCGAATTTGGAAAAATAACAAATTTGCAAGCTCACTTTTTGTATGTTTCAAGAATAATAACATCAAGATCAGAGTTTTTTTCTTTAATGTTTTTTCTTTAAATGTTGTAAATTGTCGATTTTTGTCTTTATGTAATATAATGAAATGTCGTAAAGAATTTAAGTTAATCATTGTTCTTCTGTTGAATGTATTTTTACTAATGGAGATGTTCTAAACAAATGTGCTATCACCATATTGTGCAATACTGAAAAAGTTTTTTGAAGAAAATGCAAAAATTAAATTGCTTACAATGTCAATAAAATAGGACATTGGGACAAATCAAGTGTACAATTCATGGTGTCAGAGGCAATTGCCTTTTTTGCTAAATTTTGACTTGATTCCAGCCTCTGACTACCTTAAATGAATCAAACCCCTGTTTAGCTTGCTTTTCCATAGTGGGAAGATCACTCCTAGCTAGTGTCATATTCCCACTAAGCTTCTCAACAAAACAAGGGTACCCTAGAGAAACCCAGTATGGTTCTAGGGACCCAGTGGTCCTCACAGTGAACTGTCACTATAGGTAACCTGTTGTTGTTCGGTACTTAGTGTACTTTCTAACGAACCCTGCTGGCTGCCTCACCTCGTTTCTCCACCCTACGAGGTTGTAAACAACATGGCCCATGCCTGACTTTTGACTTGTGCATGCCATGTGTGATACACGGAGTGTCCGCTTACCGGCACCGTGGGGCTTCACTGCACGCTCACCGGACGGGAGGTACTGGGGGCCGGTACCGGCTCGCGGTGATCCGGATATCGGGTACTGGTGCTACTACGATCATGCCTAGACACCTGATATCATGGCATCTTTACATCCATTACCTTTCGAGTGGCCTATTCCCCTTACTTTTATAAATCTGGCACCGGGTGTGTGTATACATTTCTGTCTTCCCAGGTACCATACCTTACTGTGCTGCCCCACGGGAACAGACTGCGGGGCCCATTAGGAACACCCTTAGGGTAAGAATGAGCCTACGTCTTCATCCATTTCCAGTTCTTTAATCGTCTTTTAATCATTGTTATGTACTGATTTGTCCACGGGCTCACACTGCTGAGATGCCCGTTTTTTAAAATGTTTCCTTGTGTGTGTGTAATGACTTTGGAGAGCGGCGGTGACCACCTACTTATTGATGAGATAATGCCAGTATAAATGGTTGGCTTATTTACATACATTTCTTGTAGGTCACCACACTACTGCCTTCCTCCTTACAGACCCAGAGAGGTTGTATTTACCTTTTGTTCTTTATTGTTCACTTATCACTGTGTAGTACTGAGCACTTGAGGTCCTGAGGAATTGCCATTTGGGCAAGAAACATGTCAACCTGATCAGAGGGTTCGAGATAGTCCGCTGTGCCCCTTACAGTCTCTATCTCCCCTCCCACCTTTTAATCAAGGGAGTTAGCCACGTGAATAAATGTCCTTGTGAACTGACTTACCTTTTTTATATCACATTCCCCTCACGACTACACCTTCACCTGACCCCTCACACGCACTTAACCATTGGCTGGAACAAAAGAACTCCGACAAAGAGCGCCTATTAGGCGCCCGTCAGACATTGCAGCGCCAGTCTGACGAGGAGCAGGAGGCCAATGATGAAGCATGACATCTAGCTCGCTGGGTGTGTGAGGCCTCTTAGTTCCAACAAGGGAACTTCCTGTTCCCTGTCTGTGCTCTCCTCATATACAACATACACACTTCTCTTCTATTCTTCGGGGAACTTTGTACTTTCTGCATTATATTCCTACCGGACTATCAACTCAAAGATCTTATTTTGAAAAAGGCAAGGGGCGCTCAGCCACTGACCTATCAAGGACAGGCAATTGCCCTATATCACAACTTAGCGGCGATCACCTTGCAGAAATGATGAGACTTCCGTCCGGTTACAAAGTATCTCTGTAACCAAGGCATTGCATACTCATGGGGTCACCTTTTTGCATCATCTTCAAATGTGACAGTAAATTACAGCAACTCTGGTCCTTAAAGGAAGCATGTTGCGTCCTTGGCCTTGAGAATCCCCAGGAGGAAGAAAGGGGAAGAGGAGAGAAAAAGGGACAGAAAGAAAGGTGGCGCCGAGTTCGTGGAGGTAGACTTTCGGAGGTGGCGTCAAAACCGAACTCAGAGACCATCGCAAAGGAGAGACAGGCTGCACTGAACTTTTTGTCCAATGAGTCCAGCTCCAGGGACAGCGAATAATCTGACACAGGGGTCAGATAAGTGGTATAATGCTGTTCCGGGGGAGGGGGGGGGCGGTGGTTGGAATACAAGGGAGCGGGGGGACTATACTGTCTACAAGATGCACCCTACAAACTAGTTTACCAAGGGAATGCGGATGATTTCTGCTGCAAACCCTGGACTTTTCTGGGGCATATTTACTGTTTTTTCCGTTGGGGTTAGAGAGGGGGGAAGGGTGAAGAGTAAGTGTTTAATGGATTCCAACAAGAAGGTTACAATTCAGACTAGAGGAGGTGGAACACAGAATAGGTGGGGGGATGGAGTCGCGCCGAACACCAACACCTGACATTGCCAGGGAGGTAGTAAAAGTACTCACACTCAAGGTCAAGGGGCTTAATAACCCCATTAAAAAGAGAGTTTGGATAATGCGAAGGCAGATGTATGCCTCCTACAAGAGATACACCTTCTATCCAAAGTCTGGCATTGTATGCGCTCTAGGGCGTTCCCACAGAAGTTCTTCTCTTCCATGGAGGAGAAGAAAAGGGGGGTGTCATTTTAATAGCTAAACATTGCATGGGGAATGTGAAAGAGAGAATGGCTGAACTAAGAGGGCAATTGTTGGCATACACTATTCAGTTTGGGGCCCAAACTATGGCCTGGGATCCGTATATGCCCCTAATACGGGACAAGAGGGATTCCTTAAAGCGACATTAGCAGAAGGTTTGGTCCCGCAAAATCGCATGACACTAATTGGGGGTGACCTGAATGTGGTTATGGACACAGACAAAGATAGATCTAATGCTACTTTCCACCTAAAATGGGAGATATCCGGGTAAGCGAAGAAATGGCTGCAAGATTTGAGGCTGGGGGACATCTGGAGGGAGGCCCACCCCACTGCGGCACACTATTTATTCTTTTCGCATGCACACAGGTCATATGCCCGACTGGACTACTTTTTAGGGACGACTGAGGTGAACAGTATGGTTAAAGACGTAGAGGTAGTGAATCCCGAAACATACTCCCCCTAGAGTCTTTCCGCTCGGGGATGAATCTGGACAAGAAATCGGCATTGGCGTTGAGTGCCCCCTTGCGGTGATGAATGTAAAGAGAGGAACCAACGCATTACACAGGGGTTATTTCCCTAATTCCGATTCATCCATACCAGGGGAGCATGGTCAGTGAAGAGTGTAAATTTGGTCCCTTCCAATTAGTAGCACAGTTTATCAATGGCCCACTTGACGGCTAGGCATTCTTTTTCCAGGACAGGGTAATGTTGTTCCCAGGGGAACAACTTTCTGCTGATGAATAGGACAGGGCGTACCTTTGTGATCTGGGAAAGAACAGCCCCAATGCCCATGTCGGAGGCGTCAGTTTGCAGAATAAAGGGCCTGGAAAAATCAGGTGGCATGAGGACCGGACTCTCTGTGATGGCGTTCTTCAGTTTTTGGAAGGCTGCTCTGACCGATGGAGAGGGCATTTGGAGAACGCTTTTTGGGGTATCCTTCTTTAACAGATCTGTAAGTGGGGCAGCCAGTTCGGAGTATTGAGGAATGAATCTCCTGTAATACCCTAAGAGACCCAAAAAAAGCCCTGACTTATTTTTTATTGGTGGGGAGGGGTGCTTCTGTGATGGCCTTTATCTTCTCTTCCGGGGGTGCAATGCACCCATTACCCAACACATATCCGAGGTATTTGACCTTGGAGAAGCCCATGTGGGATTTCTTCGCATTGATATGGAGTCCTGCTGACCTTAGCTTTCGCAGAACTGCTTGGCAGTGTTCCAGATGTTTCTCCCAAGTGGGGCTGAATATGATTATGTCGTCAAGGTAAGCAGATGTGTAGGCGTGATGGGGGGGCAAAACTCTGTTCATATGTCTCTAGAATGTGGCTGGAGCACTGTGAAACCCAAAGGGTAGTACGGTGAACTCGAATAAACCCTCGGGGTGGAGAAGGCAGTCTTTTTCTGGTCTGTGGTATGTAGGAGAACCTGCCACTACCCCTTTGCAGATCTAGAGTGGAAATGTACTTTGCATCTCCCAAACGCTCTATGAGTTCATCAACCCGAGGCAAAGGGTATGCGTCCAATTTGGAAATGAAATTGACACGTCTGAAGTCAATACAGCATCGTATACTCCCATCGGGTTTGGGGACTAGAACAATGGGAGAAGACCAGTCACTCAGCGAGAGGCGGATCACCCCCATTTTGAGCATTTTGTCTATTTCTTCTGAGACTGCCTTTCTTCGTGCTGCGGGTATTTTATAGGGTCGTAGCTTAACCACATTCCCGGGAGGGGTGTCAATGTGGTGTTCCACCAAGGAGGTTCTACCGGGAAGATCAGAAAAAAGCTGGGAGAACTCAAACAGGGCATCTAACAGAAACTCCTGTTGATGTGGCGGTAACTGTTTATTAACCACAAGGTGCTCAAGGGTGCAGGATTTAGTCTGAAGAGTAAGGACCGGCTGAGGGGGAGGGGGCCCTAACCATTTCTTTAAGAGGTTAATATGAAATACTTGGAATCTGTTAGGGCTCATTTGTAGTCAATAAATGGTGTTCCCAATGGTGTTTACTACCTTATAGAGCCCCTTCCACTCGCTTCTCACTTTTGAGATGGATGTGGGTAGAAGTACCAGGGCCCAATCTCCTACCTTCAGATAACGTATCTTTTTTCCTTTGTCATACTGTTGTTTTTTGTTTTTTTCCAGGTTAGTATGGGCCAAATCCCAGAGTTTCCCTATCCGGGAGTGAAGATGTTGGGTGTACTCCAGGAGGCTGGTGGTGCTATCAGGATTATTTTCCCAGGCTCCTTTAGTAATCTAGAGCAGGGTCCGGGGCTGCCGGCCGTATAACATCTCAAAAGATAAACAACCCAGGCTACTCTGAACCTGCCCTCTGATAACGAATAGAGCGAGGGGAAGAAGCCTGTCCCACTGCTTTCCTTCAGCCGCCAGCATCTTCCTCAAAGTTAGCTTCAGGGTCCCATTGTATCTCTCCACTAACCCGTCGGTTTGTGGGTGATAGACCAACGTTTTTATATGTCTTACGTCCAATGCCCGACAAACCTGGGTCATGAGTTTGGATACAAAGGGAGTGCCCGGATCTGTGAGGATCTGTTTGGGAAAACCAACCCGAGAAAAGTATTCCAGGAGCCTATCCGTGATGTTGGTAGTGGTAGGGGCTCGTAATGGAAAGGCCTCAAGAAAACGGGTGCAATAATCCACGAGGACGTACCTGTATCCCTTGGTGGAAGGAGCCTGGGGGCCGATAATGTCCATGCGCACCCTCTCAAAGGGCTGTCCAATAATGGGTAAGGGCTGTAAAGGAACGCCAGGAGGTTTATACGGATTCTCCCTTTGACAGACTGGGCATTCCTGGCAAACTTTTTTTATCTGGGCATAAATACCCGGCCAGTAGAAATGTCTTAAGATGTTTTGAGTCGTTTTCTGAGCCCCGATGTGTCCAGCTAGAAGGTGTGAGTGGGCGTAGAATAAAATGTATTCCTGAAAAGTACGGGGTACTAACAGCTGGGGTTTTGCTTGGTCATTGCCTATCCGGTACAAGAGTCCATTAATAACCCGGAAGGAAGGATAGCCTACCATGGGGTTGGGATCACGGGCATGTTTCCATGCCATTACTAGGTTGGGGTCATTGTTCTGGGCCCACCTGAAGTCCTTGTCATTCTCCCATGGCTCTTGGGTGAGGAGTGATTGTTTGACAGACAATTTGTTGGCACCCTCTTTGGCTAACCTAGCGATAAAGAGGGACATAAACCCAGGGTTATCTATACCCAATATTAGCTTCTCAGGGAGGTGAGGAAGGACTCCGACTAGGGCCAGGGTGCTACCAGTCCCGGGGCAATGGATGGAAACCTGTGCGGTAGGATAGCTCTTAACATCGCCATGAAAATATCGAATGTGTACCTGATCCTTGGGTATGTATTGGTGGACTTTGACTAACTCTTTTCTAATTACTGATTGTCGGCATCCCGAGTCAAGCAGGGCAGTGACCGGTTTCCCAATAAGTAACAAACTTACATAAAAACAAGCCCCCATCTCTTCTGTATACATCGGATCCCTTGGAAGAAAACTGACATCCATGGGTTCCTCAGTTTTTAGTCTGGGACAGGCCCGGGCAATATGGCCCCACTCCCCACGGTTGAAGCATTGGGGTCACTTTGATATGGAGGTTCCTGGTCGGGGCAACCGGACCCTTTCTGGTTCTTTAATCAGTCTGAGGGGCTTCCGAGGAGCTGGGGTAGCATGTGAGGGCATCTATTGGTCCCAGATGGATCCACGGGGTTGTGCCCTGGAGAAGGAGGCTGCCATTTCTACGGCTTGTTCTGGTGTCAGGTTGTTGTGCTGTCTGGGCCAGCGCTGTGTGGGGAAGGGTAGAGCCTCTATGAATTGCTCTAAATATATGGCGTGCATTATTTCCTCTTTGCTTCTATCCAAAGGTCTCAGCCACTTGTCGGCTGCCATATTTAGCTTGAAGTGTAGAGTCTTGGGGTTGTCCCCAGGGTTCCCCCTTTCTTTTCTGAACCTCATGCGGTACGTCTCAGCATCCACCCCAAGATGGTCAAGTATAATGGCCTTCACTTCCTCGTAGGGGGTTGTTTGGGGGGGCTGAATTAGCAATCTGATACATGGCTTGGGCCTCTCCTGTCAACAGGGGTGCAAAAAAAGGGCCATTTGGCCACAGGCCACCCGGAGGCACGGGCGGCTCTTTCAAAGTTCAGGAGGAACGCGTCCGGGTCCTCTCCTGTTGTAAATTTCTACAGGGACATAGTAGGTGCAGAGGGGAAACTTCTAGGCGACTGGTGTCCGCTGCCTCTCTGACCGGACCCCTCTCCTGCTTTCTGGAGGACGTTCAATTGTCCCTTTATCATGTCCTTTACCAGCTCTCTGTCGGCTTGGGCGGAGAACATTTGCCTCTCTACTGCCCACTCAAGCTTCTTCTGGCCCTCGACAATATGTTGCAGTAGTGCTTCCATTTTTCATATACAATGGATAATCTAGAGTGCCCACATTCTCCACCACGTGTTAGCTTGTGGGGCTCTCAAGAGGCAGACACTTAGGTTTGATGCTCGAGGGTTATTTATTCTGCGATCACAAGATAGTTTAAAGTGTCTTTAAACAAACAAAATAAAGGCGTCTTCTTCAGGATAGCGGCTTCTTAACTGTCCTCCTTGAGGCTTGGTTCTGTCCCGCTCTTCTCCCTGTCATCTCCCGGTCTCAGGGACGTGAGGTGCACAAAGGGGGGGTTCAGACACCAGAGGAGTAAGGGCAGTAGATTCAGGAAGTACGACCCTAACCAGAAATAGGATTTTGGCGGAGCCCGTCCCGAGATCCAGCCCTGCCGGTCGTCCCGCAGACCTCCTCACTGCTCCCAAATTCCTGTATTTTGTCACGCACCTGTTTAAACCACGACCCTCCTGAGCCATGGTGGGGCGCAGTGTCCTCTTGACAATCCCGCCTTGTCCTCGGTTCCTGGGCAGGTGTTCTACGTTCGTCTCCTGCAGCAGTTCCGACAGCTCTTGCTTCCGGGTACCGGTCGATGACGATGCCTTGTCCGTCCTCTTCCGCTCTTATGGGCCAGAGGGCTTCGTCGGCGTCATCCCTCCAGGTGGAGTCTTCGTTTCCCTCGGAGACGTTAAAGGGCCAGTCCCCTGAGGAGGAGTGTAGCAGTCCCCTGTCAGCGTGAGAGTCTGGAGGCTGTTGAAACGAGAGAGAGGCTGTTTGCAAAGTTGAGCGCCTATCTCGCATGGCTTGGGAGGGTAGTGAATCCCTACAGCTCTACACTGCGGATACCCCACCTGGCCGTGACACGACAGCATACTTACAACCGGTTCATGTGTCCACATTGACACCAGACCAAGCAAACTCCCTAGACAACCCAATTCGGATGGAGGAGGTGATCGCACCAATTTTGCAACTTAAATTACTTAAATCACCTGGCCCGTATGGCTTTCCAGCACTCTTTTATAAAAAGATGTGCCACATACTAGCCCTGATAATAACAAGACTATTTAACTCCTTCGGGGGTGAAAGATCGATCCCAGCAAGTATGCTATCGGCGGCAATAGTAGTATTGCCCAAACCAGGTAAAGATAAGCAGCAGTGCTAGTCGTACCACCCGATATCCCTACTCAATGTAGATTTTAAAATATTCACAGGCATATTGGCCACTAGATTGGGTCTAATTATGCTGAATTTAATAGAACCAGATCAGGCAGGGTTCATTCAGACTCGGCAATGCGGGGATAATACTAAGAGAATTCTACACCTCATAGACAAAGCTCACCAAACGCAAATGAACATTGTTAGATCAGGCACCATTGGCGTGGGTCTCCCTTCCATTTTTTCGCTGTTGCCTCCTATCTTTTTGCTATGTTTTTGCTGGTCTAGATGATTTGGGCACTTTGCCACTGCTGTTCAGTGGCAAACTGCATGTGCTCCCTATTGTAAATTGTTGTAATGGATTAGTGACTCCATGATTGGCTTATTAGATTTATTTGTCAGACCCTAGTACAGTGCACCATGAGTGCCCAGGGCCTGTAAATCAAATGCAGCTAGTGGGCTTGCAGCACTGATTGTGCCACCTACAGAAGCAACTTGTAAAATATGGCTCAGGCCTGCCATTGCGGAGCCTGTGTGCAGTCTGGGACTGCCACATCGACTTGGCAAATGCACCCACTTGCCAGTCCTTAAACCTTCCCTTTTCTACATGTTAGTCACCCCTAAGGTAGGCCCAAGGTACACCTATGGGCAGGGTGCATTGTATGTGAAAGGTAGGACGTGCCCTGGTGTATGTGGCATGTCCTGATAGTGAATTACAGACAATTTAATTTTTCACTATTGCAAGGCTACCTGTTCCCATAGGCTAGAATAAGCGGTTTGATTATAACATCTTATAATCCTAACTGACCCAGTGAACCAGGTAGAAAAGCAAGTTTAGTATGCCTGAACTCAGAATGTTAAAATTCATCTTTTAGTGTGGGTGATTTACACATTCTGTGTTTGAAAATACGACTTTTATAAAGTAGGTATTTTCTTGCCTAAGCATTCAGTATGCCTCTGCTAGGTTTGTGTATTACATGTCTGGTTTGTGAGTGACAGGGGGCTGCAGAGGGCTTTGGCTCCAGCAGTCTGATGAGTCAGGGCTGGGCTGAATAGGACCTGGGTTGAATAGAGAGTAGGGAGAGGAGATTTCCTTTCATTTGCGTGAGCCTACATTGAATAGAGAGTAGAGGGAGGAGATCAGCTACCTGGGCCAGGTCTGTTTCAACATTGCTGTTTACACCTCCTGCCAGGAAGCTGCACCAGGGAGGACAGAACTAGTTTTGGCTGGGTACAGACACTCTGTGCCTTAAGAGAACAGTGAAATTGTGTCTATAAAAAGAGGGACCCAGACCCCAGAACTTTAGATCACCTCTGGGAATCAAGACAAACCTTTGCGAAGGAGAGAAACCAAGTAAGCTGAAGGAGGAGACTGCCCCTGCGCTGATTACTGTTTGTGGTTGGCCTGCGTGGCTACTCATTGCCAAGGAAAGGAGAAAAGGAACTTTGTGTGTACTTTATCATCATGAGGAAGATCTCCAAGGGCTTGAAGCTGAGCTTTCCCTGTTCTGAAGTCTCAGGGACACAAAGACTTCACCACCAGCTCCCCCTGAATTTCTTTGCTGGGAATTCTACCTGCAGAGAGGTGCCTGCTATTGTTTTAGGACCTCTAGAGACTGCATGTCGCTGGGAGCTGGAAGCGAGACGCAACGGGGAAGAAGCGTGTCGCAGCCACAGCTGTTGCTGTCGCATTGCCGAAGAAGCATGCCATGGCTGCAGCTGTTTGCCGTCACATCACCAAAGAAGTGTGTCGCATTGCCAGAGAAGCGCCCCGCCGCAAAGGTTGCAGTCGCATCACCGGAGAAGAACATCGCAGGGCATGTCGTGGCTCAAGAAACGACAGATTTTGCCGCACTGCCGTCAGGCGTGCATGCATCGTATCCAAGTTGTCGCATCGCATCAAAGACGCCATTTTGTCGCATCACACCGGATCGTTGCATTGCATGGAGGCGCCATCTTGTCGCATCCTAACCGGAACACATTAAGAAATCGACGCATCCCCTCCTTGCCGATAAGGAACCGAAGCATCACCTCCCCGAAGCAAGGAACTGATGCATCACCTTCCCTGCAACCCTTTTGTTTATATTGCGTTACGCATCCAAGGTACTTTGAGAGTAAAGTTTCGCTTTTACCATCTACATTGAACTAAGCTATTTCTACCATCTGAAAGTCATATTTTTGAATACTGTGTTGTGGATTTTTGTTGCCTGGTCTTGTGTTAAATTTAGATGAAGATTACTTATTTTTGTAAACTGGTGTGGTGTCCATCTGTAGTGTTTTCAGTGTATTACTGTATGTGTTCACAAATGCTTTACACACTGCCTCTGAGATAAGCCTGCATGCTCATGTCAAGCTATCAAGGGGTGAGCAGGGGTTATTTTAGGAGTGTAGCCCCCTCACCCTGACTAGAAACAAGGGCCCCTACTTGGTCAAAGGTACCTACCTCTGCCAACTAGAGACTCCCATTTCTAACATTGGTGGTCAGCTGTGAGGATTCTGGACTTTCATTTGTGACTCATATACAGTGATTGGTGTACACTACTAGTGAGTACAGACCATTACGCAACCACATACATTTTGGTAGAATTTTTTCCTTGGGACTTTTATTTTTGCTAAGAACTGCCAATTCTTGTTACCATGAGCAAAACAGCATCCAACGCATCTATGGATCTACAATTTGAAGAGAGGGTTGATATCTACACTGTGCCACAGCTTAACACCATCTGTAGAAAATGTAAGATCTCTGTGAAAGGCCTCACGAAGAAGGAGGAGGTCCAAAAGGTGCTGAGGGCCTGGTTGGAATCTAGAAATACCACTCGGCATCCTGAAGAGCCTAGGGAGGAGGCAGAAAATACAGATGGGCAGCTAGAGGGGCCATTGGGCCTGACTGGAGAGAAAGTACCTTCTAGGGCAGGCTGCAGTGTTACTTCAAAGGGCCTGTCCCCAGGAGAGCTGGAGAACGGGGGAGGGATAGAATGCATACAATGGAGCTAGCCAAGCTCAAAATGGGTGGTCAGATGGAATTAAACAATAAGAAGTTAGCCTTGGAAAAAAGAGAATGCATTTAGAGCATGAAAGAATGTTGAGGGAGTTGGAGCTGAAAGCAAAGAGCTTAGAGATTACTTCCTCTGGTGGCAGCGCACCATCAGTGCCTGTAGAAACAAGAGTATATATCCCCAAGGATGTAATTAAGGAGTTCCACAAGCATGAAGATATTGGTCAATGGTTTAAGGCCTATGAAGTGGCCATGTCTTCCCACCAGGGACCCAAGTGATGGGCGGGACACCTTGTTAGACTTGCCCTCTGAGGACCAGAATTCCTATGTCCACATGAAGGAAGCTTTAATAACCAGGTATGGGTTGAACCCAGAGCTTTATAGACAAAGGTTTAGACATTTTAAGAAACTGGAGTCAAGTACTTGGGTGGAATATGTGTCTTTTTTTTGCAGAGCATTGGCTGGTTGGGTGAAGGGTAGTAAAGTGAATGATTTTGCGGTGCTCTATGATTTGATTGCATGGGAGCACTTGTCAAGTAATTGTTTTCCAGAGCTACGCCAGAACCTGATTGATTGTAAGCTAACTATCCCTAGGAAGCTTGCTGAGGAGGCGGACCGCTGGGTTAGTGCCCGGGTCCACAATGTTCACGTGGGAGACTTTGCCAAAGGTGGGCAGGGTCTCCAGCAGAAGAGTGGGGGGCAAGTTTAAAAAGAGGGAGTTCCAGAAAGGGCCCCAAAGTAATCCCAATGGAACCAAGGGAAGGGTTCCCAGCCTTCCCCTGAGAAGAAGCCAGGGACATCGACAGATTAGCCTGTTCAGAAGGGGCCCAGGAAATGTTATAATTGTGGTCAGGGCCTCTGCTTCTGGGATCCTAAGTGTCCCATGAAAGCGAATGCAGCACCCACTGGTGCACCGCCCTGGCAGATGGCTAGTGTAGCCCTGGGGGAGGATTTGGGCGCCCAAGGTCGGTGGGGTCCCACAGAGATGTCCCTAGTCTCTTTAGAAGACAGTGAGATGGTCCCTAGGACCCACCTGCCTGATAACACAAATAAATACAGGCAGTGGGTGACCATCAATGGCCATAGGGCGTAGGCTCTGAGAGACACCGGAGCCAGTGTGACAGCTGTCAGTTGTAAGCTGGTGTCTGAAGAGCAGGTTATCCCCCATGCATTTTACCCTGTAGTTGCCGCTGACAATTCAGAGAGCCACTGCATGGTGTCACAGGTTCCCTTTGAGTGGGGGGGGGGTCTCAGGTACCTTTCAAGTATCTGTGAGGCCAGCCATGCCTGTTGACTGTCTGATAGGCAATGATTTGGAAAGCTCCCCTTGGGCTAAGGTGTAGAGAAGGTCTCATTTGGAGATGATGGGTCTGCCTGAGTGGGCGTGTGTGACCACTCGGTCCATGGCAGCCAGTAAGGGTATTCAAGAGGACCTAGAGCATGAAAGAGTGGCCCAGGTGCCTGCCTTAAAGAGAAAAAGCAGGGGGCATGTGAAACCGGCCCCCAAAGTTCCCACGGTCCAGGAGGAGGCAGACTTCAAGGGGGGATGCCCTGGAACTTACAGGGGAACAAGTAGCTGAACTGGGGGCCTGCCCGAGCTGACCCATTGGCAGAAGGTAGGAGGCCCCTCCAAGAGAGAGTTCTGCGAGGAGCATAAGAAGTGCCCTTCTTTTGTGGGTTTGCGGCAACAGGCCACAAACCATGCAGCAGGTGATCAGTCTGGATTACATTGGATCTACTGGGAGAATGGTCTCCTGTATAGAGAGCCTAAGGTTGCTGAGCCTGGGTCAGCCCATGTGCTGGTGGTACCCCACACCTTCAGAGTGACTGTGCTGTGGAGTCCCATGGGGGGAATCTTGAAGTGAAGCTAGGAAGAATAAAATGACATACTCGACGTCAATGAGATAATGTAAACAGGCGGAAATCACGCAGTCGATCCTTGGGAGATGAATGCCGTATGATAAGAAAATGAGAAATGCCACCAAAAGTATATATGAAAGGACAACATGCTATATAAAAAAGCATAAGCGATGTCTCCCAAGGATCGACGGCGTGATTTCCGCCTGTTTATATTATTCATTCAGAAAACATCTGAAAACCTGGGTTTTCAAAGACACTTAGGCTTTGGCTACTTCTCCTATCATACTCTCACACTCCAGCGCCAAGACGCTTCGGCATTCGAGCGCTTTACAAACAAATGAACATAAACATAAACATAAACATCAAGGTACTTTTTTATACATTTTTTCACAATGTACATTGGCGTTTTCCCACCTGTTCTCTTTTTTCCCTTCCAAGACAGTATTTTGTTTTCTTATTCACACATCTCTCATGTTGCTCATTTATCTGATTCTCAATTTTTCTTGATATCACTAACTACACATGGGTGGAAATGTTTTATAAAACATCACATAAGTCAAGTTATGATGTATTTTTATGAACTAATGTATCTTTATGAATTAATGTAATGACACCCACATGTTGTCTTTGAGGACCAGTCATCAAGTTAATTTGTCATTGTAACACTGATGTTTTTGTTTACAGGTTTCCCCTGACGAAGGGATGCCCCAGTCCCGAAATGCATCGGGCTTTCTTTTAAACATTTTGTTTATTATTTCATGTGTTGCTCATGATGTAATGACTACACGTTATATTAACTCAAGTGATATGATGTATACCTTTGAAATTATCAAATTTTCCTTATGTGATTTTGATGCAAAATCATGTATAAGAAGATATAACTGAATATAATATCTGAACCTATACACTGGTTTTATTTCGTTCATCATATTATTGGAATTTTGAATTAATGAACAGGGTTCTTTAGTAACCCATTGCACAGTGCACAGTGTATACAACCCCGTTGGTTTGTAACTTTTTTCCTTGATTCACGACGCTTGAACAGACAGCAAGCGTGACACTGTTGCACCATTGTTAACAAATAAGAGAATCTGATTTACAAATTTAAATAGGTGTGCGCCTCCTTCCCCTCTTCGTCCAGTTTCTTGGTGGACCTTGCCACCCGGTACCCGGAAGCCATCCTTCTCCAGACTGTGACGGCCCCCGTGGTGGGACGTGCATTGTTGGGGATTTTCGTCTGTGTGGGGTTCCCCAGAGAGGTGGTGTCAGACCGCGATACCAATTTCATATCTAAGTATATGAAGTTGTTGTGGCAGGAGTGCGGTGTAACCTACAAGTTCACCACTCCATTCCACCCGCAAGGTAATGGGCTGGTTGAGAGATTCAACCGGACCCTAAAGGGCATGATTATGGGTCTTGAGGAACCTATGAGGCATAAGTGGGACGTCCTCTTGCCATGCCTTCTGTTTGCTTACAGAGAGGTGCCACAGAAGTCCTTAGGGTTCAGTCCCTTTGAACTGCTGTATGTTCACCCTGTAAGAGGACCTCTGAGTTTGGTAAATGAAGGCTGGGAGAAAGCTCCCAGTAAACCTCCCCAGGATGTATATAGCTTCATGCTGGCCTTCAGAAACCAAACTAGGCGTTTCAGACAACTCGCTCAGGCAAATCTGGAAGCCAGCCAAGAGGAGATGAAACAGTGGTATGATCAGAATGCCACTCTGATCGAGTTTCAGCCTGGACAGAAAGTGTGGGTCATGTTCCCCATGGAACCTTGTGCACTCCAGGATAAGTGGACCGGACCATTTGAGGTGGTGGAGTGCAAGAGTAATGTCACCTACTTGGGAGACTTGCGGTCTCCTAGGAACCCTTTGCGGGTCCTGCATGTAAACCGCCTAAAGCCCCACTTGCAGAGGTCCGAAGTGGGCATGCTCCTAGCGACAGATGATAGAATGGAGGAGGAGACTGAACCTCTGCCTGACCTCCTGTCTGCAAAAGAGCAAGATGGGTCAGTAGACGGTGTGAACCTCTCTTCCGCCCTGACCCCTGAGCAGCAGGATGACTGTCGCCAACTGTTGGGGCAGTTGCCTGATCTGTTCTCCCTGACTCCCGGTGTCACTGAGTGGTGCGTCCATGATGTGGACACTGAGGACAGTCCTCCTGAAAAACACAAAACTTACCAAGTGACTGACAGGGTGAGAGCTTGCATCAAGGAGGTCTCCAAGATGTTTGTGTTAGGGGTGATTGAGTCCTCTAACAGCCCTTTGGCAATCCCAGTGGTCTTGGTCCCAAAGGCTGCCGCACCTGGTGCCACACCTGAACTCTGGTTCTGTGTGGATTACCGAGGACTTAATTCAGTCACCAGGACTGACGCTCACCCAATTCCCAGAGCTGATGAGTTCATTAATCGGTTAGGACAGAGGTCTTCAAACTTTTGTAAGTTGAGCCCCCCCCAGCTGATTTTTTTGAAATGTCGGGCCCCCCACCACCTGACAGAAATTTCTGGAATCTGGTACACTACATAATTCCCCACTCACTCACTCATCCATCCATCAATCCATCCATGTGCCCGGTTCCTGTGCTCCCTAGGAGCCTATTTCCCATTCACTCACTTATGCATCCATGTGCCGGATTCCTGTGCTCCCTACAAGCCAGGTTCCCACAGCTGGTTCCAAGCCCTCGCTGCCCGGAGGCTCCACCGCACCAAGGCTTGGAAGGGCTGCAGGTTGTGAGTTCATTCACTCAACCACCAGTGCGCCTGGTTCCTGCACTCCCTAGGAGCCTGTTTCCCGTTCACTCATCCATCCATGTGCCTGGTTCCTGTGCTCCCTGGTAGCCAGCTTCCCACAGTTGCTTCCAAGCCCCCCCCCTGCCCGGAGGCTTCCTGCACCAGGGCTTGGAAGGGCTGCAGGTTGGGAGTTCATTCACTCATCCACCAGTGCGCCTGGTTCTTCAGCTCCCTAGGAGCTGGTTTCCCACTCACTCGCTCATCCACCTATCAGTGCGCCTGGTTCCTGCGCTCCCTAGGAGCCTGTTTCCCATTCACTTATCCATCCATGTGCCTGGTTTCTGCGCTCCCTGGGAGCCAGCTTCCCAATTTGCTTCCAAGCCCTCCCTCCCCGGAGTCTCCCCCAAACCAGACCTTGGAAGGGCTGCAGGTTGTGAGTTCATGTCTGAAACAAGTTCCTGCTCGACTGGGGAAAGCAGTTTCGTTCAGGCCACCCCCCAGGGGCGAAAGGGTGGGGAGGGGTGACGGGTGGACATGTGTTCCAGCCTGTCCCTTCTCAAGGGACATGGCCACAGATAAAGCTTCACTGAAGTATGCCATCATGTGGCAGTAATAAAAAGACAAGCCTAAGAAAAAGCAACATTTTGTATACTGAAAGGTTTAAGTGCCATCAACATCCCAGGACGACGCAGCAGTACAAGTCTCTCCCACAACAGCCGTGGCTGCAGACGTGCGACAGACAGACACAGACACACAGACAGACAGAGACACACAGACACACACACAGACACTGACAGACACACAGACACACAGACACAGACACACCTTCCTTCCTCCTACAGGAGGGGAGATATATATGTTTTGAATTGAAGCACTCTGTTGTCGCCCCACTCAGCAGGGAATTATTCTAACATTTATGACTTCAAGGTACCGAAGAAAAAGTCAGTCTCATACTGAACCAAACCAGCCTGCATTGTGAAGGCCCCAAGAGAAAGTGAACCACCAATAGGGCAAGAAGCCTTAGGATAAATATTATCCTACAGCAGAAAACCAAGTCAGCAGAGTGGAAGGACTGCCACAGAAACAATGTCACCTTTAAGAACCCAACAACCAGCCTGTGGAACAGAAGGCTCCTTTGAGAAAACCCCTCTGAGGTTAGACACAGATCAACCAAAGAGGAGGAAATGTGCATATACCCCGCTAAACAAACATGTATGCATGCTATTCACAGATCTATTTTTCATTGACCTTCCCACAGTTCATCAGTACTACCTTTCCAGTCCGTTGTATTTAGAAAACTCCTTTTTTCCGCAGTACCCGCTCTAACCCAAGCGCTGGCACTTCTTCCCTCATCACTGCCTTTTGTATCCCTTTCCCTTAATTCTTCCACTTTTTGCTACACTATTATCCCCCCTTCCATCAGTACTCCTTCAGCCGTCTTTACTTCCATCCCTGCTCTTTCACACTGCTTAAGTTTCCTTCAGTGGCTTCACTCAGAGTAGTTACCATCCTCCACCTACCCTCCTATCGTCACTATCTGCACTTCCCGCAGCCACCATTATGCACTTATGTATTCACACAGCGAAACGCCCTAGAGAGAAGGTGGGAGGGGGCAGAGTGGACCACTGCCCAAGATGGTTAATTCCTACAGCTGAAATGCTCCAGCTTCACTGGGAGACACAAAGTCTCCTCTGCACAGATTCGGATTTAGCAGAGGAAACTCCGTGCCTCCCACTGCAGCTGAGGCATTTCAGCTGTAGGAATTAACCCTGTGAAATTCCAGAAGCATAGGGACGTCGATTTCCCCTCCCTCCAACCCTCAATTATGGGGGCATGGACGAACATCAGTCCAACATCCACAACACCCTCTCTCCCCACCCCCGGTCTTTGAAAAAGCCCTTTTACCTGTTTAGATTTCAGAAGCAGTTCTTCACAGCGAGGCGACAGCAAAAGGTAGGAACACATTCACAGGAAACCAGGAAGAAAAGGCAGCCAAAGTATAATGCAGGAACTTTATGCCCGCAAATTTCGCGGCACTTCCTGCAATCTCAGCTGCTGCCCCCCTCATTGGTAGGACGTCACTGGTGACATTCCGACTTGCTGATTGGATGCTGCTCCGGCTTTATCCAATCAAAAATCCCCATTGGAAATGGGTGATAATTTGCCACGTAGGACAGAGGGAATAGAAAACAACAAACGTAAGCTTTTACGGTGGAGTGCGCACCCCCCTGGGATGGCGCCCCGCCCCCCCTGGGGGCGCGCCCCACAGTTTAAAGAACTCTGGGTTAGGGGCTGCCCGGTACCTCCGTTTAACTTAACGTCTGGGTACTGGCAGATTGCCTTAATTGATGGGGCAAGAGAGAGATCCGCATTCTTCACACCAAATGGGCACTACCAATTTTGGGTTATGCCCTTTGGGATGAAGAATGCCCATGCCACCTTTCAGAGGTTTGTCAAACAGGTGTTGGCTGGACTGGAAGATTTCAGTGCTGCCTACCTGGATGACATCGCAGTGTTCAGCGCCAGTTGGGTGGAATATCTGCGCCACCTCTGGGAAGTGTTGATTGCGCTACGGAGGGCAGGCCTCATAATCAAGGTGAGTAAGTGCCAGATTGGGCAGGGTTCCATGGTGTGCTTGGGACACCAGGTTGGGAGCGGACAGGTGGTGCCCTTACAGCCCAAGATTGATACCATCCTGGCTTGGGAGCCCCCCAAGACCCAGACAGAGGTGAGAGCCTTTTTAGGACTCACAGGGGACTACAGGAGGTTTGTCAAGGGGTATTGCAGCATTGTTGCCCCTTGAAAGAGCTGACTTCCAGGAAGCAGCCAAAGAAAGTAAACACCTGTCAGAAAGCTTTTGATACCCTGAAGACTGCCATATGCACAGCACCCGTGTTTCAGGTGCCCAGCTTCTTCTCACAGGAATTCATTGTGCAGACAGACGTTTAAGAGCATGGTGTGGGGGCTGTACTTTCACAGATGAATGAGGAGGGCCTAGAGAAACCTCTAGACTTCATTAGTAGAAGGTTACTCCCACAGGAACAGAGGTGGAGGGCAATTAAGCTTGAGGCATTTGCTGTGGTCTGGGCACTAAAGAAGTTGAGACCATACTTGTTTGGGACTCCCTTCCGGGTTCAGACTGACCACAGGCCCCTCAGATGGCTGATGTAGATGAGGGGTGAGAATCCAAAGCCATTGAGGTGGTCCATTTCCCTACAGGGGATGGACTTCACGGTGGAACACCGCCCTGGTACAGAACACGCCAATGCTGATGGTCTGTCCAGGTTTTCCCCACCTCAGTGAAGAGAACTCCAAAGAGGGTGGGTAGTTCTCCCCACATTTCAGCTGGAGGGGACACATGTTAGACATGGCACCATTGGCATGGGTCTCCCTTCCATTTTTTTGCTGTTGCCTCCTATGTTTTTGCTGGTCTAGATGCTTTGGGCACTTTGCCACTGCTGTTCAGTGCCAAAGTGCAAGTGCTCCCTATTGTAAATTGTTGTAATGGATTAGTGTCTCCATTATTGGTTTATTTAATTTACTTGTCCGACCCTAGTACAGTGCACCATGAGTGCCCAGGGCCTGTAAATCAAATGCCGCTGGTGGGCTTGCAGCACTGATTGTGCCACCCACAGAAGCAGCTTGTAAAATATGGCTCATGCCTGCAATTCCAGAGCCTGTGTGCAGTCTGGGACTGCCATGTCGACTTGGCAAATGCACCTACTTGCCAGTACCTAAACCTTCCCTTTTCTACATGTTAGTCACCACTAAGGTAGGCCCAATGTACACCTATGGGCTGGGTGCATTGTATGTGAAAGGTAGGACGTGGCCTGGTGTGTGTAGCATGCCCTGATAGTGAATTACAGCCAATTTCATTTTTCACTACTGCAAGACTACCTGTTCCCATAGGCTAGAATGGGCAGTTTGATTATAACATCTTATAATCCTAACTGACATTGGGACCAGGTAGAAAAACGAGTTTAGTATGCCTAAAATCAGAAAGTTAAAATACATCTTTTAGTCTGGGTGATTTTTACATTCTGTGTTTGAAAATACCACTTTTAGTAGGTATTTTCTTGCCTAACCATCCAGTATGCTTCTGCTAAGTTTGTGTATTTCATGTGTGGTTTGTGAGTGACAGGGTGTTGGAGAGGGCTTTGGCTCCAGCAGTCTGATGGGTCAGGGCTGGGATGAATAGGACATGGGTTGAATAGAGAGTAGGGGGAGGAGATTTTGTTTCACTTGCCTGAGCCTCAATTGAATAGAGAGCAGGGGGAGGAGGTTTCTTTTAAGCAACCTGGGCCAGGTTTACTTTCAACAATACTGTTTCCATCTCCTGCCAGGAAGCTCCGCCAGGGATGACAGAACTGGTTTGGGCTGGGTGCAGACACTCTCTGTCTTCAGAGAACAAAGAAATTGTGTGTATAAAAAGAGGGGCCCAGACCCCAGAACTTTAGGTCACTTCTGGGAATCAAGATAAACTTTTGCCAAGGAGAGAAACCAAGGAAGCTGAAGGAAGAGACTTCCCCTGCGCTGGTTAATGTTTGGGGTTGGCATGCAGTGGTTACTTATTGCCAAGGAAAGGAGAAAAGGAACTTTGTGTGTACTTTATCATCTTGAGGAAGATCTCCAAGGGCATGAAGCTGAGCTTGCCTCCTGTTCTGAAGTCTCAGGGACACAAACACTTCGCTACCAGCTCCCCCTGAATTTCCTTGCTGGGAATTCTACCTGCAGAGGTGTGTCTGCTGTTCTTTTAGGACCTCTAGAGACTGTGTGTCGCTGGGAGCTGAAAGCACGACGCAAAGAGAAAGAAGCGTGCTGCTGCCGCAGCTGTTGCCTTTGTATCACCGAAGAAGCGTGCTGCCGCCGCAGCTGTTTGCCGTCGCATTGCTGAAGAAGCGAGTTGCATCGTTGCAGAAGCGTGCCGCTGCTGCAGAGGTTGCCGTTGTATCACCAGAGAAGCGTGTCTCGGGCCTGTTGTGTCCCCAGAAACCACCGATTTTGCCGCACGGCCATCTGTCGTGTACGCATTGTATCCAAGTTGTCGCATCGCATCAAAGACGCCATTTTAGTGCATCGCACCGGATCATCGCATCGAGGCGCCATCTTGTCACATCGTAAGTGGAACGCAGTAGGAATTCAACGCATACCCTCCTCTCCCGTAAGGAACGAACGCATCACCTCCCCTGCGCTGCAGAAAGGAACTGACGCATCACCTCCCCCGAAGCAAGGAACTGACGCATCATTTTCCCTGCGACCCTTTTGTTTATATTGCGTTATGCATCCAAGGTACTTTGAGAGTAAAGTGTCGCTTTTACCATCTACATTGAACTAAGCTATTTCTACCATCTGAAAGTCATATTTTTGAATACTGTGTTGTGGATTTTTGTCGTTTGGTCTTGTGTTAAAATCTAGATAAATATCACCTATTTTTCTAAACTGGTGTGGTGTCCATCTGTAGTGTTTTCACTGTATTACTGTATGTGTTCATAAATGCTTTACACACTGCCTCTGAGATAAGTCTGCCTGCTCGTGCCAAGCTACAAAGGGGGTGAGCAGGGATGATTTTAGGAATGTATCCCCCTTACCCTGACTAGAAGCAAGGGCCCCTACTTGGTTAAAGGTACCTACCTCTGCCAACTAAAGACACCCATTTCTAACAGACGCGCTCCTATTGACGGTCAATGCCAAAAAGGCATTTGACCGGGTGTATTGGAGATTTCTGGAATGGACTATGGCGCATTTTGGGCTTGGTGACAGGTTTTGGTAATGGGTGGGATGTTGCTACGGTGCACCTACAGCCTCAATTACGGTCAATGGTATCTCCTCGCGCCCCTTCGTTATTCAAAGGGATACCAGACAGGGTTGCCCACTGTCACTTCTTCTATTCGCCCTTTATATCGAGCCCTTAGCACTGAAAATCCGAGACAATCCCAACTTTAAGGGGATCACCCTATTAGTTTATATTCAGATGATATTATAGCAGCACTAACGGAACCGGAGAGTTCACTGCCCGCCTTCCTAGAAGAACTAGGCGCCTTTGGCCAGGTCTCGGTTTTCTGGGTTAATGTCGGCAAATCACTGTTTCTTAATCTAAACCCAACATCTCTCGGGTATTCGGGTGGTTGAATCTGTCCCATATCTGGGTCTGGAACTGGCGGTGACTATCCAGCAAACGGTCAGAATAAATTACGATAGACTGGCACAACAGATTAAAAAGGTCTTAAGCAGCGGGGGTAAACATCATCTGTCACTGCTAGGGAGAATAGCGGCGGTTAAAATGACCCACCTACCTAAGGCGTTGTATTTGTTCCAAACTCTACCGGCGCCTCCACCGGAGGGAGTGATTACTTCGATACAGAGGGACATTAATTATTTTTTATGGGCTGGGGCACGACCACGCATGAGTAGAGACATAAGCTATATGTGACCCAAACACGGAGATCTTGGGATACCCCATTTATTGGATCATTAAGCTGCCTAATTGCGTTATTTGGTGGAATGGAATAGGCCTGTGTCCGAAAAGAGGTGGCTTTTCCAGGATACAGCCCTCGTGGGAATTCCCTTATGGAAGGTCTCCTTCCTGAAAAAAGCACATAGACCCCAAGGTCTACTGGGATCGCTGATCACAAAATTGGTAATGAAGGTTTGGGTGGGGGTGGCGACTGCAAGGAAGCTTACGACATTTTCATCACCCCTAATACCACCATTTGGCAATGGGGAGTTTACCCCGGGTATGGCGGAAAAGGCATTTCTGTTCGACCTGCCGGGAATAACCCTCTTCACACAGTTGAAAGAGGACTATGGGGTGCCAGAGACACAAGGGTTATGATATATGCAACTACGGCACTGGGGGGTCCAACCCAAGATGTGGGCACAGGTCAGCTGCCGGCTGACACGCTACGAACAATAATTAATCACTAAACAAAATGACAGGGGACTGATCTCAGAACTTTACTATATGATTAGACATTCACCGCACTTGCACGCTACGCCCAGCCAGAAAAAATGGGAAAAGAACTAGGTGGGGAGCTAACAGAGAAAGACTGGGAAGGGATAGAATCCAGGGCAAAGCACACAGCTCGCAACATGGCCAGTATTGAAACGGCTATGAAAATAGCAACATACTAGTACCTCACACCGGTGCGCAGGGGTAAACGGGACAAGAGTCCTACTTGCTGGAGAGGATGTGAAGAAGAGGGAACACTACTACACTTGCGATGGGAGTGTCCAATACTAACCACTTACTGGTCCAGAATTTTAGACGACGTAGACCAACTATTCGATACACCGATACCATCTCTCCCAGTATATGTAGTCCTAGGCCTTCCCAACCCAATCACATACATACTTAAAAGTTTAAGGGGACGACAGATAGGGCTGGCACTGGGGGCAGTGCTTCAGAACATCCTGACACACTGGGGGACTTCAACCTCTCCCACCTACGCAGGGTGGCTCCACCAGATATGGTACATTCTGGTTATGGCGCGTATTTCGGCCTCCTTAACAAGCTCAGAGAACTCATTTCAAAAAGCGTGGAAATCATTTTTAACATTATTGTCAAAAGAATTTAATGAGATTACCCAGCCCAAGTACTTGAGAGTGCTGTGCTTAACAGACCTAGCTAAAAAGTGTCAACCCCCGCAAATGTTTGATACAAGTCAACAGCGATCCATTAACAGTTGTACCATGTATGGCACATGGACCACTGGAAAGGGGAGGGGGGAGTTCAAGTTATTGGTTTATTGCATAGAGATAGAACTGAGATGTAATATTTAGTTATATCAAGGAATGGCAAGGCTTTTCAGAACACCGTAAAACTAATGTATCATAGGCCCGAAAATATATGACTGTCTGTGTAATGTAACAATACGGTAGATTTACTGTTCAAGACAGTGTATTGCTTTTCCATAATGAAAATATTAATAAACAGATTTAAACAAAAAAAAGAGTGGGTAGCGCATTACTTTTATTGGTCTTAATGCTTGGTCTTGGTCAACTATCAGACAGAGCCATTTGGATTGAAACGTTATTGTTGTGAGTTTGATCACAAGGTCTTGGATATCAGAAACAAATACCTCATAAGGTTTATGAGGACTTGTGGGACTTGCTGAGCCCTGTATGTTGTTTATTTACTTTCACGTACACTAAGAGCGGAGTGCTATTTACGACAAAGCTATTCTTTAACTGTACACACATATATATATATAGCTTTTCGTATGAAACTCCCTAAGAATCCTATTGCATAAATCATGAATACGAACAAAGTCTCATTATTCTGGTATAAGTGCAAGAAAGAGATGGCAGTATAATCATTCACTTACACGTTCTTTTCGTTTATTGATTATAGGAGAGATTTAGGGGGGGGATGTCCAGGAAGACATCTGCCTTGGTGTGAAATCTTAAAAAGGAACGCAAACCCAGTTGTAGCTGTATCCAGAATGTAGCTTTATTTACAAGATTAAGTTACAGGATATGCAGTATTGTAATCCAAAGTAATCAGGTATAGAATGGAAAGCCCCACCGGGAGCTGCAGCCCTGCTGCTCAGCCTACATAGATGAACTGACAGATACCCTTGAACATATACAGAGGCAACATTCCATGACATCACCGAGACTGGCTGGGCAGCAGAGGACAGGACACAGAGAAAGGACAAAGTAGTGCAGAAGGCAAGATACCACACTTGGCTTACCAGGTTTTCCAACACTTAGATGAAGTAGGTGGGAATGTGTCTCATACCACTTTTTTCTTTGGTAAATGTGTAATTGATGTATACAGAAGTCGCATTCTTTGTTGTTATTCATAACAGTATTTGTGATCGGATTCTGCAAACACCCTCTCATCTCTGCTGATAAGTCTCCTTCTTTCCTTTACAGGGAGTGTGTTAAAATCAGTCTAAAGCTTCATAGTTTAGTATTGTAGAAACTGTAGGTGTTGCGTATTTGGGGACAGTATCACTTACAATGTTATTCTTTTGTCATCTTTAGATCTCCTTCCCTACAGTTTCTACGCTTTCCTTTCCTCGCTTGACTATTTCACTAGTCTGTGTGAATATAATTCCGGACTTGGGGCAGTCGAGAGGTGGACCCCATTGAGCATCAGCACAATCCTGAGGATTACATCAGGGAAACCTGACATACTAAATATCTTTGGGTCCTGAAGATGGGGGTTGATGTGTGGGATATATATCAATTTGCAGATTACAGCGTGACATGCTGCGCAACCATGCTGCTGTAGTAGGGCAATGTTTGGCTCCCCAGTGTAACGCAATTTCCTTTTTGGCAAGCATCAGTGCTATAGCAACAAATCTACGAAAATAGGGTTTAGTATAGCTGACCAGTCCTAAGAGGCATAGCCTTGGAGGGGGGATGAGGGGTGCGGCAATTATGTTTTGCTATTGTTTGAAATACCTCAACAAAGTACACCAAAATTTGGGGGCAGGTCCAGGTCATATGAGCGAAATCGGCATCTATTGTCCCACATTTAGGGCAACTAGATGATTTGTTAGGATCAAACTTGGCTAATTGGTGCAGGGTGATGTAAATCCTGTGGATATATTTAAATGAAGGAGTTTGTGTCTATGATTGGGGGAAACCTTCTGGATTTGATCAAGACAGAAAGTCCATTCTTTGTCAGTCAATCAGTGGCCTAGGTCATCCTCCCAGCGCTGTCTCACCCCCCTGTTGTGAAGCTGTTTGAGTGCCAGACACGTCTGGTATAGTTTAGTGACCAAGTGAGTTCCCTCCTCATCAGATATAAGCAGAGTAAGTGGAGTGAAGTCTGCAGGTCAGGGTGGGAAGGACCTCTGGGGGAGGTCTCACCAGACATGGCAAAGTTCTACCAGGGCGCTCTCCCTCCCCATACCTGCAAGCAACACCATACTTACCAAGCAACGACGCCTCCCTTTCAGCGTGCTCATTGAATTCTAAGAGGAGAGCACTATGTTTGTTCTGAGTGCCGGGCTCGGGCGGCGTAGCATCTAGTAAGGCAATATCAGCTTTGACTCGCGCAAGATTGCAGCAGATCGATCTTAGGACACCTGCCTGCTTGGATTTGCTAACACCCCCAATATATGCCTTAATGGTGTCCCACATCGTTGAGTATTTTGCTACTGTGCCCGTATTCAGTGTAAAATATTCAGTAAAGGCCTCCTGTAATTCTGACTGGAACACCGCATCCAGCAATGCAGAAGCTGGAAAGGACCATCTACGTTCCCACCCAGCAGAGTGTGGAATTTGTAAATGAAGGCGCACTGGTGCATGGTCTGACAGGGTAAGAGGCAACGTAGCAATGCCCTTGGTCCATTTACTTCCCTGCGGATCTGTTAGTAGGTAATCTATGCATGTGTGTGTGGAGTGTGGTGCAGAATGAAATGTGTATCCGGGGGTCTGGGATGATGTGTGCGCCAAAGGTCTTGCAAGTCCAGAGAGTGTATGAGGTCTTGTATCATTATAAGAGAGTGTGGCTTAGCGATGATGAGAGGATTATAGGAATCGTGAATAGGATCAGCCAAAGTCGCGATAAATTAATCTCACCATTCACAAGCTGGTGCTAACAGTCCATAACACCAGTTTTCCTACGATAGCAGCCGCAAAAAACATCGTCATGGAAGACCCCGGCAACTATAGTTAATGAGATGCAGAGTAGGCGTCCCCGAGCAAAAATCTGCGACAACACCACTCTGCAACATTCTCAACGACCAGCCAGATCAGCGATAAGATCACAAAACAGGCGGTAAGATGCGTTAGCAGCAGTAAATTAACACCTGCTCTGACCTGGTGCAAAGCTGGACGACATTCTGCAGCATAAAAGGAGCCCAGCCCAGAGCCACACCTGAATAACAACAGATGCCATGGAGCTACTCATCATGCAGCTTGGAGCCCCAACAGGGCCACAACACCCACCGCCCCCAGAACCGCCACACCCCCAGACGACCACATCCCCCGATCCACCCCAGAGGCTGCACAGACAAAGACAGCGGACCTTCAGGAAATGCACCAGCCTCACAGATTTAACGCCAGAGTATGTCATTGCCCACTACAGACTCAAAAGGACAGCCATCCTCCACATCCTGAACATTATTGCCCACAGGCTGATGGCACCAACACAGCGGACAACCAACATCCCTCCGCAGACAAAGCTGCTGGCTGTGGTGCACCTGTTGGCCTCTGGGACATTCCAACCAACAACCGCCAGAATCGGAGGAGTCTCACAGCCAGCCCTATCCAAGTTCCTCAAACCTGTCCTGGATGCCATCATCAGCTTGGTCCTCCAGTACCTATACTTCCCCAACACTGCGCAGGAACAGGTGGAGACCAAACAAGGCTTCTATGCCATAGCTGTCTTCCCGCACGTGTTGGGGGCAATTGACTGCACACATGCCCCTTGCCGACACTGCACACAATTACCGCAACAGAAAGCTCACAGATTCCATCAGTGTAAAGGCAATAGTGGACCACCGGGAACTTGTCACCAATGTCGTTGCCAACTACCCAGGCAGTGTGCATGACTCATACAACTTCCAACAGTCCATCATCAACCGGCACTTCCAGGATGGCACCTATGGAAAGGCAGTGCTCGTTGGTAAGTACCAAATGGAGACACCTCCAATCCACAATCATGCAACTCACAACTCTGGCAATACACACATTACAAACCCTTCATACAACATGCCAAACAACATGCCCACCCACCAGACACGACAGCACAACTTACTGTGGCAACCTGGACTAGCCATGTACATGAGCCACCAACGGCATGGCACATCAGACACACACCAGAGGAATCTGGATGTAGGTGGCAACTAGGCATGTGCATAGGAGGCAAATGACCCATGAATGAGAATGCACACATTGCCAAGTGTGGCGTGGATGTGCTGGACAGACTGCAGTATGCAGACCACATACATATCCATGTCGACATATAATGCTGGTGTTGGTAGTGTTGTGGACAGTGGACGCAAACATGTAACCCCAGCTAGTGGAGAAGATCACGGAAATGTAGCTTGTTACGTCCCCCCCTGTAAGTGTGTGCGGAGTGGGCTTACCCTGTGTATGCCAGGCTAGCGTAGGGGTGTGAATAAAAAGCACGTAGCCCTGGGCATAGTTCTCTTCCGGAATGGCCAACGTGTCTGCCAGGGCAGCGCCTCTCACCCCGCCATGAGGATCGACGCCGTGTGCGGCGGTGCCTGCGATCCTGTGCACCTGCCACAGCCCGAGCCGCTGCTCCCTGAACCAGTGTCGTCCACCCCTGTGCATCCAGGCTACACTGCTCACCTACCGACACTGGTGTGTCTCCGGGAGTGCCCACCACGTGCCTGTGCTAGATCCAAGCCAGAGGCCTGCGACCTTGTCAACCTCAGACCATCGTGGCCCGGCAAGCAAGGCCCGCAGTACTCCTTTCCCGTTGTCACACCCCACTGGCATACACAGCGGACAAGTAGGTTACATATTTGGAACTGAGTCTTGATTACACGATGGCAGAGTACATGTTCATGGCATCGTTTGAATCCCAATACTCCCTTCTATGTGCTGCCAACAACTCTGTGCATAGCATTCCGACCACACGTGTCTGTATGCTCTTGTGGACTTCTGTCTCAGGCCTACACACCGGTCCAGCAGGCCTCAGACAAATCCAATCCAGTCCATCCCAGGCAGGACACAGCCTCCTCTCAGGGTGCACACCCGCTCTGCTCTAGTGCCTCCACCTCCGTCAAACAGGAATCTTCTCCACATACCATTCCAACGCCGTGTGTTAGAGATCCAGGAGGAGCTGGCTACACAGCGGTTGACCCACGCTGACCACTGCCTCTAGCTTACACTGCAGTCGAGTAGGACATACAATTGGAACTGAGTCTTGATTTGTCAATTGCAGAGTTTATATCATTGTACAGGCCTCATCGCAGACTGCATCCCCTTCCAGCTGTGGTGCCACTGACTCTGTGCCACGGGAGTCATGGGAACTCTCCCATTGAACTTTGTTGGCGTCTGAGCCTGGGAGTTGTCTTCATCATATAGCTGATACTGACATGGGAAAAAGGAGACTGTAGCATTCATCTCCTCCATGATGCCTATTTCTGCTTGCTTCTGCCCTCAGCATCAGGCTCTGGATGGACACCTTCCACTGTCCCCGTAACACTCCGCGACATTGTCCTTGGACCTCAACGAGGACCCGCTCAGCTCTTGTGGCCCTATCTCAGTGCACCACAAGTCACAGTCCCTTGCGGGTGGGCCTGTGTCGGCCGCAGTGCATCCGTGGTCACTAACTCTGTGCAGCTCAAGTCATGGACCCTTGCTGTTTGTACTTTGAACTTCTGATTGTCTGATCAATGTTTTAGTTGTTGCCAGCACCAACCAACCTCTGAAGGGTTGCTTACACTACCCAACACCCATCCAGAACAGGCGTCACTGGATGTGTGACCCTGGCAATAAAAGGTGCCGAGCACACTGAGGAAATATAAATTTTATGGTCAAGTTGTGTTCCCTAGCGTGTACCCCACCGTCTCCATGTACCAGCTTAAAGTGCATGTAACTTCCCTCCTGTGCCAGCTATGAAGACGCAAATACATTTGCGTCCAACGTTAACATGTCCTCTTTCAGACCCACCCTGAATGGGTTGAATAGTCCGTTCCTAAGTATGCTATGCCAACGTCTTTTTGTAGTGTACTTTACACGTTTTTCAGCTCTGGCAAAGTAGGCCCTGAATTTCTGCCATCGAGCCTTTTTTCTGGCTTCTAACTCTGAAAGCCTCAGCCCAGGCTGTCTCTGTACCCGTGAACTCTGACTTACTTCCAGCGCGGCCCACCGCGCTTAGCTCAAGCCTGCTTCCTGCCAAGACTGACTACAACCTTCGAATTATCTGTTCCGCTCCTCGAAAATACATTCCTGCCTACTAGTTTAAGTAAACATCCCACCAGCTGCAGAGCAGAAGGGCCGGCCTCACTGTCTCCGTGCAAGTAATTCATAGCCTCTGTTACCATGCTCCCATGGAAGGCCCATGCCCCCACGCTTCTCATGCAGACACTTAGGCGCTTATACACGCACTCACAGTCAGTATAGAATAGCTTCTGCCCCAGAGACCTTTTCCGTTCAGATAATATGGTTCCCAAACATCAGATATCAGATATGATAGAAGTACGAGTTGATCTGACATGCCAGACTTCTGTCTCTTTCCGCTAGTGTAAATGTCAAGTCCCCTGCACCCTCCAGTTTCACGTCAATCGCACGTCATGCAGCTGCGCGCGCATCCAAGCCTCCGATTTCTGCTGACATTGCAACATTTCTGTTTTGTGCCACCCACTTATGACACCCACCTGTGACGTTTCTAGCACACACCTCTAGTTCACGCCTAGTTCACGCCTTCTGATTACGTACTACTAACACGTGGATGCCGTTATCTTGTCTTCTCTCAGCTGTTACGCCTACTATATTGGTTTCTATGATGTGATTTAAGTATATAAGCTATGTATTGTCAATAAAATATTGCTCTATCCCTTCCTGAACCCCTTGTGGTTGCAGGAACATGATATCCAGTTCCGGAACGATTCCTTTTTAAGGAATAAAACCCCTAAGAACTCTAACACCACGGACTCTGTTTTTTTCTTTCCGATTGAGTTATTATTGATTAAGTACTTACCTGCATAGAAATTAAGACGGTAAATTAAATATTTACGACATTTTGGCGCCCGAACAGGAACCCCTCCCCCACCCCACGCGCCGGTTGGTGCGTTGCAAGCTCTGTCCCCTGCCATCAGTTAGACGGAAACTACGCGTACCGGCAGGATTTCCTGTATCTCCCTCTGGCCCACGAAGGTGACGAAGACTGCGATCAGCACCCAGACGAGGCGGTGAGGAGTGCGGAGGATCCCGACCAGAGCCTAGCCGAAAGAAGCAAGGTCCGAGGTGTCAAGAGGCCCACCAGTTTTCCGAAGTATCCACGTGCAGAGTCGAGTCGAGTCCGGTCCAGTCCAGTCGAGTTTTCCGAGGCCTTCTGTTTTCCGTGCTTCCCGGTGAGTACCATTGCTGGGACGTATCTAGACGGGTTTGGGTACACAAGTCCGGTCTGCACTGTTTTAGACAGTGTATCTGTACTGTTTAGCAGTACATCAGTTATTCAAGTTTTTGCATTGTCTCTGACAGTGTATCTGTGCTATTGAGCAGTACATCCGGTATAGGGGGTAGTCATATATGTCTCAAATGTCTTTCATGTGATCAATATCGTGGTATGAGTGTGACTGTTTTAATGTGCATTATTGTGTTCTTGTATAACTAGCTGTATTCAGTATTAAGTAGCAAGGATCGAGCATTCAGTACTAAGTAAACAAGATGCCGTTTTTCAACAAGCTAAAGCAGATAGGAACTAGGAAAGGGATACTAGAGGAAGAAATTCCTATCCCCCCTAGGGACACTCCTGGAAATTTTATGTACCACAAGCATGGCTTAGATGCCATATTGTATCTAGATTTATGGGCCGATTATACTAAGCATCTAGACGAAAGACACAGATGGCCTGTTATCGGAACATGGGATGCCGAGTGCATCATGAAGGTAGAGGAAGCACTATGGAAAAAGAAAGCCAGACAATCTCAGAAAGACGCCATAGAGTTTTGGCGTAAGGAATCACATAAGCGTGCTGAAAAAGCACTACGTAGAGAAGACAGACTTAAAGAATCAGATAAAGCCCAAGAAAACGAATTAGTTACTGAAGGGATCCGAGTAAAATCAGAACAAATAGACCGTGCACGAAACAATCTCGTAAATGGCATGTATCTCGCGGCCGAGGGTTCGCCTGAGGCCACTTCAGAAATACCGAAAAATCTGCCGCCACCATTGATTCCAACTAAAGTAACTCACAGGACCACTAAAGACATATTCCTGAATTCCTATCTAGAGGATGTAGCACCCGCTTACACCAATCTGCCTGTTCGCGTCCCGCCTACTGACGGTGACGGGGGTGTCAACCCGCCTCCAGACCAAAACCCGCCACAACTGCAACCAGGTTTCCCCGTTCGACCGCCCACCATTCCTCCACCTCCACCACTTCCCGCACCTAAAGTTGATCTACCGAAACCGCTTCTACCTGACCCTACTAAAAGACAAATTCAAGTACAGATACAGACTCCACAGAGAGATAATGTCCAAGCTTCCGCCTCAGGAGGTGCGATGGGGGGTCTTCGGACCCCGCCATTAACACACAGATTACACCTTAGGGATATGCAGAGTCCTTTCACGTTCAAATCACCCCGTCTTGACCTACTCAAAGAACCACTTGCAGTTTGCAGATATGATCCAGTACCCGGCAAAGACGATAGAATGATGATGGCATCACTACGGTTACGATATGCTACCGATTACCTGCTGTTATTTGCAGGAATGAAAGGGCGCCTAGATAGAATATATCACTTTGTTCAGACTGGGAAAGACCCTGAAAGTATTAAGGATGCCATGGAGCATCAGAAAGTTGACACTCAAGCATATATACTACGTTTTTTTATAAATTGCCTAATAAGAGAACGAGACAGGCCTGAAACAGAACAGGATGAATTAGATGCACTCAACAAGTGGGGCCAAAATATATCTGAAGGAAAACATGATAAGGGGACTTGCATAGCCAGTATGTACAAGAGAATAAGAAAAGCAGTGATAGAAATACACGAAAAAGAGAAAGAAAAGGCTTCCTCCGAGGGGGAAGAAGAACTTGAAGAACCAGAAAAGACTACAGATACTATAGCGTATGTAGGTAAGGGAACTTACCTTAGGAAAGGCATTCGTCCAGAAAGCAAGAGAGTTTTTCTCTCTGGCTTAACCAACCCGAATTCTCCTGAACATCAGTTCCAGGAGACTGATAAAAGGCTCCGAGACCGAATAGGGTACCATGTACTCAATTCTATGGATGAACAAGAACTAGCCCGGTCAGCAGTATTATGGACTGACAATCCAGACATATACAATGATGACACCGTAGCGCAGACATTCCTGAACCTTTCCCCAGACGAGCAGAAATTAGCAGGTGTATACATGATTCAGCACCTCCTCACGTTATACAGAAACCAACATTCTGATCCAGGTCCCTTACACGATACATTAGAAGCACTACTCATGGATAGATGGAGAGGTCTAAGTACCAAGTTAATACAAATAATTATAGAACAACGACATAGATATAACACTTTCGTAAGCTCCGAATATGTTCCCGCTCCGCCCCCAGAAAGAAAAATGTATCATATGGAGCGTCTGCATGGCATTGAAAGTCAGAACCCCTTACGAGAAGTACATCCAGTTATGGGTACCGATCATACCTTGAAACGTGTGTATGTACACACGCCTCTGACCAAGTTAGAACTGTTAGAAATGAAGAAACTAGTACCCTGTCATGATAAAGACCCTGCAGGTTTTCACAGAGAACTTAAAGACATGTTACTGATGGGGGACTACACATATGAAGATATCATGAAAATGTTAAAGGTACTGCTGCCCACGGGCATCTACGAGAAACTAAAGGAAAAGGAATGGGAGGTGGGAGAGAAAAAGATTGTATGGGCAGAAATAGAAGACGAAGAGAATAAACGTGTCCCAGGGGTAGGCCTTGGGGAGAAAACTAAAGCATTACCAGGTTTGATAGTACAGGTTCTGCCAAGATTATTGACAACTAGAAAGGAAGACTGGGATGCAATCTCAGCATGTAAACAGAAGCCAGATGAAGATACTAGTGACTTCTATTCAAGATTCGAGAAATGTTTTATTATTAATAGTGGTCTTAAACCAAGTAGCGAGTCGTACCCGCATCTTTTTGTATCAAAGTTAGTCGAGAATTCCCTGTTAGCAGTTAAAAACCGTGTATACAAGGTTGAGAGTACATGGCAAGCAAATACGCCATCACAGATGTTACAAATGTTACAATACCATCAGAACAGAATTAGAGAAGAACAAGATCATGAACAGAAACGTATGAAAGACACAAAAATGAAAATGTTAGTAGCCCAATCAGTTCCAGCCGACGGCCAAAGAAAGGGTACGACCCAGACAGGTCACACCGCAGCTCCCGTTAAAGGGACATGCAACTATTGCAAGCAGCCAGGTCACTACGTACATGAATGTCCAGTTCTGAAACATAACATATCAACAGGTAAAACTAAAGAGAGACCGCATCCACCGAGACAAGATCAGGCCCAGCAACAGACCTCACAGAACGTACAGCCCATGCAGAATACGCAGCCTATGCATGCTTCATCTCATACAGCACAGACAGTAGCGGTATCACAGCCACAGCCCATTGCCGCGACTCAACAAGTTTCCCAACAGATGTACCAGTATGCCCAATCTGCTTACCCCGATTACCAACGATACGCATGAAACAGCCTAGAGAGGGAGTTGGGCTTGCCTCTTATTGAAATTCCTGTAGATCAAGAAGGTCCTTATGTACACAGTCAAGTATTGGGAAAAGACAGAAAGTTTTTAATTGACACAGGGGCAAGCCGCACCACAATAAGCAATGACTAAGTCCCAGGGGCACCCCTCTCAGGCTCACAGAATGTTTCCCTTGGTTTTTCAGGACAGCCCATTGTAAATGAGGTATCAGAACCCGTCCCCCTGGCTGTGGGTCCGTTATCACGTGTTACAGACTTGTTACTGACGAAATCATGTCCAGAAAATCTGTTAGGAATAAAGACATTGAAGGCTCTAGGAGCCATAATATGCTGTTCCCCGGAAGGAGTTAGACTCTTTCTGCGGGATTTCAAGGGTCATTATGTATTACGAGAGTTTGATGTCAGATTGAAAAATGTACCAGATCACTTGTGGGCAAAAGGCCCAACTGATGTAGGTTGTATGCATATCACACCATACCGTGTTACACTCAAGACAGGAGTTGTTTTACCACGAATCAGACAATACAAGTTACCACCCGATGCTGTAGTGGCTTTACTGGAAATCATTGAAGAGCTCATTGCCCAAGGAGTGGTCGTAGAGACCGACTCCAATATCTGTAATTCACCCATCATTCCGATTCTTAAACGTACTGATCCCAATGCACCGCCAGTATATCGGCTGGTGATTGATCTAAGAGAACTGAATAAATGCATTGTACCACAGTACCCTGTGGTCCCCGATATCTCTTCCCTATTGACTGCTATTGATTCTGAAGCAACGTTCTTTACTGTAATTGATCTCAAGAACGCTTTCTTTAGTGTACCCATTGATCCAGAGAGCCAATACCTCTTCGGATTCAGTTTAAATGGACGAAGTTTCAAATTTTCCCGCGCACCTCAAGGATTCACAGAAAGCCCCAGCATCTATAGTCAAGCACTGAAAAGACAACTAGATTGCATTCAAATGCCAGTTAACACCGCTTTACTGCAATACGTCGATGATCTGCTGATCACCGCACGAAGTGAGCCCGAATGTGAACAAGCATCACTGACAGTATTACATTTTCTGGCCGACAAGGGACACAAGGTGTCTCCTTCGAAGCTACAATTCTGTGTTCAGCAAGTTGTGTACTTGGGTCACTTGCTGTCCAAAGTGGGGAGACAGCTCACTCCCGATCGCATTCAGTTGATTGTAAATATGCCACAACCCCAGACACAAAAGGAAGTGCGGGCCTTCATAGGCCTCACCTCGTACTGCAGACAATGGATCCCCCAGTATGCATTTCTAGCTAAACCACTCATTCAGTTAACAACACAGGAGGCAGCGACTTCGACTGTCCTCCCTTGGACTCAGGAACACACACAAGCCTTTGAGGAATTAAAGAAAGCATTATGCCAAGCACCAGTTTTAGCGACACCATGTTACAGTAAACCGTTTACACTTTTTGTTACAGAACGTGATGGCACAGCATTGTCTGTCCTCACTCAAGACCAAGCAGGTTCACATAAGCCTTGCGCTTATTTTTCAAGTACATTGGATTCAGTAGCCCAGGCACTCCCTGCGTGCTTAAAGTCAGTAGCAGCAACAGCAGTAGCAATCAGACAGAGCGATTCAATTGTTTTAGGCCATCAATTAACAGTACAAGTTCCGCATTCTGTGGAGGTTCTTTTAAACAGAACCCAGACTCAGCACTTGACTATAGCACGACTGACAGGTTACGAATTAACGCTATTCCAGCCACACATAGAAATCAGACGCTGCAGCATTCTGAACCCCGCAACATTGTTACCTTCAATTATGACAGATCCAGCCCCGCATGATTGTATAGAGATCATTAATGCAGTAACAAAACCTCGACGAGACTTAACAGATGTTCCACTGACAAATCCAGACCTGACACTTTATGTGGATGGTTCATGTATGAGAACAAGTACAGGAGAATTAGTGGCCGCGTATGCAGTGACCACTGAAACCGAAGTTAAAGAAACACATCGTATTGACACACTGTCCGCTCAAGCGGCAGAGCTTATTGCTCTGACCCGAGCCTGTATACTAGCCAAGAACAGAAATGTTAACATATACACTGATTCCCGTTATGCGTTCGGAGTTGTACACGACTTCGGAATGTTATGGCAAGAACGAGGTTTCTTGACCTCTCATGGTGCCAAGATTCAACACGGTCCCCTCATTCAAGCACTGTTAGAAGCAATACATCTGCCTTCAGGCATATCCGTCATGAAGTGTAAAGCACATACTAAAGTTACAGATTCTGTTTCCCAGGGTAACGACCTGGCAGACCAGACAGCAAAACATACAGCATTGACTCACACCCAGACAACTGACGTGACAAAGACAATAGTACCGACAAATTGTATGACAGTCAGGGATCCCACACTAGATGTAATCGATATTCAGACACATGCTACCCTAGATGAAATAAAGAAATGGACTGAACTAGGAGGGATCCAGACAGATCAAGGTTGGATGACGAAAGGAAAATCTACATGGTTTCTCCCTGACTCTATGGTTCAAGTCATAATTAATACAGCACATAGTCCAGCACATCTAGGAGAGAAAGCGATGTTAGACAGTTTACAAAATCTCTGGAGCAATAAACACTTACGAGCAGCAGCAAAACAGAAAGTGCGTACTTGCATGATCTGTTGTCAGTTCAATCCAGGTAAAAGCGTCCCTGTAGAGCAAGGTGGATTTCATCCTCCCGATCACCCTTTTGAAGTCCTCCAGATGGATTATATCCAAATGGACCGTTGTCGAGGATTCAAAAATGTCCTCGTAATTGTTTGTGCACTTTCCAGTTGGACCGAAGCATATCCAGTCCCAGATTACACTGCTCCGACCACTGCCAAGCAGCTGGTTCGAGAATTCTTCCCACGGTACGGCTTGCCTCGTGTCGTGTACTCAGATAACGGACAGCCATTCTCATCCGAATTAATGAAACAAGTTTCCTTGCTGCTAGGATATCAGTGGAAATTCCATTGTGTCCGACATCCCGAAGCCGCAGGCCTTGTAGAGAGGCATAACCAGACACTAAAGACCCGCCTTGCTAAAATATGTCAAGAGAAAGGGGTCGACTGGATAGTCGCCCTGCCAGTTGCACTGTTCTACATGAGAATGGTTGCCCACTCGAGATCAGGACTATCCCCGTACGAAGTGGTCTTTGGCAGACCACCGAATATGTGGGGGACGCCCATTCCTAAGAAAATTACTGATGTTGATTGTAACATGTTGACAGATTACCTTGCCTCCTTGATGTCTGCACTCCAATCATGTCGTTCGCAGGTTGCCGCAGCCTTCCCTGACAACACTGATGTAAAGCCGCATGATGTCCGTCCTGGGGACCTGGTCTTAGTTAGGAACTTCGACAGGAAAAGTCCGCTGGAGCCCCGCTGGAAAGCGCCGAAGACCGTCCTTCTTACTACGAGGACCGCAGTAAAAGTGGAAGGCAGAAAGGGGTGGATACACACGAGCCATATTAAACAATGCAACGAACTGAAACCAGACCCAGACTCGTCCACCCCTTCCAAAGACTGTATTGAGCCTAGTGACTTTAAAGTTTCCGAACGAGAGAAAACTCCCCAAGAGGAGTATAAATTAAAACTCCGATCTAGCAAGTCAGACAGTTTAATTGTTTAAGTCCTCCCCTAGGTGAATCGGTCAAATAGTTTCTGACATGTATCCCCTAGATCGAGATAGAGAGAGAGAGAGACAACTCAAGAAACGTACATATTGCAAATCACTGCGTAGTCACTGTATAGTGACATTATTAATTATGTTTTTTCTAAGTCTTCTGATTATTGTTGCAAGTATACTGCTTCCTATCTATTACCCTATTTTCAAGCGTGAACAATCTGCTTACAATGTTTCTGCTGAACATTCTTTTAGTGAGTTACCTCCACATGAACTTTCTTACAGACTCGCGCTGCGCAACAACACATTCATTAGTATGTTACATCATTCCCACCAGACTAATAATGCTACAAACTGCTGGATATGTGGCCGACTCCCTCCCTACCAGAAATACAAGGGAGCTCTGCCCCTCTTTCCGTACCCGTTCACTCACAATGGCTCCTGTGGTGCATGGTTTAAAATAATTAATTCCTTAGATCCTGATATTGCTGTTTTCAAAGGGAGCTGGGTTTGGGGAAACTTGAACTTAGTTCTGCTCGATGTCTGTTACCCTGATAAGAAGGGACTCCCCACTAGAATAGGAACTGATCTAGAAAATGAAGTATATGGACTAGGTAATTACACAATTAACCTTATGATTCTTACTGTTGAATCCGAAGCTGCACCAGTTCTGCCCGCTATGTCAGTATTACCAGTCACTGGGGAATTATGTGTCAGTAAGAAAGGTTCAGTACACTTAGGTCATAGTAAATGTACTACTGTGGTCGAATTCAGTGATCAAGGTAAATCGTCCTTTAGAGCTACCCGTCATTCCTATTTTGTTTGTGGTCATACCGCATACATACGTTTACCTCCAGATTGGGATGGTACCTGTTATATTGCATTCCTTCTGCCACCTGTTTTTCTAGGCCCTCCTGATTATCACAGAAATACAAATCTAGTAAAGAATAGACTCCGAAGAGATCTCCCGCTTGTCGACTACACAGAAACGGCATGGGAACAATACACCGATTTTAATAAAGGATTCTTTTTCTTTTTAGGCCCCGTCCAAAATAGTAAACTAATACGCAGATTAACTAGAACACTTGAAGCAGTAGTGAATGAAACTGCCTCCGCCCTAGGTAACTTAACCGAAGAGCAGTCCGCCATGCGGGTTGTTGTCCTTCAGAATCGTCTTGTTATTGACGTCATCTTGGCAGATAGAGGTGGAGCCTGTAAGGTCATCGGGTCAAGTTGCTGTGTTTTCATTCCAGAAAACGCGCCATCTGTATACAAAGCTATTACACGTCTTCATAAAATTGCCAATCTGATACATCAGAATCCGGGCACCTGGACTTGGTCCGGTTGGTTCTGGACAACGTTAACCGCTTGGGGATGGAAGATCCTATCCTTCCTAGGCATTGGCCTAGTCCTAGTATTCAGTTGCTGCCTGTGCCTACAGTGTGGGCCAGCGATTTGTGGACTGTGCGCCACATCATGCATTGAACATTCCAGTTTTCTCTCACAACGTCAAAGAAAGAAAGAAGAGCAAATGATGTTACAAGAACAAACTGATCGATTCATGAGGATCGATATATCATGAAGGGTCCGTAGGGAACAAGGAGGGAATGAGGAAATATAAATTTTATGGTCAAGTTGTGTTCCCTAGCGTGTACCCCACCGTCTCCATGTACCAGCTTAAAGTGCATGTAACTTCCCTCCTGTGCCAGCTATGAAGACGCAAATACATTTGCGTCCAACGTTAACATGTCCTCTTTCAGACCCACCCTGAATGGGTTGAATAGTCCGTTCCTAAGTATGCTATGCCAACGTCTTTTTGTAGTGTACTTTACACGTTTTTCAGCTCTGGCAAAGTAGGCCCTGAATTTCTGCCATCGAGCCTTTTTTCTGGCTTCTAACTCTGAAAGCCTCAGCCCAGGCTGTCTCTGTACCCGTGAACTCTGACTTACTTCCAGCGCGGCCCACCGCGCTTAGCTCAAGCCTGCTTCCTGCCAAGACTGACTACAACCTTTGAATTATCTGTTCCGCTCCTCGAAAATACATTCCTGCCTACTAGTTTAAGTAAACATCCCACCAGCTGCAGAGCAGAAGGGCCGGCCTCACTGTCTCCGTGCAAGTAATTCATAGCCTCTGTTACCATGCTCCCATGGAAGGCCCATGCCCCCACGCTTCTCATGCAGACACTTAGGCGCTTATACACGCACTCACAGTCAGTATAGAATAGCTTCTGCCCCAGAGACCTTTTCCGTTCAGATAATATGGTTCCCAAACATCAGATATCAGATATGATAGAAGTACGAGTTGATCTGACATGCCAGTCTTCTGTCTCTTTCCGCTAGTGTAAATGTCAAGTCCCCTGCACCCTCCAGTTTCACGTCAATCACACGTCATGCAGCTGCGCGCGCATCCAAGCCTCCGATTTCTGCTGACATTGCAACATTTCTGTTTTGTGCCACCCACTTATGACACCCACCTGTGACGTTTCTAGCACACACCTCTAGTTCACGCCTAGTTCACGCCTTCTGATTACGTACTACTAACACGTGGATGCTGTTATCTTGTCTTCTCTCAGCTGTTACGCCTACTATATTGGTTTCTATGATGTGATTTAAGTATATAAGCTATGTATTGTCAATAAAATATTGCTCTATCCCTTCCTGAACCCCTTGTGGTTGCAGGAACATGATATCCAGTTCCGGAACGATTCCTTTTTAAGGAATAAAACCCCTAAGAACTCTAACACCACGGACTCTGTTTTTTTCTTTCCGATTGAGTTATTATTGATTAAGTACTTACCTGCATAGAAATTAAGACGGTAAATTAAATATTTACGACAACACGTGCCTGTACCACAAATTGTCTCATTGTGTCCGTGTGGTCATTATGTATGCATGAGGCCCCCGGGCCATATCACATCACATTGGGCTGTGTACAGCGGGCGCAACCTTGTCACCTCAGGCAGTGGTGTAGATATGGGACATGTGGCTGTGTTGGACCCCCCTGTGAGCGTGAGTGGACCGGCATACGGCAGTACGGCGTAGGGGTGTGGTCATTCGACACGTGGCTCTGGGCGTGGTTGAGTTTAGGCCTTGACAAAGAGGTAACTGATGCGTGTGTCTCAGGTGTAGTGTCTGCACCACCCGTCACGCATTGTGCAATGTTTGAATGTAGCATGCCCACGAAGTGCGGCCTCGGCCGAGGGGTACATGAGGTTGAGCAAGCCCGCCCGGGGTCCGGGATCATACATGCCAACTGTTGTGTGTGTCGCTATTTCCGCAGCATAAGCCAAAGGTCTACCCACAACTGCTGGGCGAGTTCAGCCAGGCATGTACTCTACATCTGTGTCTGCCCTGTCCTCACCATGGGCCTACCCACACATGGCAGCACACCTTCAGCGCAAAACATCACTGTGTCGTTGTAAGGCTTGTGGAAATGTGCAGACGGGCATGACAATGGTGTGCCGTAGGGGTGCAAGTGATGCAACTGCACTGCACACACTAGTGAATAGGCTCGGGGGAGGGAGGAGTAGCAGTGAGGCTACATACTACACATTGATGCCACTTATTTGCAACAAGCAGTATATGTCATACAGGAATCACAAAGTCACACATATCACACACCAATGAACCAGTGAGCATGCCAACACATCATGCAGAACCAACTGTTGACTTATGTCTCTCTGCACTGTCTCAGGTGACCAAGGATATGCCCTCTGCGCTTGGATGATAACACCCCTCCGAGCCCCGATCACACAGCCCCAGAGGCAGTACATTGTGGCCCACAAACCCACCAGGGGCATCGTGGAATGCACACTTGGCGTGTTGAAGTCACGTTTCAGGTGCCTGGACTTCACAGGTGGAAGGCTCCTATACAGCCCAGACATTGTGTGCAAGATGATCGTTGCATGTTGTGTGTTGCACAACATATGTGTACGCAGCAAGGCACCATGGGTACCAGTTCCAGAGGCACCGGACAATGATGATGATGTTGAGGCAGGTGGACCACACCCCATTGCAGCCGCAGCAGCAATAGCCCACAGGGACACCATCATTGCTAATTTCTCCTGATGAGCACGTCACATTGTGCCTGTCCTTGGCAATCATGGGACAGTACAGAATAACCACAGGCACAGCATGTGAAAATAAATGCATTCCAAAATGACATTCACTAAGTGCATGTCACTCATCTGTACAGGCACATCACTCAGACAAATGTGAGTGCGACATGTGTTGATAACGATTTTATGATATGTTCATGGATGGTGGGTGTGTCACCTCTGTGCAGAGAGGCTGCTTGGGGTATCACGTATTTGAACTGTGTGTCACTGTTAGTAGGGTATCCCACTCTTCGGTGTTTCACATGTGTCCAATGTCATTTGTGACCTAAAGGTGACAACAGGGCTACTTTTGGGGTCAGTTATGTACCACCATGATGCAGGGATGCCCCCTGTGACTTAAGTTCCACAACATGGGCAACCTGTACGTGAGCGGGTCACTTCCCCTACATTCATCCACGCTGTCATAATTTATTGACTGTGGCAATGACACGTCTGTGTGCAGGAGGGGTTGCTTGTCCCTCTGCAATGTGAAGGGGAGATGCGGCTTCATTGTGTGTTCCATGTATGCGTCTGCATTGGTGCAGTTTACAAGCAGACTGCATGTCAGTGTACATTGTGACTGTGAGGACGTGCCTATGTGATGCGGGACAATGGTCATTTGTTCTACGTCACGGATGTGGGGTTGTGCTCGTACATTGTCATCTCACAGTTTTTGTACTCTGCTTTTATGGTGCATTTTCCCGCATTACACATGGGAATTGCAGGCCTGTCGCTGGTTTTCGCTGGTTTTTGCATCGCTATTGGCCTCATTGCAGCTTTTTTTGCATTTGTGTTTCGCATTTTTGCGGCATCACGTTGACATTTGATGCGTTATCGTGAGCCTATCGCATGGTACCGCCGGCCTGGGAATACCACATTGTCACAGTGTTATTTTACCATGACAGACTGCGATGTGAAGAGTTGTGTTACGCAGATTTTGCGGTAGTTATCACACGTTCTTGAGTATATCCCCCATTAAATCGTAATCATAATAATTTAGCAAAACATGAAGATTTCCCTAAAAAACGGGGTGGTCTACGTTGGGCTTGTTGATATTGAGAAAAAACGTGTCTTACCTAAGAGTGTGCCCAGCGCCAGCAGATACCTCCCCTGAGTGTCAGCTACAGTCTCCTTATGTGTGAATGGGAGGAAATGATGTGAAAGAAGACAGAGCCATTGGTAATACATACTATAACTTGCAAAGAATCTGTGGGGTCCCCAGGAGGTTGCAAGGGGGGGGTTCCCTGTAAGGAGAGGTGAGTTTCTTGTAGAAATGCTACTTTAACATTATGCCTCCAGGGGTAAGCCAGCACTAGTTTACATTTTCTTGGATTATTGAGCCCCCGTACATTCCAAGTAATGAGATTAACATCTACTGGAAGAGCTACGGCCATACCTAAAGATATAAGAGTGTAGACTTGCCATGCCGATATGAATAGGACAGGATTTGCGCGATGGTGGAGGGAGACCTATAGGGGGACATACCGAGGGGGAATACCAAAAAGAACAATACAAGAAATCAGAAAATCACACATTAACTAACATCTCAAAACCCAATAGGCTCGAAGGCCCATGTGAACATTACCCTTCCCCAATCAACCCTAGAAAAGAAAAAACAACAGATAAGCCCAAATAGAATTTGTATCGGAATCATCCAAAAGAGGCGGGCAACACCTCCGACGTCCGATGCCCATACATTAAACTACGTAAACATTTATAAAGTAGAAGTATCAAAACGTTGAACGAGTCAAGATGGCGGCCGAGTAGGACCTCGGCAGCTCACCTCCACTCTGCTACAACCTTCTACGAGTGCCTGCAGAGAATGCGCCCTGGCCCTGTGTGCTGGTACCGCTGGTGTGTGGTAGAGCGGGGTGACCGAAAGACGAGGAGTCTGCGCGACGGATCGTTGGGACTGCGGCTCTCGCTGGGAGGCACTAGCCCGGCTACTGCTGATTGCTGATGGCAATCTCCGGCTGGAGTGAAACTGACGAGAACCAGCTGGAGTTGCTTAGCAACTGAGACGCCGGAGGTGCGGAAGCGTGCACGAGGACAATGGCTATGGCAGCGCGAAGAGGAGTACGGAGCAAGACGGGCTCACATTACCGGCTCCTATACTGTGACAAGGCCTGAGGTGAAATCTAACACGAAGGGAGATACTGAACAGAATAAATCCAGGCCAAACACGGGTAAGAAGAGCAAAGGTTGTACAGGGAAAAATGTTAAGCCCCCCGCAGCGGATCAGAAACAAACTGTGATTACGAGTCTGTTCCTTAAGAAAGCAAATGAGGATCCGAATACAGAGGAGGGAGGCCGGAGAGATAATCAGACCGAATGTCTGACTAAATATCGAAATCAAAAATATCGACATACAAAAATATCGGGACAAAAATATCGAAGTCAAAAATATCGGAATCCTATCCCTAACAAGGTAAGTACAAAAATATCGAAAAAATAATATCGTAGTACAAAAATATCGGAATTAAAAATATCGTTTTTTTAAATGTATTAATAATAATGTTAAAATAATTATAAAATACATATAATGTTACAAATATTAAATAAAAATATTAAAACATAATAAAAAAATTAAAACTAATACATATACATTTAAAATAAATTAAAAACGTAATAATTTAATGTAATTTTATATTTTGTAATTTCATTTAATTGATTTAATTTTAATTTATTTAATTTTTACCCTGTACGACTGTACCCCAAAAACCCAAAACTGACCCAGAACCCTAAAAATACCCCTTAACCCAAATACTGAAAACTGACACTGAACCCTAAAAATACCCCTTTACCCATGAACTGAAAACTGACCCAGAACCCTAAAAATACCCCTTTACCCATGAACTGAAAACTGACCCTGAACCCTAAAAATACCCCTTTACCCACAAACTGAAAACTGACCCTGAACCCTAAAAATACCCCTTTACCCACAAACTGAAAACTGACCCTGAACCCTAAAAATACCCCTTTACCCATGAACTGAAAACTGACCCAGAACCCTAAAAATACCCCTTTACCCAAAAACTGAAAACTGACCCTGAACCCTAAAAATACCCCTTTACCCATGAACTGAAAACTGACCCTGAACCCTAAAAATACTCCTTTACCCATGAACTGAAAACTGACCCTGAACCCTAAAAATACCCCTGTACCCATGAACTGAAAACTGACCCTGAACCCTAAAAATACCCCTTTACCCATGAACTGAAAACTGACCCTGAACCCTAAAAATAACCCTTTACCCAAAAACTGAAAACTGACCCTGAACCCTAAAAATACCCCTTTACCCATGAACTGAAAACTGACCCTGAACCCTAAAAATACCCCTTTACCCATGAACTGAAAACTGACCCTGAACCCTAAAAATACCCCTGTACCCATGAACTGAAAACTGACCCTGAACCCTAAAAATACCCCTGTACCCACAATTAATTAATATTATTTAATTACCAATTAATTATTAATTAACAATAACAATAAAGTAAATATATTAGCACATTTGCTGTAATTAATTTAATTTAATAATTAATATTATTTTGCACAATTAATTAATTAATAACAATAAATAATATATATAAAAATTACTTTAATTAATTTAATAAAATAATTAATAATAATTAATTACCAACTAATTAATAATTATAAATATGATAAAAAATTATAATAATTAATTAACTAATTAATAGAAATTAATTACCAATTAATTATTTAAAATATGTACAAACATATATCAATTAATTAATTATTATTAAATTACTTCCCACCCTATTCCCCTATAAACCCATAACCCGCTACAGAACATATTTATCAATTAATAAATTAATTAAAAATTATTTAAAATTAATTCTCAATTAATTAATTAATAATTCCTACTAATTAATAATTAATTTAACATAATTAAATTACTTCCCACCCTATTCCCCTATAAACCCACAACCCGCTACAGTAGTAAAAGACAATATTTAATAAAATAACATTAAAAATAAATAATAAAACATAATAAATACAATATAATATACACTAAATTTATTTAAAAACTTGATATTAGTAACATCAAAGTTATTAATTTCGATATTATTAACATCGATATTTACAACTTCGATATTACTGATATCATACCAATATCGATATTTAGACTGTCGATATTACTTACCTTCGATATTTTTGTATATCGATATTTAAACTTCGATATTTTTGCATATCGATATTTAAAAATCGATATTTTGTCTGTGTACCAATCAGACCAGTGGCAGCATGAATAATAAGAAAGCTGATCTAGGACAAAGCGCGACCCAAGAGAATCTATCTAATATAAATGGTGCGCGAATATCATGGGGGTCAAGCAATGAGACTACCGTTTTGAGCATGGAGGATGCAGCAGTAAATATACCGCAAAAGAGGGAGGGAGGCCAAGACAATGGGCTACAGACCACTATTCTCAATACTGACCAAATGAACACAGATAAAAAAGAGAAAGAGATTAATGACCCCAGAGTGAGCCAAGAAGTTTTACAGTCCCTGCTCATGCTGGTAGATGGCTTACATGAAGGCCTTTTAGATAATACCGAGCTGGGCTACATGTCCCCTGATCCTACAGAGATTTTTTTCTCGCTGAATGAAGAGTCCGGCGACTCCGAAGCTATGATTTCACATAGTGGTAGCAGTGATGATGGGTGTGCAGATACATCAGCAAGCAATTGTAGCCAACAGGGGAGTAGAAAGATGCATAGGAAATCCAAAAAGCTTTTAGAGGGGAGAAAAAGTGATTTTAAGATTGACACAGAGGAAGAGCCCGAACTCGGGTGGGAATATTCTGACACGCAGTTGCTCTCCCTACTGGGCGCACATGGAACAATGAGCTCAGACAAGAAATCTCAAGAGGGCATGGGTGCATATAAGGATCCCGTGCAGACTCCCGAACCCACACTAGCTATGATCTTGCAATCACTAAATGTATTCTAGAATGAGATTAAATCTGAAAACCGTCTCGCTAGAGTAGCGGCTAAAAAACTGCAGGGTTCTGTTCGCAAAATTGGGAAGACATGCACGGAAAGAGCCGAAAGAATGAGCATGGTGGAAAATCGAACAGAAGTTCTGGAAACTACAGTTGACGCTTTGAAAATCCAGGTGACGTTGCAAGGGAGAACGGTGAATGTTATCATGTGGAAACTAGAGGAGGCATAAAATCACCAACGCCGGAATAATCTACGGATTCTTGGGATCCCCGAGAATAGCGAAGGAAGCGATATCCGTGCACTCACCATAAACCTTTTTAAGAATGCGTTTCCTGAGTTGACGCAATGGGATTGGGACAAAGAAATCCAACGTGTGCACAGATTCCCATTTGCAATACCCAAGTGACCTTGCAATGATCGAACATTCCCTAGAGTCATTTTGATATATTTTGGCAACTTTCTGCTATGACAGGCAGTATACGACCTTGCTAGGCCAAATAAAAGACGTAACTGGGAAAGCTTTTCATTTTTTGCTAAACCGGATTTTGCACATGCCACAGTGGAGAGACGTTGGAGGCTCCGACAGCTGATCACACCCTTCCAGAAAGCCGGGGCTGTCGCCTTTCTCCAGAACCCTGCAAAACTGAAAGTAGTCTCACAAGGTCGAACTCTGTTTTTCACCTCAGATATACAAGCAGAGCAGACCCTGAAGGAAATCATCGCAGGGAAAACAGGGGCCTCTAAGAGTAATCGATAGTCTTTCTCGATATGATGGACTATCTGTTGTAGCATTTGGTTACCTATGTATGATGTAATTATGAATTTATTTATTTCTCTCACTTCAGGAGGGATGAGGGAAAGCTGGGTAATTAACCAGGGCACGCTGTGTGGCTTTTTGTGGTCATGAGGGAAGTGGAGAGTGGGTGAGGTGGTTAGACCCTATCACACAGGCTCAGGATTGAGCCTGGCGGCTTAGATAATGGTGGGGGGTGGGGGAGAGGAACGAAGGAGGGTAAGACCAAGGGAGTTTTCAAACGCAAGGTGTATCTGGAAGGTGCAGCGTGGCGGGATCAATACTGAAAGAGAACTGTCAGATAAGTGCACCTATGGTTTAAACTAAGGGATATTACTATACTCAAGGATGGATGGGTTGAACAAACATTAGCATGGCTAGGATAAAAATTGTCTTGATTAATATATGTGGCCTTAATGACGTAAAGAAAAGACAGAAAGGAGATGTAGGATTACAGAGGACCGGGGTTAGACATTATATGTCTACAAGAGACACACATTGATGGCTCTCAACAATATCTGCTTAAAACACTTGGGTATCAGCTTATCACAGCATCGACACAGGGGGTGAGAACTAGGGGAGTGGCCATTTTGGCAAAAGGGGGGGTTTACAATTCACACGGACACTATCCGATAAATTTGGACGATGGGCAATTACTGAATGTCACTATGATAATGGGGAAAGTAAGACACTGTGTACTATATAAGGCAATGTCAGCGACGACCCAGATGTGTTGGTTAGCGTTGCTAACGAACGGGCGCATTGACCCTTCCCTCTGATTGTGTGTGGGGATCTTAACTTACATCTGCCAGGACAATAAAGGGGTGCATCTGAGCACTCCAGTAGTAATTAAGAACAACAGTCCTCCAGTCGTTTCAAGTTTTATTTTATTTGTTTTGGTACTCTACTGAGGACCACAAATTTCGTATGATAAAATTCAGTTACAGATACTTTTAGAGTTTCGTATTAGTACAAAGCTAAAAAAGGTTTTAAAAATTTATAAAAGTTAAAACAAACTAATTCATTGGGCGGAGATTTACATACTATAATCAAGTCCTTTACAGTAGTGATACGGCAGTTGATGTATATAGGATTCAGATATTTTCTCCTCGCTGCCACTAGTTTTGGATTTGGGCATGTAAATAAAAGATGTTCTACATCCTGCTCTCCTCCATTGCAAAGATTACATAATGAAGAACCGTTTGAGTTCCATCTTGATGTTAAAGATAGTGTTGGTAGAATGCCAAGCCGTAACAGAGTAATTGTTCTCCTAGCGCCGTGCGAAAGGTTAAAATCTATATATTGTTGCACTTGCTTCTCCAGTCGTAGTATTCCTACTGGCAATATCCAAGTTTAATATTCTTCATAATTCTTTTCAATGTCCAAAGTGCAACCAACACGTGTTTCATCTCGTCAGTACAATGACTTAAGACTTCTTCAGTGCTGCAACCCAAATAACAGTAATAAGACTTAATAGTTTCCGCCATAGTGATGCCACACCGTAGTGTAACATCTTAAACATTTAACTTCCCTTTAAGGGATACACCCTCACACCACCAGATGTCAATTAAATAAAAAGTATACAAGAAAGAGGTATCCACAACCAAATTCAAACTGTAGTCACCCAAAGCATGTGCAAACGTGTAAAGTGTGCCATTATGGTAACACCAGGAAATGTAAACTTCAAACTAGGTTGTTAGTAAAAGTCCTGTAAGACAAAACAAGGTGGAGGCAACAACTACCTACCAATCTCATCCGTTCCTAAAGTCTTTATTAGAGATGTTCTTAGATAAATGTATTTCCTTCTGTCTCCTCAAATCTAAAGAATATATACAAAGACTCAGTATCAAGTTAAGCTCCTCTGTTATATATGCACATCCATATTCTTAGTCAACTACAACAAGTTACCCATTGAGCAAATTAATATAGTGTGACCACCACCCACCTGGAATAAGTCCTCTATTTCCATCAGTCGATTATAAGACCTAAAGGGCAACTCACCAAAATAAAACGGTACAAGAGTATCATCTCATTAACTTGTAATCAGGCGTCGCAAAATCTAAGAAAGATAAATTTAAACCCAAGCTTACATATTACTTCCCCTCATACTAACGGTATCATAATAGTTACAATCGAAGTATAGGTTAGCTCTCACCTTAACATTTACAAATCTCGCTGAATCTGTCATCGCTCAAATAGTTCTCTTAGTTATAACACGTGTACGTGTTCTGAAAGTATAAGAGACCATACGTAAGTAGTAAGTTAAGAATAAATACGTTGGCCCGCCGCTAGCCCCTCATTGCCGACGCTCACCTCCAAATCACCCGACTCATCCGTAAGAATCTCGGTGTTCAGCATGGGCGCCATATTGGAATGGGTATTTATCGTAAAGGCGCATGGGCGCCATCTTGTAATGGATAACGCGCTGATGTGTGTTATAATCGTCTCATCATATTTATAAAAACAATCTCAGCTAAAACTAATATACTATATTAATACCGCTCCTTAGATATATTAAATCGCTATTCTGAAATATGTAATGTACTCGCATCGAACCACTATAATCTTCTAGTCACATTTGTAATCCATTTAATTACTTTCAATTATAATGATTCTGGTGACAATACTATTGACACGTTTATAAACTGTGACACAACACATGTAGTGTATGTTATAGTGTGCTCCTGCAGTATGATTTATGTAGGGAGCACCATTAGGAGTTTAAGGGACAGAATGATGGAGCATTTTAGAGCTCTTAAAAATGGAGATACTCGCTACCCCATAGCATCGCATATTGTTAAAAACTGTGAAAAGAGAGACCAACATGTATTCATCTTCCACGGTATTGACCATATCAAACATGACCCCAGAGGGGGCAATAGACAGTTAATGTTAAGGAGACGAGAAGTACTGTGGTTAATGAAATTGAAGGCTGTGGAGTGGGGCTTGAATATTGATAATGAATTTGAATATTATTTGGGTCAAGATTGATTTGCTTCAATGTATAGTAATGTGTTACTGTATTATTGACTGAATTAGCCATTATGTACGTCTATTAGAAATTTCAATGTTAATATGTGGACCACATTGGTGGACCTGTGCTTTACATTTCCATTCAGTATAGCTGAGACTATATGTGTACATTACAAGATGAGATATATGAATGTATACTCACTTCACAATTTCTCCTCTCTCCATCTCTTCTCTCATTTCCATCCTGGTTTTTCTGGTATTTACTTTCAATTTAATTTAACGAGCTTGGAGGCACAACTAATTTTGATATAGCCATTGATATAGTGGTTATGTCGCCATCCGTGATTGATTGAGTCCTCATATTCCGACTAGTGATGAATTATTATGGGTACCGTTATGAATGTGATTATTAACCTAGAACTGAGCTTCGGCAGACAATCTGATTAGACCAAGGGACAACCGCTGCTAATGATTATGTGATGGGAGTATTGACCATGTGTATGACGATGTGGCAACAAGTGACTCTCTTTACTTATGGTGACATCAGTAGGTTTATACTATCTGATTTGTGACTTTACCAATGTGGTTAATACGGGTGTAACGAGTAATACTCTCATTAATACTCCCTTCTTTGAGTATTGTTGATTTATGGCAGCTACTACAAGATGGCGCGCTTTATAGTAACTGGAATCCTTTTGCTCCTGGATGCGCATAATTCCAACCTAATAATGCGGTTTTGCCGTATGTGGTGTTACTAAGTAATATTAATGAAAACAGTGTTAGTACGATTGGATAACATGACTACTTGCGATTAAATATATTACCATTATGACGAGAAGATTATAGTGGTTTGGTGCGAGTACATTACATATTTCAGAATAGCGATTTAATATATCTAAGGAGCGGTATTAATATAGTATATTAGTTTTAGCTGAGATTGTTTTTATAAATATGATGAGACGATTATAACAAACATCAGTGCGTTATCCGTTACAAGATGGCGCCCATGCGCCTTTACGATAAATAGCCATTCCAATATGGCGCTCATGCTGAACGCCGAGATTCTTACGGATGAGTCGTGTGATTTGGAGATGAGCGTCGGCAATGGGGGGCTAGCAGCGGGCCAAGGTATTTATTCTTATCTTGGTAAGTACGTATGGTATCTAATACTTTCAGAACACGTACACATGTTATAACTAAGAGAACGATTTGAGCGGTGACAGGCACGGCGAGATTTGTGAATGTTAAGGTGAGAGCTAACCTATACTTCGATTGTAACTATTATGATACAGTTAGTATGAGGGGACGTAATATGTAAGCTCGGGTTTAAATTTATCTTTCTTAGATTTTGCGACGCCTGATTGCAAGATGATGAGATGATACTCTTGTACCTTTATATTTTGGTGAGTTGCCCTCTAGGTCTTATAATAGACTGATGGAAATAGAGGACTTATTCTAGGTAGGTGGTGGTCACACTATATTAATTTGCTCAATGGGTGACTTGTAGTTGACTAAGAATATGGATGTGCATATATAACAGAGGAGCTTAACTTGATACTGGGTCTTTGTATATATTCTTTAGATTTGAGGAGACAGAAGGAAATACATATATCTAATAACATCTCTAATAAAGACTTTAGGAACGGATGAGATTGGTAGGTAGTTGTTGCCTCCACCTTGTTTTGTCTTACTGGACTTTTACTAACAACCTAGTTTGAAGTTTACATTTCCTGGTGTTATTACCATAATGGCACACTTTACACGTTTGCACATGCTTTGGGTGACTACAGTTTGAATTTGGTCATGGATACCTCTTTCTTGTATACTTTATGTTTTAATGACATCTGGCGGTCTGAGGGTGTATCCCTTAAAGTTAAGTTAAATGTTTAAGATGTTACACTACGGTGTGGCATCGCTCTGACGGAAACTATTAAGTCTTATTACTGTTATTTGGGTTGCAGCCCTGAAGAAGTCTTAAGTCATTGTACTGACAAGACGAAACACGTGTTGGCTGCACTTTGGACATTGAAAAGAATTATGAAGAATATTAAACTTGGATATTGCCAGTAGGAATACTACGACTGGAGGACTGTTGTTCTTAATTACTACTGGAGTGCTTGGATTACCCCTTTATTGTTATGTTTAAACTACCTCGGGTGGTTTAGTATTTGGAGTCGTGGTAACCGGCCCCGTTCCCTCCTTGAGCACCACATTCTGATTTGTGCATTGTACTCACCTGAACTTGCTGTGCACTCTTTCTTAACTTTACCTTTTTGTGTACATCTGCCAGGAGATTGGTTCCTGGGCCCAGACTTTAAATACCAAGGTCGGAAGCCGAAGGTTTTCCAGGCACTAACAGATGTTTGCGTGTTACATGGGCTGATTGATGGTTGGCAATTAAAACACTCTGGGGACCCAGGATTTACGTATTTCTCTTATCCGCACTCCCGACACGCACGGCTAAACTATATGCTTATATCTAACTCCCTGAGGTTAGCCTGTGTAATAGAAAAACTACCAAGGGTCTTATCGGACCATAATCCATTAGAATTAAATCTAGTATGTGGAGTAAATAAACCCACAACAAGTACATGGACGTTCGAAAGAGCACTATTGAGGAATGAGAAACACTGCCAACATATGAGGAATTGGATTCCGGGCTTTTTGTCGGATAACCTGGGTAGTGCAGCAATTGAGGTGGTCTGGGACACTCTAAAGGCCGGCATTAGAGGGGACACTATGCATTTTTCTTTTAGCGCCAATAAAGAGGGCAAACAAAAGATCGTGACATACAGCAGAATATAGGTAGGGCTGAGAGAGATCTGATCAAAGCTGTTCAGGAGGGACGGGTAACGGATAATGAACTGAGCCGGGTGGCAATTGCTAAAAGCTATATTACTGAAATACTAACGGAGAAAGCTATAGCCAAAGCAACAATTCATCATAAGGAGAACATTTATGAGTTAAGTGAACAAGTGGGTCATCAATTGGCGGTTCGTACACTAGAAGAAACATCAGCTAATATAGTAAAAGAAATCAACGATCCAGAACTCAGTTTGAGATCCGAACCCTCTGAAATAAGAGCCTCATTTAAAAGATTTTATCAGGAGCTGTACGAAGAAGTAGAAAATGAACAGGGTAATCCTGAGGCATATCTAGTTTTAAATACAGCAGTCAGACTTGAGAAAGAGGACCAAGACAGTCTAGATAACCCCCTTCACTGGGAGGAGATTTTTCTCTCCAAGAACACCCTGGCTATAGGGAAAGCAGCAGGTATAGATGGGATCCCAACAGAGTTTATGTTAAGTTCGCAGCCCAACTCAAAGAAATATTACTGGAATTATTTGTTTATATCTTTCGGGGGGGAGGGGAATCCACCTGCCTCATGGTCATCCGCTAAAATGGTGTTTTTTAAAAAGAAGAACAAGGATCCTTTAGAAATGGGGTCTTATCGCCCTATCACACTGATAAACGGAGATTCAAAAATGTATTCCAAACTTTTAGCTACTCGACTGGCGCCAATTATACATAAAATCGTTTCTTATTTTTATTGGTATTTTACAGTACAGTATATATGACAAATAACATGAATGGACAGTTCGCGGATATTTACGATGGGGTTTTCTTCTTTGGTTCTAGGTTGAAATTGCCACTGGGTTTAGGCTTTTGAGCATTACTTATCGATGCACGGATGCCCCTCTGCCTCGTAAACATTTAACATAAAACATAGGGGTAGTTGCGGTAGTTCTCTAACGCGGGATTCCTACACATGACATAGAACATTCAAGTGTTGGTGCATGTATTATGGTTGAGCGTCCTAGTGCTCCTATATTCTCTCTTGGTTGTGACTTTACTTCGTTTTGCCCTATCTCCATTCATGGGGGTTCGTAAGGGTTAAAAAACTTGTCTAGGGTAATCCACATCTCTCTGTTGGGATTCTTCCACGGGGCGTATCTTAGTGCCGTGTTGTCGGCACCTCTAAGGAATGTCACCCAGTTCAGCCATCCATTGAACTTGGCCTTGGTTGTGTCCTTTCAATTGGCGAGCACTGTTTTGGCTGCCAATGTTAGGAGGAAGTCTAGGAGGTTTCTGTCCTGTTGTGTGATTGTGTCCACACTGAAGAGTGCGGTGGTAATTATGGCAAATTCTTCTTTTAGTGTACTGTAGGAGGGTGGATACCTGACTATGGTTACCCCAGATTTTTTGCCTTGTGTTTAGCTGGTTTTCGACTTAGTTGGCCTGGGATCCTGCTAATCAGGGTCCCAGGCTATCTGCTCTTTCTGTAAAATGGACTCCATGCACCCTAGGTGCATAACCAATTTGGTACTGGACACCTTAACAGCCCTTATACAGTGCACTATAGGTGCCCAGGGCATAGGTGCATCCAAGGCCTACCAGGGGCTGCAGCATATCTTTTGCCACCCCTGGCTGTTACTTAAATTGACACAACTGGCTGATCACTCAGCTGGGGCAAGGTGGTGTAATCACCCCTTGCTTAGATATAGTATACCTATATCTAAACCTACACCTGGACACATATATATCTATAAGTCACTCCTATGGCAGGCCTTAACAATCCTGGAGGCAGAGTGCTTGGTTTTATGTGAGATGGTGCTCTAGCATGAGCTGCGCCTGTCTGCAGCTGTCGGGACCAACTCCCTTAGCTGTTCCGGGATATTGCCATACCATATACTCTTAAGTGCATTATAATCCTCACGGTTACGTGCTAACTTTGGTTTGGCTTTATCAAAACAAGTCGTGTTTGGTGTCATACGTTTTAGAATACTACCCCCTCGCCAGTCCTGGCGACGGGGGTAGCATTCCACCCTTCTAGAGGGAGAAGACATGTTACTTTACTGAAACGCGGTTAATTCTAACCAGAGCCTCAGCATCACAAAATGGATGCTGCTGCCACAGACACAAGTCTGACCTCCTACTGCTGACCGAAACTTAGCAGGGAAGGCCTGGACAAAGGGTTTCCTGTCGCAGGGAGGTGCTACACCTCCCCAGACAGGAGATAGTGTATTGGGGCAGGGTGGGTTGAATGAAACTAGACACTGCCTGGGGAGCACAAGGCTTCTCCTTGCATAATCCGGTCAAACCGGTTCTGGGGCACACAAGCCCCAGTCCTGGCGTGAAACTGGGCAAAGGGAAAGGGGTAACCACCCCCTTCCCTGGTCCCACCCATAGGAGGGACCTAGCAGGTAATCCAGCCCACAGATTAGGAATAAAGGTGGGAGCAGTGCAAGCGCACATCAGATTTTCCTGACTGAAACTTTGATACAGAACTCTGAACCCTTCGACATCCCACTCGACGTGGAAGACTGAAGAATCTCCCTTGTGGTCAAGGAGTGACCACTCTGTGCAAACCGGCACCATCCAGCGCCTCACCATTTGCTTTGTTGAAGTTCATGCCAGAACTCGAGCAACAGAGATCGACAAGACCCAGCTTTCCTGCCTTCCAACAGCCGATCCACAGTCCCAGCGAATCTGAGACCCGTGGAGGCGACCTGAAGCATGGGGCCGGCCATCTTGGAAAAACCACGAACTGCTGACCGTGCAGCTCCCGAGGCTCCCTCAATGCTGTGCATTGGGGTTTGAGAAGCCCCAGCCCCGAGCAGCTTTTGCACCAAAGCTCACCCCTCCACACTCACCGAGTGCTGCGTGGGGCCCTTCTGCATTTTCCTGCTCGACGTGTTGGTCCGGTGGCTTGCTGGTTGGCTAGTGGCCCCAGTTCTGACGAACCTTTGAATTTGCTCTGCCAGTCCAGTTGCCCTGGACTGGCCCTCGCTCCCCTGAAAAGGAGCACCCACTCTGACCTTGCTGGTCCGAGTAAGAAGCGATCTTTGAATCCTGCGTGGGTTGCCTTTGCCAAGGCTTGTTAGCTCCAATCCAGAAGCCGACACCGCCGACAGTGAGAGCCTTCATGGGACAGCTTGTGATCCACTCCTGGACATCCTTGGTGCCCCAGAGTCCACGTGTGCAGCGGAGACAAGCTTCACAACATCGACCTGATTGCGCCCGACATTGCCTGGTTCCTTCCTGGTTCCACCCTGGTCACTGCTGAGTGACCCAGACTCTGTCCCCTCTGCTTTCAGGTACTCTACATCTTCGATCCACCCTTCGATCCAACCGGACACTTCTCTTCTGGACGCCTGCAGCATCTTCATCTCCAGGAACCATCAGACTGCATGACGAAACCCGACACACTTTGGCACCTATGCACCCGCTTCCTGTGGGTGAGGTAACTCGTGAACGCCGGTGCTCCTGCATTGGTATACACCTCTAGTGTCTAAGTCTAAAGTTTGTTAATTCTAGTCCAGTCGGAAGACTCCTTAAACAGTAACTTTGTAACTTTTACGCACCATTGACTTTACATTGGTGCATGGGTGTGCTTTAAGCGCTGAACCCGAGTCCCACTGGCTTTTCCCGACTTCACCACTGCTAGTCCCGAATAGCCCCAGCGATTCCCAAGGCCTCCGGCCTCACCACTGTTCGAGTAGTGATACTTATACCACTATATGGTTTTAGTGGCCCCTGGGCCTCATCTATAATTGTGCAACTTTCATATGTTTTACTGTGCTTTTGTTTAAACACTTGTGCTTCTAGACTCATAAAGAGTATAGAGGATTATTATAGTAATAAATACATATATTTTTATAATATATAACTTGTGTGGTGTCCTTTGATTTGATATTACAGGATTGTGATTGGTAAAACAGCTGGCTTCACATGCCCTCTTGAGTTTAGCCTGAAGGCTGCTTAGTCCATGCTACCCCTAGGATAGCTTGTCTATAAGGTTGACTTACAACCACCACCATAAGGGATTGTTTGGACTGATACAAGGTGCCCCCAGAATTGGAGACATCATATATCAGGCCAACTTCTCACATGTACAGTCTAGGGCCCTATTTGCGAATGTGAAGACTTCATTCCAGAACTTTCTAACCTTCGAACAGTGGAATATGAGGTGCGCAAGGTCGCCCATTTCCGAGTCACAGTTCCAGCAGCGGTCGGTTTCTTTAAGTCCAAACGTCGCTAAGCATGCTGGGGTCCAGTATGTTTGATGCAATAACCAGAATTTTGTCTGCACTAGCACTGGGGAGATCATGTTTTTCGCTGGGGATGCCCAGAGGGTGTGCAGCTCTTGCTCTGTGAGTTTGATGTCTAGCTGGGCTTCCCAGTATTTGGTGTTCTTGCTGTTGAGTTTTGAAGTGCTGGGGCGGAGGAGTTTGTATATGTGGGACACCTGGTGGCCGACTATGTTTAGGTTCTCCATATATTGAATGATTGTGGGCTTGTGTTTTGTTAGTTTAGCTTTAGATATGGCTGTTTTGATTATAAAGAAGTTGTAGAGTTCTATGTCCCCGAGGATATGTCGTGATTTTAGGTTGTTGAAGGAGTGGGGTTTCCCATCGTCTTCTAGTTGTTCCGGGAAGGAGAACCCTAGTCTTTTCCACAATTCTATGTCTAGGGGTTCACCCTGTATTTGATCTTGGGGTTCGCCCATAGGGATTCCCAGTGTGAGTTTTTGATGCTGTGGTCAAGTTTCTTGTCTACCTTAAGAAGCGCCGGTCTTGTGTTTTTAAGTATAGAGTTGTTCATCTTTATTTTATTTTAGGTTTAAAGTATTTTATTAAGGCACAAAAACACGGGGAGGGGAGCAGGAGGTCAAGCATACATACAATACAAGAAGCGGAACGTTGCAGCGAGTCAGAAGAAAAGCAGGGAGGCAGGAAGCCCCAGAGGGTAACTAGGCAAATACAGAAGGCAATAAGGCATTGTGACCGACCCCCCTGTTGACCCCACCCCCTAAGCAAGGCCATACCCGAATAGCACCCCGCAACACAGTAAAGGAGAAGCATACCGTACCACCAACCCCCCGACCCCAGAAAGGAAGAAGAAAGGAGAGCAAAGGAGGAAAAGAAAGAAAACAATACCCCAACATCCCCGTCCGAAAAGCAGCAATAGAAGCATATAACCCCTCTTCCCGCCCCCAACCCCCGGCCCCCAATCCGCACATTCACTCCGCCGCAGCTGCCGGCGGCGTCAGCCTAAGGAGGCGCAAATACCGTGGACACGTGAGCTCGTGGAATTCCGTGGACAGCAATGCCAAAAAGGGGTGCCAGAGCTCCTCGAACTGATCGACATTCCCGGCCACCGTAAGCGACATCTTCTCCATGCCCAGTACCTGCCAGAGTCTATGCAGCCAGCCAGTGATAGAGGGGGCAGTAGGGGTGCGCCAGAGTATCAGTATGTTCTGAACGGCTGAACCTAGCGCAATCGCAATCTGCCTGCCCCTGCGGGTTTTCAGCGGGTACATCAAATCATTGGGGAGACCTAGCAAGACATACGCGGGGAAGCGCGGAAGCTCTATCTCAAAATGCCTATCCACCTCATCTAAGACTTCCTTCCAGTAGGCCGACAGCACCGGGCACTCCCAGAGAACGTGCGTGAGGGTGCCCTCCTGTCGGCAGCCGCGCCAGCAACCTTTATCGCCTATTTTGCGCATCTCATAGAGCCGCTCCGGGGTATAGTACCAATAGGTGGACACTTTAGTGAAGGTTTCCGTCAGCCCAGTATGGTACGCAGAGTGCCTCGCCCGATACGCAATCTTGTCCCACTCCTCGTGACTCAGGGTCCTACCCAGTTCCCTGTGCCAGCGCTCCCTCCCTGGGTTATGGTAATGAAACGGCGGGGGTTGGAGAAATTTATACAAATCAGTGATGAGCTTGGCGTCAGAGGTCCGGGTTACCAACCATCGCTCGTAGGGCGTGATGGAACGGGCAGCGACGTCACGCACTGGGGGTTGAAGAGCCCAGTGGCGGACCTGCATGTAACGCAGCCTGTCCCCCTCCGTCAGGCCAAACTCCTGTCGGAGCTGCTGGAAGGGGAGCACGCCCTCCGGCCCGAAGATCTGGAAAAGCGCCCTGCAGCCCGCACTAACCCAGTGGGAAAAAGCTCCCGGCTCCAAACCCGGGGTAAAGTCCGGATTGCCAGCGATGGGAGTGAACGGCGATGGAAAGGTCGTGAGCTCACGCAGCTCACACACCACGTCCCACACTCTCAGCGGGACCCGGGTGATAAAAGAGGCGTAGAGATTAGGCGGGCGGTGAGCGCGCCGCAGGAACGGGACCTCCTGGAGGGTACGGCCTGCGACTGCCTGGTCCTGAAAGAGCCAGTGTTTATCCGATGCCCACCGGCTCCACTCCACCAGATACCGAAGCTGCGCCGCCTGAAAGTATCTCCGGAGGTCCGGGACTCCGAGACCCCCCGCCTCCGGGGCTAGCATGGAGAGGACCCGCTTCATCCGAGGCTTACGGCCCTGCCACACAAAGCGAGATATGTCCGCCTGCGCCTGCCGTATCCAACCCACGGGGGGCTGGAGGGGCAGAGCGCGGAAGAGATATAGGATCTGAGGCAGTATCGTCATCTTCACCGCCGCGATACGGCCCAACCACGAGAGTAGGCCCTTGTTCCATCGGCCGAGTTCCTCTTTGATCTTTTTGCCCAGAGAGGAGTAGTTAGCTGCAACCATGGCAGGCAGGGAGGGAGCAAGCAAAATGCCTAGGTAAGGCACCGTGGAGGAGGACCACTGCAGAGGAAAGAGACTCTGAAGGTCCTGCCTGGTGGCAGCAGAGAGCGACACATCCAGTGCAGCCGACTTAGTCATGTTCATTTTAAAACCCGCCACACGGGCAAAAGCGTCCAGTTCCTGGACGCAGGCAGGGAGCGACCGCTTGGGGTCGTCCAGGGTCAGCAAGACATCGTCCGCGTATAAGCTGACAGTGTGCGTGTATTGCCCCATCTTCACCCCAATAGCGTCCGGATTATCGCGAATCCTCTGTGCAAACGGCTCCATATAGAGGGCAAAGAGGAGCGGCGATAGGGGGCAACCCTGTCTCGTGCCGCGCTCAATGGCAAAGCAATTGGAGCTGTGTCCATTGACACGCACTGACGCAGATGGTCTCCTATAGCAGTTAAAGACCATAGTGCGGAACTTCTCGCCGATCCCCAGTTTCCCAAGGACCAGCTCGAGATATGGCCAATGAACCCTATCAAAGGCCTTCTCCGCGTCGACTGATAGCAGCATCCGCTCCCCCGGAATGCGTGAGGCCTTTTCCAGCACGTGCGTCACCCTCTTTGTGTTGTCGACCGTCTGCCTACCGGGTACAGAACCGGCCTGGTCTGCCTCCACCAGACCTGGTAAGTGTAAACCCAATCTGGCAGCCAAGATTCCGGTGTAAAGCTTGAGGTCCACATTTAGGAGCGAGATGGGCCGGTACGAGCCGCACAGGGTCCGGTCCTTCCCCGGCTTGGGGATAACCGACACCGTCGCTGAGAGAAGGTCCGGCGGGATAGCTCCCGGCTCGGAGAAGGAGTTGAACAAGCGAGCCAGTAGGGGCGCGACAGTGGGACAGAAGGTCTTGTAAAACAAGGCCGTATAACCATCCGGGCCCGGGGCTTTGTCGTGTTTTAGCCGTGCAATCGCGGAGATGACCTCCTCCACGTGAATGTCCCTCTCCAGGTGGTCCACCTGGGAGGGGTCCAGGGCCGGAAGGGTCACGGACTCCAAATAGGCCTCAGCCTCTCCCGGTGGGGAAGGCTCCGCCGCGTACAGTGCCTCGTAAAAGGAACGAAAGGTATCTGCCACCTCCGCGTCACCGGAAACCGGGATCCCGTTCACTCCCACCAGCTCCTTCACCACATTGCGCTGCTGCGCAGCCCTGAGCCTATGGGCCAGGAGTTTACCGCACCTGTCTCCGCCGGTGTAAAAGGCATGCTTCAGGCGCAGCGCAGCATACTCCGCCCGATCTAGATCCAACGCAGAGAGGAGTTTCCGAGCCGCCTTCAGCTGCTTCCAGATACGAGGAGCCCCCGTCCGGCGGTAAACCTGCTCGAGCTCCCGAACCTGCGCTGTCAGTTCCTCCCTCTTGCGTTGGCGTTCCCTGTTTTCCGCCGAGGAAATGGAGATAAACTCCCCTCTGACGACCGCTTTCAAAGCCGCCCACTGCGTCGCCAGGGACGTGGCAGAGTTGTTATTGTGGGTCAGGTAGTCCTGGATGACCTCCTCCACTCGCTTTACGACCGATTTCTTATGGAGAAGCGTGTCCCGGAGCCGCCACATTCCCCTAGAGGGGGGGCCGCCGGCCAAGCAAAGATTCCGGAAACCGGTGCGTGGTCGGACAGGGACAAAACCCCGATGTCCGCTGCCGTGGCGGCCGAGCGAAGCGGTCCACTCACCAAGAGGTAGTCCAACCGTGAATACGTGCGGTGCGCGTGGGAGAAGTAGGAGTAGTCCCTATCGGTGGGGTGCAGGACGCGCCAGAGGTCATGCAGGTCCATTTCCGCAAGCTGGTCCTGCACCGCTCTAGAAAGCTCCCCTGTCTGCGGAAAGCGTTGGGCAGACCTATCCAGGGTGGAGTCGAAGACCGTATTCAGGTCTCCCCCCAAGATGATATGGCGATCGGGCGAGGCAGTAACGTCCACCAACACTGATTCCAGGAAACGATCCTGGTGGTCATTCGGGCTGTACGCCGAACCAACCGTAAAGGTAACACCTCCCAACCGCATGCGATACACCAGAAGCCTCCCTTTCTGCTCAGCATGTTTATGTAACACCTCCCCCCTGAAGGAGCTGGCTAAAAGAATGGCCACCCCAGCAGTCTTAGTCGCAGCAGAGGAAAAGAATTGCGTGGGGAACTTGGCAGAGCGCAACCTATGGCAATCTTTGGAAAGCAAATGGGTCTCCTGCAGGAGGCAAATATCCGCCTGCGACCCCTCCAACAGGGAAAGGATCGCCCTACGTTTCACGGGGTTATTCAGACCCTTAACATTAAGGGTCACTACCTTCAGGGGCGGCATCGCCTCCAGGGAAACAACGCGCTATGCAGTGGGCAAGGGATCAGCGGAGGGGGCGCGCGGGGCAGGGGCGCAGGGAAGGCCAGAGGCAACATCGCACATGTTCGGACCACTTCGGACGGAACCCCCCCACACCAAACCAACAGTTAAACCCCCCCAGAACCAACCCATGGCAACCAACCAAAGTAAGAAAAAACAGAAAACAACACCCCATAGTCTCAGTCTAGCCCAAATGGGCGAGTCTGTAGAAAAAAGTCAAGTGGACGTCCAGCCACCCCCCCCCCCCATTTCCCCCGCCCCCCCAGCCCCAGCTCAGCACCGTTAAAGCTAAGAACCTCTCCCCCCGGAGAAAAGTTAGGCCGTCAGGGCCACACCAGTAGCTTCAGGCAAGTTCCTGGCCGCATTCCTCAGGGCCTCCGCCATTTCTGCCCTGATGGTGGGCGAGTCCGGACGACTCGCCGGCGCTGACGATGGGCGCCTCCTCGACCTCCGCCGGCCCCGCCGCTCGGGGCGCCGCCATGCAGGTGTAGCCCCCTCCTCCTCTGTAGCAGTAAGGCCCAATACTCCACAGACATCTTGCAGAGAGCGCAGCTGATGCAGCACCCCATTCCATCGAAAGATAAGACGGAAGGGGTGGCCCCAGGAATAGGGTGTCTCATGCTCTCGCAGAAAGTCCGTCGCGATGCGGAAAGACCTGCGCTTCTGCAGTGTGATGGCGGACAGGTCCTGATAGAGCACCACAGGTCTTTCACGAAAGGTCAGCGGCTGCTTCCTGCGGGCCTCCGTCATGATGCGCTCTTTCAGGGGGAAATCCGGCAGGAAAGCTAGGATATCAGGCGGGGAAGCCGATGACTGGCGCTGGCGGCCCACCCTATGCGCTCTGTCAATGCGGATCGGGAAGTCCGCTCCTTCCTCCAAGATGTCGCGGAACAAGTCCTGCAGATAGGCCACCAGGTCCCCACCCTCATCCGCGGACGGAACACCTCGCACCCGAATGTTATTCCGCCTGGACCTGTTCTCGAGGTCTTCCGAATGGGCCTGGAGCTCAACACACTGCTCCCGGAGGCGGAGGACGTCCTGCTGGAGATGAGTTATCTCTTCATCGCGACGCTGGGCCGTCGTTTCCACAGCATCGACCCGCTCGCCCAGGCCCTCGACCTCCCTGCGCACCTCCCGGACCTCTCCAGCCACCTCGGTCTTAAGAGTTTGAAATTCCTCCTTGAGGGAGCTGAATAAGTCCTCCATGAAGGACCTCGTGACTGGTGGCTCGCCCACGGCTGCGTCCGTCGATGTCCGGGAGGCCCCCGGGGACGGCTGTGTCCTGTCGCGTAGTTGCTGGGACCTGCCGAGCATTTCCGGCAAAGTGCGATCTCCTCGGGCCGCGCCACGTCTCCCAGCCATCTTGGCCCCCGGTGAAGCCTAGGGTCAGTCGCAGTAGGCGAGCGCCACCGCTCGCGGGCACCAAATGTGAGGCCCTCGGTGGGGACAAGGGTAGTGCGTCACAGGCGACAAAATGGCGGCCCGGTCCTGGGCAAGACGACCCCCGGGCCAGCAGGGCAGGCAGCAACGTCCAAAGTGGAGGCCTCCAGCCTCGTATTCCCAGAGAGGGCAGTAGATGAGTCGGTGTCAGGACAAATCGAGGCCCTCGTAGAAGAAGGGTGCGGGCGAGGGCCACTGGGCACAGCTACACAAAGACAAGATGGCGGGAGGGTGGGACCCAAGGAGGCAGCCCGGGCCGGCAAGTCCATGGGCGACCCCCAAACAGCAACGGGTCCGGAAGGGGCTAAACCGGCGGCTCCCCTCGCCACTAGTTAATTCGCCCGGCACGGGCACAGCTCGAACTCCGCCATCCAGCGTCTCCGGGCGCGGAGTTCGCAAGGCGTCACCCCTCGAAGTCCAAGGCAGGGGGAGGGTCGCCGGCGCAGGGGTGAGGTCCGTCGCCCATCAGCGGTGTTCGCCACCAGGGCACTGGTCAGGAAGCTCCGGCACTCCGCGAAGTCCGTCTATTCCGCTCCCTCGGGGTCTCCGGCTTTCAGCTGTTCAGCACTCGGCCTAGCCGAGGCGAGCGGACAGCGCCGCCGTATGCTCCGCCTCCAAGCTCTTCTCCTCGGGACGACCCAGGCTCCGCTCCCCGGAGCGATCTTCGGATAAACTTTTCGGGGACTTCCCCCGGGGCCACGAAAGTCAAAGTGGCATCAAAGTGTGCCCCAGGAATTCCGGCACAGTTCTCTCGCCCGCAGTGCAGCCGCGGGGGGAGAGAAGCGCGGCGATCAGGGCTCGGGCTGAGGCGGGCCGGAGGAGCTACGGGAGGAAGCGTCCGCTCACCCCGCCATCTTGGCCACGCCCTTTATTTTATTTTAAAGGTTATATATAGCGCTGGCTAGACCCGGAGGTATCAGAGCGCTTTACAAGAGTATCAGACCATAGTTGCAGGTTACATCGTTATAAAGGTTACACAGTTGTTAGAGCATGGCAACATGGTTACATGTGTAAGGTCGAGATAGACAATAAGGACATATACGTAAGGGAAAAAGCAGGCAAGGGGAGAGATTCAGGGGAGGGGAGTAGGCACAGGGGAAGTAGACAGAGAATGAAGGAGGGAAAGAGGAGGGGATGGTGAGAGACAGCATGGAAAGAGGAGGGGGAGGAAGACGGGGACACAAACCGGTAGACGAGTCAAAGCTGTGTGTCCAGTAAGCTGTGATCCCAGGGGAAGTGGTATAATGTCCCATCTCTGTTGCGAGAGGTTCCCATTACACAGTGGACTCTCACAGAGGGGTCTCTGAGACTCCAAGGCCTACATACTAGATCCTTCCCCAAAAAGGGTAGAGGGAGTGCTTTGGCAAGGGGTGCCATACCATACCTCAACTGTGAGTGGCTCCCTTGGCGCTGTGGACTCTCTCAGCGGGTTCGCTGAGACTCTAAAGTATAAATATTGGCTCTTTCCCCAACAAGGGGAGAAGGAGTGCTTAGTCAAAGGTCACAAAGGACAGGGGGCTAGGCGGTGTAGCAGGCAAGGGGAGAGAATCAGGGGAGAGGGGATAGGAGCAAAGGAAGTAGACAAAGAAAAGAGTACAAAATGGGAACAAACAGCATCATTATTGAGGAACAGACTGTTTTCTCTCTGTGGCCATGAGTTTACCCCATCTCAAAGGTAAAAGCCTAGCACAGGCCATTCCAGAAGGACATGAAGCACACAGTTTGTAATTCGAAATATTTTTCTCAATTCACAGAAGTTTATAGTACGCTGCACATCTGCAATCCAGATGTTTTCATATTAAGTTCTTGGGTGCAAAGGATGAAGCTCAGAACTAATAGTGTTGAACCCAGTAATCATCAGTCATCAATTTCGCCATATCCTGGCACTTGCCCGCCGTAGAATGAGATTCATTCTCCACAGCTGATATGCGTTGCTCTGCTGCTGAGAGCCTCTCCCCCTGCTTATCCAACGCAGCTGCCATTTTGTCCATCGAGGGATAGGCTGTCTATTTTTATATCAATGGCTTGTAGGCTCTGTTGCATAGCCTGTAACATGACCTTCACCGTGGAGGATTGTGGCTGAGCCTGCTCTAACTCCGTGTCAGAATTGGTGCCCGGAGGTCGACTCGAGCAACGAGATTCAAACGATAACTAAGGATGTTGCTTATCAGTCTTGCCCATGATGTTGTGTATGGAGGTAAGTGTAGCACAGGAAATGGTCTAGAAAATCACCACAGCAGTTGTGTGCTTGTCCTCCAAATTCACAGGTCTACGGTCCTCCCAGTAGAGAGAGTGCAGGGCCCACCCTGCTGCACGACTGAATGCACTCCTTCACCCTACCTCTTCTTTTATAAGGACCACCGTCTGCTTTTCGGTTTTGCGCTCCTCAGCAGGCTCAATTGAGTGCCACTGATATTGCTATATGCCTGCCTTCAGCGAGTAACCAGTGTTTTCAGACAGTATTAATGAGCAGTGCACCTGCAGACCACCGTGCAGCCCTAACAAGTGTACCATATATTTGCACAAGGAGCAGTCCTTCAATTGCCCCCCCGGTGCTCACCTTGTAGTCCACTCTCATGTTACCGCTCTGCCTGGCACTCCACAGTGATCACTGAGGGCCTCTCACACAGCTGTGCCTCTCCCCGCTGTATCGATCTCCCAGCACAGTCGGGCCACAAGGGACAGCCATGTGCTCACTCTCCCCGTCCTCTGAGAGAAATCATGCCGCTTTGATGCTCCGTCCGCCACCCACGGCCCCCCAGCGTGCACACCCTCACCATGATAGCACCCAGCCGCCGGAGATCTGCCTACAAGGGACCAGGCAAGTGTCACTCAGCTCCGCTCCTGGTGCCATGTAGACTCGCGGCGCGGCAGTCCGCGAGACACAGAGCAGCTATGCAGCTCACGGGCAGAAAATCCGAAATTTTCTTGTGCGGATCGTGGTCACAGGTTCACCCGGTCTCGCCCTCATCAAGGCAAAGCAGGGTGCACCGGCTCACCAACCCGACTCGCACAGCCTGACAATTTACACACTGCCAACAATGCACACAAGGGCTGGTATTGTTTAGAATGGCCTTCTCAATGGAGAGCCATGTTGGTGTGTATTTCTGGTCTGGTAGTATCCCGTACATTCCCTGTCTGGCTATGAAGGCCATCTGAAATGTCCTGTAGTCCGCTACGTTTAGCCCTCCTAGCCTCTTTGCTAGCTTTAGTTTGGGTGGCCTATTCTAGGTTTTTTGTCACGCCAGATGAATTTTTTTATCATTTGGTCTACCTTCCGGTGGAAATCGTCTGTGAGTGTGAGAGGGAGCATGCCCGCCAGGTAGTTCACTATTGGAGTTATCATCATCCTTATGGTGTCTATTCTACCCCACCACATGATGAATTGGGGTGACCAGGATTCCAGGAGCATTTTAAGCTTTACTAAGGTTAGTTTCTAGTTGTGCGTGTATGTTGAGTGGCATACACTCCGATTTGTCCCTGTTTAGCTTGTATCCAGAGTGGGTAGAGTATACACTTATGGTGTCCATGAATGCTGTGATGGACGTTTCTGGGTCTTCAGTAACTATCAGTATGTCATCCGTGTAGGCCGCAAGTTTGGCTGTGGTGTTGTTGATGGATACTCCCTTCATATTACTGTTGGCCATGATGTGTTTGATTAAGGGTTTGAGAGATACAAGGAACAGCGCCGGGGATAGTGGGCAACCTTGTCTATTACCTCATTGTAGGTTGAGCTGTTGTGATGTTGACCCATTTATTGCTATCTCTGCTTTGGGGGATTTATATAGTGCCAGTACCTTCCTCATATAACTTTCTCCCTGGCTGTATGTTCGCATGTATTGTTCAAGAAATTGCCAGGACACTCTGTCAAAGGCTGTCTCTGCGTCTAGTGTTATTGCTACCGCTGGTCTATCAGATTTGTTCGAGTGTTCGATCACATGGCAGAGGAGCCTGGTGTTATCGTGTGACATGCGTGTTTTCAGATAGCCTACTTGTGTGTTTTTAATCAGCTATGAGAGCAGGTTGTTTAGCCTTGTGGCTAGGATTTTGGCGTATATCTTACAGTCTATGTTGATGAGTGAGATGGGTCGGTAGTTTTGGGGGCGCTGTGTGTCCTTGCCTTCCTTGGGGATGACTATAATGTTTGCTTCTGTCATGTAATTCGTTACTTCCCCCTCCTTCTCGCAATGGTTAAAAACTTTCTTCATAATTGGGATTAGGTTGTTTTGGAACTGTTAAAAGATGTAAGCTGACGCTTTATAGAAGAATGCCGTATAGCCATCTGGCACTGGAGCTTTGTTGGCTTCCAGAGAATTGACAGCCAAAGCGATCTCATTAGCTTTTATTTCTTGTCCTAGTGTCTGCGCCTCCTTTGTAGATATCTTAGGCAGATTCAATCTGTCTAGGTAGGTACTACAGCCCTTCTGGTCTAGAGTTACATCTTCTTTGTATAGCTCTTGGTAGAAGTCCCTAAATGTGCAAAGTCTGTCCTCGTGTTGGGTGTGTGTGATGTCTTTTGCGTCTGTGATTGGTGAGATGGAGTGTTGTTTGTGTTTGTGTTTGAGGTATGATGCTAGGGTTTTTCCAGTTATGTTTGCCAAACAGAGGTTAATTTGTTTGTATTATTTTATCCACAGGCCTGCTCGCTCGTCCAGGATTCTATTGAATTCATACTTTTCACTTGTGAGCTCTAACAGTGAGTTGGAGTTTGTGGTGTCATTAATGTGTTTTGTTTCTAGTTGTTTGATGTCTCTTTCTAATTGGTTTAGATGGTGTTTGTTTTCCCTGTCTCGTCTTGCTTTAATTTCAATTAACGCCCCCCTCACTGTTGCTTTGAGTGCGTCACACAGTGACTTTGGATCCGTGTCTGGCATGTTGTTATCTGCAATATAGTTCTTAATGGCTTCTCTATCTTAGTTTTTTCCTCTTGCTTTGCCATTACTATGTTATTAAAATGCCATCTGCGGGTGGGGTGTTCATTGTGACGACCTGATAGTTTTAGGGTGATGCATGAGTGGTCGGAGATTGTTCTTGCCGCAATTTCCGTGTACTCTATTAAGTGTGTGTGGGAGCCTGAGATGAGGATGTAGTCAATTCTGCTGTTGTGCAGGTAGGAGTAGAAAGTGTAGTCCCTGGTGTCGGGGTGTTGAAGTCGCCAGGGGTCTTTCAGGTTGAATCAGTTGCATATGTTCTTTAGGGTGTTGTGTGAGGCAGGGGGTCTGGCCTGGGCTGTCGACTGTCTGTCTAGGGTGTAATCTAATGCCAGGTTGAAGTCTCCTGCTAGTACTATCATATGGTTCGGGTCGCTTGTCCCCAGTTTTTTTGCTATTCCCTCCCAGTATGCTGTGTCATCATTGTTTGGTGCGTATGTGTTAGCTACGACTATGGTATCGTTGCCTCTTTTCAGGTGAGTTATTAGTAATCTCCCCTCCTCGTCGTACTGTTCGTTGTCAATGGATATCTTTGAGTTTCTGTTAATCAGAGTGATGACTCCTCTTTTCTTGCTCGGAGCTGGTGAGCAGGCTACCTGTCCTATCCAATTTGCCCTAAGCTTGTTAGCTTCCTCCCTGGATAGTTTAACTTGTTGTAGTAGTATAACATCTCCTTTAGTCTTTGCTAGGTACAGGGGGCTGCCATCTTGTGGGGGGCATGAGACTGTGGGACAGCACAGGGGACAAGACAGCGAGATAGCAAAATACGGAAAGTGGGGGCTGCTGTGACACCAGAATACCGCCGCAAGGTCAGTGCAGGACACCGCCCACCCCGGGAGGAACAGTACCCCCGCTGGCGGTCCTCAAAGTCTCTTTTCTGCCACCATCGTACTACTGGCCAAAATCGAAACCGAAGGCACTAGGAGGCTACCATCTTGGAGCACGCAAAACGCCAGCAGCAAACCACCTCATGATTACTAAGAGGGCAAAGTAAGAAAACCGTGCTGATCACACTCGCGAAAAAGCCAGCGGAGCGTGCTAGCGGCGGGATCTAAAAGGGAGGAAAATGAGAGACATATAACGGTAAAGGCGCATGGAGGCGGTCGTACGGCAGGCGCAAAACCGAAAGCATCACAAGGGGGCCGCCATTTTGAGGAGATACACCTCGAGAACACAACTCTAGCGATAAAAACAACTAAAATGCTCTCAAGTAACGGTAAAGGCGCATGGAGGCGGTCGAACGGCAGGCGCAAAACCGGAAGCATCACAAGGGGGCAGACATTTTGAGAAGACACACCTTGAGCACACAACGCTAGCGATAAAAACAACTAAAGCGCTCTCAAGGGACAAATAAAAGCAAAACCGTAACACATCAAAGGCGAGTAGGAGTACCAGAGCCTGCGCACGCCAAACATAAGACCGAACAAAAGGCAGCAGTAGATTTAGGAGCAACATGAAGGACAGCCATCTTGTCGGTCACACTCAGGCAGGCTCTAGGCTAGCAACAACAGCGCCCCTAAACGATAACTAACATGAACAGCTTGAGAGCATACTAAAAAAGACAAACTACAGCGGCCAGGAGAGTTGTGCGACTCTATAACACCAAACACCGACTCGGAGGCCAAAAGAGATAGAACATACAGAAGGCAGCTTCGGCAAACAGCTTCGGCAACCAACAATAAACTAAGAGGACCAGAAAAACAGCACAACCACCAATTGCTTTCCTGCAGCAGCGGCCCAACCAGCACAACAAGGGGCAAGCCAAACTAAATAGTCAAAGAATAGCAAGAAAGACCAGTCATGGCAGAGAACCCGGCTCGCAGCACCCGGTCACACACAAAAACTACCCCCATTGAGAAGCCCAGAATAACGCTAAGAACCAACAAGGGGAGTTTGAAGCCAAAACCGAAACACAGTCTCTACGCGGAGATCGTCGAGCCACACACTGCACCACAGAAAGAGCCTGTAAGCCATCCGGACCAAGAGGGCAAAAGAAGTAGATTTGTGCTTCTCCATGCAAGAAGAGGGCTACCCACCATGGTTGGCAATCAACCACCAAAAAAAAAAAAAAAAACAGAAGGTCATGCGGAGTCCCCCTTCAAACAGAAACCAGATATAAACAGCACATTGGACAGTGTACTTAAAAAACTGGCAGAAGTCCATGACCTTGCCAAGACAACCAAACTAACAACAGACGCAATCCAACTTGAACTGGCCGCAGTGAGAGCAGACATTCATACTGCAAATAACAGGCTATCAGCGGTGGAACAGCGAGTGAGCGATATAGAAGACAAGGCCCTCCACACAAACAATGCGATTGGCACCCAAGCTAATGCGACCAAGGCCCTTCAAAAACAAGTAGCAGAGTTTGAGGACCGCAGAAGAAAAGGAAACATAAGGATACTAGGAATACCAGGGGGAGGAAGAAAAGGCAGGCTCGTGCGTGACACTCATACAGGACCTTATACCCAAGCTCACAAAACTCAAATTCGAGAACCCCTTCGAGCTAGACAGAGCCTACAGAGTGGTAGCCTTCAAACTAACGAACAGGTCGGGCCCAAGACGAATAATCTACAAACCGCTACGGTCACACCACACGGATGCCATCTTTGGGGTTGGGAGGAAAAACCCAAATCTACAATGGAACGGCCACAAAATAATCCTAACACAAGATTACTCGAAGGCCTGTGGACATAAGAAAGGGCTTCTTAGCCCAAAGAGACAATCTTAGGAAAAAGAACATCCTGTTCTCCTTCGTTGGGCCCCACTAAATTCAGGATAAGCAGCAATGGGAGGTCGCACACATTTGACGATCCAATGGAACTGTCACAACACCTGTAAGGACCAGCCCCACAGGAAATGGAGACCGCGGCAACGACATCAAGCAAGAGAAGCGCTTCACCAGAACTAGCGGCAGAATAATCAGAAGAGACACGACGAAATGACTCGGAAGGAACCTATACTAAGGAACAAAGTATATACCTCAAACAAACAAAGTCTACCTCATGCACACTCCTAAGCAGTGTTCATTACACACCATCTCAACTATGACAACAAGACTAAGATATGGTGACCAGACACTAGAACCCGAATGAAGAAGGCCCTAGTCAGCACAGATGAAACAATCAAGAGCGGCAATCTACCGCAGCAATATCCTTTCTACGTACAACTATAGGGGCAGACTGACACTTAAATGCTACTCGTTAATTCGGGACCATAGCCTATAGCAAAAATGATTCACCATTGCCAACCAAGATATCCAAGGGAGGGGGCGGGCGGGAGGGATCTGGCCGTCGCACGTCTTCAGCACAATGTTTTAGAGAAGGGAGGGAGTGAAGGGTGGGGGAGAAGGGGAGGGGGTGGTGTCTCGTCTGTCTAGTCTGTCTTGTCCATTGTCTTGTCTGTCTAGTCCGTTTGTATTGTCTTGTCCACGCAGATGTCCACACTCCAATATCTGGTTGACCAGTTCACTTGATAGTGCTACTAAAACCACCGATCCTGACTAACCCCAACAGGATGCGGTACACCAAGCGCTGTAGCCACCAACCATACGCAGTCCCCCAAACATAAAATCGTTTACGATCACCAGCACAGGTTTATTCCCGGGAGATCTACAACTGACCACGCCCAAAGGGTAATCTCTCTCTTTGATTTTACAGAGGTGACAAGAGACCCTATGGCGCCTGTATTACTCAACGCTGAAAAAGTGTTTGATAGGGTCTCCTGGAAATTTCTTTGGGCAGCCTTGCTACACTGTGGTATTAGTGAAGGATTTATAAAAGCCATTCAAATACTATACGTTGATCCAGGTGCCAGTGTCTTGATTAACGAGGTCTTATCTGAAAGATTCATCATCACTAGGGGGACGAGGCAGGGGTTTCCCTGCTCTCCTCTTCTATTCGCGATTTATTTTGACCCATTCGTCCGCAAGCTGGAAAATAATATGCTAATACCACCTATTCGGGCATGTAACCACGATACAAAAACTCTAGCATATGCGGACAACATCGCTCTAGTCACCAGTGAACCCATCAGGGCTATAAACGTGATAGAAGAGGAGGCCCTGAGGTTCGGTGTAGCCTCCGGGTACAAATTGAATCAAGGAAAAACTAAGATTGTGCTTAATGACAAAATCAGGATGAGGGATGTAAGAGTCGTAGATAAAGCCACATACGTAGATGTAATGTAGTCAAAATGCTTTTTCTACCTAGATTTTTATATTTTTTAGATTAATATTCTTGGAATTTTCTTCCCAGTTATTTAAATCTATTGAGTCTATGTTCTCTAGGTTTATATGGGGATATAGGAGGCCTCGCAGGGCCCTCAGATGGATCACATTACCAAAAGAGAGAGGGGGATTGGCAATGCCCAACTTTAATACATAAAAAGTATCTAGGAGTTAGACAGAGAAAGAGGAGCTCAATTCATCGAAGACCCTTGACATGACAGAAGAAAGTATTGTGAATTTAATCTTTAAATAGCACCACGTGATATAATATGAAAAAATGCATGGGATCAATCACTGGGAAAGCCAAACCAAGGGTAGGTGAAAATGTTCCCATCAGTTGTCGATCTGTACCGCCACTTTTACATCATGTGGGTTCTCCTTACCCAGGAGTAAGTGCAATCACAGTCACAAGGAAGTGAACAGACTGTGAGAGCCGAAGAACTTTTGGTTAAACCCAGTCGGCGGTGCAAGTGTGAAGGGACAACTGAAAAAAGCAGCGCAAATATGTGAATAGTGATAGGATAAAATTGGATAAAGCTGAGTAGAAGTGTAAGTTTTAATGATTTCTCTCATCTATCCAAGAGTAAAAACAATTGTGATAAACAGATTTAACAAAATAGCTGTTCAGCAATTAGTGGTCAACATGTTTCTGCATAGATGGAAAGTATCAATGCATTCATCAGGACCTAGATGTTGCTACTGCTGATTAATCAATAAAGATTATGAATATAAAATGGAATTATATCACCTGCATTTCAGGTTTAGAACTCCACCACAATCCAATATGTGTGGGGATAGCGCCTCACCTCACCCGGCTGCAGCTCAGGTAATGAGGAGCACCGCTCTCTCCGTCGGTGTCTCCTTGTGTTCCTCTGCGCTAACTGGGGAGGGGCAGAGGAACACCAGGAGACACCGACAGAGAGAGCGATGCACCTCATTACCTGAACTGCAGCCAGGTGAGGTGAGGCGCTATCCCCACACATATTGGATTGTGGTGGAGTTCTAAACCTGAAATGCAGGTGATATAATTCCATGCTATATTCATATTCTTCATTGATTTATCAGCAGCAGCAACATCTAGGTCCTGATGAATGCATTGGTACTTTCCATCTTTGCAGAAACATGTTGATCACTAATTGCTGAACAGATATTTTGTTAAATCTGTTTATCACAATTGTTTTTACTCTTGGATAGCTGAGATAAATCATTAAAACTTACACTTCTACTCAGCTTGATCCAATATCCAATTTTATCCTATCACTATTGACATATTTGCACTGCTTTTTTCAGTTGTCCCTTCAGACTTGCACTGCCGACTGGGTTTAAACAAAAGTTCTTCTGCTCTTACAGTCTGTTCACTTCCTTGTGACTGTGATTGCACTTACTCCTGGGTAAGGAGAACCCACATGATGTAAAAGTGGCGGTACAGATCGATAACTGATGGGAACATTTTCACCTACCCTTGGGTTTGGCTTTCCCAGTGATTGATCATGTGCATTTTTTCATATTATATCATGTGGTGCTATTTAAAGATTAAATTCACAATACTTTCTTCTGTCATGTCAAGGGTCTTCGATGAATTGAGCTCCTCTTTCTCTGTCTGACTCCTAGATACTTTGTATGTATTATTGTCATTAATAGGGGCGTGTATCTAGGTGTGAGTCTTTAAACTAGCCCTAGGACCCTCTTCTATATAGTGTGCATTATAATGCCCAACTTTAAGCTATGCTATTGGGCTACCGTCTTAAGATACTGTGGGGTACTTATCTCTACAGAACCAAACGGCTGTAAAATACCTACTCCGCAAGAACTTATCCTGGGGAAGGGCTGTGTAGGACGCTTCTGGCGACATGTTAATGATAGCTATTTCAAAAAAGTCAAATTCAAGACTATTTCTGGTATGTACAAGGTTTGGGGTAATGGCCAGAAATTATTAGGACTTGGGCGCTACTCTTATTATACTCCAGTGGGTAATAATGATGATCTTCCAGAGATCTTCCACGATAGTTGCATGGACAGGTGGACTCAGGCGGGGATGGAGCAGCTTGGTTGCTTTTATTCACTGACCGGGTTGAAGACCTTTGGTAAATTACGTGTTGAGTACGATATCAGCCATAGGGATTTTTTAAAATTCTTACAGGTTAGAGATTTTTTGTCAAAAAATGGGGGAGGCCGGGTAAAATTTCCAACAAGTCAAATTATAGAGAATTTATGTAAAAAACCTATCCTAAAAACTGGAGAGATTTATGAGTCTTTGAACTCTTTATTTCCAGATTACATGGGTAAACAGATGGCTATCTGGCAGGTTACATTAGGAGTATCACATCAAATCCCCCTTCACTCCCATGAACTATCTCAGACCTGCTTGATGTCAATAAAATTACAAGCCCAATTTTATAAAACCTTTTTTTCACTGTACTATACCCCGAACAAAATAGCAAAGTGGGGGACCGGAAAGGGAACGACATGCCCTCGCTGTACATTGCTTGAGGCCGATATTGTTCACATGTTTGCCTCATGCAAGGCATTGTCAAATTTGATGGCAGAAATTTCAGTTTTTTTATCAGAAATATTCCAAACAGGAGTGAGTACTACAACGGAAGAGATAATGCTGGGCGTAGCAAATGTTAGCCGGCCGAAACGTATGCAAGGGCTGATCTTTGTGGCAATGGCCGTTTTGCGGCTATGTATAGCCTCACCATGGCTGGAGCCGAACCCACCGGCGTTCTTACAATGGACCGCTCAGTTGATCGCAACATGCAGCCTTGAGGTGGCCATATATAAAAATAAAGGTCATAACAAACCTAAAAGAGGTATGATGATCTGGGATTTATTGTTGCAATGGATACAAAAACACACCTAGGACGTATTGATGTTCCTTATAAATTTCCGGGTATATATCGAGAAATAGAAGCCCAGTAAGAACTGTGTTCATCATGATGAACTATATTGGGTATATATGATGAAATTGCTCTGCACCTTAGTACTTAACGGATAATTCTGCCGAATTATGTATATACATTTGTTTTTCTGTTCGGATATGGGCCAAGGTTGTAAGGGTGGGGGGAGGGGGGGTACTTTTTGTAATATGGAAAAAATCTAATAAAGATATTATTAAAAAAAAGAAGTATCAAAATGTTATTACAGTTTCTAAGTTTAAACCGCCATCAGCTCAAGGTGAAAGTTTGGTATCATATATGGACCATTTAGACAATAAAAGAGTACTAGAACCAGAACTTAATTCCGTAGTAAAGAGGTCTGCCCTGACAGCCATCTGTCTATCCAGAGATAAGTGTCCAAAGGACTGCGCAGAGCATCTCTGAGCCACCCCTTGCATTGTCAAAGAAACAGGGGTTACCGTCCACCATCACCCTCAATTTTGCTGGATAGAGCATTGTATATTTGAGATCCAGTGAACGAAGTTAGTGCTTAGCCCCCAAGAACTTGTGTCGGGCCTCTAAAACCGCAATGGTGTGATCAGGGTAAATAGAAAGTACAGTCCCTTGGTATTGTACAGGCGAATTCTCTCGGGCCAGACGAAGAATTGTATCGCAGGCCCTGCAGAGTAATGGACGTTGACAATGGATGGCAAGAAGGAAGTGAGCTGAAGAGCTGGGGTGGGGGCAGCACAATGCCAGGCCCTGCATTCAACCTCCCCCCACCACTGTGCATTGTAATAGACATCTTACTTAATATCAAAAACCTAAGAAATTCACTAAAAAAAACAGAGGTTACTGGGGCATTATAGTTAGGCTCACCTTTCTCCAGTACAAAACCAGTGAAATTCAGCAGTTATAGTTACTTGAGCTAACTATAACGTACGCCCCTGCAATGCACTGCTTATGACCTCACATATTACATCACTCATGACAGGGTCAGTGACATCACTGATGAAATCTCAAAAGGCATCATCTACAAAATCACCCACACACCCAATCACACCCCACACATCCACTCATACACCCACTCAACCACCCATACAGCCACTCACACACCCGCTCAATGATCCATTGAGCTATTCACACGCTTACTCACTCACCCATACAGCTATTCACTTCCCATACACCTATTCACACAGCCACACACGCACCCATACAGTCACTCACACAGCCACTCACTAGCCCATACAGCTACTCACACACTGAGGTATTCATCCATATACCTACTCACATACCCTGTCACTTATCCATACAGCCTCTGAACTGAGCCACTCGCCCACTCATACAACCACTCAGACTTCCACTCACACACCCATACAAGCACTCACATGTGTACTCACTCACCCATACAGCCACTCACATAGACATGCAATCTCTAATACAGCCATTAACCCATCCAATCAACCAAACACCCACTTAGTCACCCATACAGCCACAGCCACTAAGTCACTGTTACAGCCACTCACATATCCATTCACAGACTCATACAGCCACTAACACAGCCACTCATACACCCAATAATCAATACAACCAGACCCACACCCACTCACTTATCCATAGAGCCACTCACACGTCAACTCACTGACCCATCAGCCACTCACTCACCAATACACCCTGACACATAGCCACTACAACACCCATACATTTACACATACACCCACCTATTTACCCATACAGGTACTCACACACCCCGTATACACCCATACAGCCACTTACTCCGATACAGCCATTCATACACCCACTCACACGTGGATACACACAGTCACATTGCCCCTCACATAACATATGTTAGAAAAAGTATCACTCAGCAGTACACAAAGTACAATAATTTAGCTTTTGGTGTACTTTAGTATATATCTTTAGCACTCATAAACTATTTGCAAAGACTCACAATCACTGGATGATGTCATTAGAGGGATGTCATTTGAAATGTTATGAGTGAAGTCACTGACCATGTCATGAGTGATGTAATACGTAAGGTCATAAGCAGTGCATTGTGGAGGCGTAAGTTCTAGTTAACTCAGGTAACTATAACTGCTGAATTTCACTGGTTTTATATGAGTGAAATCCGACCCTAACTATAACGCCCCTGTAACGTTTAGCTTTTCAGTTGTTGAGGGGCTGGAATTTAGCTTTTAACTTATGATAACGGTCCAACTTTTGGCATATCCGGTTTTGGGCAGTTCTGTCCACAGGTTCTAGAAATAAAAGCAGGGTGTCTAAAAAGTCAGCGTCAATGGGAAACTTCACTCTCCCCTGAGGCAAAAAAAGCTGGAAGGAATTACACCTATCTTTGCATGAAACTAGATCAGAGTAGTGCTCCTACTTTATTTTGGGTACATCCCTTAGTAGTTTTAGAAAATTTGTGTTACAAATTACATCTTGACCAAAATGTTCTCTTGAGTACACTTTGTGTTCTTCACACCATATGTTGATAGAGGTAACATAAACAATATGACAATTTTCCTGTGGCTTTTTCTCAGAGTAATATTTTCTTATGTTCAGATAGAGTTTCTAACTTTATGGGGCGAAAGGCCATATCGGCTGATGTTTTATTGCCCTCCATACCAACACCGTGGCAAAATAGTTTTGAAAAATCCAAACCCCAATTTTTTCAGAGTTTCTCTTTGACACGGATTTTTGCAGTGCGATTCTACTCACTGTTTTAGTGTCTGGGCTGCTCGCAGCTTCTTTTTTTCCTCAGACACACAACAGTGAGTAAAATCGCACTGTAAAAAAAACCTTCTCTCGTGGCAGTATTTGAGTCGCAATCCATTATGGGGTACTCACCCAGTGTTCTGCTGCGTTGTGTATTAGGCATCTTTGTAATGCCGAATACACCAAATAATCTCTTGCCATCTCTATAATGATACAGACTAATATGTAATAATTATTTTTGATTATTTCTATTATTTTCTTTTGTTCTGAGAGAGCAATGCATCATTTTTCCCGTTTCTAGTTTTTCCAAAAGTTTTATGGAGCAAAACGTCTTCCTTGTCATAGCTTTGGCTACTTCCTGTTGGTACCTATATAAAGAAGTAACAATTCTATCTCGATGTGGCGTGACTTTGCCTTGTTTGCACGCAGCCCTGCTGCTTTTGCTGTTGAATATCTGCTTCAGAATTCTACCAGTTTCATCCACTCTTATTGGTCTCTTTTCCTGGAAAATATCCTGGTCTCCAATTTTTCACCTACTTCTAACTAGTCTGCTATTTCAGGGTAGTTTCTTAGCTGCCACTTCATTCTGAAGCCGGAGGCTGCTGCTGGTAGTAGTAAGCCAAGAAGACCCCCAAGTTGTCGGGAAGTAGATCTACCTTTTACACTCTGCCTGAATTCCTAAAAAACAAACCTGTATTATTTACCCGCATTTTTATATTCAGTCCTGAACCTTAATGCTGCATGCCAATACAGTCTGATGTGCCAATAACTGTTGAAAACAAGCGACCTAAAGTTTGAAAGAAATTGTTTTATGACCAGTTTAGGTTATTTTCAGATATTTTAAATTGATTTAAATTACATGAAAATGTCTGGTCATTCAAATAAATATAACCGTATCTTTTCAGGACAGGATTATTTCAACATGGGCAATATTGTCAACCCTGGTGAGAAAATCTTCATAATACTCCAATTTTCTTTGGCTCAATAAGATTTTTCCTCTGGTTTTTTAACGTTTTTCTTTCAAGATGACATTTGACTAGCCTGATAACATTATCATCGGATACAAAAGCAAAAGTCGAACTGCTTTGGGAAGAAAAGAGATTTTACTTTAGAAGTTCAGCTGTTAAATGTTGTTAAATGCTGGAATCAGAGATGGCTTTGTATTTGAGTGCATCGTTTCCGTTTATTTTGTGTAAGCAGGCAACGAGGATGTCACGCATCTGTATTTTGGTGAGGTGCAATTGCATGCTTATTAACCCCCCACTTGGCCCATTCCCATTTGTACACATTCCACATATACACTTCTGAATAAATTTAAACCAGCCATGTGTTTGCATTCTTCTTTGGGAATACTTGGCCGCAGTTTTATTACATGCATGAACTCTACATTACATCATCGACCTCATAGATGTAATGTAATGTAAGGGGATTTTTGTATAGCGCAGACTATCACTCCAGGGAGCATCTTGGCGCTTTGAGGTGACTATGCATAGATGGAATAGCACTAGATCAGCTGTACATCAGATTGCTTTATACTAAGCTCTTGCATAGTGTATCGGGTAGGCTATATATCCAGGTTTTTAAGGTCTTTCTGAAAGGGCTTCGGATGTAATTTGTAGAAGAGGCCAAGGCAATTTGTTCCAGGCTTTTGAGCCCAGGACTGCCAAAGCCTTTCCTCCTCTAGTCTTTAGTCTAAAGGTGGAGATGGTAAGGAGGTTAGCATCTGATGATCTCAGATGTCGTGAAGGTTTGTATCGCTCAAACATGGCCTGGATGTAGCTGGGCCCTCTTCTGTGATAGATCACAGTGGTCAAGCATAATTCAAGATGACAAGGCCATAAAACATTATTACAGTTTCATAACTCATTCTGAGTACCACAAGTCATTCTGACAGGATCATAAATCATAATTACGAGACAGGTTATAAATCACAGTTGACAGGTCATACATCATCTCTCTATACAAAAGATTGCCGTGCTGTTCCTAAAGAAGGAGAGGAAATGATACAGTCTATGATGCAGATGATTAAGGCAGGGTGACCAGGAGGTAACCCAGGGAATCCATTTTGTTGGATTTAATGCCCTCACACACCCTTTCAGGTGTCATGCTACATCATTTGGGCCTGCTCCTCGTTGGGTCGGCGGTGCAATACCCAACGGGCAACACCTCATAGAGGGGCTCTTTGGCGGAGATCTTTTTCCAACAGCCGTATGGATGAAGTGCGGGTATGGGGCCAGAACTAAAGGGTAGACGTGGTGTAGTGAGTTAAAATAAAGCTAGTGGTACCGGGAATACTTTATTCAGGAGGGCCACTGCTTTAGTTAAAAACGATTTTCTAGAGGAGAGTGATGGAAAGTAATGTTTCCAGCTATCATCTAGAATTTAGACTACACCACGTCTACCCTTTAGTTCTGGCCCCATACCCGCACTTCATCCACTTCATCCGCCGACCCAACGAGGAGCAGGCCCAAATGATGAAGCATGACACCTGAAAGGGTGTGTGAGGGCATTAAATCCAACAAAATGGATTCCCTGGGTTACCTCCTGGTCACCCTGCCTTAATCATCTGCATCATAGACTGTATTATTTCCTCTCCTTCTTTAGGAACAGCACGGCAATCTTTTGTATAGACGTATCATTTGGGCATGTCGTGTCTGGACCTTATACTCTCTTAGAGTAGTAATAGCCCCATACTCCTCCTCTTTGATACCACATACATCATCTCTGCCATGCATAAATCATTTTGATAGGATCATAAAACTTCACTACGTGACAGGTCATATATCACCCACAGTTGACATGTCCTAAATTATCTCTGTCCATATGATGAAGAACAATCGCACTCCTGGTATAAATGATGTGAACGATGTGTTAAGGTGAGTAGGTGCTATTTGGTAGTTCCTCCTGGGTATGAGGAAATGAAATGAATCAGATAGCGTTATCCCAACAGTGGAAAACGTCCCCAAATGCACTCTGAGATTAGTTTCAATAAAGTTGATTGAACATTTCTTGAAGTTTTCATGCAATATTTGTTTCAAATGTCCTTCTTTTCCAAATATTTGTCATGCTTTACAAACAAAACTCATATTAATCAATAATTTCAAACCCATGCCCAATGCATTTCGGGCCTAGCCCTTCATCAGGGGCTGTTATTTCTGTGGACAAAAGGATATGCACAGCGTTATAAAGAAAATTAACAGTATATGTTCAGCATTTGTAAACCGCTATTAGGTGCTGTTTCTTCATGGTGAACCTTATACTCCAAAGTACACCATGGTGTGGACAATTGTGTTGTGGCCATGTAGTCGGTATAAACAAAAAACAAACGGAGTCAAAGACAACCATAGTGGACCAAAAATAAATGATTGTCGTTGAATAATGGTGAAAAAGAACACACGGTATGCGAGAATGTCACGTTAGAGTCAGCACGATAAATCACCCGACACCATATCATGAAATGTAACAACTTACTTTCATGACTAAAGTCATACAACGGTGTGCGTCAAAGATGTACGGCCTGTGAATACAGAAGTATTGTGACTGTACGGTCAAATATGCTTCTAGAGAAAAGGTAAAAAAGAAAATGGAAAAGAAGGAAATTTGAAATAAATATTGTAAGAAAATTTCATTCAACTTTATTGAAACTAATCTCAGAGTGCATTTGGGGACTTTTCCACTGTTGGGATAGCGCTATCTAAATTATCTCTGCCATATATTAATCAAGTCCTTGTCATTTGCTGGTCATAATTCTGACACCTTTTATTGTTGAGGCCATCCTCTATGCCCCTTTTTGGGGTCATAAAGTTTTGTTGGTTCTTTCTCTGATCGTGAGGGGGTAGCCTCTTAGTACTGTTACGTTCAAACACTCTACCATGTCTGTCCATTTTGTGCCCTGCCAACCAGTGGGTCTGGGCTGCGACTGCTGTGCTCCGCTCACTCCCCTGCCGGCCTCCTGACCATGCTGTCAGGCATTCAAAGGTAAGTGGCCTTCCTCTGGCACACCGCCCTCTGATGTGCTTCCTCTATCAACTAACATACCCCTTTTACCGCGAAGCTGCATGTGGGGCTCACGTCCCCAGCCAGCTCCCTGGTTCCTTCGAGGTACTTTAATCAAGATCAGGAGCCCTGGTCTCCCAATGAGAGTCTAACGGGAGACACAAAAGGCTCAGGCAAGCGACAACCAGGCCCTATTTCAAGAACACTCAGCACTTTGCATCGTTCTCTAGAAAGCCGACTACGCCCACTCATGCAGTCTCTGTGTTAATTAGTGCCTGCCATCAGATCTGGAGGGGCGGAGGACGTTCCCCTTGTTGGTTTTCCGCTATAACAGCTGAAACTGGTCATTTCCAGGTCCCAGGTGGCTGCCATTGCACCGCCTCAAATGCTCCCTTTGGGGGCGACCTCTACCAGTGTGAGACATGCAGCTCCCAAAAGATAGAGAAGAATTCCAGCCCTAATCCCTTACACCTCACTGATGGTCTCTCTCGCTCTCCCTCTCTCCCCCCTCCCCCCTCCCCCCCCCCTCTCTCCTGAAACCCCCTTTGAGCGACCCCAGCTAACCTCGTACAACTGAAGCCTGGAGAAAATTATAGCGGCTCCATCTACAGCCGTCCAAACCGAAGAGGAAAAGGCGTCACGGCGAGGGTTTCTGGCCTTGAAACAGGGGAACTAAAAAGTGAACTAGACCCCGTGTAATGTAACGGATGCTCGTGTAAAGACCTCCAATATCTTCGGGTCGCGTTCGCGCTATTTAAAAATGCAAAAAAGGGGGGAAAGGCTCCCCGTGGGATAAATGGACAGTCTTTCCCTGAAGTCGTAGAACGCACTTTTTCTTTGTATATTGGGGGCTCAGAGGCGAGCCAGGGGAGGCTCGTGGTCAACAGTAAAGGGGGCAATTATGTGCCGACTGGTCGGGCATTACATTTCTTTTAGGTTCAATCGATTTGAAAGGGGCGTTTGCGTGAGCGGTGATTTTCATTTAATTGCTCAAGCTTTTATCATGAAAATGCAGGAAGCGATTCCCCTAAAATATCCATGGCAACAACACAAGGCACTGCGTATTGAAAGCAGAGAACCTTCGTATCTTGCCAGTCACTTGCCTCGGGAGGAGGTGTAAAAGGGGATTGGTGCAGTAAACTGCCTTATGCATGCGTAATCCCCTCTACCTTGACTTTGGTCGTACAAAGTCGTAAACTCGGACATTACGGTACTTCCCTACGAATTAATTTAAACGAGAAGCCGTTGAAATTGTAATATCCATTCGGATTGTGGACGTGCAATTTACAATATAAAATCCCTTTTTTGGCTTAAAATATTGATCTTAAGATTTATAATATATATCGATATATAGATATATATATAGCCTGTATGCTGTGTTAAGTTAGCATGAGCTCTTTAGGAGTTTAAACGCCATTTTACCTTTCTGCTGCTTTTGCACACGACACATAGTTGTTGCTTGAGCTTTGAGCCTAGTAGAATGTTTTTGAATCATACGAGAATAATACGTTGTTACACTGATATCAGCCTTGCTTGGCGAGCTGTGTCTGTATAATGAGTGCTGAAACCTTCAAGGATACATCAACACAGTAGTTGTTGTGAGCACTGATCTTCGCACGTTCCTAGACATAACATACATGCAGCTGCAGCCAAGTTCTGGCTTTAGGCGCGTTTTATATTGCTTTGCACAAGAGCACACACACACACTTGATGGTGCTTCGCATGCAGAAGAACTGGTTGCTGATGATGTGATCCCTTACCACTAGGATCTTGAGGTATGGGGCCGCTCTGCTAAAACCCACAAGAGATCTTCTTAGATATAATATAATATACTAGCTAGGGAGGGTGAGGATTAGGTTTTGTTTGTATTCATTTTAGCATAATACTATGCTTTCACTGTTTGTGTTCTATGGACTAGTGACTATGCTGATTGTGAGAAGTTGGCCTGGTATATGATGCTCACTAGTTCTAGTGATCACCTTGTACCATGCCAAGCAACCTTTATGATGATTGGTTGTAAGTCAACCTTTAAAACCACCTATCCTAGAGGTAGCGTGGACAAAGCAGTCTTAGGCTAAACTCGGTAAGGCATGGGAAGCAAGCTGTTTTATCATACACAATCCCCTTGAATACCAAATGAAAGGACACCACACAGATATATATTGAAAATATATATATATTTATTTACTACAAGTATCCTCTATACTCTTTATGAGCACAGAAGCAAATGCGTTAAAACAAAACACAGTTTAAATATACAAAAGCTGCACAATATGGATGAGCCCTAGGGGCCACCTAAACCATATACTAAAATAGTGGTATAAGAGTCACTAATTGGAAACGAAGTATATATATTTGGTCACGGGGGAGGAGTCAAGATGGCGGGTTGAAACGCCGCCGAGTGGAGACGCTGCATGTGGGGTCTGCTCCTGTAAACCGCGTTTACGTTGCCCTAATGCACGAATGCACGAATTCTACATAATGGAGCTCTAACGGAGAACGGAGAACGGAGAAGGAGAAGGAAAAATTTAACGGGTTCGCTGGCGACTTCTTGTACTTACTGAAAAAGGAGCGAGAGGAATAGCTGGAGACCGGCGCTTGGCGGGATCGATGCTGTGGGAGTTGCTGCAGCACGGCAGGAGCTTGCTCCGCTCCTGGAGCCGAGCAGTGAGCTTCATTCGTGCTACACCGCCCTCTACTTTTTCGGCAAGCTGGGCGTTCCCAGCGTTGACTCAGGGCACACACCTGAGAGCTATCCCAGGAACACGGCGAAAGCTGCAAAGGCTGCAGAGACTGACTGAAGCGGCGGAATCGGCGGAATTGGCGGAAACAGCAGTGGTGTACGAGTCGATGTCCTCACGCCAGACCAGATCCAGGAAGACCGCTCTGGCACTTAAAAAAGCACCTACAGGTACTATGACTGCGGTGGCTGTAGGGGTAACGGTGGTAAGCTCCCTGGGGGATAAGAACGAGAATTTACAAACATCTTCAAGTGGGACTAGTAACCCCGGTTTGAATGTTCATGGGGCTAATAATGGTGCTAAAAAAATAGAAAGTGACGTCGGTAAGAGTTTGTGCCCAGGGATGATATTTGATTCCACCGCTGCCGTAAAGGGAAACATCAGGGGCGAGCTAAATGTGGATTCAAGTTTAACAGAGACGCTGCCTGCCGGCAAACATAAGAGGAATGAGAATGGCAAAGGCGATAAAAATAAAAATAAAAATGAAGAAATACATGCCAGAATTAAAGAACCATGTAATAAATCTGGAGAGGCTCAGGCAGAGAAGAGTACTCAGGAAACCATTCAGGATAACGGGTTTGCTACTGAGAGACGTGGTGGTAAGAAAGGATCGGATAAACTATCCATGGATAAGGGGCCTACAAACTCAGTAATCAAGGAAACTAGTGAAACGAAGCTGGACCATATCAGTGAAACTGCGAACAATACAGAGACTGATTTAACTAATAAACCACTACATATGGCACAAGATCAACTGGGAGGCTCCGAGCTTTCTAACGCTAGCAATAAGATAGTTGTAAAGACTGATAAACCTAAATCAAAAGAGAAGGAGAAGGAGAAGGAGAGAGAGGGTGTGATTGATTTAGGACAGGAATCTGGGACTAAATCAGATGAAGACTCAAATGTTGACTATGAGGAAATTTCGGAACAAGAAGAGGAAGGGCCAAATGAGACTCCCAAAGCGATAACTAATAAAAAACTGGTTCCAAGGAAAGCTAAGAGAAAGGTTAAGACGAAACAAAAAATCCTCCTATTAAAAGCAACGGGTAAAGAAATGGTAGAAAATAAAAGAAGTCGATTAATTGATGACAGCCCTTTGAGAAGGTGGATAGAAGCTAAAGGCGAAGTAAAGAATATGGCCTTAAGACTCTCGGGGGCCAGTCCTGACGAGCTCAATGGGCAGTTGAGTAAAATTCAAGAGGATAATTTAAGTAATGATACAAGCTTAAATTTGGACAGACCCATGGATCCACTAACCGACTCTAATTTAAATGTACTACCCTTGAATCAGGAGGTCTCTAGTAACACGACCATAGTCTCTGAAGAAGAGAATGATGACTTAAATGTTGTGACACATTCAGAGACTCCTAGAGTTTCTCCTATTCCTAGTGGTACTTCAGATACCTCTATGTTGCATACCATACCAAATGAGGCTGAGAAATCAAGTGTGGAACAAAATCTCGAGCTTTCAAATCCTAATAGCGAGGAGATAAACGAAGTCGAGGAAACTATAGTATCCAGCCTGAGGAAAATGCAGACACAACTGGATCAAATAGATCATAACTCTGATGATAATCCAGGAAAAGTAATGGAATCAGGCTCTTTGGTTGATGTGTCAGCAGGTACATATATAAATCTGCAAGAAACAATACCTGGTGGGTCTATAGTACAAGCTAGAAACTCCTCTCCGCCATGCACTTCTGATACCTCCAATCCCACACCACCAAAAGGCATATCAATGGAGGCAATTATGCAGACTTTGTTAGATCAGAGGGTGGAGAGTCAACAACAATACCTCCAACTAAGAGAGGATAACACTAAAATACAAGGAACCATGAGGGATATCTGCCAAAATCTAGGAGGAATAAGCAAAGAAATAGAAGATATTAAAACACGAATAGTGGAGGTGGAAGAAGATGTTAACCATGCTACTTCAACTATTAAACAGAATACTTCTAGAGTGTCCCTTCTGGAAGCCAAAGTGGAAGATTTGGAAAATAGGGCCCGAAGACAAAATCTTAGATTATTTGGGATACCGGAAGGTATTGAGGGGTCAGACTCGAGAGCTTTTGTGGTCAAACTTTTCCAAAGGGCTTTCGTTGATCTCCCGGACTGGGATTGGGACTCTCAACTCCAGAGAGTACACAGACTCCCGTTAGTTCAAAGGAATACTAATAGCAAATTTCCAAGACCTTTTTTGATTTACTTTGGCAATTTTCTTTTGCGACAAGCAGTAGCACTAAAAGCAAAACCAAATAATCCTGTAACTGTTGATAATTTCACTTTTTTTGTGAAGTCTGATTTAACTAAGGTAACTATGGATAAACGGTGGGAACTTCGGAAATTAATTGATGCCTTTAAAAATATAGGATGTTTGGCCTACCTTCAAGAGCCTGCTCGCCTTAAAGTCATTCGGGATGGACAAGTGGCCTTTTTCACCGATCCCCTCTCTGCGGAACAATGTTTGGAAAAATTCTCATGTGATAATGAAAGAAGAAAGCAAAAAGAAAAAGAGAATTAGTGCTATACTCTTTTTTCTTTTCCCCCTTTTTTTTCTGCTAAAGTATAGGAAGGTAGACTAGATACAGTCATATGTTTATACCCTCTACTCTCTTTCTTTTTTCTATCCTCTATTTAGTGCGATATTTTGAATGTGAGTTAAAATGTAGATACAAAAGGCATGAATCAACTTAGGTTTGAGGAACCACTCATGTATGCTTCTTCACAGAGCTGCCACTCCAGCGGCAGCAATGCTAGAGGGGAGCTCCCCCCCAAGGAACGGGGCGTTGCAAGGGAGGGGGTGGGTTTGCCACAAGGGCAAGGGTGGCAAAGGGAGTCGTGGGTGGGGGGCGGTGATAAAAATGAAAAATGTGTTTGCAAGATTTGACGTTTTATTTTTTTTCAAGAAAAGTAGGAATGTAATGTTAATGAAGGTTAAAACAGGGAGGAATAGGAGTACATTATGTATAAGACTAATATTAAATAAATGCTTAAGTTAAGAATTTTATGTTGGAATGTAGATGGCCTAAACAATAAAAGTAAAAGAAATCTAGTACAAGAAGAGATTAAAATGTATAACCCTAACATAGTGTTGCTGACAGAAACTCATATAAAATATCAAGATAGAAAGTTGCTAACACAACTAGGTTACGAATTGGTTATTTGTACTTCGCTGAATGAGACCATAAGGGGGGTTGCTATTTTAAAACAAAGAACACTTCAATTAGACATAAGGAAAACTGCCACAGATAATAGAGGTAGATGGGCAATAACACAGATTCAAGGGGCTAAAGCTAAACTAGTACTCTGTGTGGTATATGGCCCAAATATTGATAAGCCTAAAATCTATGAAGATTTAAGTTTAGAACTACTAGAATGGGAAGGGGAAATTATTATTGCTGGAGACTTTAATTGTGTGATGAACTATAAAATGGATTCTACGGGGCCAATGAATTATAAAAGAATGCACAAAGTAAGAGCTGCAATTTTAGAACTTGCAAGACTAAACAATATTAGAGACTTATGGCGGTCCAAACATCCAAAGGTGCCAGGTTTTACTTATTATTCTGCCCCGCATAGATCATGTTCTAGGATTGATATGATATGGGCCTCTGAACGTATCTTAAAAAACTGCAGGATTGAAATCTGTCCCAAAGTAACATCAGATCATAATCCTCTTCTTGTGGAAATTAATATTGAAAATCAGAATGTAAAATTAAGAAAATTTACTTTTCCTAGACACTTATTGGTTGACCCAACATTCATTACATTAATCAAAAATCATATACAGGAATTTATTGTGCTAAATATTAACTCAGCTAGCATTAATACTGTATGGGACACCTGCAAGTGTAGCATCAGAGGGTGTGTCCAACAGTATGTATATAGGCTTAATGCAGAAAATCGCAATAAGAATAAGGATATGACATCTAAATTATCAGATTTGGAATTACAATTGGCTGAAGCAACATTGCAATCAAAAAATAATATTGATTTGATTAGAACACAATTAGCGGGACTACAAGCAGGACTTAGGAAAACGCTAAGGGAAAGATATGCAGTTAGATTACATAAATACAAATTAGATCAATACGAAGGCGGCGACTGTATTGGAAAAATACTAGCCTTTAAAACTGCAGATAGGAAAGCGAAAACTAGAATAAAGGAAATAATTGGGTCAGATTTAGTGCTATATGGGCAAGAGGATCAAATTTTAAATCAATTTGTTAAATTTTACCAACATTTATATACCCCAGAGGAGTTACCGAGTAAAATAGAGATTGAAAAATATCTTGATCAACATCTAGGCTCATCGCGAGAACTTAACCATGAAATAATTCAACATTTAAACTCAAATATTACTACTGAGGAGATTAAAATAGCTATCGAACATCTACCCTTAGGCAAGGCGGTTGGTGAAGATTGTATATCAGGAGAATTTTATCAACTCTGCTATCAAGAGTTGGCTCCATTACTACAAACAGTTATTAACTCTATTATTGTTTCTAAACAAGCTCCTTCTTCATGGAAACTCGCTAAAATTATATTCTTTCTGAAAAAGGGGAAGCCAGAAAAAGAGTGTGGTTCTTATCGGCCCATATCTCTATTAAATTCCGATGTGAACATTTTTGCTAAAATCCTAGCTAATCGGCTAGCGCCCCATATGCCTGACATTGTCAATCCCCAACAGCATGGCTTTGTGCTTGGTAGAGATACCACTATGCATGTTAATACCTCAATAACCGCCTTGGATGTAGCAGAAACCACTAACACCCCACTCGGTATGATAATGTTAGATGCTGAAAAGGCATTTGACCGAGTGGGGTGGGATTATCTGTGGACGGTATTAAGTAAAATGGGCATTAATGGCTCTTACTTAGACTGGGTTAAGTCAATCTATGATGAACCACGGGCCGTGATTAGCTATGGAGGTACAGATTCTAATAATTTTAAGATTGCTAGAGGTACAAGACAGGGATGCCCCCTCTCACCATTATTATTTGCTTTATCCTTAGAACCTTTTTTAAATGCTTTAAATGACCAAACTAATATAATACCAGCTCAACATGGGGATACAACCCTCAAATTAACTGCCTTTGCGGACGATATCGCAATATATACATCGGATGTTTGTAAGGCTATGCCTGCAATTATAGAGGAAGCACACAAGTATGGGAAAATCTCTGGGTCTAAATTAAATGTTAACAAAACCCAAATCATACTTAACTATACCCCGGCTACATGCACTTATAAAACCTGCAAAGAAGCCGTATATTTAGGTATAAAGCTCATGGCTAAAGTGGAGAAAATTGTTGAAATAAACTATGGGTCATTTCTCAAAGAAACAACTGCGAGCTTTAAAAAATGGCATAAGATACCTTTGAGTTTATTAGGGAGACTAAATCTGATCAAAATGAAAATTTTACCTAAGCTACTTTATTTGTGTAGAGCTATACCGCTACAGCCAAATAAGCTGTTTTTTAAGAAATTGGATGGCATCTGTAGCAGCTTTATCTGGGGGTATAAAAAGGCACGAAGAGCGGTAAAATTTTTGACATTACCTATTTCTAAGGGGGGACTTACCTTTCCGGATTTTAATCTCTACTTTTTAGCTACTTTTTTTTTGCACATTAGGAGCCTATTAAAAAATACTCCTTCTTTATTTTTTCACCAGTATATGCTGGGGGCAGATGCCAACCAATTTCTATTACGTGTCCATGACCCTAATTACTTTAAAAGAGTAAAATTCAAGACGGCTAAGCATGCTATTAGAATTTGGGACAAAATCCTGCACATTAGTAACTGCTCATTTTACAACGCTGAGCTTAGACTATGGAATAATCCTGGCCTTCCTGGCATTTTTTCGGATGGTTTGGGTAATCGGTGGATGAGACTGGATATAAACACACTAGGAGACCTGTATGGTATCAATGGTTTGATGGATTTTGAGAATTTAAAAATCACAAATGGGCTTACGGATGATATGCACTTTAAATATAGACAACTTAGAGATTTTTTTTGGAACAAATTGAAGATAATGGAAGTCAAACAATCTGAAATTCTTGAGGGTATTTATTCAGAAAAAACTAAATCACTGATTAAATGGGGATATCAATGGCTCATTAAGGAGAAGGGTGAAAACACAACTCAAATCGCAGCTAAATGGTCTCGTAGATTAGATCAAAATATTAATTCAGTCCACATTGGTAATGCCCTAACCCACTTAAAAGATATAGTTCACTCTTCCAACTTGAAAATGCAACTATATAGGACAGTCACGGAACTATATTATACGCCACAAAGAATATCCAGCTGGGCACAAGGTAATTCTTTGACAGATAAATCCAGGTGTGCTAAATGTAACACTGCCGCGGCTGGAATTGAACATATGTTATTTTACTGCCCCGCACTTTCCAATTTTTGGAATCGTATATCATACCATCTTCAATTTAATCAAATAAGTTCAATGGATCTTACGGCACAATGGGTTTTGTTAGATATTCAAGATAGGAACTGTCCCAATAAAGATCTTTTAACGATTTTGCTAGCATGTGCTAGATTAATTATAGCCAGGGTCTGGATTTCTAAAGAACCCCCCAAGGTTGCAGATTGGCTATCATTGGTGTATGAAATTAGAACTATGGAGTTTTCTCTAGCTAAACTTAGAGGTCCTAAAGCCCTTCAGAGGAAAGAAAAGATATGGAAGAGTTTTTTTGATGGTCAAGAGCTGTGATTAGGCCTAATCTGGTTTTTCTGTTTTAGTAGCTTATTATTTTATTAGTAGAATCAATGTGAAGTTTGATTTACGGAATACTTTATTTTGTTTCCATTCCTCTATTTTATTTGTTGTTTGTAGCAATGGTAATTGTATGTTAATTATGGAACTGATTTGTCATGAATATTGTCACTTCTTGCAAACAATAAAAACGTTTAAACAAAAAAAAAAAAGAAAATATATATATATTTATTTACTACAAGTATCCCCTATACTCTTTATGAGCACAGAAGCAAATGCGTTAAAACAAAACACAGTTTAAATATACAAAAGCTGCACAATATGGATGAGCCCTAGGGGCCACCTAAACCATATACTAAAATAGTGGTATAAGAGTCACTAATTGGAAACGAAGTAGGCCTAGGGCCTGGGGAATCGCTGGAGCTGTTCGGGACTAACAGTGATGAAGTCGGGAAAGGCCCGCGGGACTCGAGTGCAGCGCTTAAAGCACACGCATACACCAATGTAAAGTCAATGGTGCGTAAAAGTTACAAAGTTAGTGAAAAGGGAACCTTCCGGATGACCTAGAACCCTAGCAATTTGGAACATAGACACTAGGGATGTATTGCTACACAGGAGCACCAGAGTGCCAGGGTTACCTCACCCACAGGAAGCGGGTGCATATGTCTCAAAGTGTGTCAGGTTTCGTCGCGCTGGTCTATGGAGCCTGTAGATGAAGATGCTGCAGGCGGGTCGTTGTGGAGAGTTCCGGTGGATCCAAGGGTGGATCTGAAGAGGTGAAGACCTGAAAGCAGAGGGGACAATGTTCAAAGTCACTAGCCAGTGACTACCTTGGAACCAGGAAGGAACCAGGCAATGTCGGGCGCAAACAGTTGAAAAGGTGAAGATTGTCTCTGCAGCCACGTGGACACAAAGAGGTCGAGGATGTCCAGGCGTTGGTCACGAGCTGTCCCACAAAGGCTCTAGCTGATGGCGGTGTCGGCTTCTTGATCGGAGCAAACAGGTCTTGGCTAATGCAAGCCACGCAGGAAACGATGCAAGCTTCTCACTCGGACCAGCAAGGTCAGAGCGGGTGCTCCTTTTCAGGGGAGTGAGGGCCAGTCAGGAGCAACCAGACCAATGGTGGTGTTTGTAGGTTTCTTCGCCAAGATGGCAGCTAGCCACGTGGCAAGTGGCCGGGATGGCGCGTCGAGTGGCAAAGTGCAAAAGAGCCCCACGCAGATCGTGGAGATGCTGGGGGGCTGATCTTCAGTGCAAATGCTGCTCGGTGGTGAGGCTTCTCAAAACCCGAGGCACAGCGTCAAGGGTGCCTCGGGTACTGCGCAGTCAGCTTCTTGGGGGTCTTTCAAGAGGTCCAGTCCCACGTCTTTCTGTGCCTCCACGGGTCTCTTCTTTTCAGGGACTGTGGATCGGGCTCTGAGATATCTGGGAATCAGGGTCTTGTTGGGCTCTGGGCTCAGGCTCCGGCGGGAGGCGGCGGCAAAGCAGACGTCGAGTTGCAGGATGGTACCTGTATTCACAGGATGGTCACTCCTTGGCCACAAGGGAGATGCTCTTCAGTCTTCTGTGCAGCAGAATTTCGAAGTCCAGTTTTCTTCTTAGTTTCAAGTCGAGTTCAGGATGATCTGAAGTCTTGGGACACAGCTCCTACTCTTATTCCAAATCTGGGGGCCGGATCACCTGCTAGGTCCCTCCTCTGGGTGGGACCAGGAAGGGGGGTGGCTACACCCCCTTTCCTTTGTCCAGTTCCGCGCCAGGACTGGGACTGGAAAGCCCCAGCACCGGTTTGGACTGGCTTATGCACGAGGACACCTTGTGTGCCCCAGGCATGTCTCATTCTATTCAGCCCTGTCCTACCCAATACACAAAATCCTGTCTGGGGTGGTGCTCGCACCTCCCAAGGCAGGAAACCCTTTGTCCAAGCCTCCCTCGCTGGAAGGACTCCCAGCAGCAGGAGGTCAGACTTGTGGCTGTGGTGGCAGCATCCATTTTGTGATGCTGAGGCTCGAGTTTACTTTAACCGGGGTTCAGGTTATGTACATGTTGTGTCCCTCTAGAAGGGTGGATTGCTACCCCCGTTGCCAGAGTTGGCGAGGGGGTAGTATTCCAATTCGTATGGCACCTTACTCGACATGTTTTGATAAAGCCAAACCAAAGTTAGCATATAACCGTGAGGATTATAATGCACTTAAGAGTATATGGTATGGCAATATCCCGGAACAGCTAAGGGAGTTGTTCCAGACAACTGCAGACATGCTCAGCTCATGCTAGAGCACCATCTCACATAAAACCAAGCACTCTGCCTCCAGGATTGTGAAGGCCTTATAGGTTACTATGTGTCCAGATAGGTTAGATATAGATATACTATATCTAAGTAAGAGGTGATTACACCAACTTACCCCAGCTGAGTGATCAGCCAATTGTGTCAAAATATTGAGGCCAGGCCAGGGGTGGCACAAAACATGCTGCAGCCCCTGGTAGGCCTTGGTGACACCTTGCCCTGGGTACCTATGATACACTGTTACAGGGGCCTATAAGGTGAACCAGTTCCAATTGTGTATGCACCTAAGGTACATGAGTCAATTTTAAGGAGAGAGCAATTAGCCTAGGGCCCTGAATAGCAGGATCCCAGGCCAACTAAGTAAAAAACCAGCTAAACACTAGGCAAAAAGTTTGGGGGTAACCATAGTCAGATATCCACCTTCCTACACCCCCCCCCCCCCAAACGAAAGGAGATAAGGCTATACTTGACCAGGTAAGCCTATATTGCCTAAGTGGCAATATAAGGAAGTACCAGCTCTGGCTTGGTTACCCCCTGTCTCATGGTCCACTAAGCAATCCCTCACCCTATGGGTATCTGAGGGTCTCCACCATAGGGAATCTCTACCTGTGGTGTGTTTTTGCAAAGTCAAAGGCTGGTGTTGAGGGGGAGTACTGAAGTGAGATTCCTCTTTAGGACTCAGCTTCCTCCAATCACTCTCCACAGTGTAGGCCTTTCTTTCTTTGACTGAGTTGCGCTGTGCTCTCAGGGTCAACCTCTGGCTGCCTACAGCTGGAGGCTGGGTCCCTTTTGTTGGCTTACTGGAGGGGCAGTTCAGGTTTGGGCCCTTTTGGTCCCAGGTTTGGCTGTGCCCAACAGAATCCATTTGTGGGAGGTCCCTAACTAATTTTAAGGGTGATCCCTCAGGAGTTTTTAAAGTTTTCACCTCACTAGGGCTGCTAGTTTCGGTGCCCCTAATCTGTTGATGGGGGTGCTTTATTTGACAGGGGGCCCTTTGGGGCTCACTGACTTCCTTGACCTCTGCAGCCCTGGGCTGACTGAGGCAGGTTAGAGAGGGGCGGATTACCTGCTCCAGACTGGGTTCCACCTGAGAAGGGTCCACTGACATCAGAGGCTCTGTCAGGCTAGGCCCAACCACCTCTGGGGCAGTTCCTTCATCAGGGGTAAGATCAGTTCCCTGAGGAGGCTGATCCTTTCCTAAAGTCTGGTGGGAGAGAGATTTCTCTTCCTCCTCAATGCTCTCTGTTTGTGTGGAGTGGTCCATCATTTCAGGCTTCACAACACATGAATCAGTTTGAGTTTGGGCTGTGGCCATCAAAGCCCCGCCAACCTTTTCAGGAAGGGGCTCAGTTTGGGTATGGGCTGTTACCATCACAGCCCTGCTAATATTTTCAGGAGGGAAGTTAGCTAAAGATGGGGCTGAGGTTTGCCCAGCCCTACCAACCTTTTCAGGAAGGACATCTTGGATTGGGGCTGTAGCCATCACAGCCCCATTAACCTTTCCATGGAGATTTACCATTCTAGAATGGGTTTGCTGTTCAACCTCAGCCCAGGCAGAGATTTCCAAATCATTACCAAGTAGGCAATCTACAGGCAAGTTTGCTGCCACTGCCACTCTCTTTTGGGCAGTGACACCTCCCCAGCTAAGATTGACTACTGCCATGGGATGTTTGGTTTCTATTCCATCAATGTTCGTCACCTGATATGTGGCATCACGTAAAAGTTGCCTTGAGGGGACTAGACATTCAGCCACCATGGTGATGCTAGCCCCTGTGTCTCTAAAGGCCTCAACTTTCAAGCCATTGATGAGGGGCTCCTGTCTGTACTTGCTCAAAGTGCTTGGGCAAGCAGTGAAGTTGGCAAACCCCATGCCAGTTTCATAGACAAGAGTATCTGAGGTAGGGGACCTGGTTAGGCCAGAATCCACCTGAGCTCCAAATGGAAACCCACCCAAATTCCGGGGGGTGCTCCCACCACCTGGGGGATTACTGCTAACAGTAACAGGGGATGTTGGAGCTTTACTTGTAGGTATATTCTCCTTATTGTTGGCCTTTGGGCAACTGCTGTCAGTTTTCCAATGGCCTACCTGTTTGCAGGTATGGCAATACGGCTTTTTCTCTGTAGAGGAAGTGTTGTGGAGCCCACCCTTTCCATTGGAGTTTTGGGGCCCTGGGGAAGTCTTCTCTTTGGTTTTATCCCCACCTTTCTCTTGAGGCTTGGTAGTCTCTTTCTTTTGGTCACCACCCTGGTCCTCAGGCCTGATCCTGGTTCTTACCCATTTGTCTGCCCTCTTACCCAATTCTTGTGGAGAGGTCAGATCAGAGTCCACCAGGTGCTGATATAGAAGCTGATTTTAACAATTACTTAAGATTTGCTCTCTCATAATTAAATTATACAATCCTGTATAGTCTGTAACCTTACTTCCCAGAAACCAGCCCTCCAGAGCCTTAGTGGCACTTTCAGCAAATTCAGACCAGTCCTGAGTCTGTGTCTTCTGGGTGTCTCTGAACATTAACCTGTACTGTTCAGTGGTTAAGCCTAACCCATCTATCAGAGCACTCTTCAGGACCAGGTCGTTTCTAGAATCCCCATCACTAAATGTGAGGAGTCTGTCTCGGCCTCTACCTTCAAAGGAGAGCCACAAGATTGCTGCTCACTGCTCCTGAGGGATCTGCTGTACTCTGCAGGCTCTCCCAAGTGCAGTCATCCATTTGTGGATATCATCCCCAGCTTTGTAGGGGGGCACAATCTTACTCAGGTTTCTACTATCATAGGACCTGTCTTTATCCTTAGGGATAATGCTGCCACAAGTGGATCCTAATCCACTCTCTCTAGGCTGTCTTGCTCTAGCAAGTTTCTCTTGGGCCAGGGCAACCTCTAGTTCCCTCTTCTGGATCCTAAGCTCAGCCTCTCTCATGTTGGCCTCATGTTCCCTTCTCTGAGGGCTAGTCATCCCCCTTCTGGAGTGACCATGAGAGCCTCTAGAAGTTTGGGGGGTATTGGATTCACCTGAGTGATTCCTTCTCCTCCTTTGCTCCTGGTTAAGTCCACTTGGGGGTCTGGGTAAGGTTACCCTTAGCTCAGTCCCAAGTACACCTAAGTTAGCCTGGCTAAGCCTGTTGGCTGGCACCTGACTAAGTCTGCCATCATCAGAATCACTGCTCTCCCCTTCTGTCTCTTCCTCCTCCTCATCCTCAGGGTGAGTATCCCCAGTGACCTGGTCTTCCTCATCTATCTGGACAACAGGGACAGGGGGTCAGTATTATCATCTTCAGTGGGAGAGCCTCCTTCCACATTACCTGTGGGGTCTGCTTTAGAGGTATTTAGAGCTTCAGACTGGTCTAAAAGCTCTCTAAGGTGGTCTGTTGTAGGGGTTGGACCCGTCCTGAGACCTCTTAAGGCATAAAGCTGCCTTAATTCCTTAAGGTTTATCATAGCAAATTTGGATGGTGCCTTTGGAGGGTCACTCTCAACAGGGGCAAGTCCAGTGGACCCCTCTGCTCCAGACATTGCTCTAGTGTGGGTGGATATGTTGCAATCTACCTACACTGGTGTTTTTCTACTAAACCTATCTAGTAGTTATAGTCAGGGTGTGCTACTCCCTATCCTCTACAACAACTAAGTTCAGTAGAACTTAAGTATACTAGTCTTGTTTTATATGTACCTAGCAGGTACCTGTATGATCTTTCAAATGATATTTTCAAAGATTGTAATGGTAAAATAACAGCAAGCTCAAATCCCAACCGCTGCTCACCAATGTGAGAAGTTGGCCTGGTATATGATGCTCACTAGTTCTAGTGATCACCTTGTACCATGCCAAGCAACCCTTATGATGATTGGTTGTAAGTCAACCTTATAGACCAGCTATCCTAGAGGTAGCGTGGACAAAGCAGTCTTAGGCTAAACTCTGTAAGGCATGTGAAGCAAGAATCTCTGACAGAATATCGAGAGACAGGATATCGACACTCAAAATATCGACGTTGGAATATCGAAGGCAGGTATATCGACACCCTATCTACAACATGGTAAGTACAAAAATATCGAAAATAAAATATCGATGTTAAAAATATCGTAAGTAAATATATTGTTTTTTAAAATTATTATTAAAAAAAGAAATATAAAGTAAATAATACTTTTATATAATTTAAACTTATGTAAAAATATTTTAGAATGTTTTAAATGATTAAATAATACATATTTAATGTAAAACATTTAATTGAAATTAAACGTACAATATGTAATATATATTTAATTAATTATAATATTTATAATTTTTTTAATTAATTAAAAAAATAACAAATAGTATAAATTACGAATACATCAACACTCATAAAATAATAACATAAATAATAATAAATATTTATATTTAATACATAAAAACAATGAAATATACTTTCATTATTTAAAAAATTATTTAAGCACAACATTATGTAACATAATGAAAATATTATAAAATACATAAATAATTATAAATTATATTGGATAGCATCAGGCTAAAGCTTACTATTCAAACTCCATAGGGTGCAACAGTAGGGAAAGTGTTAGATAGCAAATAGGTAAAAATTACTATTCCCACTCCAATGAGTGCAACATTAGGGAAAGCGTTGGATAGCGTAAGAGTAAAAATTACTATTCCAACTCCAAAGGGTGCAACAGTAGGGAAAGCGTTGGATAGTGTAGGGGGTAAAATTACTATTCCCACTCCAGAGAGTGCAACAGTAGGGAAAGCGTTGGATAGCGGGCGGGTAAAAATTACTATTCCCACTCCAGTGAGTGCAACAGTAGGAAAAGCATTGGATAGCGTACGGGTAAAAATTACTGTTACCACTCCAGTGGGTGCAACAGTAGGGAAAGTGTTGGATAGCGGGTAGGTAAAAATGACTATTCACACTCCAATGAGTGCAACATTAGGGAAAGCGTTGGATAGCGTAAGGGTAAAAATTACTATTCCAACTCCAAAGGGTGCAACAGTAGGGAAAGCGTTGGATAGTGTAGGGGTAAAATTACTATTCCCATTCCAGAGAGTGCAACAGTAGGGAAAGCGTTGGATAGCGTACGGGTAAAAATTACTATTCCAACTCCAGTGAGTGCAACAGTAGGGAACAGTGTTGGATAGCGTAAGGGTTAAAATTACTATTCCAATTCCAAAGGGTGCAACAGAAGGGAAAGCGTTGGATATTGGGTGGGTAAAAATTACTATTCCCACTCCAGTGAGTGCAACAGTAGGGAAAGCGTTGGATAGCGTATGGGTACAAATTACTATTCCAACTCCAGTGAGTGCAACAGTAGGGAAAGCGTTGGATAGCGTAAGAGTAAAAATTACTATTCCAACTCCAAAGGGTGCAACAGTAGGGAAAGCGTTGGATAGCGTACGGGTAAAAATTACTATTCCAAATCCAGTGAGTGCAACAGTAGGAAAAGCGTTGGATAGCGTAAGGGTAAAAATTACGATTCCAACTCCAGAGAGTGCAACAGTAGGGAAAGCGTTGGATAGCGGGTGGGTAAAAATTACTATTCCCACTCCAGTGAGTGCAACAGTAGGGAAAGCGTTGGATAGCGTACGGGTAAAAATTACTATTCCCACTCCAGTGGGTGCAACAGTAGGAAAAGTGTTGGATAGTGTAGGGGTTAAAATTACTATTCCAACTCCAAAGGGTGCAGCAGTAGGAAAAGCGTTGGATAGCGGATAGGTACAAATGACTATTCCCACTCCAATGAGTGCAACAGTAGGGAATGCGTTGGATAGTGTAGGGGGTAAAATTACTATTCCCACTCCAGAGAGTGCAACAGTAGGGAAAGCTTTGGATAGTGTAGGGGGAAAAATTACTACTCCAACTCCAAAGGGTGCAACAGTAGGGAAAGCGTTTAATAACATAGATTTTTATTGTCACATACTTCTAAATAATGTTTATATTTGAAATAATGTATAATTAATTTTTAAAATACATCAACATCAATATAAAATAATTAATGTTTAATAAAACCAATTACATTTCAATAATTTATTGACTATAAATTAACAACAAACACAAATAAATAATAATTATTAAATATTATTCACCAAATAAAACATATTAAAGAATAATTTATTTATCATAACAATAAAATATTATTTAAATTTAAATCAATATTAAAATTTATAAAACATTATACAAATTAATATTTTTAGAATAAAGTTTAACAATTATTTAATTATTTTTGCTAGTTATTAAAAAATAATTACAAATTACAAATATTATTGACAATTTAAAAAATAATTATCTATTAAAATAAATATTTACCAAATAATAAGTTTTTTTAATACATTCATTTTCCATAACTAAAAATGTATAAATAATTAAATATTTACAATTAAATTACTTTCTACCCAATACCCCTATAAACCCACAACACACTCAGGTACTAAAACATAACATTTAATTAAAATTAACATTAATTACCAATTATTTAATTAATTTATAATTTAAAATAATTAATTGCCAATTAATAATTATTACAAAATAAATTATACATTTTTTTTTTATTAATTACAATTAAATTACTTCTCACCCTATTCCCCTATAAACCCACAACCCACTCCAGTACTAAAACATAACATTTAATTAAAAATTACAATTTAAATTAATTACCAATTATATAACTAATTTATCAATTAAAATAATAAATTGCCAATTAATAATTAATTACAAAATAAATTATACATCAATAAATATTTTATTAATTACAATTAAATTACTTCCCACCCTATTCCCCTATAAACCCACAACCTGCTCTGGTACTAAAACATAACATGTAATTAAAATTAACATTAATTACCAATTATATATTTAATTTATCAATTAAAATAATTAATTACCAATTAATAATTAATTACAAAATAAATTATACATAAAAAAATATTTTATTAATTACAAGTAAATTACTTCCCACCCTATTCCCCTATAAACCCACTACCCGCTCCGGTACAAAAACATATAATTTACTTATAAAAAATATTTATTAATATATAACATTAATACACATATAATATTATTTATTTTAAATACTTAACTAAAACATATAACACATACATAATAAAAAACATAAAAAATACATATATCGATATTAGTGTCATCGAAATTAGTTACATCGATATATATGCTATCGATATTACTAACTTCGATATTACTTACATCGACATAAAGAATTTCGATATTACTCACCTTAGGGTCGATATTCTGTCCAACGATATTCTTGACATCGATATTCTGCTCCTTCGATATTTCAAACACAATATTTTGGTAGGTCAAAATTTAAAACTCGATATTTTGACTGTGTACCGTGAAGCAAGCTGTTTTACCATACACAATCCCCTTGTATACCAAATGAAAGGACACCACACAGATATATATTGAAAATATATATATATATTTATTTACTACAAGTATCCCCTATTCTCTTTATGAGCACAGAAGCAAATGCGTTAAAACAAAACACAGTTTAAATATACAAAAGCTGCACAATATGGATGAGCCCTAGGGGCCACCTAAACCATATATTAAAATAGTGGTATAAGAGGCACTAATTGGAAAGGAAGTAGGCCTAGGGCCTGGGGAATCGCTGGATCTGTTCGGGACTAACAGTGATGAAGTTGGGAAAGGCCCGCGGGACTCGGGTGCAGCGCTTAAAGCACACGCATACACCAATGTAAAGTCAATGGTGCATAAAAGTTACAAAGTTAGTGAAAAAGGAACCTTCCGGATGACCTAGAACCTAGCAATTTGGAACATAGCCACTAGAGATGTATTGCTACACAGGAGCACCGGAGTGCCAGGGTTACCTCACCCAAAGGAAGCGGGTGCATATGTCTCAAAGTGTGTCGGGTTTCGTCGCGCTGGTCTATGGAGCCTGTAGATGAAGATGCTGCAGGCGGTTCGTCGTGGAGAGTTCGGGTGGATCCAAGGGTGGATCTGAAGAGGTGAAGACCTGAAAGCAGAGGGGACAATGTTCAAAGTCACTAGCCAGTGACTACCGTGGAACCAGGAGGGAACCAGGCAATGTCGGGCGCAAACAGGTGAAAAGGTGAAGATTGTCTCTGCAGCCACGTGGACACGAAGAGGTCGAGGATATCCAGGCGTTGGTCACGAGCTGTCCCACAAAGGCTCTAGCTGATGGCGGTGTCGGCTTCTTGATCTGAGCAAACAGGCCTTGGCTAATGCAAGCCACGCAGAAAACGATGCAAGCTTCTCACTCGGACCAGCAAGGTCAAAGCGCGTGCTCCATTTCAGGGGAGTGAGGGCCAGTCTGGAGCAACCAGACCAGCAGTGTTGTTTGAAGGTTTTGTCGCCAAGATGGCCGCTAGCCACGTGGCAAGTGGCCGGGATGGCGCGTCGAGTGGCAAAGTGCAAAAGGGCCCCTCGCAGATCGTGGAGATACTGGGGGGCTGATCTTCGGTGCAAATGCTGTTCGGTGGTGTGGCTTCTCAAACCCAAAAGCACAGCATCGAGGGTACCTTCGGTGCTGCGCAGTCAGCTTCTCGGGGGTCTTTCAAGAGGTCCGGTCCCACGTCTCTCGGTACCTCCATGGGTCTCTTCTTTTCAGGGACTGTGGATCGGGCTCTGAGTTGTCTGGGAATCAGGGTCTTGTCTGGCTCTAGGCTCGGGCTCTGGTGGGAGGCGGCGGCAAAGCAGACGTTGAGTTGCTGGATGGTGCCTGTATTCACAGGGTGGTCACTTCTTGGCCATAAGGGAGATGCTCTTCAGTCTCTGTGCAGCAGAATGTCTGATGATCTGAAGTCTTGGGACACAGCTCCTACTCTTATTCCAAATCTGGGGGCCGGATCACTTGCTTGGTCCCTCCTCTGGGTGAGACCAGGAAGGGGGGTGGCTACACCCCCTTTCCTTTGTCCAGTTCCGTGCCAGGACTGGGGCTGGAAAGCCCCAGCACCGGTTTGGACTGGCTTATGCACGAGGACACCTTGTGTGCCCCAGGCATGTCTCATTCTATTCAGCCCTGTCCTACCCAATACACAAAATCCTGTCTGGGGTGGTGTTCGCACCTCCCAAGGCAGGAAACCCTTTGTCCAAGCCTCCCTCGCTGGAAGGACTCCCAGCAGCAGGAGGTCAGACTTGTGTCTGTGGTGGCAGCATCCATTTTGTGATGCTGAGGCTCGAGTTTACTTTAACCGGGGTTCAGGTTATGCACATGTCGTGTCCCTCTAGAAGGGTGGAATGCTACCCCCGTCGCCAGAGTTGGCTAAGGGGTAGTATTCCAATTCGTATGACACCTTACTCGACATGTTTTGATAAAGCCAAACCAAAGTTAGCATCTAACCGCGAGGATTATAATGCACTTAAGAGTATATGGTATGGCAATATCCCGGAACAGCTAAGGGAGTTGTTCCCGACAACTGCTACAGGCTCAGCTCATGCTAGAGCACCATCTCACATAAAACCAAGCACTCTGCCTCCAGGATTGTTAAGGCCTGCCATAGGAGTGGCTTATAGGTTACTATGTGTCCAGATAGGTTAGATATAGATATACTATATCTAAGTAAGAGGTGATTACACCAACTTACCCCAGCTGAGTGATCAGCCAGTTGTGTCAAATATGGAGGCCAGGCCAGGGGTGGCACAATACATGCTGCAGCCCCTGGTAGGCCTTGGTGACACCTATGCCCTGGGTACCTATGGTACACTGTTACAGGGGCCTATAAGGTGAACCAGTTCCAATTGTGTATGCACCTAAGGTACATGGAGTCCATTTTAAGGAGAGAGCAATTAGCCTGGGGCCCTGAATAGCAGGATCCCAGGCCAACTACGTCAAAAACAAGCTAAACACTAGGCAAAAAGTTTGGGGGTAACCATAGTCAGATATCCACCTTCCTACACTGATTACTTTGTTTCTTATAATATGTTTGGTTGTATTAGCTAAGATACTACGTTTGAGAACACTGCATTAGTGAATAAACATTTCAAATATGCGTGTGTCATCTTTTACTCCTTGTTCTGGATTTAAATGATTGTATAACGAAAGAGTGTTCATGTGTTCCATGTTACCTGAGGTGTACTAAGTCCATGTTCTGGTTTGTCTAAGCATTGGGAGTTTATGATGACCAATGAGACACTGATTGCTATTCGGGTAGGGGATTTTTGGGTACTAAGGTGAGTTTTGGCACACCCTAATTCACTGAGGTTCCAAGCCTCTATGCCCAGTTCTGTCTGAGCACGGAATCCCTGCGACATGGCGCCCATTCGTTGGTGGTCTTATAGCATGATACTTGAGCAGTACATCATTCGGTCCTTAACACCTTCACTATTGTTTCCGGTTAACAGGGGTGTCGGACAAACCTACCTGTATGCGTATAGGTCCTTTCAAGCTTGAATCTTTCTAAAACGGTTTCATTGAGTTACTACCCAGTTGTGCTACAAAGTTTCCTTTGTATCTTTTTTTCTTTCTGTGTCACTATGGCTGCGGTGGACATTGCGCAACATAGCCGCATTGCGGTGCACAATCATTTGCAGAATTATAATGTCTCCGAAGATGGCTTGGCCGTGATAATGGTGGTGAGTGCAGAGGTGGCTTACCCGTATGAGATTTTTTACTCATGGGTGACCTTCCCAGCTATGAACGCAGATGCACGTGTGTTCGACACATACACTCCCACGGCTGTGCCACAGGAATATGCTCCGTATAGGGCACAGGAGATTCCTATAGATACTTGGCAGCATCGAGTTTGGTTTAATGGCGCCCTACCCCATACTTTAGCAGCTCCGAGGTTAGGTCCTTTATCCATTCCAGGCGCAACTTGGCCTGTTTTGGCTGCATTTACGCCTCATCCTCTGCATGGAGCATGTAACGTAGCTGAGTTAAGACCACTACATGTAGTCGCAATTAGCGTGATTAGGTTGTTAGTGCAATACATTACCCGCAATCTTCCGGGCGGGGCCCCGGGTGGTGCGGCGCTTCCTGCCGGGCAGGGTGGAATGAAGCTCAGTCCCGTTATGGTCAATGTAGTGATGGGCAAGCGTCCCCAAGAACCGGATGAATTTCCTTTTTTGCTTGCCGAAAAGTTTGACCAATTGGAAGCGGTATTTCCTAACACGTCACCTGGTGAAAAACACAGGATTCTGACAATTAGCTTACCGAAGGATTTGACCCCTGAAATCGGTGACTGTGAAACCTGAGGAAAAACGTTTGCGGCTGTCTACGCGAGGTGTTACGGCACTCCGTCTATGACTGTCCTGCCGACGGTCCTAAAACGTGTTCAGGATGAACACGGACCTGAGGCTGAGGTTGAGTTGGGTATGCGTCTCTGTGGCACCTTTGATGTGGTTTCCGATCTCATACTTGCTAATGTCAAGGGAGATGCGGTGAACTTTCAGGTTGCCAATGCTTTGCAGGCGATTCCCGAGGCCGAAAAACCCTGGCAGTTGGCGAGGATTATTGTGGAGGCTTATAAAACCGTGGGCCGCAATAGTAGGGGTCTCAAGCCTTTTTCTACTAAAGAGAAAAAACAACCCCAAGGGCAGAAGTCGGAAACCGACGAACAGCCCAAGACCAAAAAACAAAATTGGCCTAAAAAACAAAAACAGGGAAAGCAACAACAACAACAGAAACAGGAGTCTCGTCCTGCGTCTCCATTGCCTGCGCCCACAGAACGTGTTTATGACTTGCGCGATCGCGCGATGATAAAATCACCTGATCGTTTTCAGGTTTCTGATCAACGTTCTCCTCGTTCTTTTCAGGAGTCATCAGCTTTTTCATCCGGTGGTGGAGGAGGCGGCAGGGGTCGGAGCGGCCAGCAAGGACGCGACCAGCCCCGCCCGAAAGACGGCAAAGCCAAGCAGGACGATTCCACACCGAAGAGACCCCAGTGTCAGAAAAAGAAAGTCGCTGCTTTAACAGCACACAGATATGCCACAGATAGTGAGAACCCAGTTTCGGAATCAGATATGGGCTCAGACCTTGCTGGACAGCGCAGCGGAGATTACCATAGTGCGAGAGGCCCTGCGTCCACTACTGAAGGTGACAGCGACTGACCGTTATGTTGTTGTGGAGACAGCTGACACTAGAGTAGCTCCCCCTGACAGGATCTATGAAATAGTCTTATTCATTGAGGGCGACATTCAACGCACCATAGAAGGGGTATTTTGGGAGAATCTTACGACAAATATGACATTTTGTTAGCGGAGGCTGACTGGCCCCCACCTTTTGTGCTCGCAGCTCCGAGAGGGGAGGAAGTAATTGTTGTGCCTAGAATTATCTCCTTCCTAGTTGCTCAGCCAGTATGTGTGTGATGTCTGTGTGGAATGTTAGGGTGCTTGTTGACAGAGAGAGTGGAATGTGAGTGTGCCTGGTTGTGTGTGGAGAATGACAGTTGATGAGAGTGGGCTTCGCAACAACATCTAGCTCCTGGTGGGACTCTCCAACTGATTTACTAAGACACCTATGGAACCTGTGATGATTTACTAATAAACCTCCTACCTGGATAAATTACCTGGCTACCTCTACATTATATCTTCTTTTACCCACAACATTTTGGCGACGTTTGAAGAACTGAAAGCGTGCAAGATTCTACTTTCAAGCGAACTAAGGTACCTTCAAGCAATAAAAATCTAAGGAAATGAAATGAATTAAGGTAAAAGACTTTTAAATTTTAAACTTTGTTTAAGCTTCCTGGTACTACAAAACCCCACCAGTGACCCCGAAATCGGTCGCCCTGAACTCTAAAATAAGTGCCAGAATAAGTTTACTTGTCCATGGTGAAGTCATCTTTAAATGGTGTTATGAGCAGCGGATTGTGCCATGTTTTGTTGCTGCTCGTATTTGAACTGGTGCTGTGATGAGGGGTGAAACTCCAATCTGATACTGACGGCAACCCTCTGATTATTTTCTATGTATATGAAAACTCTGCTTCATTTACTGTCGCTGTGAAGAGCAAGAATTGTGGCCATGTTTTGTCAACTGAGCTTTAGTGAGGCGAAAACGACTCTGTAAAACATTTCCTTTTATTTTACTTGGATTACCAGTGAAGGTTGAATACTGGCAAAGATGGCTTTCTTCTGAGAACTCTAGCAGTGTGATTTTAAATACGGAGACAACTTTCATGTTATTTTTGGCTCTTAAGGTTGAAGGGTCAATGTCTGGATAATTTCTGGCCTCATCGCTGATCGGAAGACAAGCATCCGAGTGAAAAGTCGGAGTTGAAAAGCAGATATGTTTCAAATGCTGTGCGGAGAGCAAGTGACAGCTCTCGTGATTAATTTATTTAAATCGACATCATTTAATTTGGAAGAGTGTGTAGTGAAAAACAGCTGCGTGATTTAAACAACATAATTTAAATTGCGCAATGCCAAGTGCACCACAAATGCTAACTGTCACCTTCATGTTTAAAAGAGAAGTGCCCGAGGAGGTTACCTTCCTTCAGCCATTTATGACGTTCTGGTGCATTGTTGTGCCGCACTGGCACGTTTAGGGCAGCTGCATGCCCATAGCCATTCAGCACGACGTAGGATACGTGCTACCATCTTGGCACTGACGTTGATTTGCTTTGGATTATTGCTGGAAGTTGTTCCCTTGGACTGTTACCATGCTAATGATCCTTCGGGTAATGTTCAAGGTTTTTGGAGCATGATTGGAATGTTATGAGAGAGAGAACTGACACACAGAGAGCCTCTTCAGCGACATGCAAGCAGTTGTTTGGGACATATTTGTAATATTTCAACAGAGTGAACTGACAAACAGTAACTACTACATTTTCACTTCTTTGATAACCTCGGGTGAGAGAGTTCGCTCACCGGTGTTTCCTTTTTAAATGATTTTCTTACATAAATTGTAATCTGTATCTGTTTAAGCTTTGATTTTCGTGAATTGATTTATACATTAATCTATTTGGTTTATACAGTAATTTAAATGATATTGTGACATGTTGGTGCACTATAATTTTATTGCAGGTATAATTTTGCTCATGCTATATGTGGGTGTTTCGACTTATATGATATGCGCTAAATTTTCTGACCTAGACACTGGTGTAGCACTAGCTTTATTCTTTTCCTGTGGTGTAGTTTTGCATGTGAGCTGGTCTCTTTGCATTTCTTCAGTACTTCGGTGTTGGTGGTGCGCACACCTTTTCACTGTTTCTAATCTACACAGGCTCTTTTGTTGTGCTCCTGTTTCTACTCGTATAGTGTAGTGGGTCATGTATCAATGCATTTTTGCTTTCATGGGGTGGTGTTCCTACCCTATACATTTATAGTGCATTTATTGATGCTATTATGCCATAATCATTTTTTAGAAGCGCGCAGGTATTAAGATGTGTTAGCATTATTATTAAGAAGCGCACAGGTATTAAGATGCGTTAGCATTATTATTAAGAAGCGCGCAGGTATTAAGATGCGTTAGCATTATTATTAAGAAGCGCGCATGTATTAAGGTGCATTAGCATTATTATTAAGAAGCGTGCAGGTATTAAGACGCGTTAGTTTATTATTATTATTTAAGGTGCGTGAAGGTGATGCACTTTTTGGTATCAAGACGCGTTATGTGTAGTTTGTGCACTTATTATTGGGTCACGTTGATGAGAGTGGGCTGAGCAACAACATCTAGCTCCTGGTGGGACTCTCCAACTGATTTACTAAGACACCTATGGAACCTGTGATGATTTCCTAATAAACCTCCTACCTGGATAAATTACCTGGCTACCTCTACATTATATCTTCTTTTACCCACAACAGTAATCCTCCCTAGTTTCGCGCACACAGTCTCGAAGGAACATGCGCTGAATTTTGCATAAGAATGGGCTAAGGCCCTTGCGCCGGCTCTGTACCGTACTCACTGTGGATGGGATAAATTTTCACCTCACCACGAGATTCCTTTGCGGTCTACGCCTCAGCCTCAACCTCAATATCCCTTGAAGCGCGAAGCGAAGGCTTCCGTTGCAGAAATTCTTGAACAATTAGAATACCAGGGTGTTATTGAAACTTGTGTGTCACCAATGAATAACCCTCTTTTTACTGGGACCAAGCCTGACGGTTCGTATCGTTTGGTATTGGATCACCAGCATTTGAACTCGCATTGCCGTACCGGTGCAGTACAGAATACACACGGCTCTGCTTTAGTGGATAGTCTTGTGCGTAAGTAGTTTAAGACCACGCTTGACATTTCCAACGATTTTTATGCCCACCATTTGGATGGTCTGAGTTCCCAATGGACCTCCTTTACTTGCGGCGGTGTCAAAAAACATTTCAAACGTTTACCGATGGGCTACAAATAGTCCTGGAGTGTTTGCTGCCCGCATAGTCTCTCTCTTAGAGAGAGTTGACCCAGATGCTTGTTCGTATGTGGATGACATGTATCTCACGGATGATGAACTGTGGGAGCATTTGTGTCGAGTTGACTGCTTAATTTGTAGCTGCGGACTTCGGTTACAAATTCAACTTTGCAAAATCGCACATTGCAGAGTACACAGTGTTTTTCCTGGGCTATGAGCTCAACAATGAAGGTTGAGGATTGGCTCCTCACTTCTTGGGGAAATGCGCACAATTGCGCGCTCCGACAACTCTGAAAAAATTACAGTCTTTGCTGGGATTTTTAAATTTCGGGAGGACATACATTCCTGAATGTGCCCAGCGTATCAAGCCTTTGTATGCTTTGATACAACCAAATTTTACTAAATCAAACTGACTGCCTGAGCACTCAGCTATACTGCAATCTTTGCAGGCTGATCTGCTCGCTTCTAAATACTTATTGACTCGTGATAATCACACCAACCTGGTGATAAGAATCCTCCCTGGGACGGTGGGTTTCACATACCTTACTTTTAACGAAGGAGATTCAGTACCTATTGCTTACAAGTCACACTTGTACACTTTGGCTGAAATGCGATTTTCCACTGTGGAGAAAGTTTTGATGGCTGTGCAGATGGCGATTCTAAAGGAACACGCTCTGTCACTGGGAAAACGCATGTTGGTTGTTACCCCGTGTCCTGCTTTGGAAGCGGTTATGAAAGCCGGTGTACCAAATTCTAAAGCTTTGCACCCTCGGTGGATACAATGGGCTGCATCACTGACGTCTCCGGATGTCACGTTCATTTTTGATGCCTCTTTACAGTCGCAGGGGTTTTTGCAATATGAGTTTGTTCATCCTGCTCCTTTGGCTATGCGGTATTTGGAGGATTTCCATTGCATCATATACACTGATGGTTCGGCGCAGGTTGAGCATGGTTCTAAACACTCCTACGTTTCCGTTTGCGCCATTGTGGTAGGTGCCATGGTGAACGATGAGTTCAAGTCCAGAGTTGTGCACACGCAGACTCTAGGGGACTGTACAGCGCAATTAGCAGAGCTTCGTGCTCTGATGCTTGCATTGGAATACGCTGATCCTAGTGTGACAACACTAGTCCAGTCTTATAAGGGGAGAACTTGTTCTTTTGGATTCAGAATGACTTTCGTGATTCCAAGGGTAGCACGATAAAACACAAAAGGATCTGGGTCCAAGTGGTTGAGCTTAAAGAGCAGTTGCCACTCGTGTTTGTAATTCATACTCTCGGTCACCAGCGCGTTGGAGTCCAAGCTGTCGGCAACTCGCTTGCAGATGAAGCAGCGAAATCAGCAGTATTTAGTTGCAGCAGTCACACTGTCCAAAAGTAAGATTGATAATGATATCTTGGCGGCTGTTGCTGCCACTGAGAAGGGAGATAAATATCCTATGGGGTTCCCTTCGAAGAACACATACCACTTAAGTCCTGATAAGGTTCCTTATGTGAAAATACCTGCAGTTGGGGAGAGGTTGATGCCCAACTCAGATCGCAGACATTCACTGATCACACCGGTTCATGAAGGGTTTGCGTCTGCGCATGCAGGCGTTTCAGCTACTGTGTCTCAGTTGCAACAACGTTTTTGGTGGCGGGGACTGTACAAACAGATGCGTGACTATGTCCTTCAATGTGACATTTGACAGCAGATTAAGCCTTCAACTGCTACGCGTCCGTCCCAAACACAGTTGTCTATTTCTAATAAACCATTTGGTTGTGTTTATTTAGATCACTGCGGTCCTTTTTCTTCTGATACTGCGTATAAGTACATCTTAGTAGCAGTTGATTCATGCACACGCTTTGTTTGGGTCTGGCCTCATCGCAGTGCTGATTCACGGACTGTCATCAGGGATTTGCGTGTCTTTGTAGGGATTTTTGCCTGTGGTACCTTCCATTCGGATCAGGGTCCTGCTTTCGCCTCTAAGGCGTATAGGGATGCCATGACTTCGATGGGGGTCCAAGTCAAGTTTTTGTCTCCATACCAACCTGAGGGTAATAGTGTTGTGGAACGAATGAACCGTGACTTAAAGCAATCACTGACAGCTCGAGTTATAGGCACTGGCAGGAATTGGCTAGCCCATCTCATTGGCGTGCAGTGTGCTCTTAATAATCTCCCTAGAAGGTCTCTGGGTGGGCGGACCCCATACGAAATGCTCTTTGGTATCAAGATGTATGTCCCGGACCTTGACCGTCTAGACACGGTTGGTTCGGCTGCCTCCTTTGACGTAGATGAACATTGCAATGTTTTACAGACTCTACAAGAGACCTGAGACAGTCTTGAAAAGGAACATTTGCCCTCTACATGGGATGATGCGTTGCAGATCCCGGTAGTTGGCTGGCTACCCCAAGTTGGAGAACTGGTTCGGGAGAAGATCGATAACAAAAAGGAATTTGGTCCCTCATACCGTGCTCCGGTTCCCGTGCTTTGAGTGAAGGGCACAAGAACAGTCATTTTATCACCACTTCCAGGTCGTAAAGAGAACAGGTATATCTCCATTGACAATGTCAAAATACACAGAGTGGCCGATTCTTCTTAGTATGACACCGGCAGTCTCATGTTATTCGATAGTGAGAAATTCTGTTTTGGCCACTGCTTTGGATCATTCACCGGAGGTGGCCCTCGAGATGCCTGCAGTATCAAGTCCTTTATTGAGTGCTTTGCCTGGTACTCGCCTTGATGATATAGACTACACCTACCCAACTGACTTATCGATGCCTGATTTGCAAACTCGTTTAGCCGCAGAATCCAGATTTTCACATACGTCGGGGAAGCCCACAAGGCTGAGAGCCTACGCGACATTGTTTAAAAAACATTTTTTAATTCCCCCTTGGACTTACATTTTTGGCTGGGGCTTTTTGCTCTCTATCTTTTTATGTCAATTGGTTTTGTGTTTTATTTTTTTCAATTTATAAATGGACATTATGTAGAGGAGAGAACATGCATTAGACATCTGAATGGAACATTGGCTGCCCACTCCTCATCACATTCAGCCCACAGATTGAAAAGAGACTTGGCCTTTGTTAACATCACCGGGAGGCCTGTCCTGGATGGAATAGTCTGGGATGCAGTTAAATTTCAAATCCAGGGTCCGACTGTAGTTATTAATGTTCCTAATGTGCTTAGAGTTAACATGGGGGTTGTGGTTCAACAAAACATACGTTCTGATGATTGGGATGTTCAGGCCGTAGAGGCTTTATTTGCTGATTTAAAGTATTATGCTGCCTTTGATGCTGAAGATTTATATTTAGAATCTGCTAATTATGGTGATTTGTTTTGCTTCCAACATTTTGGCAATCATTACTTACACAAAACTAATTCTAGGAGAAGTACTGTGAATTATACCCAGTGGGAACATTGCCCAGCTCCTTTAAGAGGCAGCTCAAACACGTTTTTGAAAAAGTACACTTATTTTACTGACTTTAATCAGTCCAATCCCGCCTCCTTTTATTTTAAAAGGACAGATAAATCCATGTCCAAAGTTAGACTTACCGATACTAAGTTACTGTATTCGAAGTCCTTTCTAGACCAGCTAGCTGTTGATGGCTACGAGTTGTGGAAGGAAACTATTGACCTTAAATCGGTTTGGGGTTCTAAAAGTTGGCAGGTACAAGGCGCTGAGGCTTTGCACGGTGCATATCTCATCCCAAATCATATGCTGTTTTTGAATTCTACTATCTCACAGACAACATGCTTTGGATTGGCTACTTCTAAAAAATTAAATTCTCCTTCCTTCCCAGATTTGGAAGAATATTCGGGTTGGGAAAATTCTACTAAATTTTCAATTAGAGAGTTGCAGACCCTTTTGCTAAATGCATCCTTTAACATATCCAGTTTGGATTCCAAGGGTTGGTTGATGTGGCACAGAAGTGCAGATTCGTGCCAGCATAATTTTTTGGGCCTGGCTGAGGGTTTTACACAGGTCAGAGTAGATCACTGTTTTGAGAGTGACCATTCTGTGACCACTTATTCAGTAGGCAAATTGTGTCAGAATTGGCTCAAACACTCTATATTAGCGTCCGTAAAGTTGCATTTGTCTAAACTAACTGACGAGGTTGACTTGAATGATTTCATAAAAGGCCCGGCTAAGGGTAGATCTAAACGATGGATCTATGCCGTTTATAAAGAACTATGGAAAACATCACAGATTGAAGCGGCTACCCGCCTTAGGGCTATTGATCAGGCTAATTTGGAAAAAGGTATCTAGAGAGAAGGTACCCCACTATCTCCAGGGAACAGGGTACAGTGACAGCAAGTCAATGAGGAATCCCTGGGTGCACACTCACAAATAGTCTTATTCTACTTTCATACCCATCTATATAAACACTCAGACTCAAACAAGAGACACTAGTTCAGTACACTATATTAATTAAATGTTAATTACCACACCAGAATTGGAACGTTCACAGTCTAATTTTAATAAAAACATATACATAAAAAGTTTAGCACAAGAACACAGATTAAAATTTCAAAGAGAAAATCTTTGAAAAGGATAGGGTAAAACAATTAATCATAACACTTCATTACATATGTAGCCAAATTCGACTTAAAATTAAAAGCAAAGAGAATCATAAACACATAAATGCTATAAACAAATATTTATTCAGATCGTAAATTACACATGGAAAAAAATTTCGGAAAACATATTTGAAAACAACCCCTTATATTCACTGTGGCCTATTGATGTTTTTGCCACTACTGATCTCTGGATCCAAAGGTCTATAGTTCTTACAAGAGTGATAACAACAGTAACATTAATACATGTGTATCGGTTGCTCACTGGACCCTAGTTAGATTCTATGTATGAAAGAATGCGTCGACGCGTTTCGGTGCAGAACAAATGATAATGTAGCACCTTCTTCAGGACTTCTGTATTTGGGGTCACCGGCTTCGGTAAGTAGTGTGTAACACCCTCTCTGTGGATATACGGGGAGAAAGGCAAGGTGTCACTGTATTTGCACAGGATTAGTGAACATCACATGATCTTAGGCTCTTCTCCTCTTGCTACACGTAATTACACATCCTGTTATAGTATGTCTCCTTCATCTTATGTCTCTTGTTACAGGTATTCAATTCCTTGTCTGTTTACCCACTGGTAGAATTTGTCTGATTGTCTTCGAGTATACATAATATTACACTTACTCAGCATTTTACACTCCTCGTTATACTAGTGTATCTTTATGTATCTAGTCCCTCCGTTTCCATTTCGGTGTGGAAATATCTAGGGGCCTTTGGATATCTTCTATAGAACACTCGCTCACGTATGGATTGTTACATTCAAACACATTCTTACCCCTTAAATGTAGGGCAAAGCATCCAAATGGGTATATTTGAGACTCTCGGGTCACGTCTTCAATTCTCAGTTCTGGGAAATAGTTGATCCTATTGGGGTACATCAGATGATGTCAGAATATATGGTCTATCCATTTAATCTATTTCATTCAAAGGTAATTGCGGAAACCGTTTACCTTTTCGCATGTGATGCGTTCCCCGATATGAAGATTCTTCTCTATTTTCCAAATCTTTAAGCACCTTGCTGCATATCTATATTGACAGAGAACGGTATATATATTTTGTAGCTCCCCTCTTATATAGTAGATGGAAGGATCTATTCATATACTAGGATGGGGTTCATTTATACACACCTTACCTTAATAACTTATAAAACCCTTCTCGAACGGGCATAGATCTGTGTATCTCCTTCAGTGAACTGGATATGTTCTGTGGAGGTAAACAGATATGTAGATGTATTTGTATACTTTGTGAGTTAGACTGCCTCATTTAGTTTCTATTTTTAGTTGATACACACTTGATTAGTTAATCTAACCCCTTCTTGGTATACTATCCTCGGGACTACTCAACTCCTTACAATTATTCTGTTCTCAGTTGAACTGCCAGATTGCTTGCACTATAGCATATTTCTAATTATCAGGGTAGTTAGTTTGACGGAAGGTTCCCACCCAGTAGACTAGTATGGCAGTGACTTTGTATTTGCTTTCCTTGCTTCCCTTCTACCTTTATTGGGGGAAAAACTTATTAAGCTATCCCTGTATGCTGTTAGGTAGTTTAGGTTTCAGCGTTATATTAACACCCAGTTCTATCCCTCAGGTTTCGGATTGAGACCCGTTATTTTAGAAAATCACATCTTGTGGTCGTGGATACTCAGGGTAAACTTAGAATATAGAAGTAAGCGTTATTTTATCACCCGTTTTTCGTAATAAGACCCATTCCTTAGTTACTTCATCTACCCGCCTGGTTCTTAGTTATTTCATCTACTCCGCCTAGTTATTCGATATATTCTGTATACCCCTTACCTTGTGTTTTCTGGAGTCACGTCTCTGCCTCGTTCCTTCACCGTCAAAGATGCAGATCGTGACTGGCTCTTTTTATACAGATTGGGTTTAAGCCGATTGATTTCACCTGGGATGCGCACCTGCGTTTGCTGGGCGCTGCTGGCGCTTAAGGTGGCGCCATCTTTGAACGGTATACCTATTATAGTACCATGTAGATTACTCATATGACGCTATATAAAAGCGGACTGTTACTATTTCAGTGATATATGTTTATTGGCGACTCCTCACCTCTTATTGGTGGTTTATATACGATGTGTTAAAGTATATTGTATTTGTCTCGATTTGGTTCAGGACACAAGATTGCCTTTAGGTGACGTGTATGCGTTATTTCAATGGGGCTTTCCTATGTAGTGGTGCCATCTTTTAGTGGCGTATTCCTTATACTGCGTGTTCGTTGAATTAAACACAATATTAAATACTTCGCATGGGTATCAAAGGGGACTGTATTATACATTATTTTCATTTTATTTTTTATATAATGGGAGCATAGATATAGTTACACTTATTAAATACAGTTTCTGCCAAGTATTATGATTGAGGGCATGGCTCCAGACGTAGTGATTGTTGCTTTTGTTTTGTTTATTCTAAGTTTTCATCATTTTTATCTTTATTTGGAAAAAGTACTTGCAGTTGTAGATAACAGCATTAACATCCATTCCTACCGAATTCACACATTGGATAATATTGTGTCATCTGTAAGCATGGGCGAATTTTGCGAATCTGGCGTTCGCGAATTTTGCGAATTTGCGAACTCGCAATCCGCAAAATCCACGAATTCTCGCGAATTTGCAGATTTTTTTTTGTGTTCGCAAGGGTTTCTGCCAGTTCGCGAGGATTTGGTACTAGTTCGCAATTGCGAACTTACTTGTTGGCTCGCAACGGTCGCGACTATGTTGTTTCTACGTCTGGTTCATCATCACAGCCTCCCAGCACCCTCTGTTTCAACACTGCCACCCTCTCTTTGACCCATGCCACCCTCTGTTACATCAATGCCACCCTCTGGTTCATCATCACTGTAGATGATGGGGGGGGGAAAGCAAGCACACCTGCCCTGCTTCAACTGACATGAATTAATTTGGGGTTAGTTTATTAATGTGTCACTGTTTTAGAATTCCAGGTCTGGCACCTGCTTCCTTATCAGTAATTTGCTTTCTGTTGCAGTGCAATTTTTTTTTCCAGGACCTTTGTGGCCTACTTCTAGCTATTCTATGAGCCTGCTGTGAGGGTCAGAGCAGGGTCATACAATTGTTGCAACTAGCAACTGAACTTTGGAGGGGCCCCAGTCAGGAAGCACTACAGTGAATTGTTACTAATGATGAGTTTGAACTCTTGCACCTGCCGATTGCTTTCAGTTTTGCAAAACTCGTTTTTCTGCAATTTCGCGGGATTCGCGGGGCGCGAACACGCGCGAGCTCGGATTTGGAAGCCGCGAATTCGTGCGAATATGCGATTTCTTTTTTTGCGGCGTGTTAGTTCGCAAGGTTTTGTGCGTTTTCGCGAGCCGCTTGTAGCGCAAGGCGGGAAGTTACCCTCGCGGTCGTTCAAGGGCGCTGCCATCTTGTTTGCATGACGTATTTCCGTTTCCGGGCGCGAAGTGTAATCTCGCATAGTGTGCGGCTCGCAAGTACAATTTCGCGAGTGTTCGCGAGGAACATCTCGCGCGAACTTACCCACGCGGTCGTGAACGGGCGCGGCCATCTTGTTTCTCATTCATTGCTATGGTTCTGGGCATGCTTCTTGTATCCTCTCTAAATCTGTGCCATCCTTTGCTTGTTTGAAGTTTTTTTTGATCTATTTTACTTATTATCTACCCCTCTATTTTTCTAGCCCTATATTTTTGTGTTTACTGCTACTTTTTGTTAATTTTAAACTACTTTTTTAAACACTTTTCTTTTCTTTTCTTCTCTTCCCTATTCTATTTTCTTTATTCCTTTCCGCCCAGACCATGGTGAAGGGAGCCGGGAAGCATCCCGTGCCCGGCTCCCGTGCGGGCATTTGAAGGGGGAGACAGTCGCACCCCGGGAGATTTTCAGCACGGAGGAGGTGGGCGCACTACTGTTCTATGTACAGCGCCACCTCCCCAGGACCATATTGGCAGGCGGCAAGATCCGAGGCGGGTACGGGATGCGGGAGCGCCGGAAGCGGTGGGATAAGGTGTGCCGGGCCATTTACCACCACTCTCGGGTCCGGTGCACCTACAACCAGGCCACCCACCGCTGGACGGATGTCCTGACCCGTGAACGAGATCTGCTCGACCTGCTTGGCCTCGAGATCCCCGGGCTTGGTGAGTAGTAGTAGTAGCTATTTCTTTACTACTCTGTTTTCTCCTGCTGTGTTATTATATTGCATTTTTTTTTTTTTACCAAGAGCAATAATGCTGCTCATTACATTGTAGGTATATTATATTTCAAAATCTTCTGTGCATTTCAGGTGCACTGCTCTCCTTCTCAGTAGTGTTGCTACTATGCTTATTTGTTTCCGATTTTGTGTTCATTTCATTGGCCTGTGAAGCTATGTATGAGTGTAGTTTAAAGAACTGCGTAATGCTACACACTAAGGTTCAGATGTTTAATTACCGGCGCATCCCTGCAAAGTAGCAGGGATGCGCCAGTAATTGTGCGCCACGCCACTATCACCCATGGTGCGCCGTATTTACAATGCGGCGCACCATGGGCCCAAAACGTCACCAAAGCGTTACACATCTGTGCCGTAAGGGCGGCGCATTGCTGGAGTTGCGTCGCAACGATGGCGCAGCTCCATCAATGCTCTGGGGTGCCCTATCTCCCCAAAGCTGCGTCAAGCCGTACTTCTGCTTCAAGCAGGCGCAGGGTTTGAGTCACGCATCATTGTCGTTAAAGTGAGTGATTGAAATCTTGTAGATTTCCCTCAGCCACTTTTAGGATGTGTTCCTGCGCAGGAACGCCCTCCCTTGTGCCGGAACGCCCCCTGATGGCGCAGGGCTTTACAACGTGATGCATCTCCCATATGCGTCACGTTGTTAATATACACCGCACCATTGCGCCTCTTTTGTGCTGCCGCTGCGTCACAAAAGTCACGCAACAATGGAGCAAAAGAGCTGCAAGGGGCTTCTAAATCAGCCCCTACAGACTCAAGTCCAGTCCATCCTTTGTACACATGGCTGTTAGACCTGGCACCTTGGCGTGAGTCTCCCTTCCACTTTTTGCTGATGTGCCTCCGATGTTTTGCTGGTTTTCCGATACTCAGGGCACTGCGCCACGGCTGATCCGTGCCGCAGTGCAAGTGCTCCCTACTGTAAATTGTATATACGATTGGTATCCATGATTGGTGCATTGGATTTACTGTTAGTCCCTAGTAAAGCGCACAAGAGAGTGCCGGGGCTTGTAGATGCCAATACTGCTGGTGGGCCTGCAGCGCTGGTTGCGCCACCCACCGAAGCAGCCGTAAAGATGTGTCTGGGAACTGCGACCGCAGAACCCGCGTGCGGTCTCGTACTGTCACGCTAGCTGGGCAAGTGTCCCCACTTGCCAGCACCGACCCTTCCCTTGACTACATATTAGTCACCCCTATGGTAGGCCTGCGGGCAGGGTGCGTTGTAGGTGCAAGGTAGGACAAGCCCTGATGTGCGTGGCATGTCCTAGTAGTGACTTACCACAAAGACCGTATTTCACTACTGAAGGCTACCTGCTCCATTAGGCCAGACTGAGCTGCGAGGGTTATTACACCCTATAATCCCCGCAGGCTCAAGGAGCATGGTAGTGAGTCATGTTTAGTATGCCTGGACTCAGGGTAATGAGATATTTCTTGTAGTCAAGTTTATGTCAGTATCCTGGGTTTGCAAATGCTACTTTTAGAAAGTTAGCATTTGCTTGCTTAGCCATTTCAGCCGCCTCTGCTGGTGTGTATCTGACTGTCTGGGATGTGTGAGTGACAGGGCTGGAAGGATGACGGGTGGTGAATGCGCAGATTACACCTTAGTGGGAGGTAGGAGTGCCTCTTGACTCGAGCTGTCACTGTGCTCGACCTCCACAATGCTGGCTCCACCCTCCTGGGGAGCGGCGGATGACTCTGCCGGCACCTGGCCCAGGAAGGGCGAAGCCCCCATCAACAAGGTACTCTGGCCACTCCTGTCCGGACAATGCTGGCTCCACCTCCTGTGGGGCGTCTGATGCGCCTGCCCCTCACACTGAAAGCAGAAGCCGGAGTACACCCGCGGGGGTACTCCAGAAGTGAGAGTGGCTATGCAAAGGCCCCCCTGGCCTGCGAGAACAAAAGAATTGGCCTATAAAAGACGGAGCCCTGCTCCTTGAAATTTAGATCCGGTTTGGGCCACAGAAAGACTCTGCCCTACGAGAAGGACCGTGAGAGACAAGGAAGGGTGCTGACTCTTGCCTGTGTCTGGTGCCTTGCTGCTGAAGGAGAGGAAGACAATAAGACTACGAAAATACTTTTGTGCTATTTGTGCCAAACTCTGCAAAGAGATCTCCAAGGGCTTGCAACTGAACCTGCCCCCTGACCAGCGTCCCAGGACCAGTGGACGCTACCCCCCCTTGGGAGAAAGCGACTGCGGGTGCTGACCATCGCCGCGGCACTGACGGAGGAATCTCCTCTAAGGCATCAACGACCTCCCGACCACCGTGACCGGGGCCCAAAGCAACAGCGAGAGCAAAGCGAGGACCAGCCGCCGCTGGCCCGAACACCGTGACCGCAACTGCACCGGGAGCCCGAGAGCAAAGCGAAGGAGGACCCGTCTGGTCCGAGCTATCGAGGGGACTGCATAGCGAGCAGTCACTCACCTGCAAGGACGGACACTTGCCCTACGAGAATCCGCAAGGTCGGTAAGCCTGCCCGACAGCCCAGCTGTGAGCCCACAGCTGCACCGACATTTGGCTGGGTACGTCCTGCACTTGGGGACCGTACTGCCACTTGTCACCACCGCACAGCCGCCGCCTCCAGGGTCGGAGCGGACGACGAGGAAAGGACCCTGCCGCCACAGAACACCGCTGCCCCGGACAACCAGTGACCTGCTCGGCCGAAGAGCCGCAACGATCAGCGACCCCGGGAAGGCAACGCGACGTGGGACAGATCCCTTGGAAGCCGCCGGCTCCACAAGGACATTGAGTAACACCGGCCTACGGGCCTCAAGAGAACTTCCATACGAACTGTGGTAACCTGAATTAAGTAACCTGCAACCATCTTCATAAAGTTATTGACTGTATTCATAAGCCTGCTTAAAATCTATATAAAGATATATATTTTTACAAGAATACAGTCTGGTCTCGTTGTGTGGTGGGTTGGTTGTAAAGGTGTACTGCTGCAAGTGTTTAACCCTATGTGCCCCAAAGATTAGCCTACGACTGCTTAAGCCACACTACCTAGAGGGTAAGCAGAGGTTGTCTGGAAGGTAACCCTCAGCCCTGACGAGGAAGAGAGAGTCCCTGCTTGTCGCTAGTGTTGCACTGCGCCAACTAGAGCCTCCCCCTTCCTACATTGGCGGCAGCGGTGGGATTTCGAATTTACACTTGCGATAGTTATACCTGAGCTTCTGACCACTACACAAGGATTACGGTGCAGTTACTAAACCACAGACTTTGCTTTTTGAAAGAAGATTCCGAGTGCAGAAACCATGCCTGGCACAAAGAGCCTGGATGGAGCGGAGTCCACGACCTCCGAGGTGTTGGAGATAGAATGGGACGCCGCAAAGCTGGACAAATACTCCAAGATGGAGCTGAAGTTTTTCTGTAGAAAACTAAAAGTTCCGCACGCTGGCTGCAAAAACAAGCCGGAGTTCTACAAGGCCCTGAAAGCCTGGGTGGAGTCCAGAAAGACCCCGGAAGAGCAAGACGTCCTCGCCGAGCAGAATACGACGGAGGAGCAGAATGCGCTTGGGGATCTGATCGATCTGGAAAGACAAGACAGCGAGCACAGCTTGGGTAAAGGCCTGTCGCCAGAGGAGCTGGCGGACAGGAAGGAAACCCGGAATCACGAAAGAAAGTTGGCAGAATTGAAAACCCAGCTGGAGCTGGAAACCAAAAGAATGGCGCTGGAAGAGCGAAAGCACCAGATGGATTATGAAATCAAGATGAGGGAGATAAGTCTCAAGGAGAGAGACTTGGATCGGCCTCCCTCTGGTGGCAGCACATCGCCAGTGCAGGTAGAGTCAAGAGTGCACATCCCGAAGGACGTAGTTAAGGAGTTCTTTAAGGGGGATGACATAGGACAGTGGTTTAGGGCATACGAGGTAGCCATGTCCTCCCACCGGGTCCCTGACAAGGATTGGGGAGCGGGGTTGTGGGGAAGGTTCCTTAGCGAAGGGAGAGATACCTTGCTAGATTTGCCCGTTGAAAACCAGAGATCCTATGCCCACATGAAAGAAGCTTTATTAAACAGGTACGGGCTTACCCCTGAAATGTATAGACAGAAGTTTAGGGGATGTACTAAGCGGCCTGGGAATACGTATGTGGAGTATGTGACTTACTTTTGCAGAGCACTGGATGGTTGGGTGAAAGGTAACAAAGTGAATGATTTTCAAGGTCTCTTTGATTTAATTGCATGGGAGCACTTGTCTGATCACTGTTTTCCTGAGTTACGCCAACACCTGATCGATAGCAAGCTGTCCAACCCGAGGAAGCTTGCTGAGGAGGCGGACCGCTGGCTCAGCACCAGGGTCCACAAGGGTCCCGTGGGAGATTCCGCCAAGAGTGGGCAGGGTCCCCAGCAGAAGGGTGGGGGGGGACAAAGGGGGAAAACAGAAAGGGTTCCAAAAAGGCCCCCAAAGTAGTTCCCAAGGGAATCCGCAGCAGGGTTCTCAGCCTCCCCCACCCCCGAAGCAGAATGGGGCCCCGACAGGTAAACCTGTTCCAAAGGGGCCCTTCAATTGTTTCAAATGTGGCGAGCCTGGGCACATATCCAGTGACCCCAAGTGTCGCCTATTTGGAAAACCTGCACCCACTGGTGCTCCGCCCGACAAGTGACTAGTGTTCACCTGGGAGAAGAAATGATGGTCCCGGGGGGTGGAGATCCCGTTCACATGACCCTGGTCTCGCTAGGAGACAGTGAGATGATCCCGACGAACTACCTGCCCTCTAACACTAAGAAATATGGGCAGGTGGTGATCATCAATGGTAAAGAAGCTGAGGCTCTTAGAGACACAGGAGCCAGTGTGACTGCAGTGAGGCAGCACCTGGTGTCTCAAGAGCAGGTTGTACCCCATGCCTACTGTAGGGTTATCAATGCTGATAATTCTGAGAGCCAGTGTCCGATGGCTCAAGTTCCCTTCGAGTGGGGGGGGGTCTCTGGTACTCTGCAGGTCTGTGTGAGAAAAACCATGCCTGTTGACTGTTTGCTAGGGAACGACTTGGAGCACTCCCCTTGGGAAAAGGTGGAGAAAGCGACTCACCTGCGGATGGTGGGTCTGCCTGACTGGGCGTGCGTGACCACCCGGTCGATGGCAGCCAGTAAGGGTGATCGAGAGGTCCTGGGGCCTAATGGAGAGGCCCAGGAACCGGCTTTAGGGAGAAGGCGCAGGGGGCGCGGGAAACCGGCCCCTGAGGTTCCTACGGTCCAGGAGGAAGCAGACCTTGAGGGGGATGCCCTGGAGCCTACAGGGGAACAGATCGCCGAACTGGGGGACCTGCCTGAGCTGACCCATTGGCAGCAAGAAGGAGGACCCTCCAGGGAGGAATTCTGCAGGGAGCAGAAAGAATGCCCTTCTCTCGTGGGTATGCGGCAGCAGGCTGCAGACCAGGCCCATGGTGTTCAGGCCAAAACACATTACGTGTACTGGGAGAACGACCTCCTGTATTCGGAGCCTAAGGCTGCTGAACCTGGGTCAGCCCGTGTGCTGGTGGTACCCCAGAAATTCAGAGCCTTCCTACTGGGTCTGGCTCACGATGTGCCTTTAGCAGGACATTTGGGGATGGACAAGACCTATGACAGGCTTGTCACCCACTTCTACTGGCCCCAAATGCATAAAAGCTCAGACGCTTATTGCAGAACCTGTCCGACTTGCCAGGCAAGTGGGAAGACGGGAGGGAAGAACAAGGCTCCCCTCCAACCCTTCCCTGTGGTCGGTACGCCATTCCAGCGAGTGGGTATTGACATCGTTGGGCCTCTGGACCCCAAGACAGCCATGGGCAACAGGTTCATCCTGGTCTTGGTGAACCATGCCACCCGGTACCCTGAAGCCATCCCTCTGAGGACAGTGACGGCTCCCGTGGTGGGGCGTGCACTGATGGGAATTTTCTCGCGAGTAGGATTCCCTCTAGAGGTGGTGAGCGACAGGGGGATCAATTTCATATTGAAATATATGAAGTCCCTTTGGCAGGAGTGTGGCGTAACGTACAAGTTCACCACACCCTACCATCCCCAAGGTAACGGGTTGGTTGAAAGATTCAACCGAACCCTCAAAGGCATGATAATGGGCCTGGAAGGCCCGATGAGGCGTAAGTGGGACGTCCTCTTGCCATGCCTGCTGTTTGCATATCGCGAGGTACCACAGAAGTCCCTAGGGTTCAGCCCCTTTGAACTACTGTACGGTCACCCCGTGAGAGGACCACTGAGTTTGGTAAAGGAAGGCTGGGAGCAATCTCCCAGGAAACCTCCCCAGAATGTATATAGCTACATGCTGGCCTTCAGAAACCAGACCAGACGCTTCAGACAACTTGCCGAGGCAAATCTGGAAGCGAGCCAGGAAGAAATGAAGCGGTGGTACGATCAGAATGCCACTCTGGTCGAGCTTCAGCCTGGACAGGAGGTGTATGTCTTGGCCCCAGTGGAGCCCTGTGCCCTTCAAGATAAGTGGACAGGACCATTTGAGGTTGTGGAGCGCAAGAGCCCCGTGACATACTTGGTGGACATGAAGACGCCCAGGAACCCTTTGCGGGTCCTACATGTCAACCGCCTCAAGCCCCACTTGCGAAGGTCCGAAGTGGGCATGTTGTTGGCCACCGATGACGGAATGGAGGAGGAGTCGGAGCCTCTTCCTGACCTCTTGGTGGCCTGTGAGAAGGATGGGTCTGTGGATGGAGTTAACCTCTCCCCCTCCCTGACCGCCGAACAACAGGAGGACTGCCGCCAGTTGCTGGGACAGTTTCCAGACCTGTTCTCCCTGGTTCCGAGTGTCACAGATTGGTGCGTCCATGATGTGGACACTGGAGACAGCTTACCGGTGAAGCACAAGGCTTACCGGGTAACTGACAGGGTCCTGGCCTGCATCAAGGAGGAGGTCTCCAAGATGCTTGCCCTCGGGGTGGTTGAGTCTTCCAGCAGTCCTTGGTCCAGCCCCGTGGTCTTGGTTCCAAAGGCTGCTGCGCCGGGAGCCACACCCGAACTCCGGTTCTGTGTGGACTACAGAGGACTCAATTCAGTCACGAAGACTGACGCGCACCCCATCCCCAGAGCTGACGAGCTCATTGATCGGCTAGGGGCTGCCCGGTTTCTCAGCACGTTTGATTTGACGTCTGGGTACTGGCAGATCGCCTTGACCGATGGGGCAAAGGAGAGGTCGGCATTCTCTACACCAGATGGGCATTTCCAGTTCCGGGTTATGCCATTTGGAATGAAGAATGCCCCTGCCACCTTTCAGAGATTGGTCAACCAGGTGTTGGCTGGACTGGACGAGTTCAGTGCCGCCTACCTGGATGACATCGCGGTGTTCAGTGGCACCTGGCCCGAACACCTGCGACACCTCTGGGAAGTGTTGATGGCCCTGCGCAGAGCAGGCCTCACAATCAAGGCAAGCAAGTGCCAGATTGGGCAGGGTTCAGTGGTGTACTTGGGACACCAAGTTGGGAGTGGCAAGGTAGCCCCCTTGCAGCCCAAAATCGAAACCATCCTGGCTTGGGAACCCCCCAAGACCCAGACTGCAGTGAGAGCCTTCCTGGGGCTCACTGGGTATTACAGGAGGTTTGTCAAGGGCTATGGCACGATCGTGACCCCCTTGACAGAGCTGACTTCGAAAAAGCAGCCCAGGAAGGTGATTTGGACTGACGCCTGTCAGAAGGCTTTCGACACCCTGAAGACTGCCATGTGCACGGCGCCCGTGCTCCTGGCCCCAGATTTCTCCAAGGAGTTCATTGTGCAAACAGACGCTTCAGAGCATGGTGTAGGGGCTGTTCTTTCACAGATGACTGAGGAGGGCTTTGACCAACCCGTAGCCTTCATAAGTCGGAGGTTACTTCCACGGGAAAGTAGGTGGAGTGCAATAGAGCGTGAAGCATTTGCTGTGGTCTGGGCGCTGAAGAAGCTAAGACCCTACTTGTTTGGGTCTTACTTCCGAGTTCAGACGGACCACAGGCCCCTCAGATGGTTGATGCAAATGAGGGGTGAGAACCCGAAACTGTTGAGGTGGTCCATTTCTCTACAGAGTATGGACTTTACGGTGGAACACCGCCCTGGCACCGATCACGCCAACGCTGACGGTCTGTCCAGATTTTTCCGCCTTAGTGATGTGGAACTCCCTGGGGAAGGGTAGTTCCCCCCACATTTCAGCTGGAGGGGACACGTGTTAGACCTGGCACCTTGGCGTGAGTCTCCCTTCCACTTTTTGCTGATGTGCCTCCGATGTTTTGCTGGTTTTCCGATACTCAGGGCACTGCGCCACGGCTGATCCGTGCCGCAGTGCAAGTGCTCCCTACTGTAAACTGTATATACGATTGGTATCCATGATTGGTACATTGGATTTACTGTTAGTCCCTAGTAAAGCGCACAAGAGAGTGCCGGGGCTTGTAGATGCCAATACTGCTGGTGGGCCTGCAGCGCTGGTTGCGCCACCCACCGAAGCAGCCGTAAAGATGTGTCTGGGAACTGCGACCGCAGAACCCGCGTGCGGTCTCGTACTGTCACGCTAGCTGGGCAAGTGTCCCCACTTGCCAGCACCGACCCTTCCCTTGACTACATATTTGTCACCCCTATGGTAGGCCTGCGGGCAGGGTGCGTTGTAGGTGCAAGGTAGGACAAGCCCTGATGTGCGTGGCATGTCCTAGTAGTGACTTACCACAAAGACCGTATTTCACTACTGAAGGCTACCTGCTCCATTAGGCCAGACTGAGCTGCGAGGGTTATTACACCCTATAATCCCCGCAGGCTCAAGGAGCATGGTAGTGAGTCATGTTTAGTATGCCTGGACTCAGGGTAATGAGATATTTCTTGTAGTCAAGTTTATGTCAGTATCCTGGGTTTGCAAATGCTACTTTTAGAAAGTTAGCATTTGCTTGCTTAGCCATTTCAGCCGCCTCTGCTGGTGTGTATCTGACTGTCTGGGATGTGTGAGTGACAGGGCTGGAAGGATGACGGGTGGTGAATGCGCAGATTACACCTTAGTGGGAGGTAGGAGTGCCTCTTGACTCGAGCTGTCACTGTGCTCGACCTCCACAATGCTGGCTCCACCCTCCTGGGGAGCGGCGGATGACTCTGCCGGCACCTGGCCCAGGAAGGGCGAAGCCCCCATCAACAAGGTACTCTGGCCACTCCTGTCCGGACAATGCTGGCTCCACCTCCTGTGGGGCGTCTGATGCGCCTGCCCCTCACACTGAAAGCAGAAGCCGGAGTACACCCGCGGGGTTACTCCAGAACTGAGAGTGGCTATGCAAAGGCCCCCCTGGCCTGCGAGAACAAAAGAATTGGCCTATAAAAGACGGAGCCCTGCTCCTTGAAATTTAGATCCGGTTTGGGCCACAGAAAGACTCTGCCCTACGAGAAGGACCGTGAGAGACAAGGAAGGGTGCTGACTCTTGCCTGTGTCTGGTGCCTTGCTGCTGAAGGAGAGGAAGACAATAAGACTACGAAAAGACTTTTGTGCTATTTGTGCCAAACTCTGCAAAGAGATCTCCAAGGGCTTGCAACTGAACCTGCCCCCTGACCAGCGTCCCAGGACCAGTGGACGCTACCCCCCCTTGGGAGAAAGCGACTGCGGGTGCTGACCATCGCCGCGGCACTGACGGAGGAATCTCCTCTAAGGCATCAACGACCTCCCGACCACCGTGACCGGGGCCCAAAGCAACAGCGAGAGCAAAGCGAGGACCAGCCGCCGCTGGCCCGAACACCGTGACCGCAACTGCACCGGGAGCCCGAGAGCAAAGCGAAGGAGGACCCGTCTGGTCCGAGCTATCGAGGGGACTGCATAGCGAGCAGTCACTCACCTGCAAGGACGGACACTTGCCCTACGAGAATCCGCAAGGTCGGTAAGCCTGCCCGACAGCCCAGCTGTGAGCCCACAGCTGCACCGACATTTGGCTGGGTACGTCCTGCACTTGGGGACCGTACTGCCACTTGTCACCACCGCACAGCCGCCGCCTCCAGGGTCGGAGCGGACGACGAGGAAAGGACCCTGCCGCCACAGAACACCGCTGCCCCGGACAACCAGTGACCTGCTCGGCCGAAGAGCCGCAACGATCAGCGACCCCGGGAAGGCAACGCGACGTGGGACAGATCCCTTGGAAGCCGCCGGCTCCACAAGGACATTGAGTAACACCGGCCTACGGGCCTCAAGAGAACTTCCATACGAACTGTGGTAACCTGAATTAAGTAACCTGCAACCATCTTCATAAAGTTATTGACTGTATTCATAAGCCTGCTTAAAATCTATATAAAGATATATATTTTTACAAGAATACAGTCTGGTCTCGTTGTGTGGTGGGTTGGTTGTAAAGGTGTACTGCTGCAAGTGTTTAACCCTATGTGCCCCAAAGATTAGCCTACGACTGCTTAAGCCACACTACCTAGAGGGTAAGCAGAGGTTGTCTGGAAGGTAACCCTCAGCCCTGACGAGGAAGAGAGAGTCCCTGCTTGTCGCTAGTGTTGCACTGGGCCAACTAGAGCCTCCCCCTTCCTACAATGGCGATAAGAAGAAATAGTGGTGGTGGAATGATAGTTTGAGTATTTTAATGACTGGTTAATGTAGTAGGAAACTTTAGTGTTGTCGCTGATCTGCAATCACGGTGGACTTTGGCTGTCACTTCGCGTTCTGCGGACTGCTGCCTGCCAATCCTAGGCAAACCTTTTTAGTACTTTGTGTAGTGAGTTACATAAGAAGTTTACAATTCGACGGTCCGCAAATCAAGCAATACTAATAACGTAGTAGACCACATGAGATTGGTCAATAATATATCCCGTTGAATAGTTGTCTATTCGCTATTTCGCCACAATATTTTGTTAGTTCTTTTGAAATGTTTGATTTGGTTGACAAATATCATCCATGTTTTCTGTTTTTCTTTCTTTCATGTTGTACATCAGCTTCCCCCAGGGGCAAGAGGAGGACACAGGAGGAGGAGGAGGAGGGTGCTGTTGAGGATGCAGGCCAGGACCGGGCAGGCGAGGGCTCCTTTGCTGGCCCCAGTAAGTTTTTATTTTAATATAGAGTACTTATTTTTTCCCAGCGTTCCTCATTCGATTTTTTCTAAATCGTCTTTGATATTCTTGTAGACTGGATCTAAATTCTTATCCTGCCTCGACTATGACTCCGTGTAGTATTACTAGATTATTCTTATTAGTCTGTCTGTGTAGCTAACTAAGATTGCACATTTGGCAATTCCATTGGACTCCCATTTTAGTCAGCAATAGCTCTATGCACAGAGTGCAGTCCTCTGGGATTGTCCATAATGTCTTTTTAAGTCTTATAAATGTTTATGCTTTGACAATTGCCAACAATAAAAAGGTGAATGACCACCAAGAAAGAATAAGATACTACTTTACTTTTGGTTTGGATAGGAGGACAATCCATTCTACTACTGTTGCAGGGACAAATCTGCACAAACAGAACTATGGACACTAAATAACGCATTGCTTAGCTTATCAATTATAATAGGTGCTGTTAGACTTTCCACATACCTCAGTGATAACAGACTTTGTAGTTGAACCCCCAATCTCCTTACTGACTAGATAGTATGGCAGAGTCATTTAGCTCCCAAAGTCACCGATGATTATGATTATTCCCCAATGATGTCAGAGGCACGGACTCATGCTTGCAAAAATTGCAAAACCTTTAGCTCATCCACTCTAGTCTGGAGGACCAAAAACCACAGAGTCTATTTAAGTTTAAGAGCTTTATTAAAAGTAAACACATTTATTAAAATCAAGTTTGTCATAAAAGTAAACGTTTAACTGAAAATGGAAAAGTGCTTAGTGCTGACGATTAATTGGACACATTTCTTGTGGTCGAGCCGAGCTCTCACCTGTTTTGAACTTGATCCTGCTCGTGTTCTTAGAAGTCAAGCTTCTGTCTGTTAGGAGAAAAAGTGGTTTGTGTTAAAAATAAAAAGCAAGCATTCATCAGTTGTGCCAAAAAGTGCAGCAAGACAACAGCCTTCCCTAGAAAAAGGGACATTTTTACTTTATAGTAGACAGTCACAAATTATTAAATTATGTACAGTTTTTTTCACATTTCTTTCTTCCTCCTAGACCAAATATTATATAGTAGTGAGTGGTGTATTCTAACATTATTAAATGCACTTTGTAGGTGGAACATCTGGAGGCGGGGCCAGCGCGGAGGTGGTGATGGCATTGGAAGAGGAGGACAACTCTGGGGAGGAGGCGGTGGAAGTGCCGGACAATTCTGTGGGGGATGACACGGTGGTGGCGGGCAGAGGTAAGCTATATATTCCTTACTCATTGAGATTGAAGACTGCAGAGTGTGATTTCTGCACGGGTGTATTATAAATCAACCAGGTAGTAGCCTCCTCTAAATGTACTTCGACTTAGCTGTGAAGTTTTTGGCGAGAAGAATCCCAATTAGATCTGAGATGAACTTGATGGATGGGATGAACGAAAAGCGAAAGAAGGGTGTAAGTAAGTGTGGAAGGACGAGAAATGTAATGATGACTGGCAAAGAAGAATGATATGTGTTTGCTTGGTCCCCGAGGTGGCTGGGAAGGAAAGAATATGGTATGGTGCATGGCTGGGTGAATGATGAAGCAAGGATAGGTGGAAGGAGAACAGCCTGGGTGGGTGAAACAGAAACTGTATGTGTGCATATACTTTGAATGGATGGATGCCTGGATCATTCATGGTACTATCTGACTCTCAGATAGCATATGTGTATCTAGAGAGAATAGACGGTCACTGGATGAACTAAGTGTTACTTTGAGGAGCATGTAACACCGCACCCGCACGTCCGTTCCAGTGTAGGAAAGGCAAGGAAAAGAAGTTGTAATTTTGTCCAAATACTACCATGAATAGTAGCAGTAGTTTGTATTGCAACTGCAAGCACAGCATATATCCGGTTATTACGGTGGACACTCCCTACCTCTCTTAATAACTTTAGTTTAGTAGTAGTACGCCATTCATGTGTGGGTGTATCACTGTTCACTCAATAATAAGCAAAGCACCTAAAGTCATGCCATCAAATACATCCCATGTGAAGTGATAGATAATCAGATTATTTAGCTTCTTCATTTTGCTTTTCTAATACTCATTTGCACTGTAGGGTGAAAGCTAAATTAATTAAGCAGTAGCCCTTTTAACAGAGTATTCTCAGTGCCACCCGTAATAGAAAAGTAAGAGCTTCACCACCTGCATGTACTGGACCGGTACAGTAACGCAAGTCTGTCTCACTCACCATGGTGTGCGTCTGTTTTTCTCGGGTGGAAGTTCACTGCGCTGGCATTATGCCGGCTTGCATAAAATAACGTACCAATTTTCCTAAACAAGAGAGAAGAAGAAGAATAAGACTGGTGTACTGTCATAGTCGACTGTAATGGAAGTCCATAGTGCTCGTAGAATTTGTTCCTTAAACTCCCACTAATGTTAGAGCAAGGATGAAGAAGTCGGAGGTTACATAGATACTGTCCTCAATAGTTATGTACTGTGCTTTCAATTTGCTACTTGTACTGTGACAACTTTCTGCTCAATCATTTTGTGTTAATCTTAAGGAGCATTGGTTACAGACTATGTCTTTCTTTCTTCATGTAGTTGCTCCTTCCAAATCCAAGAGACCATCAAGGAGGAAGGAGCTGGCTTGAATGGCTCGGCAACGGAGGCTGGATGCCACTGTCGCTGAATATCGGCGGCTGGTGGCCCTGGAGCAAGAGGAGACGCAGTCTGGTAATACAACAACGTCCACTGGGACAGCTGCATCCTCCTCCGTGTGGGCTGCCAGCCAGCGCAGTGCTCCAGCGGTACGGAGCCGGGCTACCAAAGCCAAACGCCACGCGGAGCAGCAAAGACAGCAGCTGCCCCCCACAGGATTTGCAAGGCACGCCGGCGCCGCTTATCCCTCAGACTGTCCTACCTGGAGCAGGAGGTCCTGAACTATAAGAACTTGGTGGAGGGCCTCCGCTTCGAACTTGCCACCCTCCGCAAGGAGCATAATGCCCTGTCTGCCAAAGTCAACAGCACCCTGCCATAGTGTCCCTTGCCCCTTTTTTAGAGACTTTTGGGGGGTGGGAATTGGGTTTTTGGGGACTTTTGAAGGACAATCGTTGGGGTTAGGGAGGGTCTTGCGGGAGATTATTTTGTTAGGGCTATAAAGATATACTTTTTGAAACTTTATCTGACCATACCTGTTTTTTACTGCTTTTGAGTCTGGTGGGTGGGGGTTTAACAGTAAGTTTGTTTTCCTGAATAGTCCTAGGACTTTAGTAGTACTACCGTCAATCTCTCGTCTCTCCTTTTACTCCATTATACTACCTCCAACCAAACGCTTATCTTACCTGTAATTTCTGTTTGAAAGTAGGGCTAGGCCCAGGGCTGGCTCCACGGGAAATGGCGATTAAGGTTGCAATCCAGGGCGGCTGAAATTTCCTCCTCCTTGTGGTGGTACTAGTGGTGTGACACAGTGGCAGTTGCATGGCTATGGAAAAAAAGAAAATGAAACCTGGTTTGTCCTTACTGTACCATTACAACGGTACGATAGAGAATATAGCAGATGACAGTACACTAGACTACAACAGTGCCACAATGTAGCCTAACAAATGGTAAAGTATTTATAGTATAACTTGTACTTGCGTAGGATTTCTTTGACATTGGCTAATACTACAAGAAATAGTACTGAAGCTGAGTAAGTCTAGAATATATCCTCGGATTCCTTCACCAGCCTGTTGCTATGACCTTATCCTCCCCAGCAAGTGTGTGGAATTATTGATGTCAGTTAGTCACACATCAAGCAAAACCATACAACCCGGGGGAAGAGGGTTAGGGTTTGTAAAATGGATAGGAATGGGGGTTTCTTTTTGGGTAGGTTTTGTTGAGAGAAAAAAAAAAGCACAGCATGGACAAACAATAATTGAACATAAAGACATTTTTAGTTACAAAGCTAACCATAAATCTTTTACGTGACATAAAGGAAGTGCATGCACTACTGAATGCATTGTTACAGAACAGTAAGTAGTACTTTCGACAACCGTGAATGCCATAATGCGACAGTACAGGGCTACATTAAATTAGGTTAAAAAAATAGCCGAAGTAAAACATATAGAATGGCTGTAGGGATCAATTTAGAAGCAGAGAGAGATCCAAGAAATGCAGTCATACACACTCATTGAATAAAATAATGGATACTGTATCTGTATTGTTGTAGTAGTCCTGTTGAATTTGGTAAGTAAGTTGCATGCAGCAAACAATTCCTCTTATTAGCGGCACTCCTCCATTCCAGCTGATGCTTCGTCCATCAATGTTGGTGACCAGAAGACACCCTGTACACAGCCTGCCTGATGGATGCTGAATTGCGGCTCGCTAATGTGAAGCCTGACTCCATCCTTTTCTCCCCATTGCAGACTGAAACCCGGCCTGTAATTATTGAACGAAAAACAGCACTGATAAATAAATATAAGGTATGTACGCTGTGTAGTGCAAAAAGTCACACTTTGATTTTCCTAATAGACAGTACAACATTTTTGAAAGTGCGTACTCTGTCTGAGTCACCTTTTCAAGGTTAAATAAGTATGGGCGAATTAATTTAGCGGATCTTTCCCCTCAAGCTAGGTGTACTGTAAACTGTGTTTTAGAGCAAAATTAGACCTTCCCAGCAGTGCTTCCACCCAGACCCTTACTAAAGCCAGTTGCAAAAATGTAGAAGACCCCCAATCAGATCTCAAAAACCGAGGCCTAGCAGAAAACTGGTGACAAAACGTACTTCAAAAGTAAAAGTAGGCCCAAATACCCCCTTACCCACCGTGGATTGTATTCAAACCACTTGCAAGCAAGCAAAAGTATCCATAGCCAGCATCGCTCCAAGACTCGAAAACCCCCCCACCCAAACACATGCAATAGAAATACTGCTAGTGCTAACCCTAACGAGCCCTAAGTTAAGAATAGTGGCAGAGGCTTTCTTTAACTATGCCAAATCCCCCCTTTCCTATCATGGATTTTCTTCAAATGACTTGCAACCAAAATTACACATTCTCACGAGTGCTCTAAGACCCCAGAACTCAGTTGCAAAAATGTAGAACACCCCAAAACACATGCAATCCTGCTGCTAGGGCTAACCCTAACGAACCCTAAGTTACAAAAAGTGCCAAAAGGGTTTTCCTTATGGATTTTGTCCCAACCACTTCTATCCGGTATTAGACCTTCCCAGGAATGCCCCTAGACCAGCCAACCTACCCGCCAAAAAGCACAACACCCCCAAACAGCCCAAAAGCAAAATCTCATACTTACAATATTTCTCGGCCTTCGGTCCAAACACGCTGTGTAGCTAGGCCATAACTCCAGTTTACCACCACGGATTTCCTGAAAAGCAAATGCAATCAAGATTAGAGTGTCCCAGCAGTGCTCCCAGACCCCGTAACCCACCCACAAACAGCCGGAACCCCCCCCAAAGAGCTCCTCAAAGGCAAGCAAGTCAGCAAAAACACACAAAAAATTCCGCCTCCGATTTGGTCCAAACCACTTTTATCCGGTATTAGAGCTTCCCAGCAATGGCCCCAGAGCCGTGAACCCAGGAGTCATTTTTTTGCCAATTTCCCAAATCACTCCGCGCGCGCTCTGCAGCTAGGCCCTAACTCCCCTCTGCCACCATGGATTTGCTTCAAACCTCTTGCAAAGTAAAGTATCCATACCCAGCAGTGCTCCCAGACCCCGAAACCCACCCACAAACACCAGGAAGCCCCCCAAACAGGCCCTAAAAAACGCTACATTGAGCAAAATGTCAGAAAGAGCAAAAAAAAATCTGCGTGGATTTTGTCCCAACCACTTCTATCTGGTATTAGACCTTCCCAGGAATGCCCCAAGACCCGCCAACCCACCCGCCAAAAAGCACAACACCCCCAAACAGCCCAAAAGCAAAATCTCATACTTACAATATTTCTCGGCCTTCTGTCCAAACGCGCTGTGTAGCTAGGCCATAACTCCGGTTTACCACAACGGATTTCCTGAAAAGCAAATGCAATCAAGATTAGACTGTCCCAGCAGTGCTCCCAGAACCTGAAACTCACCCACAAATAGCCGGAACCCCCCCCAAGTCAGCAAAAACACCCAAAAAATTCTGCCTCCGATTTGGTCCAAACCACTTTTATCCGGTATTGGAGCTTCCCAGCAATGGCCCCAGAGCCGTCAACTCACCCGCAAAGAAGTAGAACACCCCCACAAGTGCTGAGTCTTTCTTCATTGGGCGTAATCCAGCCCTCTGCTTTGATGGAAATAGGAGTCTGGAGGAGGAGGATAGAGGAGCATGTTCTTCTGAACTTGTGAACCTGAGGAATGCAGACTGCGGCACCTTCAAATCAATAAGCAAACAAGTGAAGACAGTTCTGCTGATGGTTTTTTTTTGTGATTAGGTGATTAAAGTTTGAATTATATTAACTGTGCACAACAAAGAAAGACAGACACACAGGAATGAAAGTGAATAAGGACGAAAAAGAAAGTTATTGATTCATTGTCTCATTTTCAGGGCTCAGTGTTAAGGTCCAGGAATAAGAATAAGGCTTCGTCTTCATACTCTGCGAATTCAGGCAGGGTGAGCTCAGTGTCACCTGACAGAGTAGAAATTCGTCCACCTCGTCTTCATCCGGCGCGCTTTCTCGTACTCTGCAATCTGGTGGTATGAGGTGCTGATTCACCTTGATCATTGTTAACCTCTCCACATTTTTGGGCGAGAGGCGGCTCCGTTTGGGGGTTACAATGGCACCAGCAGCACTGAAAACACGTTCAGAAGACACACTTGCGAGTGGGCAAGACAAGTAGTTTAAAGCCAGGTTGGAGAGCTGTGGCCACAATTCTTTTTTCGAAGGCCAATACGCCAATGGGTCAGCATTAACATAGACCTCTGTTGAGTTATTCAGATAGTCCTTCACCATCGACTCAAGGTCCTCATCCAAGGTTCCTCCACTTTGCTTAGCTGTTGCTGTGCCTGTGACCTTTTGAGAACCAAACCCAAGCCGAGCTAGCCAATCCTCTTCAGCCTCCAATGTTTCTGTTGTGTCTGGTGCAGATGATCCGGTTGCCGGTGTCTTTAATGGCTGAGAGGTCACTTGTGCCACAGCCACAGGTGCAGAAGTGGATTGTTTTGACTGGGGATGGCCTGCTGATGCTGATGTACTGCCTTTTCCTTCAATTTTCTGCCGTTCTCTTTCAAACCTCTTGGCTGACAAGGCTAGCCAACGTTTGTATTTTGGAACATGTTCATCATCAAAAGGAAAGAATGCTTGTCCTGCCAGCGCCTTTTTGTAGCGTGGATCCAGAATAGTAGCACAAATGTAATGCTGTTCTGAGTGGATCATTTTAAGACATTCATCACCACGTAGGCGCTCTAATAATTTCTCCGCCAAAACAAAAGGGTCTTTGTTTTTTTCATCTTTTTGAAACACAGAACACACCTCCTTCAGTTGGTGCTCCAGCATGTACAACAATGGGATAGCTTTTCCCAAATTACAGTCCTCCTTGCTGACTGCACGCGTGAAGACCTCAAAAGGACAAAGCATGCTTGTCAGGCTTTTAACTATGTGCCATTGCTCCGCACCCATCCTCAGGTCCTTCTGAGCTGTACCCTGTGTTAAGAAATATTGATCGAGTACCGTATACTGCTCATACAGACGCTCAAGCATGTAGAAGGTTGAGTTCCAACGTGTTACCACCTCCTGGATGAGTGCTTTCACTGGCATTCGACGGTCATGTAGCAGGCTCCTCAGATGCTTCCGGGCCTTAAAAGAATGGCTGAAATGGTTGCACATTTTTCGGCAGGTCTCCACTACCTCGTACGCTGGACTCTCTTTATCACTCAAGAATTTTTTGACAACTAGGTTTATACAGTGCGCCAAACACGGCACTCTGAAATAGTGACCCAGCTCCATGGCCTTAACTACATTAGCGGCATTATCCGTGGAAACATAACCAATCTGGCGTTTTTTGGGGGACAGCCAGTCAAGGACCTTTGTGTTAAACTCATCCAAAATGTTTTGTGCTGTGTGACGTTTCTCCAAACCAAACATGGCTAGTGTTGCATGTTTCTGAGCAGCTTTGAAAACTTGGTCCGGGTCAACACCTGCGTTTAGCTTTGCTTTAACCCCTGAAAAAGAGACCCAGTGTGCAGTGATGCACATGTAATCAGCGCCTGCGCCACTGGTCCACATGTCTGTTGTCAGATGTATAGTGTGAACAGCACTCTTCTGCAAAGCTGCCCCAATCACCTCCAGCACATCTTCATGTAGTGCTGGAACCGCAACTCTGGCAAAATAGAACCGGCTAGGAACCTTCCATTTAGGGCAGAGCGCTGCCACTAATTCTAGAAAACCAACCCCTTCTACAAAAGAAAAAGGGAGAAGGTCCAGAGCTAGCATTTTAGCCAGCTTAGTGTTATACAGACGCGTCAGTGGGTGGTTGCGTTCATATTGTGCTTCTGTAAACAACATCTTTTTAATGTTGCCCTGGACCAAGCATTTACGGGATGATGATGATATCTTCGACCCAGTTACGCTCGCTGATGAACTTTTGCGCATTGGTGTCTCACTCTCTCCCACACTCTTAGTGTGGCTCACATGGGGTGTGCTGCTGACAGGGGTACTGGGTGTAAGTGAAGTGTTTGACAAGTCTTCTTCCTCCTCGTCATCATCAGATGAAACAGCATTACGTGCAATTCGGGGTTCCTTGATCGCCTGTAGGTGCGCAAACCATTGAACAGCGTGCTTTCTTTCAAGATGACCTCTCTGGCCTCCGGTACCATAGTTGGAACCAAACTTACCACGACTAACTGCCAACTTAAAAATGCTACAAATGGCGAGGTTTTCCTTTTTTGTGGAAACACTAAAGAAGTCCCAAACTGCGGACTTGAAATGTCTTTGGGGGCCGGAGAAGGCGGCGATACTGGTGGTGGTGGTCCTGCTGCTAATGCCAGATGAAGTGGAAGATGTGGATTGCCGAACTTCAGTACGTTTTGCACTTTCACCACCACTAATTGAGGTTGAGGTGGATGGAGGTCCCTTCTGGCGACTAAGAAATATGGAAGCGGTAGGTGTTGGTGTACTAGTTAACTCCAATGATTGTGGTGTTTCTTCCATTGCCTCCTCGTCGACAACATCATCACGCGCAGCAGCTTCTCGGGCTAGGGTCAATATGTCTTTTTGCTGCATGCCCGCTGGGGCTGCAGTGACCTTTATGATGACTGGCTCGTCGTCGTGAGAGGCTTCATCAGCAGCAGTATCCGTCACTTCTTGTTGAGCCTCATCACACTCCATAGCTATGAGTTTTTCGACGACCTTCCTTTTACGCTTAGGTACCTTTGTCAGATCATGGTGTGCCTCACTCTCAGACCGCAGTGGTGGTTCCCAAGTTTGATCCATATCATCAAAAGGAGGTGGGCTTGAAGAAGATGTAGACACCCCCCTTGATCTTTTCCTTGCTAAGGATGTGGAAGACAATGAATGATCATCAGGAGGAGTGGCTTCCTCAAATGATACCTCGGTTTGATTGTCGATTTCCTGATTTGCCCCTACTTCGGGAGGAACAACTATTGTGGGCACTTGTGACCCTCCATGCACCTCTGCTTGCGCATCTCCTTGCGCATCTCCTTGCGCTGCCTCTCCTTCCACATGTACTTGGGCTTGTACTTGCACATGTGGTTGTTGTTGCGGCTGTGGTTGTTCAACACTTGTCAGATGAGTTACAACAACCTGTGTGGATTCAGGGACATTGCTGCTACTTTCTTGCGATGAGCCAACATCACTGGTCGATGGTGATTGAAGAAGTACACTGACTGCCTGTGCAGCACTCAAGGGCTTTGACTTAAGTTGGAGTGGTGGTGGAGGCACTGAGCCCAATGGAGCGGGGGTGCTGCTCCCAGCTTGGTCCCCAGCAGATCCCGCTGCTGCTGCAGGCGTACTTTTTTTTTACTCCTAAAAAACGCGGCGGCCGGCACACCAGCCTCCTTGGTAACTTGCTTCTTCTGCTCCTTACTGGCAACTTTCTTGCTAGAGGAGCTACGGAGAAATTTTTGGGGGGCCATCTTCTTCAGAGCAGGTCAGAACAGCAGGCCGCAGTTGCACGAGTTGCAGAGTTGTCTGTGGCCAGACATGACGTCGCGTGACGTTATGCTGCACACACACACCGCTACAGGACTTCTTCCTGGCACTGGTGGTTCTCTTGAGTCTTGTGCACCGAAAAGCAATGGAAGACAGAGGAACATCAGTTCAGTTATACACCCCAAAAAAATAAAAAAATAAAATAAAAATCAGCACAATCCCATGCCCTCCATGATGTTTAAATTCAAGACACCCCACAGAAAGACTAGGCCCATGCAACACTCACTAGTCACTACCCCTGGTGAAAAGGCCACAACAACAGGCCAAAAAAACGAAAATCACAGAAAAATCAGCACAATCCCAAGCCATCCAGCCCCTCCATGATGTTTAAATTCAAGACAACCCACAGAAAGACTAGGCACATGCACCACTCACTACCCCTGGGCATAATGGATGAAAGCTAGGCAAAATGGGTGCAGGCCTGAGAACACTGCCTGCATTCAAAATGGCCATCTCCCTCCTAGCACATGGCCAGGGCCTGTAGCAGCACTCAAAATGGCCCCCAACCACATGGCCTGTCCACAACAGGCCAAAAAAACGAAAATCACAGAAAAATCAGCACAATCCCAAGCCATCCAGCCCCTCCATGATGTTTAAATTCAAGACAACCCACAGAAAGACTAGGCCCATGCACCACTCACTACCCCTGGGCATAATGGATGAAAGCTAGGCAAAATGGGTGCAGGCCTGAGAACACTGCCTGCATTCAAAATGGCCCCCTCCCTCCCAGCACATGGCCAGGGCCTGTAGCAGCACTCAAAATGGCCCCCAACCACATGGCCTGTCCACAACAGGCCAAAAAAACGAAAATCACAGAAAAATCAGCACAATCCCAAGCCATCCAGCCCCTCCATGATGTTTAAATTCAAGAAAACCCACAGAAAGACTAGGCCCATGCAACACTCACTACCCCTGGTAAAAAGGCCACAACAGGCCAAAAAAACGAAAATCACAGAAAAATCAGCACAATCCCAAGCCATCCAGCCCCTCCATGATGTTTAAATTCAAAACACCCCACAGAAAGACTCAGTGCACCCACCACTGAGTACCCCTGGGCAAAAGGCCCCAAAACAGCCCAAAAATCGAAAATTCCAAAATTGTAGTTGCAGCAACTGTAATGCCCCAAACAAACTTACTTGTGAAATTTCTAATCCAAAAGTGATCCAAAGAAAGTCAAAAAGGCCTCAAATCCGAATATCCAGCAGCATCCACAAAAAGTAATCCTTCCAGCTCCAGTGATCCAGAAGGTTTATGCTGCTTGCTGGTGGATTTCTTGTGCAGAATTGCAAATTTTGTATTTTCGCGAGTGCGAGATTGTTGCTGCTCGCCGCATCTCCAAGCTCGCAATTGCGAAGTACCGCGATATGTGATCACGGTGTACTCGCGTTGACAAACTCTCGCTGTGCAAGTTGGCAAGCCGCGATTACGTAATCGCGCTCGCCAAATTCCCGCGGGATCCCGCAGCAAGATCCATAATGGCGCAGCACTCGCAAAATATCAAGAAAAACAACTCGACAAACGGTGAATGACGGTAAGTAAACGCCGCGCGCTACAAAATTGTATCACCAAGAAAAAAAAAATCCGCTGCGTGCGAATTTGCGGATTTTCGGTAAATTCGCGAGCGTTCGCGGATTGCGAATTTACAGAAAATCCGCGAGCGTAACGGATTTTCCGCCCATGCTTAGTCATCTGTTGTTGAAATTGTACAGGATGAAGTGTCTGTTTTGTACCATGGTCAAAATCAATTGCGTTGATGTGAGACGGCATCCCGGCAACCCCGACCTGAACACCGCCCTTCCCCGAACTTACCTTGTTCGCTACCCCCGGGATTGTATCCCCGGCTTCATAACGCCACCATAAGGACTCGACCTGAAACGCCAACAAGACCCCAGAGAGTCACACCCTTCTTTTCCCCACAGGGACCAACCAGAACATCGGGTCAGACGGAATCAAATATCGCGGACCCCGGAAGCTCCGCCCCTATGGCAGCGACAGCACAGGATAAAAGAGAGAACCCGGAAGTGCAAGTCGTCGGAGATTTGTGGCAGGAACCTCGGACTGGTGGTCGTGAAGGAGAAGGCGCTGGAGACGGAGAGCAGACGGGTGAAGCGGACGTGTGGACCGAAGAGTGGTGGAGTCCACAGGAGGTGGCTGTAGCGTGGCCGTAACTCAACGGGAGAGTTACGGCGGACCGCGTGAGTGCCTTTAACCGTATTATTGCCTGCTCGCTAGGAGTCCCTTGTAAAGTCCCTGTACAATATTCCCCTTCTCTATAGAAGCACGTCCCCTGCACTGTATTATAGTTGTGTAGCACTGCACTGTGTGCCCCGCCAATTCCTTCACGTCCCGCCCGAACACCCTTTCTTCTTACCGCCCCGTTTTTCCTTTCTCCCGATACCTTCATTCCCTCACTGTCTCTTTTCCGTCCCGTCCCCCTACACGTCCCGGGTGTCGGTGAGTGTTGAAGAAATCCTAAGACTAGGATTGGACTAACGGTCCCTTGTTTTCTCTTTTGCTCCCTGCCCTCCGTGGATCCTCCACGTCACCGGAGCTGCCGTCGGAACCAACGAAGACCGCGAGCTGTAAAGAAGACCCGGAGTGGACCCCGTACCCTGAAGTCATTTTTGTTCTCTTGTGTTCTACCTCTGTGACTATCTGCAATAAACATCCACTATAGCCCACTATATACGGCCTCCTCGCCTGCTTTTCCGGCCCGCTGCACACCCACCCTCACATTTGGTGTCAGAAGTGGGATCTGCCGGAAGCATGGAGGCCGTAGTCAGAAAGATGGCGGAATCCCAGGAACAGTTTGGTAAACTGATGGAACAGTTCCTAAAGACCGCCGAAGACGACAGGGGCCAACTTCACGACGTCCTGAAGGGTCAAGGGACCGTCCACGAACAGACCATGGAGAAGCTAACAACAGCCCTGGGTCAGCAGAGACCACTAGCCTCCCTCCCTTCTGTGGTACTGCAGAAGTATGTCCCGGGGGAAGACCCGGACTACTTCTTCACTAACTTTGAACGACTAGCCCAAGCAGCCAATTGGCCAGTGGACCGTTGGGGACAATACTTGGGTCCCCTTCTCACAGGCGATCTGCAAGCAGCCTACCAGCAGGCCAACATACAGGGCACCACACCGTATGCTGATATCAAGAGGTGCATATTGGAACGTCTTGGGTTTGACGATGACACCTACAGATTAAAGCTACGACAGGCTAAAGAGAGGCCACAAGAGAACCCAAGGGCCCTCTCGTTTCGGATTAGAGATCTTGCAAACCGATGGCTCCGGCCAGAGACCTCCACAAAGGACGACATACTGGAGAAAATCTATTTAGAACAGTTCCTGAACTCTTTACATCCGGCCACCCAGCGTTGGGTGAGGCAACATTCCCGACTCACCCTGGAAACCGCCATTGAGATAGCCTCAGCGTTTAGTCGAGCACAGGAACTCCAGCGGGGCAAGGAGGAACATCCACACCGAGCCCCGAACGCAGGACCATCACGGCCTCTCCGGGCCCTTCCACAACGGAGACCAGAACCGACTCCCCTGTTTCCCTCACCAGTTGTATTCCGTCCCCCTAATCCTGGACCCCAGTGCTATGCCTGTGGTGGGTTCGGGCACATCGCCCGGGTGTGCCCGCAGAAGGAAGAACCAATGGAGGTCGGCCTTGTAAGGAACTATCTGTGCAACCCTCCAGGGACCACACTACCAGCCTTCCACTGTCCGGTCCCTATCGACGGCCAACGAGTAATGGCCCTTGCCGACAGCGGCTGTCGTCAGAGCGTCCTGAGACCTCAAGACCTGGCACATCCAGTCAGTCCTACGGGGAGGGTTGCCATTCAGTGTGTCCATGGGGACACCAAACAGTACCCCACTACCCAGGTGCGTGTCCAGCATCGGCACGACCCCGGAACTTCCCTCACCATGGGTCTTGTGCCCGCTCTCCCCGAACAAGCCATTCTAGGGAGCGACTATCCGGGACTGCCTATGCTTCTCCAGAACACATCAGACTCCCTGACACAGTGGTGGAAGGACGCTCCGTACCAAGGGCAGAACAACCCAGTGACGGTTCCTAAACCCCACAAAACCAAAAGCCAGAAGAGAAAAGAGAAGAAAGAATACGTCAGCGCTTACCCCACATTTACTGATGACCACCCGTGGCAGACGGACAGGGAATTCCGAGCGGCCCAGCAGGAGGATCCCCTTCTTCAGGAAGCTTGGGGAAGGGCCCTCGATCACGAAGACCCCTTGCAAGTAGGTCCCTACTTCTTTAAGAGAAACGGGTTGCTGTACAGAAAAGGGGGCCCCCAACAGAACGCCCAGTTACTTATCCCAGGTCCCTTCCAGGACAAAGTCCTCTTCTTGGCCCACAGCCACCTTCTGGGGGGTCATTTTGGCGACGAGAAAACCAGTCAAACCGTCTTGGAGAAGTTTTATTGGCCCGGGGTGTATCAAAGGATCAAAACCTATTGTCGGGAATGCATGTTATGCCAGAAAAACAGCCGACATAGACCTCCCAGAGTGCCTTTGCAACCCCTCCCTCTCATAGACGTCCCCTTTAGCCGAATAGGGATGGACATCATAGTACCACTCTTGCCCTCCTGTAGCGGGTGTCGCTATGCCCTGGTCATAGTGGACTATGCCACTCGCTTTCCTGAAGCCATACCCCTGCGACAACCCACTACCCAAACGATAGCCAAAGCCCTGATCTCCCTGTTTTCCCGGGTAGGGTTCCCCCGGGAAATCCTGACCGATCAGGGCACGCCTTTTGTTTCTGCCTTGATGAAGCGAGTATGCGCTGAACTTGGGATAAAACAAATCAGAACTTCTGCATATCATCCGCAGACGGACGGATTGGTGGAGCGCTACAACGCCACCCTCAAGCAGACCCTAAAAAAGCTCTTGGGCCTAGAAGCCAAAAGGTGGGAGGACATGCTACCATTGGCCCTCTTCGCCATCCGCTGCAAACCCCAGAGCAGCACCGGCTACTCACCATATGAGTTACTGTACGGGCGTCCCCCGCGTACCCTGCTAGACATGGCACAGGAGGCCTGGGAAGCCGAGCCGGATCGTACCCGTCCGCTCCCGGAATACCTCGAGAACCTGAAAACCCACCTCTCTATGATCCGGGACATAGTGAGACAGAATCTGGAGAACGCTCAAGACAACCAAAAGAAGCAGTATGACAAGGGCACCAGGTCCCGCGTCTTCGCTGTCAATGACTTGGTACTCCTCATGATGCCCTCGTCCGACCAAAAACTTCTTGGACAGTGGCAAGGGCCTTATACCATCCTCCGACAGGTGACCCCGGTTACCTATGAGGTAGAGATAGACCCTACACGTGGAACCTCCCAGATATACCACGTAAACTTGCTAAAAAAATGGGAAGGACCCCGTCCAGTTCTACACGGAAACCCCAATCACCTTCCTCTCTCTTTTGACTCCTGTGTAGATCCGGAACTGACTCCCGTACAAACCCAGGAGTTACGGGAATTTCTGGCACCCCTGAAAGCGGTCTTCTCCTCCTCTCCTGGTCAAACCAACATCACCGAGCATGCAATAGAAACGGTGCCAGGAAAAGTAGTCCGCTTAAGGCCCTATAGACTTCCCGAGGCACGCTGAGCGGTCATACGACAGGAGATAGCGGACATGCAGAAGATGGGAATCATAGAGCCCTCAGTGAGCGACTGGAATTCTCCAATCGTCCTTGTGCCAAAACCAGATGGATCGGTCCGTTTTTGCATAGACTTTAGGGAGGTCAACAAGGTCTCTACCTTCGACAGCTACCCCTTGCCCCGGGTGGATGAAATGATTGAAAGGATAGGCAAAGCAAAGTACATATCGACCCTGGATCTATGCAAAGGGTATTGGCAAATACCCCTCAGGGGGCAAGATAAAAAGAAGACCGCCTTTTCTACCCCTGAGGGGTTGTACCAATTTTTAGTTATGCCCTTTGGTCTACATGGCGCCCCCGCCACCTTTCAGCGCGCTATGAACCGCGTCTTGAGACCCCACGCACAGTACGCCGGCGCCTATTTAGATGATATCATCATCTTCAGTGACAGCTGGCCCCAACACTTGAAACATCTTTTTGATGTTGTGTCCTCCCTAGGATCCTTTGGGTTCGCCATTAACCCCGCCAAAACAACCCTGGCGGCGAAAACAGTTAAATACCTGGGGTACCTTCTGGGAGATGGCTTGATAAGACCCCAAGAAAGCAAAACTGTTGCTATTCGATCCCTTCCCTTCCCCCAAACAAAAAAAGATCTCCGAGCCTTCCTAGGACTTCTCGGGTATTATCGACGGTTTGTGCCAAACTTTTCCCAGAGAGCAGCAGCCCTGACGGATCTGCTAAAAAAATCAAACCGATCCGAGGAGAAGCTACGGAACCCCTCTCCCGAAGCCTGGCAAGCCTTTACGGACTTAAAGGAAGCCTTGACCTCAAGTCCTGTCTTGGTACCCCCCGACTACTCCCTACCTTTTATCCTACAAACTGATGCCTCCGATCATGGGTTAGGGGCGGTGCTGTCCCAGAAAGATTCCCTGGGTAATGAAAGACCTATTCTTTATGTCAGCCGCAAGTTGTTTCCTCGTGAAAAACATTACGCCGTTGTGGAGAAGGAAGCCCTGGCCATCAAGTGGGCGGTGGACCATCTCCGCTATTATCTGGAGGGCAGAGACTTTGTCCTCTACACGGATCACGCCCCTCTGGAGTGGATGGCCCGGAACAAAGGTCAGAACGACCGAGTCCTCCGATGGTTCCTCTCCCTACAGCCCTTCTGCTTCACAACCAAACATAGGAAGGGATCCGAACAGGGCAACGCGGATTTCCTTTCGAGATACCCTACATCTCCCGCCCCTACAAGAAGGACAGCTAGGGAAAGGGGATGTGAGACGGCATCCCGGCAACCCCGACCTGAACACCGCCCTTCCCCGAACTTACCTCCTTCGCTACCCCCGGGATTGTATCCCCGGCCTCATAACGCCACCATAAGGACTCGACCTGAAACGCCAACAAGACCCCAGAGAGTCACACCCTTCTTTTCCCCACAGGGACCAACCAGAACATCGGGTCAGACGGAATCAAATATCGCGGACCCCGGAAGCTCCGCCCCTATGGCAGCGACAGCACAGGATAAAAGAGAGAACCCGGAAGTGCAAGTCGTCGGAGATTTGTGGCAGGAACCTCGGACTGGTGGTCGTGAAGGAGAAGGCGCTGGAGACGGAGAGCAGACGGGTGAAGCGGACGTGTGGACCGAAGAGTGGTGGAGTCCACAGGAGGTGGCTGTAGAGCGGCCGTAACTCAACGGGAGAGTTACGGCAGACCGCGTGAGTGCCTTTAACCGTATTATTGCCTGCTCGCTAGGAGTCCCTTGTAAAGTCCCTGTACAATATTCCCCTTCTCTATAGAAGCACGTCCCCTGCACTGTATTATAGTTGTGTAGCACTGCACTGTGTGCCCCGCCAATTTCTTCACGTCCCGCCCGAACACCCTTTCTTCTTACCGCCCCGTTTTTCCTTTCTCCCGATACCTTCATTCCCTCACTGTCTCTTTTCCGTCCCGTCCCCCTACACGTCCCGGGTGTCGGTGAGTGTTGAAGAAATCCTAAGACTAGGATTGGACTAACGGTCCCTTGTTTTCTCTTTTGCTCCCTGCCCTCCGTGGATCCTCCACGTCACCGGAGCCGCCGTCGGAACCAACGAAGACCGCGAGATGTGAAGAAGACCCGTCGTGGACCCCGTACCCTGAAGTCATTTTTGTTCTCTTGTGTTCTACCTCTGTGACTATCTGCAATAAACATCCACTATAGCCCACTATATACGGCCTCCTCGCCTGCTTTTCCGGCCCGCTGCACACCCACCCTCACAGTTCTATTATGCAGTTTGCGTGGACCCTGCAGACACTTAAAAATGGAAAAGTGCCTTGGAATTACATTAATGTCACATCTCTGTTTGATCCTTTTAATTTAACTGAAAAACAACGTTTGCTTTCAATGAGAGATGCTTCTTTTTCCATGTTACACATTGAACGCTTAGAATCTTTACCCTTTTCAGTGGCAGAGCCCACAGCTGCAACGTGGCTTATCCACAGGTTAATAACTTTACCTTTTGCGCTTTTCCAGTTTACAAATTGCATGAAGTATTTTGCCATTGGCAGGTACGAGCTGTAGGAAGGTGAATATCTGACTATGGTTACCCCCAAACTTTTTGCATGGTGTTTAGCTGGTTTTTGACATAGTTGGCCTGGGATCCTGCTATTCAGGGCCCCAGGCTAATTGCTCTCTCCTTAAAACGGACTCCATGTACCTTAGGTGCATACACAATTGGAACTGGTTCACCTTATAGGCCCCTGTAACAGTGTACCATAGGTACCCAGGGCATAGGTGTAGCCAAGGCCTACCAGGGGCTGCAGCATGTATTGTGCCACCCCTGGCCTGGCCTCCATATTTTGACACAACTGGCTGATCACTCAGCTGGGGTAAGTTGGTGTAATCACCTCTTACTTGGATATAGTATCCCTATATCTAACCTTAACTGGACACATGTTAACCTATAAGCCATTCCTATGGAAGGCCCCTGCATCCTGGGGGCAGAGTGCGTGGTTTCATGTGAGATGGTGCTCTAGCATGAGCTGAGCCTGTCTGCAGCTGTCGGGAACAACTCCCTTAGCTGTTCCAGGATATTGCCATACCATATACTCTTAAGTGCATTATAATCCTCGCGGTTATTTGCTAACTTTTGTTTGCTTTTATCAAAACATGTCGAGTAAGGTGTCATACAATTTGGAATACTATCCCCTCAACAGTTCTGTAGACGGGGATAGCATTCCACCCTTCTAGAGGGACACGACATGTACATAGCCTTAACCCCGGTTAAAGTTAACCAGAGCCTCAGCATCAAAAAATGGATGCTGCCACCACAGAACCAAGTCTGACCTCCTGCTGCTGGGAGTCCTTCCAGCGAGGGAGGTTTGGACAAAGGGTTTCCTGCCTTGGGAAGTGCGAGCACCACCCCAGACAGGATCTTGTGTATTGGGTAGGACAGGGTTGAATAGAATCAGACATGCCCGGGGCACACAAGGTGTCCCCGTGCATAAGCCAGTCCAAACCTTTCCAGACCCAGGCCTGGCGAGGAGCTGGACAAAGGAAAGGGGGTGTAACCGCCCCCCTTCCTGGTCCCACCCAGAGGAGGGACCTAGCAGGTGATCCACTCCTCGGATTGGGAATAAAGTGCCATAGCACCTCAGATCATCCTGAATCAACTTGAAACTAAGAAGACGACTGGACTTCAACATTCTGCTGCACAGAAGACTGAAGAGCATCTCCCTTGTGGCCTAGGAGTGGCCATCCTGGAACACAGGCACCAACCAGCAACTGGACATCTGCTTTGCTACCGCCTCCCGCCGGAGCCCGAGCCCAGAGCTTGACGAGACCCAGACTCCCAGACTTCTCACTGCCCGATCCACAGTCCTTGCAAAGAAGGGACCCGTGGAGGCACCAAGAGGCGTTGGACCGGACATCTCGGAAGACCCTCAAAACGCTGACTGTGCAGCACCCGAGGCACCCTCGACACTGTGCTTTAGGGATTGAGAACCCCTACAACCGAGCAGCCCTTGCACTGAAGATCAGCCCCCCAGCATCTCCACAATATGCGTGGGGCCCTTTTGCATTGTGCCACTCGACGTGCCATCCCGGCCACTTGCCACATGGTCAGCGGCCATCTTGGTGACGAAACCTACAATCTACACTGCGGGTCTCATTGCCCCAGACTTGCCCTCGCTCCTGTAGAAGGGAGCACCCGCTCTGATCTTGCTGGTCCGAGTGATAAGCCTTTTTTGATTCCTGCATGGCTTGCATTAGCCAAGGCCTGTTTGCTCCGATCAAGTTGCCAACACCGCCATCAGCTAGAGCCTTTGTGGGGCAGCTTGTGACCGACGCCTGGACGTCCTCGACCTCTTTGTGTCCACGTGGCTGCTGAGAGAAGCTACACCTCAAAGCCTGTTTGCACCCGACATCGCCTGGTTCCAATCTGGTTCCACGGTAGACCCTGGCTAGTGACTTTGAACATTGTCCCCTCTGCTTTCAGGTCTTCACCACTTCAGATCCACCCTTGGATCCACCGGAACTCTTCACATCGAGCCGCCTGCAGCATCTTCAGCTCCAAGCACCATCGACCTGCGTGACGAAACCCGACACTACTTCGCACCTGTGCACCCGCTTCCTGTGGGTGAGGTAACTCAACAACGCCAGTGTTCCTACACTGGTACACACCTCTAGTGTCCGTGTCTAAAGTTTCACTCCTCTAGGTCACTTGGAAGGTTCCTAAAACACTAACTTTTTAACTTTTACGCACCATGAACAATGCATTGGTGAACGTGTGCACTTTAAGCACTGCACCCGAGTCCCGCTGGCCTTTCCCGACTTAGTCACTGCTAGTCCCGATCAGCTCCAGCGATTCCCAAGGCCCTAGGCCTACTTCCTTTTCGATTGGTATCTCTTATACCACTTTCTTAGTATATGGTTTAGGTGGCCCCTATGGCTCATCCATATTGTGCAACTTTTGTGTATTTAAACTGTGTTTTGTTTTAACGCTTGTGCTTCTGTGCTCATAAAGAGTATAGGGGATATTTGTAGTTAATAAATATATATATATATTTTCAATATATATCTGTGTGGTGTCCTTTCATTTGGTATTCAAGGGGGTTGTATATGGTAAAACATCTTGCTTCACATGCCTTTCAGAGTTTAGCCTAAGACTGCTTTGTCCACGCTACCACTAGGATAGCTGGTCTATAAGGTTGACTTACAACCAATCATCATAAGGGTTGCTTGGCATGGTACAGGCCAACTTCTCACATTGGTGGCAGCGGTGGGATCTGAGCTTGCTGTTTGTTTTACCATTACAATCTTTGAGATTATCATTTGAAAGATCATACAGGTACCTGCTAGGTACATATAAAACAAGACTAGTATACTTAAGTTCTACTGAACTTAGTTGTTGTAGAGGATAGGGAGTAGCACACCCTGACTACAACTACTAGATAGGTTTAGTAGGTAAACACCAGTGTAGGTAGATTGCAACATATCCACCCACGCTAGAGCAATGTCTGGAGCAGAGGGTTCCACTGGGAATGTCTCTGTTGAGAGTGACCCTCCAAGGGCACCATCCAAATTTGCTATATTCTCCTTTAAGGAACTAAGGCAGCTTTGTGCCTTAAGAGGTCTTAGGACAGGGCCTACCCCTACTACAGACCACCTTAGAGAGCTCTTAGACCAGTCTGAGACTCTAAAGACCTCTAAAGCAAACCCCACAGGGAATGCTGAGGGAGGCTCTCCCACTGAAGATGACAATACTGATACCCCTGTCCCTGTAGTCCAGTTAGATGAGGATGACCAAGTCACTGGAGATACTCAGCCTGAGGAGGAGGAGGAAGAAGAGGAGACAGAAGGGGAGAACAGTGATTCTGATGATGGCAGAAATAGTCAGGTGTTAGTCAGCAGGCTTAACCAGACTAACTTAAGTGTATTTGGGACTGAAGCAAGGATGACCTTGCCCAGCCACCCAAGTGGACTTAACCAGGAGCATAGGAGGAGGAGGAATCACTCAGGTGACTCCAATACCGCCCAGGCTTCTAGAGGCTCTCATGGTCACTCCAGAAGGGGATGACTAGCCCTCAGAGAAGGGAACATGAGGCCAAAATCAGAGAGGCTGAACTTAGGATCCAGAAGCAAGAACTGGAAGTTGCCCTGGCCCAAGAGAAACTTGCTAGAGCAAGACAGCCTAGAGAGAGTGGATTAGGATCCACTGGTGGCAGAATTATCCCTAAGGATAAAGACAGGTCTTTTGATAACAGAAACCTGAGTAAGATTGTTCCCCCCCTACAAAGCTGTGGATGATATCCACAAATGGATGACTGCACTTGAGAGAGCCTGCAAAGTACAGCAGATCCCTCAGGAGCAGTGGGCAGCAATCTTGTGGCTCTCCTTTGAAGGTAGAGGCCGAGACAGACTCCTCGCAGTTAGTGATGGGGATTCTAGAAACTACCTGGTCCTGAAGAGTGCTCTGATTGATGGGTTAGGCTTAACCACTGAACAGTACAGGTTAATGTTCAGAGACACCCAGAAGACATAGACTCAGGACTGGTCCGAATTTGTTGAATGTGCCACTAAGGCTCTGGAGGGCTGGTTGCTGGGAAGTAAGGTTACTGACTATACAGGATTGTATAATTTAATTATGAGAGAGCAAATCTTAAGTAATTGTCAAAATCAGCTTCTACATCAGCACCTGGTTGACTCTGATCTGACCTCCCCACAAGAATTGGGTAGGAGGGCAGACAAATGGGTCAGAACCAGGATCAGGCCTAAGAACCAGGGTGGTGACCAAAAGAAAGAGACTACCAAGCCTCAAGAGATAGGTGGGGATAAATCCAAATAGAAGACTTCCCCAGGGCCCCAAAACTCCAATGGAAAGGGTGGGCTCCACAACACTTCCTCTACAGAGAAAAAGCCTTACTGCCATGCCTGTAAACAGGTTGGACATTGGAAATCAGACAGCTGTTGTCCAAAGAATGGTAACAAGGAAAATATACCTCCAGGTAAAGCTCCAACACCTCCTGTCACTGTTAGCAGTGGTCCCCCAGGTGGTGGGAGCACCCCCAAGAATTTAGGTGGGCTTACTTTTGGAGCTCAGGTGGATTCTGGCCTAACCAGGTCCCCTACCTCAGATACTCTTGTCTATGAAACTGGCATGGGGTTTGCCAATTTTACTGCTTGCCCAAACACTTTGAGCAAGTATAGACAGGAGCCCCTCATCAATGGCTTGAAAGTTGAGGCCTTCAGAGACACAGGGGCTAACATCACCATGGTGGCTGAATGTCTAGTCCCCTCAAGGCAACTTTTACCTGATGCCACATATCAGGTGACAAAAATTGATGGAATAGAAACCAAACATCCCATGGCAGTAGTCAATCTTAGCTGGGGAGGTGTCACTGGCCCAAAGAGAGTGGCAGGGTCAGCGAACTTGCCTGTAGATTGCCTACTTGGTAATGATTTGGAAATTTCAGCCTGGGCTGAGGTTGAACAGCAAAACCATTCTAGAATGGTAATCTCCATGGAAAGGTTAGTGGGGGTGTGATGGCTACAGCCCCAATCCAAGATGTCCTTCATGAAAAGGTTGGTAGGGCTGAGCAAACCTCAGCCCCATCTTTAGCTAACTTCCCTCCTGAAAAGATTAGCAGAGCTGTTATGATAACAGCTCATACCCAAACTGAGTCTCCTCCTGAAAAGGTTGGTGGGCTGTGATGGCCACAGCCCAAACTCAAACAGATATGTGTGTTGTGAAGCCTGAAATGATGGATCACTCCACCCAAACTGAGAGCATGGAGGAGGAAGAGAAATCTCCCCCTCACCAGACATTAGGACAGGATCAGCCTCCTCAGGGAACTGATCTTACCCCTGATGAAGGAACTGTCCCAGAGGTTGTTAGGCCTGGCCTGACAGAGCCTCTGATGGCAGTAGACCCTTCTCAGGTGGGACCCAGTCTGGAGCAGGTAACCTGCCCCTCTCTACCTTGCCTTACTCAGCCCAGGGCTGCAGAGGACAAGAAGGACAGTGAGCCCCAAAGGGCCCCCTGTCAAATAAAGCACCCTCATCGACAGATTAGGGGCACCGAAACTAGTAGCCCTAGTGAGGTCTAAACTTTAAAAACTCCTGAGGGATCCCCCTTAAAAGTAGTTAGGGACCTCCCACTGATGGATTCTGTTGGGCACAGCCAAACCTGGGACCCTAAGGGCCCAAACCTGAACTGTCCCTCCAGTAAGCCAAACAAAGGGACCCAGCCTCCAGCTTTAGGTAGCCAGAGGTTGACCCTGAGAGCACAGTGCAACTCAGTCAAAGAAAGAAAGGCACACATGGTGGAGAGTGATTGGAGGAAGTTGAGTCCTACAGAGGAACCTCACTTCAGTACTCCATCCCAACACCAGCCTTTAACTTTGCAAAGACACACCACAGGTAGAGATTCCCTATGGTGGAGACCCTCAGATGCCCTTAGGGTGAGGGATTGCTTAGTGGACCATGAGACAGGGGGTAACCAAGCCAGAGCTGGTACTTCCTTATATGGCCACTTAAGCAATATAGGCTTACCTGGTCAAGGATAGCCATATCTCCTTTCATTTGGGGGGGGGGGGTTGTGTAGGAAGGTGGATATCTGACTATGGTTACCCCCAAACTTTTTGCCTGGTGTTTAGCTGGTTTTTGACATAGTTGGCCTGGGATCCTGCTATTCAGAGCCCCAGGCTAATTGCTCTCTCCTTAAAATGGACTCCATGTACCTTAGGTGTATACACAATTGGAACTGGTTCACCTTATAGGCCCATGTAACAGTGTACCATAGGTACCCAGGGCATAGGTGTAGCCAAGGCCTACCAGGGGCTGCAGCATGTATTGTGCCACCCCTGGCCTGGCCTCCATATTTTGACTCAACTGACTGATCACTCAGCTGAGGTAAGTTGGTGTAATCACCTCTTACTTGGATATAGTATCCCTATATCTAACCTTAACTGGACACATGTTAACCTATAAGCCATTCTTATGGAAGGCCCCTGCAATCCTGGGGGCAGAGTGCGTGGTTTCATGTGAGATGGTGCTCTAGCATGAGCTGAGTCTGTCTGCAGCTGTCGGGAACACCTCCCTTAGCTGTTCCGGGATATTGCCATACCATATACTCTTAAGTGCATTATAATCCTCACGGTTATTTGCTAACTTTGGTTTGGCTTTATCAAAACATGTCGAGTAAGGTGTCATACGATTTGGAATACTATCCCCTCGACAGTTCTGTCGACGGGGATAGCATTCCACCCTTCTAGAGGGACACGGCATGTACATAGCCTTAACCCCGGTTAAAGTTAACCAGAGCCTCAGCATCACAAAATGGATGCTGCCACCACAGACACAAGTCTAACCTCCTGCTGCTGGGAGTCCTTCCAGTGAGGGAGGCTTGGACAAAGGGTTTCCTGCCTTGGAAGGTGCGAGCACCACCCCAGACAGGATCTTGTGTATTGGGTAGGACAGGGCTGAATAGAATCAGACATGCCCGGGGCACACAAGTGATCCCCGTGCATAAGCCAGTCCAAACCGGTCCTGGGACTTTCCAGACCCAGGCCTGGCGAGGAGCTGGGCAAAGGAAAGGGGGTGTAACCGCCCCCCTTCCTGGTCCCACCCAGAGGAGGGACCTAGCAGGTGATCCACCCCTTCAGATTGGGAATAAGAGTGGGAGCAGTGCCATAGCACCTCAGATCATCCTGAATCAACTTGAAACTAAGAAGACAACTGGACTTCGACATTCTGCTGCACAGAAGACTGAAGAGCATCTCCCTTGTGGCCTAGGAGTGGCCACCCTGTGAACACAGGCACCAACCAGCAACTCATTGTCTGCTTTGCCGCCGCCTCCCGCCAGAGCCCGAGCCCAAAGCTTGACGAGAACCAGACTCCCAGACTTCTCACCGCCCGATCCACAGTCCTTGCAAAGAAGGGACCCGTGGAAGCACCCAGAGACGTGGGACCAGACATCTTGTAAGACCCCTGAAAAGCTGACTGCGCAGCATCCGAGGCACCCTCGACACTGTGCTTTAGGGATTGAGAACCCCTACAACCGAGCAACCCTTGCACCGAAGATCAGCCCCCCAGCATCTCCACAATCTGCATGGGGCCCTTTTGCATTGTGCCACTCAACGCGCCATCCCGGCCACTTGCCACGTGGTCAGCGGCCATCTTGGCGAGGAAAGCTACAATCTACACTGCGGGTCTGATTGCTCCAGACTTGCACTCGCTACTGTAGAAGGGAGCACCCGCTCTGACCTTGCTGGTCCGAGTGATAAGCCTTTTTTGATTCCTGCGTGGCTTGCATTACACAAGGCCTATTTGCTCCGATCAAGTTGCCGACACTGCCATCAGCTAGAGCCTTTGTGGGACAGCTCGCGACCGACGCCTGGACGTCCTCGACCTCTTCGTGTCCACGTGGCTGCTGAGAGAAGCTACACCTCAATGCCTGTTTGCACCCGACATCGCCTGGTTCCAATCTGGTTCCACGGTAGTCACTGGCTAGTGACTTTGAACATTGTCCCCTCTGCTTTCAGGTCTTCACCACTTCAGATCCACCTTTGGATCCACCGGAACTCTTCACATCGAGCCGCCTGCAGCATCTTCAGCTCCAAGCACCATCGACCTGCGTGACGAAACCCGACACTACTTCGCACCTGTGCACCCGCTTCCTGTGGGTGAGGTAACTCAACAACGCTGGTGTTCCTACACTGGTACACACCTCTAGTCTGTGTCTAAAGTTTCACTCCTCTAGGTCACTCGGAAGGTTCCTAAAACACTAACTTTGTAACTTTTACGCACCATAGACAATGCATTGGTGAACGCGTGCACTTTAAGCACTGCATCCGAGTCCCGCGGGCCTTTCCCGACTTAGTCACTGCTAGTCCCGATCAGCTCCAGCGATTCCCACGGCCCTAGGCCTACTTCCTTTTCGATTGATATCTCTTATACCACTTTCTTAGTACATGGTTTAGGTGGCCCCTAGGGCTCATCCATATTGTGCATCTTTTGTGTATTTAATCTGTGTTTTGTTTTAATGCTTGTGCTTCTGTGCTCATAAAGAGTATAGGGGATATTTGTAGTTAATAAATATATATATATTTTCAATATATATCTGTGTGGTGTCCTTTCATTTGGTATTCAAGGGGGTTGTATATGGTAAAACAGCTTGCTTCACAACTTTCAGAGTTTAGCCTAAGACTGCTTTGTCCACGCTACCACTAGGATAGCTGGTCTATAAGGTTGACTTACAACCAATCATCATAAGGGTTGCTTGGTACAAGGTGATCACTAGAACTAGTGAGCATCATATACCAGGCCAACTTCTCACACGAGCCACTCGGTACCTCCTATTTACATGAAGCCTGATCTCTCCCTTTCACTTACAGATGCCTTAGGGACAGGAAAGAGGTTTATCTGAAAGGAGAATAGTGTACAGAAACACCAGATCACTCATTGATGTGTTGACACATCCAATTGCATGGTTCCTGTAACCAAGACCGCCCTAATTTGGCATGTGTTTTAAAAGGTACACAGTGCCTGCTATTGTCCCGACTTTTACTTTATTAGCAAACAGGAGTTATTTACTTTTAAATAATGAGGATTGTTGTGGGTTATTGAAAGGCATGGCTTATGTTGTAACATTCAGTGAGCGTGTGGTTTGCTGTAAAAATGTGCTGTATCCACCCCCGCATGGGAACCTGGATGTTTCCATCTGGCCGAGAATTCCGACCTTGAAGTCAGAGTTCAATAAGATGAGCAGAATAAGAGCCTTATTGTCACAAAAAGAAGTTGCCCTGACATCTGCTCGCGAAACATTTGTCCTTCATGTAGCTTACACCCGCACAGAAGTGCATGCCTTATTAAATACTGACCTTCCTTTACATTTTGGTGAGCTGATTCATACAATCTTTAATGCGTCCTCCACTTCAGGGCTGGCTCCTTTTTTTAAAGTAGTGAGCAGTGGTCTAGTGACTTATTTCCAAAAGATATTTGGAGTCATTCCTGCTTTCTTCCATTCGATCTTTTCCAGCCTATTTGGTGGATTTCCCGTTTTACTGGTGCTGGCTGCTGGCTTTTTGTTGCTATTTTGTTTAATTCAAAATGGATGCCCATCCTGTGTTCGCAAACGAGCAGGAGCAGTTAGCACTTTTTCGCAACAGGATGCTTGAATACTATGGTGTGCTGCCACTTGCCACCTTAAGTGCATCGTATTGATTATCGTTTCGATGTTCCTATTTCACCTGTGTCCAGCCTGTGTTTCATTGCCTGAGCTGTGATTTCGATTGGACCCTGGATTTATGTCTCTGCAATTTGGTGTCTCCTGAAGTGGATTATGATCGTCTCATGAGTCCCTTAGTTACTCATGAATTGCTTTGTTCTGACGGAGGGATTATGGCCTTTGCAGCGATGCATGGAGTTCTGGGTCATGGGAATATATTCACAGCGGCGCAAGATTTCTTGGCACACAGCTTCATTGAGAACCCGCCGGGTTGTCCTCTGATGGTACTAGAGGCTCCGGTTATTGAAGAGCATGTATGTTCTTTCTCACTATTAAATTGGATGGCTGAGTTATTTTCGGATGATAACAGTGACTTCCTTTTGGAAGCGGTTGCTGCTTATTTTGGATACTCAGTTTTAGGCTGACTCCTATTGAGGCCTCTGATGTCGTGATTTTTTCTTCCTCTCATAAACATTTTTTTCTTCCGAATTATGATGGATATTATTTTTTAATCAGACTAATTGGCTCTACTAACAGTGGACATTACATTGTCATGCTGGTGAGATTTTGGATTTTTTGGACGGACGAATTTTTTTTTTCCCTCACCTACTCGATTTCGAACTGAACGTTTTATTGAACTCTGTTTTCAACAATTGAGTCCCCTTTCTTATCTTATCTGATACGTGCTCGGATCAAGGGAGGGTGATATATAGATATATATAGCCTGTATGCTGTGTTAAGTTAGCATGAGCTTTTTAGGAGTTTAAACGCCATTTTACCTTTCTGCTGCTTTTGCACACGACACATAGTTGTTGCTTTAGCTTTGAGCCTAGTAGAATGTTTTTGATTCATACGAGAATAATACGTTGTTACACTGATATCAGTCTTGCTTGGCGAGCTGTGTCTGTACAGTGAGTGCTGAAACCTTGAAGGATATCTCAAAACAGTGGTTGTTGTGAACACTGATCTTCGCACGTTCCTAGACATAACATACATGCAGCTGCAGCCAAGTTCTGGCTTTAGGCGCGTTTTATATTGCTTTGCACAAGAGCATACAAACACACTTGATGGTGCTTCGCATGCAGAAGAGCTGGTTGCTGATGATGTGATCCCTTACCACTAGGATTTTGAGGTATGGGGCCGCTCTGCTAAAACCCACAAGAGACCTTCTTAGATATAATATAATATACTAGCTAGGGAGGGTGAGAATTAGGTTTTGTTAAACCCTATTCATTTTAGCATAATACTATGCTTTCACCGTTTGTGTTCTATGGACTAGTGACTATGCTGATTACTTTGTTTCTTATAATATGTTTGCTTGTATTAGCTAAGATACTGCGTTTGAGAACACTGCATTAGTGAATAAACATTTCAAATATGCATTTGTCCTCTTTTACTCCTTGTTCTGGATTGAAATGATTGTATAACGAAAGAGTGTTCATGTGTTCCACGTTACCTGAGGTGTCTTAAGTCCATGTTCTGGTTTGTCTAAGCATTGGGAGTTTATGATGACCAATGAGACACTGATTGCTAGTCTGGTAGGGGATTTTTGGGTACTAAGGTGAGTTTTGGCACACCCTTATTCACTGAGGTTCCAAGCCTCTATGCACAGTTCTGTCTGAGCACGGAATCCCTGCGACAATATCTGTATATTGCACACTTCTATACTAGTGATTTATGCTATGTACATCGAAAAGGAGGATGAAGCCACGCGAAGCAACGAAGGAAAACGTAGGAAATCATCAAATGTAACAAGTACTAGGTCTGCAAGGAAAGGAGGTGCTAAAAAGAGCACCACAGGCCAATGTTTACTGATGAATGGAGACTGCTTTACAAGAGGCCAGAGGGATGTATTTAGGGTTACCACCTGGCATGGAGGCACAATCCGGGCAGGGCTGTAAGAATTCAGGCCAAAGGGTCAAATTTCAGTACAAAAATTCAGGACAAAAAGATCAATTATATGGAGACATATGGGAAGAATACCATGACTCACTACTTTGTCAGTACATGTATTTAATATTTATTATATTGCATTGTTTTTTCACTGTGGTATGTATGTAACAGCCAGATTGTGCATTATGTCCTTGTTCAATTATGTAATTGATGCCCTTGAGCACAGTGTCAAGGGCATCACCCCCTACCCAAATCCACCCAATAGTTCTTGGACAGAAACAACAGATAAAGTTTGATTATGTTTTATAGATTTTAAAAGCCATGATAAACAGTTTGGAAAACATTAAAGAAAGTGATCTTTTCATCGTCTGCTGATGAAGACAAGTTGAACAGAAACATCTGCCTCACATATCCCTCCACTAGACATCAAGAGCACATCAAGATGCATAGGCCTATTCATAACTTGCAAATAATTGGAGTATATCCTTGCAGGGCAACTTAGCCTTTAATTCTCTCCATGACAGCAAAATAAGTGGGGCCGGGTGTTCTAATAATGACTTGAAGCAGTTAGTGGCAAGTCTGCAAGATAAAAGGCCATGGGGATGGCAAAGTATTATTTTTCTCTCTACATTTTGTTGGCAACCAAGATATTTTGATGGACCAGGAATGTTCCTTGCATGGTCCGCGTGTGTTTTTCTGTCCAGGGCGCCCAAGTGCATATGTATATTTGATATCCTGCTTTTTTATTTTGGCTCTGGCATCCAACTAATCTAAGCATGTGGGCTGATGCCTAGGCCTTTCACTGTCCACAAGAGTTCACATAAGACTAAGCATATTTGAACTATACCAAATCACTGCACCTTGTGCAGCCTGTTTGCTCCTAGATTTCTCTTATTTGCAATCGGCTAAATCTGCATTGAAAACTCAACAGTGGCTGCCAGTATTGGAGAGAATCAAATTCAATGCACTCTATCACCCATAAGTCTTTCTGGGGAAAGGGACCGGCGATCAATCAATCTATGATCATCCCTTACCACCCTAACAGAAGCCTCCGCTCTGCAAACATGTTACTCGCCACAGTGCCAAAAATAAAGAGAGCAAGAAGCGGCAGCCGCTCTTCTTCCTATAATGCTGCTAGGCTGTGGAATGCCCTTCCCCCCACATATGTCCGGAATCCAACCATCTGTCTTTTTGGAAATCACTTAAAATGTCGCTTTTCAAAGTCACTGTTCAGTAAAGGTGTTGTCTTGGTCCGCATTTGCAAACAGAACTGGGATATCTTAGGGTAGCTATGCGCTCTATAAATGTTTCTTTCATTTAATTTCACCTAAGCCTGATTCATGCTACTCCTGATTACTCTAAAAATTGAAACATAGAACCAGGGAGAACAACAGGGGAGGGGGCAGAGAGGGAGTGCCTGCAAGAGACAGCATCCTGGATTACACATATAGTATAAGGTGTAGCATTTCGTACAACTGTGTGATTAAAGTACTTTTTTTCTTGCAAAGAGGAGCACCCACCTGAACATCAACTTCATGGTGTCTATTGATGAATTGTTGAGTGCTTAGCTGCTTCCCTGAGACTCCTGTGTCTACTCATCATTGCTACCCTGAAGGTCAAGAGAACAAGGATTGTACATGGCAAAGTTTGCAGAGACATAGTAGAATGGGCCCAGAACATCGATGGCAAATGACCTTAAACCCCATAGCACATGCCTTGTAGCTCCTGTAACCCTCAGAATAGGTCTGACAACAGGGTTTTCAGGCAAGCTATATTTTAACCCTGCAGTGGCAGCGCTGCTGTATTGTTCGCAGTTGATGCACTAAATAGCCAACAAGAGACAGTCACAAATACACCTTCGGAGTTGTGTATAGGGACGTAATGGCCTGTGCTATTGCCTAGCCAAAGCTGTGTATAGAAAACATTGCTTGGCCTCGCCTAAAATTTGCTGTCAGCAGGCAGGCCACACTTTGCTGGTAAAAGAAATGCTCAGCTTGTATTAAAAATTAATCTCTTGAGAATTAATACAGCACACAGGGTAAAGTGAAACACCTGCACTGCACTAAGACATTTTAAAACAACAAACTTTACTTTGAGCATGATAAAAACAGTTTGATGTTTTATAAAAAAAATCTATTTTGACTAGCGGCCCAGAAAATGACAGGGAATCATACCACAGTGAAGATGCAAACATGCACGGTTGGAACACAAAACATTTTAAAAAATGCTAATGGGTTTCAGAATGAGATACATAATCTTCGAAGTTGGAAAGTGTGCATCTGAACGATAAACATGATACTGCAGGATGGCTCACAGAACATAAAGCGAAAATGTAGGATGTTGAGTGAATGAAATGCAGACTGGGCTTGTGAATCTGAAAGTCCATAGGTCGCACTCTGCTCCACCCACCAGCAGGTATGCCCCATGAGCATCATAGTAAATGCAGTTCTTTGAAGCGTGTGCGCTTTTCGTAGAGTCCCAAGTATAAATGCAAAGTTGCAGGCCAACTCAGGACACCGGTGTTTCAGGATTGTTATCCTTCATCAGCAGAGTATAAGCAGTTCTTTGGGGTTTGCTGTGCAGGCTGCCAAGTTTCATCGGGTCTGGTACCTCTCACAGCGCGCAGGTGCGTAACCTGAGCTCGTCAGCTCGTGTGGCTCAAGGGAGCCATATTAAGTGAAAGTCCATAGGTCGCACTCTGCTCCACCCACCAGGAGGTATGCCCCATGAGCATCATGGTAAATGCAGTTCTTTGAAGCATGTGCACTTTTCGTAGAGTCCCAAGTATAAATTCAAAGTTGCAGGCCAACTCTGGACACCGGTGTTTCAGGATTGTTATCCTTCATCAGCAGAGTATAGGCAGTTCTTCGGGGTTTGCTGTGCAGGCTGCCAAGTTTTATCGGGTCTGGTACCTCTCACGGTGCGCAGGTGCGTAACCTGAGCTTGTCAGCTTGTGTGGCTCAAGGGAGCCATATTAAGTGAAAGTCCATAGGTCGCACTCTGCTCCACCCACCAGCAGGTATGCCCCATGAGCATCATGGTAAATGCAGTTCTTTGAAGCGTGTGCGCTTTTCGTAGAGTACCAAGTATAAATGCAAAGTTGTAGGCCAACTCTGGACACCGGTGTTTCAGGATCGGTATCTTTCATCAGCAGAGTATAGGCAGTTCTTCAGGGTTTGCTGTGCAAGCTGCCAAGTTTTATCGGGTCTGGTACCTCTCATGGCACGCAGGTGCGTAACCTGAGCTCGTCAGCTCGTGTGGCTCAAGGGAGCCTTATTAAGTGAAAGTCCATAGGTCGTACTCTGCTCCACCCCCCACCAGGTATGCCCCATGAGCATCATGGTAAATGCAGTTCTTTGAAGCATGTGCGCTTTTCGTAGAGTCCCAAGTATAAATGCAAAGTTACAAGCCAACTCTGGACACCGGTGTTTCAGGATTGTTATCCTTCATCAGCAGAGTATAGGCAGTTCTTCGGGGTTTGCTGTGCAGGCTGCCAAGTTTTATCGGGTCTGGTACCTCTCACGGCGCGCAGGTGCGTAACCTGAGCTCGTCAGCTCGTGTGGCTCAAGGGAGCCATATTAAGTGAAAGTCCATAGGTCGCACTCTGCTCCACCCACCAGCAGGTATGCCCCATGAGCATCATGGTAAATACAGTTCTTTGAAGCATGTGCGCTTTTCGTAGAGTCTCAAGTATAAATGCAAAGTTGCAGGCCAACTCTGGACACCGGTGTTTCAGGATTGTTATCCTTCATCAGCAGAGTATAGGCAGTTCTTCGGGGTTTGCTGTGCAGGCTGACAAGTTTTATCGGGTCTGGTATCTCTCACGGCGCGCAGGTGCGTAACCTGAGCTCGTCAGCTCGTGTGGCTCAAGGGAGCCATATTAAGTGAAAGTCCATAGGTCGCACTCTGCTCCACCCACCAGCAGGTATGCCCCATGAGAATCATGGTAAATGCAGTTCTTTGAAGCGTGTGCGCTTTTCGTAGAGTCCAAAGTATAAATGCAAAGTTGCAGGCCAACTCTGGACACCGGTGTTTCAGGATTGTTATCCTTCATCAGCGGAGTATAGGCAGTTCTTCGGGGTTTGCTGTGCAGGCTGCCAAGTTTTATAGGGTCTGGTACCTCTCACGGCGCACAGGTGCGTAACCTGAGCTCCTCAGCTCGTGTGGCTCAAATCCTGTCTCTACTGATGAGGGAAACTATCCCGAAACCCGGGCCATGCCCCGGGTCTAGAGATCCTGGGAACCACAAGTACTTACTTGCACCAACTTTGGTGAACCACTCATGAACTTTTGTTTCAACTCTTCAAACTACATGCACTTCATATACCAGAGTGCTCAGGGGCGATCCGGAGGAGAGGCCAGCGGTGTGCGATCCATCGTAGATTTCTGTTGAAGGGCTCCCATGAGCCCATAAGCTGACGAGCTTTTGGAGACGCACTTGCGCGCCGGAGAGGAATCGAGGCCTGTGACGGTTACTTGGCGGCCTTCTCATCCACCCCAAATCCTGTCTCTACTGATGAGGGAAACTATCCCGAAACCCGGGCCATGCCCCGGGTCTAGAAATCCTGGGAACCACAAGTACTTACTTGCACCAACTTTGGTGAACCACTCATGAACTTTTGTTTCAACTCTTCAAACTACATGCACTTCATATACCAGAGTGCTCAGGGGCGATCCGGAGGAGAGGCTAGCGGTGTGCGATCCATCGTAGATTTCTGGGCTAGTGAATCTGTTTCAGGAAAGTATGAAATGTAAACTGGACTTATCAATACAATCAATGATATCACTGAATACAATGGGTCATATAATCAGGATAGGCCCATTCATAAAATGTAATTGGGGTTTCGTGAGCACAGGGGAAACATGAAATATAAGTTGGGCTTTAGAAATTAATTCTTAAACACAGGAAATGGAGATAGGTCTCACAGTATTGTGTAGTTCCTAAGAATCCACAGGACCTGCATGTTTTGGGTGACCTAAACTGAGGGCTTGATGTCCCAACCGCTTCCAGACACCCCCACTGGATATGTCAGCCGTTAGACCAGCTAGCTCTTCAGTGCCACTACCACCCCCCTGTCTCTTACAGTGGTGTAGGTAGTTTCTGGCAACCACTGAACCTGACAGCCTTGATTCCTCAGGGATTGTGGAAAACAGCACAGTACTTTTCGCTCAGTCACTTGTGCTCACTTATTCTCAGAAAATGCACAGGATGGAGCTTAGGACATTTTTAATAAGCATGTATTTGTCCAGCGTTAGTCTTGTGTAAAACATATTTGCTGTAACAATCAGGAGACAGAAGCATACGAAAGAGATTGCTAGTACCAATATAGTAAATAGTGGATACATTTCTACCATTTCTACCGAATTTCCAAGACGGCAGATAGGTAAGGAGCTCTGGCCAGGAGCTCCCTGGCTAGGGATCGCCTTATGGTGAAATATCGTGGGGAAAGGCCCCCATCTGGCCTCCACCCCCCCAGGGATCGGAGGGCTGCGACACTGCGATTTTCCAGTGCCGATCTGCTCTCTACGCCGACTGTGATGAAGCCGGCCACAGCAACGATCAATATCGGGAGAGACAGTTGCCAGTGGAAACCTAGCTGGATGGCTGAATGCTCAGTTGAGCTGCTGGTTGCAGCTGAGAGAAGATTGGTTTGGGAATCACCCCTCTGGTGTGGTCCATAGCCTTAACCTACCTTCCGGGCTGGGCTATGGTTGCTCTGCTTCACGCTGCTACTGCCACTCTCTATGCATCCTGTGGCAGCAGCCTTGGCGCCCCAGACGCTTCGCACAGTCTAAGCAGCGAGAAAACTTCCAAACTGCTGTGGCCCATGTATCCGCAAGTGATTCCCTAGCGTGGCGGGAGAGAGCAAGGAGCTCCAGTGTACCACCCTCTCCCCCGTGACTCCCCCTCCATGTGACCAGCACCCAGAGTTTGGCTTCCTTCCCTGATTTCTGGCTGGGGTCTACAAGATCTGCAAGCCTCCAATCAATGGTGGAGATCTAGGTGACTGGGATCGGAGTCCTCCATCTCGGCGGTGGTGATCGCGTGAGCGAACACTGTATACAGCCTTGTGTTTGTCTTGGTACGGCAGCCTAGTTTTTGCACCTCAAGGCAGACTTTCCCATCGGGAATCCTCGCCGACATCTTATCGGTGGGGATGGTTCAGTACGTTACAGCCATTTTGTCCCCATTTACTAGCCCTCTCCACAGCCAGATCACTCCAGCTCGGAGAGTGAGGCAGGCCCCTGGTGCTGCGATGCTGTGACCCCGACCGGATTAAGGATCTGCCTACATAACTTGAAAGGGTCCCCTGATATTAACCTTTTTTAATAGCAGGTATGCAGGACTTGAATTAATTCCTACTACAGGCTCAATGCCCCATTCCCCACCCCCCTTTTCGTTCACTGTTTCCCGCTTCATTACTATTTTTGTTTTATATATTATGAATCACTGGCTAACTGTTTGTTGTTGTTGTTTATTCCACCCTTTCCTATTTATTTGATCTACTCATATGCAACTAATGTAACTAACATGTCCACATCTATCTAAAGTACTCTGATAACTCCGGTTATAGCTAGCACTACATAAAACTCTGCAAATAAAAATAAATACCATAGTGCTAATAAGAAGAACATAGGCAGTTCAGATAAAAACAGTAGCACTTGCATATTTCTAAAATGCGAGCCCAAAGTAATTTGCCTAAATATACCTAGCATATATCTGTATGTGTAGCAAGTATATGCGTGTAGCTATATATATATATATATATATATATATATATATATATATGTGTGTGTGTGTGTGTGTAGCCAAGAACCCCCTAGGGAAGAACCAGCCCCCTCACCTGATGGTTGAGAATGAAGGACCTTGTCTCTGCTTCGAGGATGACACCCCGCAAGGGATGTCAGACCGCTGCGTGTCGAAGATTCAGCATGCCAGACCCCATGCTTGACAGGAATTGTCCTCTAATTTGCAGGGGGGAATAAGGGTCTTATATACTAGAGTGGTCACTCCAGGGTTCTAGAATTGATATGTTTTGAAAACAATCATAAATGTTTTGAAAACAATCATAAATGTTTTTCCAAATGAATGCGATCATGCACAGCTGGATGTTGGGCAAGGAGGAAAAAAGTGTTGATCCTTATACAGAATAAGAAGATAAGGGGAGAGGATGTGGTCTGATGGCTAGATTGCCTACTTTGGGGCTGAAAACCAGGGTTGCGAGCCTCGGGGTCGCGTCCACATCCTGTGATTCTGGGCAAATCACTTAATCTCCCGTGCCTGAATGTGTCCTTGTGTAACGTACCGGGAGCTCATGTAAAACGCTTCAATACCTTCGGGTCGAAATTGAGCTATATAAATCTGCATTAAAAAAAAAATGTATTATTATACTGTGCCTGAGGACATGTTTATGTACGTTAGTGTGACCGAGTCGATCCGACGACGAGCACCTGAACCCAGCAAGGAATTGTGGGCTGCTTTCCCCCCATCACCCTCTCCTTTTGCTGTTCAACAGGAGGATTGGTCATGGGAAGCGGATCACGCCCTCGGCGATGGAAAAAAACCTGGTGCCTTTAACTGGACCTTCTTCTGCGAGGAGGCCACACCCTCCCTAAACGTCTGCCGGTGTACATTGGATAAATCCCCGGAAGAAGAAAAGAAGGTGTGCGGCGTCACCGGCGCAAGAGGAGAGGAGTACGGAGAAGGAGCAGTAGCGGCGAGGAGAGAGAGTGCGGAGAATTACGGAGGCAGCGAGGAGAATCGGAGAGAAGAAGGGTCATGTCCCTCGTTTCCGGCGCCCGGAGGCCAACGCCACCGCTCACCCCCGAGCCACATTGCGTGGCTTCACCAGGTACGAGACCGTATCTCGGGCTGGGTTGGGAGGTGGGGACGCCCGTAAAGCACGCCTTGTGCAGTTTAGCCCCGTGTGTCCCCTCCTCACAGCCTTCACTTGACGTACGTGTTATAAATGCTAACACTTTACCATGAGTGACAAGCGGTGTTCCCTCACTCCCGGTCCCGGTGTGTTCAGGTCAATTGTGGACTATCAACCTGACCCAGTCTTTTCTCTTTCACTCCAGTATGCCCTCCTGCAATGCTTGGCCCACTGAGGAGTGACCCAAGAAGACCTCGACTTCCTGAACGACAGATACAGCTCCAGTTTCACCGTGGATCCAACAAAGTTTGCAGAGGAAAGACTCACTAGTAGACAGAAACGGGTGGTAACAAAAATAAAACCTTACTTACCACGATCTGGCCTACGCTCCGTTCGTTCTACCCCGCCACAACTGGTGTCAGAAGTGGGATCCACTTCCATCAGCAATCCAGTGATGGAGAATGTGATACAACAGCTAATAAAAGTCCGGGAAAAACTAGAATGGGCAGTCGAACGCCAGATGAATTCAGCCCAACAAGATCGTAAGGTGTTCAAGAGCACTATCTCCTCACAATTAGAAAGCCTACAGAAGGTAGTCCAGAATCATGTAGCAATGAGTCAAGGAGAAAGGGGACCACCCCTTTACCATCCCTCGGGGGTCGCCTTACAAAAATATGTGTCAGGAGAAGATCCAGATGCCTTCCTGACCAACTTCGAGAGAGACGCCAGGGCATGCGGTTGGCCAGAAGAAAAATGGCCGTTCTTTCTAGCACCGCTCTTGACAGGTGAGGCTCAGTCAGCCTATCAAGTGGCTAACGCTAATGGAAACACCCTGTATTTGGAGATGAAAGAAGTAATTTTAGACCATTTGGGCCTAGATTCAGAGGCCTATAGGGTCAGGTTCCGCAAAGAGAGGGGCAACCCAGGAGAGAACCCAAAGACTGTATTCTTCAGGTTGAAAACAGCGGCTGACAAGTGGTTGAGGTCCCATACCAGTACAAAGGAGGAGATAATGAATCAGGTTTACCTCAAACAGTTCATGGAAGAGCTTCATTATGGAAGACAAAGGTGGCTCAAGCAACATTGAAACCTCTCGCCGGAGCAAGGCAGAGAGATGGCAGCCAATTATGCGAGAGCTCAACCTAGAGCCCTACCCTGGGAAGCCGAAAAGACAACAAAAAGCGGTATCATACAAAAAGGGGAGAAAAAACCAAAAATACAACCAGAGCTTCCACGAAGCAGACCAATCAGGATTGAACCACCTATTACCAGAGGCCCCCAATGCTTCGAGTGTGGGGAGTGGGGCCACATTGTCCGCCTCTGCCCCCGAAAGAAACCAGAGGAGGAACCCATGGAGGTCGGGTACATACCAAAAGCAGTCCTATACTCTGCGGAAATGGGCCCCTCATTCCATGTAAGTGTCAGAATAAAAAATAAAACAATACTTGCCCTATTGGACTGGCTGTAAACAGTCAGTTGTTCAAAAAGAGCTGATACTCCCTTTACAATACCTACCCGATTCCCTGGTCCAGATTAGGTGCGTACACGGCGATGTCAAACCACACCCTGTCGCGTTAGTCACATTGTTCCCATAGGGCCAAATGTCTTGCACGGTAAGGGTGGGGGTGGTGGATTCCCTGCCAGAAGACCTCATAATAGGGATAGACAATCCTAAATTTCTGACAATGTTTCAAAAACATGTTAGGGCACCCCTGACTAAAGACACGATCCAGCCCTATTCAGCCCTGATAACTAAAGAACCTTGGTTACTCGACTGCAGTTTTAAGTCCGCACAAGCCAATGACCACACGCTTTTTAATGCCTGGGAAAACGCCCATGTTAACAGAGAATACTCTTCTTCTACCTATCCGTGTTTTGTTATAAAAAACGACCTGTTATATAGAGAGGGAAACCAGGGAGACCCACCCCAGCTACTGGTCCCAATGCCCTTTCGTGAACAGATATTATTCTATTCACACGCCCACCTTACAGCAGGCCATACCGGAGCAGAAAAGACAACACAAAATCTTCTTCGCCATTTCTTTTGGCCTGGCATCTATAAGGACACACAGACGTATTGCCAAACGTGCGAGATATGTCAAAAAAGAACCTGCACCGCCCACCGGCTGTTCCACTACAACCTATTCAAGTCATTGGGAAACCGTTCGAAAGAATAGAAATGGACTTGATAGCCCCTCTCCTAAAATCATCTAAGGGAAACCTATATGCTTTGGTCATAGTGGATTATGCCACGGGCTTCCCTGAAGCCTTTCCCCTTAGAGCCCCCACCACCATGAACATATCAGAGAAACTAATCGAATTCTTCTCCCGGGTTGGATTTCCTAAGGAAATCTTAAAAGACCAAGTTACACCTTTCGTGTCCAGGTTGATGAAAGAGGTCTGTCGATCCTTAGACCTACGTCACTTGCCTACTTCCGTATATCATCCGCAAACTGACGGGCTTGTCGAGAGGTATAACAGAACCCTCAATACCACCTTGAAGAAAATGCTTGCGGTAGAAGAAAAGGACTGGGACAGATTACTCTCATTAGCTTTGTACGTAATTAGAGCTCAAGTACAAAGCAGTTTAGGGTGCTCTGCCTTTGGAATGTTATGCGGAAGACAACCCTGATCACTTTTAGAAATAACACAGGATGCATGGGAAAGAGAAGAGGCAGACGAGCAACAGTCCTTACTAGGTATACTCAACATCTCCGAGGCAAGCCAGGGAAACTACGAGACCTGGCATATACCAACTTGGAGAAAAGCGAAGAAGGACAAAAAAGAGAGTACGACAAAGGAAAGAAGTGGAGGACACTGGCTGTCGGTGATTGGGTGTCAGTCCTACTTCCGTCATCAACCAAAAAGTTCCAAAGCGAATGGCTAGGTCCTTATCCGGTCATAGAAACCATTGGAAAAATGACCTATCGGATACAGGTGTCACCGTCCCGAAAGCAATGTTATCATATTAACATGCTGAAGAAATGGCTAGGACCACCGCCTAAAAACGCTCATATGGTATTGCCCTCACCCCTACTGGACTAAACACTAACCCAGCTGCCGATCAACAACGATCTGACAGAAGAACAGAAGGGGGAATTACAACGAATTTTGAAGCTGTTTTCAGAGATATTCTCAGACCAACCGGGATGAACAAACCTCACAGAACACCGGATCGAAACCAAAGAGGGAAAGCATGTCAAACAACAGCCATATCGCATACCAGCTGCAAGAAGAGAAGCAATAAGAAAAGAAGTAGCTGATATGTTAAAATTGGGAGTAATACAGCCCTCCACAAGTAATTGTCCTTCACCCATAGTTATGGTGCCGAAACCAGACGGGTCTGCCTGTTCTTGCATGGATTGTAGGGCCCTGAATGCCATATCATCTTTTGATAGATGAGCTTATAGAAAGACTCAGAGAATCAAGATTCATAACCACCTTTGATTTAACGAAGGGTTATTGGCAGGTGCCCCTAAGGTAAGAAGACAAGAAAAAGACCGCTTTTGCCACGGAGGAAGGATTATACGAGTTTAATGTACTGCCCTTTGGGCTGCATGGAGCACCGGCGATGTTTCAACGTCTTATGAATACCATTCTCCAGCCATATACCTCCTTCTGTTCGGCATATCTAGACGATATTGTAGTATTCAGTCCTACATGGTCCGAACATCTACGTCACCTAGGCATCATTCTACAGGCCTTAAAAAGGGCAGGATTGCATATCAATGCAAAGAAATCACGTACGGCCTATACTCGGGTGAAATATCTGGGGTAAGTCTTAGGGGAAGGAGTGATAGCTCCCCAGACAGAAAAAGTTAAGGCCATCTCAAACACTCCATTTCCTTGTACCAAACGGGAACTAAGGGCATTCCTTGGGCTCATAGGCTCTTACAGGGGGTTTATTCCCCAGTTTGCAGTGATAGCTACTCCTCTAACCAATGTTCTATAGAAAGAGGTAAAACAGCAAATACTAGGGCACCCCACAGAAGAGATGACGAAGGCTTTTACAAAACTAAAAGACGCCATAACTACAGGCCCTGTGCTGATTTCTCCCAACTTTAACAAACCCTTCATCCTGTCCACTGACGCTTCCAACTCAGGGATAAGGGCAGTCCTTTCGCAGGTCGGGGAAGATGAGCTAGAACACCCAATCCTTTACATTAGTCGGAAACTATTCCCAAGAGAATGCAAATATCCCACTATTGAACGTGAATGCCTGGCAATAAAATGGGCGGTGGATCAGTTAAGGTATTACTTAGAGAGGCGCCCTTTCCTTCTTTTCACCCATCACGCTCCATTACAGTGGATGTGTAGGAATAAAACCCAAAACCCCAGGGCACTCCGCTGGTTCCTATCCTTTCAGCCTTTTTCCTTTGAAATAAGACACCGTAAGGGGAAGGACAATGGAAATGCAGACTATCTTTCTAGAGTGCTTCTTCTCCCCGATCGGGAGATTCCAGGGGGGGTGGTGTGTGACCGAGTCGATCTGACAAATAGATCACACTAACCCAGCAAGGAATGGTGGGCTGCTTTCCCCCCCATCACCCTGTCCTTTTGCTCTTCAACACGAGGATTGGTCATGGGAAGTGAATCACGCCCTCGGCGATGAAAAAGAACCTGGTGCCTTTAACTGGACCTTCTTCTGCGAGGAGGCCAGGCCCTCCCTAAACGTCAGCTAGTCTACATTGGATGAATCCCCGGAAGAAGAAAAGAAGGCGTGCGGCGTCACCGACGCGAGAGGAAAAGAGTACAGAGAAGGAGCAGTAGCGGCGAGGAGAGAGAGTGCGGAGAGTTACGGAGGCAGCGAGGAGAACCGGAGAGGAGAAGGGTCGTGTCCTTCGGTTCCGGCGCCTGGAGGCCAACGTCACCACTCACCACCGAGTCACGTTCCTGGGGGAGGTGGCTTCACCAGGTACGAGACCGTATCTCGGGCTGGGTTGGGAGGTGGGAACGCCCGTAAAGCACGCCTTGTACAGTTTAGCCCCATATGTCCCCCTCCCTTAATCCCTCCACTTCCCCCTCCTCACAGCATTCACTCGACATACGTGTTGTAAATGCAAACACTTTATCATGAGTGACAAGCGGTGTTCCCTCACTCCCGGTCCCGGTGTGTTCAGGTCCATTGTGGACTATCATTCTGACCCAGTCTTTTCACTTTCACTCCTGTATGCCCTCCTGCAACGCTGGGCCCACTGAGGAGTGACCTAAAGAAGACCTCGACTTTCTGAACGACCGATACAGCTCACTTTCACCACGGATCCAGCAAAGTTTGCAGAGGAAAGACTCACTAGTAGACAGAAACGGGTGTTAACAAAAATAAATCTTACTTACCCCGATCTGGCCTACGCTCCGTTTGTTCTACCCCGCCACAGTCAGGTACAGGGATTATGATAGAATACTGAGAGCCCGTTGTCGAAAAGACAGGAGCAAGCCACTAGGTAAAAGGTCACCTGTTTAGAACAGTTATTGTTGTGTGGATGGGACAAATGTATGTAAAAAGGGGTATACATGACAGGTATATATGACAGGACTAGCTTAAAGGACGACACCCACTCCTCATCAAAAGGTCAACAGGATCAGCTAAATAATGATAAAGCTAAGACCATTAAAAAGCTTAAAAATCATTTCTCCTGAAAATACTAAAAGCACTTTAAAAGCCTGAAACATATGTTCATAAAAGAAAAGTAATTTTCCGTAAAAAGCTTTCAAAATGGTCCTTTAAACTTGTATATGTGTATATTATTACTCTGAGCACCTTGAAAGCCAGTACGCTCAGTTAGAGCAGAGAGGGAGAAAAATAAAACAAAGCCAGTTATAACCTTCAATTTTGTAAATGTTTAAAAAATGCCAAATAGTTCCCAGCAAAGGAAAGGCCAGATTGTTTATGAATCCTGTGCCGAAGACTTAAAATCACTGAATATTGTTACCGCAGGTGACAATCCCTCCATAACCTCCAGTATCATGTCGAGTGAGCAAAGATGGTCATCTCTGATTCCCACAGCAACCACGGGGAAGAATTAGAAGCCTGTACGTCTGGAGCTGATGTCTGTACCTCAGGAGCAGAGCTGATTTCCCTTCCAACAGGAGCAGAAGCTTCCCTTGGAGGCTTTAGAAATGCCAGTATCAACATAGGAGTACGCTGTGAACAACTGTACATGTACCTCACATTTGCGGATAGTGGAGAGACGCTCAGACCTTCTTTATTCAGCCACGATACCAGACAGCTGTCCCACCACCGAGGACAATGTCTACCTGTGGGTGACCCGTGAGCTGTGGGCCCGCTAAACCCGTTAGACCCAGGAATCTTGAGAGAGCCTGTATTGGGCTATCTGGTTCCCTACTCCCAGTCGACCTCCCTAGTACTGAGAACCCTCGCACTACTGTTACACTAATAAACGAATGTTTGACAAATTTGTGCCCGAGAATTTGCTGATTTAATGACGATTTTTGCACCGAAGTTATCTACCATTAGGACTCGGAATTTGTATTCTGCATGTTGAACCATCATCATCAAATATTCAACCCCTGAAAGTGTGGTTCTGAGGATATCAAGTGTTAAAAATATCCAAGTTATTCTAATTTCTGTAGAATTTTCCTATAAATTGTGACTCTCCTTGCACCCTGACGAAGGAACTTCTGGATCTATTGACGCTTTCCGAAACGCGCGTCAGCGCTTTTTTGTTGTTTGTTTGTATTTTTTGTTTTAGGCCCTTCTGGTTTTGTATTATGTTACTGCACTTTTGCTTTGTAATATATTTTGTGGTGATTGGTTGAGATGATGTTTTAATGTGTGAGTCTGAGTGGGAGTTACATGTTGTGTATTTGACTTACTGTATTGTATATATTTATATATATATATATGTTTTTTATGAATTTGTGTTCTTCAATGGAACTGAAAAAATGAGAACAAAATAAATGTTTTGCTTATAGATTGGTTCTGTTTGGGACAATGATGTTTTATAAATTTTGATCGATATGCTACCTAATGTTATACAAGTCTCTAGGAGAGGTTCCTTGGACAAATGTACATGTGAGCCTGCAAAGGTTTCAGGAGCACTTCTGTGTCTGGTGGCGCAACCGATGGAGGTGTCAGAGACAGGCCCAACACGCAGCCAAATCCGCAGAACAGGCAACGGAACACAGGCGGAAAACAGTCTAGCCAGACTGGTCTAAAAGACAGGAACCAATGCTCACTCAGCTCTCGAAGCTGAGGCGTAGTCAGGTAGAACACCATAAGCTCACGACAACGTAGTTCCAGCAGTGTTCTCCCCATGTCTTGAGGGATTGAGACGCTCATTGCGAATCAATAGGATTAAAATCAGGATGCCCTCTTCTGATAGCAGGACCAAAGCAGGACCACCAAAAACACTTATAAGTATGGAGTGTATGAAAGCTGGAATTACTCTGAAGATAGTCTGAAAGGTGGTAAAGAGACCTGATCCAAGACTCTCAAATAAGTTTATGATCCCAATCGTATGAGAAATGTTAAAGCTATGATGAACCATTTCTCCTAAATAGATTGGGAAAGTTCGTACAGACCACTGCCTGTTTCTCTGCTGACAACCTTGCAACCTGGAGATCAAAAGCATCTTGACCTGAAATTAAGGCCACATTTTGTTGAAACAACATGGCTTTCAGTCTGCTCAGTGAATCATACCTTACACTGGAAACATTCAACGAAGGCCACTGTGGTGCCTCACTAACTAGAGAAGCTGTGGGAAACAATACTTGCTTACAACAAATAACCCTGAGGTTTATTGTGACTAGATATGCAATGCGTGGCACCATCCAGCATCAGCCTTGATCATTCAGCATTCAATAACTCCCATTCAAAAGTAACTTGAAAGCTGGATAATTCACTGCAGCTGGAGAGCCTTTCAAGTAGCAAGATAAGTTTGCCTTTGAAACAATACAGGCTCCGTGAAGTGAGACCTCCTTCCGCACTAAAGATCCACTTAAAGCCGTCTCACAGTCTGTTCCACTTAAGACAACATCAGTGTCATTATTTCTACACCTACATCTGTATGGTAACTCCCAGGTTTCCTGAAAGGGCCCTTCACCCAATGCTTCATGCCTGCCTGCTTGGATGTATCTAAGACAGTGTTGGAACTGGAATGTCATCATTGACAGCATGATATAGCCATGAATTAATCATTCCATAGACAGTGACTCTGCTGCTGTAAAAGGTAACTTTTCTAATTTTTCAATGAGCAGCATGGTGTACTTTGCAATCCCTGCGTGCCATGGCCAATTGTCTGTTGGTCAGATCTTAAGCCAAAAACAGATTTGAGCCGTTAATATACCGCCATGGCACGTGGCAAGAACACAGCAATTGTAGCGTCCAGCTCAAAAGCAAAATGGAGTACAATTAAGATTGCCCATGTTGCAAAATAGACAAATCTTGTTCTATTATGTCAGTGAACAAATGCGTCAAGAACGTGTGGTCAATCCATTGTCTAACTTAGCCAAGGCCTTTTCTAGGTTAAGTCTATCATTCTCACATATTCTCTCAGTAGCATCCTGTTGGGAGACTTTCCATAGTTCATTGTAGAAGCATATAAGAAGTGTTTCTTATGCGGTGTCTTAGGACCTGCAAGAAATCCCTTAGACCCATGTTGTCTGATAGAAGGGACACATGTTGTTTCACCTGTTGCAGTGTTGAGGTTTGTCGCCATTCTAGGCACAACTTCCCAATACTGTAAGAAGTCACTACCCCTGGGTTGTCTGTTTGTACATAGTGCTGGTCGGGTCTGTGGATACTAAACCCTCCAGTGGTACCCTTGAATCTTGACTGACACCTATATTTGTGTTGATAAGCCAAACCACCCATCCTTTCCAAATTGGAGCTGATGAGTTGTATGTACCATTCTGAATCATTGCACTCGGCATCTTCTCACTTATTAGTGTGTTAATTAATATACCTTCAATAGGTGTGGGCAAGGGGATGCATGGTGTTTTCAGGTCTTTTATTTTTGCAAACCTGTGGCAGGTAGTCTGTTTCACTGTTCTATTCAGGAAAATGTAATGTAGCAGGTAGTCTGTTGTACTGTTCTATTCAGGAAAATTACCTGTAATGGTATGAGACAAGCTCTAAATAAAGCCTAAAATCCCTGAACTTGCCATGCTTTTGCCCACCAGATGGATTTTGTGTCTATTGTGCCCCTCCAATAGTCAAAACCTGCTAGAGACAGTTAGGGGATAAAGGTGCTAAACATATGGGCTTGGTGTTTGTCAGCATCGTTTTCTTCGCAGCTGCATTAATTTGTACTAATTTATAGGAGTATGACATTAGTTCTGATGTGTTGAAGCCTGAAAAGTATGCACATTTCTGTGGGAATGTGGCCAAACTACCTTTCGATGGTGTAGGACACTGTTCCCATTGATTTAACAGTTCGAAGGACGCTTGTTTTATTCAAAAAGTGATGACCATAATTCTGGTAACAATACATACTGTTGAAGTCAGGTGTATCTTCATACAATTCCCTGAAAGAAATGCAGCAGATTTTTCTAAATCTGATAGCATAGTATTTACAGTGTCAATGTCCCAATCATCAGAGAGTGTACTCAGGGTAATTAAATAATTCAATGACATTTTAAATACATGTGGAATTTTCAAATGTTCAGTAGGACCAAGGACTATCCCAAACTATACCATCCGGGACTGGAACTGCTGTAATGTTCACTAGCAACAAGTCTCTTTGTTCACGGTGTGATGACATGTAGTGTCAGGAACAAGTTCACAGGTTGTACTGCCGAGTGTTGTGGGAGGTGATGTCCATTCAGTAGTAGGAAAAAAACAGTTACTATGCCAATCCAAATTAACAGGAACAGAATCCCTAATGCAACCAAGGGGACACAAATTTAGTCTTTTTCAGCCAGCAATTGAATTGTTGAAATTGTTCTTTTTGGAAATGGGTGGCGTTTGCTCAGGTTCATTTGGATCTGAAGAAAAGTCATTGAAGTTGATGAAATAGCCAGACACAGTTCGATCTATCTTTGGGAGCTCAGCAGTGTTTGTACAACTGACAGTTGTTTCTTGTGAAGGCACATTAATGAAAACTTCATTATTGGGCTGAATTGTAATTTGAGTTTCAGTTTCATTTGAATGTTATTCAATTTCAACAGGTTAAATCGTACTCCATTATTAGATACTCCGGCATCTTGCGCAGAGGAGTCTTGAAGGGTCATTAGTCTTTCCATCTGAATTTCCTACATAGTAGCAAGAAGAGATCTGCGGCTACTCAGGACTCCACATGGCCTACTGTTAAGAATCAGCCATATAGTGTGGTTTGATCAAACCAATTGAGGCAAATCTTCTTTTTTTTTGCTGGCAAGAGCTGAAAGAAGTACTGTTCTTGTTCCTTGAACCACCAGGACAGGTACAGGTGTTCTGTAGGATGGCCCAAACTTCTTCTTATCCATGATCTTTTCTCTGACCGGGTCCCCAATCTTTGGGACCCAGACAGGTCTTGCTGGTACCGGTTTCACTTCCCCAGTGGCGGTGCGTTTTACTTGGACGTTGTTTTGTAATGCCCAGAATTTATTGAGTTCCTGTAAAACAGCCAAACGATCATTCAATTCAAATGGTTTTACATCTGCCACTGTGCTGGGACAATCGAGGTCAGGTCCCCACATTCTTGTCCCAAACAGGATCTCATAGGGGTACGTCATCCCAAGGATTTACTTGTGATATTGTTTAGTGCCCTCAGAACCCCAAATAGGTGATTGACCCAACTACCATCTGCACCTAATACCCTTTGCTGTTAAGGATTGCTTTAGGTTCAGTTTTTTCCTCTCCGCCACCAAAGTTCCCTCGGAATGGTAGATGGGGAATACCGCAAGACAGCGGCCATTCTTTCCATGGCTTCCTTTTAAGCCTAAGGGCTAAACGCAGGCCCACAGTCGAAATGTAACGTGCCAATTGCGTATGTCCAAATAAAGACTAGTAAATCCTTTATAACAGTTCGAGCGTCAGCCGAGCGCTGAGACCAAACCTATAGAAATCTAGAGCATGAATCTACTACCACCAAGATGTATTTGTATGTCCCGTCTGAATTTAAGGGGCCGCAGTGGTCCAAATAGACACATGCGAGAGGTCTGTCTGAAATGAATAATGGTGTTTGTGGAGGCCGTGCTACTGTGGAACCTTTCATCTGCTGGCAGCGCTGCAAGCGCTCTGGTTGGATTGTACTCCTGAGGCACAGCCGGGAGCATTGTTTGGTTTTTAAAAACGTTAGCACTGTTAAACTTTTAATTGTGTGTGTAAACTCTCACTGGAAACCCACCTTCTTTATTAAAGTGCTCGTAGACTGGGGGCTTCGTCTCACACCCTCACCGCTTTGCAGCAGAGCGATTCGCTGCAGAGGGAAACGCCCAAGTAACTGACGCCAGAAGCGAGTGAGCCGGTCCTGTGGCCACGCCCACTCGCTCGAGGCCACACCCACTCCGCCTACAAAACCGAGCCGATTAAGCGCTCTGGTTGGATTGTACTCCTGAGGCACAGCCGGGAGCATTGTCTGGTTTTTAAATACGTTAGCACTGTTAAACTTTTAATCGTGTGTGTAAACTCTCACTGGAAACCCACCTTCTTTATTAAAGTGCTCGTAGACTGGGGGCTTCGTCTCACACCCTCACCGCTTTGCAGCAGATGCGATTCGCTGCAGAGGGAAACGCCCAAGTAACTGACGCCAGAAGCGAGTGAGCCGGTCCTGTGGCCACGCCCACTCGCTCGAGGCCACGCCCACTCCGCCTACAAAACCGAGCCGATTAAGAGCTCTGGTTGGATTGTACTCCTGAGGCACAGCCGGGAGCATTGTTTGGTTTTTAAAAACGTTAGCACTGTTAAACTTTTAATCGTGTGTGTAAACTCTCACTGGAAACCCACCTTCTTTATTAAAGTGCTCGTAGACTGGGGGCTTCGTCTCACACCCTCACCGCCTTGCAGCAGAGCGATTCGCTGCAGAGGGAAACGCCCAAGTAACTGACGCCAGAAGCGAGTGAGCCGGTCCTGTGGCCACGCCCACTCGCGCGAGGCCACGCCCACTCCGCCTACAAAAACATGTGCACTTCACGTACGCGCAGCGGACGGGTGCAGCGGGCGCGCCGTCAGCGCGCCGAAGGCGTGCCGAAGGCGCGCCTAAGGCAAGCCTGTCTGGGCCCGTCCGGGCCCAGCCGGACCCAGGACCAGGAACTCTGCCGGTTTCGCCGCCTGAGCGCCTGGTGTACACAAGTGAAACGCTCCGGGCTCTCCGCCTGGAAAAAAATCAGGAATGTCACTACATTCACGCAGAAGGCAAACCCTATATCAACTGCGCACGCTGTAACCCAGGCACCCAGACCCCGGTAAAGCCCGAGCTACAGATGGGCCTTCTCAACTGCCGTTCCCTCCCCAAGCATGCGCATGAAACCAATTTACTGATACAAGACCATAGCCTGGACGTACTGTTTCTTACAGAAACCTGGCTCTCTGCAAGCTCAGACTCTGACATCGTCAACACTCTCCCTCCAGGCTACTTGATCCAAACCCTGCATAGACCTAAAGGGAGAGGAGGGGGACTGGCAATAATCTACAAAGAACGCCTTGTTTGCAGAACCAGCAATGCAAACATTGCAGACTGCGAAAGCTGCCACTTCGCTCTCCAAACTTCCCCAGCTCACTCCATAACGGGACTGTTGATATATCGACCTCCGGGTATACCAGGAAAATTCATCAACGCCCTTACGGAGACGGTGGCACAACTAGCTTCCTCCGCCCCCAACTTCCTCCTAGTGGGCGACCTTAACCTCCACCTCACAGATCCTACAGACTCCATAGCATCCGACCTATTGCATGACCTGAGGTCATTTAAAATTTGGCGGGTCAATAATGGACCCACCCATGACAAGGGACATTTCCTGGACCCCGTCCTGACCAATATCACGGACATTACCACTGGTTCCCCCTTCCTCTTCCATGGACAGATCATTTCCTAATCCTATCTCCTGCCATCTATTCATAGCCCCCCCCCCCAACCCTCCAAAACCCGAGTCACCGATCGACGTTGGCACAAGCTTGTCCCAGAGGAATGGGCCAACACTCTTGCAAATTCTATTCCGACTCTCTCCGCCGACCCTATCATCGCCGATGACCAGTTCAATTCCTGGATCACATCCTCATTGGATCAACTCCTCCCCAAAACGACTACTCTCAAACACACCAAACGAGTTACCCCTGCCCCCTGGTACACTCCGGGGTTTAAGTCCCTATGGCAGGAATGTAAGAAAACGGAACGTTCCTGGAGGAAGGATAAGGCTAAGGAAAAAAAGGACGCTTACCAAACTGCTCTACAAACTTATAAAACCTCCCTACGAAAGACCAAAAGTCTATTCTTCCAAAAAAGAATAGAACATTCCGCGTGCTCCAGTAAGGAATCTTTCACTATTCTAAAAGAACTCCTTAAAGTCCCCGACGCCGGACCCAGAAACCCACCAGACCCCAAGGCAGATGAGGAAAAATGCTATAAACTAGCTAATTTCTTCACAGATAAGATCCAGAAAATTCTCAACTCAATTCCAACCACCATCTCGTGCGAGGAAAAAGAGACCAATAACACTCCTATCGCCCCCTGTCTCACCTCTTGGGGACTAGTGACCGACGAGGAGGTCGAAAGCACGCTCAATAACATCAAAAGCGGCTCCCTCAGAGACCCTGCGCCGTTGCGCTTCCTTAAAAGAGTAGCACCCACGATCGTCCCCCCCTCACCCAGCTCATCAACGGTTCGCTGGAACAGGGAATCGTCCCCCCCAATTGGAAGGGGGCAGTTGTCAAGGCGTTATTGAAGAAACCTTCCCTTAACCCTGCGGATTTGGCCAATTACAGGCCAATTTCCCTCCTCCCTGGAACCAGCAAGGTCGCCGAAAAGTTGGTGAACAGAAAACTCTCACAATTTCTGGAAACTAATGATCGGCTGAAAAGATCGCAGACGGGATTCCGCCCAGGGCTGGGCACCGACATCGCCCTCCTGGTGGCGGTGGAAGAGGCCAGAGCACTGCTCGACGCTGGAGGATCAGTGGCAGTGATCCTCCTCGACCTCAGAGCGGCCTTCGACACTGTCAACCACCAACTCCTGATTCACCGTCTCAGGAGTGTTGGTGTGGAAGGAAAAGCACTATCCTGGCTAGCGTCCTTTCTGGGTCATCGGTCCTTTCAGATCTGGGAGAACAACACCCGCTCCTCCGAAAAACCCCTCCAATGTGGTGTACCTCAGGGCTCCTCCCTGAGCCCCACATTGTTTAACATCTACATGTCCCCATTGGAGGAGGTCGTCATCCCTTTCGGAGTGAGTATCGTCAGCTACGCTGACGATACACAATTAGTGGTTTCCCTATCTCAATCAAGCCAACAACCTGCGGACCTCTACAACTGCCTGACGCAGATACAAGGATGGATGAACCGATCCCACCTCAAACTTAACGGTTCAAAGACCGACATCCTCCTCCTGGGTCAGAAGGGACTCTCCCTGTCACAGAACATCTGGTCACAGAACATCTGGCCACCCTGTTTAGGCCCGCCCCCAGATCCAAAACCTGAGGTTAAGAGCTTGGGCGTCTGGCTCGAAAAAGACCTATCGTTTGCAACACAGGCAAAAAAAGTAGCCGGGACATGTTTTGGGCTCCTCAAATCAATCCGAAAGATCCTGCCCCTACTCCCTCCTACCGCAAAAAAATTACTGATCCAAGGCCTAATACTCTCCAGGATCGACTACAGTAATTCCATCTATCTGGGCGCTCCTGAGGCCACCCTGAACCGGCTACAGAGGATCCAAAATGCGGCGGCCCGGATCGTCACCAACACTCCTGCCAGAGCCTCAGCCAAACCGGCTTTAAGGCTCCTCCACTGGCTCCCGGTTAGGGAACGAGTGCAGTTCAAAGCCCTCTGCCTGGCCCACAAATCGCTGCAAAACAAAGGACCTCCGATCCTAGCTAAATTCATCAAACCTTACAAATCCCCAAGATCTCTCCGTTCCGATCAGGAACATCTCATCACCATCCCCAGAATCAAGAAGGCCCGCACAGGTGGAAGACGCTTCTCGGTTCATACCGCACGTCTCTGGAACGCCTTACCCCGTGATATAAGAACAGAACCCAACTACCTACGTTTCAGAAAGCGGCTGAAAACCCTCCTATTTCCATAATTCCCTACCCTCCCCCTGCTCCCCACTACCTGCAGGTGTACTGTTCCTAGCGCTGGGATACTCACAGGTGACTACGCGCTCTATAAAATTTATTAATAATAATTAATAATAATGTCACACTTAAAGACATAAGCCTTTGTTTGTTTAGACAAACTTGGCCACCAGAATCGGCGCTTCAGTAAGAAATTGTAACAGTGACTGCTGAGTGTGGAGAGCCCACACCCTCATGTGTAGCTAGAATTTAAACTAATCTGCGATTCATGTTTAGTATTACTCTATCCCCCGCTCCTGGAATTTGAGCATACAGTGTTTTGGCGCTTCTAATCTATAGGAATATTTTAGTGGAAAGCCTTTCAGGAGGCCATTCTTTGAGGCGATGACAGCTATCAGTATGTCTCCGTCTATCCTCGTGCTAGAACGAGTGCTTCCAGCAACAACAGCAGTTTGCACTGTCGCCTTGGCGGTATCATCAGCCAGTGAATTCCCTTCAAAGAGTAAGCCAATACGCTGATAACTCAAGGTGTGAATGTTTTCAGCTTTGCCGCTTGTTCCCATAACAATTTATGTTTAATTTTGCGACCATTGGAATCTCTAAACCTATTATGGCCCCAGTAACAGAAATATTCATTATAGGACTGCATACAATTAAACGAATCGCACAATACCAGTGTGGGGAATTCCCAATCCTTATATTGTAGTGCTAGTATCAGGGCTTTCAGCTCTGCCTTCTGTGCTGTACAATCTCTCAGAGATTGGATAGTAGTATTGCTGGGGTGGATCTTACTGTCCCGCATAAGTCTCTTCACTATAGCACATGCTGCACTATACTGTTGTTTACTTCTTATGGCAGTCTGAGCATAACCTTTAGTATAAATGATGTATTCATATTTTTCTAGAGGCAAGATTTCATTCCGGAGTGGATATTCTTGTTCGTACTGCAGGAACGCTTGTGTTTTTAATGTAGAATCGTATTTGTAATCTACATCGGTTGAAGTGAGCGAATTAGCCCATTGTATCCATCGCGGATGTAGTGCTTTCACTTTTGTAATGCTCACTTTGGTAACAGCTAGTAAAGTTGGTACCGGCCGGGGTTTCAACAATAATCCGTTTCCCCGGGGATAGTGCTCTTTTTCTTACTACAGCAGTCTGTACTGCGGTCAATATTTTTTCAGTTGCCGCAAATCACATTTCAGCGTTTGTGTATAAATGTGATTTGTATGCAATTGGGACTGTCTCACCTTCATTGAAAGTGATACATGTAAAACCTAGGACCACCCGAAGCACCAAGTTTGTAGAAGTTACATGTGTGTGCAAATGATTTGATGCTATCATGTCAGCCTGAACTGAACTGAGAGTATCTGTGTGTTGCTGTGTCTACTGATGTGCTGTGAAATCAGGTCTGATTAAATCGTAGAAAGCTTTTACTCTTTCTGGGTAATGTAGAATGCATGTTCTGCCAAAATTTAGAAATCCTAATATGGATTGCAAGCCCTTTAGATTCTTCTGAGGTTGGAGCAGTGCACACTTTTCTAAAAAGTTGGCTGCCAGGCTCTTGCTTTCACTTGATAGCTCATATCCCAAAAACAGGACATTGAGATGGGTAATTTTTGATTTCTTGGAATTTGATTTGTAGCCCAAGTTAGCAAAACCGACAATTATGTTGTTCACCCTGTTCAAGTAATTCATCATCTCACAGGGGTCCTCCCTTAGCCCCACTCTATTTAATGTTTATGTTTCATCCTTGGCCCCCATTATTAGAGCATTTGGGTTTGGTCTTACTTCCTTAGCGGATGATTTGAATATTCAATAAAAAAGTCTGAATAAACTTCAGCTGCTGCAAAATGCAGAAGCAAGACTTCTGACCAGTACATTCAATTGTTCCTCAATTTCCAAGGAAATAAGGTAGCTGCCCTGGCTTTCAGTAAGGAGTCAAGTGCGCTTCAAATCTCTTTGCATGGTCATCAAAGCTCTGCATGGCAAAGGCCCAGACTACTTGAACCAGCTGTTCCAGTGGTACATTCCAAAAAGAGCACTTTGCTCGTTAGGGGCTAAGCTGGTTTCTGTACTGCCCAGGAGGAAAGCTTCGTGGGGGGCAGAAGATTTAATGTTTGCGCGGCGAAAGCCTGGAATGACCTTCCGTTTCGCCTAAGAAATGCTACTGATCTGTTAGACTTTAGGAAGGGCTTGAAGAACTGGCTTTTTGCTGAATAATCTCAGTTCCTCCTTGCCTGCTGCCTCAGGATAGATATGTTAGCGCCAGCACACCCTTGGGTAATTGCCACTCTTTATAAAAGTTATTAACATAACATAACATAACATAACATAACATAACATAACTACATAGGTCACTGCCTCCTCATCACATAATTGTAATATTTCTGACCCTCTTGAAGAGAATAGCCCCGGGCTGTACTCATAGCCTTGGGGCAAATGACGGAAGTAACGCTGAGTGCCGAGGGCAGAAAATGCTGTCGAAAATATATCTGCTTTCTAGAGCTATATTTGGCAGAAGAATCCATTCAAGATATCTACTGTTGTTTTGATTTTCTTCCGCACAATGTTATTCATTAATGCGTCTCTATGTGCATTTTCGAACTGCAGATGTTCACATACATGCGTTTAAATGTCGGTAATCCAAAACTAGACAATATGTGTTGTCAGGTTTCATTACAGGAAACAAAGCACTGATCATCCGGTAGGAGCAAGTCTCAATCACACCTTGCTATTAAAGTTGGTCTAAGATTTCTTTGACCTGTCTTTTTGCATAATTTTTTTATAGGATACTGTCTCTGTTGATTTCGAGTATATTTTAATGGGATTTCGTGGTGAATAGACTCCACGTCCCACCCTACATTGTTACGGTATATTGCCGGAGCTAGTGCTAGCACACACTCTCGTGTGTATGAATATTTTAAAGATTCTGGGACAAGGTCGGAGAAAGCAGGCAAAATGACACTTTCCCTTTTTGGGCATTCCATCACAAACTTAGGCAGCCCATCCTTTTCTTTTAGCAGTATGTTGTATCCATATGTTAAGCTCTCCCAAAAGAGACCTTTAATATTTCTTGGGATGTCCCCCTCTATTTGGAGGCGTGCCTTCTGCAGGGCCTCAAGTACATTTCTGAGGTGGACATGGTGATCCTCCCAGGTGCTGCTAAAGATGGCTATATCCTCTAGATATGCTGCACGATATGCTTCCAGACCTGTTAAGACTTAATTCACCAAATATAAGGTAAGAGTTCCTTCTGTGAACTCATAAGTGAAATTTATCATTTGTAAATAGTAGGCACATTCCTGCTTTAGAAGATTGAATTAAAATGTATGCATTTGTACTTTATTGTTGGGGAGCCCAAAAAGAAAACTAAACATATGACATGGGGCAGTATTGATCCCCCCAAATTTGTTTACCAAGGAAGGTTTGCATGTCAAATGTCAATGTTGGCATTTATTTGGCTTTTTATAACTTTCAGAATTTGTAAAAACGAGGGACCTAATAAATTAGTAGGGGCTCGATTTAGATGTGGACGTGAGGTTAAAAGTACAAGATAGTTTGGTGGATGGCTGCCATCAGTTTTGACTGAGTTCATCAAACTTTCACATTTATTTTGTTTTAGAGAAACTAACTCCAAATGCATGAGTTTGTATCTGAGAAAAAACTGACACCCAGTACCCTGGTAATTTTCACTCACGGTGTGACAGTCATTATTGGGTTTTTTTTCTGTCCCTCACCCCCATCCCATCAAATTCTATTTCGTTTTTCATCACAAACACAGGTTCCAATATTAGTCAAGTTGCTATTTTCACAAACATTGCAACTTAATTCGATTGATTACAAGAGGTGATCACTCTCTGAACAAGTTTACATGTTAAAATCTCTAATTCTCTCAAATATATTCCTGGAAACCAGTATCTAGTTGAGAACTGCACTTCTATAGAGGGAATGTAGATGTAACAAGCTTGAACACCAGAGGGATGAGTGCCATTTAACTTTTTCCAGTCCTACAGTATGCACTTGGGGCCATATTTATGACCCGGTTTGCGTTGTATTTGCACCACGCAACGTGGTACATGCACGACGCAAACCTTCTGTGAGATTTATGAAGCCACGCAAGGAAACTTTGCAAGAATTTGAGTGGCTCCATAAATTTGGAGTAAAGCAATACAGCGTAAATCGCTGCATTGCCTTACTCTGTCCTGGGAAGGTGTTCCATGGGTGTTGTGTGGGCGTTCTCACGCATCACCCTTGGATTTTGAAGCATTCCCAGATTTACCTACATACAATGGAGGATCCCCTGCACCATGGTGCAAGGGTATCTACATTTGAGTTAGGCAACCAAAATGGCGCCAGAGCAGGGAGAAAGGCAGGAATGAGCCATATTGTCTTAGATACAGCACATTCCAGCCCTTTCCCTGTCACACAGTGCAGCAAGTTTACTTGCGGTGCTGCACTGCCTGACAAGGTCGTAAAACTATCCCATGGTCCATTAGGGAGATGCCCAATGTATCTTTACTGTTTTTGGGGCTTAGCGGTAGGAGAAATTTCTACATAGTAGATTATATTTTCAAAAATGTTCTCATTGCTCATTTCCCCAGAAAATATTTAAATTAAAAGTTACTGTTCAAGATGAGGTGGACCTAATAATATGCATTTAACAACCACTCAGTCTGTTCCAGAAGCTGCTTTATGGTATTTTATGTGAGTCTCAGGCTTGAAATGATAAGTCTGGGGCAGCCACTTTAACTAGTTTGCTTGCCCCAGAAGGTATGGTAATCATTGGTGGGAAAATGCCTGTGACTAATCAAATGAACTATGAGTGAGTGAAGGAAGCTCTGAATGGAGGTTTGAGCTGAAGCCAGCTCAGTACCTCCAAAATTACCACGGGAAGCAAGAGAGCAGATGGTGTTTCTATTTGAAATATGGATTCATGGTGTTTTGCCTGACCAGAAGAAGGACCTTAACTGGCTGAAAGAGTGGCCCAAGGAGGAGGGCCATACCCCACTTTTTTTTTTTTTAAGGAGTTTTATATAGCACGAACTTGACCCGTATCGGGCATCAGAGCGCTTTACATAGCACCAGTTGCATTACATGAGAACAGATTCATTAGGTCTCGGGCCTAGCGTACACTGCGCATGCAGTGTCGCGCAGCGCAAGCCTATTCTGGGCGAATTGAAAATGGACCTTGCATTCCACAACGCTTGTGCCGTTGTGGAATCCAAGGCCCAATTTCATTGGCCTTCGGGAGCGTGCTGTTTTGAAACAGAACACGCAATAGGCCATAGGCGGTCGCGTAGCTCCGCCCATGGCCTATTGGTGTCTGTTTCGCGCACCAGAGGCCATATGTTTTGAATTATCGCGGCTAGACAGCCCCGATAATTCAAAACATATGCTGGCAGTGGCGCGCGCGCACCATTCGATATTATTTTTTTTTTTACAAAAGTGATCACGCTGCTTGTTTTTAAAGTGACCACCACTTTGTATTCTCGAGTTGGAGCGTATTCGAGTCTCACTCCTCTGATTATCAGATTTTGGCAGCTGTGCTCAGGATAAGTGATTCTGGGACCTAAGGAAATTGCACATTTATAGTGACTGCCATTAGCACCGTGGAAACAACGACAATGAATTTGGGTACTTAGCACATTCTACATAATATTTATTATTTACTCTGTGTGACATTTAGTTGGGCCTGAAATTCAACAATCTATAGGATGAGAGGAATATTGGTTGTGACATATATAAGGCATAGACCCTGTCCTCTTTCCTTTTTCGGGCAGAAGTGGAGTTAGCGCCATGAACGAGCCAAGCAACGCGTAATTACTGCCTTCCCAGTGCTTCATTCAGAGACATTTTACCAGCTAAAATCTGGTGATACTTCTGAGTTGGAACAGACAAAAAAGCAGGGGGTTACAGACTACAGTAGAGGGCTGTAACATGTGATTTCCGCCATGGTTTCTATTTCCAAGGGCACACTCACAGTCGGAAGAGGATGTGGCTTAACAGATAGAACGTTCAAGTTTAAAGCCGGGGAACCAGGTTCCATTCTGGGCAAATCACTTCATCTCCCCGTGCCCTAAATTAATGTGTCCCTTTGTAATGCAACTGGCGCACATGTAAAGCGTTCTGATACCATCGGGCCAATCCGTGCTGTATACATCTGCAAAAAAAAATAATAGTAATAATAATGATATTCAGGCTTGCCAAAATTATGGTTACCCATAGGAGGAATATTTATTTGGTACTCCTACATTTCTTGGAAGGGGAAAAGGTCTGCTGTGGAAACCTGCTCTGTGGTTTAACCTAGGATCGCAGCATCTCCGTCAAGTACCCGAGTTTGCGCCATGAATTAATATTTTAGTTATTTGTAGCGTTGTGCCTATCTGTTTGGACTTGGGCACACATTGCTTCCTTTTAAAGATGGCAGTGAATGCACTGATTTTTAGCTATCTGTGAATAGGACACTGAAGTCTGCAAAAACCTGCACTTATTGCTGAGTGCTACGTTCGCGCGCGTTTCCTGGGTTTTCATATTTTCGAAGTGGTTTTCTTTTCACTGAAACCATGTCCGGTCCGGGAGGGATTGCTAATTTGCGAGTTTACAGGGCACCTTCCTGTCCCTGGGAGAGCTGATGTCAGAACGCACAACCATCCAAACACGCACAGCTTTATCCCTGCCAATTCTTCTCTGTAAAACAAGAAACTGAAAAGAAAGTGTTTACTGACACGATCTTTACTGGCCCAGCGGGAGTGTTTCGCTTCTCTTTCTAAGACCCAGTCCCCTTTTTTTTAGGTCGAGGGACCGTAGGGCTTGGCCGTTGGCCAAGACCGGAAGTCCGGAGAATTATTGTTACTTAGTAGGGCTGCTTTATTCGCCTCTCTTTTCGTCTCTCCTCCATTGACTGGCTTCCTAAACGGAGGCCAGCCTTTGGAGGAGAGAGCCATCCCTCCAAAGAAGCTCCGTCTTTTTCGGATTTGGGGGCATAAGTTTTGCTGTTCTTTAGACAGTGACGTTGTCTGTCACTCAAAACAGCAAAACACGCCCCGAATCCGAAAATTTTAAGAGTTGCCGGACGTCATTTTTTTTCACCACAGTGATGGTGAGTATCGAGCCTCTGCCTCTGCCCCCGTTTATGCCGTTTTTAGTGCTCCTGCACCCCTGTTTGATACTCTCTATCTCTTATGCTGCCCCAACAGTCCCCCAGCCCCCTTTCTGCTTGTTTGATGCTGTTAACCTCCAGGTTGAGCTGAATGGATTGGCTGCTCGGCGCGTCACGCATTATCAAAGGCGCTTGCTGTAGAGTGGTGTCAGAACTGTGAATACTAGGCGTGCATGTCAGAACGTGACTGGAAATGCGCAACAGTAGTTGCGAAAAAACTGAAAATCGTTTAGCAAACAGAATTTAGATAATGTATACACATCAACATGCGTTGATAAGTGGCAGGTATCTACTTTAAAAATGTGTAACCTTTTAAAATGTATAAACGTTGAATCATTATATACGCGAATATTACTAGTTAATTGAAGTTTACATTTAATTTAATACAATGTTTGTTTCCATCTGCTGTCAATCATTGACTCGTTAAAGATGGCGCCTTCGCAGGGGAGAGCAGTGGCTGCAGACAGGGCTCTAGTCCGCTCTCTATGTCTACATCGCGGGCTCTGCTCGAAGTGTTGTCGGTTGGGGGTGTGCTCGAGCGCTGGGCCCGGTCTGTGGAGGTTGCGAATTGGGCAAGGGGTCAGGGACTAACGGGAAAGGGCAGGAGCGGACGCCCGGGGGAGTGGGCCACTCCGCATTGACAAGCGTTGCGGGTTCAGGAGGTTCCAGGGTGCCAGAGCCAGCAGCTTTCGCACGGACATGAACGTACCCCGCGGCATGTGCGGGACGAGAAGTGACCGAGAGAATGGGGCGGACAGCAGATTTTGAGCACCACCCCCTTCCGGTGACTGAGCCGTTAGCATAGCCGCAGCCATGTCGGCTATCTCTGCATCGGAGAAGGTGGACGGATTCACGCGCAAATCTGTGCGCAAAGCACAGCGCCAGAAGCGCTCCCAAGGCTCGTCGCAGTTCCGCAGTCAGGGCAGTGTGGTGGAGCTCTCCCCACTGCCGCAGCTCCGAGGTGAGGGGGCCTTGTGCGTGTACTGTGCAGTGTGAAAGGAGGCTTGTAAGGACTTCAACTCGTTATAATTGTACGTCCTCGCTAGCACTCTTTAACATGTAAACTCAGTAGGTGATGTGTGAGTAGTTTATCCAGTTTTTGTTTTCGTATCTATAGTTTACTGCCCCTCTCAGTATCAGTTCCGGACTGTCATTTCCAAAATACAGTTACGTGCAGAACTATGCTCTATCTGATCAACGACAATTAGTTTTGATAAATGCATGCATATGTGAATGTGAGTATCTGCTAGGTGACGCCGTGTTTACTCTTTGTCCACTTAGACACAGACTGGCTAGTAACACTTTGTGTACGATATTATTACATCATGTGACTCGTCTACTGTTAATTCCTAGTGGTACTTCTGAATGAAAGGTGTCTCTGTATGGAGGCCTAGTTTTGAGAAAACATGGATTGTGGACGATCTCCTTACTTGACATACTGAGTTGGTGTCTGGCTGTCGGTCTGCTCAAAGAAAGCATCTTTTCAGAAGCACTTTTTTAAACTCCCAAATATGGTTGAGTTTGTAGCGTGCATTATAACAACGCTCTCTGAAAATAGCATGAGTAATGACAGACCTTACTGAATCCACCTGTTTATTTTATTCTAGCGTGGTCCTTTCACCAGCTCCTGTCACAGTATGAATTGATATGAGGTGTATACCATCACTTCTCTTGTGTGTAAGCTGACACCCTAGCCATCTGAAGTCGATACTTTGAGCTAGCTATGTCTTTTCAAAGCAAGGGGTACCGAATACACCCCAACCCGTCAGTGTGATGGCAAATGTTCAATTTCTGTCTCCTTATATGTTGTCTAACAAGTGTCTGGGATAATACCAGGCTCAATAACATCCCACCTGGTTCCAGGACCTCATGAGAAAGTTCACATCCCAGTGTTTCTATCCTTGTGATTGACTGGAACAGGATGACACACCGCACTCGCATCTTTGCTACATTAGAAGCTATTATTATGCTTCTACTTGAAACACATCCTTCTATAGGGGCAATTAGGTCATGTGCTGTGTGCTTGATGCCCGTTACCTCCCCTTATGTTGTCATTCTAGAAATAACAAACACCGCCTTTAAGTCATTATAAACACACATTGACATTTCAGGACTCTACAGTGCGCGGGGCACTCTAGAAATCATTTATAACATGCTGTTTGATGACTTACATCACTGCGGTAGTTTATATGTGATGTACAAGACCAGCTAAGACCCCTGTCACTCTTCGGACATTGGTGTTTGTTTCATGCATATTGCATTGATCAGTCACGATGTGCATTAGGCCTTCTAGACCGGTGACAGCTTTCTCCTCATTGAAAGCTGTTTGTAAATCCAAAGGGCATTAACTGTAGAACGCAGGCAGTCCACCTCACAGGAGGTCATTCACAAAGTCCCACTGCAAGTTAAGGAAAAATTCATGACCCTCATATTTCACACACTAAGAAACGTAGACCTACAGACTAGACCGTAGTAAAGATAATTGGCAGGTCATGAGTTAATACTGGGTACAGAACCATGTTCTAATGTGTCATGCTAATCGCATATGGCAACTCCCTAACCTGATTAGTGAGTGGCTGAGTGCTACAAGATAGGCAGCGTTCCCAAGGAAGAATACAGAACTAGCCAAGTGCCTGCATGTGTTGCGGATGTGCATTGTTCCTGTGGCAAGGAGTGTCCAATACTTTTAAAACTCAGGTTTGCCCAGGCATGCTCGGGGCGTGCAAAGAGGAGGCGAGGCATTGGATTGAGTGTCCTGAAGCAGCGATTCTCTGGTGACGTATTTCTGGAGCAGCAGATCAGGAACGTTAGGAAGTGCTCCCAGTGTAGTTTTTTAAAAACTGCTTACAGAAAAACGACGGTTCTTAATTTTCACAGAGAATTTAGTGCACAGTTCAGCAGCATATCGTGTTTCAATCTTAGTTGGGCAGACGGCAAGAGACGTGTTGAGCTGGCCTTCAGTTCAACATATATGTCTGCTAAATAGTTCCGCTTGGTATTGTATCCCTTCTTTGGAATGCCGACTTGAGAGATTATTTCCACAAGGAACAGTTAGAACGTGAAAGCTGAAAATGACTGAAAAATTCTTTCCCGACTGGAGGATGCTCTGGGACACTTATTTTGAAAACCATATAGTTTCTAATGCTTTTTTATATGGCTATGTGTGTGTTATTATTGCCTCGTTGCCAATTGGCCAGACTTCATTAAGGGCAACTATTCTTCCATGTTCTTTACAATACTAGAAGCAGCAAGATCTCATGCATTTTGAGTTGGTCTGTGTACATCATCTTAATAGAAACAAAATACGCCGATGAGGATTGAGTGCTTGACTTGTAGTAGATAGAAATGTCAACTATTATTCATGAGGAACTTTCTTTACCTACAGTAATTATATTTTTAGTGCATAGTTGGTTGAAAATAGTTGTGGTTCTAATTTGCTTATTCATAGTGGCTATGCTTGCTTCCCCGCCCCCTGACTGTGCTTGCTTCCCTGCCCCCTGGCTGGGCTTGCTTCCCTGCCCCCTGGCTGTGCTTGCTCTCTCGTGTGTGTATGTGGCTCTGGGTGTGTGTGGCTCTGGCTGTGTGTGGCTCTGGGTGTGTGAGTGTGGCTCTGGGGGTGTGAGTGTGGCTCTGGGTGTGTGAGTGTGGCTCTGGGTGTGTGAGTGTGTGTGTGTGTAGCTCTGGGTGTGTGTGTGTGTGTGTAGCTCTGGGTGTGTGTGTGTGTGGCTCTGGGTGTGTGTGTGTGGCTCTGGGTGTGTGTGTGTGTGGCTTTGTGTGTGTGTGGCTCTGTGTGTGTGGCTGTGTGTGTGGGGGGCTCTGGGTGTGTGTGTGTAGCTCTGTGTGTGTGTGTAGCTCTGGGTGTGTGTGTGTGGCTCTGTGTGGGTGTGTGTGGCTCTGTGTGGGTGTGTGTGGCTCTGTGTGTGTGTGTGGCTGTGTGTGTGTGTCTGTGGCTCTGTGTGCGTGGCTCTGTATGTGTGGCTCCTTGTGGGTGTAAATGCAATAGGTCATGCATTTGCGAGCTATTAAGCTATTGGCATTGTAAATGACAATGCCATGTATTTAACAATTAAGCTATTGACACTGTAAATGACAATGCCATTTATTTATGATTTAAAAAAAAAATGTCATGAGCAATGCCAATAGCTCTACCTTTAATAATGCAGAGACCATTGCATTGTAAATGCTTGTTTGTAAATTCCACGAGCTCGCTGAAAAAGGATTCCGCTCTATTATAGAAATGCTTCTAATTTTTATATTGTTTTATCACATCCCTTTTTTTTTTTTACGGAATTGAAAAATGCGTTTCCACCTTCACTGAAGGTTTGCCTCAAATATTTTCAGGAGGGTTGGGGAGCAAAGAACGCAGATCCCTTACTGCGCGGTGATTTTGTTTAAAACACATGGGGCATATTACCAAGCAGTAGCGATAATTATCGCTATGCATGGTTAGCGGCTAAAATTATATTGCCGCGCTCCGACGATTTTTACCACCGAGATACCTTGATATTATCATGGTTTATTTCAAAAGTGGTAAAAATCCTGCGAAATGCATGAATATCGCTGAAAAATCAGTGATATTCATGCATTATCGTTACAATGCTCTTAGCCATGTTATCCACCTTCCATTGGATAACATGGCTAAGAACTGCTCTGGCCAGGCGTTAACTTTTGGAGATATTCGCTTAGCGCGAATATTTCCAAAAGTAAGGCTTTTTTGATAATTGGAGATAGCGATATTAGCGACTGTTTCCAGTCGCTAACATCTTGGCACGCCCACTTTGCATGTCATTAGCGATAAATATCGCTGACATGCAAAGTGGGCCCCAAGATGATCGCTATCTCCTACTAGCTGTCGCTAACTGGTGTTAGTGACAGCTAGGTAATAGGGCTATAAAATGATCGCCGCTTTAGCTGGAAAAAGTCCTGCTAAGGCGGCGATAATGGCCCTTGTAATATGCCCCATGATTTCTTTCAGAAGGCACCGTCTGTAGATTAATCAGTTCATCGCTGACTCTGGGGCCTTGCTTATTTGATCCTGCTCTTCAATTGTTCGAATCCTCTTTTTCCAGTGGCTCTTTTTGGTTGTGTGAAGTGCTACCCTTTCCTTCTGCTGCTCAATTGGGGTTCCACATGGGGCTGTCTGGGTCTTCTTAGAGAGCTGGGCCCACCTAGACTACCTATTTTTCTGCCTACTTCTTTTAGCGCCAGCAGATACAACTTGGTCTCTGACATTGCCTTGGCTTTCCACAAACTTTCTTTCACCTGAATGTGTCTCGGGCTTTTTGAAAAGTTGGTAGTAGCCCATCACTCCTTTTGGAAGACTGTTTAACGTATTGAGCACCAGAGTGCACTATATTTTAACACCTGTGTTTGCCCCCCTCTTACCGAGATATTGATGGTAATGTCCGGCCGCCGCTGTTGTGTTAAACCCTCTTCGTGCCTTGAACTGCTATGCGAGCCTTCAGCTGGATGCTGCTCTGAACCTTAACTTTAATGCCACTCAGGGTTGCAAGGGTAGGGAGTGAGTTGCGAGCCTCCCAGGGAACATAAATTATTTGGTCAGCCAACTCACCAGGATTAAGATGCCAGAGCCCCAAAAAATGGTGAGCCCTCAGTGGTACCCTTTCAAATTGTTGAATGGCATATTTGTATGTTTGATACAGAAACTAATGATATTCCAGCAAATGTTTTAACTCTGACCCTTTTTGCTAATTTTCTGTACTGTCTGGGATGGGTCACGGTTTTCAGTGACTTCCAGTCTAAACAGTCACTTAGCGCTTTTAGGGAGTGCACATAATTCCATGTCAGGGTAAGATGGAGTGTGCTCGGGAGGCGGACAGTGCTGTCACTCTTTCATCAGCAGCATCTGACCATTATCACTGGGGACAAGCAATGACTGATAGTTAGTAGCAGCATGACTGACAGCAGAGTGAGAGTGACAGCAGAGTGAGAGTGACAGCATGAGTGGCAGCAGAGTGAGAGTGACAGCAGAGTGAGTGACAGCATGAGTGACAGCAGCGTGAGAGTGACAGCATGGGTGACAGCAGAGTGAGAGTGACAGCAAAGTGAGAGTAACAGCAGAGTGAGTGACAGCATGAGTGACAGCAGAGTGAGAGTGACAGCATGAGTGACAGCAGAGTGAGAGTGACAGCATGAGTGGCAGCAGAGTGAGAGTGACAGCAGAGTGAGAGTGACAGCATAGTGAGAGTGACAGCAGAGTGAGAGTGACAGCAGAGTGACAGCAGTGATAGTGACAGCAGAGTGAGAGTGACAGCAGAGTGAGTGACTGCAGAGTGAGTGACTTCAAAGTGAGAGTGACTGCAGAGTGAGAGTGACTGCAGAGTGAGAGTGACAGCATGGGTGAAAGCAGAGTGAGAGTGACAGCATGAGTGACTGCAGAGTGAGAGTGACTGCAGAGTGAGAGTGACAGCATGAGTGACAGCAGAGTGAGAGTGACAGCATGATTGACTGCAGAGTGCGAGTGACTGCAGAGTGAGAGTGACTGAAGAGTGAGAGTGACTGCAGAGTGAGAGTGACTGCAGAGTGAAAGTGACTGCAGAGTGAACGTGACAGCATGAGTGACAGCAGAGTGAGAGTGACAGCATAGTGAGAGTGACAGTATAGTCAGAGTGACAGCAGAGTGAGAGTGACAGCAGAGTGACAGCAGTGAGAGTGACAGTAGAGTGAGAGTGACAGCAGAGTGAGTGACTGCAGAGTGAGTGACTGCAACGTGAGAGTGACTGCAGAGTGAGAGTGACAGCATGAGTGACAGCAGAGTGAGAGTGACAGCATGAGTGACTGCAGAGTGAGAGTGACTGCAGAGTGAGACTGACAGATCGAGTGACAGCAGAGTGAGAGTGACAGAATGAGTGACTGCAGAGTGAGAGTGACTGCAGAGTGAGAGTGACTGAAGAGTGAGAGTGACTGCAGAGTGAAAGTGACTGCAGAGTGAAAGTGACTGCAGAGTGTGAGTGACTGCATGAGAGTGACTACAGGGTGAGAGTGACTGCAGAGTGAGAGTGACTGCAGAGTGAGTGACTGCAGAGTGAGTGACTTCAGAGTGAGAGTGACTGCAGAGTGAGAATGATAGCAGAGTGAGAGTGACAGCATAGTGAGAGTGACAGCAGAGTGAGAGTGACAGCAGAGTGAGAGTAACAGCATGAGTGAGTAACAGCATGAGTGAGTGACTGCAGAGTGAGTGAGCAAAGCTGGCGGCCCTAGAGAAGGCTGCGCCAGAGGTAGGAGAACCAACTGTGGAAGAACCGGTGGCTGAACAACAGCAGGAGGTTGAACAACTAGGGGTTGCGGAGGTGCCGTAGCACTCTGCACATAAGGGGGTGGTGAACTCAACAAATGCGACATCAATGGATCCTTTTCAGGGTCCTTAGTCACTTAGTCACATTCGGGAGAAGAGGTGGCAAAGCCGGATAACACTTATCAATGGCCATGCAACGTTGTCTATCTGAAACCTCAATCGCACGATCTTATTCATCTTCCTTAAACTGAGTAGCAATTTGCATTATCAACATATTCTTTTCTTTCCTATCTCTTTTAGCTTGCTTAATTTCTAGCTGTTTGGCTTCCTTACGCCAGAGGCGGAAAGAGTCAAACATCGCCGGCCGGGCTTTCTTCCTAAATAGCGCAACTTCCAAATTATCTAAAACATCGGATTCGAAACTACCATGTTGTGGCCATTTTAAAACACCATCTTTTGGTGTATAGCGGACCCATACTTCATTATACGTAATGGGACCCACTCCATGCTTTGAATAGAGCTCATAAGTCGGAGTTCCAACCGGAGGTATCGGACACGAGTCTTCCAATCGGGAATCCCTGTTGCAACTACAACAAAACAAATTCCTAAGTTTGCTAAGACCAGGCATCTTCGCTCACTAATCTAGCTTCAAACTTCAAGGGGTTATCTAACACGATATACTCGCAAATGTAGGAGCCCCTCTGCTTTGGTATTTGCAAAAACCAAATCAAAGAACCCAAGAAACAAAACCAAGTCGTGGGAGCGACCCACTTATACTTAACTGAAATGTCTTGTCACGCCACCAGAAGACCGTCTATCGTCTCGCTCTACAAATCATCACAAAAGGGTCCAAGACAGGGCGACAGTCAGGGCAGCAGTCCTTCGTAGCCGTCGGAAAGGGGAAGCCTCGCAGCAAAAACCTTCAGTCTACATTTGACATGCCGGGGTCGATGAAGTGGGGGCCCTCTTCCAGAATTTCCTCACGAAGCTCCTCATAATCTTCGGGCTTGGACCGGTACCACTGAAGTCGCCCCATTTTGGGTGCCAACTGAAGAACTGGGCTTTTAGAACCCAGCGGCGCCAGGGGCACGCCCAAAGTCTTCGGATTCACCTGTCTTGGTTTACAGAGACACGGAATACTTCTGGGTGGCGTCAGAGACCAAGTTTATTAGCTGGAGCCAGTAACAGTGATCCTCGAAATACAGCATGGAAGTATTTCAGGAGACTTCTCAAATTTGAAAAGAAAGACATCTCCTTTTATACACAATATTCACATTTAGAACATACACCCACTGCGCAAAAATCTAACCAATGGGGTACATTCTCAAACAAAGTATCACATGACGAAAAACTCAGTTTGCAACATCCCAACCCAAAGTTAATCATTGGGAATGTCCCAAATCCAATCTCCACAAGCAGGAAAAACCCATAATTGAAAGGCACAATGCATGTAGTAAAGAACATAGAAAAGGAAACAATGTCTGATAGTGAGCAAGATAAGGCATGTGTAAGGAGACTAAAATTTAACGATGTCCTGAACAATGATTGGCAATCTCAGACAACGATCAAACCAGGGAAATTGACTCTGCAGGGTCAGTTTCAGGTGAAGGAATGAGGTCCTTGCAATTCACCTCGGAGTCAAGAAAGACCCTGTTAATGTATAGCAATACATGAAGGCCAGGCCGCTTCGTTCGTTCCACCATATTCGTCGGCCTGCGTGATGGCAAGACAAAAATGGAGACTTAAACAAACTGGAACCCATGTTTGAGACAAAATCTCCAAATACATAGTGAACTCGCTAGCTAATGTGACAAATTCACTCCATATTAGCCGTACTCACTAAATATGGTCCGACATCAACAAAATTGTGACGGGACCATAACCTTACGTAACGAGGTCTGTTTTCATAGAACCACAGATGCATATTCTCAAAATAGAAGCAACGCTTCCTCTTTACTCAGAGAGGATCCTAAGCTCCTTTGAGTAACCCTCTTTGATGGAAGCGGAACGGAAAGCTATTATTCCCAACACTGGGACTGAGACTCTTGGATGTGGTTGGGAGGAGGGAAGTTAACACCCCACTTCACAATTCAAGCTGCTTAGAACCCACTTCTCTCAGTGTGTGAGCACACCCCAAAGCGACCTTGTGGCCTCAATGTCATTGGCCTTATTGCCACAATATAAATCTCCCTGTGAGAAGTTGGCCTGGTATATGATGATCACTATTCTAGTGAGCACCTTGCACCAGTCTAAACGACCCTTATGGTGGATGGTTGTAAGTCAACCTTATAGACCAGCTATCCAAATGGTAGCATGGACAAAAGCAGTCTTAGGCTAAACTCAAGAGGGCATGTGAAGCCAGCTGTTTTACCATATGCAATCCTTTTGATACCAAATTAAAGGACACCACACAAGTTATATATTATAAAATATATGTATTTATTACTAGAATAATCTCCTGTACTCTTTATGAGGACAGAAGCACAAGCGTTAAACAAAGAACTTCATATAACATACAAAAGTTGCACAAATATGGATTAGGTGGCCCCTAAACCATATACTAAAATAGTGGTATAAGAAGCACGTCACGAACAATGGTAAGGCCTATGGCCTTGAGAATCGCTGGGGCTACACTGGACTAACAGCAGTTAGGACATAGGAGGCCCACAGGATGCGGGTGCTGTGTCTATAGGCATACGCGTGCACCAATAGAAGTCAATGGTGCGTAAAAGTTAGAAAGTTACAGTTTTGGAAGTCTTCCGACTGGACTAGAACTTAACCACTTTAAACTAGGGCACTAGAGGTGTAAACCACTACAGGAGCACCGGAGTACTCGCGTTACCTCATCCACAGGAAGCGGGTGCATAGGTGTCAAAGTGCGTCGGGTTTCGTCGTGGAGTTCTATGGAGCCTGGAGGAAAAGATGCTGCAGGCGACCAGGAGAAAGAGTCCGGTTGGATTCAAGGGTGGATCGAAGATGTAGAGTACCTGAAAGCAGAGCGGACAGAGTCTGGGTCACTAGCCAGTGACCAGGAAGGAACCAGGAAGGAACCAGGCGATGTCAGATTGCGATCAGGTGATGTCATGAAGCTTGTTTCCGCTGCCACGTAAACCAGGAGGTGTTGACGACAACCAGGAGGTAGACATGGACTGTCCCACAAAGGCTCTCACTGTCGGCGGTGTCGGTTCTCGAATCGGAGTCGACAGGCCTTGGCAAATGCGACCCACGCAGGAATCAAAGATGGCTTCTGGATCAAACCGGCATGGTCTGATGGGCGGCTCCTTTTCAGGAGAGCAAGGGCCAGTCTGGAGCAACCAGACCAGCAGTGAAAATCAGTAGGTTCGCTGTCACAGAGGCCACTAGCCAACAGGCAAGTGACCGACCAGACGCGTCAAGCAGGAAAACGCAAAAGGGACCCACGCAGCACTCAGTGAGTGTGGAGAGGTGATCTTTGGTGCAAAAGCTGCTCGGGGCTGGGGGTTCTCAATCCCCAATGCACAGCTTCGAGGGTGCCTCGGGGGCTGCACAGAAAGCATTTTGCTGGCTTTCCAAGATGGCCGGTCCAATGTCTCACGTCGCCTCCACGGGTCTCAGCTTTGCTGGGACTGTGGATCAGGCTATTGGATGTCTGGAAGTCTGGTTCTTGTTGGTCTCTGTCATTTGAGCTCCGGCGGGAGCTACAACAAAGAAAACCTTTGAGCGCTGATGGTGCCTGCTTGTGCAGGGTGGTCACTCCTTGACCACAAGGGAGATTCTTCAGTCTTCCTCATCGAGTAGGATGTCGAAGGGTCCAGAGTTCTGTTTAAAAGCTTCAGTCGGGATAATCTAATGTCTATGGACACAGCTCCTACCTTTATTCCAAATCAAGGGGCTGGATTACCTGCTAGGTCCCTCCTATGGGTGGGACCCAGGAAGGGGGTGGTTACACCCCTTTCCCTTTGTCCAGTTTCGCACCAGACCTGGGGCACCCCAGGACCGGTTTGAACTGGGCTATGCATGGGACACCTTGTGTGTAGTGTCTAGTTTCATTCAGCCCTCCCTGCCCCAATCCACTATCTCCTGTCTGGGGTGGTGCTAGCACCTCCCTGTGACAGGAAACCTTTTGTCCAGGCCTCCCCTGCCGGAGTTTCGGCCAGCAGCAGGAGGCCAGACTTGTGTCTGTGACAGCAGCATCCATTTTGTGATGCTGAGGCTCTGGTTAGTTTTAACCGCGTTTAAGGAAAGTAACATGTCTTCTCCCTCTAGAAGGGTGGAATGCTATCCCCGTCGCCAGGACTGGTGAGGGGGTAGTATTCCAAAGCATATGACACCTTACACGACATGTTTTGATAAAGCCAAACCAAAGATAGCATTTAACCGCGAGGTTCGTAATGCCCTTAAGAGTATATGGGAAGGCAATATCCTAGAACAGCTACAAGGACATGGTTCCGAAAGCTGCAGGTAGGCTCAGCTCATGCTAGAGCACCATCCCACATAAAACCAAGAACTCTGCCTCCAGGATTGTTAAGGCCTGCCATAGGAGTAACTTATAGGTGCATATGTGTCCAGATATAGGTTTAGACATAGGTATACTATATCTAAGTAAGGGGTGATTACACCACCTTGCCCCAGCTGAGTGATCAGCCAGTTGTGTCAGTTTGGATGGCCAGCCAGGGGTGGCAAAAGATATGCTGCAGCATCTGGTAGGCCTTGGATGCACCTATGCCCTGGGTACCTATAGTACACTGTACAGGGGCTCATAAGGTGACCCAATATCCAATTGGAGATGTACCTAAGGTACATGGAGTCCATTTTACAGAGAGAGCAGATAGCCTGGGGGCGTAATTAGCAGGATCCCAGGCCAACTAAGCCGAAAACCAGCTAAACACTAGACAAAAATTCTGGGGTAACCATAGTCAGGTATCCACCTTCCTACACTCCCTTTGGGTATCTTCCTGAATTCCAGCTTTGACCTGAAGTATCACATAATTTTAAACAAAGAGATCAACATGGCTGCTAATAGGGCAAAAGCTTCCAAGACTTCCTCCATAAGAGATTCTCCAGAAGTCAGATGCAGCCCTCGTACATGAGGGACATCTAGCTCAAGCATCCAAGGCAGACAAAGGCCCATACCCCTAAGACACTGACTATCAAATAGGATATACAAACACTCCTGAAGGAATTTCGCAAAGATATCCCATCTCTCCAGCCGAGCTTCAACAAAGACCTGTCTGCCCTTGATTACTCTCTACAACAGACTAAATCGCAACTAGACCAAGTAGAGATTTATGTAGTGAAATACACTCACGAGAATGAGGAACGTGCATCTCACTAGGAAATGTTAGAATGCCAACAGCAAACTCTACAAGACAAACTTGAATATCTTGAAAATTAATCTTTTCTCAATTATATATGGATTTGGGGCACTGCACGACTGTAGCAGCAGCACATTTAGAGTCCCATGTACAAGATTCATTTGCAAACCTATTGCAGTTGTCTGACAACATTCCTGTCCACTTGGATAGCCCTCTCAGAGGGTGCTGACTCTGAGAATAAAAAATCCCTCAGAGCCAGCACTGTCTGAGCTATATACCACTAACAGAGCGGAGATCTTATTCACCCAGTTCTCCGCCGATACCAATACCAGGAGCGCCCTCGTGTGGTTACTTGTAAGTACTGCCCCTTGGTGTTTTTCCATGCAATTGTTTGTACCAACGTACAAGCCATTCCCCTAAGCGTGCTTCTTTGCATCCATTTCACAGTCTCTCCTCGGTTGCATCGTAATTGACTCATCGTTCGGATCTACCGACCGACACTCGATCAGGTTTGCCTGCATACTTCACTCCCTCAGCAGGGGTACGTTTTGCTTATGAAGGCCATTACTGATAAATGGTTTAATATATTATCCATGCTGCCAGTGTCTGATCCAATCCTTTCTCCTCTCTCATAACATTCTACACAGGTCTCGGACGGGATCCCTGCAAGTTCTCGCTTCACTTTAATTCACGGTGCCACAATTGCACAATCCTCAAGCCAGGCAAACGCTTTAACAGGTACACTGAATTCCTGTTCGAAACTGCCCTTTGATTGTATGACAGTCTGCTCCTGACGGCCCACTTGCTAACAAACACTTATTACACTTCATAGGTGGCCCTCATTGACCATTCCCGATGAGACCTGATACCCTAGCCAGGTCGAAACGTCGTCGACAAAGATAAAGAGACAGACCTTTTGCAACAGTTACTTATCCACTTTTAACTGCTGCACCTCAATTGTGTATACGTGTAACTCGGTCGTCTCTTTGTAACTGAAATGTGCAAATGAAATGTTGTTTACAAATTATTTTTTTTCACTGTAGGAGTTTAGGTTCTTTTTTAGGCAAAATTCACTTGGGACACGCTATCACGTTTTTTGAATACATATGTGTTTATAATGCTTTAGAAACTGTGTATAAATTGTTGAGATATATTTACATAAATGAGTTATACATTCTTACCGAGTACATGTAGCTTCTTTGTTTGACATCCACCTTAATCACCCTCATCGGCATTGTGCGTTATCCTTACCATAATTAGTTTTTACTAGCCACAGGAGCCATTGTTGTTTTTTGTCAAAGCCTTCACCCAGGCTCCAAGGGTTCCCTTGTTCCTTTTCCCAGTCATTAGAGCGGTGGCCGCACCTGGATTGTATTCCATCACCCTTTAGATTATAGGGTTTTACTCTCAGTGTCCTCGGGTGATAGGATGTCAAACAAAGAGGCTCCATTATACACGGAGGAATATATTACAAAACTTACTAGTGGGCCATCCTTATTTTCAAATCAAGCTACAAACAACGCTAGCCCCCATCAGCAATTGCTAGACAAAGTAGAGAAAGCAAAGAAAAAACACGTCAGGACGGAACTTCATGCACGCATGCCAAGCGATTACTTAAGGGCAGGCATTATCCCACAGGGACTACAGGTGCGCAACGTGCCACGGATCTTTAGAGAAGATCCAAAATTTAAAGGAGGGTTCAGTAATATTTCGACAGCCTGCTCACGCCACTGGATGGTGTTGGGCGTGGAGACTGCCCTAGAACACGACAAACAAGAACTTAAAGAAATAGAAGAATTAGAAAAAGAACTCTTAGGAACAGATGGTACAGCTGAAGCAAAATCACTCCTAGATAAGCTGAACAAAACAATAGAGGAATTCAATACTTTTGAAATAAAAAAAAGCAGACAAAGTGAGTATGGATATTAAGTCCTTCTCTAAATAAAGGGCCTATCCCTACCTCAAAGAGGACTACTACACTAATATTGGGGGACAAAACAGACAAAACACCTGGTGCAGGTTCAGGAGAAACCAGCCCATTACCTTCCCTGAGTCGTCAGGTGGCTCAAGTGATTCAGACGCCAAGCCAGGTCCAAGCCGCCAAGATAATCACTCAGGACAACCTTTTTTAGATTGGGGAGGCACGAGGAAACCGAAGATATGGTACCAACCCCCAGGGGAGCGCCAGACATGCAACAGATACTATCAATGCGGCCCCCAGCAATCCTAAATGATATTCCTAAAAGAACGGAAAATATCCTGATCTTTAACCTTTCCCAACACATCCTGTCGTCATCTGAGATATCACTTCTCAGCAAAGGACTGTCATTTGTAATCACAGAGCCGACCAACTTCTTCAATTTGAAGACAGAAATCTACCAATTCTTTAGAAAAATAAGGTTAAATGTTTCTTCCTTGGTCGGGAAGAGTACTCACAAGATTCAGTGACTAATTTAAAACCACCATCCACATTCTACCCCACCAATGGCATGATGCCCCCAGAACTTATTGCCTTTGAAAGAGTGGTCTTAACAGGCATTGACGCTATGAAAAGCGAGCACAGATATATTCCATACAATATCACCCTAGAAGAACGCAAGACCTTGTGTACCCTGAAAAATGACAAGTCTATTATTCTAAAACCAGCAGATAAGGGGGGAGGAATAGTGATACAAGGAAGAGACGACTATGATACTGAGATAATGATCCAGATAACACAAGAAAGATACTACAAGAAGCTAGACAGGGATCCACTTGACAACATCATACTAAAAATCTTGGAGGTGACCACTGAGGGACTCAATCTAGGCTACCTTAGTAAAAAAGAATTTGATTATCTTAATGCCAAACATCCAAGAACACCAGTCCTGTACACTATCCCCAAGATAAACAAAAGCACCACAAACCCCCTGGGGCGTCCGATCCTTTCGGGTTGTGGTTCTATCCTAGAACCAATTGGTAAAAATATAGACTTCTTTATAAAGGACTTTGTCCCTCTACAAGACTCATATGTCCGAGACTCGATGCATATGATCAATCTGCTAGAAGGTAGACCAGATAACATGGTAAGTGAATGGCTAGCTACCGTTGCCATCACCTCTTTGTACACTAATATACCACAACAAAATGCAGGCAGGTTATCAAAGATGTTTTAGATACAAGACCCAGACCCATACAGGTTCCCACCTCCTTCATCATTGAATTGCTAAACATAGCATTGACACATATTTATTTTGTATCTGGAAATACCTTCTACCAGCAATGCTCTGGGACCAGCATGGGGGCAATTTTTGCCCCAAATTTGGCCAATATATATATATGGATTATATAGAGCACAGATATGTCTAGAACCAAATCAATATATACCGCCCCAACATCCAGTGTTGGAGGCGTTATATAGATGATATTTTCCTGATCTGGACAGGTACAGCCACCAAATTTGAGGAATTCGTATTATACCTGAACACGATCCAAACACATCTCACATTTACTTCCACTATTCACAGAACATGTGTAGCCTTTTTAGATATAAACATTCAGCATGAAGGGGGACAACTGTATACATCACTACACAGGAAGCCTACTGAACGCAATACACTTCTTACTTACAATAACCACCATCCCAGTGCACTCAGAGACGGACTGCCTTATGGTCAGTTCTTACGACTGCATTGCAACTGTTCCAAAAAAGAGGACTACATGTGAGAAGCTAATACTTTGATGACTAAATTGACAGCAAGGGGCTATCCCAGGAAAGGTTCTGTCCCAGAGAGACTTTGCTTACCCCTAAAGAAAAAAACAAAATAATAAACTGATCTGTGTCACCACATTTGGCGTACACATGCAAACTGATTACAAAAAATTGGCACATCATCAAGAGCATAGAACCCAGCATAGAGGTGCCAATGTTTGCCTACAAAGGAGGGAAGAGTATTAAAGACCATCTCAGTAGATCTTCCCTAGAGGGAACAGTTCAAACACCTAAGACATTACAGACGGTTTGGGGGCTCTGTGAGAAGTTGGCCTGGTATATGATGCTCACTAGTTCTAGTGATCACCTTGTACCATGCCAAGCAACCCTTATGATGATTGGTTGTAAGTCAACCTTATAGACCAGCTATCCTAGTAGCGTGGACAAAGCAGTCTTAGGCTAAACTCGGTAAAGGCATGTGAAGCAAGCTGTTTTACCATACACAATCCCCTTGAATACCAAATGAAAGGACACCACACAGATATATATTGAAAATATATATATATTTATTTACTACAAAATCCCCTATACTCTTTATGAGCACAGAAGTAAATGCGTTAAAACAAAACACAGTTTAAATATACAAAAGTTGCACAATATGGATGAGCCCTAGGGGCCACCTAAACCATATACTAAAATAGTGGTATAAGAATCACCTAGCTGAAAGGAAGTAGGCCTAAGGCCTGGGGAATCGCTTGAGCTGTTCGGGACTAACAGTGATGAAGTCGGGAAAGGCCCGCGGGACTCGGGTGCAGTGTGGAAAGTGCACGCATATACCAATGTTAAGTCAATGGTGCGTAAAAGTTACAAAGTTAGTTATTAAGGAACCTTCCGAGTGACCTAGAAGAATTAAACTTTAGACACAGACACTAGAGGTGTGTACCAGTGTAGGAACACCGGCGTTGCTGAGTTACCTCACCCACAGGATGCGGGTGCACAGGTGCGAAGTAGTGTCGGGTTTCGTCACGCAGGTCGATGGTGCTTGGAGCGGCTTGATGTGAAGAGTTCCGGTGGATCCAAGGGTGGATCTGAAGTGGTGAAGACCTGAAAGCAGAGGGGAGAATGTTCAAAGTCACTAGCCAGTGACTACCGTGGAACCAGGATGGAACCAGGCGGTGTCAGGTGCAAACAGGCGATGAGGTGAAGATTGTCTCTGCAGCCACGTGGACACGAAGAGATCAAGGACGTCCAGGCGTTGGTCACGAGCTGTCCCACAAAGGTTCTAGCTGTTGGCGGTGTCAGCTTCTTGATCGGAGCAAACAGGCCTTGGCTAATGCAAGCCATGCAGGAATCGATGCAAGCTTCTCACTCAGACCAGCAAGGTCAGAGCGGGTGCTCCTTTTTACAGGAGTGACGGCAAGTCTGGAGCAACCAGACCCGCAGTGTAGATTGTAGGTTTCGTTGCCAAGATGGCCACTGACCACGTGGCAAGTGCCCGGGATGGCGCGTCGAGTGGCACGATGCAAAAGGGCCCCACGCAGATCGTGGAGATGCTGGGGGACTGATCTTCGGTGCAAGGGCTGCTCGGTTGTGGGGCTTCTCAATCCCCAAAGCACAGCATTGAGGGTGCCTCGAGTGCTGTGCAGTCGGCTTCTCGGGGGTCTTTCGAGATGTCTGGTCCCACGTCTCTCGATGCCTCCACGGGTCCCTTCTTTGCAGGGATTGTGGATCAGGCTCTGAAAAGTCTGGGAGTCTGGGTCTCATCAGGCTCTGGGCTCGGGCTCCGGCAGAAGGCGGCGGCAAAGCAGATGTCGAGTTGCTGGATGGTGCCTATTTTCACAGGGTGGCCACTCCTAGGCCACAAGGGAGATGCTCTTTAGTCTTCTGTGCAGCAGAATGCCGAAGTCCAGTCGTCTTCTTAGTTTCAAGTTGATTCAGGATGATCTGAGGTGCTATGGCACTGCTCCCACTCTTATTCCCAATCTGAGGGGTGGATCACCTGCTAGGTCCCTCCTCTGGGTGGGACCAGGAAGGGGGGAGGTTACACCCCCTTCCCTTTGTCCAGATCCTCGCCAGGACTGGGGCTGGAAAGCCCCAGGACCGGTTTGGACTGGCTTATGCACGAGGACACCTTGTGTGCCCCGGGCATGTCTGATTCTATTCAGCCCTGTCCTACCCAATACACAAAATCCTGTCTGGGGTGGTGCTCGCACCTCCCAAGGCAGGAAACCCTTTGTCCAAGCCTCCCTCGCTGGAAGGACTCCCAGCAGCAGGAGGTCAGACTTGTGTCTGTGGTGGCAGCATCCATTTTGTGATGCTGAGGCTCTGGTTAACTTTAACCGGGGTTCAGGTTATGTACATGTCGTGTCCCTCTAGAAGGGTGGAATGCTATCCCCGTCGACAAAACTGTCAAGGGGATAGTATTCCAAATCGTATGACACCTTACCCGACATGTTTTGATAAAGCCAAACCAAAGTTAGCATATAACCGCGAGGATTATAATGCACTTAAGAGTATATGGTGTGGCAGTATCCCGGAACAGCTAAGGGAGTTGTTCCCGACAGCTGCTGACAGGCTCAGCTCATGCTAGAGCACTGTCTCACATGAAACCACGCACTCTGCCTCCAGGATTGCAGAGGCCTTCCATAGGAGTGGCTTATAGGTTAACATGTGTCCAGTTAGTGTTAGATATAGGGATACTATATCTAAGTAAGAGGTGATTACACCAACGTACCCCAGCTGAGTGATCAGCCAGTTGTGTCAAATATGGAGGCCAGGCCAGGGGTGGCACAATACATGCTGCAGCCCCTGGTAGGCCTTGGCTACACCCATGCCCTGGGTACCTATGGTACACTGTTACAGGGGCCTATAAGGTGAACCAGTTCCAATTGTGTATGCATCTAAGGTACATGGAGTCCATTTTAAGGAGAGAGCAGTTAGCCTGGGGCCCTGAATAGCAGGATCCCAGGCCAACTATGTCAAAAACCAGCTAAACACCAGGCAAAAAGTTTGGGGGTAACCATAGTCAGATATCCATCTTCCTGCAGGCTCCCAGAAATTAAAGCCAATTACAAATGTGGGAATTGTGTGGCATGTGCACTTACTTCCAATACAAAAACTTTCAAACATGGTGATGTTAAGCACACCCTAGAGTTTTTTGCTAACTGTAATACTAAGAATGTAGTATATTGCATTACATGCCCCTGCGGATTGCCATATATTTGCCAAACACAACAGGCAATCAAAGCACACATTCTACAGCACCGCAGCAGGATCAGAAACGCCATTCCTAACGCCCCACTGGTCCTTCATTATCAGGAGAAATTGCACACAGCAGATGACCTAAAATGGCAAGTCATAGACAAAGCACAGATTTCCACAAGGGGAGGAGACATGTCGCAGATCTTACAGAGACTCGAATGTCACTGGATTGAGCGCATCAATTTGATTACAGAGGGGCTCAACTCCGCAGGGGAGTGGCGAAATTTTGTGACTTCACTAGTAGTGTAACACTCTCAGGACCCACCAACTCCACAGCTGTTCATCTCGTACCTGACACTAGTAACACTGCCTTCCGTAGCCTCCACAATTACTGTGGCCTCTATCATCCGGTAATTACTCGCTGTGAGAGAACATGCACATCGCTGCGAAAATAGACATCACTTGGAACATATTGCAGCACACTTCGTGGCCTAATATATGCGACAATATTGCCATGCCCATATGTGGTTCCGTAATCAGGCACCCTTACCTTGACGGTAGTAACTTAAAAGTGTTTATATAGAACATATTATTCAGCATATAAAATGTGGCCTGTTAGCAGTGCTTTAAATGGGAAAAAATAAGTGCAGGTACTCATTAAAATGAGTTAGAGGTGTAGTGAGGGGGCGGGGCTAAAGGCAAGACATGATGATACTTCATTACTGCTATATTAATTGCAGCACACACCAAAACACATGAGAAATGTGTATATATAATCAAAGCAAGTTAACTCATTACACAAAATGAAAGAGAAATGCTATAATATGTTAACATTTCCTTTTTTTGCAATAGATGCTCCTTCTTAATGCCATACTGTCAATTGATGTTGTTTGGCACAAAACCATATATTTTTCAGCACATGAGTAGGAAGAAACTGAAAATACCCCCACGTCACCCAAAGTCTTATGGCACCAAGCAAATGAAGCAAATCATCATGACCCTCCTCAGAAGATATCTCTTGTCTCTTCCATAGATCTATCCATTCATCCTACCATTTACCTGCTGATGTCCACCATTTAACCTTTACATTCTGTTGTCTATTCTGTCTTTCATCCATCATTCAGTTTTTCACCATTCCGTCTGTCCACCCTTCATATACAAACCTATCCATCCATCCAACTCAAAATCTATCCATTCATCCTTTCACTCATCCATCTCTTTATCCACCCTTTCGCTCATCCATCAATCATTTTGCTCATCTATCCATCAACCCTTTCACTCCTTTATTCCATCCGCCCTTTCATTCTATCAGTCTTTCACTCAATTCCTCCTTTCACTCATCCATCATCAACCCTTTCATCCATCCTCCCTCCCTTTCATTCATCTATCCAATCTTTCACGTATCCACCCATCATCTGCCCTTTTATCCACTCACACCCCCTTTCACCCAGCCACCATACTTTCACTCAGCCATCCATTCATTCATCCATACATCCACCTTTGTTCACTCATCCATCCATAACATTTACACTATCAATACAACGTTCATTGCCTCATTCCCCATGAAAGTTGAGACTCGTATCATGCTCTTTTTGACCACTCCCTCGAAAACCTCTGTCATCTGACACTTCTTTGCACAAATGCGCAGGATAGTGTGACTGTGATTGACAGCACAGGGCCTGAATGGACCCTGCTCTGTCAAGCACAGCATGATGTTGAGCACTGGACATTATTCAAATGAGCCCGCTGAATAGCTCAGCTGGGGCTCAGATCGGGACCGTAGAAGCAACGCCTTGGCTGCTAGAGACACGTTCCACTCCGGCTCACCAGCATAAGCAATGAGCCTTACTTTACATGAGTACCGGTACTCTCCACGGCAGTAGAGAAGTGCCGGTACTCGGTACCGGTGAGTACCGGCCCATTTAAAGCACTGCCTGTTAGAATTTCAGACCCCCAGTTAATCTGTGTTCATTATGTTCGCCAACTATGGACAATTCAGCCATGTTTTGTAAATTTGTACAGCACCCGGTTGAGACCACATTTAAGAGCATATGAGATGTACCATGGTCGTTCATATTTTTAATTAATGATGTATGAGTCATACTGTTAGTGTGGCAGGTGCAGATAAGAAGTATAATAGCGACTGGCACAGTCTGTTTTAAATGATACAGCGCCGATGTCTGATGGCGTTATGTGCACCAATCTGTAAATAGCTATAACGTAAATATAGATATTGTACAACATATGTCATGAAAATGCAGTCTCTGTCATTACAATAGATTCCGGCCTCACCCGCTCCGCAAACATTGCCAAGTGACACCACAGTGCGCGCGCCTCTGCTATTACAGTCTTTTGACTGTTTCCACTTCACGTTGGCAAAAAGAGATCACTCTCTCTGTGCTCTACTCACTCCCTCAAGCCGATCACCTATATAAAACACTGCACTGCCCGTGACACTCTCTGTTACCACACAGAGAGGAGAGGTTATTCCGCCGGGACCGTCTGCCACTTAACTATCCAGGTATGTTAAATCACCCGGTCCACTGGCCCTACCCCGTTCACCTTTGCCCTTCGTTTTAACTTTATTACATTAGAAGTAATCAGGGATTTTTTATTCACAGAGCCAGTACCGTCTGAGCTATATACTACTAACAGAACGGAGATCTTATTCACCCAGTTCTCCGCCGATACCAATACCAGGAGCGCCCTTGTGTGGTTCCTGGTAAGTACTGCCCCTTAGTGTTTTTCCTTTGTTGAGTTTGTACCCTGAGGCCCGTGCGTACTCCTCTATGGTAGACATAAGCGCGGTTATTGACTGGCCTGGGTTTTCAGTGGTGATGAGGATGTCATCTGCGTATGCTGCTAACTTCACTGTGTCGCTCCCGATTGGGATTCCCCTTATGTCTTTGTTATTTCTAATCATGGCTAGGAGCGGCTCCAGGGCTAGTAGAAAGAGGGCTGGGGAGAGTGGACAGCCTTGCTTGTGCCTCTCTCTAGGGTGAGTGGCTCGGATGCTCTGCCATTCACTACCATGCAGGCTTTTGGCTCGTTATAGAGCACTAGCACCATCCTTCTGAAGTTAGTCCCTAGGCCGAATTTTTGCATGCAGCAGTCCAGAAAAGGCCATGACACTCTGTCGAAGGCTTTTTCCGCGTCAAGGGCGATCATGACCGCAGCATTGGTGCTGGTGGAGGCATGGTTTATTAGGTGGCATAAGCGTCTAATGTTGACATGGGACATTCTATTTTTGAGGTATCCTACTTGGGGGCAGTGTATGAGTTTGGGCAGGAGCGTGTTTAATCTCGTCGCTAAGATCTTCGCATAGATCTTGCAGTCTACGTTTATTAGGGAGATTGGCCGGTAGTTCTTGGGGTGTTGTGGGTCTTTAGCTTCCTTTGGGATCACTATAATATTGGCTTCCGCCATTGTGGGGGTCATTCTCCCTTTTTGTATGCAGTTTGAGAAGACTTCTACCATTGTTGGTCTGATTAAGGGTAGGAAATGCTTGTAAAATCTCGCTGTGTATTTATCTGGGCCTGGGGCTTTGTTGTCCTTAAGGCTCGCAACTGCCTTTTCTATTTCATTGCCCGTGATGTCTAGTTCTAGTGTCTCCCTCTGTGTCTCTGTGAGTGCGGGCAGGGGGATCTTATCTAGGAGCTTGGCTCCGCCATCTTCGTTGAGGTTCTGGTCCTCCCTGTATAGCTCCTCATAGAATTCCTTGAAGACCCTGAGGATCTCTTTGTTTGAGGTTTGGGATTTGTTTTTGGAATCTGTCACTGCGGCTATTGCATGCTGCCTTTGCTTGCTTTTTAGGTAGGAGGCAAGTGCTTTCCCAGCTCTGTTAGCAGTACACAGATTAATGGACTTGTATTTATTCAGCCAGGTTCTCTCGCTCAGGATTTTGTTCAGCTCGTATTTCTTCTTCGTTAGGGTTGTGAGAGTGTTCCAGTCTTCTAAGTTGGCTATGTGGCCTGTTTCCAATTCTTTTATCACTTTTTCGAGCTCTGTGACCTTTCTGTTTCTTTCTCTATTCATTCTTCCTTTGATGGAGAGTAGTTTCCCCCTGATTGTGGCTTTCAAGGCGTCCCAGAGGATGCCCCTTTCCGTGTCTGGGTTGTCATTAAGTTCTAGGTAGTCTCTTATGGAGTCCTCTATCTCTGCCGTAGTGGTTTTGTTTCTAAGGAGTTCGTCGTTGAGCCTCCATCTGCGCGTAAGTTTTTCATTGTGTCTCCCTGATAGTGTTAGGCTGATGTGTGAGTGGTCCGAGATTGACCTGGGTGCTATTTCTGTTTGATCTATGAGGTGAGTGTGTGATTCCGAAATTAGAATGTAGTCGATCCGACAGTAGGAGTTATGGGGGGGGGGGGGTAGAAAGTGTAGTCTCTGGCGTCTGGGTTTTTGAGTCTCCATGGGTCCCTAAGTCAGAGCTTGGCGCACATATTTTTAAGGATATTTTCCCCCTGTGAGCTGTGGCTGGGTCTTTGTGGGTGTCTATCTGTAGCCTGGCCAAGCACTTGGTTTAGGTCCCCTGCGACTATTAGTGGGTCATCTTGTAGAAGTTTGCTCAGCTTGTCTTCTACCTTGGTCCAGAAAGCCCTGTCCTCTGTGTTTGGCCCGTAAATGTTTGCTATGTGTATTGTCTCCTCTCCCCTGGTCAGGCTGGTTATTAGGACTCTTCCTTCTTCATCTGCGTAGGAGTCCTACAGTGTTAGTTTGGCCTTTTTGTTTATTAGTGTGATAACCCCTCTCTTTTTGTGGCATGCTGGTGAGCCTATTGAATGGTCTATCCAGTTTGCTTTGAGTCGTTTTGTGTCGTCGGCAGACAATTTAGTCTCCTGGAGGACACACACACGTCGCTTTTTAGCTTGGCTAAGTACTCTATGACCTTCCTTCTTTTGACCGGGTTGTTGAGTCCTTTGACATTGAAGGAGACAACTTTGATATTAGCTAGGAGCTGTCCGTGTTGGGTGTGTCATCCTGTGTGTTGTGTGTCGCGCTTGGTTCGTGTTGCTCTGTGTATGTTGGATTGTGTCTTTTTAGGGCTCGGCCTACGTCACCATTGCGTCAGCAGTGGGGCGGAGCTCCGAGCCGTATTGTTAAGGGGCTCAGAATAGTGTAGCAAAAATTCCTCAGTGCGCGAGATTTTCAGTAGTTATTTTTGCCGTCTGCATGGTAATTGGTCCTCGCGGTGCCGTGTTTGTAGTAGCCTTGACGCAATAGGCCATATATATTTCATGTTCGGCACTTCCTGCATTTTCTGTGCGGTTATGTGCACGGGAGTCCATAAATTTCAATTAGGAGCTGTCAGGGTGCCGCGGTAATGGAATCCAGATGGTCGGGCGCGTTCACCATTCTGCAGTGAGTTTGGCCTGATGCAAGAATCCATTCCTTGTTTTTTCAGCCGTGTGTGCGCACATGCTGGCTCCCTGCCAAAGCTTGTGGGCCTGTGGTAATTGAAGCCAGATGGCAGCTCGCAGAGGCCTCTGACATCGCCTCTCCCCGCCTGCTCCTCACTGCAGCCCCCACCACTGGAAACGACAGGCTGGGAGCTCACAGAAGCCTCTGACATCTCCTCTCCCAGCCTGCCCGTCCTTTCAGCCCCCACCACTGGAATTCATATTAAAAGCATGCTTTGATATACATAGATATGCTCACACATCAATGACCATTATTGTGAGTGCAGATTCAGAGTGGATTGTGCAGATTCAGAGTGCAGATTCAGAGTGCATTGTGCAGATTGTGAGTGCAGAGTGCAGATTGAGATTGAGAGTGCAGATTGAGATTGCAGATTGAGAATGCAGAGTGCAGATTCAGAGTGCAGATTCAGAGTGCAGATTCAGAGTGCAGATTCAGAGTGCAGAGTGCAGATTGTGAGTGCAGATTCAGAGTGCAGAGTGCAGATTGTGAGTGCAGATTTAGAGTGCAGATTGTGAGTGCAGATTGGTAGTGCAGAGTGCAGATTGTGAGTGCGGAGTGCAGATTGAGAGTGCAGAGTGCAAATTGAGAGTGCAGAGTGCAGATTGAGAGTGCAGAGTGCAGATTGAGATTGCAGAGTGCAGATTAAGAGTGCAGAGTGCAGATTTAGAGTGCAGAGTGCAGATTCAGAGTACAGATTCAGAGTGCAGAGTGCAGATTGTGAGTGCAGATTCAGAGTGCAGAGTGCAGATTGTGAGTGCAGATTGGTAGTGCAGAGTGCAGATTGTGAGTGCAGAGTGCAGATTGAGAGTGCAGAGTGCAGATTGAGAGTGCAGAGTGCAGATTGAGATTGCAGAGTGCAGATTCAGAGTGCAGAGTGCAGATTCAAAGTGCAGATTCAGAGTGCAGAGTGCAGATTCAGAGTGCAGAGTGCAGATTCAGAGTGCAGAGTGCAAATTGGTAGTACAGAGTGCAGATTGTGAGTGCAGATTGTGAGTGCAGAGTGCAGATTGTGAGTGCAGAGTGCAGATTGTGAGTGCAGAGTGCAGATTGAGAGTGCAGAGTGCAGATTGTGAGTGAAGATTGAGAGTGCAGAGTGCAGATTGTGAGTGCAGATTTAGAGTGCAGATTCAGAGTGCAGAGTGCATATTCAGAGTGCAGAGTGCAGATTGGTAGTGCAGAGTGCAGATTGTGAGTGCAGAGTGCAGATTGAGAGTGCAGAGTGCAGATTGAGAGTGCAGAGTGCAGATTGAGATTGCAGAGTGCAGATTCAGAGTGCAGAGTGCAGATTCAAAGTGCAGATTCAGAGTGCAGAGTGCAGATTCAGAGTGCAGAGTGCAGATTCAGAGTGCAGAGTGCAAATTGGTAGTACAGAGTGCAGATTGTGAGTGCAGATTGTGAGTGCAGAGTGCAGATTGTGAGTGCAGAGTGCAGATTGTGAGTGCAGAGTGCAGATTGAGAGTGCAGAGTGCAGATTGTGAGTGAAGATTGAGAGTGCAGAGTGCAGATTGTGAGTGCAGATTTAGAGTGCAGATTCAGAGTGCAGAGTGCATATTCAGAGTGCAGAGTGCAGATTGGTAGTACAGAGTGCAGATTGTGAGTGCAGAGTGCATATTGTGAGTGCAGATTGTGAGTGCAGAGTGCAGAGTGCAGATTGAGAGTGCAGAGTGCATATTGTGAGTGCAGATTCAGAGTGCAGAGTTTAGATTGTGAGTGCAGATTCAGAGTGCAGATTGTGAGTGCAGAGTGCAGATTGAGAGTGCAGAGTGCAGATTGAGAGTGCAGAGTGCAGATTGAGAGTGCAGATTGAGAATGCAGAGTGCAGATTCAGAGTGCAGATTCAGAGTGCAGATACAGAGTGCAGATTCAGAGTGCAGAGTGCAGATTGTGAGTGCAGATTCAGAGTGCAGAGTGCAGATTGTGAGTGCAGATTCAGAGTGCAGATACAGAGTGCAGATTCAGAGTGCAGAGTGCAGATTGTGAGTGCAGATTCAGAGTGCAGAGTGCAGATTGTGAGTGCAGATTCAGAGTGCAGATTCAGAGTGCAGATTCATAGTGCAGAGTGCAGATTGTGAGTGCAGATTCAGAGTGCAGAGTGCAGATTGTGAGTGCAGATTCAGAGTGCAGAGTGCAGATTGTGAGTGCAGAGTGCAGATTGTGAGTGCAGAGTGCAGCTTGGTAGTGCAGAGTGCAGATTGGTAGTGCAGAGTGCAGATTGATAGTGCAGAGTGCAGATTGTGAGTGCAGAGTGCAGATTGAGGGTGCAGAGTGCACATTGAGAGTGCAGAGTGCAGACTCAGAGTGCAGAGTGCAGATTGTGAGTGCAGATTGGTAGTGCAGAGTGCAGATTGTGAGTGCAGAGAGCAGATTGTGAGTGCAGAGTGCAGATTGTGAGTGCTGTTTGTGAGTTCAGAGTGCAGATTCAGAGTGCAGAGTGTGAGTGAAGAGTGCATTTGTGAGTGCAGATTCAGAGTGCAGAGTGTGAGTGAAGAGTGCATTTGTGAGTGCAGAGTGCAGATTCAGAGTGCAGATTGTGAGTGCAGAGTTCAGAGTGCAGTGTGCAGATTCAGAGTGCAGATTCAGAGTGACTGAGTGCAGAGTGAGTGTAAAGTGACAGTGAGTGCAGAGTGACTGCAGAGACAGTGTGTAAGGTTGCAGGGTGCACATTGTGTTAGTGTGCAGAATGAGTGCGCAGGATAAACAGTGTGTGACTATGCAGGGTGACATTGGGAGTGTGCGGGTGAGCAGTGTGTGAATGTGTAGGGGCAGTGTGTGAGTGTGCAGAAAACACCACATACACCACACACACATACCACACACACACACACCATACACACACCACACACACATACACCACACACACATAACACACACACAAACCACACACCTCACTCTCTCAACACCACACACTCGTCACCACTCACCACAACACACTCACCACCACACACTCACCCCCCCCGGCTCACCCCCACTGACTCACCACCACACACTCACCACTACACAGAAAACAACACACACAACAACACACCCCCAGCCGTCAATGAATGCTTTCACCAGGCACAAACACCAACAACCATCAATGCACGCTTTCACCAAAAACAAACACGACCATGCATCAGTGCCGCTAAACACTCACGCACACAACAAACAACGTCAGTGCAACTTTCACTAAACACACACACACCAACAGCTGACAGTGCACCAGCCACTCTTTCAATTGGCACAATCATCAACAGCTGTCAGTGCACCCTTTCACCAACCACACGCATTACCATCCAGCTCTGTACACTTGACAGCCACACTCACTAACAGCTCTTACTGCACGCTACCACCAGTCATACACACCTCAAGCCACCACTACTCGCTTCCACCAAACACACACACCAACAGCCATCACTGCACAATTCCTACAGGCACACACATCCACCACACATCAATGCACACACCAATTGATAACGCATCCACCAATTAATATTGTACCTATCGCACTATGCTGCACTTTACCTTTTAAAGATATTGCGTTAAAGTGCAGCATGCCACCATTGATAACATTCCAATCCAACACACATATCTCCAACACATGTTTCCACTCCAAAACACATGCCTAAAACACATTGCCATTTACAATGCCATTATCTCTAACTCAAACAAACCCGAGCCCTAATGCATTCCTAATGCTTGTTTGTCTTTGCTGTGCCCCTTCTATTGTGGCTGTGTTGCCTGTCCAAGCTTTTTGGTGATCGTGTGCGTTCGCCCCCGAGTAGTGAGGAGGTGATGAAGAGAAGGAAAGTGAAGAAAAGATTAGTAGATGTAGGAAGCCCATATAGCTGTACCCGGTGTCCCCCCCTCCCCCCAGCCCCCCTCCCGCCCTTCCCTCTACCCCCCGCTTCTTGGTGAGTGGGTGTGCGACAGCAAAGTTCCCTACCCCCAATCCCTGAGGCTCAGTGGTGAGATCTTCCCCAGTTCTGTGGTATCTCGCCCAGTAAACAATTCAGCAAAAACATAAAGGATATTTGTGAGACTTTATCAGTTCTCCTTGGAGTGTTCGCCCAGTTCACGCATCTAGTGTGTTTTACGATGTGAGGTAGATCTGTTGCTAGGTCGGTTGGTCGGCTATGTATGTACATATCGCAGTTGCGCTAAGAGGTCGAAAGTATGAGGTAGATCAGTAAAGAGGTAGCTCTGTTTGTTAAAGTCCTGAGTCAGGTAGTCCCTTCCTTTAACATTCACTCCGACTTCACCGCATTGTCTGGTGATGCACTTCTTTTTGCCGCTCCTAGGTTCTTGGCCTCCATGTCCTCTGTTGGCGGGCCTTGGATGTACTTCCTTAGGTCATTTGGGTCGTCCTCCATTTGTCAGTGATTTTGAATCTCGCTGGGCCCGCGAAGCTAAAGGTGATGCTGTTCCTGCGTAGCGTGTCTCTCAGTGACAAGAATCCTTTCCTGGTCTCTACTGTTTGTCTCGAGAAGTCCTGCGTGAGGATTATTTTGTTGCTTTCCCATCTCAGGTTCGGGTTTTTCGAGCAAAAGCGAAGATCGCCTCTGTATGGTTTGATCTCAGCGGACTGCATATTAATGGCCGAGGGCCTTTACCCTGCGGTGGTTTCAGTGCTGGCACTCTGTAGGCTTTGACTATTTCAAATTGTCTATCGAATTTGAGGCCAGTAAGCTGTGGTATTATTTCTTCAAGCATGGTTGTGCAGGCACCGGCTTTGTCCTCTGCACCCTCAGGGATGCCCAGGATGCGGATGTTCCCTCTCCATGCTCGATCGTCCTGCTCTGCCAGCTGTTTTTGGAGGGCTCTTGAGATCTTGGTGTTCTCTGCTAGCGATATGTTACTTTTTAGCGTTGCGTCCTCAATGTCGCTGATGCGCTTTTCTGCTGTCTCTATCCTGGTGTTTGTGTTGTGTAGGTCGGCTCTTATTGCTGCTAGTTCAAGCTGCATGTTGTCAATGGTTGCTTTTGTTGACTTGGCCACCTCGTTGCCTTCATTCACCCTCTTTAGGATTATGCCCAGGGTTGTTTCGTTCCTTTGTTTCAGGGGTTATTCTGGTGTGTCTTTCCTAAGCTTTTTGGTGTCATTGAAGGGTTTCCCCTCTTGTCCCACCATTGTGCCTCTTCTGGATTGGAAGCTGCCTAGTCTGCCCTCCTTTTGGAGCGAGGTTAGGGCCTTGTTTGGTTGACCTCTTGGTGTTGAGATTGTGTGATGGGTTCTATACCTGCTGCGTTCTCTGATACTCCTCGTCCTCGTCTTTTCTTTTGCCTCTGCCAGCGCCTCAATTGTGGCGCACTTTCTTGTGTCTGGTGATGCACCGTGGCTAGCCCTCTTCCTGTTTTCCCCCGCTCGCCCGGTCTCCGCTCTTAATGTTCTGGTCTGGTCTCCTCCTCCTTCGGCGTAGTGTAGTTAGGCGCAGTGCTCCTAAGGCTTGATCTGATCGGATTTTGGTGGCCCCGTTGTGACCTCTATCAGGCGCTGTGATTTGTTGTCTCCTGCACTCGGGCCGCTTCTTTATGTTTCCCACTAGCTTCTTTTGCACTTCGTTTAAACTCCTTATCGGGAGTTGCCTGGGCTGCGGTCTTTCACCACTTGTGAACGTGTGCATTCGCTTCCCATAGGGGGGGGGGCACCCGTAGCCTTATTGGTGGTTGTAAGGCTTGTGCTGTTTTCGTACTCGTTTGGAGGGGAGTTCTGGGCTCTTTTGCGCTTCGTTTTGCCCTTTATCGGAATTTGCATGGGCTTGCAGGAGTTTGGGGTCTTGTGCGTTCGGTTTCCGTTGGGGTGGGGCCTCCCGTAGCTCTGTTGGTGAATATAAGGTTTGTGTTGTTTCCCCTTCTCGCTTTGGAGGGGAGGGGAGGTCTGGGCTCGCAAGATGGCCGCCCCCTGTGGCACTTTCGGTTTCCTTGTTCCCGCTATGGCTTTGTGCTTCCCGGCTCGTTTTGCCGGTCCCGGAGGGCCTCGGAGGTTTCCCCTTGCTTGCGTTTTCCCCGGGGTGGGGGAGCTGCCTATGTCCGCCCCCTTTGCGATTGCTGCTTCGTGGTCGCTTCGTGGTTGAGGGGGAGCAGAGCTAAGTAGGTGAGGCCGTTGCGTGTAAGATGGCGGCGCCCTGCGTTTGGTTTGGTTTCGCTTTCGCCTTGCATCAATTCACGGTCGAAGTGACCGGCGTTCTGTTGTATCGTCCGTTCTCCCACTGAGAGCTGGGCAGAGTGTATGGCCGTAGCGGTGGGCGGGCGCTGGCTGGGTCTTGTGTGTTGCAGGCCGCTCGCGGTACCACTATCGGCACTCACCTCCTCCGCTTCCCGTCTCCCCGATCGCCATCTTGGTTGGGCTGCGTCTTTCCCAAAAATCAGGAGGGGAAATTGGCCAGTAGTTTGTTTTCGCTTGCTTATCGGGCTTCTGGTGGGCTCCTCTTGTTCCGCAGGGCTTCTGACGCTGGGGGCTGTTTTCAGTTCCTGGATCAAACTCGTTTGGCTGTACTTAATTCGCCGCTTTGTGCCTCGGGGCTATGGAGGCAACGGACCTAGGCACCCGTCCGCATTGCCGTCCAAGCCATGCCCCCCCTCTTAGTGTTTTCCATGCAATTGTTTGTACCAATGTACGGGCCATTCCCCTAAGCGTGCTTCTTTGCATCCATTTCACATTTTCTCCTCGGTTGCATCGTAATTGACTCATCTTTCAGATCTACCGACCGACACTCGATCCGGTTTGCCTGCATACTTCACTCCCTCAGCAGGGGTAAGTTTTGCTTATGAAGGCCATTACTGATAAATGGTTTAATATATTATCCATGCTGCCAGTGTCTGATCCAATCCTTTCTCCTCTCTCATAACATTCTACACAGGTCCCGGACGGGATCCCTGTAAGTTCTTGCTTCACTTTAATTCACGGTGCCACAATTGCACGATCCTCAAGCCAGGCAAACGCTTTAACAGGTACACTGAATTCCTGTTCAAAACTGCCCTTTAATTGTATGACAGTCTGCTCCTGACGGCCCACTTGCTAACAAACACTTATTACACTTCATAGGTGCCCCTCATTGAACAGTCCTGATGAGACCTGATACCCTAGCCAGGTCGAAACCTCGTCGACAAAGATAAAGAGACAGACCTTTTGCAACAGTTTGTCGCCGCTGCCACTAACCAGTGGTCAGACTCAAGGCTCAATCCACGGGAGCGACGATAATTCTCCCACTCTCCCCGGAACAGTCCAAGGGTGAGAATATATATTGCACTCACACCCCTACAATGTCCCCGAGAGATGTGGGGATTAGAAGTCCGCGTAGAAAGTCTTCTTATCCCCCAGCCGGTTTCTCCCCAGGGTAATCAGGAAGGTCTAACCTACAGGGAGACATAAAATAGAAACATACATGTAAAAGAGGGGTCTTCCCCTTTCCCAATAGTGTAATCAAAAACCTTAAATCAGTGCAAGCTCTACAACAAAAGGAACACTGTCTCTTACCTGCTGGACATCTCTTTGATGTCTTCAAAAGGCTCCAAGTCTGGTGTATAAAAACTGGTAGGTAAATACTTCTTTACCTATTATAGAAAACAGGATCTCCTACAGAGATGCAAAGAAATGGGGGGAAGGGGCGTAGCCATTATTACAGCCTCAAGCTCGACATCAGGAACTTCAGCAGGATTGGGAAACAGGAAATTAAATCACCCAGACCATGGGAGGAGTAAAAAATAGGCTGATACTAGCCTTAATATTATACACGACCATATGGTCACAAAGTGAGGGTGTAGCTTCTCACTAACGCCAAGGACCAAAAGAACATTTACGGAAAGTAAGTGTCTAAGGGAAAAGCCCACTGAACCCGCTTTGTTCAAGTTCAAGTTCAGGAATTTGTATAGCGCACTACTCACCCAGAGGGTCTAAAGGCGCTTGAGGGAGGGTAGGTGCATTACTTATCGAATAGCCAGGTTTTTAGTTGCTTTCTGAAGGAGAGGTGGTTCTGTGTAATTCGGGGGTGAGTGGGGAGAGAATTCCAGGTTTTGGCCTCTAAGTAGGAGAAGGATCTTCCTCCCATGGTGGATCTGTGGATGCGCGGAATTGCGGCGAGGGCTTGATTGGATGATCGTAGTTGGCGGGTGGGTGTGTAGAAGGACAGTCGTGTGTTGAGGCATTCGGGTCCTAGGTCGTAGAGGGCCTTGTGTGCGTGGGTGAGGAGACGGAACTTTATTTTCTTGTTGACGGGGAGCCAGTGGAGATCCTTCAGGTGACCGGAAATGTGAGCATGACGGGGAATGTCCAGTATGAGTCTGGCTGAGGCGTTTTGGATGCGTTGGAGTTTTTTCTGTAGTTTGGCTGTGGTCCCGGCGTAAAGGGTATTTCCATAATCCAGTCGGCTGGTGACCAGTGCGGGGGTGACTGTCTTTCTTGTTTCGGTGGGGATCCAGCGGAAGATTTTTTTGAGCGTGCGTAGGATGTTGAAGCATGAAGATGAGACGGCGTTGACTTGTCTGGTCATCGAGAGGGCGGAGTCTAGGATGAAGCCCAGGTTACGTGCGTGATCTGTAGGTATGGGTGCTGTGCCCAGGGCCGGGGGCCACCATGAGTCGTCCCAGGCAGAGGGGGATGATCCTAAGATGAGGACTTCCGTTTTGTCCGAGTTAAGTTTTAAACGGCTGTTCTTCATCCATTCGGCTACTTCTTTCATTCCTTCGTGTAGATTGGTTTTGGCGGTGTTTGGGTCTTTGGTGAGGGAGAGGATCAGCTGGGTGTCATCTGCGTAGGAGATGATGTTGAGGTTGTGTTGGCGCGCGATGGATGCGAGGGGACTCATGTATACATTGAAGAGGGTGGGGCTGAGTGAAGATCCTTGTGGTACACCACAGATGACTTCGGTGACCTCTGATGTGAATGGGGGGAGGCGGACTCTCTGGGTTCTTCCGGCGAGGAACGAGATGATCCAATCCAAAGCTTTTCCTTGTATTCCGACGTTGTTGAGGCGTTGTATGAGTGTGCTATGACATACTGTGTCGAAGGCGGCGGAGAGGTCGAGTAGGATGAGGGCAACTGTTTCTCCGTTGTCCAGTAGCGTTCGGATGTCGTCTGTAGCTGCGATGAGGGCGGTTTCGGTGCTGTGTTTGGCTCAGAAGCCGGACTGTGAAGGGTCGAAGGAATTGTTGGATTCAAGGAAGGCGGCGAACTGACTATTGACGGCTTTCTCAATGACTTTGGCAGGGAATGGGAGGAGTGAGATGGGGCGGTAGTTCTTAAGTTCAGAGGGGTCTGCTGTGGGTTTCTTCAGAAGGGCGCTGAGCTCGGCATGTTTCCAGCTTTCCGGGAAGGTAGCGGAGTTGAAGGAACAGTTGATGACATTGCGGAGATGGGGTACGATGATGGAGTCTGCTTTGTTGAAGATGTGGTGGGGACATGGGTCGGTTGGCGATCCTGAGTGAATTGAGTTCATCAGGCGGATGGTGTCTTCAGTGGTGATTGGGTTCCAGGCGAAAAGGTTGTTTTGGTTCGGAGGTGGGTGGAGTGGGCTGTTCATCGGACTGGTTTTCAAAGCTGTTATGTATGTCGGCGATTTTGTTGTGGAAGAAAGAGGATAAAGAGTCGCAGAGGTCTTGGGAGGGAGTGATGTCGTTGGTGCCGGCGGTGGGGTTGGTAAATTCTTTGATGATGTTGAATAGTTCCTTGCTGTTGTGGGCGTTGTTGTCGAGTCGATCCTTGAGTGCTGATTTCTTGGTGGATCGGATCAATTGGTGGTGTTTGCGGGGGGCGTCCTTGAAGGTGGTCAGGTTGTCAGAGGTTGGGTTTTTTCTCCAGGTTTTCTCGAGGGTACGACATAACTTCTTGGATTTCTTAAGGTCATCATTGAGCCAGGGGGCCTTTTTGCTACCTTGTTTGATCTGATGGTTTTTCAAGGGTGCTAATACGTCAGCGCTGTGGGTGATCCATTGTGTGAGTTTGATGGCAGCTTGGTTTGGGTCCGATGATATGGCAGGAGGGTTTTGGTTTAGCGATGTGAAGAGTTGGTCGGTGGTGATTTTGTTCCAGTTTCTTCGAGGAATAGGTTGTGGGGGGTTGTGGGTCGTGGTCTTTTTGTAGCTGAAGTGAACGGAGCTGTGGTCCGTCCAGTGGAGAGCTGTGGTGTGATCGAAGGAGATGTGTTTGCTGGAGGTGAAGATAAGGTCGAGCGTGTGTCCGGCAAGGTGGGTGGGGGTGTCAACAAGTTGTTTGAGTCCGAGATTGGCCAGGTTGTCCAGAAGGGTGGTGGTGTTGCTGTCGTTTTTCTTTTCCAGGTGGAAGTTGAGGTCTCCCAGTAGAATGTAGTTCTTGGAGGTGAGGGCATGTGGGCTGATGAAGTCGGTGATGTCTTCGTTGAATTGTGTGCGGGTTCCTGGTGGTCTGTAGATGAGGGTGCCTCTAAGTGTGGTCCTGGGGTCGATGTGGATCTGGAAATGAAGGTGTTCGGCGGTCGCGAGGTTATCGTCGGAGCTGGTTGTGATTCGGATGGTGTTCTTATGGACGATGGCGATGCCTCCTCCTGTTTGGTTGGTGCGGTCTTTTCGGATGATCTTGTAAGCGTCCGGGATGGCTATGGCGATGTCGGGCACTGATGAAGCGTTCATCCAGGTTTCTGTAAGGAAGGCGACATCCGGCGATGCAGTGTCGAGTAGGTCCCAGAGTTCAGTGGCGTGTCTGTGGACCGAGCGGGTGTTCAACAAGATGCACTTCAGGTAGTTGGGGTCGGGGCTGTGTTTGGAGGTAGTGGATTTGGTGTGGGCCCTGGTGCAGGCGAACTTGCAGGAGTGGCAGGCGAATGGACCATGGGTGTGTCCTGGGGTAGCTACGCAGCATTGTGGGGAGCGTCCGGGGTTAATGGCGAGGAGAGTAGCGGCGTCATACGTTAAGCGAGGGGGGTGGGTATTGCGAGGGCCAGGGGGTCTGGCGCTGGGCGCGGACGGGCGTAGACGGGCTTACCTTTGGCGCACCTTCGGCGCGCATGGGGCGCGACCGCTGCGCGTGAACGCTGCACGGAAAGGCATCTGTCATATGTGGATAGTGGGAGGGGGAGGGGCGAGGGAGGACCAGCTGGGAGGCGGGGAGCGGGGCGGAGAGCCGGGCTGGGGGTCACAACAACAACAACAAAATGGCTGCAAGCCAAAAGGCGACCAGGACGAGCTTGGGGCAGAGTTAAAGGTATCGGCGGTCCAAATTGCAGTTAAATCGGCACAATCAGGCAGGAGTCGGCAAGCAGGCACAGGCAGCAATGTGCAAATAAATAAATAAACAGTGAGCAGTCTAGCGGCACAGCGTAACAATGCAATTTAAGGCAGAGGCAGCAATGTCCAATTAATCTACAGATAATGCGCAGTCTCTAATTAGGCAATGGCAGAGCAGCTTAACTTCAATGAGTGCAGCAGAAGCAGTGCGAGCAGCGCTATGATACCGGTTAGGGCTTGGAGCAGCGTGGGGAGCAACCGCCTTCGTGGGACTCAGGACGGTCACAGCGCTTAGTGCGAGGGAACGGGCTAGATACTATTAGTGGGAGGGAGGATCAGCTGGGAGGCGGGGAGCGGGGCGGAGAGCCGGGCTGGGGGTCACAACAACAACAACAAAATGGCTGCAAGCCAAAAGGCGACCAGGACGAGCTTGGGGCAGAGTTAAAGGTATCGGCGGTCCAAATCACAGTTAAATCGGCACAATCAGGCACGAGTCGGCAAGCAGGCACAGGCAGCAATGTGCAAATAAATAAATAAACAGTGAGCAGTCTAGCGGCACAGCGTAACAATGCAATTTAAGGCAGAGGCAGCAATGTCCAATTAATCTATAGATAATGCGCAGTCTCTAATTAGGCAATGGCAGAGCAGCTTAACTTCAATGAGTGCAGCAGAAGCAGTGCGAACAGCGCTACGATACCGGTTAGGGCTTGGAGCAGCGTGGGGAGCAACCGCCTTCGTGGGACTCAGGACGGTCACAGCGCTTAGTGCGAGGGAACGGGCTAGATACTATTAGTGGGAGGGAGGATCAGCTGGGAGGCGGGGAGCGTGGCGGAGAGCCGGGCTGGGGGGTCACAAAAACAACAACAAAATGGCTGCAAGCCAAAAGGCGACCAGGACGAGCTTGGGGCAGAGTTAAAGGTATCGGCGGTCCAAACCGCAGTTAAATCGGCACAATCGGGCACGAGTCGGCAAGCAGGCACAGGCAGCAATGTGCAAATAAATAAATAAACAGTGAGCAGTCTAGCGGCACAGCGTAACAATGCAATTTAAGGCAGAGGCAGCAATGTCCAATTAATCTCCAGATAATGCGCAGTCTCTAATTAGGCAATGGCAGAGCAGCTTAACTTCAATGAGTGCAGCAGAAGCAGTGCGAGCAGCGCTACGATACCGGTTAGGGCTTGGAGCAGCGTGGGGAGCAACCGCCTTCGTGGGACTCAGGACGAACGAAGAAAAGGAGGAAGGTAAAGAGATAGCCTCTCAGGGAGTATTGCAGGAGTGGAATTAACGGGGCCAGCCCCGTGTGGGAAATTTGGGGTCTGAGAAAAACTGCGATGTCAGGGGTCAACACAGCAGGGCGTTGCAACTAGGATTACTGCCAGACACCGCGGACACAGGTACGAACATGGCGGGAGGTAAAACATTGCAGCATATCTAGTACCTCATCCTTAGCGGGATTTCTATCGGCAGTCAGGTCCGGAGAGAGAGATGGAATCCAACGTATGCAAATTCAGCGGCAACTCGGATGTGGAGATCTCTACTCTAGATGGAAAGCAAGACGCTGGGACTCAGGAAGGGGCGTGGTTGCAGGACGACATCGAAAGCCAAGCAACCACGTTTCCGTCTCTCGTGATGTTATGCAAGGGAGTACTAGCAAACTCCACCTTCTGACAGCACGGCAAGGGAGTATTAGGAAAGTGTGTCCTTTTCCTATAGTGCAAGCACTGATGTTCTCCCATTAGCCCATGATTGTGTGCACGAGGATTTTTGATTACATATGTGTTTATAATGCTTTAGAAACTGTGTATAAATTGTTGAGATGTATTTACATAAATGAGTTATACATTCTTACTGAGTACATGCAGCTTCTTTGTTTGACATCCACCTTAATCACCCTCATCGCCATTGTGCGTTATCCTTACCATAATTAGTTTTTACTAGCCCACAGGAGCTATTGTTGTTTTTTGTCAAAGCCTTCACCCAGGCTCCAAGTGAGTATGGTTCCCTTGTTCCTTTTCCCGTTTTATTGTTTAGAGAATATTTTCTTTTTGTTTAAAAAGCAAATGTTTCAACAGGTGCAGGGTGTTGCCATGGGGCCAGCTTTTCCCCCAGTTATGCCTGCATATTTATGGGCTGGTGGGAGGAGCTGGTCCTCAAAAAGCAATACAACCAAATCTATAAGGAAAAGGTGGTGTCTTGGATTCCTCTAAAAGTTCTATCAGTTGCTGAATGGTTGGGTTAGACCCTTGTTTCAGCTTTCTTGTGGTACACAAGTGTCTCAGTTCTCTGAAACTCAGTATATCAAATTTGGAGGGTGCCCTGGGAGGGTCACTCACCACAGGTAGAGATCCACTTGGTTCACCTGTGCCAGATATGATCTAGTGAGGTGTGGGTGTGTGCACCTACCCACACTAAGTGTTTTCCTACTTAACCTCCCTAGGAGTTGTAGTCAGGGTGTGCTAGGCCCTTTGGTCTACAACAACTAAGTTCAGTAGAACTTAAGTATCATAAGTCTTGTTATATGTACCTATAGGTACCTATGTGATCTTTCAAATGATATCTCATGATTACAATTGGTAAAACGACAGCAAGCTCTTATCCCAACCGCTGCACACCAATGTGAGAAGTTGGCCTGATATGTGATGTCCACTATTCTAGTGGGCACCCTGTATCAGTCCAAACATCCCTTATGGTGATGGTTGTAAAGTCAACCTTATAGACCAGCTATCCTAGTGGTAGCATGGACAAAGCAGTCGTAGGCTAAAACTTCAGAGGGCATGTAAAGCCAGCTGTTTTACCATATGTAACCCCTTGAATATCAAATGAAAGGACACCACACAGAATATATATAAAATATATGTATTTATTTCTAAACAACCCCCCTGAACTCTTTATGAGATCAGTGGCACAAGCACATAACAAGATACTCAATTATCATACAATAAGTTGCACAAAATACAGTAGGGCCCTAAGGGCACGCTAAACCATATACTAAAATAGTGGTATAAGAACCACGTCACGAACAAAGGATAGGCCTAGGGCCTAGGGATTCGCTGGGGCTACATTGTACTACCAAAGGATAGGAAGTAGGAGGCCCACGGGAGGCGTGTGCTGTGTCTTTACACACACGCAAGTTACCATAGAGTTAGAATGGGAACGAAAGAATTGGAAACTAGTTCTTTTAGGTCACTTCCGGATGGACTAGGAGAAAGTTACTTGAAACTTAGACACTAGGATAGTCAATACCCACAGGAGCACCGGAGTGCTCGCGTTACCTCACCCACAGGAAGCGGGTGCATAGGTGTCAAAGTGTGTCGGGTTTCGTCGCTGAATCCTATGGAGCCTCGAAGAAAGATGTTGCAGGCGACCAGGAGAAGAGTGTCCGGTTGGATCCAAGGGCGGATGGAGGATGAAGAGTACCTGAAAGCAGAGGGGATAGAGTCTGGGTCACTAGCCAGTGACCAGGAAGGAACCAGGCGATATCGCGAAGCAATCAGGTGATGTCATAAAGCTTGTCTCTGCAGCCACATGGACCAGGAGGCGTTGACGACAACCAGGAGTCAGGCATGGACTGTCCCACGAAGGCTCTCGCTGTCGGCGGTGTCGGCTTCCGGATTGAAGTCAACAAGCCTTGGCTAAGGCAACCCATTCAGGAATCGAAGATGGCTTCTTAATCAGGCAAGCAAGGTCTGATGGGCTTCTCCTTTTCAGGGAAGCAAGGCTCAGTCTGGAGCAATCAGACCAGTGGTGGAGATTCAAAGGTTCATCGTCAAGATGGCCACTAGCCAACGGGCAACTAACCGGACAGACGCGTCGAGCAGGAAAATGCAGAAGGGCCCCATGCAGAACTCGTGGAGTTTGGAGGGCTGATCTTCGGTGCAGTTGGTGCTCAGGGTTGGGGCTTCTCAATCCCCAATGCATAACATCGAGGGTGCCTCGGAAGTTGCACGGAAAGCAATTCGCTGGGTTTCCAAGATGGCCGGTCCCACGTCTCACGTCACCTCCACGGGTCTCAGCTGTGCTGTGGCTGTGGATCGGGCTGAAGGAAGTCTGGAAGTCTGGGTCTTGTCAGGCTCTGTGCTCGGGCTCCGGCGGGAGCGTCTACAAAGCAAACCATAGATCGCTGGATGGTGCCTGCTTGTGCAGGGTGGTCACTCCTTGACCACAAGGGAAATTCTTCAGTCTTCTATCTCCAAGTAGAGCGTCGAAGGTCCAGAGTTTCATTTCAAGTTTCAGTCAGGATTAATCTAAAGTCTTGGGACTCAGCTCCTACCTATATACCAAATCTAAGGGCTGGATTACCTGCTAGGTTCCTCCTATGGGTGGGACCAGGGAAGGGGGTGGTTACACCCCTTTCCCTTTGTCCAGTTTCGCGCCAGAGCTGGGGCTGGAGTGCCCCAGCAACGGGTTGAACTGGACTATGCATGGGACACCTTGTGTGCACCAGGCAGTGCCTCATTTCTTTCAGCCCTCCCTGCCCCAATACACTATAGACTGTCTGGGGTGGTGCTAGCACCTTCCAAGACAGGAAACCTATTGTCCAAGCCTCCCTCGCTGGAAGGACTCCCAGCAGCAGGAGGTCAGACTTGAGTCTGTGGCAACAGCATCCATTTTGTGATGCTGAGGCTCTGGTTAACTTTAACAGGGATTAGTAGGAACAACATGTTTTCTCCCTCTAGAAGGGTGGAATGCTACCCCCGTCGCCAGAACTGGTGAGGGGGTAGTATTCCAAAGCATATGACACCTTACACGACATGTTTTGATAAAGCCAAACCAGAGTTAGCATTTAACCACGAGGTTCGTAATGCACTTAAGAGTTTATGGTATGGCTATATCCTAGAACAGCTATAAGGACATGGTTCCGAAAGTTGCAGACAGGCTCAGCTCATGCGAGAGCCTCATCTCACATAAAACCAAGCACTCTGTCTCCAGGATTGCTAAGGCCTGCCATAAGAGTGACTTATAGGTGTATATGTGTCTAGATATAAGGTTAGATATAGGAATACTATATCTAAGCAAGGGGTGATTATACGACCTTGCACCAGCTGAGTGATCAGCCAGTTGTGTCAATAGGAGTGGCCAGCCAGGGGCGGCATAATACATGCTGCAGACCCTGGTGGCCTTGGATGCACCTATGCCCTGGGTACCTATAGTACACTGTACAGGGGCTCATAAGGTGACCCAATGTCCAGTTGGTAATGCACCTAAAGTACATTGTATTGAATTTAGAGATAGCACAGCTGGGCTGTGGTTCTGATTAGCAGGCCCACAGCCACATTGAGTCGAAAACCAGTGAAGCAAAAAGCAAAAGGTGGGGTGACCATAGGAAAGCAGACCCTACTCTACTACACAACCCCCCCCCCCCCCAAACGCGGTGACATTAGACTAACCTTGACCAGTTGTGTCTTCATGTTCTAAGTGGAAGTACCTGGAGAGACCATCTGCATTACCATGGTCAGTCCTTGGTCTGTGCTCCACTGTAAAGTCCATCCCCTGTAGGGAAATGGACCACCTGAGCAGTTTGGGATTTTCACCCTTCATCTGATTTAGCCACAAGAGAGGCTTATGGTCGGTCTGAATCTTGAAGTGAGTGCCAAACAAGTATGGTCTCAACTTCTTCAGGGCCCAAACCACAGCAAAGGCCTCCCTCTCCATGGCTGACCAACGTTTCTCTCTAGGGATCAGCCTTCTGCTAATAAAAGCAATGGGCAGGTCTTAGCCATCTACATTCAGTTGTGAAAGTACAGCTCCCACCCCCAACTCAGAAGCATCTGTCTGGACAATAAACTCTTTGGAGTAGTCAGGACTCTTCAGGATAGGTGCAGAGCACATGGCCTTCTTCAGGTCATCAAATGCCTTTTGACAGCTAACTGTCCACTGAACTTTCTTTGGCATTTTCTTTGAAGTCAAGTCATTAAGTGGGGTGACAATGGACCCATAATTCTTAACAAACTTCCTGTAGTAACCAGACAGGCCCAAGAAAGCTCAGACCTGTGTCTGGGTGGTTGGAGGAGCCCAGTCCCTGATGGTCTGGATCTTACTCTCCAGTGGTGGAACCTGACCCCCACCTACAAGGTAGCCCAGGTACACAACCTTACTCTGCCCTATCTGGCACTTTGTGGCCTTGATAGCTAGGACTGCCTTCTGCAGGGCCTCTAAAACCTTCTTCAGGTGGATCAGGTAATCCTCCCAGGTGGATCTGAAGACAGCAAGATCATCCAGATAAGCTGCACAAAAGTCATCCAACCCAGTGAGGACTTGCTTCACCAACCTTTGGAAAGTGGCAGGTGCATTCTTCAAGCCAAAGGGCATCACCACAAACTGGTAATGGCCTCCTGGGATTGAGAAAGCAGTTTTGGCCTTGGCAACCTCAGCTAACCTGATTTGTCAATAGCCAGCTGTCAAATCAAATGTGCTCAAAAACTTGGCAGAAGCCAATCTGTCAATGAGCTCATCTGTACTTGGAATTGGGTGAGCATCTGTCCTAGTGACAGCATTGAGACCTCAGTAGTCCACACAGAACCTCGTCTCTCTCTTACCATCTTGGGTGTGAGGTTTTGGTACAAGGAATACTGGGCTGGCCCATGGGTTCTCTGATGACTCAATTACTCCCAGCTCCAACATTTTCTAAACCTCCGTCTTTATACAGTCCTTGACATGGTCAGGTTGCCTGTAGATCTTATTCTTCACAGGCAGACTGTCACCAGTGTACACCTCATGGGTGCACCAGTTAGTCTGACTAGGTGTCAAGGAAAACATATGTCTGAAGGACTGTAGAACTTGTCTGCAGTCCTGTTGCTGCTGGTCAACGAGGCTGCCAGCTAAGGCCACACCGTCAACTGAACCATCATCAGGGTTCTGAGTCAGCAGGTCTGGGAGAGGGTCACTCTCTTCCTCCCGCCCTTCCTCTGTAGCCATGAGCAAGCCCATGTCTGCCCTGTCAACATATGCTTTGAGTCTGTTGACATGGAGCACCCTGTGCGGACTCCTGGGAGTTCCAAGGTCCACCAGGTAGGTGACCTCTCCCTTTTTCTCAACAAGTGTGTGGGGTCTAGACCATTTGTCTTGGAGTGCTGCTGGGGCCACTGGCTCCAGCACCCACACCTTCTGTCCTGGCTGGTACTCAGTCAGCACAGCCATTTGATTATGCCAAGCTTTTTGAAGTTCTTGGCTAGCCTCAAGGTTTTCATATACTCAGCCATCCGGGAGCGGAGACCAAGTACATAGTCCACTATGTCTTGTTTAGGCTTTTTGAGAGGTAACTACCATCCTTCCTTCACCAGACATAGGGGGTCCCCTTACAGGATGCCCAAAAAAGTTCAAAAGGGCTGTAGCCAACCCCCTTTTGTGGGACCTCTCTGTAAGCAAACAGAAGGCAGGGTAGAAGGATGTCTCATCTTCGCCTACGCTTTTCAGGTAAACCCTTAATCATACCCTTTAAGGTCTTGTTGAATCTTTAAACAAGACCATTGCATTGCGGATGGTAGGGTGTAGTGAATTTGTAATTTACACCACACTCCTTCCACATTGCAGTCAAGAACCCAGACATAAAGTTTGCACCTCTATCTGAGACAACCTCCTTCGGAAAGCCCACTCTTGAGAAAACTCCCAGGAGGGTTTTTGCCACAACAGGAGCTGTTGTTGTCCTTAGGGGAATAGCTTCTGGATACCTGGTGGCATGATCCACTACCACCAGTATAAATCTGTGCCCAGAGGCTGTTTGGGGATCCATTGGTCCAACAATGTCAATCCCTACTCTTTCAAAGGGTACCCCCACCACAGGTAGTGGTATGAGGGGGACTTTGTTGTACCACCTGATTTGCCACTGGCTTGGCAGGTCACACAGGAGCGACAAAACTCCTTGGTATCTTCTGACATATGGGGCCAGTGAAAGTGAGGGACAAGCCTGTCCCAAGTCCTATTCTGGCCCAGGTATCCTGCTAAGGGAATATCATGGGCTAAGGTAAGAAGGAAACCCCTAAATGCCTGAGGTATGACCAACCTCCTGGAAGCACCAGGCGTGGGGCCTCTAGCCTCAGAATAAAGGAGTCCTTCATCCCAGTAACATTTGTGGGTACCTGTAGCATTCCCAGCAGCCTCAGAAGCAGCTTGCTGTCTGAGGGGTTCAAGAGAGGGACAGTCTAACTGTTCCTGCCTCAAGTCTGCCCTTGAAGGTCCCCCTGTCCCAAGAAAATCAACCTGGTCAGGTTCAAGTTCTTCTAGGACAGTTCCTTCAGGGGTCTCAGAATAAGCTTCCTGAGAAGGCTGATCCTCACTTGCAGGCAGGGTGGAAGGCACTGCCTTAACCCTACCACTCATCCTCTTGGGTGGCACTTGGTCCATAGTTTCAGGATCCAAGGCCTGTTCAGTTTGGCACTTTCTGGCCTGTGACCTGGTCGCAGCAAGGACATGTGCTGATATGCCTAACATCTCTGCAGGTGTCCTATACTCCACTTCTGACCATACTGAGGATTCAAGATCATTGCCCAACCGACATTCAACTGGGAGGTCTGCACTTACCACAACTCGTTTGAGGCCAGTTACCCCTCCCCAGGAGAAATTAACAACTGCCACACTGTGGGCAGTAGTGACTTCGCTAGAATTGGTCACCAGGTAATTATCACCCAGTATAATCTGTCCAGGGTCCACAAAGTTAGGTGTCACCATGGTGACACTGGCACTTGTGTCCCTGTAGGCCTGAGCCATTTTGTCATTGATTAAAGGTGTTTGCCTGTACTTGCCCAGAGTACTGGGACTCACAATAGAGGACATAGCCATGACCACATCACAGACAAGAACAGCCTGAGTTGGTATTCTGACTAGGCCAGAATCCATCTCAGTTCCCAGGGTTAACCCTACTATAGCCTTGGGTTGAGAACTACCACTGCCAGCTGAACTAGGGGGTGCAGTTGCCTTAGGGGCAGCAGTGGTAGGGGCTGAGTCTTTCTTGGTGCAGTCACTGGTCCAGTGACTGGTAGATTTACAAAAATTACACCAAGGTTTTCTTTGGCCATCTTTCTTCTTCTTCTTGGAAGTTTGGGACCACTCCCTCATTGGTCTTTTGGGGCCCTGAAGAAGACTTCTGGTCTTTTGGTTTCTGATCCCCACCTTTTTGGTCTGCCTTTTTCTGATCACCACCTTGGACCTGTTTTTTCTGCTTAACCCTGGTTCTGACCCATTTGTCTGCCTTCTTTCCCAATTCTTGCGGAGAGGTCAGATCTGAGTCAATCAGGCGTTGGTGCAACAACTGGTTCTGACAATTGTTAAGTATTTGCTCTCTCATGATCAAATTATACAACCCTGTATAGTCCTTAACTTGACTTCCCATTAACCAGCCTTCCAGAGCCTTAGTGGCACAATCAACAAAATCAGTCCAGTCCTGAGTCTGTGTCTTCTGGGTATCTCTGAACATCAACCTGTACTGTTCAGTGGTTAGGCCAAACCCATCAGAGCACTCTTCAGGACAGTGTAATTGTTAGCATCATCATCACTAACTGTGAGGAGCTTATCTCTACCGTTTTCTGAAAAGGAGAGCCACAAGATTGCTGCCCACTGACTTTGGGGTACCTGCTGTACTTTGCAGGCCCTCTCCAAAGCAGTTAACCATTTGTGGATGTCATCCCCAACTTGGTAGGGGGGCACACTCTTACTCAGGTTTCTATTGTCATAGGACCTGTCTTTATCCTTAGGGATATTGCTGCCACCAGTGGGTTCTGACCCACTTAACTTCTTTTCTCTAGCAAAAGCAAGTTTTTCTTTGGCTAGGGCAAGTTCCTCTCTCTCTATTCTGAGATTGACTTCCCTCATCCTAGCCTGGTGTTCTCTTCTCTGAGGGGAGGTCATTCCCCTCTGAGAACCCCTTGAAGCATTGGAGTGAAGAGATTCACCTGAGTGAGATCTATTCCTCCTATACCTCTGATTAAGCCCACTTGAAGGCCTGAATGGGGCTGTCCCATTTCCAGGCCCCCAATTGGCTTAGGTTAGCCTGGCTAAGTCTTCTGACTGGTACCTGGTTGTCTACCTCTTCCTCAGAATCTTCCTCAACCTCATCCTCATCATCTTTTATGACTGGGGGGCCAGTGTTATCATCTGCTGAGGGTAGGACCTCATCTGCATTCCCCGTAGGGTCTGAACCAGAGGCCTTAAGAACTTCAGATTCCTCTAAAAGTTCTATCAGTTGCTGAATGGTAGGGTTAGACCCTTGTTTCAGCTTTCTTGTGGTACACAAGTGTCTCAGTTCTCTGAAACTCAGTATATCAAATGTGGAGGGTGCCCTGGGAGGGTCACTCACCACAGGTAGAGATCCACTTGGTTCACCTGTGCCAGACATGATCTAGTGAGGTGTGGGTGTGTGCACCTACCTACACTAAGTGTTTTCCTACTTAACCTCCCTAGGAGTTGTAGTCAGGGTGTGCTAGGCCCTTTGGTCTACAACAACTAAGTTCAGTAGAAAGAACTTAAGTATTATAAGTCTTGTTATATGTACCTATAGGTACCTATGTGATCTTTCAAATGATAGCTTAAGATTACAATTGGTAAAACAACAGCAAGCTCTTATCCCAACCGCTGCACACCAATGTGAGAAGTTGGCCTGATATGTGATGTCCACTAATCTAGTGGGCACCCTGTATCAGTCCAAACAACCCTTATGGTGATGGTTGTAAAGTCAACCTTATAGACCAGCTATCCTAGTGGTAGCATGGACAAAGCAGTCTTAGGATAAAACTTCAGAGGGCATGTAAAGCCAGCTGTTTTACCATATGTAACCCATTGAATATCAAATGAAAGGACACCACACAGGATATATATAAAATATATATGTATTTATTTCTAAACAACCCCCCTGAGCTCTTTATGAGATTAGAGGCACAAGCACATAACAAGATACTCAATTATCATACAATAAGTTGCACAAAATACAGTAGGGCCCTAGGGGCACGCTAAACCATATACTAAAATAGTGGTATAAGAATCACGTCACTAACAAAGGATAGGCCTAGGGCCTAGGGATTCGCTGGGGCTACACTGTACTACCACAGCATAGGAAGTAGGAGGCCCACGGGAGGCGTGTGCAGTGTCTTTACACACATGCAAGTTACCATGGAGTTAAAATGGGAACAAAAGAATTGGAAACTAGTTCTTTTAGGTCACTTCCGGATGGACTAGGAGAAAGCTACTTGAAACTTAGACACTAGGATAGTCAATACCCACAGGAGCACAGGAGTACTCGCATTACCTCACCCACAGGAAGCGGGTGCATAGGTGTCAAAGTGTGTCGGGTTTCGTCACTGAATCCTATGGAGCCTCGAAGAAAGATGCTGCAGGCGACCAGGAGAGAAGTGTCCGGTTGGATCCAAGGGCGGATTGAGGATGAAGAGTAACTGAAAGCAGCGGGGACAGAGTCTGGGTCACTAGCCAGTGACCAGGAAGGAACCAGGAAGGAACCAGGCGATATCGCGAAGCAATCAGATGATGTAGTGAAGCTTGTCTCTGCAGCCACGTGGACCAGGAGGCGTCGACAATGACCAGGAGTCAGGCACGGACTGTGCCACGAAGGCTCTCGCTGTCGGAGGAGTCGGCTTCCGGATTGGAGTAAACAAGCCTTGGCTAAGGCAACCCACGCAGGAATCGAAGATGGCTTCTTAATCAGGCCAGCAAGGTCTGATGGGCTTCTCCTTTTCAGGGAAGCAAGGGCCAGTCTGGAGCTACCAGACCTGCAGTGGAGATTCAAAGGTTCTTCGTCAAGATGGCCACTAACCAACGGGCAAGTGACCATACCGATGTGTCAAGCAGGAAAATGCAGATGGGCCCCACGCAGAACTCGTGGAGTGTGGAGGGCTGATCTTCAATGCAGTTGGTGCCCAGGGATGGGGCTTCTCAATCCCCAAATCACAACCTCGAGGGTGCCTCTGACGTTGCACGGAAAGCAATTAGCTGGTTTTCCAAGATGGCCGGTCCCACGTCTCACGTCGCCTCCACGGGTCTCAGCTTTGCTGTGGCTGTGGATCGGCTTAAAGGAAGTCTGGAAGTCTGGGTCTTGGCAGGCTCTGTGCTCGGGCTCCTGCGGGAGCATCGACAAAGCAACCGTTGATCGCTGGATGGTGCATGCTTGTGCAGGGTGATCACTCCTTGACCACAAGAGAGATTCTTCAGTCTTCTATCTTCAAGTAGAACGTCGAAGGTCCAGAGTTTCATTTCAAGTTTCAGTCAGGATTAATCTAAAGTCTTGGGACTCAGCTCCTACCTATATACCAAATCTAGGATCTGGATTACCTGCAAGGTTCCTCCTATGGGTGGTACCAGGGAAGGGGGTGGTTAGACCCCTTTCCCTTTGTCCAGTTTTGTGCCAGAGCTGGGGCTGGAGTGCCCCAGCACCGGTTTGAACTGGACTATGCATGGGACACCTTGTGTGCCCCAGGCAGTGTCTCATTTCTTTCAGCCCTCCCTGTCCCAATACACCATAGCCTGTCTGGGGTGGTACTAGCACCTCCCAAGACAGGAAACCTATTGTCCAAGAATCCCTCACTGGAAGGACTCCCAGGAGCAGGAGGTCAGACTTGTGTCTGTGGCAGCAGCATCCATTTTGTGATGCTGAGGCTCTGGTGAACTTTAACCGGGATCAGTAGGAACAACCTGTCTTCTCCCTCTAGAAGGGTGGAATGCTACCCCCGTCGCCAGAACTGGCGAGGGGGTAGTATTCCAAAGTGTATGACACCTTACACAACATGTTTTGATAAAGCCAAACCAGAGTTAGCATTTAACCGCAAGGTTCATAATGCACTTAAGAGTATATGGTATGGCTATATCCTAGAACAGCTATAAGGACATGGTTTCGAAAGCTGCAGACAGACTCAGCTCATGCTAGAGCCTCATCTCACATAAAACCAAGCACTCTGCCTCCAGGATTGTTATGGGCTGCCATAGGAGTGACTTATAGGTGTATATGTATCTTGATATAAGGTTAGATATAGGAATACTATATCTAAGCAAGGGGTGATTACACGACCTTGCCCCAGCTGAGTGATCGGCCAATTGTGTTAATGGAAGTGGCCAGCCAGGGGTGGCATAATACATGCTGCAGCCCCTGGTGGCCTTGGGTGCACCTATGCCCTGGGTACCTATAGTACACTGTACAGGGGCTCATAAGGTGACCCAATGTCCAGTTGGTAATGTACCTAATGTACATTGTATTGAATTTAGAGAGAGCACAGCTGGGCTGTGGGTCTGATTAGCAGGCCCACAGCCACATTGAGTCAAAAACCAGTGAAGCAAAAAGCAAAAAGTGGGTTGACCATAGGAAAGCAGACCCTACTCTCCTACAGGAAGCACACAATGATTTTATTGATAAAATCAATGCAAATAATGTCAATCTTAATTTTACTTCTTGCATAAGCAACCGCAGTGTTCCATTTTTAGGGCTCGCACTGCGACGCAATCGCGAAAGCGATTGTCGCAGTGGAGTCCTATTGTAATCATTCTGGCTTTCATGGACTAACGAGGTTTGGGACAACAGACTGGCACGCGCACGCACGCAGCCTGCCAGAATCGGATCAGGTCGCGCGCTCCGATTCCGGCAGGCTCTTCAGTCACCATGGATCACGCACACAGAGACACACACATTAGCGCACACATACAGACACACACCACACCTTCCCAAGCCCCGCCCCCGCCCACACACACACGACGCATACACACACACGCATACCCGTTTCTGTCCTGTGAGCTCCTAGCCACCCCAAGGTCTCCGGAGCCACCTGTACCATATTCACATCCTCTACAAAAGCCTGTAATTCTTTCTGGGGTTCTTACTTGTCTTTCTCAGTACCGAAGATGGATTCAAGATACTCCGCCATCTTCTGTTGCTGCTCCGCACCACCGCCGCCGAAAACGCAATGACTTCCGGCCTCTGGTAACTATCGCATAAGCTCGGCCTAGCTCCATTCGTGCAACGTCACGATGCGCGTCTCCGTCTACCAGGAAGTATCTTGCCGTACTGGTGTGCATGCGCAGTAAGAAGAGGCCGCGGAAGGAAGGAAGGGATCGGCTAACGGTCAGTGGGTCATGAAAGAAGAGGTTCTGTCTGTCCAGGCGTAGTCCGTTCTGCTACACATCTCTCGCTTTCCGATTTTTGCTGTCTCATGAATTGTGCCTCTGTCAAAGGAATCAGGGTTCAAGCAGCAACCCAGCCTCTTTGGTCACATTGCTTAAGAACACAGCACAGCAGGCCTGCTTTAGAGATTAAACGAGAAGACGTTCTGACAGCTAACGTCCCCAGGTTGCCACGCACACCTCTAGATAGAGGTTAATCCAATTTAAGATGAATGAGTAGCTTGGTAGCCTGGAGCGCGCTCACTCTCTCATCCGGTGGAGACTATCTCCTGTTCCCCCCTCTCCCGACCCCCCTTGCCCCCCCACCTCTCCCGGCAGAGAGGGATGAGCTCATCCCTTCGTGAAGCAGCTCTCTGTGGGGCTGCTTGTAATTAGGGGTCTTTGGGGAGGGGGGATTAGGGAGGAGAAGAAGGGGGGTGTGCACTGGAGAGGAGGCAGAGAGACAAATTAAGTGTGATCGCCACAGAGCGAGGGGCGGGGGAGCTCAAAACCGGGGGCCGTGCGACTGATATTAGTGGGGTCTGAGAAGCCCCAGTACCCGCCACTAAGAGCAGCACACCCTGCGGGCCAAGCCTGTGGTCCGGGAGAGAAACCCTTTATTTATTCATTAATTATTTTTATATAGCACGGATATTGCCCAAAGGCGCTAGAGCGCTTTACAACCGTGATAGATCATTGCATAAGGTGAAAACTTACATCACCCGAGGATGCAGACACATTTAATGCCACGGACACTAGGGAGGCAGTATTAGATGCAGCACGGATAGAAGAATCCGCTGAAAGGCGAGGCAATGGGAACATGGACCTTTACTCACAGTGGTGTTTGCACGTAGGTGGGGGGCAGGGTGCAAGTGTCGCGATGTGGGCAGCCATGAGGTGGGAAGGGGTGAGACTACTATGACAACAACACTGCCAGCAGGGGTTCTACTGTGACACTGATGACGTAAGCCCCACGTCAGTGGTCACAGAAAGAGCAAAGGTCACCTCATGTGCACAAGAAGGGAGGGCGGGTCCTGAGTTTAATGTTCAAAAGACACGCACTCAGGTAAACCCACTCTACAGAAACTCTACTTACCGCCATCATCTTTTAAACTGTGCTCGACCCCAGCCTCAGCCTGCCGAGAAGAGCCCAGTGAATACAACCCGGCTCTGCTGCTAAGGTGCCTTCATGTCAACTCTGTTCAGTTTAACTGAAGCAGGAATACAACTCCCAGAGTGCACTGTTTCACGTGCCTGCCACACAGTCTCACCGTGGTGTATCGCGGTAACTCAGATGCCGTACCCCACATCCTGCTGTCATGGAAAACGAATACGCACCAGGACCCGTTCCAGTAGGTGAGAACCCGCTGCAACTGGGGGACGAGGGGGTTCTGGAAAGATCGCGAGACAACAGAATGAGCGCTTTGCTGCAATAAATGCTGCTTACAGGCGCTTCTTTTTTTCAGATTATTCAGATCAATCACCAAACTAATCATCTCTCTTAAGAAAGATGCCAGTCAGCCTTGGGTCGAAGCTCCCTCTGCCGGGCAGCCGGAGAGCTACAGCTGGCACCGGCTGAGGCGTAGGTATCATTTGTGCACCAGGTGCAGTGACCACCGGACGACAATGGTCCACTGTACCCGAATAATTACTGCAAGCTGAAGATACAGTAGGCAGGCGAAAAAATGACAACAAAATAAATCAAATAATATAAAGTGGAAATAGCACTGTCTGGATCAAGTATTATCCGACTAGTCATGAGAGTGAAGTGCAGTGCTTGTTAAGGGGATGTGCACAGGTGATGAGGGTGAATGCTGCCACTGGCAGAAAAAGACGGTCCCATTCTCCGAGGCTGGGGTGGGCGGGAGCAACATGTGATAGACAGTTTTACAGACCAATTAAGGAAGGCGCCCGATGCAATCCACTCAACTGACGTTTGTAAATAAGTATTTTTTTTTATTGCATGACTGCGGGTAAAAACTAAAGCTGCCTCTGGGTCAGACCTAAAAAGGGAGGCGAGGCGGGTCAGAGAGGTGATGGAGAGATGCAAGGGGGCAGATTCCACGCCTGCCCCAGTGCTGACTGCCACTGACTCACCCTGGCATGGCTCACCCACTGACGGGAAGGGAATGTCATGCCTTCTATTCCAGGGATGCTTCTTCTATGCCCACTTCCCAGCACCACCCCTCCCCCCGCCCCCCCTCTTCCCACGAGGCGCACACTCTGTCTGAAGTCCCAGTCAGTGGCTAATTAATATAAGAGCCAGGCCTCTCCCAGAGGGCCCCCCCCCCCAGACTAGAACCCCAGACAGAAGGTGGGAGGGGCTCCAAAACACACAAATTGCAGCAGTCATTCTGTACAGCGCGTAGCAAAAGGCACTAGGCGCTATAATAATACAAGTATCTCTAACAGTCGCTTCTACCCCCAGGTTCTGTCGCCTACTTCTTCTCGGACCCTATCTCTTATTGTCTCTCTTCTCTGTCCTCCTTCCCTGTCTCTTCCCCTTTTCTTACCCTCTCTCCCTTTCTCCAAGTCTCTTTCACCCACACTCTCCCTTCTCCCGTTACTTCTCTCCATCCATTCTCTTTAACCACACGTGACGCTCCTCACTTGTCCCCCTCTCTCACCGTCTGCCTCCCTCCTTGTTTCTCTGTCTCACCTTCCTCTCTCCCAACTTCCCCCTCCTTTCTCTCCACTACAACTTGCTGCCCCACCCACTTCACCCTTCCACCGACTCAATTACAATAACTTTTATTCAAGTATTATTTAAAACAATTAAAAGCCATTGTTATTTGTAATATCAATACATCTAAGTCACATAAATACAACACATATTGCATTACAAATGCTATAGGTGTCACATTTGCAAAAGTTATAACTATTGGCATTGTCATACACAATGCCAATAACTCAAACTTTAATGCTGCGAGACCTATTGCATTGTAAATGCTTGTTAGATGTGAAGGTTACTATAGTCAATAACACCATAACCACCTCTTTATTTAGAAAAGAAACAGCTGGCAACACGTTGCTATAGGCACCAAGTGCGCATCCCCCACATTTAATTCATAGTATCCCCTATGGGGAGATGCTACGGTTATGGAGGATTTGCAGTAATAATGCAGATTTGGAAAAACATCAATCTAATAGTAAATCACGTTTCCTGCAGCGGGGATATAGCTCTGAGACCATTGACATAGCCATCCGTAAATCTATAAACTTAGCAAGGGAGGATTTGTTAGTCCATAAAGACAAGTCCAAAAGAACACAGACACAGAATTCAATTGCTCAGACAGAACCAGTGAGATTAATCCTTACTTTTTGCAGACAGGAACAACAATTGCGGAAAATTATTCATCGCAATTGGTATATAGTTAAGGAGGACCCCATCATAGGCAGCTTGCTCCCCAGATTTCCCTCAAGTACACATAGGAAATCAGTATCTATGGCTAATGTTTTGGTGAAAAGTAGTCCAGAACACAAGGAGGAGGCTGGGTGGCTTATGGCAAGGAAGGGGTTTTTCAAATGTTCTAACTGCAAGGCATGTGTCTATGGAAGTAACAGAACTACATATTTGACTGCATTTAGTGACATACCACAAAAGATCAAGTATCATCTAAGTTCTAGAAGCAAGTTTGTGGTGTATGTTTTAGAGTGTAGCTGCAACCTGGTATACATTGGCAGCACAAAGTTAGCAGCACACAAAAGGGTCCTACAACATATTAGGGCAATTAATAATAATGACCCCAATTACCCCGTAGCGCGTCATTTCCAGGAGCACCACAATGGGAATTTGAAACATTTACGATATTATGCCATTGATACTGTTCCCATACAAAGGAGGGGAGGGGATAGGGAAGTAAAGCTCAGATGTTTAGAAATGCATTATATCCGCCAGCTTGATACTAAGCATCTGGGAGGACTTAACATGAGCGAGGATTTTACACATATCTTGAATAGAGAATTTTCCCATCCCCAGGCAATGAAAGAATCCGATATCTTTGTGTTTTTTTGATAGGTAAAAAGCCTTCTCTTGAGATAACAATATTTCTTTCTTGATAGAATGTAAAATTTTAATTAGGAAACCTCTGAAACAGGGTCTTGTACATTATAGTCTTTGCATTTTTTCCTTATTATTTTTAGTAAGGTCGTAGATATGATTTTTATTCAGTGGAACATGTTGGGTTTTTACATCTCAGGTATTTTTAGGATTTTTTTTAAGGAGGGCAAATGAATTATAATTATAGAATTTTATATGTATCTATTTATTTATTATTTATTTACATATTTAAGAAAATATATTTATAATTGTGGGACTCATTTATCTCAATACCTTTACCTGTTATAAACCCCTTGTGGAAAAAGCAGTTCCTGTAGACAACCTTCTGACACTGCTTTGGCGATAGTCGCCTCTCATACCATTCGAAGATTACCAAATAAAGAGACGAGCCCTGGAAACTGGAAAGCGGGAAAACAAGGTATAATTCCGTCGGAACAGAACACGTCAGATCAGACAAACAGGGTATCGTCTCGAGGTGCTCCAACTGCATCTCGGTGGCCTGGCCTCTTATACACAGGTTTATGACTTTTATTATGGTTTATTACATATGGCATATTCTTGCAAATGCTTTGATGTAAGGAAAGACATCCTCGGAATCCCCGCTCCAGGCCCGTTCCCACACATATCTACAGTGGAAGTCCCCACCCCAATCTCAGCAGGTGATGACTATTGCGCACCTGGACATTCCGCCGTTTCCCGGAATGTGTGCGATCGATCGGATCTCATGGGGTGGAGACATTGATTAATCTTAGCTCCTTTGAAGAGGGGTGAATTTTACAGTAGGGGCAATAAACTATATCCGCAGGGCTAGGTGATGGCCTGGGATCAGTTCGGACAATCGGGCACGGCGGAAGGGGGTTATCAAAGGATTTGTGGTCATGAAAGGGATGGAGGGAGGTGTTGGTTTGGTACGAGATGTGGTTCCGAGGCAGGGCTGCGCTTAAGGGGTGGTTTATGGCCCGGGCATGAGAATGCGGGGGCTGTCAGTGCGCGGGGGATGCTTGCGAAGTCAGAGAGACGCGCTGGTGATCAGCAATGGGTAGAGAGGCCATGGTACGCAAAATGGCTGTCGCTTACACACACGTATGGGCCTAGAAAAGGGACAAGATGGCGCCGATAATGTTCACGCTGCAAACTAGATTTTAACAGTCCTCCCTTTTAACATATCTAGCCAGCTTGTCAGTCTGTATTTATCCCCATTATGTTACGGACTTCCACTTCGTATAAAGCTTTCATTCGTTCAGCTTCAAACTCCAGAGTCTTAGGGCAGATAGAGTTCGCAAAAAGTGAGCACAGAGGTGGCAAGCATTGAATACCCAGGCAGAATACACATATTATTACAATTGGGATCAATATGATCGTAAACAACTTCCACCCCCAGTCTTTTACAGTATTCCAGAACAGCTCCCAAACGACCATCCTTCTTGCTCTTGATGAACCTCTGAGGAGAGTCTGTGGAGATGTTCAATTGCCTTGTAGACTGAGGGCGAGTTGTCCGGCACGTAGGTGCAGCAGCTAGATCCGATGATGCGGCATGCTCCTCCACGATCAGCTAGAACCACATCTAGAACAAGGCGGTTTTGAAAAGCCACCAGGCGGACTGCCTGAATCTCGGCTGTGTTGTTCGTGAGGATGCCAGCTGTGATGTTCATAGTGGTTTCAACTGCCTGGGTCAAATGTCGGATGGCACGTGGAGAAGTGTGGCTCAGTGGTTAGAGACGGCAGACCCGGAAGCTGAGGTCGGCCGTGGACCAGGGTTCGATTCCTCGCCTCGGCGGGTCTCGGGCTCAAAAATTCCACGGAGTCGACAATTCTCGCTTTGGTGCCTACTCGACTCACGGGATCACACTCTGCGACTCTGGGCAATAGCTTGCTTAATCTCCACTACGGCCCCTCGCGGCGGGATGCCTGGCTTTCACCTTGTGGTTACCCGGCCGGGGTATCTCACAGGGGAATACCAGGACGGGTTCCCTAAGCAAGCGCCTAGAGACCCCTGGGTTATAGAGCGTGTGAGAAGGTGGCCCGATATGCAGCGTTCGCTATTCTAGCGACCACTATGTATCGTTCCAACGACCCTTATGGTGATTGGTTGTAAGTCAACCTTAGACCAGCTATCCTAGTAGCGTGGATACGAGCAGTCTTCGGGCTAAACTCTAGAGGGCGTGTTAAGCCAGCTGTAATACCATCACATACCCCTTGAACACCAAGTGAAAGGACACCACACAAGTGTTATGAAAATAAACAGTATATTTATTAGAATCACAACAGCCCTGTACTCTTTATGAGGACAGGGTACTAAGCACAGAACAAAAGCTCTTAGAAAATACTTCAAGTGCACAATTAAAACAAGTGCCCGAGGGCACGGAAAGTTTAGTGGTCTCGGGCGGACCCGATAAGGCAAGTCGGAAGCGAGGGACTCGGGACCCTAGAGTAAGGAGGCTATGCAGGCACCGAAATGCCGAGGTTACCTAGCCACGAGGGCTGCGGCTGCACAAGTCTTACAGGCGTCGGGGTCTTCGCTGATGAGCCAGGAGCCGGAAGAAAAGGAGTTGCTGGCCGGCGAACAGTGATGAATAGTTCGTAGTGATCCAAGCCTGGATCAGTGATCGTTGATACCTGAAAGCAGAGGGGACCAAGTTCGTACTACTAGCCAGTAGTCAGAGGGTACCAGGAAGGCACCGGATGGCCGTCACCTCGACTAGGTGAGTGGGCGACGCTAGGCTCTGCAGTCTCACGGACCAGGAGGCGTTGTCGGCGACCAGGATGGAGGTGCGAGCTGTCCCACGAAGGTTGATGCTGTCGGCGTCGCTGGGCCCAGGATTGGGGCAACAAGCCTTGGCAGATTTCAGGGCCACGTGGTGGGCCTAAAATGGCGTCTGGAGTGGACCAGGAGGGTCCGGGGTGCTCCTCTCGGGAAAGGGAGCAAGGGCCGGTCTGGAGCAACCAGACCAGCAGCGTTGGTTGTCGGATGTCGTCAAAGAAGGGCACAAGCCAGCGGCTAGTGACCAGACAACGTGCTGAGCAGCGAGCAGAAGGGCCCCACGCAGATCGTTGAGATGCTGGGAGACTGCACTTCGGTGCTGGAGCTGCTCAGGGTCGGGGCTTCTCGGACCCCAGAGCACTCACCAGAGAATTGCTTCGATGGTCGTGCTGATTAAGAAAGCGTGCAGGTTTTGATGATGGCCGGTCCCTCGATGTCTCGTCGCACCCACAGATCTCAGCTGAGCTGACGACGTGGGTAGAGGTCAGAGGTGCCAGGGAAGCCGGTTCTCGTCGAGCTGGGCCGTCGGATCCTTGAGGAAGGACTTGCAGCAAACCGCAGAGTTCTTAGATGATGCCCGCTGGTGCAGGGTGACTACTCCTTAGCCACAAGGGAGAAATCTTGAGAAGAGTCTCGAAGTCCTTTCGTAGAAAGTATTCTTGATTCAAAGATGATCTAATTTAGAAGGGTCCCCGCTCCGGCCTTTATCCTAAAGAAAGGGGCGGGTACATGACTAGGTCCTGCCCTAAGGGTGGGACCAGGAAGGGGGGTAGTTACACCCCTCTCCCCCTGCTGGACTTTCCCCAGGTCAGGGGCTGCGCGCCCCTGGAACTGGTTCTAGCCGGCAGATGCGTAGTGAGCACCGGGGTGCCACTCCGCAGTCACCTTCTTGCAAAGCCCTACCTACCCAGAATACACAAACCCTGTCTGGGACGGTGCGAACACCGCCCTTGACAGGAAACCCTTTGTCCAAGCTCTCCTCGCTGGAAGGACTCCCAGCAGCAGGAGGTCAGACTTGTGTCTGTGGTGGCAGTGTCCATTTTGTGGAGCTGAGGCTTCAGTTAACTTTAACCGGGGTTCTCAGTTACGTACATGTCGTGTCCCTCTAGAAGGGCGGAATGCTAACCTCGTCGCCAGAATTGGTGAGGGGGCAGCATCCCTATTCGTATGACACCTTACTCGACATGTCTTGATAACGCGATACCGAAGTTACCGATATGATATGCGTTATCATGGAACAGCCATTGGGTCTTGGTTCCGCAAGCTGCAACCGGGCTCAGCTCGTGCCAGAGCCCAATTCACACGATTCCATGCACTCTGCCTTCAGGATTGTTAAGGCCTGCCATAGGAGTGACTGAGAGGAACTCGGGTGTCCATTTTAAGGTTAGGTATAGGGATACTACACCTACAGCAACGGGCGAGTACGCCACGTGGCCCCAGCTGTCGTGCAGCCAGTTGTGTCAGATTTAGATGGCCATCCAGGGGTGGCATAATACATGCTTCAGCCCCTGGTAGGCCCTGGGTACACCGATGCCCTGAGTTACAGGGTCTGACAGGGTGGCCCAGTTCCAATTGGAAATGTACCTAAGGTACATGGAATCCATTTTACAGAGAGAGCAGTAGGCCTGGGGTCCTGATTGGCAGGGTCCCAGGTCGACTATGTCAAAAACCAGCTAAAACACAGGGCAAAAAGTTGGGGGCAACCATAGTCAGGAGGTACCTTCCTACAGTGCGCTATATAAATCGAAACACATTTACATTTACATTTACATTTACGACTGTTCGCCATCGGGCCCCAAAATGGAACGAGTCCCTTTACTGCATCTAGGAACTGCGCTCCAGTGGAGTCTGCTTGTTCAACGTCTTTTGCTCGCTTTTGTCAGTGATGGTTTGCTGGTGCCACATATGTCGGAGGAAGGGCAAATGCGATGTAACAGGTGCCTTCCCAGCCCTTTGGGAGCCAGGTGTAGGCTTTGGTTCCACAGACGAAGTACATATTCAGGGAGGCAACAAAAGAGGGTGGATCGGTTGTGTGCAGGGTCTTTGTGATGTGGCAGGAGCTGTGACCCACTGATTTTGTTCCATGACCTTCAATGCCGACAAGGCCTGAAACGTTCACCACAGATAGGGCCACAGTCAGTGTGGGGGCAGTTCGCTTCCGGAGATAAGAGAAGGTGGGTCTGGCTGGATTGTTGAACACCTGCATTTCGATTCGTTCCTTTGCAGGAATGTTCATTTGAAAGGTAGTGTTGGATGTCAAAGGGCAAAAGGGAGCAGAAGTTTTTCCGGTCTTATTCAGCCAGAACTCATTGTAGAAGAGTGAAATGGTTTCGCCAGATGTTGCATTATCCTTGTAACTTTCTTGCAAGAGTATCAACCAGGCAAGCCAGGACACATGAACGGAAAAAGGCGAGGGGATGAAAGGGATAGAGTGTTCAGTTGCATGTGGTAGCAGCCCACAGATCCAGCAGTTCGTGGCATTGGTAGCAAGGTTGTGTTGGTGTAGCAACTGCACAAATGAATTGTTCCAGAACTCCTTGCGTCTTTCTCGGAGCTGGGGTGAAAATGAAATGAGATAGTGTGCTCTCTTGGTGGTGGGTTGCACAGTGGGTATCAAAGTCTCATGGGCGGGTGCACTTTCTTCCCCGATCCAGAAGGTGGCCATGAGGAGGAGGCAAAAGAGAAGAGCGATAAAAAGGGCAATTGTCTTTGAGCTATGCATTTTGTCAGTCTTTATCGTCTTTGTAGTGGGTTTTTGGACGTCCGGTTGCTTCCATTACCTTCATGTCGGGCACTTCCATCATCTTCTTGTTGGGAGCTTCCATCACCTTCAAGAGGCTCGGTGACAGGCAAGACCACAAACTTCGTCTAGCTTCTCTCCTGATAACCTTAGTAGTGTTAGGCTACCGCTCTGAGATTTTTGACTTAGTCAGTGGTCTGCTTGGCCGAAGCGCTCTCCTTTCGACGTAAGTTGTACCCTTCTCTGGACGGCACAATGGGATCTGGAAATTCAGGCAACTCAAGTGTCTCTGTGTCAGGGTAGCAACTCAGGGATGGTCTGTCTTTGTTCAGGAGCTCTTCTTGGGTGTCTTCTTTTGTTGTCAGGGTCCGTTATATATTCCTGCAGTGATGCACATGCAGCCAATTTCGTTTCCCTTCCACTCGGAGTGCAGTTCGGGTGGTGATTAAGACTTGCCAGGGGCCCGTCCACCTGGGTTCCAGACTCTTCGTCCTTTGGAAATTTCGAATCAAAACGAACTCTCCGGGCTGAATGTTGTGTCCGGGGCCCCTGGATGCATCTGGTATGGCTTGCTGCACCTGTTGGTGGATAACAGTTAGCGTTTTTGTCAAGTTATGTAGATAATCAGACAATAGGATGTCCGGTACATCATGTATGGATGTTGGCTTTGGTGCGGCCCAGATATTCATGGGTCGGCCGAAGACAACCTCATATGGGGTCAGGTGGTGTTTGGTAGGAGTGGAGTGCATTGATAGGAAAGCCAGTGGAAGGGCGTCTGGCCATTTCAGTCCCGTGGTGGCAACTATCTTTGCTAGCTTGAGCTTCAGTGTGGAGTTATGTTGTTCTACTAGGCCTGCAGATTGGGGGTGGAAGACTGCATGACATTTTTGTTTTACACCCAACCCTTTCAAGATAAGTTGGATAACTTCGGCTACGAAGTGGGGGCCGTTGTATCTCCACAAAATTCGACAAAGGCCATAACGTGGGAAGAATTCTTTCAATAACACCTTTGCGGTAGTGATGGCGGTATTGTCTTGTGTGGGATAAGCTTCCACCCATTTTCTGAACGCACACACAATGACGAGTACGTATTTTCGACTGTGGCATCTCTCTAGCTGAATGTAGTCCATTTGGAGGACTTCAAAGGGATGTTCAGGGACCCCAAACCCCCCTCCCGAGGTACCACAGTTCCTTTCCCTGGGTTATGTTGCAGACATATCAGGCATTGTTGAACCAAGTGTTTCGCTGTGTCTGCTATCTTGTCGTTGTGCCAAATTTTGGAAACAAGTTCAGTCATGGGGGCAGATCCTATGTGTGCCCGGGAGTGCGTCATGGTCAGTATGGGGAACAGATAGGAATTGGGTAACAACCATTTGTTTGCGTCTTTCGTCCGCCAGCAGCCTTCATCGTCTTTCAGTCCCACCGTGCCCATTCAGTCAATTGGTGTGGTGTACTGGCCGTTTGAATGTCCCAAATAGTCTCCCTAGCGTCCTTCCACTTTTCTGCTTGTGACCTGGTCACATACATGCGTGTTGTCATCCTATTCTCGGTCGTGGTTCGGGCAGTGATGTCAGCCAGTGCGTTCCCCTGCCCTACAATGTCTGTCACCCTTTTGTGTGCCTGGCACTTGATCACAGCTAGTTGTTTGGGGAGGACTGCTTCATTCAGGGCGGAGACTAGATCTCCGTGTAAGATCGGTGTGCCATGTGAGGTCAAGAATCATCTTTCCTTCCATAAGAGCCCAAAATGGTGAACCACCCCGAAGGCATACTGGCTGTCGGTGTATATGTTGGCTGTCGTTCCTGCGGCTAAGATACATGCTCATGTGAGGGCAATCAGCTCTGCCGCCTGTGCGGATCGTTTTAAAATGCGAGCTGTCTCAACTACTGTTCGGGCCGTGGTAACTGCATAAGCAGCTGAAGTGGTGCTATCGGGGAGTTTGATGCATGAGCCGTCTACCCATAGCTCTCCGTCTGGTTCTGGGAAGGCAGTGTCTCGGAGGTCGGCTCTACTCCTCGTCTGTTCGTCCGTGAGGGTCCCACAGTCGTGTACAGGAGTTACATTGGGATCGTCCTCAGGTAGGGGTAACAGGGTGGCCGGATTCAGGGTGGTGCATCTTTTCAATGTTATGTGGGGTGCCAGTAGAGTCAACTCAAATCCAGTCAGTCGTGCGCTAGTCAGATGTAGAGTCTTAGTCTGGTTCAGGAGGGTGTCAACCGAGTGGGGTACTAACACTGTGAGGGGGTTTGAAAGCACGATTCCTTCACTCTGTCGAATAGAGACAGCAGCGGCGGCTACAGCTCGAAGGCAGGCAGGCAAGGCTCTGGCCACGGGATCAAGAGCGCCAAGAAACCGTATGGTGAACGCAGTGCTCTACAAGTATTTTAAATTCAATTCAAATTCAAGAGTGGCAGAGAAGTAAGCGCAAGGGCGTTGTTTGGGACCGATGGATTGAGTTAGAACAGATAAAACGCATCCCTCCCTTTCGTGAGTGTAGAGGGAGAAGGGCTTGGAGTAGTCTGGGGTTCCTAGAACTGGTGCTGAGTAAAGGGCATCTCGTAATTCTTTGAAGGAGGATTGGCATTCGGGGGTCCAAGGGAGTGGGAAGGGGACATCTTTGGCCAGAAGGGAAAGTAAGGGCTTGACAATAAGGCTGAAGTTTGGCAACCATTGACGACAGAACGTGGTGAGGCCTACTAGAGAGCGGACTTGCTTCTGGTTCTTAGGGACGGGTGTTTCCAAAATGGTCTGAATTCTGTCGGGCGTAAGTTTCCTCCCGTCTTTGGACAAGAGGTGACCTAGGTATGTTACTTGGGGGTTGCAGAATTGCAATTTCTTCCTGGAGACCTTGTGACCATTCTCTGCGAGGAAGTGTAGGAGTTGGATGGTAGCTGTGACTGCGAGTGGAGTGGTGTCGGCTGTCAGAAGGATATCATCTACGTACTGTATTAACACCATTCCATCCGGTAGCTGAACTGCGTCTAGCTGTCTTTTGAGGGCCTGACTGTAGATGCTGGGACTTTCAGTGTAGCCTTGGGGTGCTCTACAGAATCTGTACGAGCGGGATTTCAGGGTGAAGCAGAAGAGGTAGCGGCTGTTTGGGTGGATGGGGATAGAAAAGAAAGCATTCTTGAGATCAATTACCGTAAAGGTGGTGGCGGTGGACGGAATCAGGGTCAGAATGGTGGTGATATCAGAGACTACGGGGTACTGAGGCACGACTACTTTCTTAACCTCTCGTAGGTCGATGATGAAGCGGTACGCTTTCTCATCACCCTCACCTTGCTTCTTTACAATGGGTAGGATGCAAACATTACTGACTACTTCCTCTACCACTCCTGCATCCACTAGGGACTGGATGATCTTTACCAATGCCTTCTCGCCTTCGGGTGATATCCGATACTGTGGGAGTTTTGGGAGCGTAGCGTCCTGTCGTACAGTCACATGTACTCGGTCAATCATCATGCGTCCTACGTCTGAGTCGGTCTTTGCCCACAAGTACGGGGGTAATGTGTCAAGCAGGGATGTGTCAGTATCGGTCATAGAGAACATGCGTTGTGTGGGACAAGGTCTGAGCAGATTAGGGTTGTCGTACAGAATGACTCGAACTCCGTCCGGTGAGCATCAAATGGTGGCTCGGAAATGTTTCAACAAATCAAGACCCATAATGGCATCGGGGGTGTTGGAGGAGAGCAGAAATGTCGTGTCAGTGGTGTTATTTTCCAAGTCAAAAGAGATCGGTGTGGATAAGGGATTAGTGGAGGGCGTTCCATCAAAACCTATTGATGTTATGTGTGAGCCAGACAAGGGTGCCCTCGGAATCAGTCGTTTAGATAACGCACTACATGTTGCTCCGGTGTCTACCAGAAATGGAGACGTTGTGCCTAGGACCTTAGCGGTGACGTAAGGGCCTTGCTGGTCAACATAGAGCTCGACTGGATCCCTCCCTTGCCCTTGGCAGTCCTATGCGAAGTCGTAAGCGTTATCGTAGTCAGACTGTTGGCATTGGTTCTGTCGGGGACGGTCAAATGTGTTCGGTCTACCGGGCCTGTCGTCGTTTGCGTCATTAGCGTACCCTCGTCCTTGTCCTCTATTCCTCGGTCCATTTGCTGAATCCCTCGCCTCCTTATTTTTATTCATTTCTAGAAGGACCAGGCACTGAAATTTCCAGTGTCCGAATCCCTTACAGTACGCAGATTGGTTCTCATCTTAATCTTTCCGCCCAGTGTAGGGCGTGGACATGCGATCTCTAGGAGGTGGGTTTCTAGGGGCATTCGATTGATAATTTCCCTTGTAGGGTTCCTTTCCTATAGTCACCCCTTGTAACTGTGCAATCATGACCCTTTCCTTTAGGTCCTTTTCTTTCTTTCTGATGCCCTATCATTCTCGTTCTTCTGATGTTCGCAATACTGGGCCATCTGAAGAATAGCCGCAGGTTTGGAGGCTGCCCAACTACTCTCACTGGTCTGTAGTTTCTGTGAGACTTCCTGCAGCAGACCCTTAACGTAATTTTGGACAAACATATGATGTCCTGTTGCAGTGGTCATGTCCTGGCCACTATAATCGGAGAACACCGTCTCAAACCGGGAGAAGTACTCTGAGACATCTAACTGAGGTTTCTGGCGGCAAGCCGTTACTATCGACCAGTCCACCTTCTTTTCTGGGATCAGGGTCTTTAATTTCTGGACAATTTTGTCCGGGAGTTCTAAAATGGCTTTTAAGAGTTTCTGTCCCGGGTCTCGCTGCTTATCTATGCCATCGAGTTGTATCCAAGTATGTCCGAACAGCTCAAGGTGGTCGACTTTCCGGATTTGCTTCCACACATCAGCTGGCAGACATAGCCCGAAAAACAAGTCGATGTCTGCTAGGGTCATAATTGTCGATCCTAAGGCTGCACCTAGTTCAGTGTAAAAGGCAGTGGGGTTCTTCCGTAGGTCTGGCAAGGATTTTCGGAAGGTCAGGATGTCTTGTCGATACCATGGTTGGTAGACCCAGTTATATACCACCCTTTCCTTTGCATCTTGATGATTAATGTCGTCGTGTGTTCCCTGACCTCGTGGGGGGACCCAGTAAGGAGCGGCTTCCTTTATAGGCATCATTGTGACAATCTTCTCTGTTTGGGGTTCAGTAGTCTTAGCTGCCTGCCTTTGTTCGGTGAGGTGGCGGAAAACTTCAAGCGTATGTGAGAAGAAGTCTGTCACATCACACTCACTTTCATCTCCAATATCAACTTTCCTATACAAGGCTGCGAGGCGTTCAGGGCTTTTATTCTGATATCGCTCCTCATAGTCAGTGAGGGTGTGATAGCAAAATCGTACGACAAAGTGTCGTCTATGGCTATCGGCATATGAATTATACATATCCAATATGTGCTCTTCGCTTTCTTTCCGTTCCACCAGTGTTTTCAGTACTTTATCAATCCCCGCTCGTTCACTTTTGCTTAAACGGTTAATTCTCGTGGAATCTTTTCTTTTAGCTTCCGATTCGTCAATCATTTCTGCTGGTACTATGCTTAGTATAAGAGGCTCGGCCGGCGCTGAGGCCGTAGAGATCGAGGCCCTGGCACTACCTTCACTTGGGTTTGGGGGTTGTGAGTGCGGTGCTAAAGGATGGGAGGAAGCATATGGAGGGGGCATATAGATGATTGGGGGACCTAATAATAAATCATCGTTTGCTTTTTGCTTTGAGGGTAGCTCGGGGTAGAGCGTGGAGGGTGTTCTAACAGGGCACTGGCCCGATGTTTCGGACTCTCGTTCTTTCTTAACTTTCTCTCTCTCTTTGATCTCCTCTCCTAGTTTTCTACCAGCTAGGTGAGCTGCCTTCCGTAGCTCTTTTTCTGTCTTTGCTTCGTCTCTCTTTTTACGTTGTGTTGCTTCTTTGCGCCACATGCCGAGACTATCAAGCATGGTTGGCGTGGTTTTATGTCTACGAAGGGCTATTTCTAGAGCTTCTATCTTGTTTATATCAAAAGATCAGGGGCCATTGACTTTCTCGATCTTTCTTGGTATTTTTATGCCATAGTTTACTATAGGCTACGGCGACTAGTCCATATTTCGTGAACATGTCCTTATTAGGGGTGCCTTCCAGTGGAGCTGGATGATCTACCTCTAATAAACGGTCCAGGCTAAACCAACTACCAATCAGTGGGGAGAAGATAGGCATGACGTATAGCGGTCAAAAAGATTTCAAACAATAGTGGACAAAGGTACGCACTACCTACCCTTCGCTACTTGCAAAGACTAGACAGAATATTTTTATTCTACATTATTTGCAAATAGGGAATATCTCAAGAGAACCAAAATCCAAACAATCAATCAGTAGGGAGAAGATAGGCGCAGGCGTATTATCAGCCGTTACCGATATGGACAAAAAGTCTGCGCTACCTATCCTTCACTATCTGCAAAGGGAGAGAGAATATTTCTATTCTTCACCGTTTGCAGGCAGAGAATGTCTCAAAAAGCAATCAATATCGTTAACCAAGGTTAAGCGATGCAATCAATGAGTAATACTAGTATTTCCAAACAATCATTTCACAATTTGTCGTGTTACACGACCTTACCCGGACCGTATGGACAGTTTCCCGTCTTCCACTTCCAGCGCCCGATCGTCCTCTATTCTCCATTGTTGCCGCGGCACTCCTGAGGGTTCCCAGTCAGGACCGTAGATCACTCGAGGGAGGTCTGTTCGGAACCGGTGAAGTTCGGATGATCGGCTGCCAGACGAGGGTCTATCGGGCAGGAGCTCTTCCCAATCGTTGCAGTCGTTCACTCTGTCGTCAGGACCGCTCCCACTGGATCCACGTGTCGCTGATGGGCCCCACGCTTGGGACGCCAATTGTGGAAAAAGCATTTCCTGTAGACAACCTTCTGACACTGCTTTGGCGTTAGTCGCCTCTCATACCATTCGAAGATTACCAAATAAAGAGGCGAGCGCTGGAAACTGGAAAGCGGGAAAACAAGGTTTAATTCCGTCTGAACAGAACACATCAGATTAGACAAACAGGGTATCGTCTCGAGGTGCTCTAACTGCATCTCGGTGGCCTGGCCTCTTATACACAGGTTTATGACTTTTATTATGGTTTATTACATATAGCATATTCTTGCAAATGCTTTGATGTAAGGAAAGACATCATCGGAATCCCCGCTCCAGGCCCGTTCCTACACATATCTACAGTGGAAGTCCCCACCCCAATCTCAGCAGGTGATGACTATCGCGCAGCTGGACATTCCGCCGGTTCCCGGAATGTGTACAATCGATCGGATCTCATGGGGTGGAGACATTGATTAATCTTAGCTCCTTTGAAGAGGGGTGAATTTTACAGTAGGGGCAATAAACTACATCCGCAGGGCTAGGTGATGGCCTGGGATCAGTTCGGACAATCGGGCACGGCGGAAGGGGGTTATCAAAGGATTTGTGGTCATGAAAGGGATGGAGGGAGGTGTTAGTTTGGTACGGGATGTGGTTCCGAGGCAGGGCTGCGCTGAAGGGATGGTTTATGGCCCGGGCATGAGAGTGCGGGGCTGTCAGTGTGCGGGGGATGCTTGGGAAGTCAGAGAGATGCACTGGTGATCGGCAATGGGTAGAGAGGCCATAGTACGCAAAATGGCTGTCGCTTACGCACACGTATGGGCCTAGAAAAGGGACAAGATGGCGCTGATAATGTTCACGCTGCAAACTAGATTTTAACACCCTCAGTGGGCTGATACCCCACAAGATTAATTTCAATTTTGCACATGCTGTTTTTTGCACACATTCTCTTGCCACAACAGTCAAAAGGAATGAGGATAACTTCATATTCATACCATTGTAGGTAAGGTTAGAAACTATGTTATGCATAAAGTAATTTTTAGCACTTTATTCATTTTATAAGACACAGATTGATGAACTTAGGAATTATGCACTTTATTATCTTATTTCACACATTTCTTTTAGGGTTTTATCGTTGGTTTACCTCCTTTTTGAATTATTATATTTGTGCCTGGTTGTGATAGTGATATATGTATGGATAACTTTGCATTTGAACAAAAAATGTAAATCTGTTATCATAAGGATAATACAATTTATGTTTAATTGATAAGGAAATGATATAATTTTTTAATAGTATTCACAAAAATGACTGTTGAAAGAGAATGTATTTAACATGATGTAAGTATCAGCATTAAAGCAATACATTTCATGGTATGTTTTCCATGTTCATGATTAAATCAGCGCACTGTCACTTTAAATGGAGGTAGCACACAGCAACGTTGTCATGTGATCAAGGCAGGGATCTGCCGAAAGGCGTCATGGCGGCTGGTGGTGTGTTAAAATAAAATAAAACTGCACCATACCTGGGTCTATGCTTGTTTTGTTCTGGAGAAGGAGCAGTGAGAACGAGGATCGTGTTATATATATATATATATATATATATGCACAAGTAGTCAAACTGTAGCCCAGCTCTAGGAACCAGAACAGACGACCAAACGAATCCAAGATAAGGCAAATTGGAATTTTATTGAGGCAAACTGAGCAGAAGCAAAACTGACGCGTTTCGGGCGGATGCCCTTGTTCACATATATATATATACACATATATCTAATACAATAAAATATTTAGAAAACCAACCATTGTAATTACAAATAAGAAACTCAAACAATTTTTTTGGTTTTCTACCAATAAAATAAAATATTAAAAATATTATTAATTATAAATATTATAATTGTAAATAACCAAAAACATATTAATATAAATTTCAACAATATAAAGTAAACAAAAAAAGTAAAAAATTAGATGCATATACTATTCCCTCTACAACTTATAAATAATAGAGTAAGGGGTCGAATACGATCTCGGTTGGAAAGCCTCTGACCTTAGGATGGAGGTTTTCCGACCCAGATTGTCAGTTACACTTCTGACCGCCTAATTACAATTTTAGGCAGTTGGAAGTGAAACCGGCTGGTCATTCTGGCTGGCTTCCGACTGGCCCGTTGGCCAGTCAGAACGCTATCCAGATTACGATGCTCAGTTTCTGGCAGGCTTTCCATGCAGGGCCCCTTCAACCATGGACCCACGGTTGGTGGCTGAGGGGGCACCTATAGTGCACCCCTGTTGATCCACATACCTTGTGGCAGGCATAGTCAGGTTCCTGCCACATGGTCCAGGGATGAACACGACCTCCCATTTCCCTATGGGAGCTTTTCCTACAGTTGGTTTAAGACCATAGGCTCTCATAAGGAAATGTGAGCATGCGACCGCACCATGTCGCATTGTGATTAGTCAGTCGGGACATCTGACTGGAGGTCGGCCAGACCCGTTTCAGTGACAGAACATCCTAATAAGCCCCAAAGGGTTAAACTCAGGAGGTGTAAAATGTACAGGTCCCACTACAGTCAATGAAACAGTAGGGAAAGTGTTGGATGTCGGATGGGTAACATTTACTATTCCCACTCCCCTCAGCACAGCAGCAGTAGGGAAAGTGTTGGATTGTGGAAGGGTAAAATTTACTATTCCCACTCCAATTAGTGCAATAGTAGGGAAATTGTTGGATTACGTAGGGGTAAAACTTACTATTCCCACTCCAGTCAGTACAACAGTAGAGAAAGTGTTGGATTGCAGAGGGGTACAATTTACTATTCCCACTCCAGTCAATGCAACAGTAGGGAAAGTGTTGGATTTTGGAGGGGTAAAATTGACTATTCCCACTCCAGTCAGTGCAACAGTAGGGAAAGTGTAGGACTGCTGGGAGGTAAAATGTACTATTCCCACTCTATTCAATATATAGCAGTAGGGAAAGTGTTGGATTACGGAGGAGTAAAATTTAATATTCCCACTCTACTCGGTGCAACAGTACGGAAAGTGTTGGATTGCGGAGAGGTAAAATTTACTAAAAATGTTTAAATATGAAAAAATCTATTTAAAAAAAATTAACAAATCAAAATATTTAAATATAAAAAAATCATTTTTTAAAAAAATTAACAAATCACGTATTAATTACAATGTTTAACACAGGTGTCTCCAACCTTTTCAGTAATAAGAGATACTTAAGTTCAATGAATAACCTCCCGAGCTACAAATATTATTAGAGATGTAACAGTTCCCATATCAGACAATTTAACATTAAAACTGCACGACCTACCAGAGGGTTATTATTTTACCTGCACACGAGGACTACATGGTCCAGCATGCCGCGAAGAACCCACCCACCTGAGGGACCACCCACTGGAGGTTTGAAATTATGACGGCAAGCACTGCAGGTTCGTAGCAGAGTGACATCGCATGGCATACCTCTGATGAAGTTGAAGGTTCAACGAAACGCATAAGGACTGCCAGATGGACATATTTGAATAAAAAGTGTACGGGAGCCCTTTGTAGTGCGACTCCAACACTTCAGGGTAGGAAGTGGTGGCAACGATATGGAACGGCATGGTTCAGCCGTGGGAGTGACGCACAGCCAGAGAGAGCGCCTGTATTCCCTGAAAAGAACCGAAGGTGAAGACACGCAAACAGCGGAAATGGGGAAGTGGCTGCCACCGGAGACCGGCTCCGGTATGACTCCTGCTCAGCCTGCAAAGGGGCTGAAATAGGGTACAGTGGCTCCAAAACACGAAGTAAAAACAATTTAACATTAAAATTGCACGACCTACGAGAGCGTTATTATTTTACCTGCATGAGGACTACAAGGTCCAGCATGCCGCGAAGAACCCACCCACCTGAGGGACCACCCACTGGAGGTTTGAAATTATGACGGCAAGCACTGCAGGTTCGTAGCAGAGTGACATCGCATGGCATACCTCTGATGAAGTTGAAGGTTCAACGAAACGCGTAAGGACTGCCAGATGGACATATTTGAATAAAAAGTGTACGGGAGCCCTTTGTAGTGCGACTCCAATACTTCAGGGTATGAAGTGGTGGCAACGATATGGAACGGCATGGTTCAGCCGCGGGAGTGACGCACAGCCAGAGAGAGCGCCGGTATTCCCTGAAAAGAACCGAAGGTGAAGACTCGCCAACAGCGGAAATGGGGAAGTGGCTGCCACCGGAGACCGGCTCCGGTATGACTGCTGCTCAGCCTGCAAAGGGGCTGAAATAGGGCACTGTGGCTCCAAAACACGAAGTAAAAACAATTTAACATTAAAATTGCACGACCTACCAGAGGGTTATTATTTTACCTGCATGAGGACTACAAGGTCCAGCATGCCGCGAAGAACCCACCCACCTGAGGGACCACCCACTGGAGGTTTGAAAATATGACGGCAAGCACTGCAGGTTCGTAGCAGAGTGACATTGCATGGCTTACCTCTGATGAAGTTGAAGCTTCAACGAGACGCGTAAGGACTGCCAGATGGACATATTTGAATACAAAGTGTACGGGAGACCTTTGTAGTGCGACTGCAATACTTCAGGGTATGAAGTGATGGCAACGATATATATATATATACACATATATCTAATACCATAAATATTTAGAAAACCAACCATTGTAATTACAAATAAGAAACTCAAACAATTTTTTTTGTTTTCTACCAATAAAATAAAATATTAAAAATATTATTAATTATAAATATTATAATTTTAAATAACCAAAAACATATTAATATACATTTCAACAATATAAAGTAAACAAAAAAAGTAACAAATTATATGCATATACTATTCCCTCTACAACTTATAAATAATAGAGTAAGGGGCCGAATACGATCTTGGTTGGAAAGCCTCTGACCTTAGGATGGAGGATTTCCAACCCAGATTGTCAGTTACACTTCTGACCGCCTAATTACAATTTTAGGCAGTTGGAAGTGAAACCGGCTGGTCATTCTGGCTGGCTTCCGACTGGCCCGTCGGCCAGTCAGAACGCTATCCAGATTACGATGCTCAGTTTCTGGCAGGCTTTCCATGCAGGGCCCCTTTAACCATGGACCCACGGTTGGTGGCTGAGGGGGCACCTATAGTGCACCCCTGTTGATCCACGCACCTTGTGGCAGGCATAGTGAGGTTCCTGCCACATGGTCCAGGGGCGAACACGACCTCCCGTTTCCCTATGGGAGCTTGTCCTACAGTTGGTTTAAGACCATAGGCTCTCATAAGGAAATGTGAGCATGCGACCGCACCATGTCGCATGGTGATTAGTCAGTCGGGACATCCGACTGGAGGTCGGCCAGACCCGTTTCAGTGACAGAACATCCTAATAAGACCCAAAGGGTTGAACTCAGGAGGTGTAAAATGTACAGGTCCCACTACAGTCAATGAAACAGTAGAGAAAGTGTTGGATGTCGGAGGAGTAACATTTACTATTCCCACTCCCCTCAGCACAGCAGCAGTAGGGAAAGTGTTGGATTGTGAAAGGGTAAAATTTAATATTCCCACTCCAATTTGTGCAATAGGAGGGAAATTGTTAGATTACGTAGGGGTAAAATTTACTATTCCCACTCCAGTCAGTACAACAGTAGAGAAAGTGTTGGATTGCAGAGAGGTACAATTTACTATTCCCACTCCAGTCAATGCAACAGTAGGGAAAGTGTTGGATTTTGGAGGGGTAAAATTGACTATTCCCACTCCAGTCAGTGCAACAGTAGGGAAAGTGTAGGACTGCTGGGAGGTAAAATGTACTATTCCCACTCTATTCAATTTATAGCAGTAGGGAAAGTGTTGGATTATGGAGGGGTAACATTTAATATTCTCACTCCACTCGGTGCAACAGTACGGAAAGTGTTGGATTGCGGAGAGGTAAAATTTACTAAAAATATTTAAATATGAAAAAACCTATTTTAAAAAATTTAACAAATCAAAATATTTAAATATAAAAAAATCATTTTTTAAAAAAAATTAACAAATCACGTATTAATTACAATGTTTAACACAGGTGTCTCCAACCTTCTCAGTAATAAGAGATACTTAAGTTCAATGAATAACCTCCCGAGCTACAAATATTATTAGAGATGTAACAGTTCCCATATCAGACAAGATTACATTAGTTGCCACCATATGCAAAGATTATCAGCAGTGCTCATTTCAGTATATCAGGCAAGATTGCCAGTGTAAAAATGCTCTCTCAATGTGGAATGCCTCTACCTGGGTATTACATAACAGCAATAGTTACAATTCCCCTAGCACCAACGAAATAGTATTATTAATAAATCTCCCCAACCCCGTTTAATTTGTTTTCCACTCAAATATCAGCTTTAAGTTAATTTTTAAATTCAACTATTGTTCTCCATGCATCAGTGTATGAGCCCCAGACACATGCTTTTCAATTTTGGTACACATATATTAATTCAACGAAGCACAAACATCTCATTTATTTGACTAGACTGCACACAGGAGAACCACTTGCAGGTAGCTGGGGAGCTACTAGTAGCTCACGAGCTACTCTTTGGAGAAGCCTGGTTTAATACATATTATTAATTAATAAAAATATTATTTTGATCAAAATACCAAATTCTATTGTCAAAATAATAACAACCAATTAATACAACATTATTTACAATTAAAAAGCACAACATAATTAACGCATACATAAATGGCAAATTAAAAAATAAATCTTTACTCTTTTTACTTTTATTACTTACATACCTATCTACCATATACCTCTACCAGTTGCACACCCCACATCTAAAATGTATATTTAAATGTATTACATTTACACATTTTACATAATTACATATCTACTAAAATTTTCATGCTAATTATCTACTAATAAATAAATTACATTTAATTACCCTTCCACCATTTACGACAGGCCTCCACAAGGAATCACATCAGTGCAGCTAAAGATGATGAAGGTCACATGGCAACAGGAACGCCAGAGATCCTATCAATCTTTCAACAATACTATGCAGCTTTGTTCTGTCTGCAGCTTTGTTCTGTCATCAAAGGCTGGATGAGATGACTCAGGAGGAATACCCACAAATCTTGAGGGCGAACTGCACTCATTGGTAGATGATATTTCTATAGGAAAGGTGCGGGAAGGAATTTAAGAACTGCCTAATCTTAAGTCACTGAGCCCAGGTGGCATCTTGGCTTCGTTCTATAAGGTATATGCCTCTCCGCTCGCTGAGACTCGCGTAAAATTATTTAAATAATGTTTTACCTCCCGGAATGACACAGACACCATGCTGGGTTCACATCTAATCCCACTTCTCAAACCAGACAAAAACCTTTTACTTAGCACTTCATATTCACCAGTTACACATCTAAACTGCAACACTAAACTATTTGCATTTATATTGATCCAAAGACTCCACCACATCTGGCCCCATCTATATCCTTTCAACAGTCAGGCTTCATAAAAAAAAGACAGGCTAACAATAACACCCGGCTAGAGGTGATCTTGATAGAGTTGGCCGAGAGACGTAACTAACTGATGGTCCTTTTCTCGTTTGACACGGAGAAGGTTTCGATAGTGTGGACTGGCCATATTTATCAAAGTTATTTGCGAAGTCATCTTGGACCTAAAATGAAAACATTTATCCAAGCAAACCACCAAAAATCTTCCGCTAAAATCAAGATGAATGGATAATAAACATCAGACATACTCTTTTCAAGGGGAACGAGGCTGGTCTGCTCCTGTTTCCCTTTTCCTTGCCCTAATTTTCACCATATTAATGGAACTTCTGGTGGCCAACATCTTACATAACCCCAACATCCGTTGGTTGGAGAAATCTCAGTGATAAAAACTTGCAGGGACGAGAGGCACCAAGAAGCCCTGTTAAGCACCAGTGTTAGACATAGGGGTATTTTCTGGCTTTATCGATCCATTCTGGAACTAGGCCCCCCACACAAACGCTCCTAAACTGGCAGAAAGACTTAGGGGCATATTATCAAGAGAATTTTCGCCGCTGTAGCGGCCGTTTTCGGCCGAAAAGCGGCGATAATTCTATTGCATTATAAACAAGAACACGCTAGCTTGTGTATCCTTGAATTATCTCCCGTTTCTGTCACCACTCGCTACTCATTGATAATGAGATGCAAAGTAGGCGTGGCTGACAGAAACAACATGGGAAAATATCGCGAAGGCAACTTTGCGCTATTAGCAAGGAGGGGTAGCAATGATAATAATCGAGCTACCTCTGCCTAACGCAGGAATTTAACGTCTGCTAAATTCGTGTGTTAGGCATACCTAACATGGGAGGTGGATTATTGGGTTAAGGCCACAGAGCCTTATCACCAAGATCATCGAAGTTTTGGGAGGGACATTGCTTTTTTTTTTAGGCGATGTTTGGCCATTTGCCCGCTATCGCTGGAATATTTATCGCCCAAGCGCTGAGCATTGGTAATACAGCGCTAGCTTGGCGAGATATTCCAGCGATAGCCGGCGATAAAGAAAAGTGCGCTCGGTGATAATTGTCGCCAACCCTAGATAATATGCCCCTTAGATACTGAAATCCCAGAGGATACTTGGGAGGACATTTTCAAGAGAGCAGAAGTGTCCTCTATATGTACACAGCACAGAGAAAAAGCATATAAACAACTGATCAGATGGTACCTCACCCTCAAACAACTAAGGGCCTGATTACGATTTTGGGTGAAAAGGTTCCACCCGATAGTCGAAATCTCACCGGCCATGTTGGAACCCTTTCGACCGCACAGTCAGTTTACAATTCGCCCGACCGATTACAATGTTGGCGGTTGGAAGGTAAACCGCACGGTCATTCCAAATTAGTTCCGACTGGCTCTCTGAGAATTCGTGTCCATTAGAACCAAATCGTACACCTTGACAGACAGCATTTCTGACCTCACGTTTATGATGTCGATTTCCAACAGTCTTTTCAAGTCGGCCTGACCGACATGGAAAGGTTGTTGAAAAGTGACTTTGGAGGCCCCTAGCAGGACCCCCTTCTACCTGTGGCTTCCGTTTGGGGGTCGAGGATGGTACCTGTACAATCCTGCACTGTGTGGAAGGCACCATGGTGTGCATGCAACAGGGTGCAGGGTATTCCATACCCACCTCATTTCCCAACAGTACCCTCTGTTGTCGGGCGGAACACAAGCTCCCATAGGAAACAATGGGAATCCGATTTTTGGTCGCATCGTAAATGGTCAGGCGGAACCGTTGACCGCAACTCGGTTGGTCCTGATTCTGAGACGGTGTTGGAAGGAAAGTTTCTGCCTGACATCGTAATGAGGCCCTAAATGCGATGCTTGGTAGCCAAGACACATGCTGGAAGGGCAGCGAGGAGTAGGGCACTATGCTACACACATGGTGGTCATGTTCTCACATCCAATCCTTTTGGCATTAGGACCTCCCAAATGGACAGCTATAACAAACGTTACTGTCCCTCACCAACCCTCAGTGATACCACTGGGAAATCCAGGAGATCATACTATGTACCCATGACCACCCCAAGTGGAAAATCGATCTCCCACCTACTATTGGCTGCTTGTCTAAACATAGCCCGGATGAGTACATTCCCAAATGAGCCTTTGATTAAAACATATTAGGAAAAACTGTGATCCATATACATCTTAGGGTAATTATCAGAAATGGTTGCTGATCGTATGTATATATTTGAGAAAATATGGCATCCTTTTGTAACCCACATAACGAAGGAGAGGGGAACTCCAGCAATAATGTCTAGGATCCTGCCTAGTTCAGGCATTTGTGGCATGTCCCATTCTGAAGACTAAGGCCTGGATGATACCATCATCTTACAAGCTTTACCAACAGTTTAGCAGTGATTCCCTGGTACTATCTCTCTGCCTATTGTGATTGCTCCTTATACTTTTTTTGTCCTGTGCAGCTTTGTGATTGATAAATAGTGTACTGTACTCTGCTGACAAACGATGTCTCTCCTAAGTGTATCTTCTTTATATAAGTATAAAAATCAAAATAAAGATATTAGAAATGCTTTGGATATGGCACATTGACTTGTTTTAAGACTGTTTTGGGTTGTATTCCATCGTTCCATTTCCATTTACTGTTTTCAAGTTTATTTGGCGGTTTTCCCAAACTTCTTGTGTTTATTGGCTGTGGCATTTTCATCTTTCTTTAGTAAAGAAATAAAAGACAGATTTAACCAACATTGAATTTCAATCAGAGAAATTTAATTAATTAAGCATCCCTCTTTGATGTGGAATTACACAATTGGGAGAGCACATTTAGCAAGGGAAAGCAGTGGCTAGCGCTTGCTAATCGTGTGTATTTATTTAAAAGGTTTTATATAGCGCTACTGGACCCAAGAGTATCAGAGTGCTTTACAGGATATGTTACACATCATGAAACAGATCAACATATGGCAATTTGTTAACATAGGATAAGGCATTTGAATCTTACGAGAGTAAGAGGAAAAGGTAGTTCAGAGATCAAGTAACGGAGAAAAGGACTGTTGAATAAGCAGATAGAGAGGGGTAGATAGAGAAGGAGAGAGAATATAGGAGATGGAAATAGGAGGGGGTGAAAAGAGGAGTGAAATGAGTAAATGGACAGAGCGTTTAGAATCATTAAGGACCCCAATATTTGTTGAGAAGAAGCATCTTGAGGCTTTTTTTGAATAGAGGGTAGGAAGGGTTGCAACAAACATCTTTTTCGAAGAGAGTTCCAGATCGAAGGGGCATTACCTGAGAATGCACGTGATTGAGTCTTTTTAATTTTGATCCACGAGGGGATTCGGACAAGGGGGTTAGTGCACCTCAGAGATCTAGTACACCCTGCTTTTTGGAGTTTGTCAGAAAGGTACGAAGGGGTGTTTTGGTGAAGGGCTTTGTGAGTGATACAGGCAATCTTTTTTTTTTAAACCATTTTTATTGTTTTTTGCAGGAAGAGAACAAATAACAAGCATGTCAGTATTGAGCAACACTCCCACATCCCCCCTCCTTACCCTCCCGACCCCCCCCGACGAATCAGGCCCCAAAGTCCAACATCCGATTGTTCTGCCGTTACGATCATCTGAGTCCATTGCAGTAATATCTCCCGTCCCCAGAAGCCCATCCCTCCCTTGGCACTCATACATTCAAGTGTTTGCGACTTCTTAGAGTCCTCCATCCAACCCATGGTAGTGTCGCCATTTGCCCCATACTCTGCGGAATTTCTTTGGGCAGCCCCTCGCCTTATACGTGACCCTTTCGGCTGCCATGTAAAGGTCCATGCCCCTCCTCCACTCCTCCAGCTGTGGAATGTCTGGCGCCCCCCATTTCCTGGCTATGTCCCTTTTGGCCACTACCAGGGCTAGCCCCAGAAAAATCAGCAGTGGGCGTGCCAAGTCTACATCATTAGTCATCCCCAGGAGTATTAACTTCGGGTCTGATGGGATTTCCGTCTCCAGCACCTCTCCCAGTTCGGCTAAGACCTCCCCCCAATACATTTGACTGCGTGGACATGACCAGATGGTGTGCAGGAAGTCCCCTCTATAGTGGCCACAGCACAGAGAGCATGGGTCAGGTATTCTCCCCATTTTATGTAGCCTCACTCTATCGAAGTAGGACCTATGAAGGATCTTAAACTGAATCAGACGGAGGCGTGATTTAATCGCTACCTCCCTAGGATGCATCAGTACTACTCCCCAGTCCACGTCATCCATACCCCCCACTTCCCGTTCCCAGGTGGTCCTGAGGCCTTCTAATTTGTTTGGTCTATTATTCATGATGGTTTTATATGTCAGGGATACTGCCTTCCCGGGGACCTGTTTCTGTAGAAGGCGGCCCTCCAACGAAGCGTATTCGGGGAGTGCCTCCAGCGATGCCCCCTCTGCCCTCCAAGCATGCCTTAATTGCATATATTTAAAGAACTGGGACCGGTGGAGCCCATATTCCTCTTGGAGCGATGGAAAGGATTGCAGCGCCCCCTTTTTAGTCACGTCTCCTAGAGTAGAGATGCCTATGGCGTCCCACTCCTGAAACCCCTTCAATTTGCTTAGTTCCTTCAGCCAGGTGCAGTGCCACAGTGGAGTTTGCTCTTTTGGTTTGTGCTCCCACTGTATTGCCTTTGTCGCCCTCTTCCAAGCTCCCAGCGTGATTGTAGTAGCAGGCAGTAGTCTGGCCTGTCCCCTTCCTCCATAAATGTAATGTAGACAGGTGCGGGTGCCCATAGTGTGCCTTTCCAGTGCATAGGTGGGGTGTGTGGCGGGCGCATGTAGCCATTCATTTATGGGCGCCAGGTGTTCTGCCCAGTAGTAGGCCTCTAAGTCAGGCAAAGATATCCCACCATCATATTGGTGTCTCTGTAGGGTCGAGAGGGCTACTCTAGGTTGCTTACCCAGCCATAGATAGGACCTCAGTTCCGCATGAATGTCTCGGAATACCTTACACTTCAAGGGGAAATATTCATTCTGGAATGCATATAAAAATCTGGGGAGTGCGACCATTTTAAACATAGCTGCTCGTCCCAGAATCGTCAGGGGGAGCAATTGCCATCTACTGGCATCTTCTGAAAAATTGTGTATGACGCGGCTGATATTACGGTCGTAGGAGAGGTTACCATCGGTCATGAAAAATATTCCTAAGTACATAAACCCCTCTCTAGTTGTCTGTAGTCTCTCTGGCAGCGTGGGCCACTCATCCTTGCCCTGTGGGTCATATAGTGTCGACTTGTGCCAATTAATCTGGTACCATGATTTAGTTCCATAGCGGTCTAATTCCGCAAACAGTGTCGGTATAGTAGTTTCTGGTTGCGTAACATAGAGCAGGACATCGTCTGCGTACAGGGACAATTTCTCATCGGTTTCATCTGCTGGCCCTATCCGGAACCCGGTGATCCCTACATTTTGTCTTACTGCACAGGTCATTACCTCAATGGATAGAGCAAACAACAGGGGAGATAGGGGGCATCCCTGCCTGGTGCCCCGTTGTATCGGGAAGGCCCCCGATAGCGTCCCGTTTACCCTAACTCTAGCACTAGGGCTGGTATATAGGAGACTAATCTATGTCTGTACTTGGGCCCGAATCCCATGCGCTCTAGTACTCCCTCTAGAAAAGGCCAGTGGACATTATTGAACGCCTTCTCTGCGTCTAGGGATAGGAACCAGTGGGGCTCAGTCCTGCCCTCTACCTCCCTGAGCCAATTGTGGGTCTGCCGTAAATTATATCTAGTGGCCCTTTCCGGGATGAACCCCGTCTGGTCAAGATGGATCAACCCTGTTACAACCCGTCGAATGCAGAGTGCCAGGATTGTGGCATACAATTTCGCCTCTACGTTTAAGAGGGAGATGGGGCGGTAGGAAGAGCAGTCGTCCACTGGCTTTCCCTGCTTAAGAATCAGGACAATTGTGGCCTGTCTGAGGTCCAGGGGGAACTGTCCCTCCTTCTCAGCATCTAGGAATAGACCCAGCAGGTGGCGGGTCAGGAGATCCGCAGTTTTTTTGAAAAATTCCGCCGGGAAACCATTTGGGCCCGGGGCCTCTCCCGGTCGAAGCTTTGTCAGTGCCACCCTAACTTCTTCCTCCGTTATATCTGCCTCTAAATCTTTGTGGTCAGTCTCAAGCTCCAGGAGGTTGATATGTGCCATGTAATGCAGTGCATCTTCTTTTGAGCCCAGTTCACGCGCTTCATAGAAGGCCTTATAGAACTCAGCGAATGTATCTGCTATCCTGGCGTCTGTGTCGGCCCATTCATCCTGACCATCTTTCACCTTGTCTACCCAGCGGTCATCCCTCTCTTTCCTGCTTAACCATGCCAGGAGCCTCCCGGATTTGTCTCCCACATCGTAGAGGCGGTGTATGGTGGCCAATGCCTGTGCCTTTGCCTCCCCCGTCACTAATTGCTTATACTGGGGTTTCAGATCGGACAGACGCTGAAGTTTCCCCGGTTCTCTGGTACGCATATGTTCCTTTTCAACTGTCAGAATTTGCGTTTCCAGTTCCTGTACCTCGGTCCGGACTTTCTTCCTATCTTCCGCCAGTTTACACTGAGCCCTATCCCTGAGTACCACTTCAAGTGCCTCCCAAAGAACTACTCATGAGTCCACTGTGTCAACATTTTCTGCCAGGTACACCTTTACGTCTGCTCTTAGGCCCCTCAGGAGTTCTGCATTTTGTAGGTCCCACGCAGACAGTCTGAGTGTCCTAGGTCCCTCCCTCCTCTTCCCACCCACCTCTAACAGTAATGGGGAGTGGTCAGACACACCACGTGCACAATACTCTGCTGTTTCCGATATTTGCAGCGTCTGCCGTGCCATAAAAATGTAGTCCAGGCGGGAGTACACTTTGTGGGCCCCGGAGAAGAAGGAATATGCCTTAGCGCCCGGATGGAGACATCTCCACACATCAAGTAGACCGAGCGCGGACATAGATTTGGCCAGCGGTGTCACATTTTGGGGTCTATCAAGGTCACCTGTCCTATCCAGTGTAGGGTCCATCACGTCACTAAAGTCTCCCCCAAGGATTTGAATCGTGTCTGCTGTGTTGAGGAGAATATCAGAAACTCCCCGTAGTGTGCCGGCCTGGAGTTTGGGCGGGGCGTACGCTGAAACAAACTTGTACTCCTTCCTTCCCCACTGTCCGCGTACTCCTACATATGTTCCCTGTGGGTCCGTCCAGATCTGCGCTATTGTCATAGATGGATGCTTCTAATCAGGATTGCCACTCCTCTGGAGCCCGAAGTGAACCCCGCGTGGGCCAGAATTCTATATTGCTCCCTCGCCAAGAAGGCACATTTGGTACCTTGCAAATGTGTTTCACATAGTTATTGACCAGTCCCCGTTTAATCTTACAGCCCAGGCCGTTTATGTTCCAGGTCAGTACTTTAAAACCTTCTTTAGACACAGTTACTCTTTCTGGGTCACCCATGAGCGTATCGTGTAGTGAGAGCTGGTGGCCTCTCGTGCCCTATGTCGGGAGTCGTAGTGAAGTGTGCGCGTGTGCTCTGCATGACGAAACAAACTTCCTCCCCCAGTGAACTTGGTCTTCCCCCCAACATCCCCCCACCCCACCGCCCTCTCCTTCCAGTCCCATCAGCTACCCAAACTGCCTCCAGGACTTTCTGGCGAAGGAAGGTCTGTCGACCCCTACTAGTACCCCCGACAGAGTTCTTTTAACAACCTAGTAATTAAGCATAACATTACAATTGTACCCCTAGTGTAACAATGAAAAAGAAAGGGGGGTTATTAATAACTTGCGTGGAGTCCGGGCATGAACTGGATCTTCCGTCACCTGTATCGTCCCATGTCAAGAGTGTGAGTCCTGGGTATCACCCTGAGTGCTCCCAGGCCGTTGGGCTTTGTCCTGCTCTATCTCGTGGATAGCTACGACCAAGGGATGCAAGGATGGTGCATCCAGCAATTCATCGCCAGAGGTTTAGTCCTCATGTTCCTCTTCACCTTCGGATCGTACCGTCTTCTCGAAGCAGCGGAACCTGGACCCCTCTGTGCCGTCTCTGCCCAGCGAGGCAAAGTCTTTCCGTTGCCTGCTCACCGCTTCCCTAGGAGGATATGGTGTCGACTGTAGGTGTCTTACATTTCGCAGACCTCTCCATCTGTGCGGCCTGGGCTGCCCCCATTGGGATTCGCCATCGGGAGGGGTTGTGGTCACCAGGCGCGCTTCGCCTTCTGGTCTTCGAGGTGCTGGGCGTTCCTCCAACCACTGCTATGCATCATCCGGGTGCGTGAAAAAGTGTGACTTGTCCTTGTAGATTACCTTAACTTTCGCCGGGAAGAGCAGCATATATTGAAGATGGAGTTCTCGCAGCTTGGCCTTCACCGGGTCAAATGAGCGCCTCTGTTTTTGCACCTCCTGACTGTAGTCCGGAAATATCATTATTTGTGCATTTTCAAGCCGTATCTCTCCTAGCTTCCTAGCCTCTCTCAGAAGCAAGTCGCGATCGGCAAAGTTAAAAAATCTTGCGATGATTGGGCGCAGCCTCGCCCCCACCGGTGGTTTTGCCAGCAGCGCTCGGTGGGCTCTTTCAATCAGGAAGCAAGTAGAGAATTGCGTTGTTGGGAAGGTTGTTTTAATCCAGGAGTATAGGAACGCCACCACATCCTCCTTTTCAAGACCCTCCCTAAAACCCACAAAACGCAGGTTGTTCCGCCGGGCCCTATTCTCAGCATCATCTACCTTCCATTGCAGTTGGCGGTGGGATGCCTGTAGCTCCGCCATGTCCTTCTTGAGGGCAGTGAGGGAGTCCTCGGTTTTACTGACTCTGTTCTCCACCGTGGTCACCCTTTCGGTCAAATTGCGAAAGTCTTGCCGGAGCACCGTGACTTCCGAGCCTACTTCCCCAATTTTAACTTCCAGTGCTGCGCGGGACGCCAGTATATCTTCTCTTGATGCTTGTATAGCTACCAGTAGGCATTCCGTGTCTGAGCATGGGCTTGGTAGGGCCGTGCCCGCGGGGGTGAGTCGCGGCATAGCGGTCCATTGTTTCTTGGCGCTGCGTCTTGGAGGCTGGGTCTTTCTTCCCCATCTTGACTGCCCCCGCCGAAATGCATGTATGGCCGCTCCGCTTGTGTACCCGCAACGTCTGTCTATATGTATGTCCAGCTGGGCAGCACGCGCTCTGTCCGCAGTACCACGGCGGCTCCAGCGCCGGCGACCGCTGGTCGGGCGTCTCAGCGCGGTCCTTCGGGGTCTCTACTTGAATCGCCTTCGAAATGGGAGGATAGTCCCCCTCTTGGGCCTGCAATAGGTGGTCTGCGCGTTGTACCCTCTGGCATCCCATTCCACTCCCCTCCTGCCCTGCGAGTTGGCCTCTTCAATCTCGCCCAGAGGGGTTCCCTGAACTCTGAGGTCCACTGCTGCAGCTCCCCACCAGTGGTGTGTCCCCCGCCGAGGCCCTTCCCTCCAGCGGGTATTTGGGGTACCCCAAGGCCGCGTCCGTGGCGTGCAAGCTGGGGTCTCAAGCGCTCACCTCCCCTTCAGCGGCTGTGCATAGCAATGCTTCAGGCCCAGTCTCTGGTCCCCAGGCGGCCTCAGCTCCCCACTATAGCTCCACTAGGCAGTCTCAATGGGCGATTCCGTGTCTCCACTCGGAGACCTTCATGAGGCTGTATCTGGCATGGCCGGATTGCGTCTGCCCGGGGCATGGGATGTCGTGCCCACACTCCGGGCCTTCACTGCAGGCCCCGATTGCCGCCCGCAAGAGTTCTCTGTGTAGTCCCCCCGGGGCACCCCGTCAGGTCGCCTGCCTGCCGTCCCTCGAGGGGGTGCCCTCCCAGCTGTGGTCACTGCCTTGGTCCCCGGCAGCTGTTATGTGTTCGGGCCCAGTCGTTCACCTGTAGCACTTCCGCCGACCTGTGCTGGGTGTCGGAGGCCGGCCGGAAACCTCGGCTGGCCTCGCTCCGTATGTTGCCCCGGGGGTACAGCCCAGTTCTCTGCCCTCGCTCGTGATCGTGGGCCGCCATCAGCTCCGAATCTGGGGATCCGTCGCCTCCCTGTTGTCGGATGGAGTGGCGAGGCTCTCTTCTTGGGGCTCTCTGTAGGGTGTAGGCCGGGCTCGCTTCTTCCGACCAGTGCTGAGTGTCGGAGGCCGGCCGCACGCCTCGGCCGATCCCGCGCCGTTCAGTGCCCCCGGAAAACAGCCCAATCCTTTACACCCGCTCTTGATCGCGGGCAGCCATCGCGATCTCTCCGCTCCGAATCTGGGCAGTCGCCGCCTCACAGCTGTCCGTTGGTGTGGCCAGGGTCGCGTCTCGGGACTCTCAGCAGGGTGCAGGCCGGTCTCGGGGCATCCGTCTCGCTCTACAGTCTCGCCGCCATCTTTGGCCCGCTGGCCGCGCCAGAGCCAGGTTCAGAGTAGCCGTGTGATCAAAGTTCCTGATTAGGAGCACCGATGACTGCCTCTAGTCGGTGTCTGGACCTTCCGCCGTCCGATGGGCAAGAAATTGGGACTTCGTATGGTGATATGCACATCCGATCATGACCAGCTCCCCGGAGCTGCAGAGGTATGCGTCCTAACTGGCCATGCTGTTCGATACAGGCAATCTTGTAGGTGGATCTACCTTCTATTGTTAGCCATTTGAGGTTTTTGAGGACAGGAGAGATGTGATTGTATCGCTTACAGTCAGAGATAAGCCTGGCCGCCAGGTTGAGTACAGATTTAATCAGGGCAAGTTGGACTTTGGGGGTGCCAGCAAGGGTCGCGTTGCCATAGACAATTCTAGAAAGGACAAGAGATTGTACAACTATTTTAAAATCGTCAGCTGAAATAAAGGGTTTAATTTTTTTGAGGTGGTGTACAGTGAAGAGAGCACCTTTAGCCGCTTTCTTAATATGAGGGATGAGATTAAGATTCTGGTCGATGCTAATGCCAAGGGATTTGACAGAGTTGGAGGTGGAGAGAGAGCAATTAAGTGCTTTGATATCTGCAATCCAGTGTTGGATAGGCAGAGAGTTGTTTTTGGGAGCGAAAAGGATGATTTCAGTTTTTATAGGATTTAGTTTGAGTTGGTTAAGATGAAACCAGGCTTGGACTTTGGTCAGGGTATCATTGAGATGTAAGATGTTGTTGTGGGATTTGATCTCATAATATAGTTGAGTGTCATCTGCATAAAGGTGGTAACTGATTTTAGCTTGTTTGAGAATAAGGGTGAGGGGTTCCATGAAGAGCTTGAAAAGAGTTGGAGAGAGGATAGAACCTTGTGGAACACCAAGTGAGACAGGTTGAGGTTTGGAGAGGCAACCGCTGAGCTTAATTTGTTGGGTTCTATTATGGAGATATGAGGAGAACCACTTGAGGACATTGCCATCAAAGCCGAAGCGGTCTTTGAGAGTTTTAAGTAGGGTGAGATGATTAACAGTATCGAAGGCCGCAGAGAGGTCAAGGAGGATGAGGAGGGAGGATTCGCCTTTGTCTAAAGAGCGATTAATGTCATCAGTAATGTTGAGCATTGCAGTTTCGGTGCTGTATCCCTTTCTGAAACCAGATTGGAAAACGTCAAGGAGATTGAATGAGTCAATGTGGTTATTCAATTGTGACAGGACACATTTTTCGAGGGCTTTGGAGAGGAAGGCAACATTTGAGATAGGACGCGAACTGTTTAAGTCATTAGGGTCAGCAGTAGTGTGTTTGAGGATGAGGGTGATTTGACCTAGTTGAAGGGAGGCAGTGAGGTAATTGAAATTTTTATGGTCAATTGTGTCCCCTAACGTGTACCCCAACGGCTCCATGTACGAGTTTCAAGTACATGTAATTTCCCTCCACGACCGAATTTGAAGACGCAAATACATTTGCGTCCAACGTTAACATGTCCTCTATCAGATCCACCATGAATGGATCGATAATTCAGTTCCTAAGTATGCCGTGCCACCGTCTTTATATGGTGCACTTTCACGTTTTTCCTGGCTCTGCCGAGCTAGGCCCTGATTTCTGTCTTCAAGCCACGTCTGTCTCTGCCTCTGAAAGCTGCAGCATGGAGATGCATCCCTGACCTCTGCCTTACTTCCTGCCAAGCGAGCGGTGCCCGGCTCGGCCTGGTCTGCCTGCCAAAAACAGTATTTTACCTTCAAGTTATCAGCGTAGCCAGCTCAGCTCCTCGAAAACACATTCCTGTCTAGTGATTTAGGTAAACATATCCCCGGCTGTAGAGCAAAGAGCAAGTCTCCCTGTCTCCGTGCAAGTAATTTACAGTTCCCGTTACCAGAGTAGGCCCATGGCCCCGCACGTAGACACGCAGACACCTATGCACGCACTAACATTCAGTATAGAATAGCCTCTGCCCAAGAGACCTTTTACTCTAGATTAAACATCCTCCAAATACTAGATATCAGATATGTTATAGGGACAGGTCGATCTGACATGCCAGACTTCTGTCTCCTCTACTAGTGCTAAAAGTCAGACCCTTAGCTTCCTCCCGTTGTACGTCAATCACACGTCATATTAGCTGCGCGCGCATTCAGGCCACAGGTTTCAGCTGACTCTGCAAGAATTCTCTAAGCATCCACCCACTTGTGACACTTTTTTGTGACGTTTCTAGTACACGCCTATGTGCACACCCCTGTTCACGCCTTTTTGATTACGCACATGTGTTCTTATCATATACATTACACTTGTCACGCCTACTGTATTCAATGCTACTGTGTCATTTTTCTATATATGTCATGTACTGTGAATAAATCGTTGACATCTTCCCTGCCATCATTGCATACCCGAACCCTTGTATTGATGGAATAGATTTCCATGACTCGAGTCATCATTTATGATTAAAGCCCTTATGACTCAGACACCACGGACTCTGCCTCTCATTTGATTGAGCTATTTTCTTTAATTTTCCGAAATTATCTGGCAAACTCGTATACGGTAAAATTCTTACCACATAATTTGGTGCCCGAATAGGGACCCCTCCCCCACCCCACGCGCCGGCGATGCGTCGCAGGCTTTGCCCCCGACTACAGCTGTGACGGACCCCATGCGCATCTGCAGGTTTTCCTGTATCTCCCTCAGGCCTACGGAGGTGACGGAGACTGCGGTCGACATCCAGACGAGGCGGTGAGGAGTGCGGAGGATCCCGACCAGAGCCCAGCCGAGAGAGCAGTGTCCGTGGTATCGAGAGGCCCACCAATAGTGTCGAGGCGCATGCGTAGTGCGCAGCAGCAGCAGTGACGTCATAGCGGTCCAGTCCAGTCAAGTTTCCGAGGCCTTCCGTTCCGTGCTTCCCGGTGAGTACCGTTGCTGGGGACGCATCAAGACGGGTGCATTAATTTGTGTCCGGTCAAGACGGGTTTGGGTACACGAATCCGGTCTGCACTGTTTTAGCAGTGTATCTGTACTGTTTAGCAGTGCATCTAGTATCTAGGTATCCAGTTATTATTGTTCGTTTCGAAATGTTTCAATGTGTTTTAATGTCGTGGTATGAGTGATTGTTTGCATTTTTTTACTGTGTTTATTGTGTCTAGACCGAGGTAGCTATGCCTCTATTTTCGAAATTACGACAGATAGGAACTAGGAAAGGGATTCTCGAAGAAGCAGTTCCCATCCCACCCAGGGACACTCCTGGACATTTTATGTACCACAAGCACGGCTTAGATGCCATATTATACCTAGACTTGTGGGTGGACTACACGAAAGACATAGCAGAGAATCAGAGATGGCCCGTTACAGGTTCATGGGATGCCGAGTGGATCATGAGAGTAGAAGAAGCGTTATGGAAAAAGAAAGCCAGACAGTCACAGAAAGATGCCATTGAATTATGGCGTAAAGAATCACATAGACGGACAGAGAAAGCACTCAGAAAAACAGAGAAAAGTAGAGAAGATTCCGAAAAAGCTAAAGAAAAAGAACTACTAGAAGAAGGACAGCGAGTCAGAATAGAACAACACGAAAGACAGAGTAATGCCATTATGACAGGACTGTATCCAGTCCTGGCCGAAGGCCTGCCCAAGGCGACCCCGGAAACACCGAAAGATCTGCCCCCTCCATTGGTTCCGACTAAATTACGTCATAAGACTGCAGCAGACATTTTCCTTTCTTCCTATTTAGACGACGTAGCTCCCGCATATACCAATGTACCCGTACCACCTGCACCTGTACAACTTGTTGATCATCTGCCCCCGGGTCCGCAACTGCAGACCCCTCCCGCACCGCTTCCCGCACCTGTTGTCACTTCCCCTATTGTTCCCCCTGGTATTCATCCGCTTAATCCTTTTGGGTCTGCCGCTGCCCAGGTCCCAACTCCGGCACAGATACCGACCCTACAGCCAGGTTCTCAAGCCTCCGCCTCGGGAGGTGCTACAGGAGGTTATCGCACCCCGCCACAATTACAACGTATGACAATGAGAGAATTAGCAATGCAGCGTACACCTAAAGCAGCCCCAGCCGAAAAGCTTAAAGAACGGCTTACAGATTACAGATATGATACAGTGCCTGGAAAAACAGGACCCATGTTGTTAGCATCCCTACGTTTAAGACGTGTTACAGATTACTTGGTGTTATTACCAGAAATGCCAGAACATCTAGACAATATATATCGTTTTATTAGAACAGGAGAAAGACCCGAGTGTGTTGGTGAAGCCATGTCACGTCAGAAAGTCGAGACACAAGGTTTAATAATGCGATTTTTGGTTAATTGTTTGATAAGGGAACAAGATCAGCCCACCTTTCCACAAGGAGAGATGGATAGATTGACCAGATGGAGTCAGAATATAGCGGAGGGTAAACATGATAGAGAGAGAAGTATACATGCTATGGTTAGAAAGATCCGTAAAGAAATAATAGCAATACATGTCCGTCGAGAATCAGAAAGGCATTCTGGGTCCGAGGATAAGGACTCCTCAGAGGAGGAGGAAGAAGCAGAGACTCCAGCAGAAACCTCGCAACAAGCGGGGGGAGACATGATGGCATATGTAGGTAGAGAGAAACTACCTAGACAGTACCCTCTTGATAGGCCCTTCGACAGACCCATTCGTTTAGAAAACAAGAAACGTTACCTTTGTCCGATACCAGAACAATGTTCCCTTGAGCATATATTCCAGATTACTGATAAAGTACTGAAAGAAAGTAGGCTATCACGAACTCAATACCTTACGTGATCAGGAACTAGCCCGGTCCGCGGTACAGTGGGCCGGGGATGACAGCATATATAAAGACAATTCAGTAGTGCAAACATTTTTAAGTCTTACTCCAGAAGAACAGCGACTAGCTGGTATATATATGACCCAACACCTCATTATACAGTATGAAAACCAAGCATCTGATCCAGGTCCATTATATAGTTTATTACAAGACTTACTCATGAGAAGATGGAGAGGCCTAGGTACCGATTTAATTGAAATAATTTTAGAACAACGTCACAAGTATAGAACCTTCTTGACTCCACATCTTGTTTCCGTTCCACCCCCAGTCAGGCAACCATATCACCTAGACAAACAGAATCCTTTACGAGAAGTACATCCAGTCAGGAAAGCCGATGATACCCTTGAACGCGTGTTTGTATACACGCCCATAACTAAAATGGAATTGTTAGAAATGAAGAAAATAGTGCCCAGTCATGATAAAGACCCTGCAGGTTTCCACCGTGAAATAAAAGACATGTTACTCATGGGAGATTATACCTATCCCGACATTATGAAAATATTGAAAGTGTTATTGCCTGCCGGTATTTACGAGAAACTCAAGGAAAAAGAATGGGAGGTGGGAGACAAAAAGATTAATTGGGCTGAATTAGAAACAGAAGAAACTGGTCGAACCCCAGGTTTAGGTCTTGGGGCGAAAACTAAAGCATTACCAGGATTGTTAGTACAGGTCTTGCCAAGATTATTGGCAACTAAAAAGGAGGATTGGGATGCAATCTCAGCCTGCAAACAGAAACACGACGAAGACACTAGTGATTTTATTCCCGATTCGAGAAATGTTTTATTATTAATAGTGGCCTGAAAACAAGTAGCGAGTCATACCCACACCTTTTTGTGTCAAAATTAGTCGAGAATTCCCTGCCCCAGGTTAAGAACCGTGTACTGAAAGTTGAGAGCACATGGCAAGCTAATACGCCTTCCCAAATGTTACAAATGTTACAGTACCACCAGAACAGAATTAGAGAAGAACATGATCACGAACAGAGACGTATGAAAGACACGAAAATGAAAGTACTAGTTGCTCAGTCAGTTCCAGCTGATGGTCATAAAAGGGGTACAACACAATCCAATAATTCAAATTCAGCAGCTCCTGTTAAAGGGATATGCAACTATTGTAAACAGCCAGGTCACTATGTAAACGATTGTGCAGTTTTGAAACACAACATAGCCACAGGTAAAACTAAAGAGAGACCGCGTCCTCCTAGACAGGACCAGGTCCAACAACACGTTCCACAGAATGTCCAGCCTATGCAGGTTCCACAACAGACCGTAGCAGTACCACAGCCACAACCCATTGCCGCAACACAACATGTTACACAGCAGATGTATCAGTATGCACAATCAGACTATCCCGATTACCAGCAATACACATGAAACAGCCTAGAGAGGGAGGTTGGCTTGCCCCTTATCGAGGTTCCTGTAGATCAAGAAGGCCCTTATGTACACAGTCAGGTATTAGGGAAGGATAGAAATTTTTTGATTGACACCGGGGCAAGCAGAACAACCATCAGTCATGAAGAGGTTCCAGGGGCACCCCTCTCAGGCTCACAGAATGTTTCCCTTGGATTTTCAGGAAAGCCTATAGTCAATGAAGTATCGAAACCTGTTCCCCTAGCAGTTGGTCCATTATCTCGTACTACAGACTTATTGCTCACTAAATCATGTCCAGAAAACTTGCTTGGTATAAAGACCCTGAAAGCTCTAGGAGCTGTAATTTGTTGTTCTCCGGAAGGAGTAAGGTTGTTCCTTCGTGATTTCAAAGGCCATTATGTATTGAGAGATTTTGACCCCAGGTTACAGAATGTTCCTGCACATTTATGGGCACAAGGCCCCACTGATGTAGGTTGCATGCACATTACTCCATATCGTGTTACACTCAAGCCAGGAGTAGTACTACCACGTATTCGACAATACAAGTTACCACCAGATGCTGTAGTGGCTTTACTGAAAATCATTGACAAGCTCATTGCACAAGGAGTGGTTGTAGAAACCGACTCAAATGTTTGTAATTCCCCTATCATTCCAATTCTTAAACGTACAGATCCAAATGCACCTCCTGTTTATCGATTAGTCATCGATTTGCGCAAATTGAATAAATGTATTATACCACAGTACCCCGTGGTCCCTGATATTTCATCCCTATTGACTGCTATTGATTCTGAAGCGACGTTCTTTACTGTAATTGACCTCAAGAACGCCTTCTTTAGTGTCCCCATTGATCCGGAAAGCCAATACCTTTTCGGATTCTGTTTAAATGGCCGAAGCTTCAAATTTGCACGCGCACCTCAAGGATTCACAGAAAGCCCTAGCATCTACAGCCAAGCATTAAAACGACAACTTGACAGTATTCACATGCCTGCTAACACCGCCCTACTCCAATACGTCGATGATCTATTGATCACCGCCCGTAGTGAACCAGAATGTGAACAAGCATCACTGACAGTTTTACTTTTCTTGGCGGACAAGGGACACAAGGTGTCACCTTCGAAGCTACAATTCTGTGCCCAGCAAGTGGTGTACCTTGGGCACTTGCTGTCCAAGTGGGGTAGGCAGCTGACACCCGAACGAATTCAGTTAATTGCACATCTTCCGCAACCCAAGACACAGAAAGAAGTACGAGCCTTTATTGGACTCACTTCCTATTGCAGACAATGGATTCCACAATATGCATTTCTAGCGAAACCACTCATACAGTTGACAACACAGGAGGCAGCGTCTTCGACTGTTCTCCCTTGGACTCAGGAACATACACAAGCTTTTGACGAATTGAAGAAAGCCTTATGTCAAGCACCAGTTTTAGCGACACCATGTTACAGCAAACCTTTTACACTTTTTGTGCTTATTTTTCGAGTGCACTAGATCCAGTAGCACAGGCCTTGCCTGCGTGCTTAAAGTCAGTTGCAGCAACAGCTCTAGCAATCAGACAAAGTGATTCCATTGTATTAGGACATCAATTGACAGTACAAGTTCCACATTCTGTAGAGGTTCTCCTAAACAGAACCCAGACTCAACACTTGACTGTAGCACGACTGACAGGTTATGAATTGACGTTATTCCAACCACACATAGAAATCAGACGTTGTAATACACTGAATCCTGCTACACTTTTACCATCAAGCACAATAGACCCTACTCCACATGACTGCGTAGATGTAGTTGACACAGTTACGAAACCAAGACAAGACTTGACAGACACCGCATTACCCAATCCAGACCTGACACTTTATGTGGATGGTTCATGTTTACGAACAAGTACTGGAGAGTTAGTGGCCGCATATGCAGTGACCACTGAAACTGAAGTCATAGAGACACATCGCATTGATACCCTGTCAGCCCAAGCAGCAGAGCTCATTGCTCTGACCCAAGCCTGCATACGAGCCAAGGACTTGAAAGTAAACATATACACAGATTCCCGTTATGCATTCGGAGTCGTTCACGACTTCGGTGTTCTCTGGCAAGAAAGAGGTTTCTTGACCTCTCACGGAGCCAAGATTCAGCATGGCCCCCTCATTCAAGCTCTGTTAGAAGCCATACATTTGCCTACAGCTATAGCTATCATGAAGTGCAAGGCACATACGAAAGTCACAGACAAGATTTCTCAGGGCAATGACTTTGCAGATCGAATAGCGAAACATACAGCACTGACTCATACTCAAACGACGGACATGACAAAGACTGATGTAACCTCACTGACACATTGTATGACAGTCAGGGACCCCACACAAGACGTCATCGACATACAGACACATGCCACTCCAGATGAAATAAAGAAATGGACTGAACAAGGAGGGGTCCAGACAGACCAAGGATGGATGACGAAGGGAAAGACCACATGGTTTCTCCCCGACTCTATGGTTCAGGTTATCATCAATACAGCACATAGTCCAGCACATTTAGGAGAAAAAGCCATGTTAGACAGTATACAGAACATCTGGTTCAACAAGCATTTACGAGCAGCAGCCAAACAGAAAGTGCGTACCTGCATGATCTGTTGTCAGTTCAACCCAGGAAAAGGTGTTCCCGTAGAGCAAGGTGGATTTCATCCTCCCGACTACCCTTTTGAAGTCCTCCAGATGGATTATATTCAGATGGAAAGATGCCGAGGATTCAAGTATGTCCTCGTAGTTGTATGTGCCCTATCCCGATGGACAAAAGCATATCCCGTCCCAGATTACACTGCCCCGACCACTGCCAAGCAGTTGGTTCGTGAGTTTTTCCCTCGATACGGTTTGCCCCGTGTCGTGTATTCAGATAACGGTCAGCCATTCTCATCCGAACTAATGAAGCAGGTCTCGCTTCTATTGGGGTACCAGTGGAAGTTTCACTGTGTCCGGCATCCTGAGGCAGCAGGTCTCGTGGAGCGGCACAATCAGACTCTGAAAACTCGCCTTGCAAAAGTGTGTAAAGAGAAGGGAGTAGATTGGATAGTAGCTTTGCCAGTTGCTCTTTTTTATATGAGAATGGTAGCCCACTCTAGGACAGGGCTATCCCCGTATGAGGTGGTCTTCGGTAGGCCTCCTAATATGTGGGGGACGCCTTTGCCACGAAAAATTACCGATGTTGATAGTACTATGCTGACAGATTACCTTGCTTCCTTGATGTCTGCACTACAATCATGTCGTTCACAGGTCGCAGCAGCCTTCCCAGACAACACCGAGGTGAAGCCACATGAACTGGTCCCGGGCGATGTTGTCGTCGTTCGGAACTTTGACAGATTGAGCCCTTTGGAGCCCCGCTGGAAGGAGCCGAAGATCGTTTTGTTAACAACCAGGACTGCCGTAAAACTAGAGGGGCGCAAGGGTTGGGTGCACTCCAATCACGTTAAGAGATTCTTTGGACTTCCGCCAAAATCTGAATCCCAGAATTCCCACGTACCAGTGACTGATACCAAACTCCCACTTCGAGAGAAAACTCCCCAAGAGGAGTACAGACAGAAATTGAGGTCTAGTAAGTCAGACAGTTTAATTGTTTAAGTCCCCTTCGGGTGAAGCGGTTAGGCAGTTTCTGACAATGTACAAGTTAGACCCAAATAGAGAGAGAGATAGACAGGAGACCAAGAAACGAAACTATTGTAAAAGTCTCCGGAGCAGATGCGTCTGCACATTACTTATTATGTTTTTTCTGAGTCTTACGATTATTGCTATGAGTTGGATGTTATACATGTATTTTCCTCTTGCACATTCTTTTTCTAATAACACTGTCGAGCACACGTTTAGTGCTCTTCCTCCACACGAATTGTCTTATCGACTTGCGCTGCGCAACAATACATTTATTCGTATGTTACACCATTCTCACCAGATCAACAATGCTACTAATTGTTGGATATGTGGCCGACTCCCTCCCTATCAGAACTACAAGGGAGCTCTGCCTCTCTTTCCTTACCCGTTTACACATAATGGTTCCTGTGGTGCATGGTTTAGTTTAATATCCTCTATAGACACCGACTCTCAGGTTTCCCAAGGCAATTGGATATGGGGTAATCTGAACACAGTCATGAACAAAGCATGTTTCCCAAACGAGGAGGGTCTTCCACAAAGGACAGGGACAGATCTAGAAAATGAAGTGTATGGATTAGGCAATTTTACACTTAACCTCATGATTCTAAATGTTCAGTCAGAAACCAGTCCAGACTTGCTGTAGGAGAGTAGGGTCTGCTATCCTATGGTCACCCCAATTTTTGCTTTTTGCTTCACTGGTTTTCGACTTACTGAGGCTGTGGGCCTGCTAATCAGACCCCCAGCCTGCTGTTCTCTCTCTAAATTTATAATACATGTGCTATAGGTACATACCACAATTGGAAATGGACTCCTTGTCAGCCCCTGTACCATGCACTATAGGTGCCCAGGGCATAGGTGCCACCAAGGCCTACCAGGGGCTGAAGCATAGCTTTTGCCACCCCTGGCTGGTTCTTAAATTGACACAACTGGCTGATCACTCAGCTGGGGCAAGTGGGTGTAATCACCCCTTGCTTAGATATAGTATACCTATATCTAAACCTATATCTGGACACATATATAGCCTGTAAGCCACTCCTATGGAAGGCCTCATCAATCCTGGAGGCAGAGTGCGTGGTTTTATGTGAGATGGTGCTCTGGCATGAGCTGAGCCTGTCTGCAGCTGTCGGGAACAACTCCCTAAGCTGATCCGGGATAATGCCATACCATATACTCTTAAGCGCATTATAATCCTCGCGGTTATATAGCAACTTTGGTTTGGCTTTATCAAAACATGTCGTGTAAGGTGTCATACGAATTGGAATACTATCCCCTCGCCAGTTCTGGCGACGGGGATAGCATTCCACCCTTCTAGAGGGAGAAGACATGTTACTTTACTGAAACGCGGTTGATTTAAAATGAGCCTCAGATCCACAAAATGGATGCCCCTGCCACAGACACGGGTCTGACCTCCTGCTGCTGACCGAAACCCGGCAGAGGAGGCCTGGACAAAGAGTTTCCTGTCACAGGGCGGTGTCAAACCACCCCAGACAGGAGATAGTGGATTGGAGTAGGGAGGTTTCAATGAAACCAGACACTGCCTGGGGAGCACAAGGCTGCCCCTTGCAGGATCCGGCCAAACCGGTTCTGGGGCCTCCCAGCCCCTGTCCCAGCGCGGCCAGGATCAAAGGAGAGGGGTGTAACCACCCCCTTCCTGGGTCCCACCCATAGGAGGGGACCTAGCAGGATGTCCAACCCCCTAGATTCGAATAAGAGGGGGAGCAGTCCCAACGGACCTCAGATCATCCTGAAGAAACATAAGAAACGAAATCTGGACCCTTCGACTTTCTACACGACGTGAGAAGACTGAAGAATCTCCCTTGTGGTCAAGGAGTGACCACCCTGTGCAAACAGGCACCATCCAGCCCTCGACCCTTGCTTTGTTGCAGTTCCCGCCGGAACTCGAGCGACAGAGATCGACGAGATCAAGCTTGCCTGCCTTCTACCTGCCCGATCCACAGTCCCTGCAGAGCTGAGACCCGTGGAGGCGACCGGAAGCGTGGGGCACGCCATCTTGAAAAGGCCACGAGACGCTGACCGTGCGGCCCACGAGTGACCCTCGAAGCTGTACACCGGGGTTTGAGAAGCCCCAGCCCCGAGCTCCACTTGCACCAAAGCTCACCCCTCCACACTCGACGAGTGCTGCGTGGGGCCCTTCTGCTTGTGTGCGCTCGACGCGTTGGCCCGGTCACTTGCCAGCTGGCTTGTGGCCCCTGTGCCGACGAACTTCGAAATACGACTTGCTTTTCTGGTTGCTCCAGATCTGCACCAGCTCCTGTAAAAAGGAGCCCCCACTCTGACCCTCCTGGTTCGAGTGATAAGCAATCTCCCGGTTCCGCGTGGATTGCTTTTGCCAAGTGCTGTTTGCTACAATCTTCAAGCCGACGGTGCTGACGGCGAGAGCCTACGTGGGACAGATCGTGACCTGCTCCTGGACGTCGCAGATGCCCCAGAGCCCACGTGACAGCGGAGAGAAGCCTATCGACAACCGCCTGATTGCGCCCGACATTGCCTGGTTCCGTCCTGGTTCCACCCTGGTCACTGCTGAGTGACCCAGACTCTGTCCCCTCTGCTTTCAGGTACTTTTCTACATCGATCCACCCTTGGATCGCACCGGACACTTCTGCTTCACAGCGCCTGCAGCTGCAACAGCTCCAAGCACCCAGAACCTGCGTGACAGAACCCGACGCCACTTCGACCCTGTGCACCCACGGCCTGTGGGTGAGGTAACTTTGCAACGCCGGTGTCTTTACACTGGTACACACCTCTAGGGTCTGTGTCTAAAGTTTTGTGTTCCTAGGTTCAGCGGAAGTATCTTTTTATTCACTTTAATTGACTTTTACGCACCATTGACAGTGCATTGGTGCGCGCTGCACTTTCCGTGCTGCATCCGTCTCCTGTGGGCTACTCCCGACTTCTTCATTGCTTGTCCTGACTGCTCCCAGCGAATCTCTAGGCCCTAGGCCTAACCATTGTTCGTAAAGTGTTACTTATACCACTTTTTTGATATATGGTCTGAGTGGCCACCCGCCCTCATCCATAAACGTGCAACTTTATATGTGTAACAGTGCTTTTGATTTAACGCTGGTGCCCCTTTCCTCATAAAGAGTACTGGGGAGTAATTTAGTAATAAATACATATATTTTTATAATATATACTTGTGTGGTGTCCTTTCATTTGATTACAGGATTGTATGTGGTAAAACAAGCTCGCTTAACACGACCTCTTAAGTTAAGCCTTTAAGGCTGCTTAGTCCATGCTACCACTAGGATAGCTTGTCTATAAGGTTGACTTACAACCTGACATCTTTGGGGTTTGTTTGGACTGATATCCAGTGGTTCCAGAATTGGAAACACTACCTATCAGGCCAACTTCTCACATTGGTGTGCAGCGGTGCGGATTTGAGCTTGCTGTTTGTTTTACCATTGCAATCTTTATCAAATTGAAAGATCACATCAAGTACCTCTAGGTACATATAAATCAAAAGCTTAGCATATTAAGTTCTACTGAACTTAGTAGTTGTAGATTAAAGGGATTAGCACACCCTGACTACAACTCACTAGCAAGGTACAGTAGGAAACCACTTAGTGTAGGTAAGTGCACCACTTACACCTCACTAGCAGTCATGTCTGATACAGAAAGAGCCTCAGGCTCTGCTCCTGTAATAGTTGATCCTATAGGGACAACATCCAGATATGACAACCTTAGCCACAAAGACCTGAGTGCCTTGTGCACAGCCAGGGGGCTAAAAAAGGGCAGAGGCCCTACCATTCCTTCCCTAATAGCTCTCCTAGCAAAGGATGACCTAGACAAGGTGAGTCAGACTCCCTTAGAAACAGAGGAAGGGATAAACTCCCCTGAGAATGAGGATCTTCAAGAAGGAATAGAGGAGGAAGAGGAAGACCCAGAAGAAGGCTCTGATATAGATGAGCCTGAAGATCAGGATCAGGTGGGAAACCAGGTACAGGTTGCCAGGCTTAACCAGGCCAACTTGGACCTACATGGGAATGGAGGGGGCCAGCACCACTCCAGATCTCATAACCAAATTCTCCCAGGTAATAGAAGGGAGAGATCTCTGTCAAGGGACTCTCACCTTTCTAGTGCCTCAAGAGAATCTCAAAGAGGAATGACTTCCTCCCAGAGAAAAGAGCATAGGGCCAGGATGAGGGCTGTCCAACTCCAAATAGAAAGGGAAGAGGTAGCCTTGGCTCAAGCTAAACTTGCTTTAGCAAGAGAAAAAAAATTGTGTGGCTTAGATGCCACTGGTGGCAGCAAAGTTCCTAAAGAAAAAGACAGGGCCTATGACAATAGAAACCTGACAAAAATTGTGCCCCCCTACAAGGAAGGGGATGATATCCACAAATGGATGACTGCTCTTGAGAGGGCCTGCATGGTACAGCAGGTCCCTGAGGATCAGTGGGCAGCAATTTTATGGTACTCCTTTTCTGAGAAAGGGAGGGACAGGCTCCTCACTGTTAGACCTGAGGATGCCAAAAACTACTCTGTTCTGAAGAGTGCTCTTATTGAAGGGTTTGGCCTAACCACTGAGCAATACAGGTTGTTGTTCAGAGACACCCAAAAAGCACAGACTCAGGACTGGACTGATTTTGTAGATTGTGCCACTAAGGCTCTGGAGGGTTGGCTGCAGGGAAGTAAAGTTTCAGACTATACAGGATTGTACAATCTTATGATGAGAGAACAGATCCTTAATAACTGTCAGAACCAGCTGTTGCATCAATACCTTGTTGACTCTGATTTGACCTCTCCCCAAGAATTGGGAAAGAAGGCAGACAAATGGGTCAGAACAAGGATTAAGCAGAAAAACCAGAACCAAGGTGACCAGAAGAAAACAGACCAGAAGGGTGGGAATCAGAAAGATAAAGAAAAGGACCAGAAGTCTTCAGGCCCCCAAACTAGCAATAAGGAGGGGGGTTCCCAAAATGGAAACAAGAAAAAGAAGAACGATGGCCCAAAGAAACCTTGGTGTAATACCTGCAAATCAGTTTCACACTGGGGCAGTGAATGCACTAAAAAAAATCCAGTCCCCACCACTGCAGCTCCTAAAGCAACTGCACCCCCTAGTACAGTCAGCAGTGGTGGTACACAGCCAAAGGGTTTAGTAGGGTTGACCCTGGGTACTGAGGTGGAATCTGGCCTAGTCAGAATCCCCACACAGGCAGTTCTCCTATATGATGTGGACATATCTTTGCCCACTGCAGTAAGCCCCAGTAACCTGGGCAAATATAGGCAGACTCCCTTAATTAATGAGAAACTGGCTCAGGCCTACAGGGACACTTGTGCCAGTGTCACCATGGTGGCACCTGGCTTTGTGGACCCTGGACAAATTGTACTAGGTGAAAGTTACCTAGTGACCAATGCAAGCAACTCCACTACTTCCCATAGTGTGGCTGTTGTGAACTTCTCCTGGGGAGGGGTAGATGGCCTAAAGAAAGTTGTTGTGAGTGCAGACCTCCCAGTAGACTGTCTGTTAGGCAATGATCTTGAAAGCTCAGTTTGGTCAGAAGTGGAGTACAGGACTCATGCAGAAATGCTAGGGATTTCAGCTCATGTCCTTGCAGTGACAAGGTCTCAGGCTAAGAAGTGCCTTCCTGAACCAGTGGTGGATCTTGAAACAATAGACCAACCACAACCCAAGAGAAGGAGCAAGAGGGTTAAGGCTGTGCCTTCCCACTTGCCCCAGGTTGAGGATCAGGTTTCACAGGAAACTGATTCTGCAGTCCAAGAGGAGACTGTCTCTGAGGAGCTTGAACCTGATCAGGTTGAGTTTCTGGGGACAGGGGGACCCTCAAGGGCAGACCTGGGGCAGGCCCAATTAGATTGCCCTTCACTTGAACCCCTCAGGCAGCAAGCTGCTGCTGAGGCTGCAGGGAATGCTCAAGGTACCCATAAAGTGTATTGGGATGAAGGACTCCTTTATTCAGAGGCTAGAGACCCCAAGCCTGGCACAACCAGGAGGTTGGTTATACCTTTGAAGTTTAGGGGCTTCCTTCTTACCTTGGCCCATGATATTCCCCTTGCAGGACACTTAGGCCAGAACAAGACTTGGGACAGGCTTGTTCCACACTTTCACTGGCCTCACATGTCAGAAAATGTCAAGGAGTTTTGTCGCTCCTGTGTCACTTGCCAAGCCAGTGGTAAGTCAGGTGGCACAACAAAGGCCCCCCTGATACCACTACCTGTGGTGGGGGTACCCTTTGAAAGAGTTGGAATAGACATTGTGGGTCCCATGGATCCTCAAACAGCATCTGGGCACAGATTTATACTGGTGGTAGTGGATCATGCCACCAGGTACCCAGAAGCAATTCCCCTGAGGACCACCACAGCTCCTGTGGTGGCAAAAGCCCTCATTGCAGTTTTCTCAAGAGTGGGCTTTCCAAAGGAGGTTCTTTCAGACAGAGGTACCAACTTCATGTCTGGATACTTAAAAGCAATGTGGAAAGAGTGTGGAGTAAACTATAAGTTTACCACACCCTACCATCCACAGTGCAATGGGCTTGTGGAAAGGTTCAACAAGACCCTAAAGGGAATGATAAAAGGTTTACCAGAGAAGCTTAGGCGGAAATGGGACATCCTTTTACCCTGCTTGCTCTTTGCTTACAGAGAGGTCCCACAGAAGGGGGTTGGCTACAGCCCTTTTGAACTTTTGTTTGGCCACCCTGTAAGAGGTCCATTGAGTTTGGTGAAGGAAGGATGGGAGTTACCTCTCAAAAAGCCTAAACTAGACATTGTGGATTATGTACTTGGTCTCCGCTCCAGGATGGCTGAATACATGGAGAGAGCATCCAAAAACCTTGAGGCCAGTCAGGAATTACAGAAAGCCTGGCATGACCAAAAGGCTGTTCTGGTTGAGTACCAGCCAGGGCAGAAGGTGTGGGTGTTGGACCCAGTGGGGCCAGCAGCTCTCCAGGACCAATGGACTGGACCCTACCCTATCATTGAAAAGAAGGGAGAAGTCACCTACCTGGTTGACTTTGGCACCCCTAGGAGCCCCCACAGGGTGCTCCATGTCAATCGTTTGAAAGCATTTGTTGACAGGGAGGACATGAGTCTCCTCATGGCCACAGATGGGGAACAGGAGGAAGAGAGTGACCCTCTCCCAGACCTGCTTTCCCAGAACCCTGATGATGGTTCAGTTGATGGAGTAGCCTTGGCAGGCAGCCTCACTGAGCAGCAACAGGTGGACTGCAGACAGGTGTTGCAGGCCCACAGACACTTGTTTTCACTCACACCCAGTCAGACTAGCTGGTGCACCCATGAGGTGGATACTGGTGACAATCTGCCTGTGAAGAATAAGATCTACAGGCAACCTGACCATGTCAGGGATTGTATAAAGGCTGAGGTGCAAAAGATGTTGGAGCTTGGAGTGATTGAGCCATCAGAGAGCCCATGGGCTAGCCCAGTGGTCCTTGTGCCAAAACCTCATACCAAAGATGGGAAGAGAGAAATGAGGTTTTGTGTGGACTACAGAGGTCTCAATGCTGTCACTAGGACAGATGCTCATCCCATTCCAAGAGCAGATGAGCTCATTGATAAATTGGCTTCTGCCAAGTTTCTGAGCACATTTGATTTGACAGCTGGCTACTGGCAAATCAGACTAGCTGAAGAGTCAAAAGCCAAAACAGCATTCTCTACCCCTAGTGGGCATTATCAGTTTGTGGTAATGCCCTTTGGTTTGAAGAATGCACCTGCCACTTTCCAAAGGTTGGTGAACCAAGTCCTTGCTGGGTTGGATGACTTTTGCGCAGCATATCTAGATGATATTGCTGTCTTTAGCTCCACCTGGGAGGATCACCTGATCCACCTGAAGAAGGTTCTGGAGGCCCTGCAAAAGGCAGGCCTGACTATCAAGGCTACTAAGTGCCAGATAGGGCAGAGCAAGGTTGTGTACTTGGGCCACCTAGTAGGTGGGGGTCAAGTTCAACCACTGGAGAGCAAGATCCAGACCATACAGGACTGGACTCCTCCAACTACCCAGACACAAGTCAGAGCCTTCTTGGGCCTGACTGGGTATTACAGAAAATTTGTAAAGAACTATGGGTCCATTGTGACACCATTGAATGACTTGACATCCAAGAAGATGCCCAAAAAGGTTCAGTGGACAGTTAGCTGTCAAAAGGCATTTGATGACCTGAAGAAGGCCATGTGCTCTGCACCTATCCTGAAGAGTCCTGACTACTCCAAACAGTTCATTGTACAGACAGATGCTTCTGAGTTGGGGGTGGGAGCTGTGCTTTCACAACTTAATCAAGATGGTCAAGACCAGCCCATTGCTTTTATTAGCAGAAGGCTGACCCCCAGGGAGAAACGTTGGTCAGCTATTGAGAGGGAGGCCTTTGCTGTGGTTTGGGCCCTGAAGAAGTTGAGGCCATACTTGTTTGGTACTCACTTCCTAATTCAGACAGACCATAAGCCCCTCTTGTGGCTAAATCAGATGAAGGGTGAAAATCCCAAACTGCTCAGGTGGTCCATTTCCCTACAGGGGATGGACTTTACAGTGGAGCACCGCCCAGGGACTGACCATGGTAATGCAGATGGTCTCTCCAGGTACTTCCACTTAGAACATGAAGACTTATCTGGTCAAGGTTAAGTTTAATGTCCCTGCGTTTGGGGGGGGGTTATGTAGGAGAGTAGGGTCTGCTATCCTATGGTCACCCCAATTTTTGCTTTTTGCTTCACTGGTTTTCGACTTACTGAGGCTGTGGGCCTGCTAATCAGACCCCCAGCCTGCTGTTCTCTCTCTAAATTTATAATACATGTGCTATAGGTACATACCACAATTGGAAATGGACTCCTTGTCAGCCCCTGTACCATGCACTATAGGTGCCCAGGGCATAGGTGCCACCAAGGCCTACCAGGGGCTGAAGCATAGCTTTTGCCACCCCTGGCTGGTTCTTAAATTGACACAACTGGCTGATCACTCAGCTGGGGCAAGTGGGTGTAATCACCCCTTGCTTAGATATAGTATACCTATATCTAAACCTATATCTGGACACATATATAGCCTGTAAGCCACTCCTATGGAAGGCCTCATCAATCCTGGAGGCAGAGTGCGTGGTTTTATGTGAGATGGTGCTCTGGCATGAGCTGAGCCTGTCTGCAGCTGTCGGGAACAACTCCCTAAGCTGATCCGGGATAATGCCATACCATATACTCTTAAGCGCATTATAATCCTCGCGGTTATATAGCAACTTTGGTTTGGCTTTATCAAAACATGTCGTGTAAGGTGTCATACGAATTGGAATACTATCCCCTCGCCAGTTCTGGCGACGGGGATAGCATTCCACCCTTCTAGAGGGAGAAGACATGTTACTTTACTGAAACGCGGTTGATTTAAAATGAGCCTCAGATCCACAAAATGGATGCCCCTGCCACAGACACGGGTCTGACCTCCTGCTGCTGACCGAAACCCGGCAGAGGAGGCCTGGACAAAGAGTTTCCTGTCACAGGGCGGTGTCAAACCACCCCAGACAGGAGATAGTGGATTGGAGTAGGGAGGTTTCAATGAAACCAGACACTGCCTGGGGAGCACAAGGCTGCCCCTTGCAGGATCCGGCCAAACCGGTTCTGGGGCCTCCCAGCCCCTGTCCCAGCGCGGCCAGGATCAAAGGAGAGGGGTGTAACCACCCCCTTCCTGGGTCCCACCCATAGGAGGGGACCTAGCAGGATGTCCAACCCCCTAGATTCGAATAAGAGGGGGAGCAGTCCCAACGGACCTCAGATCATCCTGAAGAAACATAAGAAACGAAATCTGGACCCTTCGACTTTCTACACGACGTGAGAAGACTGAAGAATCTCCCTTGTGGTCAAGGAGTGACCACCCTGTGCAAACAGGCACCATCCAGCCCTCGACCCTTGCTTTGTTGCAGTTCCCGCCGGAACTCGAGCGACAGAGATCGACGAGATCAAGCTTGCCTGCCTTCTACCTGCCCGATCCACAGTCCCTGCAGAGCTGAGACCCGTGGAGGCGACCGGAAGCGTGGGGCACGCCATCTTGAAAAGGCCACGAGACGCTGACCGTGCGGCCCACGAGTGACCCTCGAAGCTGTACACCGGGGTTTGAGAAGCCCCAGCCCCGAGCTCCACTTGCACCAAAGCTCACCCCTCCACACTCGACGAGTGCTGCGTGGGGCCCTTCTGCTTGTGTGCGCTCGACGCGTTGGCCCGGTCACTTGCCAGCTGGCTTGTGGCCCCTGTGCCGACGAACTTCGAAATACGACTTGCTTTTCTGGTTGCTCCAGATCTGCACCAGCTCCTGTAAAAAGGAGCCCCCACTCTGACCCTCCTGGTTCGAGTGATAAGCAATCTCCCGGTTCCGCGTGGATTGCTTTTGCCAAGTGCTGTTTGCTACAATCTTCAAGCCGACGGTGCTGACGGCGAGAGCCTACGTGGGACAGATCGTGACCTGCTCCTGGACGTCGCAGATGCCCCAGAGCCCACGTGACAGCGGAGAGAAGCCTATCGACAACCGCCTGATTGCGCCCGACATTGCCTGGTTCCGTCCTGGTTCCACCCTGGTCACTGCTGAGTGACCCAGACTCTGTCCCCTCTGCTTTCAGGTACTTTTCTACATCGATCCACCCTTGGATCGCACCGGACACTTCTGCTTCACAGCGCCTGCAGCTGCAACAGCTCCAAGCACCCAGAACCTGCGTGACAGAACCCGACGCCACTTCGACCCTGTGCACCCACGGCCTGTGGGTGAGGTAACTTTGCAACGCCGGTGTCTTTACACTGGTACACACCTCTAGGGTCTGTGTCTAAAGTTTTGTGTTCCTAGGTTCAGCGGAAGTATCTTTTTATTCACTTTAATTGACTTTTACGCACCATTGACAGTGCATTGGTGCGCGCTGCACTTTCCGTGCTGCATCCGTCTCCTGTGGGCTACTCCCGACTTCTTCATTGCTTGTCCTGACTGCTCCCAGCGAATCTCTAGGCCCTAGGCCTAACCATTGTTCGTAAAGTGTTACTTATACCACTTTTTTGATATATGGTCTGAGTGGCCACCCGCCCTCATCCATAAACGTGCAACTTTATATGTGTAACAGTGCTTTTGATTTAACGCTTGTGCCCCTTTCCTCATAAAGAGTACTGGGGAGTAATTTAGTAATAAATACATATATTTTTATAATATATACTTGTGTGGTGTCCTTTCATTTGATTACAGGATTGTATGTGGTAAAACAAGCTCGCTTAACACGACCTCTTAAGTTAAGCCTTTAAGGCTGCTTAGTCCATGCTACCACTAGGATAGCTTGTCTATAAGGTTGACTTACAACCTGACATCTTTGGGGTTTGTTTGGACTGATATCCAGTGGTTCCAGAATTGGAAACACTACCTATCAGGCCAACTTCTCACACTTGCCATCCATATCAGTTCTACCAGCGAAAGGTGTATTATGTGTCAGAAAGAATGGTTCAGTACATCTAGGTCACAGTGACTGTACTACTGTGGTCGAATTCAGTGATAAAGGCAAGTCTACATTCAAAGCTTCCCGACATTCCTATTTCATTTGTGGTCAGACAGCCTATGTCCGTTTACCTCCAGACTGGGATGGTACCTGTTTCATTGCATTCTTATTGCCACCAGTATTCCTAGCCCCATCTGACTATCACAGGAATTCCCGCCTCAATATTGTTAGACACAAGAGAGACCTCCCAATAGTTGATCAGACTGAAACTACATGGGAACAATATACAGATTTCAATAAAGGATTCTTTCCCTATCTAGGCACTGTCTCCAATAGTAAACTGATACGCAAATTAACCAGAATACTTGAAGCCGTAGTGAATGAGACTACTTCTGCTTTGGGCAACTTAACAGAGGAGCAGTCTGCTATGAGACTTGTCGTTCTTCAGAACCGCCTTGTCCTTGACGTCATCCTGGCCGATAGGGGCGGGGCTTGTAGAGTCATCGGATCCAGTTGCTGCGTGTTTATTCCAAATAACGCGCCATCAGTGTATAAAGCTATCACCCGACTTCACGAAATTGCCCATCTGATACATCAGAATCCAGGCTCATGGACTTGGTCCGGTTGGCTCTGGAGTGTAATCACAGCCTGGGGATGGAAGCTACTGTCATTCCTAGGAATCATATTGGCCATAGTATTCAGTTGTTGCCTATGTCTGCAATGTGGGCCAGCGATTTGCGGCTTGTGTGCCACAGCTTGTGTTCCCCACTCAAGTTCACGTTCCCATTCTCAAAGAAAGAAAGAAGAGCAAATGATGTTATATGAACAGATTGATGGTCTCATGAACATCGACATATCATGAAGGGTCCGTAGGGGACAAGGAGGGAATGAGGTAATTGAAATTTTTATGGTCAATTGTGTCCCCTAACGTGTACCCCAACGGCTCCATGTACGAGTTTCAAGTACATGTAATTTCCCTCCACGACCGAATTTGAAGACGCAAATACATTTGCGTCCAACGTTAACATGTCCTCTATCAGATCCATCATGAATGGATCGATAATTCAGTTCCTAAGTATGCCGTGCCACCGTCTTTATATGGTGCACTTTCACGTTTTTCCTGGCTCTGCCGAGCTAGGCCCTGATTTCTGTCTTCAAGCCACGTCTGTCTCTGCCTCTGAAAGCTGCAGCATGGAGATGCATCCCTGACCTCTGCCTTACTTCCTGCCAAGCGAGCGGTGCCCGGCTCGGCCTGGGCTGCCTGCCAAAAACAGTATTTTACCTTCAAGTTATCAGCGTAGCCAGCTCAGCTCCTCGAAAACACATTCCTGTCTAGTGATTTAGGTAAACATATCCCCGGCTGTAGAGCAAAGAGCAAGTCTCCCTGTCTCCGTGCAAGTAATTTACAGTTCCCGTTACCAGAGTAGGCCCATGGCCCCGCACGTAGACACGCAGACACCTATGCACGCACTAACATTCAGTATAGAATAGCCTCTGCCCAAGAGACCTTTTACTCTAGATTAAACATCCTCCAAATACTTGATATCAGATATGTTATAGGGACAGGTCGATCTGACATGCCAGACTTCTGTCTCCTCTACTAGTGCTAAAAGTCAGACCCTTAGCTTCCTCCCGTTGTACGTCAATCACACGTCATATTAGCTGCGCGCGCATTCAGGCCACAGGTTTCAGCTGACTCTGCAAGAATTCTCTAAGCATCCACCCACTTGTGACACTTTTTTGTGACGTTTCTAGTACACGCCTATGTGCACACCCCTGTTCACGCCTTTTTGATTACGCACATGTGTTCTTATCATATACATTACACTTGTCACGCCTACTGTATTCAATGCTACTGTGTCATTTTTCTATATATGTCATGTACTGTGAATAAATCGTTGACATCTTCCCTGCCATCATTGCATACCCGAACCCTTGTATTGATGGAATAGATTTCCATGACTCGAGTCATCATTTATGATTAAAGCCCTTATGACTCAGACACCACGGACTCTGCCTCTCATTTGATTGAGCTATTTTCTTTAATTTTCCAAAATTATCTGGCAAACTCGTATACGGTAAAATATTTACCACAGCAGGAACACTTCCAGGGCAAAGGAGGAGTTGATAATGTTGGTCCATATAGGGGCAATGGTGTGCTTAAGTCCCTGAACCAAATGAGCGGGAAAAGGATCTTTGGTATGTGAGGATGGTTTGAGTTTGGAGATGATGTTGAGAATAGCAGTTTCAGATATTTTACAGAATTCAGACCTAGAAGCATTGTTTTTTGTCTGGGGGTCAATATAATTGGAGTCAGACTGAGGGAGAGCGAGGAGGGGTTGAGAGGGACCATGATAAGGGGGAGAGGTGGACAAAATTACAGTTGGAATGCTCTGGAAGAGGTGTTGGCTGAGGGGAGGGTGGAATGAGGGAGGAGTTGGTTGAGTGGGGGTGGTGGAGAAGGATAGCTCTATCTTGTTGACTTTCTTACAAAAGAAGCTAGCGATTTCTTCGCACCTCTCAACAGTGGCTAATAGTTTTGGAGGACCAGAGGAATTTCGTTTTTTAACAATGTTAAAAGGTTCTCTGGGACGATTTCTAGCCTGGCCGAGTTGAGAACGAAGGAAGGAGGCTTTTTTGTTGAAGATGTGCTTTTTGTAATTGGCCCTGGCATTTCTAAGGAGTACCAACTTAGCAGAGGAAGGTTGATTCCTCCAAGCACGTTCTGACTGCCTGAGGGCACGTCTTTCATTATTAAGGTCAGAGTTGAACCAGGATTTGGGTGGGATGTTTTTTGTTGTTTTAGTTTAGTTGGGGCAATTTGGTCAAGGGCTTCAAGGATAGAATTATTGTAATGATCAGTAATGATCGGTAGTGCTATAGGAGAGAGGCGGGAGTAGTAATCGCCAGGGGGAATGAGGTGAAGATTTCAAGTTAGTTTCATTGGTAAACTGCTGATTGGGGTAGGACGAGTTATAGAGCTGTTCATGGTGAAGAGGATAAGGTGGTGATCTGACCAGTCCACAGGAATGATCTTGGAGAGGGAGGCCAGATCCTTGCTAGTGATAATAGCATCAAGAGTGGCACCTTTAGAGTGAGTTGGAGATTGGCAGAGGTGAGTCAAGTCACTAATGTCCATAGTATCATTAAAGAGGATGACTGCACGGTCCTCATTTTTATTCCAATGGATATTATAGTCTCCTAGGAAGAGATTCCTGGAGTTAGATAACGAAGCTTGAATAATGAGGTCAGACAGCTTCTCGGCAAAGGTGATAGAATTACCGGGGGGTGGTAGATGGTATGTGTGAGAAGTTGGCCTGGTATATGATGTTCACTATGCTAGTGAGCACCTTGCACCAGTCCAAACGACCCTTATGGTGATTGGTTGTAAGTCAAACTTATAGACCAGCTATCCTAGTGGTAGCATGGACAAAAGCAGTCTTAGGCTAAACTCAAGAGGGCATGTGAAGCCAGCTGTTTTACCATATGCAATCCCTTTAATACCAAATGAAAGGACACCACACAAGGTATATATTATAAAATATATGTGTTTATTACTAGAATACTCCTCTGTACTCTTTATGAGGGCAGAGGCACAAGCGTTAAACAAAGAACTTCATATAACATACAAAAGTTGCACAAATATGGATAGGCCCGGGTGGCTCCTAAAACCATACACTAAAATAGTGGTATAAGAACCACGTCATGAACAATGGTAAGGCCTATGGCCTTGAGAATCGCTGGGGCTACACTGGACTAACAGCAGCTAGGACGTGGGAGGCCCACAGGATGCGGGTGCAGTGTCTAAAGGCACACGCTTGCACCAATAGAAGTGAATGGTGCGTAAAAGTTAGACAGTTACAGTTTTGGAAGTCTTCCGACTGGACTAAAACTTAACCACTTTAAACTAGGACACTAGGGATGTAAATCTCTACAGGAGCACCGTAAAACTCTTATTACTTAACCCACAGGAAGCGGGTGCATAGGTGTCAAAGTGTGTCGGGTTTCGTTGTGGAGTTCTATGGAGCCTTGGTGAAAAGATGCTGCAGACGACCAGGAGAGAAGAGTCCGGTTGGATCCAAGGGTGGATCGAAGATGTAGAGTACCTGAAAGCAGAGGGGACAGAGTCTGGGTCACTAGCCAGTGACCAGGAAGGGACCAGGAAGGAACCAGGCGATGTTGGGTTGGGATCAGGTGATGTCGAGAAGCTTGTCTCCGCTGCCACGTGGACCAGGAGGCGTCAACGATGACCAGGAGGTGGACACGGACTGTCCCACAAAGGCTCTCGCTGTCGGCGGTGTCGGTTCTCGATTGGAGTCAACATGCCTTGGCAAATGCAACGCACGCAGGAATCAAAGATGGCTTCTGGATATGACCAGCAAGGTCTGATGGGCGGCTCCTTTTCAGGGGAGCAAGGGCCAGTCTGGAGCAACCAGACCAGCAGTGAAAATTCATAGGTTCGTCGTCACAGAGGCCACTAGCCAACGGGCAAGTGATCGGACAGACGCGTCAAGCTGGAAAATGCAAAAGGGCCCCACGCAGCACTCGGTGAGTGTGGAGAGGTGATCTTTGGTACAAAAGCTGCTCGGGGCTGGGGCTTTTCAATCCCCATTGCACAGCTTCGAGGGTGCCTCAGGAGCTGCACAGAAAGCACTTTGCTGGCTTTCCAAGATGGCCGGTCCCATGTCTCACGTCGCCTCCACGGGTCTCAGCTTTGTTGGGACTGTGGATCGGGCTGTTGGATGTCTGGAAGTCTTGTTCTTGTCGGTCTCTGTCGTTCGAGCTCCGGCAAGAGCAACAACAAAGAAAACCTTTGAGCGCTGATGGTGCCTGCTTGTGCAGGGTGGTCACTCCTTGACCACAAGGGAGATTCTTCAGTCTTATACGTCGAGTAGGATGTCGAAGGGTCCAGAGTTCTGTTTCAAAGTTTCTTTTTTTTTTTTAAAACCTTTATTGTAGTATTCAGTAAAAATACAAGTATGGGCCTACAACCGTGGGGGCCGGCCGCTAATAAAATGAAACTCTCCAATATCACAGTACAACACAGCTCCTCAGCCGACAATCCCGAGGTCCGGCAGCGATTCAGGATAAAGCTTGTATTTAGAATGCACAGCTGGGTTCCAGGATGAGACAGAGGTTTCATTTTATATTTTATACAAGAGTATCAGGTGCTATACATTCAAACAGAATGCGGGGGACAGGGTAAAAAACAGGATATGCATGAAGTAATCACTATAATGGAGAATTGGCGCCAGAGCATATAGATCTGTACGAAAGAAAACACAATATACATTCCATATTGCTCCGGCACTCAGAGCCTGCCCACCCAGGAATCAGGATATCATAAGAGCGTAAGCACGAAATACGAGCACACAATAATAATCCAGTTGATTCGTAGCTATACTGATCCTTAAAAAGAGAGAGGAAGAAAGAAAGAAAGGCCATAGAAAATAAAAAGGTAAAATAAAAAAAACCTCCAACCCCCCACTCTGCACCCCCGCAAATGGCTATAGCCTAACCCTACTAGCAGCGTGCCTGTCGCCCCTAATAACTGAAACCCCAAAGGTAGGAGAAAGAACGGAGGAGGGCATATCCATGTGGGCTCCCGGCCCCTTTAGACCCCCCGCCTGAAATAGCCACCCCCTATCACTAAAAACAAGTTTAAGACAATATAGATGAAATTAGAGGGTACCGTGAGACACCGCCCAGCCTCTCAGAGCAAACAATTACAAGTCCAACATTTATGAACGCCATGCCAACCATTCCCGGCCCAGTCGATCTCAACCTTGGCCCTTCCGAACAAGAACACGAACCCCTCCCAGCGAGACCCAAAGGCACACAAAGAAGCAATAAAGAGGCAGAGAGTCATCAGAAAGCAGTCCATGGCTACCGGCAGGCAGTGAGTCCACAGGAACTGTAGACACAGACAAACTCTCCCTCCTAGTTGAACAGTCCCAATGTGTCTTGCACAGGAGTCGAAGCATCACCAGGAAAGGAGAAGATGACCACAAAAGAAATAGAAAGTCACAAACAAAAGTCTCCGGGGGGAGGAACGCCTGACGTTATCTCCAAAGCCGGTGGTGGTGGAAGGTTCAGCAATACCAAGACATCCTCGGGAACACAATCTCCCAGGGCACCATCCGATGGATCCAACGCTTGTTTCCTCACGGGGTTCTCGCATGGAATCAAAATGGCTGTGGTATGAATGGCTGTAGATTCCTGTTCCAACGATAGGGCCGGGCCCGGTTCCACCCGGAGCATCGCAGATAAGCGCGTGTCCAATTTGCTCACCAAAGTATCCACATGTGAGCGAAATGCCCAAAGTTCTGCCAGTATTGACCTCAGTGATGGCTCATGCACCGCACGGTTCATAGTTTCATGCCCGACATCAGTCACAATCACCTCCCTGAGTAAATCCGTCATCCTCGGGGGGGACAGACAGGACCACGAACGTGCAAATGCGAGGGGTGACCAGTCTTCGTCCGCAGCCACGGTCAACCTGGTGAAGGCCGCAGGCCAGAGACCCCGAACCACCGAACCCCGGGGATCGTGAACCGGGGCCGCGGGACGGGGGCCCCACCCGCAGCAGCATCCATTTTGTGATGCTGAGGCTCTGGTTGAGTTTAACCGCGTGTAAGGAAAGTAACACGTCTTTTCCCTCTAGAAGGGTGGAATGCTACCCCCGTCGCCAGGACTGGCGAGGGGGTAGTATTCCAAAGCGTATGACACCTTACACAACATGTTTCGATAAAGCCAACCAAAGATAGCATTCAACCGCGAGGTTCATAATGCACTTAAGAGTATATGGTATGGGAATATCCTAGAACAGCTATAAGGACATGGTTCCGAAAGCTGCAGACAGGCTCAGCTCATGCTAGAGCACCATCTCACATAAAACCAAGCACTCTGCCTCCAGGATTGTTAAGGCCTACCATAGGAGTGACTTATAGGTGCATATTTGTCCAGATATAGGTTTAGACATAGGTATACTATATCTAAGCAAGGGGTGTTTACCCCACCTTGCCCCAGCTGAGTGATCCGCCAGTTGTGTCAATTTGAATGGCCAGCCAGGGGTGGCAAAATATATGCTGCAGCCCCTGGTAGGCCTTGGATGCACCTATGCCCTGGGTACCTATAGTACACTGTACAGGGGCTCATAAGGTGACCCAGGATCCAATTGGAGATGTACCTAGGGTACATGGAGTCCATTTTAAAGAGAGAGCAGATAGCTAGGGGCCCTGATTAGCAGGTTACCAGGCCAACTAAGTCGAAAACCAGCTAAACACTAGGCAAAAAATCTGGGGTAACCATAGTCAGGTATCCACCTTCCTACAGTATGTAGGCAGATAGTAGGGGAACCAGGAGAGGTAAGATCAGCGCAGAGGTATTCAAAGTTGGATGGGTCCTGGAGATGGACCAGCGTAAGTTTGAATTCGTCTTTAAAGATTAGGGCAAGGCGTCCTCCTATTTGATCGATTCTATCTTTCTTAAGGATGGAATATCCTGGAGGCATGAGCAAGTCGAGGATAGATGTGGAGTGGGGGTTGAGCCATGTTTCCGTTAAGAATGCAATGTTGATGCTTTCACTGAGAATGGTTTCAGCGATATCCATAGCGTGGCAAGAGGCTGATTGGCAGTTAATCAACATGCAACGGAGGGGTGACGTGTCGATGTATTGAGTGGAGGTACAAGGGAGGATAGACGTTAGTTGTTGTGGGGGCCTGGGTGACGAAGGGTATAGGGGGTACCTGCTCATTTCCATGAGAACTGGGATGGTAGATTGAGGGTAGTTGGGGTTCGCAGGAGAGGTGGAGGGTGGGAGGGTTTTGTGGAGAAAGGTGGGGCCATGGGGGTCACAGGGAGTAGGAAGGCAAGGGAAGGGGGGAGGGCTTGGTGGGTTGAAACCGTTCGTCATAGGTGGGTGAGAGAAGGGGGAGGTTGTGGTCAGGTTAATTCCCAAGATCACTGGGCAGGAAGCATGGTGAGGAGGGGAGATCGAAGTTGCTGTGCATGGGGGGAAGACTTTAATAAGTTCTACAGGGTCAGGTGGGGACAGGTTGCTCAGGTGGACGGGTGGGCTAAGTAGAGTATTAGTGTTAGAAACTGTAGCAGGAGAGATGATTGGGGGGAAAAGAGAGGTGCTTTGAAATGAGACGCTTTGCAATTTTGTGAAGGGACAGTGGGGTGGGTGTGATCCGGAGAGTGGTTCCTGGCAAGGAGAGAGACGTCATTTCCGAGGGAGGATAGTACTAAAACAAGGGACGAAAGGAGTAGTTCGACATTGAGAATGATTGGGTAAGATGTGAGGAATGAAGGTGGTCAATTGTATTCAGGAAGTGTGAAGAGTTAATATTGTCCAGGAGAGGGTGATTGGTAAAAGGGAGGGGGGGGAAGCCAGGGGTGAGGGAGTAGAAGGGAGTTACAGAGTGGGGAGGATTCCGAGAGGGGGAGAGAGAAGTGGGGATACTCTTCTTCTTATTGTGGAGGAGGGGAACAGAGGAGGTCAGGATGGTTGGGGCATTGGGAATGGGAAGGTTGGTTGGGACATGGGGGGGAGGGATAATGTAGGACGGTATGATGGGGATTGCGGGAATTTTCAGAGGAATGTGTGAAGGAGTTTGCTGGGGAGGCAAAGGGTGAGCTGTTGGGGGAGTATGTGCGGGGGTTAAAAGAGGAGGGAGTGTATTTTGTGCAGTTGGGGGTGGTTGGTACGGGAACCAGAAGGAGAGGGGAGTCGAGTAGATAGTGGATTATTGGAAGGAGTTGATAGAGGAGGGTAAGTTTGAGAAGCTGGAGGAGTTGAGGAAGAGTCATAAAATGTAGGGGATGGGGGAGAAGTATTCAGGGGGAGATCCCAGGGAGTGGGGCATACCAAAGAGCTTGTAGACTTAGGGGTTAGAGAAGATACAAGAGTATGAGTGTGGGGAGCAGTAATTTCAGAAAAGTTAGAAGAGTCAAGGGGAAGGAGTGGTGATGTCCAGGGGTGAGGGGGCATGTGAGAAGGGAGGAGTGGGGAGGGTTACAGGGGAGGGGGTATGAGGGGAGTGGGGAGGATTGAGGAACAGGAGTAACAGACGGGGGAAGTGCGTGGGAGGCATAGGAGGGAGTGGGAGAATCAGTAGTGGGGACGATGGAAGAGAAGCAGTCACAATTTGTGATTGGGAGTTAGGGGTGTCATTACTGGTTATAGTATTGAGAGCTAGAGTAGTCAGTAGTGGTTGGGTATAGACATCAATTTTGGGGGAAGAGGTAGGTGAACCAGTGAGAAGAGATAGGGGCAATGGGAGTGTGGGGTGTCATTACTGGTTATAGTATTGAGAGCTAGAGTAGTCAGTTGTGGTTGGGTATAGACATCAAGGGTGGGAGACGAGGTAGGTGAATCAGAGAGAAGAGATAGGGGGTGTGGCAGTGTGGGGGTAGAGAAGAGTCTAGATGTTGAGGGGGTGGGAGGTAAGGGTTCAGGGTATGTATGAGACTTTGGGAGAGTGCACTGAAGTGGTGTTCAAAGATGTTGAGGTGTTTTTCAGATGCTTAGATGAGTATGTTTCCAGATTTGAATATGGAAATGTCTATTTCGCCAGGAAAAGAGAAAGAGGAAGTGGTGGAGAGTTTCAGACCGTAAAGAATTTTAAGGGAATTAGTGATAGAGAGGAGTCGGAGAAATAAGCTTTTCCATTTCGATGGGCGTTTGGTGAAGAAGATGTAATTGGTAATTGTGGAGGAGGTAAGGCTATTGTAGCTGTCGGCAAATAATGTTTCTTGATGGAGACTGAGAAGTTTGTGTTTAAAGTTTTTCCTACCATGCTTGGAGAGATGGGAGTGGTAAAGGATCGACCATGAGTTAGGGCCAAGTTTAGAGATATGTGATTCTAAGATAGTGGGAGAATGTGTGAGGGGAGGCATGATTAGAAGAATAGTGAATGAGAGTAGAAGCACGTAGATTAAACCATATACACCATAAAAACCAAAATATAAAGTGCGGGGTAGAGTTACGATTGGCCAAAGCAGTTACAATTGTAATAATTGAGGTGTATCATACAAAAGAGCATCACATAGGGGAAAAATTATATGAGTCGCATAAAGAGAATTAACGCCAAAGAAGTGGGGGGCGAGTAGCATAAATAGCACACTAACATAAGTCAGACAATGTAAGAATACATATATAAGCAATAGAGATGGGGCATAATTGAGGTGTAACATACAAAAGAGCATCATATAGGAGAGCAACGTAGTCATAGAGAGAACACAAGAAGAATAGATCACACACTAAACTTAAATTAAAAAATAAAAATGTTCAGAGTCACATAGAGAGAATAAACGCCAAAGACGTGGGGGGCGAGTAGCATAAATAGCACACTAACATGGGTCAGACAATGTAAGCATACATATGTAAGCAATAGAGATGGGCGCAATTCTAGGTGCAGGAAGGCATAAATCGTGCAAAGACATGGGACCGATAGTGTAAGCATGCATATATAAGCAATATAAATAGACGCAAATTTTAGGTACAGGAAGGCATAAGATAGAACACGTCAGCTACTAAACAAAGAATAAAAATTCCCGGGTTGTTACAGTTAAATTGAAGTAAAATTGGAGAGAGTGCATTAACTATAATGTGTAAAAATAGTGGTGGGGATGTTGAATTTAGGAGTATAGGGCGTAGGACTAGGAGAGTAACGGGTGACAATAAGGGACTGGTTAGTCAGTAGCTTCAGAAAGATAGTTAAGGGTGGGGAGGGGAACATGTCCTTGTAAGATGGCCACCAGTGTAAAGCATGGTGGAGAGTCCTATTTTTATTTTCATGCAACCTACAGTAACAACAACAACAACAGCAAGGGGACAAAATGGAGACTCGACTTAACCCATGATGAGCACATAAAATAACAATAAAATGGACGTCCGGGAAAAGCTCTATGTCCCTCCCAGGGCTTGATCTTGTGCAGATCACAACATAAAAAGGTGTAAGGAAGGCAGTAGTTGGGGATAGTAAAAAAGGGCAATTTCTTAGTGCAGCCATTTTTATTGCACTACCAAATAGCGCTAAACGCAGAATTACTCTTTTTGTGTGTATTTTGTACCCTCTCGAAGAATTCTTAGGTCATTCTGCATAGTTACACTACATGGAGTTATGCCCACCCCTACCAACAACATGAATTTCGGTTATCAAGTACTGCAGTGAAAACCTGCCATTCTACCTCAGATATGAACAACTGATCGCCTTGAGTGAGAACTTGAGTCTTTCTTTTCATAAATTCCCTTGGGCCACTATACGGTGGCCATTTTGGAGGTGAGACGCTCTAGTCTTCCTCCAACTCCCATTAGGGTTTCCGGTATAAACTTAGCCGATGGTGCTGACGCACTCAGTATAAGCCCAGAGAAGGTAGTGCACACAGCGCTGCTGGTGTCATTCACTCTGATTTTAAACATGCTCAGAACCTGTTTTATCTTGTTTTTACCCTGTATTTAACAATTATTGTGGGTAACTTTTCAGATTTGTTTAAATGTTATCTGTTTGTTTTCCTGCCACATGCACTTTAACCTGCTCACCTCTTTCATTGGTCCCCTGTTGCTCCACTCCCCGCTCCACCACAGTAGCTAGGCCGTGGTTTGAGTTGGAGGGAGTAGTTCTTTCTTTCCTCCCAGGAAGTGGGGTTTTCCCACTTCCCTTGGGCCAATAAACGGCAGTCATTTTGGACGTCAGGCGCTCTAGTCTTCCTCCCACTCCCATTAGGGCTTCTGAGTATAAACTTAGCCGATGGCGCTGATGCGCCGTGGACACGCGCCGCGGACATACACAGCGAGTCAAAGCTAAAGGCATGCAGGTCTGCACCCATCTGCATCCAGCCGGGGCCACCCCCCTGCAGGCATTGCCATTATTCTAAAAGAAGGTTTTAAACGCCGCATTATTACCAATCTCTTTCCCGACTGTGATAACTTCTCCTTCTCCATCTCACTTCCTTCGACTCATACCTTCTCAGGTATCTTTATATACCGCCGCCTACAGTCCCCATGGACAACTGTTTAAAATTCTGCCAGAAGTTGTTGCCAACTTGGCAAGCTCCCCTACTAACTTTACTATACTGGGGGATCTCAATTTGCATTTTGATGATCCCTCAGACCCAGTGCAACCAAACTAACCCAAAATCTTTTGGCTCTTCGGATAAAGCAAAATGTTACGTGCCCCACTCATGAAAAATGGCATCTTCTAGATCCCATTTTCTCCAACTGCAATGAACTCTCAGTTGGAGACCCAGTCACAGTACCATGGTCCGACCACTTCCTGGTCCCCTTCTCTTGGGATCTATTAAAACCCCCCCTTAATACTGGCACGACCAGTAGCTGGAAACGCTCCTGGTCCAACCTCTCGTTGGACTCCTGGAATGCAGCTCTGACAAATTACATACCTATACTAGATCCCTGCCTCATGGTTGCGAATGACCAAGTTAACCAATGGATCAAATTTTCCCTTGACCTTGTTATACCTAAGAAACTTATCCATAAATAACCAGGAACAACCCCTCTCCATGGTACTCTTCTACATTGCATGAGTATAAACAAATCTGTAAAAGACTCGAGAGGGAAACTGAGAAGAAATTATGATACAAGCAAAGAGATCTACAGGGACTCTATGAAAATGTACCAATCCAAAGTGAAGGAGGCACAAGCGCTATACTACGAGGAAATAATCAACTCCACTGCAAACGCCCCACGTGAAATTTTTAAGATCGCCAAGCACCTCCTAAAACTAACAATCAGGGATGTTCTACTGGACTGCTCAAACAGACGCTGTGACGAACTTGTAGAGCTCTTCTCCAATAAGATGAAGGATATCTACAATCCCCCGCCCCCCGGCCCATCCATCAATCAGTGGCTTACGGAGCACTCCATGTCCGGTGAGCACTTTCTCAGGGATATTCCCTTGATAGACATGGACACCCTAGTGAATATATGTGCATCAGTAAAATCTGGATCTCCCAATGATCCAGCACCTCCCCAATTTTTTAGTAAGGCCAGGGATACAATCTTCCCAGTGTTGCTGAAGCTGATAAAGTACTCCATTTCAACTGGAATAGTACCCCCACCCTGGAAACATGCCATAGTGAGAGCACTATTGCGGGAACTCAGTCTTGACCCTGATTCACTTGGAAATTATCGCCCTATTTCTCTTCTCCCCGGAATCAGCAAAATGCTAGAAAAGCATGTTAGCTCAGTTATCGCTGCTTTTCTTGAATCTAATAATATTCTCCACTCGTCTCAAACTGTATTTGGCCCCAACACAGTACTGAAATCACATTATCACAGTGATTGAAAAGGCCAAGATGATCCTAGACAGAGGAGGATCAACGGCCATCAATCAATCAATCAATCAATCAATCAAAGCATTTATGTAGCGCACTACTCACCCGGAGGGTCTAAAGGTGCTAGGGGAGGGGGGGTCCGCTACTGCTCGAACATCCAGGTTTTGAGCTGCTTCCTGAAGGCGAGGTGGTCCTGGGTCAGGCGGAGGTGGGTTGGGAGGGAGTTCCAAGTCTTGGCGGCCAGGTAGGAGAAGGACCTTCCCCCTCTGGTGGCTCTTCGGAAGCGGGGGACGGTGGCGAGGGCGTGGCCGGACGATCGAAGCTGGCGTGTGGGAGCGTAGAAGTAGAGGCGGCTGTTGAGGTATCCTGGGCCTTGGTTGTGTAGGGCTTTGTGTGCTTGGGTGAGGAGACGGAAGGTGATTCTCTTGTTGACTGGGAACCAGTGCAGGTCTCTCAGGTGTCCGGAGATGTGGCTGCGACGGGGGATGTCCAGGATGAGTCGTGCTGAGGCGTTCTGGATCCGCTGGAGTCTCTTCTGGAGTTTGGCGGTGGTACCGGTGTAGAGGGAGTTGCCGTAGTCCAGACGGCTGGTGACGAGGGCCTGGGTGACCGTCTTCCTGGTCTCGGTGGGGATCCACCGGAAGATCTTACGTAGCATGCGCAGGATGTTGAAGCATGATGAGGAGACGGCGTTGATTTGTCTGGTCATGGAGAGGGAGGAGTCCAGGATGAAGCCCAGGTTGCGTGCGTGGTCTGTTGGTTTGGGTGCGCTGCCCAGGGCGGGGGGCCACCAGGAGTCGTCCCAGGCGGAGGGTGAAGATCCCAGGATGAGGACTTCCGTCTCGTCCGAGTTCAGTTTCAGGCGGCTGTTCATCATCCACTTGGCTACGTCTGTCATCGCTTCGTGTAGGTTGGCTCTGGCGGCGGCGGGGTCGTTGGTGAGGGAGAGGATCAGCTGGGTGTCGTCGGCGTAGGAGATGATGTTGAGGTTGTGTTGGCGTGCGATGGCTGCGAGGGGGCTCATGTAGACATTGAAGAGGGTTGGGCTGAGCGAGGAGCCTTGAGGAACGCCGCAGATGACTTCGGTGGCTTCTGATCTGAACGGGGGGAGGCGGACTCTCTGTGTCCTTCCGGTGAGAAAGGAGATGATCCACTCCTGTGCCTTTTCCTGGATTCTGATGTTGCTGAGGCGCTGCACTAGGGTACGGTGGCAGACAGTGTCGAAAGCTGCGGAGAGGTCTAGGAGGATGAGGGCCGCTGTTTCTCTGTAGTCGAGCAGGGCTCGGATGTCATCGGTGGCTGCGATCAGGGCGGTCTCGGTGCTGTGGTTGGCCCGGAATCCAGACTGCGAGAGGTCGAGGGATCCGTTTGTCTCGAGGAAGGCGGCCAGCTGCTTGTTGACGGTCTTCTCGATGACTTTTGCAGGAAACGGGAGCAGCGAGATGGGGCGGTAGTTCTTGAGGTCGGTGGGGTCGGCTGATGGCTTCTTAAGTAGAGCGCTGAGTTCGGCGTGCTTCCAGCTCTCCGGGAAGGTAGCGGTGTCGAAGGAGGTGTTGATGATGTCCCGCAGGTGGGGTGCGAAGACAGCGTCGGCCTTGTTGAAGACGTGGTGAGGGCAGGGGTCGGTCGGAGATCCGGAGTGGATGGAGTTCATCGTGCGGATGGTGTCTTCGGTGCTGATCGGGGTCCAGGCGCGGAGGGTGGTGGGGGGCGGTGGTTCGGTCGTGGCGTGCGTCGGTTGAGTGCTGAAGCTGTTGTGTATGTCCGCGATATTGTTGTAGAAGTAGGAGGCGAGGGAGTTGCAGATGTCTTGTGAAGGGGTGATGTTGTTGTTTCCGGCGTTGGGGTTGGAGAGCTCTTTAACGATGTTGAAGAGTTCCTTGCTGTTGTGTGCGTTGCTGTCCAGTCGTTCCTTGAATGCAGTTTTCTTGGTGGTGTGAATCAGTTGGTGGTGTTTTCGGGTGGCGAGCTTGAGGGCAGTCATGTTGTCCGGTGTTGGGTCTCTGCGCCAGGCTTTCTCGAGGGCTCGGCAGTTCCTCTTGGAGCTCTTGAGTTCGTCGGTGAACCATGGGGCTTTCTTGCTGCCGGGTCTGCTAGGCGGGGTCCTCAGAGGGGCGAGGTCGTCTGCGCAGTTGCTGATCCACTTTGTGAGGTTGGTGGCCGCCTGGCTGGGGTTCGTTGCGCCGGTGGGGTGGTTCTTGCTCAGGGAAGTCGCGAGCTGGTCAGCTGTGATCTTGTTCCAGCTTCTGCGTGCAACCTGTTGCTGGTGGTGGTGGATCGTGGTCCTTCTGAAGCTGAAGTGGACGCAGCTGTGGTCCGTCCAGTGGAGTCCGGTGGCGTGGCTGAAGGTGATGTCCTTGTTGGATGAGAGCACGGGGTCGAGTGTGTGTCCGGCGTAGTGGGTGGGGGTGGTCACCAGCTGCTTGAGTCCGAGGTTTGCGAGGTTGTCCAGCAGGGTGGTGGTGTTGCGGTCGTTGTTGTTCTCCAGGTGGAAGTTGAGGTCCCAGAGGAGGATGTAGTCAGCGGAGGGGAGGGCGTGCGGGCTGATGAAGTTGGCGATGTCTTCGCTGAATTGTGTGCGTGGTCCCGGGGGTCTGTAGATGAGGGTGCCTCTGAGGGTGGTCTTGGGTTTGATGTGGATCTGGAAGTGCAAGTGTTCGGCGGGTGCGAGGGTGTCGTCGGTGTTGGTCGTGATGCGGATGGTGTTCCTGTGGATGATGGCGATGCCTCCTCCTGTCTGGTTGACGCGGTCCCTCCGGATGATCTTGTAGCCGTCCGGGATGGCGATGGCAATGTCGGGCGCTGAGGAGGCGTTCATCCAGGTTTCCGTGAGGAAGGCGGCGTCAGGGGCCATCATCCTCTTGGACCTCAGTGCTGCCTTTGACACTGTTAACTACAACATCCTGATCCACAGATTGAGGAACGTTGGTCTATCAGGTAGTGTAATCACCTGGTTACAGTCCTTCCTCAAGGACAGCAGCATTCAAGTATTTGAAGGGGATAACTCGTCAGATCAAATCCCACTTGGCTGCGGTGTCGCTCAGGGCTCATCCTTGAGCCAGACTTCGTTCAATGTCTACATCAGCCGATTGGCACATATTGTCCCCCCCCTTCAGGATAGACATTGTTACATACGCTGATGACACCTAGTTAGTAGTGGCCCTAAACCACCCAGGATCCACCTCATCCTGTCTAGGCCCCTGCCTGGAGAGAGTCGCCAAATGGATGGAACTCTTCTTCCTAAAACTAAATGGAGATAAAACAGAGCTCATGATGCTGGGCAACTCACCCATTTCTGGAATTGGCCTAGCTTGGATAAGCTCTCTCGGCTCTCCACCCACACCCAAAATTGAGATTAAAAGTCTAGGCATGTGGCTAGATCAGTCACTCACTTTTGATCATCAGGCAACTAAACTGGCAGCATCCTGCTATGGCATCCTGCTATGGCATCCTGCGGATGCTCCGTAAAGTTGTTCCGCTCCTCCCTTTTTCAGCAAGAAGACTCATGGTCCAGGCTTTAATCCTCTCTCACCTTGACTATAGAAATGCTCTGTATTTAGGAGCTCCTGGGGCTACCACAAATAAACGGCAAGTCATCCAGAATTGTGCAGCACGGATGCTTTTTATGATTCCCAACAGCCACTCCGCAAGGCCTGCTCTGAAAACCCTGCACTGGCTGCCGGTTGCCGACAGAATAAAATTCAAGTCTCTATGTATTGCCCACAAATCTTTCTGGAAGAAAGGCCCCCTTCATCCTCCAAGCCATCGTCTCCCCTTACCACCCTAATAGACTCCTTCGTTCAACCTAGCTGCGGTCCTTAAAATCAACAGGATGAGAATTGGTGGCCGTTCCTTCCGCTTTACCCCCGCCAAGCTCTGGAACACACTCCCCCTCCACCTCCGACTGGATCCAAACCTCCTTCCCTTTCGTAAGCCTCTGAAAACTTGTTTTTTTCAAAACCCCTCCTATTAAGCTGTCGCCATCTGCCTCTGTCTCGGCTAGCACTGGGACGCCATCGGGTAGCCATGCGCTCTACAAATATCCATAACATAACATCCACAAGACCTGTATTTTGCTGCATGAAATGCTTGCAGGAAACCATCCTGGAAGTTTTACCACAGATGCCCCCAATGTCATCCATTAATGTGAAACAATTACTTCAACTGCTTACATTGCACCAGGATTACTGCCAAACACTGCAATTGCTGAATTCTCCAAAATACAGCTACTTTTTACTGTTTTGGAATAAATGGGATTAAAAGTTATGCAGAAGAGAGCATATTACTAATTTCCTGCAAATGTAATCAACAAATGGGTTGTGGTGTGAAAATCACCATCTTCCAAGCTTTTAGGATCAGTCAGACGTTTGTCAGAAAAGCACAAGTTACTACTTGTGTAGCAATATATCTGTAAGAGACATTAGTTAGTGATAGATTCCTTACCTTAGAATATCCCAAGGCGTCAGACTGGATCCGGAAATTTTTGCGTAGCAGTACCCTTGCGCGTCAGTAGGCGTCGTCTGCGGCTCCGCATCCGTCATCGGCGTCGTGGGCGCCGTGATGACGTCGTCGGAGTACTTAGACACCGCCTCCGTGTGCTGACGTCAGTTCTTAGCCACAGCTTTTCCGCGCCAGAAGCGCTGAGCCGTGTTAAAAACCAACACTGGAGCCATTGAAACTAGGGCCCTGAAAAGGGATGACCTTAACCCTAGATATCGGTTCGCAGAACGGGGAGGATGGGTGGGTCGGTAAGGAATCTATCACTAACTAATGTCTCTTACAAATATATATCGTTACACAAGTAGTAACTTGTGCATCTGAAAGAGACACGTTAGTGATAGATTCCTTACCTTAGAATAGATACCCCAGCAATACCAACCCCGGTGGTGGGTCTGCGAACTAATAATCACACCAGAAAGTCCTGGAGGACGGAACGGCCAAAGAAGCCATCCCTCCGGACTTGACTGTCCTGGCAATAGTGTCTTGCAAACATGTGCAGCGAGGCCCACGTAGCTGCCTGGCAAATGTCCTGCAAGGGCACTCCCCGGCCCAGGGCAGTTGTTGTCGCCGTGGCTCGGGTGGAGTGAGCCCGCAATCCAACAGGGGGCTCCTTTCTAGCCAAGGAGTAGCATGTCTGGATACACAAGATGATCCATCGGGACATGGTCCTCTTATATACCGCCTTCCCCTTCTTAGTGCCCACGTAGCCAACAAAGAGTTGGTCATCCACCCGGAACTGGCGTGTGCGATCCAAGTAAAATGAGAGCGCACGTTTTGGGTCCAGACGGTGGAGCCGCTCTTCCTCTTTAGAGGGGTGCGGTGGCGGAAAGAAGGTTGGCAAAGTGATAGACTGCCCGATGTGGAAGGCTGTGACAACCTTGGGCAGGAAAGATAGCTTAGTACGCAACACAAACTTGTCCGGGTGGACAGAAAGGAAAGGAGGAGTACAAGAGAGGGCCTGGAGCTCACTCACTCTCCTGGCAGAGGTGATGGCAACCAGGAAAGCAGTCTTCAGTGTAAGAAGGCGGAGAGGACAGTTGTGAAGTGGCTCAAAGGGAGCGCACATCAGAAATGTAAGTACAAGGTTCAAGTCCCACTGAGGCATCACAAACGAAACAGGTGGAAATGTGTGAGTGATGCCCTTCAGGAATCGATTTACAATAGGGGACTTGAACAAAGATGGTTGATCAGGCAGCCTTAAGAAGGCTGAAAGGGCAGAAAGATAGCCCTTGATAGGGCCCAGAGCAGAGCCCTGCTGGGCAAGAGAAAGAAGGAAGAGAAGAACCTCAGAAAGAGGGGCAGAGAGAGGATCCACAGCCTTTGCTGTGCACCGTGCCACAAATCTGTTCCACCTGCAGGCGTATACCGACTTCGTGGAGGGACGCCTGGCTGCCAGAATGATGTTACAGACTTCAGGAGGCAAGTCAAATGGCCTCAACTGTCGCCGCTCAATCTCCAAGCATGGAGGTGGAGACTGGACAGGTTCGGGTGGAGGACCGTCCCCTGTTGCTGCGACAGAAGGTCCTCCTGAAGAGGCAGACGAACCGGGGGATCGACTGACATACTGAGTAGCTCTGGATACCTGTACCTTCGTGCCCAGTCCGGAGCCACCAGGATGACTTGGAACCGGTCGCGCTTGATCTTCTTCAGCACTCTGGGCAGAAGTGGTATAGGCGGAAAGGCGTACAACAGACCGCAACTCCACTCGCAACGAAAAGCGTCTCCGAGCGAGTGCCGCCTTGGAAATTCCAATGCGCAGAACTGATGACATTGCGCATTCTCTTCGGTGGCGAATAGATCTAACCAAGGCTCTCCCCACTGCAGAAAGAGACCTTGCGCCACGTCCGAGTTCAGACGCCATTCGTGATCCATCATGCACCGGCGGCTGAGTTCGTCCGCCCTGGCGTTCAGAGAACCTGCCAGGTGTTGAACCACCAGGGTCACGCCCTGATGTTCTAGCCATTGCCAGAGGCGCAGAGCCTCCTGGCAAAGGGTCCACGACCCCACCCCGCCCTGTTTGTTGCAGTACCACATGGCGGTGGTGTTGTCCGTGAACACCTGCACTACACTCCCTCAGACAGAGGGAAGGAATGCCTTCAGTGCTAGATGAATCGCCCGCAGCTCCAAAAGGTTGATATGGCGCCGGAACTCCGCCGGAGACCAGAGGCCTCTGCTCTCCGCCTCTCCCATGTCGCCTCCCCAGCCTGGAGGGACGCGTCCGTCACAACTACGTGCTCCGGTTTGGGAAGGGAGAGGGATCTGCCGCTGACCCAATCGCGGTCCATGAGCCACCACTGCAGCTGTCTCGCAGTGCCCTCCGAGATCAGGACGTGGTCGGACAGGTTGCCCTGATGCTAAGCCCACTGAAACTTCAGGTCCCACTGCAGAGCCCGCATCCGCCACCTGGCGTGATGCACCAGTAGGATGCAGGAGGCCATCAGCCCCAGAAGCCACAGCGTCAACCTGACTGAGATCTGGGATAAAGGCTGAAAGAGTGGGATGAGAGCCTGAATATCCCGGACCCGCTGTTCGGGCGGATAAACCCGAAACTGCGCCGAGTCTAGAACCGCTCCGATGAAGAGGAGCTTCTGAGAGGGGCACAGGTGTGACTTCGGCACATTGATGGAGAACCCCAGATGGTGCAGGAGATCCGCCGTAGTCTGGAGGTGGCTGAGGACTGTCTGGGGCGAGCCCGCCTTCAACAACCAGTCGTCGAGATAGGGGAAGACTGAGACCCCTAACCTGCGCAGATGAGCTGCGACCGCCACCATCACCTTTGTGAACACCCGTGGGGCACTGGTAAGACCGAAGGGGAGCACGGTGTACTGAAAGTGCTCGTGGCCAACCGTGAACCGCAGGTAGCGCTGGTGGGCCGGCAGGACGGAATGTGGAAGTAAGCGTCCTGCAAGTCCAACGCTACCATCCAGTCTCCTGGGTCCAGGGCAGCTAAAACCTGAGCCAGTGTCAGCATCTTGAACTTCTCCTTCCGGAGGAAGCCGTTGACGTTCCGTAGGTCCAAGATAGGGCGTAGGCCCCCTTTGCCCTTCTTGGGTACCAGAAAGTAGTGGGAGTAGCAACCACACCCTACTTCTGGCCCAGGAACGCGCTCGATGGCCCCCTTGGCCAAGAGGGCCGTAACTTCCTCCTGCAGAAGTCACAAATGATCCCCCGACACACGGTGGTTCTGAGGTGGCATGGCTGGAGGAGTTGCCTCGAAGGGGAGGGAGTAGCCCCTTCGGACAATCTGCAGCACCCACCTGTCCGACGTGACAGTGCGCCAGTGGAGGAGGTGATGGCAAACCCTGCCACCCACTGGCGTCACATGGGCCTGAAAGCACGGACTAGAAGGGTTTTTAGGCGGATGCTGTGGGGGAAGGTGTGGACTGACCTCGCCGTTGTCCCCTACCGCCGCCACAGCGGTTTCCACGGCTGCCACCGCGTTGGGTATTACCCTGCGGAGCGTGGCTGGCAGCACGTGTGGGTACACCCCTTCCGTGGCCACGAAAGGAGGGAAAGGCCGCCGATTGCTGGCGTGGGGCCGAGAGGCCCAAGGACTTGGCCGTGGCCCTGGAGTCCTTAAAACGCTCAAACGCATGGTCTGCCTTGTCGCCAAAAAGGCGACGGCCATCGAACGGCATATCCATCAGTGTGTTCTGGACATCGGCCGAGAAATTGGCGGACCTCAACCAGGCGTGGCGTCTGACCACCACCATCGTTGCCATCACTCTGCCCAGTGAGTCGGTGGTATCTAGTCTACACCGGATCGAATATCTGGCTGCATCCCGACCTTCCACAAGGGCCTGGCCGAGTTTGGCCCGTACCTCCAACGAACACTCTGGCAGCAGTTCCGCGACCGTATCCCACAGAGAGTGGGTGTAGCGGCCAAAGAGGCATGCGGTGTTGGAAGACTGCAGTCCCAGACTAAGGGAGGAGAAGATCTTTTTGCCATACTGCTCGTACCTCTTGGATTCCCTGTCCGGCGGAGCCGACGGGAATGCGGTCTGGGAATTGGAGGCCTGGATGACCAGGCTCTCAGGGGTGGGGTGGTGGACAGGAAACATGGGTCACCCGGGGCCGCGCGGTGGCGTCTGGCCACGTTCCTATTGATAAGGGTGGCTCAAATCCACCCGAGTGACTTACCACACTCACCTATAGTTACTCAGTAAAAAGTCAGCCGGACAGTGGAGAAGAATAAACAAGGTAATTTTATTAGGCCACAAACTCCCATATGAGAGGGCCCTGTCCGACCTCACCCCTAAGAGTGCGCCGAGAGGACTAACTCATATCATCACAGCAATACATTATAACATGGTACAGTGAAGTAAAACACGCCCCTTCTGGAAAAATACTGAACCCCAGAGAGAGGAACAATAGCATCATACAAGAGGCATCTACACCTGCAAAGGCAACATTTGGCTATCTCTGCCCAAGGCCGCGGAGCCGGGCCTCAGCGTCTCTGGTGCATGAGAACACTACTGATAAGGAACTTGTTAGTTTCGGCCACAGCTAGCTGAGAAACGAAAACTGCTGCATTAGGGATTTTCTTATTCCTACGGGAGGGGTGGATGAGCGAGTGCGACTCGCAGACACAGAGGAATACTCAAAATGGAGGCACACAAGCTAAGCTAAGGAAACTGAATATCACCACACGTATAAATGAATAATCACATGAGCAATAAAAATAACGTAAGAGCATAAGTATATACTTCATTAGTTAGACACATGATGCTAACTTGCATATGTAAATGTCAATGGGCGGGCATCGAAAATGAAACCTATCAGACCCTCCTTTTAGCATCATTTGGCTAACTGGAGCGTAGCCTTTATTAGCTAAAAAGGTAGCGCCTTTATATTACATGCTAGGGGCTGGGCACACTTCAATCAAAAATATCCTTGTCAATAAGCATCAACCAACGAATATCAGGAAGTTCAATAGCAGTAGAGGCAGGATATTGACCAGTCACTTTTCTTGAGGGCCGCAAATTACTGGCACACATTGAGCAACATGGGGGAAGGCAGTAAACACAAAGGCAGCATGTCAGGAGTACACCCACTACTCCAACTATCCCCATCAGTATTTTCCAGCCCCACGAGGAGAAAACACCCCAGAGCCACCCTTGTAATGACCATGTCCCATTATCCTGATGAAGTTCAGTCGCTAATCTATGGAGTTTCTGTACTGCTAAGTTAACTGTCGGAGCTGAATCTGGAATATACACACAGCAGGACGTCCCGATGACGCGGCAGGCTCCGCCCCTATCAGCAAGGATGACGTCTAACACCATCCTGTTTTGGATCGTGAATAATCTCATAGCCTGCATCTCAATAGACATATTAGCAGCAATGTCTGCTTGAGTATTGACCACTTTCTCCATCACGCTCGACAACCTACGGATGGCCCTACTGTTAAATATCGGACCCCAAAATGGCAAGAGGCCCTTAGAGAAATCTGTCCATTGTTGTAAAGAGGTGTCAGTCTGATCTACGTCGTCAACCTGAAGTGCCCTCCTTATGCGCTGCTCTGGTGGGCTGGTAAACCTACGGTGAGTCTTATGATAATCAGAAGGTGCCACATACACAGGTGGAAGCATATAGGCTAGATAACAGACTCCACCCCATCCCCCAGGCAACCATAGATACCCATTGTCCTCGCACACAAAGTAAATATTGGGAGGCGTAACTAGAGAAGGACTAAGGGGCAGGCGTATTGATGCCGTCACGTTACAGGAACTGTTCCCAACCTTTATAGGACCTCTCCCTGCAATACAAAAGAATGGTGGTGGTCCTACAACTGCTAAGGGCATCAAAGACGTATTGCTACCGTTCCCTTTTGGGGGGTGTCTATAGGACAGAGAGGAATTTAACTGTAGGAAACTCTCCCTAACTCTGTCAGTGTCATTGGGAGTCAAGAATCGTCCTACTTTCTTTTCACATGTCACCAAAAATGTTTGGTCGAAACGTCCATCAGTAAACAACTGTCCAAGGGAAGAAGCGGGCATAGGGCGTACCTGCATTGTCATAGTAGATCCTCTGTCTGATAGTCGAGGAGATAGGAAATCCGGCTGTTGGAAATATTTGACCATACCAATCAAAGTGTAACACCCCACACAACTATTCACTGGCGTCAAGGGAAGTGCTAAAAATCTATCCTTTTTGTAAGCAGCAGAGGGTAACAATCCACAAACCCAGCAATCTGTCACATTATAGAATGCATGAGCATGATGTAGAGTCTTAATAAAAACATTATCTTTGTAACCTTTACGCAAACTTTGTTCACCATAATCAACAGTAATCATGTTATGTTCGGGAATAGCAGAAGGTGTGGGGGCAAACACATGTACAGGATAAGCTTTGTCCAGAAAAAACAATATTCCAAGAATCACAAGGAAAGCGATAAGCAGTATTACAATGACCACTATTTTCCCTTTACGTGATAAGGCCAACCATGGGGAATCAGGCTCGAGTCTACGAGGAGCCGCAAAAGGCTGCTCCTCGTCGGGGACGGTACGACCAAAGGGGTACATTTCTTTTACCAAAAATCAAAACCAAAAATAAGGGAAAAAAAACTAAACTAGGAAAAATAGTCCCAGGCACTCCAAAACCGGCCAGAGGCGTTCTTCAACCCTTAAAAGGGATCTTCGTCCCTGTGTCCGTTAAAGCCTCACAGGTAGGCTTCTATTGTTCGTTCCCTAATCCCTCGTTGGAGTTGCACAGCTGCCGCAACTCAGGAGTACTAACCTGGGCCCAGACACCACTCTAATGTCTCGTAAAACAGAATCTTCGGACAAACACCAGGGCTCTTACTAGTCCATCCCTATCACTAGTCTTCTTCTGTGAGATATTGTCCACACCTTCACCTGTTCCAATACCCTATCTAAGCCCTTCTTCCAGTGTTTAGTCCCTTATGCCTTTCTCCTTTCTGGGCCGCAGATTATAGCGAGTGCTCCCTCGCACTTCAGGATCTGTGAACAAAATGGGGATATCTTTGGCAAATGTTGCGTCCGTCGATGCCTGATCACTATTCTCAATGGGAGCCTTGGAGCTTGCAACAATTTCTTTCTTTCTCTTTACTGCACTCGGCTCCTCTCCCCTCAGTGAGGCATCAGAGAAAGGAGTGTATCTTGGTATCACTTCACACTCCTGGTCAGCAACACCATCTCTCACCCATTTGTCGTACGGCAATGGCAGCGGGACCTTCTTTACATGTGATGCGTGGGTCCATGCCTTCCGACCCTCAACTCGAAGTGTGGTACGCGTCGTCAGGAGCACTTGCCTCGGCTCCGACCATCTCGGCTCCAGACAGGATTTCCGCTGATATCTTTTCACCACTACCCAATCTCCGGGTTGTATGGAATGTCCGGGCCCCTCCGGCAACGGCTTCAGGGTGTCTGCTACCTGCTGATGAATAGAACGAAGATCTTTAGTCAAAGCATACAAGTAGTCTATCAACAGAGGATATTCAATTTCTGAAAAACATTTTGGTCTTGGTACTCCCCACACATTGGCAGGGTGGCCAAATACCACCTCGTGAGGGGAGACACCCGTTCTGGAATTAACTGTCACTCTGGTAGAAAGCAAGGCTAAAAGAAGGGCATCTGGCCAATGGAGTCCTGTACTCTCCTGTATTTTGGCCATTTTCAACTTCAACGTTCCATTAAATCTCTCTACAAGTCCCGCGGCCTGAGGGTGTTGGGCCGCGTGGAAGTTTTGGGAAATCTGCAGGCCCTTACATATCTGCTTCATAAATTCAGCATTAAAGGATGTGCCATTATCACTCCAAATCACTCTAGGCAAGCCGTAGCGGGAAAAATATTCCTTAATCAACATCTTGGCTGTGGAAATGGCCGTGCAATTTTTTGTTGGAAATGCCTCCACCCATCTGCTAAAAGATTATACAACCACCAGGACGTATTTGAGGTTATTAACCCTTTCCATTTCAATATAATCCATCTGAATCACCTCGAAAGGGAAAGAGGGGGGGCGAAATTGCCCACTGGGACAGGTGTTCCCTTTCCTGGATTATGTCTTAAACATACCATACATTGTTGTACTAAATGGGTAGCCACTTTAGGGATATTTTTTTTGCTCCACACTGGGTCCAGTAATTTGCATATACCCTTAGCACTAATATGTGCTGGCCCATGAGCCATTGTCACCACTGGGAGGACATATGCGTTTGGGAGTAACCATCGTCTTTTATCGGTCATATCTGTCCAACATTCATCAGAATCCAATCGCCCCCCACCATCTTTCCATGTCCTCAAATCATCCTCAGTCACCTTTTCTTGTATGTTCTTTACGCTCTGCACAGTATCTGCAAACATGTTAACGTCTGGTACCCATCTAGCTGGTCCTGCCACAAACATTTGTGGGAGTTTCGTCCTCGCTGTCTCTTTTGCTGTTTGGTCTGCAAATGCGTTACCCCGTCCCACATCATCCACCACTGCCTTATGTGCACTACACTTTATCACGGCCAGTCGTCTGGGTAGCGTCAATGCTGTAAGCAGTCGTAATATCAGTGGGCCGTGCTGTATTCTTTGTCCATGTGATGTCAAAAAACCCCGTTCTGCCCACAGTCGCCCGTAACTATGAGCCACGCCAAAGGCGTATTGGCTGTCAGTATAGATATTCACATCCAGTCCTTCACTCAACTCACACGCTCGCAACAAGGCTATTATTTCTGCAGCCTGGGCCGAATGATAGGGGATCCTAGAAGTCTCCACTACTGTCTGTAATGTCGTAACTGCGTATGCTGCCGTCGATGTACCGTCTGCAAGTTTAAAACAAGACCCATCAACATACAGCTCCCCGTCAGGATCTTCTAAAGGTGTATCAGTCAAGTCAATTCTCCCTTTCGTCTCCTCCTCTGTCCGAAACAAACAATCGTGTATTACATCGTCTTTTGTATCTGATGGAATGGGTAGCAACGTGGCTGGGTTCAGAGTGGCACATCGTCTTATCGTAACATGGGGTGCGAATAGTGTCATTTCATAACCAGTAAGACGAGCACTAGCTAAGTGCTGCGTCTGCGTTCTGTTCAAGAGAATATCCACAGCATGCAGTACCATTACTGTGAGGTCTGAACCCAGAACGAGCCCTGCCGATTGTCTAATAGAAACCGCAGCCGCCGCTGTGGCCCGTAGACAGCTCGGCAGTGCTCTTGCCACATTGTCAAGCATAGCGGAGAAGTAAGCACATGGTCTCTGTTTCCCCCCGAAACATTGTGTTAGGACCTTCCGCCTCGTGTACATAAAGCACAAAAGGCTTCTGGTAATCAGGTGTTCCCAAAACAGGTGCAGAACATAAAGCAGTTTTTAGTGACTCAAAAGCTTCCTGACATGCGGGAGTCCAGGGTAGGGGTTCGCGCACCTCTTTAGTAGTCAGATACAGTAGGGGTTTTGTTAGTAAAGCATAATTTGGTATCCACTGGCGACAATATGAGGTTATGCCCAAAAACGCGCGTACCTCTCGCTGCGTGTTAGGTACAGCCATGTTAGTTATCGCTTTTATGCGCTCCGGTGTCAACCTCCTCCCCTCCTTCGAAAGGAGATAACCTAAGTAGGTTACCTCCGTTCGACAATATTGAAATTTAGGAAGGGACACTTTGTGGCCCTTGTGTGCCAAATGATGTAACAATTTAACCGTAGCATCCCGACAACCGTCCTCGGTGTCCGATGCTATGAGAATGTCATCCACATATTGTAACATAACATTGCCTGCGGGTAGTTCCAAGTTGTCCAATTGAGCTTTCAATGCCTGACTATAAATGCTGGGACTCTCTGTATATCCTTGGGGAATTCTCTTAAATCTAAAACTTCGGCCAGCCAATGAGAATCCGAAGAGATAACGGCTATCCTCATGTACAGGAATACTAAAGAAAGCATTCTTTAGATCCAGAACAGAAAAATATTTAGCCGATGGGGGAATCATTGTCAGTATTGTTGTAATATCAGAAACCACTGGGTATTGAGGCTCCACCACCTTGTTAATGTGGCGTAAGTCAATCACAAATCTATAGACATCGGGTGTATCATCTTTGGCATCTGGTGACCGTCTTTTAAGAATCGGAAGGATAGGACTATTACATATGTTAGAGTCCGTTTCCTCCACGACCCCCGATCGAATCAAATCCTGTATTATCTGTAATAGGGCCTTTTCGCCATCCCTAGATATCTTGTATTTGGGTATTCTGGGCAATTGGGCTCCCATTTTAACCTCGGGCAATATCCATTTTTCCCAAATCCGTATCACTGTTGGCCCATAAGCTCTCTGGGACCCCTTCAAATTCAGGCGGTAGAGGCTCGTCTTTGGAAAAACATTGCTGCGCGCGCGCAACGGTAGGACCCAATGTGAGGTACACACCGTCCGGGGAACAATAAACGGTGGCATGCAACCTCTTCAGCAAGTCTAAACCCAACAAATTTTCGCCACAGTTGGAAGTCAACAGAAAAGGGGAATCTACAGTGAAAGGGCCAATCGTAAGAGTGAGTGGTTTAGAGATGGGGCTAATCACCGGAGTACCTGAGAACCCCACGGAGATATTATTTTTGCCAGACAGAGCCGCCCCTGGGACCTGAGAACGAGCCACTGAACTTTTCATAGCACCCGTATCTACTAAAAATTTCTGTTGGGACCCTGACAAATCTGCAGTCACATAGGGTCCTCGTTGATCAATTTCCACAGAAACTGGTCCCTCGCTCTGTCCTACTCTGTCCTAGTTATGGGAGAATCCTGTCAAATCATCCATTGTATAATCATCGTTGTAGTACTGTCCACCTCCCCTCTGAAAGTGTTGTCTTTCCTTATTGCCATCGAAACAATTTCCTCCTTGTCTCCCTACACCATCAGACTGCCCATCATGTGTTCGGAAATTACCTCGGCCCCGCCCTCTGCCTTGGCCAGCATTCGACTGAAACTCAGGACAATCTCTCCACCAGTGCCCCTCCTGTTTACATTTTGCACATTGATTTGGTCCCAATCGCTCCCTCTTGTCACCCCTGCCATAACCACTGCCCCCTCGTCCCGCTGCCGCAGGTGAAGCACCTCTGCCTCGACCTCTGGATCCCTGTTGGAACAAAACCCTCGTCTTCAAATCCTTGGCCTTCTTTTCCTGCTTGTCCTTACTCTCATTTTCTCTATGTTCATAATACTGAGCCATGCTTAGAATGCCTGAGGGAGTGGACGTCGTCCACGTACTCTCCGACTCCTGTAACCTTGCCGATATTTCCGGTAACAAGTTCATTACGAACCTGTTAAAGAAAAGTCGCAACCCTCCGTCCTGTGACATGTCCTGTCCACTGAAATCCATAAATGTCTCCTCAAACCTGGTAAAAAAATCAGAGACAGCTTCATCCTTCTTCTGTCTACAGGCTGTCAACTTGTCCCAGTCTACTTTCTTCGGGGGGATGAGAGAGTGCATATACTTAATAATCCGCCCCGGCAATGCCAAAATCTCCGCTTTCGGCTTCTCCCCCGGCTTACGTTCTTTGTCCCAATCCTGCAATTCCGTCCATGTACCACCTAGCTCCTCTGTATGATCTGTACCCTTCACCTGCCTCCACACGTCCACCGGGACTAATAGTCCAAAAAATAATTCAATATTCGCTAAAGTCATCACAGTCGAGGATGCGGCTTCTGTCAATTCCTTATAATAGGCAGTCGGATTTTTTCTGGAATCTGGTAGCTGAGCCTTCAAAGCTAACACCTCACTCCTTTTCCACAGTGTATATACCCACTGTTCCTGAAAATGGGCGTCTACACGCGCTCTAGTGACAGCATGTGTGACCGGATCTACCACTTCGGGGGCCTCAGGGTGAAAAATAGGGTGCACCTCACGCATTGGATGTATCCCAGGAAAATGGGGTGTACCTTCAGAGGGTAATTCATTTCTATACTGTAATATGGATTTTAAACTTCGCATCACCTCCCGTACCCCAGTGTTAGTCCTATAAGCTCCATTTTTTATGTCCTGTAGAACCGGGGGAGCTACTCCTCCATACCCCTGCTCCCACAGCGCTATCAACGTGGTCGACATGTGCCACAAAGCATGCTGTTGCATCAGAGGTTCAAAATCTTTCATTGTGGACCAAATGTCTTCAAACGAATAAATGTTATTCCTGGCCCACTGACAAGCTTGATTAGCCACCACTGTTTTTTCATCTAAGCCAACTGTAGAGCGCGTAAGCAATTTCCGCACCTGGGAAAGCAACCCACTCCCCATACCTCTATTCGGTGTCAACAACTCCTGACTGGGGGTAGCGCTAGCAGAGACAGCAGGGAGTACTGAGAGAAACTGGGAGGGAGCGGGTGAGCTTGCCACAAGCAAAGAAACAAGGGGCGCCGGCAATGATGGGGAGGTAGAAGACGCTGCGCCAAGCGGGTGTGGGGCACTTGCTTGTGGGTCCGAGATCCCACCGGAGGAAGCCGGAACCGGCAATGTGGGATACAGTGGCTGCGGGGCATAAGGGGGAGGGGGCCGGGCATTCAAAACATCCTCCATCTCATCCTGTTCATCCTCTCGCACTACATAACTTTTATTTTCCCTCAACCTACAAAGCCTATCTGCGCGCTCGATGCGTTGCTCATTCTCATTCTTTGTATGCTCCCTCGCTTTCTGTGCCATCGTCTGCGCCGCCTTCTTCTGAGCCACCTTCTCCTCTCTCAATTGACGTTCTCTAACTTCCTTCTGCCACATCCTTAATGAATCAAACATGCTCTGACGACTACGCCTAGCGAACAATTTGTCTTGTAAATAATCTAATTTAGCCACATCAAAAGAACCTGTCAGGGGCCACTGCAAATCCACATTGTCTTTAGTATATCGGTGCCATAAAGTACCAAACAAAATCGGAGGCAATCCGTGTTTCACATACATATCAAAATTAGGGGAGCCCTCCACCGGGGCGGGCTGGCTTTCGGCCAGTCTAGAATCTGATACACGACAGCAGCATCCGAAACACCGCAACTTACTGAAGCACGGCATCTTTACGACAATGCAATCACACCTTCTCACAAATTCCTTTACCTCTGTTCATTAGCTCCTAACACATCCACACACATATGGTATACATTAAATTCAAAAACACACATATATCCTATACATCAAAATCCTGCCAAACACCTGTTACCAAAATGGGACAAGGCCCGTCGACCAAGTCCTGGGGAACCTGGACCCTACCGCAGACCGAACAGTACACTAACTGTTCTGAGGAAGGAAGACACATCCGCCACCCATGTGACACTACGGATCGCTGCGCACTTTACCGCAGCAGGCCCAGAACTAACACCTACCAAATCGCCAGTCTTAGGCATTCGGGGTGAAGTCCGGGACCCGCCGCGATGAGCCACGCCTCCACCACAGTACCACCCGGTCGGATTGAACACACACAAATGTCCTCCCAACCTCCGTTAAGTCTGTCAGAGCACCACTCGCACTCTGAGTTCCCCGGAGCGCACTAGCCCCAGGAGCGCACCGGCTCCTCAAACCATTAGAGACACCCCAGTCTCTCGGAGCACTCCAGCTCCTTCAAACAACAGGCGGACCACTCACCTTCCGTATGCGGTACCGACCTCTACCGTTCTCCACCTCCGGCTGCCAGGAACAACACGGTCAGCTCCAGGTTCTGCCTTCCGGACCCCGGCCTAAGATCCGAACCGGGACCTCTCCCGATCAGCAAGGTGGGGCAGCGCTGCCAAAACCAAGCTCAGCATCAAAGTGGGTACCCAGACCCACCGTGCCGACCAGAGGGTTCCCGGTCTTCTGCTACCCACCTACGGGTGGGAAAGATCCTTATCGCGGGGTCCTTATTCGGGCGCCATCTGATAAGGGTGGCTCAAATCCACCCGAGTGACTTACCACACTCACCTATAGCTACTCAGTAAAAAGTCAGCCGGACAGTGGAGAAGAATAAACAAGGTAATTTTATTAGGCCACAAACTCCCATATGAGAGGGCCCTGACCGACCTCACCCCTAAGAGTGTGCCGAGAGGACTAACTCATATCATCACAGCAATACATTATAACATGGTACAGTGAAGTAAAACACGCCCCTTCTGGAAAAATACTGAACCCCAGAGAGAGGAACAATAGCATCATACAAGAGGCATCTGCACCTGCAAAGGCAACATTTGGCTATCTCTGCCCAAGGCCGCGGAGCCGGGCCTCAGCGTCTCTGGTGCATGAGAACACTACTGATAAGGAACTTGTTAGTTTCGGCCACAGCCAGCTGAGAAACGAAAACTGCTGCATTAGGAATTTTCTTATTCCTACGGGAGGGGTGGATGAGCGAGTGCGACTCGCAGACACAGAGGAATACTCAAAATGGAGGCACACAAGCTAAGCTAAGGAAACTGAATATCACCACACGTATAAATGAATAATCACATGAGCAATAATAATAACGTAAGAGCATAAGTATATACTTCATTAGTTAGACACATGATGCTAACTTACATATGTAAATGTCAATGGGCGGGGCATCGAAAATGAAACCTATCAGACCCTCCTTTTAGCATCATTTGGCTAACTGGAGCATAGCCTTTATTAGCTAAAAAGGTAGCGCCTTTACATTCCATGCTAGGGGCTGGGCACACTTCAATCAAAAATATCCTTGTCAATAAGCATCAACCAACGAATATCAGGAAGTTCAATAGCAGTAGAGGCAGGATATTGACCAGTCACTTTTCTTGAGGGCCGCAAATTACTGGCACACATTGAGCAACATGGGGGAAGGCAGTAAACACAAAGGCAGCATGTCAGGAGTACACCCACTACTCCAACTATCCCCATCAGTATTTTCCAGCCCCACAAGGAGAAAACACCCTAGAGCCACCATTGTAATGACCCTGTCCCATTATCCTGATGAAGTTCAGTCGCTAATCTATGGAGTTTCTGTACTGCAAAGTTAACTGTCGGAGCTGAATCTGGAATATACACACAGCAGGACGTCCCGATGACGCGGCAGGCTCCGCCCCTATCAGCAAGGATGACGTCTAACACCATCCTGTTTTGGATCGTGAATAATCTCATAGCCTGCATCTCAACAGACATATTAGCAGCAATGTCTGCTTCAGTATTGACCACTTTCTACATCACCCTCGACAACCTACGGATGGCCCTACTATTAAATATCGGACCCCAAAATGGCAAGAGGTCCTTAGAGAAATCTGTCCATTGTTGTAAAGAGATGTCAGTCTGATCTACGTCGTCAACCTGAAATATCCTCCTTATGCGCTGCTCTGGCGGGCTGCTAAACCTACGGTGAGTCTTATGATAATCAGAAGGTGCCACATACACAGCTGGAAGCATATAGGCTAGATAACAGACTCCACCCCACCCCTCAGGCAACCATAGATACCCATTGTCCCCGCACACGAAGTAAATATTGGGAGGCGTAACTAGAGAAGGACTAAGGGGCAGGCGTATTGATGCCGTCACGTTACAGGAACTGTTCCCAACCTTTATAGGACCTCTCCCTGCAATACAAAAGAATAGTGGTGGTCCTACAACTGCTAAGGGCATCAAAGACTTATTGCTACCGTTCCCTTTTGGGGGGTGTCTATAGGACAGAGAGGAATTTAACTGTAGGAAACTCTCCCTAACTCTGTCAGTGTCATTGGGAGTCAAGAATCGTCCTACTTTCTTTTCACATGTCACCAAAAATGTTTGGTCGAAACGTCCATCAGTAAACAACTGTCCAAGGGAAGAAGCGGGCATAGGGCGTACCCGCATTGTCATAGTAGATCCTCTGTCTGATAGTCGAGGAGATAGGAAATCCGGCTGTTGGAAATATTTGACCATACCAATCAAAGTGTACAACCCCACACAACTATTCACTGGTGTCAAGGGAAGTGCTAAAAATCTATCCTTTTTGTAAGCAGCAGAGGGTAACAATCCACAAACCCAGCAATCTGTCACATTATAGACTGCATGAGCATGATGTAGAGTCTTAATAAAAACATTATCTCTGTAACCTTTACGCAAACTTTGTTCACCATAATCAACAGTAATCATGTTATGTTCGGGAATAGCAGAAGGTGTGGGGGCAAACACATGTACAGGATAAGCTTTGTCCAGAAAAAACAATATTCCAACTGGGGTATCTTTATTACAATATAACACTATACTATAACACATAGCCTGAAAGGTAAAATGGGAATAGACACATACACAGATCTGCGGGGTCTCTGTAAAGCTTTATTACTATACTACATCCACATGTGACTAACAGGGACTGTAAATAGACTGCACACCGCTGAAAGAAAAAGGATTAACAATACAGTAGGGACAAGGTTAATGTTTAAAGATAAAGAAGGGTATCACCTAAGGAGTATGGAGTCTTGCTCTAGCTGTCATCTGGGCTCCTCTCTCGTCTGTGCCTTAGCTCGTCTTAGATCTTCTCCTGCACTCTTGGACACACATCTGCGCTGATCACTCTGCACTGGATTCCTCTCCCCCACGAACTCTCTCCACCTTCCAACTTCAGTCTAATAGTTTCTGCCGCTCTGATAACCGTTCGCTCCACTAGCTTCTTCACTCTGTCTGATTATCTCTGTTCCAATGTCCAATTCACTCCAGCTGCTCCCACAGATTAATCCACGATATAACTTCAGTCTCTTCCAAAAGGTATCACTTTAGACTCCAGCTGTTCACAACTCCTTCTGATAAGTAACTGCTTCTGACTGCTTCCTTCAGTTCCAAACAACATCTCACTTCTCTCTGTTCAAAACACCATCTGCTCACAACTGCTTCTGGCTTCTCTCTCTGGTTCCAGCTCACTGACTGTCTGTCTGTCTTCTCTCTGTTCCAAGCATCCACTGTCTCTTCTGCTCTGTTCCAACTCCTCTGCTTCTCCACTCCTTCTGCACTCAACTCTTTCTGCTCCAATCATCGACTGAACTCCTTCCAACTCAAACTCTTTCTGATTCTCCACTCCTTCTGCAACTAACTCCTCTCCTCTGCTCCAATCCAACTCAACTAACTGACTCCGCCTCTGCACTTCACTAATATGGAATGCTGTCTCCTCATGGAAAGTTCCAGCCAGCAGCCTCCTCCCACCGATTCCATGTACCAGGCTCCTTGCGCTAGACGCTCCCACAGTTAGGCATGGGCGGAAAATCCGTTCCGCTCGCGGATTTTGCGGATTTTCGGGAAATCCGCAATCCGCGAGATTTGCGAATTTCCTGAAAAATCCGCAAATCCGCGAGCAGCGGATTTTGCTCGCACTGCTCGCACTGTTCGCGTGAGTTCGCGCCCCGCGAATAAGTGCGAAATTGCAGAAATACGATTTTAGCAAAACTGAAAGTAACTACTTACCAGGTTCAAAAGTTCAGGCTCATCATTAGTAGCCATTTCCTGTAGTGCTTCCTGAGGGGCCCCTCCAGAGTTCAGTTGCCAGTTGCAACTATTATGTGACCCTGCTCTGAACCTCAGAATAGTTACACATATGCCACAAAGGTCCTGAATTACAGCTAAGGGAGACAAGCAGGAGCCAGGCTGGAAGTTAAAATCCATTAATCAGCCCCTAATTCATTATTGTCAGTTGGGGCAGGGCAGGTGTTGTAACTAATTTTGCAACAATGAAAGCACTTAGCAAGTGCAAAAGATCACTAATCAGGGCGCACTAAGGAAGCAGGTGCCAGCTAAAAAAATATTCTGTGACACATTAATCAGCCCCAAATTAATTCAGGTCACTTGAGGCAGGGAAGGTGTGCTTTGCTTTGCCAAAAATAATGTACACTGGACAACCAGAGGGTGTGGTGATGAAACAGAGGGTGGCATGGGTGGGCCAGAGGGTGGCATGAGTAGTCAGAGAGTGGCAGTGGTGACAGAGAGTGGCAGTGATGAAGAAGAGTGTCCCAAACAGGTTGGACACGTAGAAACAACAAGTTCGCAAAACTTGCGACCCGACAGGTAAGTTCGCAAATTGCGAAATTGTAAAAACCCTCGCGAACTGGCAGAAACACGGGCGAACACAAAAAAAAAAAAAAATCCGCAAATTCGCGGGAATTCGCGGATTTTGCGGATTGCGAGTTTGCAAATCCGCAAATTCGCGGATTGCCAATCCGCAAAATCCGCTCATGCTTACCCACAGTGACCAGCTGCTTGTTTCGTCTAGAGACCTGAGCCCAGAGACACTTCCTGATTAGATTCAGCTCTGGCCGGTTCTCTCCAGTTCGCTTAGGGCAAACAACACCTCCTAACTAAAACATTACCTTTACCCTGCAAGCATCTCAGTTCTGCAGGGACAGAAAGCAAAATGGAGTCTCTCTAGTTCTGGGCCTTGTAGGCCTGAGAAGGATGAAATAACACTTAGCTCTGTCAGAGTACCTACACAAACCATACCAATATGTAATATAAAGTCAGGACTACAGGATCCACCCTCTACTATAGGTAGGATGATGAAAGGACACATAATTATGTCAAAGCCAATAGGCAATAGATGGATTAGAGTCAAGAATAAGGGATCTATCATCATATAAAGCAGCTATCCTCTAGTTTATGCTTCTAGGTCTGGAAAAAGGCCTTAAAAGGACCAACACAAAGCAAGAATAGAGATTCAAGATGTTAGCAAGCTTAAAGTCACCATCACTCAAAAATAGAGCCAAAAACCATGTCAGCACATGGGGTCACAGAAAAATTTCTGTAGACTCCCACAGGGATTCAAGAATAGCCCAGGATTATTCTCAGCCAGAGTAACAGAGTTACTACAAATGTATGATGATGAGGCATTATCTTATGTCGATGACATCTATCTCACAGACGACGACTTGGATACTCACTTGAAAAGAGTGAACACCATGATACTTGGGTTCGCAGCAGAGGGTTACAAATTCAACTTTAAAAAGTCACGAATTGCCTATCTAACGGTCCTGTTTTTAAGATACGAATTATCAAGTGAAGGCAAAAGCCTAGCAGACAACTTCTTGGAGAAGTGCTCTGTACTCCAAGCACCAAAAACGCTGAAGAACTTACAATCGATTCTAGGCTTCCTGAATTTCGGAAGAACTTACATTCTAAATTATGCGGAAAGGGTTAAACCTCTCTACGAATTAATAAAACCTGATTTTAAACCAATCAACTGGACTCAGAAACACATAGAAATTTTGAGATCATTGCAAACAGACATGTTAGCTAAAACAAAATTAGAAACTCGTGATAATACACGCAACCTTGTAATCCGAGTCATCCCAGGAAGATGCGGATTCACGTACCTGACCTCTAATGAGGGAGAAAGGGTACCAATAGCTTACAAATCACATTTGTACACAAAAGCAGAAAAAACATTCAGTCTTACAGAAAATACTGTAAAGGCAGTTCAAACAGCTGTAGCAAGAGAACGAGCCCAAGCACAAGGCAAAGGAATAACCGTTTTTAGAGCAGAATCAGCATTCGAGGCGCTATTCAGCCCAGTAAATCTAAAAACGGTGGCACTAGATCCAAAATGGATGCAGTGGGAAAATTCTCTTGATACAGAAAAAGTGACATACTATTATGTCCCGAACATGAATAAACTGAATGATTTGAAATATGAAGAAGAATATCCTCTGCCAATCGAAATTCTGCCTCTCCAACAGTACGCTTGTATAATCTATACAGACAGATTTGTACAGCATTACAATGTAGATGATAAATCCTACAATGCAGCCTGCGCGATTGTTAAAGGTCGCTGGCTCTGCGGTAAATTGAGACCGAAAATAACAAAAACTGAATCAGTGAGAAACTGTTCGGCTCAGCGAGCTGAAATCAGATCTTTAAAGATGGCGCTTGAAAATGCCGAACGTAAATTCCCGACACTAATCGTGTGCGATTCGCATTTCTGCGTCAAATCTTACAATAATGATTTGCAGAACTGGGTTCAAAATGATTACAAAGACGACACAGGTGCCACAATCAAGCATAAAATGCTTTTGAAACAGGTAGTTCTTTTACAAAAAGAACTACAAAAGACTCACGTGATACACACTCTGAGTCATCAACGTGATGGCGTTCACTTTGCAGGGAATTCATTGGCTAATACAGCCACAGCGGAAGCACCTCAACGGGCTTCCGTAGCCACAAAAAAGCGTTCAGAAAAATACATAGACAGGGAAACCATGCTGGTGGTAAAAACGTCTTCAAAAGGCAACTGTGCAGCACTACCTGTGAACTATCCACTCAATTATACATACGTAATAGACGCAAACTCCGTTCCTTTTGCTCGAATCCCTGGAGTGGGGGATAGAGTGATTCCAAACACGAACCGGAGAGTCTTATTAATAGCAGATGCACACATGGGTGATGGTCCAAGGCACAAACAGATGAAGGAATCTCTGACAGAATTACAATCAGAATACTGGTGGCCGGGGATGAGCCTGCAACATTATAAATTTGCGAAGAGCTGTCCAGACTGCAACAGAGACCGCAGTAACTAGTCAACCGGAGTATTGCCATGTCCATTTCTGTAGTTAGCATAAGGCTATCTATACATAAAATCCAGCGTCCTATTAATTCCTTTTAAGACTATATTCACTTAAGAATGTAGCCCCAGCGCTCGGCTGACGCCAGAACTGTTATAAAAGATTTGCGAGTCTTTATCGGCACATACGCAATTGCCATGCTTCATTCTGACCAGGGTCCTGCTTTTAGCTCTCGAGCTTATAAGGAGGCCATGACCAGCATGGGCATTGGGTTGCGGTACTCTTGTCCCTTCCATCCTGAGGGAAACGGGATTGTGGAAAGAAAAAACCAAGACATAAAGCAATCTATAACGGCAAAGGTATTAGGTTCGGGTGATGGGTGGGTCCAGCATTTAACAAGTGTCCAACGTAGTCTTAATAATCTGCCAAGAAATTCTCTAAAAGGTTTCAGCCCGTACGAACTATTGTTCGGAACTAGAATGTATGTTCAGGACTTAGATAGTCATGCTTCAGTGGTAGAAGATAAGAAAAAATGCTTTGACATCAAAGAACGTTTGGCTGTTTTACCGGACTTAAATGAAACAAGAAAAGCCCTGAGTAACATAAAGTTAAAACAGCAGCCAACAACCACTGAAGACACACCACCTGTCCCAGCAAGAAGGGTCTGGATTCCAAAGATTGGGGATCTGGTCAGAGAGAAGATTGCAGTGAAGAAGGAATTTGGGCCTTCTTACAGAAAAGCAGTAACTGTCTTAGCAATCAACGGATCAAGATCAGTTGTACTACCGCCCCTTGCTGGTAAAAAGGAGAACCGAGTTGTATCCATCGACATCATGTGGCCAATAATAAGTAGTAGGCCCAGTGGACTTCCAAGAAATAGCAGAATACCAAAATTTGCTACAATCCAAGTGGGTCAAACTGATAGACTAATCACATTTGATAAACCTGCAGTGAATAAAAAAGGACTATGCAGCAATGCCATGGAACTTGTGCCTCTTGAAACCCAAGTTGAAACAGTTCGTCAAGAAACACCAATCTACAATGATGTAGCATCAGAATGTGCTAATGAAAGGCAAATTGAAAAAACAATTCCAGCAATTGACAGAACTGCATCTGGCTACCTCATCAATTTCGATAACTTTTCTGAAGATCAAAGCAACCCTGAAGTAACGCCAGCAACAAAGACTTTTAAAGACAAAGCAACAGAACTCTTTCATCAACTCAAAGAAACTTATCTCATTTCTCCATGGTTAGAATTTTGAATTGTGCTAGGTGTATTTTTTCTCCTGCTTTGCCTCATCATGGTACTTTGTTTGAGAAAATTCATTGAGGGAAAATACAGTACAATGGACACAGCAAGTCAGAACATCAACTTAGTTCTGAAGCCACACAAGTCATCTCACATCGAGAAAAGAGAACTATCATCAGTGAATGTCACAGCCGTTCCAATACCCGGCGGGGTAGTTTGGGACAAAACAGATTACGAAATATATGGACCGGTCGAACTCTTGAAATATCCTCATCAGTTTAAGGTTTCATTAAGTGACTTTGTAAAACCAAGTATATTCTCTGATGATTGGGACTTTGAAAGCATAAATAATATGATGTCAGATTTAGTAATGTCAGCAAAATTTACAGAACATGATTATTTGCAAGGTTCATCGAATTATGAACAGATGTATAGCTATACCGACTATGCAGACCACTATTTGCATAAATCTGCTCAACCTAGAAATGTTTTTAAATATAATCAATGGGAACATTGTGCAACTTCACCTAAAAGCAGTTCAAAAACATTCTATGAGAAATTCCAATACTTCTCAGGGTTTAACACAAGTGATGCAGAAACATTTTATTATAAACTGTTAGATAAAACAGGGACAAAAACCATGCTTACAAATACTAAATTGATCTATTCGGAAACATTTTATGAAAAAATAATTACATTTGGTTTTGATTTCTGGAAAAACAACATTGAAACAAAAACCATCTGGGGTACAAAAGAACGGCAGGTACAAGGCCTAGAAGCATTATTTCGAGCCTGCATGATCCGAGAACAAATAATGTTCTTGAATGACACCATTCAACAAACTACCTGTTTTGGCCTAGCCAAGATAAAAGACTTAAACAAACCGTCTATTCCAAAGCCAATACCTGATAATACAACCACAGATATTGAGATAGACGTATCCCAAATTTTACATCAAAATAGAACACATCCTGATTGGAAAAAATGGTTAATCTGGCCAACAGACACAAATAAATGTCAAGATAGATTCCTGAACAAAATACAGGGGTTAAAAATGACCAGACCAGACCCTAGATACTCCCAGAGACAACATCCAGGGATAGTAACAACATACAGTGTAGGGAAACTATGCCTTGAATGGCTACAAATATCCACACTGGCAGAAATTAAGCAACACTTGTCTTTACTTAAAGATGGTGCTGACTTGCGCGATTTCATAATGGGACCACGCAAACAGCGTCAAAAAGTTTCATAGCGGCCAGTATATATGCTGCTTACCACGAGGCATGGAAAGTGACTCAAATTGAGACAGCAGAGAAAATACGAGAAATTGATCGTATTAATTTGGAAAAATCACTTTCTGTTGTGGACAATGGGTTAATGACTCTGTCCTCCAGAATATATTCCCTGGACAGTATTGTATCATCTGCTATAGATATAATAGATCAGGACTTGCTAATGTTACAATATGGTCAGTCCCAATTACGTTCTATTGTACAGCTAGGGTGGACGTTGCAAAACCTGCGTTCAGGCTATGTGCCTTGGCGTTTAATCAACACAACGTCATTGTTCTCTATCTTTAACCTTACTGATAAACAAATCAGTTTGGCACAGACAAGAGCAGACTGTACGATTCTGAGCATTGAAAAACTTGAGAGATTACCATTGACAATGTCATAAAGACCTGTCATTGAATGGATAATACACAGAATTATCACAATTCCGATAACAACTTTCCAATTTAAAAAATGCCAAGAGTATATACCAGCAGGCCAGTATGAAAGGTTGGGTAAAGGGTACATTAAGTCATCATGGAAATTACCTTATGCACACACATGTTATAGTGACAAAAACCAGAATGTATTTCTTAGTGGTAATAATTGTAAACAATCACTAAGCGGTATACTTCTGTGCCAAGGTATTAACTTACATGGGGCCTGTGAGGGGACTTCAAATAACCTTTCATGCCACCAGCACGGCACACCTGCAACACAGATAGAGCCATTCTTTAGACAACTTTCTAATGGGAGTTACGTTCTAATAACGGACCACAGCTGTTGTGGCATGGTGCCAGGGAAAGCATATCTCGTAAGCGTTAGTTCCATGGTAACTTGCTGTATGCAAGCATTGTATCCAAACGGCCCTGGAGACTCAGAGGCGACGATTTGGCCTCCGTTGAATATCTCTTCTATACGAATTGATACTTTAAGCAGAATTAAGTCTGAGCTTTTACAGACAACAGTGCCCATCACGTCATCAAAAGAAACGTATGATCTTCAAGTTGCAAGGACAACGGCAGAGATACATACACTTTTATCAACTAATTGCCCCGTGCATTTCGTGGAAATGCTAAGCCAAATCCTAAATATGTCAGATGCCAGTGGTATCGCAAATGTATTTAAGACAATGTTTTCAGGACTGTTAACACCCTTCGAAGCAGTCCTGGGCATCTTTCCCAATTTTGTCCTTTCGGTTTTTGGTGGCCTACCACTAGTTTCGGGTCTCGTAGCAGGAATTCTATTTTTGACTCTTCTGCTCCGATATGGCAAGCCAAAACGCTGACATGACTCCAGCAACAATGGAAGAAACGATCCTAGCAATACGCTACAGGGACCGCATAGCTAAAGTCCTTGGATTAGCCCGGCTAAGAGATCTGAATATGACCTGGTTTCTTTCATTCAGACCTATATGGCAGAACTGCATCTTACCTGTGCTTCGATGTATGCTATGCGGAGAAGAATGCGTGTTAGACACCTGTCTTACACTACAATCAGCAGTACCAATGGATATCGATACTTTGCTAAGTCCTGTAACGGCTCATGCATCGTGTTGTCCCCAGCGGTTACCAATCCTGATGACGGCATTCGTTGAGACTTCTCCACTACGATTAGGTGGTGGCAGTGAAGCAAGAAATGAGAGCAACATCACCCAGGTACAACCTTCTGTGAGCATTGCTGATCCCGACACCGATGATAGCAATCATTCTCACGACTGCCCAGTTACAGCATTATCATCCTTGGTCGAACTTTCACCTGAAGCTGTAGACTGTTTTTTTGCACATCTATCTGAAGTCATGTTCTCCCCTGAACCAAAAGAATAACTTTTAAGCAAACCGGCACACAGCATTCCCATGAACTCTGAATTCGGCCTTCAGCTTTGAAAAACAAAAGCTACTGAAAACATTTGGAACTATTTTTTCCCTTGAAAACGAAATAATTTTTTCCAAATTCCAAAATATTTACCTTTTTTTGGCACTTGTACTCTGCTTGAAGTAGAACTATTCATAAAGAACAGAGCTTCTATTTTTAGTTAATCTAGAGACAATATGTTACCACAGCCTCTAGCACACTCGCAAGCAATTTCATTTATATGTGATGAAATAGTCTCGACCTTCTTTTCTGTAATTAAGAGACATTTCATGTGTAATTTTCGCAAATCGTTCAACTGAATATATATGCAATTTTTGATTGATTACACTGCTTAAAAACGTACAGTACCTATAACGTTCCGTGTATTTCGCATACACCATTTCGAATGCAAAATGTATTTTGGGGTGGGTTGGAATACACATGCATCTTTATTGCTTAGTTTTTAGTAATTGATGGACATAAAATCGTGGAGTGGGTGATGTGTTTTATCTAGCAACCCGATTCAATATTGTGACTTGATGCCCCTATACGGCTATAATCAATAATATCCCTATAATGGCATAATAATCAGATCCATATTTCAGTAAATCGCCCTTGCAGTCCAAGGCACGGCAAAAGCTACTTCCTTGGATTCCTAGAGAGCACACCGAGTTCTTTCGACACACCAAACCTCCAGCAACCTGGGATAGCCCCGCTTGCTTTGCTGTTGATTTGTAATAGAACTCCTGCGAGCACTGTAAGAACGGCCAGTTCTTAGTGACATCTTTATTGACATCTTATGTCCAAACCTTACATCAAACTCGGCACCTTTCAGGTATAAATATACCAACGTTGCCTTAAGCAAACACACGGTGGTGGTTTTGGAGCAGAGCAGCTAATCTACTTTCCGAGAGCCCAGCAGAAGCGAGAAGCCCACGGACGCTGCCCCTCCTCTTTGACTCGCTGAGAAAGACGCTGTCTTTTCTCCTGCCGAGAAAATCCAGCTCCGCCGTTTCCAGCCTACCCTTACGGGTGACTGGGATATCGGGTCCTGAGAGAGAGATACCAGACCTCCTACATTCTATTCCCAAGGTACAGTGCTGACTAAACCCTTAGAGAGAATTCTTGAACAGATCCTTGGCAACAAATCTACTTAACTTAAACTGCTACTTACTTACTCCTTCCCACGTATTAGGCTTAGGTCAGGTACACCGGGGTAGGCGTATTTTAGAAGCACCAGTTGAGCACGTTAGCCTATGTATATATGTATATATATTTTATCCATTTTAAAGTGTCTTATGGCTAAGAAACCATATCAATGCTTTTACAGTATTATTTCATAATACTCCTTTTACTGTACGAACTTTACTTTACATTAAGTATTGCAATTGTGGCAATTCATTTCTCTTGCAGGAGAAGGAAGACTGCTCAATAAATAATACCTTTTATTGAAAACGCCCGTCTCTCTATTCTCTGCACCCTGGTGAAATTAAATATGCACAACTGACTGAGTGAAATAGCTGTATATTGTTTCACACGACTCTAGAGATTGACTCTTATTCTGAGGGAGCAAAGTTGTCATGTTTATGGGGTTGTCGGAAGCTGAATCCCTTCTTGTCTGATCCAGGTAAGCTGATCCCTTCCTATTCAGTCAAGAAAGTTTCCAGTGACCTCTGAGCTAGCTGGCGCAAACCTAAATTAGGTCTAACATAGTCAGTAGAGACCTAGAAGACCTCAGTCCTACGTCTACACTGCTGTTTATGTTATTCCAATGTGCAGGGCCTATAGGGAAAATAGGAACTACACTACACTAGCTGACCGGGATTATTCGTATTTCTCCGCTTTACACGATCTGCATGTGCGGCTTGACGCGGTTTTGTGTAGTCCAGGGCTGGCTGCTATGGTAGTCAATAGCGAGTATTTATCGCGCACCATCTCGGACCACAATCCACTGCTAGTGAGTTTCTGTTGGGCTGCGGAGCGCTCTGCTATACCGACAAGGCGCTTACGCCCAGAGCTGCTGGAAGATCCGGTCTTCCGCTCCGAGCTGGGTGAGGGGATTGAGACATACTTTGCTGAGAATGGGGGCACGGCCACGACAGTGGCCTTGGAGTGGGACGCTTTCAAGGTAGTGACCCAAGGGTTTTGCATCGCTAAGCGGGTAGGAGTGCGGAAGCTCTTACTACAGGAAGAAAAAACTGGAGAGACGTCCCTCAGGGCAGCTGAGCGAGACCACTCCACTAACCCTACGGTGCGAGACACGGTCCGGACCTTGAAGGAAGCGGTGGCAGTGGTGGTGGAGCACCTACGGTGCTTTGACTACAGAGCTTATCTGGCCCACGTGCATGCCGAACGGTATAAGGTGGGTACCTTGCTAGCGTGGCTGGCCAACCCCCACCCTAGATGCGTCCCTATCCTGGCGCTGACCTCTGAATCGGGGGTGTTGGTATTCATGCAACATCAAATAAATGATCGGTTTCGGTCCTTTTATGCTGCCTTATATACGAGACACTTGCGGACCGAAGAAAGGGACATACAGGCGTTCTTGGAGGACTTAGAGCTGCCTGTGGTGGAGGAGGAACAAGCAGACTTCCTTGGTCAGGATATCTCGATAGCTGAAATCTGTTGTGCCATTAAACAGTTGGCGCGTAACAAAACTCCGGGCAGCGATGGGTTACCTATCGAGTTTTATTCGGCTTACATTGATGCTCTGGCTCCTAGATTGCTATCAATGTATAGGGAGGCTAAGCAGTTGGGAGTGCTGCCGACCTTGACTAGGGAGGCCATTATCATTCCCCTCCTTAAACCAGGGAAGGACCCCACAGACCCAGCAGCATACCGGCCGTTGTCAATGCCTACTACTGATTATAAGATTTTAAGTCGGGTGCTGGCTACCAGACTATGGCGAGGAAGATCCAGCAATAGTCCTCTCGGTGGACATTGCAAAGGCATTCAACAGCTTGAATTGGACTTATTTATTTTCAAAATATCAAAAATAGAAAGGATCGCTTGTCCTGAGTAACCAGGGTTTCTTTGGATTTCGATCCTGTACCGATAAAAAACCCTCATTCACGTACTTAGGCTCGGGGGCGATGGTATATCTTGGTTCTCCGCCTATCTGGAATTCCAGCTACGTGATAGCATCATCATAGGGTCAGTTGGTGTGCTTCTTCCACCCGGAGGTGAACCACTGGTTATTACAGTAGTGATTTAGTGATGAAAAAAGTTGGTGAAATAATACAGAATGGGTGTTCTTGATAAAAAGCCTGAGTAACCAAAGAAAGTTTGATTTTATTAGGTCTAGGTGTCAGGCTATATTAAAATATATCGTCGTGCGTAGGAAGCTGTATTAGGGAGCTTCCGAACTAATTTATGTCTGAAAAAAAAGGTCGACATGTTTCAGCCTTGGTCTGCCCAGGAGGGGTCAAGTAGGCTTTCTTCAGGACCTAAAAGCAGGGCTTAATTTGAGCCGGAGCTTGCCGGTGCTCAGCACCGGCACTTAATTATGGGGGCCGGGTCTATCACGCGGAAATTAGTGCACCTGTGCTCCTGCCTTAGAATTTTATTTTTGAAGTCGTGACTCGTGCTTGTGTGTCACTGGTGAGTGTGGCTGTGCTAGACTCACTGCTCACTGTCACTGATCAGGTCCGGTCGTCGATAATGCATGCAGTGTACTACTTACTGCTGTCGGTGTGGTGACGTCACGTGCGCGTGCCTGCTCCCATTTCCGACCTACTCTCTCAAGGCAAGAGTTCCCGGCCCGGCCGCGGCTCGGATCAGGGCCCCCAGTGGGCGGGACACTGTTTGTGTCATGTTGCAGGGGCCAGGCCAGGCACTTGGCAGGGCTTTGCTGCGGGGGTTGGGCAGTGGGTTATGGCTATGCGCGCCAGAGGAAGCGACGCGTGCGCAGATTGCATGCATTTGAATGCATGTGACGCGCATTTTCTCTGCCCGCCCCAGCATACCCGCACCTCTTCCCTCGCCCTGGCCTCGCCGAGTATCTAGGAGATTCTGCCGGCCGGGCCGGCCTTTCAAAGTTGCTGGAGGAGTTGGGACTTGGGAGCGCTCAGCAGGTGAGGGCGAGGCAGGGGCCAGGGCGTTAGTGAATAATTTACTGGTGTCAGTCATGTATTTAAAATCATCATGATCCTGATTGGGGGGAGAGGGGGGGGTAGGCCGTCTCCGGCGGCCGAAATTATCATCATGAGCTGCACTGGCTGGCAGGCAGGTGAGGCGAGGGCGAGGCAGGGCACTGCCGTGAATTATAGATTAGGCTGAGCATGGCAAAATAAATGTGATTTGTGGGCAGAGGGGAATGCCTGACTGAGCATCTGCTTTCCTACTACATGCCCAGAATACGATTAGGGCAGATTAAGGGGCAGGCTGCTTTAACGGTGGATTTACTGCCAAATACTTAAACATCGCGGAAAGCAAAAAGCAAATTACACTGTGCAACATATGTGTAATGCACAATGGAGGAGCTCGCTCGTGGTGGCAGCCGGGCCGTCGTCACTGGCAGTGGTGCATTGTAGCAAGCAATTTATAATGCATAAAGAAGCAAGTGCTTGCTTTTAATCTCGGAAACTGTACGAAATGAGAGGTCAAGAAATTCAAGGTGAACTCCATTCATGCGACGAGCGCTGTTTCTTCCTTTCGCATTTACTCAGTTCCTGTTCTTTGTTTCCCACATCATGAGGGCAGGGCAGGCAGGGCCTGTGGGCGGCGGGGGCCCGCAGGCGCAGGATTACGTTTTTTTTAAATTATCATTGTGATTGGTTATCTTAGTTTTACTTTTATCTATCATTATCACGTGACATGATGATTGGGGCCTGGGATAGGCGGCGTAGGCCGGCAGACATATCATGAATTCAATTAAGTAATAAATCTGCGCAGCAGCGCAGGTGAGGCCTACAGATTTACTTTTTAATGTTCATCATGGTCACGTCACTGCTTAAATGTTCAAAAGCCCTAGTTTGATCATCACCATGTCAGGGCACGATCATGTTTTGTTGCCAGCACTCTGTGACTGCACTGGCTATTTTTTGCGCAGTTGCGGGCCGGACTGCCTGGAATCAGTACTACAGGATGCAGCCAGGCCCAGTTAGGGCAGGATTCAGTTTCGTTTTCAGGCCAGGCCGGGCAGGCACGCTCATAAAATCTGTCAGTGGGGGTTGGGGCTGTGCCAGGCAAGCAGCGTCACCTGCACAAATGTTCTAATCTTACACAATCATGCTGTGTGACACAATGCTGTGTGACATTTTCATTATTACAGCAAATATGAGTGACATTTCAACAACCATGAGTGACACTCGCACAAGCAAAATAAAGCATCGCAGAAGAGGGAAACATGATATAAATACCAGAATTTACATGCATTTAAGCAACTAGAAAAATATTTTAAAACTGCCGCAGATCATCTGAAATTGAAGGGCACTTCCCTTGTAACCTTATAGCACTGTTAAGGTGGGCGGGACGGCCAAGTTATGCTAGAAATATATCGCTGTATTGACCGGCACCGGGCACTATAATTGCATGCAGTAGGACCGAACCAAGATAATTCCTTGGTCGAAATAGCACACTGAAGCAGGCTCCTAGCTTGTAGAGCGCTATATTTACATACCAAATAGAAACACACAAATGTGGGAAAGCATGCTTCTGTCTTTTTCATCTATTTCAAATCACACGCATCTGTTACTTGCCAAAGGATAATTGTGCTAAACCATGACCAAAAACAGTAGATCGGTAACTTTGGATAGTACAATCAAAAGCGCACTTTCACTGACAATGAGTTAATAAATCATGCTGGTGGTATTTTCCTATAGAGATAATGCCGGGATAAATGGCGGGTTCTAGCTTTGAGAAGTGATTTGACCACGGACAAAATCGCCTGACGAAAGAAAAACTGAGTTTTAGAGGCACATGGAATCTCGAACTGTCTGGTACAGTTGAGCTTTATAAATACATTGATACCATTCATCAATCTTTCTACTAGACCCAGCCTGCCTTTTTTTTTACCCAATGACACTCTGCACGCTGGTGCTTGTGGTTCCCTTCTCCTCCCATTATGAATAAGAAGCTGCATAACTTGTTTGTCGCTAGCCTGGTGCCGGTGCCGTCATGCACTGAGAGCTCTAAGTAAGGAAACACAATGAAGGCGGAAGTGAGGAAGCTGTAGGTGCTCCCCAAACTAATTACTATTGTAGTCCTAATGTTTAGGATATGTTAAATGTATTCAGTGTCATTGTTGTGCGTTGTTCCACAATACTGTAGTTCATATTTTTTTAATTGCCCATTTTTTGCTAATCTACACAAATACATTTGAACAAAATATTTTTGCCAATCAGATCGTTAACACTGTTAGTGCGATTGTTTTTTTGTAATGGCCTAATGCTTTGAGAATGGAACTTAGATAATAATTCTGACGTTACAAAATGAATCGTTTCATTGCTGTAAATCGTAGCAGTCGTTTTCACCCACATCAGTGGTGCACATTTATTAACATTGGAAGGTGGAACGTCTAAGGTGGGTGCATCAGTAGGTGTTCTCTTATTGTTGCCTTTAATTTAAGCATACGTGTGCTCATTGTTCCTGTGTGTTTTTGCTCCCTTACATAACTTGTACAGTGTTCCTTGTACTCGGACTGTCACCCCTTTTGTTTTTTGCCTGTGTGGTTTGTGGTGTTTGCTTTATAGCGCTCAAACGATCCTCATTTTAAGACCCTTGTCTTCATCAAAGCATAATCTTTAAACAGTACTTCTTTTGTAGAAATAAATGAATACACCCTAGGGCCATATCACTCAGTGTTGCCATTCCTCATAGCTTGCCCTTAACTGATACCCTGAACCCCGGTGCCTCTGGCTCCCTTTGACTCCACCATCCCCTCTGCCCAGAACCTCTGGCTGGGAGCCGCCTCCCATCTATCCCGGGTCACCATAGCGGTTCGTCTTTAAATGTCCTGTTATTCTGTGCTGGGGTTTGGCCATTTGTTTAAACTCACTCCTGATAGACATAAAGCGACCCCCTGACATAAAGTGACCGGATGACCCACTGGCACCTTATATCCTTGCTAATTTACTAACTATTTTGAGCACAGCCTGCAGCACTTCTGGAATAGTGTCACACTCTCAAATTTGCTTGAAAATACACCCGTTGCCTACTCTTTTTTCAAAATTTTCTTGGAGAACCCCCTTTAGGGAGGTTCAGCCTCGCTCGCTCCGCTCGCCACAGTGAAGTACGACAATTGTTTTACCCCTCACCACCAGTTTTAAATGTCACCAGCCGCAACTGACTATACTGAATAATCCCCATACCCCTTCGGCCGCTGGAAGTGACTGTGACTGACTCATTCAAGTGTATTGCATGATTTTTTTCAGTTTATTTGTTCAGAGTGTTTTCACAACATTTTGGTTTATTTTGCCACATAAGCTATGTAAAAAATGTTCCTTTGAACTCATAGACTCTGTTAAAAATGGCATACCCTACCCCAGTATTGTCAAACAGCACATACGGCACTAAAATTGTCCCTTTTCAATGCATTAGTGATTTTAGCTAATTTATTCCAAAATTGTGCTTTAAATGCACTTTTGATTTAATCTTTTTAAAAATGTTCATAGGGCAAGAAATTGGGGAACCTCCTATCAAAACCTTACTATGAGGAAGGCTCCCTTGCAGAAATTCAGATCAGGTATATAATACTTCTGACGTTTAGCAGTGCCAGTTGATGATGTAGGTGGAGCTAATATAGTGGGTGGAGCCAGTGGAAAGTGGGTGGAGCCATAGAAAAGTGGGCGTGGCCTCCAACAAACATTTGAGCACCTGCACTTCATATTTTACAAATTAAAAACTGCCTAAAAGTGAGTGAAAATTATAAATTTGTGAGTGAACCTGTTTTTGTCAGGGTAGGTCTAGGTATTGTTCCTGACCTGTGTGAAGGTCTGGTAGTACCTGTAAATAAAGGAAACACAAAACAACACAGAAAGAGAGTTGCTCATTGTGCTAAATCTCTTGGGAATGGCTATATCAATGGAAGAAAATAAATATGTAAACACACTAGAAAATGGCAATTCTTAGTAAAGCAAAATTCACCCCCTTATTTAGGCAAAATATCTCTCATTATTCACTGTATATGTTGATTGTAAACTTTTGCTGTAGGAACATGCTGTCTATAATCCGCGCTTGTCCATGTTACTGCCAAGTCGGGGTAGTATACTGTTATGGCATATTGTCTGTTCTTATAAATGCACGCGTTTGTTCGAGTGCATCAATGACATTAGCATGAGTACTTATACTGTAAAATGGCGTTCAGTATCGCGATGGTGAGAGTACACTATCCCGGAAAGTAGACAGTGGTAGGGGGCGATCAAATATCACAGTGATTAGCCATGATAATGTGTGCGTAAGGGAAAAACACAATGGTGTCATTTTATAACACGCATGAGAATCGGTGCAAAAAAATACCTTGTCGGTTTTATATTAAAATATCATCAGGTGGCCAGGGCATAGGGACCTGCTGGAAAAGAGATACATACTTAGTTTAGCCGCATGTTTAATATGTTACGAATTTTGAAGAGAGAAGTCCGATGTTGCTGGTACCTCCTACGCAGTTCGTCACCACTTGTGCTTGCTCTGCCTCTCTGGACCCGGAATCAATCGGCGGGCCTCCTCGAGGGAGAGATTAAGTTCCTGTGTGTGTATGTAGATGGAGGAAATACTATGGAATTGTGTGATATGACGTTTAGTCATGAAGGATGAAAGCTAGTGTTTTCTGTAATTAGAAAAAATTTAAAATAGCTATCAAATTTTAAAAAAAGGCTTCTCGTGTTTCTGAGTGATGCCCTCATTATTTATTCGCGATGTTGAAGGATGTCGTAATTTTACATTAGCTCTCTGTGATCTTTTAAAGCTACAATCTTTCAAATTATTGCAATTGAATTAAAATAAAGGCTTGATGTGTTTCTAAATGATGCCCTCAATATTCACGATACTGAAGGATGTCGTAATGTTACATTAGCTCTCTGTAATCCTTCAAAATCTGCAAATTATGATAAAATTTGCAGTCTAACTGCGTGTGAAAAAAGGGGGAATGTTAAAATATTCGTTTTATGTAAAACAGCCAGTATCTGTTCAAGTGTGTTAGACTGGTAGGAGGCTCATCCCTTCTCGTTCAGAGAGTGGATCGTGACTAAAGGAACAAATCTACCTCTAGATGTTCTGTACATTTTAGGGTCACATTCTCATTTTTGTCACTTCATCATAAGGCACACCCCTTAGTCCATGTGGGATGGATTAGACAGAAGGCATAAAGACAAATGTAAAAAGTGAAAAGTGGGGGTTGGGGTTTCCCAGTCACCCTGAGTAGTTAATTATCAAGAGGTTTACGTATTCATCAACAGTCCAGGTATCTGCATGTATTGTTGAATTTTCTTCGGTTCAGCGGTGTAAGCTTAGCCAGGAAATCTGATCATTGAGGCCATTAGTGTTAGTATTCAGCCGATGGACCCATCTCTGTTCTTTTTCAAAGAGGATTTGCTCTGCGTTATGGTCCTTGAAAATAAGAGTCTCCAGGATGACCCAACGCAAATCACTTATTTTGTGTTTCATTTCTATATAGTGACTGCTCATTTTGGTGGTGTTCTTCTGGCATTTGACGTTGCTACGGTGTTCGATGATCCTTTGTTTGACTTTACGGCACGTCATGCCTATGTACCTCAAGTTGCACGGACATGTAATCATGTATATTGCATGGGTGGTGTTGCAATTGGTGTGATGTCTGATTGTCCACTTTAGGTTGGGAAGAAGTTGTAGGGTTTTTGAAATAGACGCTCAAATAGACGTCCGAATCGCCGCAGACCATACATGTGGCAAACACCTTATCATGGGAACCATGGAACTCCATTCCAACCTTTCAACCCAAACTTCCAGGGGTGGATGAACCCCTATTTCCATGGCCCACCAGCAATGGGTCCACCGATGGCATCACAGATGGGACCAGAATATGCACCAAGGGTTCCTTTTTTAGAGAGAGGCCGTCCCAACCAGAAAACAAGACACAAAGGAGTAACCTGGACAGAACAAGGACTACAAGTACACACCAGGAGCATGAACGGGAGCAAAGCAAGCACGAGCACAGCAGCCTCATCGTCAACTTGACAGACCACACTCTGACAGAAGAACAAACAAATGTTCTCAATAAAGGGCTAGGCTTCGTCCCTACCCCCCCTTTAGACACATTCAAACTACAATGGGAGATGGCAGAATTCTGCCGGATCCTAAAACTCAAGGCATTTTTCAATAACCAGGAGGAATACACAAGAGATGGAGATACTACTCTACGACGAAACTCGAAGTTCTGTCCCATGAATAGCCAGATACCTATCGAAATCCAGACTTTCGAGCAAGCAGTGACTCAAGAACCAAATAAATCAACCTTTCAAGAACATCACTAAAAATGAACAAAAGGCCTTAGATGAACTACGTACCAATACCGAAATAGTGATCAAACCCGCGGACAAAGGTGGTGGAATAGTCCTACTGACAAAAGAAGGGTACAACATTCAGTGCACAGAACTACTTACAGACCAAAAATTCTACAGCAAAATAACAACGGACCCAACAGAACGTCTACAAAGAAGAATTGCGCTAATGGTAGAGGAAGCTGAAGCAAACAACTGGATATCTAAAAAAGAGGCAGATTTCCTACAAACACCGAAACCAAGAACACCTTACTTCTACTCATTACCTAAGACACACAAACCCCGTAGACTACCACCGGGGAGACCAATTGTCTCAGGGATAGGGTCAGTTTTAGAACCACTATCCCAGTTTGCTGACCAGTACCTGAAGCCTCTAGTACAAAAGACCCCAACGTACCTCAAAGATACAAGGGACTTACTAAACCTCATTGTCCCAAAAAACCTATTCGGAGGAGACGATGTTACTTGTAGGACTCGATGTAGAAAGCCTCTACACCAGTCTCCCCCAAAGGAAGACTCTGGAGACTCTTGAGAAGGTTCTATTAAATATCCAATGGGACTATAAAACACTGACACTTTGTCTTGGAATGTTGCAAACTTGCTCTTACTGAGAACTATTTTGAATACAATGATACAATGTATCAACAATGCCATGGTACATCTGTGGGCAGTGCATTTGCCCCAAGTGTGGCTGGACTTTATGTGAGCGATTTTGAGGAGACCCATGTACAGACTGCAACAAACACTTACTATGACAAAATTCTGTTTTGGAAACGCTACATCGACTATATCGTCATGATTTGGAAAGGCGATATGACAAGCTTGGAGGAGTTCCATAAATGGTTAAATACAAAAGATGAATGGTTAAAATTCACCTATACAGCAGACAAGGAAACCCTTGACTTTCTAGATATGACCATCTACGCAGACAGAGGCACTCTACAAACAAGAACCTTCTACAAGCCGACTGCTAAAAACAGCCTACTGTCCTTCAAAAGCTTCCACCCTCGCCCGTTAAGGGAAAATCTCCTTATAGTCAATTCTTGCGCCTTAGGCGCAACTGTAGCAATATACATGACTACAAGAAGCAAGCAGGGGATCTCTGCACCAAAATAAAAGCACAGGAATATCCAGATAGCATAATCAACAAATGCAACAAACGAGCAAGAAATCAGCCCAGGGAGTCACTTTTGGAAACCTTAATGAAAACACCAGAGACCGACACAGTCACCTGCGTTACCACCTATGACGCAGCGTCCAACAGTGTTAACAAAATTGTAAACAAAAACTGGAAGATAATAACATCAGGAAACCTGACCTGGCCCATTCCCACATTTGCTAACAAAAGGACTCACAATCGGAGGAGGAGCTTCGCGCGTAACCAAGATGATCGCGTGAGCACAGGGCTCCCGAGACCCTCGCCACCTCCCGCATATATCCTGCATCTTATCCTGATTACGACGACGGGTCATTGAAGACGCAACCCAGCTGATATAATAGCGGTTTTCAGAAATCGATTTGGACCCCGGGAACTGAAATTACGAGACTTTGAACTTTTCTGGCCTGCTCTATGGAACCGCCTGGGACTCGAGTCATTGTGGTGCCCAGGTGGTAGTTGAACAACAACTGCCTGCAGGGTTCGGCTCAACCCCCCTGAACCAACTTTCGGTTTCGTTCCTGATTTTTCCACCTCAGCCTATCTCCGCTCAACTCTGGCTGTCCATGGTCCAGACCCCGCAACTTCACCTGGTGCTGGCGGCCGAGAGTCCCTGGTCGTATGATCTCCTGCCGAGACTCACACTCGGACTCCCCTGTGGCTGAATCGTGAGGAGTCATTTTTACCAAGTCTCAAAGGCCCCTTCGGGGCACAACATCTAACATGGCGGGCAAACCCGACGGCGAGAAGCGGATGACCAAAACCACTCTCCGAGGGGGCACCAACCAATCGAACATTATGGATCGCTATACCCATCCTAAAGGGTCCCCCGGTGGTTGGAGTAGGTCTTTGGAAGAGGCGGGTGATGGCTGTGCTGCAGTGGATGATTTGACTCTGCGTGATGTCATGAGCGCCATTGCTAGCATGAAGACCACCATTGGCCAACAGTATGAGGCATTGGCCCTAAAGCTCGACACAGTGGTGATCGATGTCACTTTGATCAGGGCGGACTTGTCAAAGACCAACGAAAAGGTAAAATCCCTAGATTTGAAGACCTCCAGCCTTACGACCGATGTGTCCGATCTGCAAACAGAGGTTCGCAAACCACGGTCCTCCAACGATCTCTTCGCCCGCCGGCTGGAGGATTTTGAAAGTCGGGCAAGACGCAACAACGTGCGTATCATCGGGGTCCCTGAAGAATCGGTCGAGTTGACCACAGATCTCCTTGTGGAAGACCTCATATTGAATCACCTCGCCCCCAAGGGCCTGAGCAACTTTTTTGCGGTGGAACGTGCGCACAGAGTGCCGGGTGGGAAGCTGAAGCCGGGTGCCCCTCCACGGCCTATAATCACCAGAATTTTTAACTATAGAGACAGAGACGCTATCCTGCAGGCATCACGGGTGGGCGGCCCTACTAAGTTTGAAAACGCTTCGGTGAGCTTCTACCCTGATTTCACCCAGTCCGTTCAGAAACAAAGGATGGGGTTCCAGGGGGTGAAGCGGTGACTGAGAGACATGGGTATGAAATACGCAATGCTTTTTCCATCTCGGCTACGTGTTGAACACAATGACCGGACGTTCTTCTTCGACCGCCTTGAGAGTGTGAATGACTGGCTTGATACACTGCCATTCAGAAAAGGGGGTGGTGATGGACAGAGTATCTGAATTAAGCAGAACACTCATACCCAGTCAACAGATCAGGGCTTGATCCATCACCGTTTTTTAGCTCACTGCACCATCCCAGCTCAGAACCTGGCTACATGCAAATTAGTCTGTCCCTGGCCCAGTGCATCATGGGAACAGGGCAGACCAAACTACCAAGCCAATTCTTTTACTGGGAAGGAAACAAGCTTCCGGGGACCGGTTTCTGGCATTAAAGCCGTCTTCGGCCCGGCTTGCTTGAATCCTGATGGTGCAATGAGCAAGGGACTTATGTCTGAGCATACCCTTCCACGCTTATGGTGGACAAAACGATTCAGAAAAGGGGGTGGTGATGGACAGAGTATCTGAATTAAGCAGAACACTTGTACCCAGTCAACAGATCAGGGCTTGATCCATCACCGTTTTTTAGCTCACTGCACCATCCAAGCTCAGAACCTGGCTACATGCAAATTAGTCTGTCCCTGGCCCAGTGCATCATGGGAACAGGGCAGACCAAACTACCAAGCCAATTCTTTTACTGGGAAGGAAACAAGCTTCCGGGGACTGGTTTCTGGCATTACAGCCGTCTTCGGCCCGGCTTGCTTGAATCCTGATGGTGCAATGAGCAAGGGACTCATGTCTGAGCATACCCTTCCTCGCTTATGGTGGACAAAACGATTCAGAAAAGGGGGTGGTGATGGACAGAGTATCTGAATTAAGCAGAACACTCGTACCCAGTCAACAGATCAGGGCTTGATCCATCACCGTTTTTTAGCTCACTGCACCATCCCAGCTCAGAACCTGGCTACATGCAAATTAGTCTGTCCCTGGCCCAGTGCATCATGGGAACAGGGCAGACCAAACTACCAAGCCAATTCTTTTACTGGGAAGGAAACAAGCTTCCGGGGACCGGTTTCTGGCATTACAGCCGTCTTCGGCCCGGCTTGCTTGAATCCTGATGGTGCAATGAGCAAGGGACTCATGTCTGAGCATACCCTTCCTCGCTTATGGTGGACAAAACGATTCAGAAAAGGGGGTGGTGATGGACAGAGTATCTGAATTAAGCAGAACACTCGTACCCAGTCAACAGATCAGGGCTTGATCCATCACCGTTTTTTAGCTCACTGCACCATCCCAGCTCAGAACCTGGCTACATGCAAATTAGTCTGTCCCTGGCCCAGTGCATCATGGAACAGGGCAGACCAAACTACCAAGCCAATTCTTTTACTGGGAAGGAAACAAGCTTCCGGGGACCGGTTTCTGGCATTACAGCCGTCTTCGGCCCGGCTTGCTTGAATCCTGATGGTGCAATGAGCAAGGGACTCATGTCTGAGCATACCCTTCCACGCTTATGGTGGACAAAACAATTCAGAAAAGGGGGTGGTGATGGACAGAGTATCTGAATTAAGCAGAACACTCGTACCCAGTCAACAGATCAGGGCTTGATCCATCACCGTTTTTTAGCTCACTGCACCATCCCAGCTCAGAACCGGGCTACATGCAAATTAGTCTGTCCCTGGCCCAGTGCATCATGGGAACAGGGCAGACCAAACTACCAAGCCAATTCATTTACTGGGAAGGAAACAAGCTTCCGGGGACCGGTTTCTGGCATTACAGCCGTCTTCGGCCCGGCTTGCTTGAATCCTGATGGTGCAATGAGCAAGGGACTCATGTCTGAGCATACCCTTCCACGCTTATGGTGGACAAAACGATTCAGAAAAGGGGGTGGTGATGGACAGAGTATCTGAATTAAGCAGAACACTTGTACCCAGTCAACAGATCAGGGCTTGATCCATCACCGTTTTTTAGCTCACTGCACCATCCCAGCTCAGAACCTGGCTACATGCAAATTAGTCTGTCCCTGGCCCAGTGCATCATGGGAACAGGGCAGACCAAACTACCAAGCCAATTCTTTTACTGGGAAGGAAACAAGCTTCCGGGGACCGGTTTCTGGCATTACAGCCGTCTTCGGCCCGGCTTGCTTGAATCCTGATGGTGCAATGAGCAAGGGACTCATGTCTGAGCATACCCTTCCACGCTTATGGTGGACAAAACGATTCAGAAAAGGGGGTGGTGATGGGCAGAGTATCTGAATTAAGCAGAACATTTGTACCCAGTCAACAGAGCAGGGCTTGATCCATCACCGTTTTTTAGCTCACTGCACCATCCCAGCTCAGAACCTGGCTACATGCAAATTAGTCTGTCCCTGGCCCAGTGCATCATGGGAACAGGGCAGACCAAACTACCAAGCCAATTCTTTTACTGGGAAGGAAACAAGCTTCCGGGGACCGGTTTCTGGCATTACAGCCGTCTTCGGCCCGGCTTGCTTGAATTCTGATGGTGCAATGAGCAAGGGACTCATGTCTGAGCATACCCTTCCACGCTTATGGTGGACAAAACGATTCAGAAAAGGGGGTGGTGATGGGCAGAGTATCTGAATTAAGCAGAACATTTGTACCCAGTCAACAGAGCAGGGCTTGATCCATCACCGTTTTTTAGCTCACTGCACCATCCCAGCTCAGAACCTGGCTACATGCAAATTAGTCTGTCCCTGGCCCAGTGCATCATGGGAACAGGGCAGACCAAACTACCAAGCCAATTCTTTTACTGGGAAGGAAACAAGCTTCCGGGGACCGGTTTCTGGCATTACAGCCGTCTTCGGCCCGGCTTGCTTGAATCCTGATGGTGCAATGAGCAAGGGACTCATGTCTGAGCATACCCTTCCACGCTTATGGTGGACAAAACGATTCAGAAAAGGGGGTGGTGATGGACAGAGTATCTGAATTAAGCAGAACACTCGTACCCAGTCAACAGATCAGGGCTTGATCCATCACCGTTTTTTAGCTCACTGCACCATCCCAGCTCAGAACCTGGCTACATGCAAATTAGTCTGTCCCTGGCCCAGTGCATCATGGGAACAGGGCAGACCAAACTACCAAGCCAATTCTTTTACTGGGAAGGAAACAAGCTTCCGGGGACCGGTTTCTGGCATTACAGCCGTCTTCGGCCCGGCTTGCTTGAATCCTGATGGTGCAATGAGCAAGGGACTCATGTCTGAGCATACCCTTCCACGCTTATGGTGGACAAAATGATTCAGAAAAGGGGGTGGTGATGGATACACTGCCTACACAGCGTGATCGCTCGGAACATTCTGGAGGTGCTGAGGATGGCCCGTTGGAATACGAATGAGGAATGGTTACCGGTTCCCGGACAGTGCACAGAACTGGCAGCTGTGGTTTGGTGACTTTCGTACTTGCAATACTTATGGTGCAGTACCCAGAGGTGGCGAGGGGGATGGGACTCTCCCTCCTCTGGGTTTTCTTCTTGTAGATTAGTTAATGTTAGGGCGACAGGCACACTGCAAGTTGGGGTGGCTTTTGAGTCTAACGCAGGGGTGCAGGGTGGGGGGATGTGTTCCGGGGATTTGTTGGGGGGTGGGGGGGGGGGGTTGGGTGTGTTTCATTTTGTTTCAAGGCAACGCATTATTCTGCATCTTGATCTGGGTGTTGTGTTCGCTGTGGGGTGGATTCTGCCCTTACTTTTGGGATGGGGGTAGGGGTTGAAGATATTGTGTTGGAATGTTAATGGGCTGGGAGATAGGATAAAACGAGGAGTAGTATTATAGTTACTGAGACGCCTTTCCCCTGACATAGTTTTACTGCAGGAGACACATTTGATCTGCAACACCTGCCATGCCATGAATCGGCGAGGCTATCGTCTAATTTCACACTCTGGATTTACCACTGGATCTAGGGGGGCGGGTATCCTAGTTAGGAGTTCCCTCCCCCTGGAGTTAGATGATACAATTCTTGACGACAGGGGACGCTATGCCGCTATCACTGGTAGGTGGGAGGGGAAGACTATCTCATTGCTTTCTGTGTATGTACCACCTGGTTTGCAGACTATGACCTTTGCTGATCTGGGGAGAGTAGTGTTGGGGCTCCCCGAGGGCATTCTGGTCATGGGCGGAGATTTCAATTCTGTCGTCTCCGGTAGGGTGGACCGTAGCCCCCCCAGGGACCTCACGAGATCACAGTCTTGGTTGAGTGGCTTCTTGAGGACGCTCGGTCTGGTGGATTGTTGGAGGCTGCTGCATCCGGGACAATCACAGTATACCTTTTACTCTGGTGCTCACGGTAGCCTCGCTAGGCTTGACTATGTCTTGATGCCGGCTGCACAGGCCTCTTCGGTAAGGGAAGTCAGACACTTGGCCAGGGGTATATCGGACCACTCCCCACTGTGGCTTCTGATGGACATGAAGATTGGCTCTGAGGGTCGAGTGGCTCCGATCAATCCTTGGCATCTCCGTGACCCCAAAACCCGGGCCGAGTTAGTTAAGTCTTTAGATCATTACTTTGCTGAAAATGTGGGTTCAGTGTCCTCTTCTGTTTCACTGTGGGAGGCTTTCAAGACGGTTATCCGTGGTCAGGCACTATCGTTAATTACTGGCGCAAAGAAAAGCAGAAATGAGGCTGTGGTCCGTCTGGAAGCCGAAATAGCCGAGCTAGAGGGGGAATTGGAGTTGGGTATCACCCATGATAAAGTGCATGTCCTCAGTCTCAAACAACTTGACTATAGGGCCCTGGTAACAGACGCTGCTAGAACCATGTTTAGAGAGCAACAGGGGCGACTGTACGATGTTGGAGACAAAGCTGGGAAATTGATTGCTTGGTTACATAGAAAGGAGAGGGCGAGTCGTGTGGTTCCTGTGATTGAGAGTACGAATGGTGTGCGTGTAACTGACCCGGTTGAGATTGTGGAGTGTTTCGCTGACCATTTTTGAAATGTATATTCCCCAGTCTCTGACAGACCAGAGGAAGACTCGCATCTGCTGTTAAGAGACATCGCATGCCTCGCCTATCGGATACTGACAGGGATCTGATGGATGCAGCGTTTTCTGATGATGAGGTAGCAACTGCTATTCGCTCCGTCCGCTCGGGAAAAGCTATGGGCCCAAATGGTCTCTCCATCGAGCTTTACAAGCTGCGCCCGACAAAATGGCACCGTATCTTCGTCAAATGTTCATGGAATCGCAAGACGTCGGTTCCCTTCCCTATGATCAGCGACTTGCGACCATTGTGGTGATTCAAAAGGAAGGGAAACCGCGGGATCGTTGCACATCCTATTGGCCTATATCGCTCCTGAATGCAGAACCCAAGATCCTTGCAAAATTGTTGGCAAACCGATTGATAAAGGTGATCAGTGATCTGATTCATCCGGATCAATCTGGTATCATTCCGCATTGCAACACCGCATGAAACCTGCGGCGTCTACATGGCGTCCTGGCGAAAGCGGCGTCGCTGCGTGACCCGGCCATCTTGGTTTCCCTGGATGCCACAATGGCCTTTGATACAGTGGAATGGCCATATCTTTGGGCTGCTCTTGCAAAGTTTGGTTTCTGCCCTGGTTTCATCGGCTGGGTAAAACTCCTGTATGAGGAACCACTGGCTCAGATTGTGGTGAATGGTCGGGTCTCTAAGTCCTTTGTTCTGGGGAGGGGCACGTGACAGGGGTGCCCATTGTCCCCACTGCTTTTTGCCCTCGCCTTGGAGCCTCTGACCGCTTGGTTTCGTTGGGAACCATCGCTCAAGGGTATTCGGTGGACCCCTGATTTTGAGGATCGAATTTCACTTTACGCAGACGATATTCTGCTGTATCTCACGTCGCCTCGGAAGTCATTGACAGTACTGTTTGATGTGCTGAGCTCGTTCGGGAAGAACTCCGGCCTCGTGATTAACAGGGCTAATATTTGGAGGTCTTTATTTCACGGGACCCCGCGGTCCATTGCGAGCATAATTGCTTCCCCCGCTCCAGCGGTTGAAGCCTGACTTTGCGGCTTGGTATGGTCTGCCGTTGTCCCTCCTCGGACGTGCAGCCCTTTTCAAAATTATGTCTTCACCACGGTTTTTGTACGCGCTTCAAAATACGTTTGATATAATTCCGGTGGATTACTTCCGGGATGTGGAGAGTTTGCAGAGGCGGTTGATATGGGGCGGACGTCCGCTTATCGCCCTTGCCAGATTGACACTTCCCTGGTATGACGGCGGTATTGCACTTCCGGAAATCAAGCGCTACTATTGGGCCTCCCAGCTGGGAGCGATTAATCATGCAATGTATGGCCCCACGTTAAACCCTGCGTTTGAGATGGATAAGTGGCAGCTGCCGGGTGGAGATTATAATAGGGCGCTTTACTCCAAGTCTGTCAGAGGGAAACTCATAGGACCCACTAATATTGCAGTGTGAGTGTGGCAGAGTGTGAATGCGGCAATGGGGTGGTCGGACCGATTGACTCGGGCGACTCCGCTCTATGTGACTGAAAGATTGGGTAGCTTGTGGAAGACAAAAGGTTTCGAGAAGTGGCATATGATCGGTATTTGTAAGGTTGGAGATCTCTGGAACAAAGATAGGATTAAGACCTTTGAGGAGTTGAAGGGAGAATACGAACTTAGTGACAAGGAGTTCTTCCGCTATATGCAGATCCGCCACGCATTGAGCTCGGTTTTTCCAGCCGGTGTCACAATGCCGGAATCATTCCCTCTCGAAGATCGGGTGCTAGATGTATATGTTCCGGACAGCACTATTTCTTTGATATATAAGAAATTGATCAATGACCGCACAGATTTGCTGGTGCATCTCCGTGAGTTATGGACCAGTGATGGGCTAGAGCTGGACGGTGAGAACTGGCAAGCTGCGATATCCTCTCCCAAGGAGGTCGCGATTCCAGCCCGTCTCCGGCTAGTGCAACTCAAGATCCTGCATCGGATTTACATCACTGGCCCCCGCCTGATTCTTATGGGTTACTCTGTGGATGAGTTATGTAAGCGTGGTTGCGGCTTAACGGGCACTTTCCTTCACATAATTTGGGAATGCCTGGAGGTGGTAGGATTTTGGAGTCGTGTGCATGCAGTAATGGAGGAAGTTACAGGAGTCCCGCTGTAGCCCGAAGCCAGGCGTTGTTTGCTGAATGTTTGGCAACCGACTGATTAATGATGTTGCGCAGACTCGGTGGGCGACCCTTGGGAACATGATAGCCAAGAGAGATATAGCACAATTGTGGGGATCCCAGAGAACACCTACTATCTCTGCATGGAAGGAGAATATGGATTATTATTATTATTATTATTATTATTATTGCATTTATTGAGCGCACAGCTACCCGGAGGTTTCCCGGCGCTTGCCTTGGGAACCCGTCCTGGCTTTTCCCTGTGAGATAGCCCCTACAGGGCATCCCCAAGGTGAAAGCCAGGCATCCCGCCGCAGGGGGGCCATTGTGGAGATTAAGCAAGCTTAATGCCCAGAGTTGCAGAGTGAGAACCCATGATTAGAGCAGGCACCGAAGCGAGAATTATCGAGTCCGTGGACATTTGAGCTCAAGACCCTGCCGCGTCGGGAATTGAACCCTGGTCCCGGGTCTGACCTCAGCTTCCGGGTCTGCCTGCACTACACCGTGAGCCACACTTCTCCACATGTTTCGGGAGAAAACGGTGTATGTGGCTCGTGGCAGACCGAGGAAGTGGGGTAAAATTTGGAGCCAATGGAACTCGTACCTGGGTGACGTATGCACTCCTCCCTTCACTGACACTCCGAATATGACTCCTTCCCCCTAACCTGACATTCCAAGTGTTGTTTAGTCCTAAGGAAATGTGACTCTGTTTCCCCCTGCTCCCCCCCTTTTTCTATTTTCATTGACGATTTGTATTGAATTGTAACACGCTTCCCCCCCCCTTAGAGCATGTATCCAGCAGTATTGCCTTTTATTGCCTTGTATGTTCATGTTCATTTTATTGTTAATAAAAATACTTTTTTTTAAAAAAAGGACTCAAAATCTAAGGGATATTCTGATCCACACTCGACCATCCCCGTCAGAGCGAACTGAACCGACAGCACAACTATGGAACTTGCCACCTATACTGGGTCACTACCCCTGTGGGTCATGCTCAGTTTGTGAACTAACGAACCCAACAAAATCCCTACAACTTCTTCCCAACCTAAAGTGGACAATCAGACATCACACCAATTGCAACACCACCCATGCAATATACATGATTACATGTCCGTGCAACTTGAGGTACATAGGCATGACGTGCCGTAAAGTCAAGCGTGTGCATTTATAAGAACAGACAATATGCCATAACAGTATACTACCCCGCTCTTGGCAGTAAGATGGACAAGCGCCATCTTCTTTCCACAGTCGTGTGGGCAAAATCGGGTCTACTAAAAAACGTATATCCTTTGTGTTCTCTTTTATGGGTTGGGCGTGCCAGGTCAAAAATGGCTTCACGTAGGAGAAAGTTGCCAAAATACACCAACATTGCTCTTGGGTATTTCTCTGATGAATGCAATCGTTTGTTGAGGGTTAGTGGAAAGCGATGGGCCCGCTGGATTTCTTTATCCCAGTCCCAAGTGGTGAGCTCCGGAAAAGATTCTTTAAAGAGGGATATCGTATAGCCCCTGGAGTCGTTCCCCTCGACCCCCTCCGGTATTCCCAAGAGGCGTAAGTTATTTCTCCGGGCCCTGTTTTCTTGATCCTCCACTTTCATCATCAGGTCTCGCACAATTCCTTTGTGCTCTTTTCCTTGTTTCTGGAGAACGGATACATCCTTTTCGAGGTTCTCTGTCCGTAGCTCGACCGATGCCATTCTATCTGATATTTCTAGACAAGTTTGCCCCACCTTATTGATTGCTCCTTGAAGTTTCTTGTTATCAAGTTTCACGACTTCTTGGAATTTCATAATTGAATTAAATATGTCACCCAGGGATGGTTCAATTTGGCCTCCCATCTCATGGGATGTTTTATGTTCAGTTATATTTGTATCTCTTAGCGAGTTGTATTTCGGATCGGACATTGATGTACCTTGTGTAGGTGGATTCCTATGGCGATGATCAATCCGATCGGTGTTACTTCCTTGATCAGTGGTATCTTCATCAATAAATTTATTATGTCTCCTTAGTCTTCTTTTCTTTTTATCTTGCCTTTTCTTTGCACTATTGTCTTTAGGAGAGTCATCCATCTTTTTGGAGCTGGGGTAGGACTGGGTAAGAGTGGTCTGCTTAATTCAGACACTCTGTTCATCACCACCCCCTTTTCTGAATCGTTTTTGGCCACTATAGGTGTGGCAGGGTATACTCAGACATGAGTCCCTTTCTCACTGCACCATCAGGATTCAAGCAAGCCGGGCAGACGACGGCTGAAATGCCAGAAACCGGTCCCCGGTAGCTTGTCTCCTTTCTGGTGAAGAATTGGCTTAGTAGTTTAGTCTGCCCTGTTCCCATGATGCACTGGGCCAGGGACAGACTGATTTGCATATAGCCAGGTTCTGAACTGGGATGGTGCAGTGAGATAAATAACGGTGATGGATCAAGCCCTGATCTTTGGACTGGGTAAGAGTGGTCTGCTTAATTCAGACACTCTGTTCATCACCACCCCCTTTTCTGAATCGTTTTTGGCCACTATAGGTGTGGCAGGGTATACTCAGACATGAGTCCCTTTCTCACTGCACCATCAGGATTCAAGCAGGCCGGGCCGACGACGGCTGAAATGCCAGAAACCGGTCCCCGGTAGCTTGTCTCCTTTCTGGTGAAGAATTGGCTTGGTAGTTTAGTCTGCCCTGTTCCCATGATGCACTGGGCCAGGGACAGACTGATTTGCATATAGCCAGGTTCTGAACTGGGATGGTGCAGTGAGATAAATAACGGTGATGGATCAAGCCCTGATCTTTGGACTGGGTAAGAGTGGTCTGCTTAATTCAGACACTCTGTTCATCACCACCCCCTTTTCTGAATCGTTTTTGGCCACTATAGGTGTGGCAGGGTATACTCAGACATGAGTCCCTTTCTCACTGCACCATCAGGATTCAAGCAAGCCGGGCCGACGACGGCTGAAATGCCAGAAACCGGTCCCCGGTAGCTTGTCTCCTTTCTGGTGAAGAATTGGCTTGGTAGTTTAGTCTGCCCTGTTCCCATGATGCACTGGGCCAGGGACAGACTGATTTGCATATAGCTAGGTTCTGAACTGGGATGGTGCAGTGAGATAAATAACGGTGATGGATCAAGCCCTGATCTTTGGACTGGGTAAGAGTGGTCTGCTTAATTCAGACACTCTGTTCATCACCACCCCCTTTTCTGAATCGTTTTTGGCCACTATAGGTGTGGCAGGGTATACTCAGACATGAGTCCCTTTCTCACTGCACCATCAGGATTCAAGCAACCCGGGCCGACGACGGCTGAAATGCCAGAAACCGGTCCCCGGTAGCTTGTCTCCTTTCTGGTGAAGAATTGGCTTGGTAGTTTAGTCTGCCCTGTTCCCATGATGCACTGGGCCAGGGACAGACTGATTTGCATATAGCCATGTTCTGAACTGGGATGGTGCAGTGAGATAAATAACAGTGATGGATCAAGCCCTGATCTTTGGACTGGGTAAGAGTGGTCTGCTTAATTCAGACACTCTGTTCATCACCACCCCCCTTTTCTGAATCGTTTTTGGCCACTATAGGTGTGGCAGGGTATACTCAGACATGAGTCCCTTTCTCACTGCACCATCAGGATTCAAGCAAGCCGGGCCGACGACGGCTGAAATGCCAGAAACCGGTCCCCGGTAGCTTGTCTCCTTTCTGGTGAAGAATTGGCTTGGTAGTTTAGTCTGCCCTGTTCCCATGATGCACTGTGCCAGGGACAGACTGATTTGCATATAGCCAGGTTCTGAACTGGGATGGTGCAGTGAGATAAATAACGGTGATGGATCAAGCCCTGATCTTTGTACTGGGTAAGAGTGGTCTGCTTAATTCAGACACTCTGTTCATCACCACCCCCTTTTCTGAATCGTTTTTGGCCACTATAGGTGTGGCAGGGTATACTCAGACATGAGTCCCTTTCTCACTGCACCATCAGGATTCAAGCAAGCCGGGCCGACGACGGCTGAAATGCCAGAAACCGGTCCCCGGTAGCTTGTCTCCTTTCTGGTGAAGAATTGGCTTGGTAGTTTAGTCTGCCCTGTTCCCATGATGCACTGGGCCAGGGACAGACTGATTTGCATATAGCCAGGTTCTGAACTGGGATGGTGCAGTGAGATAAATAACGGTGATGGATCAAGCCCTGATCTTTGGACTGGGTAAGAGTGGTCTGCTTAATTCAGACACTCTGTTCATCACCACCCCCTTTTCTGAATCGTTTTTGGCCACTATAGGTGTGGCAGGGTATACTCAGACATGAGTCCCTTTCTCACTGCACCATCAGGATTTAAGCAAGCCGGGCTGACGACGGCTGAAATGCCAGAAACCGGTCCCCGGTAGCTTGTCTCCTTTCTGGTGAGGAATTGGCTTGGTAGTTTAGTCTGCCCTGTTCCCATGATGCACTGGGCCAGGGACAGACTGATTTGCATATAGCCAGGTTCTGAACTGGGATGGTGCAGTGAGATAAATAACGGTGATGGATCAAGCCCTGATCTTTGGACTGGGTAAGAGTGGTCTGCTTAATTCAGACACTCTGTTCATAACCACCCCCTTTTCCGAATCGTTTTTGGCCACTATAGGTGTGGCAGGGTATACTCAGACATGAGTCCCTTTCTCACTGCACCATCAGGATTCAAGCAAGCCGGGCCGACGACGGCTGAAATGCCAGAAACCGGTCCCCGGTAGCTTGTCTCCTTTCTGGTGAAGAATTGGCTTGGTAGTTTAGTCTGCCCTGTTCCCATGATGCACTGGGCCAGGGACAGACTGATTTGCATATAGCCAGGTTCTGAACTGGGATGGTGCAGTGAGATAAATAACGGTGATGGATCAAGCCCTGATCTTTGGACTGGGTAAGAGTGGTCTGCTTAATTCAGACACTCTGTTCATCACCACCCCCTTTTCTGAATCGTTTTTGGCCACTATAGGTGTGGCAGGGTATACTCAGACATGAGTCCCTTTCTCACTGCACCATCAGGATTCAAGCAAGCCGGGCCGACGACGGCTGAAATGCCAGAAACCGGTCCCCGGTAGCTTGTCTCCTTTCTGGTGAAGAATTGGCTTGGTAGTTTAGTCTGCCCTGTTCCCATGATGCACTGGGCCAGGGACAGACTGATTTGCATATAGCCAGGTTCTGAACTGGGATGGTGCAGTGAGATAAATAACGGTGATAGATCAAGCCCTGATCTTTGGACTGGGTAAGAGTGGTCTGCTTAATTCAGACACTCTGTTCATCACCACCCCCTTTTCTGAATCGTTTTTGGCCACTATAGGTGTGGCAGGGTATACTCAGACATGAGTCCCTTTCTCACTGCACCATCAGGATTCAAGCAAGCCGGGCCGACGACGGCTGAAATGGCAGAAACCGGTCCCCGGTAGCTTGTCTCCTTTCTGGTGAAGAATTGGCTTGGTAGTTTAGTCTGCCCTGTTCCCATGATGCACTGGGCCAGGGACAGACTGATTTGCATATAGCCAGGTTCTGAACTGGGATGGTGCAGTGAGATAAATAACGGTGATGGATCAAGCCCTGATCTTTGGACTGGGTAAGAGTGGTCTGCTTAATTCAGACACTCTGTTCATCACCACCCCCTTTTCTGAATCGTTTTTGGCCACTATAGGTGTGGCAGGGTATACTCAGACATGAGTCCCTTTCTCACTGCACCATCAGGATTCAAGCAAGCCGGGCCGACGACGGCTGAAATGCCAGAAACCGGTCCCCGGTAGCTTGTCTCCTTTCTGGTGAAGAATTGGCTTGGTAGTTTAGTCTGCCCTGTTCCCATGATGCACTGGGCCAGGGACAGACTGATTTGCATATAGCCAGGTTCTGAACTGGGATGGTGCAGTGAGATAAATAACGGTGATGGATCAAGCCCTGATCTTTGGACTGGGTAAGAGTGGTCTGCTTAATTCAGACACTCTGTTCATCACCACCCCCTTTTCTGAATCGTTTTTGGCCACTATAGGTGTGGCAGGGTATACTCAGACATGAGTCCCTTTCTCACTGCACCATCAGAATTCAAGCAAGCCGGGCCGACGACGGCTGAAATGCCAGAAACCGGTCCCCGGTAGCTTGTCTCCTTTCTGGTGAAGAATTGGCTTGGTAGTTTAGTGTGCCCTGTTCCCATGATGCACTGGGCCAGGGACAGACTGATTTGCATATAGCCAGGTTCTGAACTGGGATGGTGCAGTGAGATAAATAATGGTGATGGATCAAGCCCTGATCTTTGGACTGGGTAAGAGTGGTCTGCTTAATTCAGACACTCTGTTCATCACCACCCCCTTTTCTGAATTGTTTTTGGCCACTATAGGTGTGGCAGGGTATATTCAGACATGAGTCCCTTTCTCAGTGCACCATCAGGATTCAAGCAAGCCGGGCCGACGACGGCTGAAATGCCAGAAATCGGTCCCCGGTAGCTTGTCTCCTTTCTGGTGAAGAATTGGCTTGGTAGTTTAGTCTGCCCTGTTCCCATGATGCACTGGGCCAGGGACAGACTGATTTGCATATAGCCAGGTTCTGAACTGGGATGGTGCAGTGAGATAAATAACGGTGATGGATCAAGCCCTGATCTTTGGACTGGGTAAGAGTGGTCTGCTTAATTCAGACACTCTGTTCATCACCACCCCCTTTTCTGAATCGTTTTTGGCCACTATAGGTGTGGCAGGGTATACTCAGACATGAGTCCCTTTCTCACTGCACCATCAGGATTCAAGCAAGCCGGGCCGACGACGGCTGAAATGCCAGAAACCGGTCCCCGGTAGCTTGTCTCCTTTCTGGTGAAGAATTGGCTTGGTAGTTTAGTCTGTCCTGTTCCCATGATGCACTGGGCCAGGGACAGACTGATTTTCATATAGCCAGGTTCTGAACTGGGATGGTGCAGTGAGATAAATAACGGTGATGGATCAAGCCCTGATCTTTGGACTGGGTAAGAGTGGTCTGCTTAATTCAGACACTCTGTTCATCACCACCCCCTTTTCTGGATCGTTTTTGGCCACTATAGGTGTGGCAGGGTATACTCAGACATGAGTCCCTTTCTCACTGCACCATCAGGATTCAAGCAAGCCGGGCCGACGACGGCTGAAATGCCAGAAACCGGTCCCCGGTAGCTTGTCTCCTTTCTGGTGAAGAATTGGCTTGGTATTTTAGTCTGCCCTGTTCCCATGATGCACTGGGCCAGGGACAGACTGATTTGCATATAGCCAGGTTCTGAACTGGGATGGTGCAGTGAGATAAATAACGGTGATGGATCAAGCCCTGATCTTTGGACTGGGTAAGAGTGGTCTGCTTAATTCAGACACTCTGTTCATCACCACCCCCTTTTCTGAATTGTTTTTGGCCACTATAGGTGTGGCAGGGTATACTCAGACATGAGTCCCTTTCTCACTGCACCATCAGGATTCAAGCAAGCCGGGCCGACAGCGGCTGAAATGCCAGAAACCGGTCCCCGGTAGCTTGTCTCCTTTCTGGTGAAGAATTGGCTTGGTAGTTTAGTCTGCCCTGTTCCCATGATGCACTGGGCCAGGGACAGACTGATTTGCATATAGCCAGGTTCTGAACTGGGATGGTGCAGTGAGATAAATAACGGTGATGGATCAAGCCCTGATCTTTGGACTGGGTAAGAGTGGTCTGCTTAATTCAGACACTCTGTTCATCACCACCCCCTTTTCTGAATCGTTTTTGGCCACTATAGGTGTGGCAGGGTATACTCAGACATGAGTCCCTTTCTCACTGCACCATCAGGATTCAAGCAAGCCGGGCCGACGACGGCTGAAATGCCAGAAACCGGTCCCCGGTAGCTTGTCTCCTTTCTGGTGAAGAATTGGCTTGGTAGTTTAGTCTGCCCTGTTCCCATGATGCACTGGGCCAGGGACAGACTGATTTGCATATAGCTAGGTTCTGAACTGGGATGGTGCAGTGAGATAAATAACGGTGATGGATCAAGCCCTGATCTTTGGACTGGGTAAGAGTGGTCTGCTTAATTCAGACACTCTGTTCATCACCACCCCCTTTTCTGAATCGTTTTTGGCCACTATAGGTGTGGCAGGGTATACTCAGACATGAGTCCCTTTCTCACTGCACCATCAGGATTTAAGCAAGCCGGGCTGACGACGGCTGAAATGCCAGAAACCGGTCCCCGGTAGCTTGTCTCCTTTCTGGTGAGGAATTGGCTTGGTAGTTTAGTCTGCCCTGTTCCCATGATGCACTGGGCCAGGGACAGACTGATTTGCATATAGCCAGGTTCTGAACTGGGATGGTGCAGTGAGATAAATAACGGTGATGGATCAAGCCCTGATCTTTGGACTGGGTAAGAGTGGTCTGCTTCATTCAGACACTCTGTTCATAACCACCCCCTTTTCCGAATCGTTTTTGGCCACTATAGGTGTGGCAGGGAATACTCAGACATGAGTCCCTTTCTCACTGCACCATCAGGATTCAAGCAAGCCGGGCCGACGACGGCTGAAATGCCAGAAACCGGTCCCCGGTAGCTTGTCTCCTTTCTGGTGAAGAATTGGCTTGGTAGTTTAGTCTGCCCTGTTCCCATGATGCACTGGGCCAGGGACAGACTGATTTGCATATAGCCAGGTTCTGAACTGGGATGGTGCAGTGAGATAAATAACGGTGATGGATCAAGCCCTGATCTTTGGACTGGGTAAGAGTGGTCTGCTTAATTCAGACACTCTGTTCATCACCACCCCCTTTTCTGAATCGTTTTTGGCCACTATAGGTGTGGCAGGGTATACTCAGACATGAGTCCCTTTCTCACTGCACCATCAGGATTCAAGCAAGCCGGGCCGACGACGGCTGAAATGCCAGAAACCGGTCCCCGGTAGCTTGTCTCCTTTCTGGTGAAGAATTGGCTTGGTAGTTTAGTCTGCCCTGTTCCCATGATGCACTGGGCCAGGGACAGACTGATTTGCATATAGCCAGGTTCTGAACTGGGATGGTGCAGTGAGATAAATAACGGTGATAGATCAAGCCCTGATCTTTGGACTGGGTAAGAGTGGTCTGCTTAATTCAGACACTCTGTTCATCACCACCCCCTTTTCTGAATCGTTTTTGGCCACTATAGGTGTGGCAGGGTATACTCAGACATGAGTCCCTTTCTCACTGCACCATCAGGATTCAAGCAAGCCGGGCCGACGACGGCTGAAATGGCAGAAACCGGTCCCCGGTAGCTTGTCTCCTTTCTGGTGAAGAATTGGCTTGGTAGTTTAGTCTGCCCTGTTCCCATGATGCACTGGGCCAGGGACAGACTGATTTGCATATAGCCAGGTTCTGAACTGGGATGGTGCAGTGAGATAAATAACGGTGATGGATCAAGCCCTGATCTTTGGACTGGGTAAGAGTGGTCTGCTTAATTCAGACACTCTGTTCATCACCACCCCCTTTTCTGAATCGTTTTTGGCCACTATAGGTGTGGCAGGGTATACTCAGACATGAGTCCCTTTCTCACTGCACCATCAGGATTCAAGCAAGCCGGGCCGACGACGGCTGAAATGCCAGAAACCGGTCCCCGGTAGCTTGTCTCCTTTCTGGTGAAGAATTGGCTTGGTAGTTTAGTCTGCCCTGTTCCCATGATGCACTGGGCCAGGGACAGACTGATTTGCATATAGCCAGGTTCTGAACTGGGATGGTGCAGTGAGATAAATAACGGTGATGGATCAAGCCCTGATCTTTGGACTGGGTAAGAGTGGTCTGCTTAATTCAGACACTCTGTTCATCACCACCCCCTTTTCTGAATCGTTTTTGGCCACTATAGGTGTGGCAGGGTATACTCAGACATGAGTCACTTTCTCACTGCACCATCAGGATTCAAGCAAGCCGGGCCGACGGCGGCTGAAATGCCAGAAACCGGTCCCCGGTAGCTTGTCTCCTTTCTGGTGAAGAATTGGCTTGGTATTTTAGTCTGCCCTGTTCCCATGATGCACTGGGCCAGGGACAGACTGATTTGCATATAGCCAGGTTCTGAACTGGGATGGTGCAGTGAGATAAATAACGGTGATGGATCAAGCCCTGATCTTTGGACTGGGTAAGAGTGGTCTGCTTAATTCAGACACTCTGTTCATCACCACCCCCTTTTCTGAATCGTTTTTGGCCACTATAGGTGTGGCAGGGTATACTCAGACATGAGTCCCATTCTCACTGCACCATCAGGATTCAAGCAACCCGGGCCGACGACGGCTGAAATGCCAGAAACCGGTCCCCGGTAGCTTGTCTCCTTTCTGGTGAAGAATTGGCTTGGTAGTTTAGTCTGCCCTGTTCCCATGATGCACTGGGCCAGGGACAGACTGATTTGCATATAGCCATGTTCTGAACTGGGATGGTGCAGTGAGATAAATAACGGTGATGGATCAAGCCCTGATCTTTGTACTGGGTAAGAGTGGTCTGCTTAATTCAGACACTCTGTTCATCACCACCCCCTTTTCTGAATCGTTTTTGGCCACTATAGGTGTGGCAGGGTATACTCAGACATGAGTCCCTTTCTCACTGCACCATCAGGATTCAAGCAAGCCGGGCCGACGACGGCTGAAATGCCAGAAACCGGTCCCCGGTAGCTTGTCTCCTTTCTGGTGAAGAATTGGCTTTGTAGTTTAGTCTGCCCTGTTCCCATGATGCACTGGGCCAGGGACAGACTGATTTGCATATAGCCAGGTTCTGAACTGGGATGGTGCAGTGAGATAAATAACGGTGATGGATCAAGCCCTGATCTTTGGACTGGGTAAGAGTGGTCTGCTTAATTCAGACACTCTGTTCATCACCACCCCCTTTTCTGAATCGTTTTTGGCCACTATAGGTGTGGCAGGGTATACTCAGACATGAGTCCCTTTCTCACTGCACCATCAGGATTTAAGCAAGCCGGGCTGACGACGGCTGAAATGCCAGAAACCGGTCCCCGGTAGCTTGTCTCCTTTCTGGTGAGGAATTGGCTTGGTAGTTTAGTCTGCCCTGTTCCCATGATGCACTGGGCCAGGGACAGACTGATTTGCATATAGCCAGGTTCTGAACTGGGATGGTGCAGTGAGATAAATAACGGTGATGGATCAAGCCCTGATCTTTGGACTGGGTAAGAGTGGTCTGCTTAATTCAGACACTCTGTTCATAACCACCCCCTTTTCCGAATCGTTTTTGGCCACTATAGGTGTGGCAGGGTATACTCAGACATGAGTCCCTTTCTCACTGCACCATCAGGATTCAAGCAAGCCGGGCCGACGACGGCTGAAATGCCAGAAACCGGTCCCCGGTAGCTTGTCTCCTTTCTGGTGAAGAATTGGCTTGGTAGTTTAGTCTGCCCTGTTCCCATGATGCACTGGGCCAGGGACAGACTGATTTGCATATAGCCAGGTTCTGAACTGGGATGGTGCAGTGAGATAAATAACGGTGATGGATCAAGCCCTGATCTTTGGACTGGGTAAGAGTGGTCTGCTTAATTCAGACACTCTGTTCATCACCACCCCCTTTTCTGAATCGTTTTTGGCCACTATAGGTGTGGCAGGGTATACTCAGACATGAGTCCCTTTCTCACTGCACCATCAGGATTCAAGCAAGCCGGGCCGACGACGGCTGAAATGCCAGAAACCGGTCCCCGGTAGCTTGTCTCCTTTCTGGTGAAGAATTGGCTTGGTAGTTTAGTCTGCCCTGTTCCCATGATGCACTGGGCCAGGGACAGACTGATTTGCATATAGCCAGGTTCTGAACTGGGATGGTGCAGTGAGATAAATAACGGTGATAGATCAAGCCCTGATCTTTGGACTGGGTAAGAGTGGTCTGCTTAATTCAGACACTCTGTTCATCACCACCCCCTTTTCTGAATCGTTTTTGGCCACTATAGGTGTGGCAGGGTATACTCAGACATGAGTCCCTTTCTCACTGCACCATCAGGATTCAAGCAAGCCGGGCCGACGACGGCTGAAATGGCAGAAACCGGTCCCCGGTAGCTTGTCTCCTTTCTGGTGAAGAATTGGCTTGGTAGTTTAGTCTGCCCTGTTCCCATGATGCACTGGGCCAGGGACAGACTGATTTGCATATAGCCAGGTTCTGAACTGGGATGGTGCAGTGAGATAAATAACGGTGATGGATCAAGCCCTGATCTTTGGACTGGGTAAGAGTGGTCTGCTTAATTCAGACACTCTGTTCATCACCACCCCCTTTTCTGAATCGTTTTTGGCCACTATAGGTGTGGCAGGGTATACTCAGACATGAGTCCCTTTCTCACTGCACCATCAGGATTCAAGCAAGCCGGGCCGACGACGGCTGAAATGCCAGAAACCGGTCCCCGGTAGCTTGTCTCCTTTCTGGTGAAGAATTGGCTTGGTAGTTTAGTCTGCCCTGTTCCCATGATGCACTGGGCCAGGGACAGACTGATTTGCATATAGCCAGGTTCTGAACTGGGATGGTGCAGTGAGATAAATAACGGTGATGGATCAAGCCCTGATCTTTGGACTGGGTAAGAGTGGTCTGCTTAATTCAGACACTCTGTTCATCACCACCCCCTTTTCTGAATCGTTTTTGGCCACTATAGGTGTGGCAGGGTATACTCAGACATGAGTCCCTTTCTCACTGCACCATCAGGATTCAAGCAAGCCGGGCCGACGACGGCTGAAATGCCAGAAACCGGTCCCCGGTAGCTTGTCTCCTTTCTGGTGAAGAATTGGCTTGGTAGTTTAGTGTGCCCTGTTCCCATGATGCACTGGGCCAGGGACAGACTGATTTGCATATAGCCAGGTTCTGAACTGGGATGGTGCAGTGAGATAAATAATGGTGATGGATCAAGCCCTGATCTTTGGACTGGGTAAGAGTGGTCTGCTTAATTCAGACACTCTGTTCATCACCACCCCCTTTTCTGAATTGTTTTTGGCCACTATAGGTGTGGCAGGGTATACTCAGACATGAGTCCCTTTCTCAGTGCACCATCAGGATTCAAGCAAGCCGGGCCGACGACGGCTGAAATGCCAGAAATCGGTCCCCGGTAGCTTGTCTCCTTTCTGGTGAAGAATTGGCTTGGTAGTTTAGTCTGCCCTGTTCCCATGATGCACTGGGCCAGGGACAGACTGATTTGCATATAGCCAGGTTCTGAACTGGGATGGTGCAGTGAGATAAATAACGGTGATGGATCAAGCCCTGATCTTTGGACTGGGTAAGAGTGGTCTGCTTAATTCAGACACTCTGTTCATCACCACCCCCTTTTCTGAATCGTTTTTGGCCACTATAGGTGTGGCAGGGTATACTCAGACATGAGTCCCTTTCTCACTGCACCATCAGGATTCAAGCAAGCCGGGCCGACGACGGCTGAAATGCCAGAAACCGGTCCCCGGTAGCTTGTCTCCTTTCTGGTGAAGAATTGGCTTGGTAGTTTAGTCTGTCCTGTTCCCATGATGCACTGGGCCAGGGACAGACTGATTTGCATATAGCCAGGTTCTGAACTGGGATGGTGCAGTGAGATAAATAACGGTGATGGATCAAGCCCTGATCTTTGGACTGGGTAAGAGTGGTCTGCTTAATTCAGACACTCTGTTCATCACCACCCCCTTTTCTGGATCGTTTTTGGCCACTATAGGTGTGGCAGGGTATACTCAGACATGAGTCCCTTTCTCACTGCACCATCAGGATTCAAGCAAGCCGGGCCGACGACGGCTGAAATGCCAGAAACCTGTCCCCGGTAGCTTGTCTCCTTTCTGGTGAAGAATTGGCTTGGTATTTTAGTCTGCCCTGTTCCCATGATGCACTGGGCCAGGGACAGACTGATTTGCATATAGCCAGGTTCTGAACTGGGATGGTGCAGTGAGATAAATAACGGTGATGGATCAAGCCCTGATCTTTGGACTGGGTAAGAGTGGTCTGCTTCATTCAGACACTCTGTTCATAACCACCCCCTTTTCCGAATCGTTTTTGGCCACTATAGGTGTTGCAGGGAATACTCAGACATGAGTCCCTTTCTCACTGCACCATCAGGATTCAAGCAAGCCGGGCCGACGATGGCTGAAATGCCAGAAACCGGTCCCCGGTAGCTTGTCTCCTTTCTGGTGAAGAATTGGCTTGGTAGTTTAGTCTGCCCTGTTCCCATGATGCACTGGGCCAGGGACAGACTGATTTGCATATAGCCAGGTTCTGAACTGGGATGGTGCAGTGAGATAAATAACGGTGATGGATCAAGCCCTGATCTTTGGACTGGGTAAGAGTGGTCTGCTTAATTCAGACACTCTGTTCATCACCACCCCCTTTTCTGAATCGTTTTTGGCCACTATAGGTGTGGCAGGGTATACTCAGACATGAGTCCCTTTCTCACTGCACCATCAGGATTCAAGCAAGCCGGGCCGACGACGGCTGAAATGCCAGAAACCGGTCCCCGGTAGCTTGTCTCCTTTCTGGTGAAGAATTGGCTTGGTAGTTTAGTCTGCCCTGTTCCCATGATGCACTGGGCCAGGGACAGACTGATTTGCATATAGCCAGGTTCTGAACTGGGATGGTGCAGTGAGATAAATAACGGTGATAGATCAAGCCCTGATCTTTGGACTGGGTAAGAGTGGTCTGCTTAATTCAGACACTCTGTTCATCACCACCCCCTTTTCTGAATCGTTTTTGGCCACTATAGGTGTGGCAGGGTATACTCAGACATGAGTCCCTTTCTCACTGCACCATCAGGATTCAAGCAAGCCGGGCCGACGACGGCTGAAATGGCAGAAACCGGTCCCCGGTAGCTTGTCTCCTTTCTGGTGAAGAATTGGCTTGGTAGTTTAGTCTGCCCTGTTCCCATGATGCACTGGGCCAGGGACAGACTGATTTGCATATAGCCAGGTTCTGAACTGGGATGGTGCAGTGAGATAAATAACGGTGATGGATCAAGCCCTGATCTTTGGACTGGGTAAGAGTGGTCTGCTTAATTCAGACACTCTGTTCATCACCACCCCCTTTTCTGAATCGTTTTTGGCCACTATAGGTGTGGCAGGGTATACTCAGACATGAGTCCCTTTCTCACTGCACCATCAGGATTCAAGCAAGCCGGGCCGACGACGGCTGAAATGCCAGAAACCGGTCCCCGGTAGCTTGTCTCCTTTCTGGTGAAGAATTGGCTTGGTAGTTTAGTCTGCCCTGTTCCCATGATGCACTGGGCCAGGGACAGACTGATTTGCATATAGCCAGGTTCTGAACTGGGATGGTGCAGTGAGATAAATAACGGTGATGGATCAAGCCCTGATCTTTGGACTGGGTAAGAGTGGTCTGCTTAATTCAGACACTCTGTTCATCACCACCCCCTTTTCTGAATCGTTTTTGGCCACTATAGGTGTGGCAGGGTATACTCAGACATGAGTCACTTTCTCACTGCACCATCAGGATTCAAGCAAGCCGGGCCGACGGCGGCTGAAATGCCAGAAACCGGTCCCCGGTAGCTTGTCTCCTTTCTGGTGAAGAATTGGCTTGGTATTTTAGTCTGCCCTGTTCCCATGATGCACTGGGCCAGGGACAGACTGATTTGCATATAGCCAGGTTCTGAACTGGGATGGTGCAGTGAGATAAATAACGGTGATGGATCAAGCCCTGATCTTTGGACTGGGTAAGAGTGGTCTGCTTAATTCAGACACTCTGTTCATCACCACCCCCTTTTCTGAATCGTTTTTGGCCACTATAGGTGTGGCAGGGTATACTCAGACATGAGTCCCTTTCTCACTGCACCATCAGGATTCAAGCAAGCCGGGCCGACGACGGCTGAAATGCCAGAAACCGGTCCCCGGTAGCTTGTCTCCTTTCTGGTGAAGAATTGGCTTGGTAGTTTAGTGTGCCCTGTTCCCATGATGCACTGGGCCAGGGACAGACTGATTTGCATATAGCCAGGTTCTGAACTGGGATGGTGCAGTGAGATAAATAATGGTGATGGATCAAGCCCTGATCTTTGGACTGGGTAAGAGTGGTCTGCTTAATTCAGACACTCTGTTCATCACCACCCCCTTTTCTGAATTGTTTTTGGCCACTATAGGTGTGGCAGGGTATACTCAGACATGAGTCCCTTTCTCAGTGCACCATCAGGATTCAAGCAAGCCGGGCCGACGACGGCTGAAATGCCAGAAATCGGTCCCCGGTAGCTTGTCTCCTTTCTGGTGAAGAATTGGCTTGGTAGTTTAGTCTGCCCTGTTCCCATGATGCACTGGGCCAGGGACAGACTGATTTGCATATAGCCAGGTTCTGAACTGGGATGGTGCAGTGAGATAAATAACAGTGATGGATCAAGCCCTGATCTTTGGACTGGGTAAGAGTGGTCTGCTTAATTCAGACACTCTGTTCATCACCACCCCCTTTTCTGAATCGTTTTTGGCCACTATAGGTGTGGCAGGGTATACTCAGACATGAGTCCCTTTCTCACTGCACCATCAGGATTCAAGCAAGCCGGGCCGACGACGGCTGAAATGCCAGAAACCGGTCCCCGGTAGCTTGTCTCCTTTCTGGTGAAGAATTGGCTTGGTAGTTTAGTCTGTCCTGTTCCCATGATGCACTGGGCCAGGGACAGACTGATTTGCATATAGCCAGGTTCTGAACTGGGATGGTGCAGTGAGATAAATAACGGTGATGGATCAAGCCCTGATCTTTGGACTGGGTAAGAGTGGTCTGCTTAATTCAGACACTCTGTTCATCACCACCCCCTTTTCTGAATCGTTTTTGGCCACTATAGGTGTGGCAGGGTATACTCAGACATGAGTCCCTTTCTCACTGCACCATCAGGATTCAAGCAAGCCGGGCCGACGACGGCTGAAATGCCAGAAACCGGTCCCCGGTAGCTTGTCTCCTTTCTGGTGAAGAATTGGCTTGGTATTTTAGTCTGCCCTGTTCCCATGATGCACTGGGCCAGGGACAGACTGATTTGCATATAGCCAGGTTCTGAACTGGGATGGTGCAGTGAGATAAATAACGGTGATGGATCAAGCCCTGATCTTTGGACTGGGTAAGATTGGTCTGCTTAATTCAGACACTCTGTTCATCACCACCCCCTTTTCTGAATTGTTTTTGGCCACTATAGGTGTGGCAGGGTATACTCAGACATGAGTCCCTTTCTCACTGCACCATCAGGATTCAAGCAAGCCGGGCCGACAGCGGCTGAAATGCCAGAAACCGGTCCCCGGTAGCTTGTCTCCTTTCTGGTGAAGAATTGGCTTGGTAGTTTAGTCTGCCCTGTTCCCATGATGCACTGGGCCAGGGACAGACTGATTTGCATATAGCCAGGTTCTGAACTGGGATGGTGCAGTGAGATAAATAACGGTGATGGATCAAGCCCTGATCTTTGGACTGGGTAAGAGTGGTCTGCTTAATTCAGACACTCTGTTCATCACCACCCCCTTTTCTGAATCGTTTTTGGCCACTATAGGTGTGGCAGGGTATACTCAGACATGAGTCCCTTTCTCACTGCACCATCAGGATTCAAGCAAGCCGGGCCGACGACGGCTGAAATGCCAGAAACCGGTCCCCGGTAGCTTGTCTCCTTTCTGGTGAAGAATTGGCTTGGTAGTTTAGTCTGCCCTGTTCCCATGATGCACTGGGCCAGGGACAGACTGATTTGCATATAGCCAGGTTCTGAACTGGGATGGTGCAGTGAGATAAATAACGGTGATGGATCAAGCCCTGATCTTTGGACTGGGTAAGAGTGGTCTGCTTAATTCAGACACTCTGTTCATCACCACCCCCTTTTCTGAATCGTTTTTGGCCACTATAGGTGTGGCAGGGTATACTCAGACATGAGTCCCTTTCTCAGTGCACCATCAGGATTCAAGCAAGCCGGGCCGACGACGGCTGAAATGCCAGAAATCGGTCCCCGGTAGCTTGTCTCCTTTCTGGTGAAGAATTGGCTTGGTAGTTTAGTCTGCCCTGTTCCCATGATGCACTGGGCCAGGGACAGGCTGATTTGCATATAGCCAGGTTCTGAACTGGGATGGTGCAGTGAGATAAATAACGGTGATGGATCAAGCCCTGATCTTTGGACTGGGTAAGAGTGGTCTGCTTAATTCAGACACTCTGTTCATCACCACCCCCTTTTCTGAATCGTTTTTGGCCACTATAGGTGTGGCAGGGTATACTCAGACATGAGTCCCTTTCTCACTGCACCATCAGGATTCAAGCAAGCCGGGCCGACGACGGCTGAAATGCCAGAAACCGGTCCCCGGTAGCTTGTCTCCTTTCTGGTGAAGAATTGGCTTGATAGTTTAGTCTGCCCTGTTCCCATGATGCACTGGGCCAGGGACAGACTGATTTGCATATAGCCAGATTCTGAACTGGGATGGTGCAGTGAGATAAATAACGGTGATGGATCAAGCCCTGATCTTTGGACTGGGTAAGAGTGGTCTGCTTAATTCAGACACTCTGTTCATCACCACCCCCTTTTCTGAATCGTTTTTGGCCATTATAGGTGTGGCAGGGTATACTCAGACATGAGTCCCTTTCTCCATGCACCATCAGGATTCAAGCAAGCCGGGCCGACGACGGCTGAAATGCCAGAAACCGGTCCCGGGTAGCTTGTCTCCTTTCTGGTGAAGAATTGGCTTGGTAGTTTAGTCTGCCCTGTTCCCATGATGCACTGGGCCAGGGACAGACTGATTTGCATATAGCCAGGTTCTGAACTGGGATGGTGCAGTGAGATAAATAACGGTGATGGATCAAGCCCTGATCTTTGGACTGGGTAAGAGTGGTCTGCTTAATTCAGACACTCTGTTCATCACCACCCCCTTTTCTGAATCGTTTTTGGCCACTATAGGTGTGGCAGGGTATACTCAGACATGAGTCCCTTTCTCACTGCACCATCAGGATTCAAGCAAGCCGGGCCGACGATGGCTGAAATGCCAGAAACCGGTCCCCGGTAGCTTGTCTCCTTTCTGGTGAAGAATTGGCTTGGTAGTTTAGTCTGCCCTGTTCCCATGATGCACTGGGCCAGGGACAGACTGATTTGCATATAGCCAGGTTCTGAACTGGGATGGTGCAGTGAGATAAATAACGGTGATGGATCAAGCCCTGATCTTTGGACTGGGTAAGAGTGGTCTGCTTAATTCAGACACTCTGTTCATCACCACCCCCTTTTCTATATCGTTTTTGGCCACTATAGGTGTGGCAGGGTATACTCAGACATGAGTCCCTTTCTCACTGAACCATCAGGATTCAAGCAAGCCGGGCCGACGACGTCTGAAATGCCAGAAACTGGTCCCCGGTAGCTTGCCTCCTTTCTGGTGAAGAATTGGCTTGGTAGTTTAGTCTGCCCTGTTCCCATGATGCACTGGGCCAGGGACAGACTGATTTGCATATAGCCAGGTTCTGAACTGGGATGGTGCAGTGAGATAAATAACGGTGATGGATCAAGCCCTGATCTTTGGACTGGGTAAGAGTGGTCTGCTTAATTCAGACACTCTGTTCATCACCACCCCCTTTTCTGAATCGTTTTTGGCCACTATAGGTGTGGCAGGGTATACTCAGACATGAGTATCTTTCTCACTGCACCATCAGGATTCAAGCAAGCCGGGCCGACGACGGCTGAAATGCCAGAAACCGGTCCCCGGTAGCTTGTCTCCTTTCTGGTGAAGAATTGGCTTGGTAGTTTAGTCTGCCCTGTTCCCATGATGCACTGGGCCAGGGACAGACTGATTTGCATATAGCCAGGTTCTGAACTGGGATGGTGCAGTGAGATAAATAACGGTGATGGATCAAGCCCTGATCTTTGGACTGGGTAAGAGTGGTCTGCTTAATTCAGACACTCTGTTCATCACCACCCCCTTTTCTGAATCGTTTTTGGCCACTATAGGTGTGGCAGGGTATACTCAGACATGTGTCCCTTTCTCACTGCACCATCAGGATTCAAGCAAGCCGGGCCGACGACGGCTGAAATGCCACAAACCGGTCCCCGGTAGCTTGTCTCCTTTCTGGTGAAGAATTGGCTTGGTAGTTTAGTCTGCCCTGTTCCCATGATGCACTGGGCCAGGGACAGACTGATTTGCATATAGCCAGGTTCTGAACTGGGATGGTGCAGTGAGATAAATAACGGTGATGGATCAAGCCCTGATCTTTGGACTGGGTAAGAGTGGTCTGCTTAATTCAGACACTCTGTTCATCACCACCCCCTTTTCTGAATCGTTTTTGGCCACTATAGGTGTGGCAGGGTATACTCAGACATGAGTCCCTTTCTCACTGCACCATCAGGATTCAAGCAAGCCGGGCCGACGACGGCTGAAATGCCAGAAACCGGTCCCCGGTAGCTTGTCTCCTTTCTGGTGAAGAATTGGCTTGGTAGTTTAGTCTGCCCTGTTCCCATGATGCACTGTGCCAGGGACAGACTGATTTGCATATAGCCAGGTTCTGAACTGGGATGGTGCAGTGAGATAAATAACGGTGATGGATCAAGCCCTGATCTTTGTACTGGGTAAGAGTGGTCTGCTTAATTCAGACACTCTGTTCATCACCACCCCCTTTTCTGAATCGTTTTTGGCCACTATAGGTGTGGCAGGGTATACTCAGACATGAGTCCCTTTCTCACTGCACCATCAGGATTCAAGCAAGCCGGGCCGACGACGGCTGAAATGCCAGAAACCGGTCCCCGGTAGCTTGTCTCCTTTCTGGTGAAGAATTGGCTTTGTAGTTTAGTCTGCCCTGTTCCCATGATGCACTGGGCCAGGGACAGACTGATTTGCATATAGCCAGGTTCTGAACTGGGATGGTGCAGTGAGATAAATAACGGTGATGGATCAAGCCCTGATCTTTGGACTGGGTAAGAGTGGTCTGCTTAATTCAGACACTCTGTTCATCACCACCCCCTTTTCTGAATCGTTTTTGGCCACTATAGGTGTGGCAGGGTATACTCAGACATGAGTCCCTTTCTCACTGCACCATCAGGATTTAAGCAAGCCGGGCCGACGACGGCTGAAATGCCAGAAACCGGTCCCCGGTAGCTTGTCTCCTTTCTGGTGAGGAATTGGCTTGGTAGTTTAGTCTGCCCTGTTCCCATGATGCACTGGGCCAGGGACAGACTGATTTGCATATAGCCAGGTTCTGAACTGGGATGGTGCAGTGAGATAAATAACGGTGATGGATCAAGCCCTGATCTTTGGACTGGGTAAGAGTGGTCTGCTTAATTCAGACACTCTGTTCATAACCACCCCCTTTTCGGAATCGTTTTTGGCCACTATAGGTGTGGCAGGGTATACTCTGACATGAGTCCCTTTCTCACTGCACCATCAGGATTCAGGCAAGCCGGGCCGACGACGGCTGAAATGCCAGAAACCGGTCCCCGGTAGCTTGTCTCCTTTCTGGTGAAGAATTGGCTTGGTAGTTTAGTCTGCCCTGTTCCCATGATGCACTGGGCCAGGGACAGACTGATTTGCATATAGCCAGGTTCTGAACTGGGATGGTGCAGTGAGATAAATAACGGTGATGGATCAAGCCCTGATCTTTGGACTGGGTAAGAGTGGTCTGCTTAATTCAGACACTCTGTTCATCACCACCCCCTTTTCTGAATCGTTTTTGGCCACTATAGGTGTGGCAGGGTATACTCAGACATGAGTCCCTTTCTCACTGCACCATCAGGATTCAAGCAAGCCGGGCCGACGACGGCTGAAATGCCAGAAACCAGTCCCTGGTAGCTTGTCTCCTTTCTGGTGAAGAATTGGCTTGGTAGTTTAGTCTGCCCTGTTACCATGATGCACTGGGCCAGGGACAGACTGATTTGCATATAGCCAGGTTCTGAACTGGGATGGTGCAGTGAGATAAATAACGGTGATGGATCAAGCCCTGATCTTTGGACTGGGTAAGAGTGGTCTGCTTAATTCAGACACTCTGTTCATCACCACCCCCTTTTCTGAATCGTTTTTGGCCACTATAGGTGTGGCAGGGTATACTCAGACATGAGTCCCTTTCTCACTGCACCATCAGGATTCAAGCAAACCGGGCCGACGACGGCTGAAATGGCAGAAACCGGTCCCCGGTAGCTTGTCTCCTTTCTGGTGAAGAATTGGCTCGGTAGTTTAGTCTGCCCTGTTCCCATGATGCACTGGGCCAGGGACAGACTGATTTGCATATAGCCAGGTTCTGAACTGGGATGGTGCAGTGAGATAAATAACGGTGATGGATCAAGCCCTGATCTTTGGACTGGGTAAGAGTGGTCTGCTTAATTCAGACACTCTGTTCATCACCACCCCCTTTTCTGAATCGTTTTTGGCCACTATAGGTGTGGCAGGGTATACTCAGACATGAGTCCCTTTCTCACTGCACCATCAGGATTCAAGCAAGCCGGGCCGACAACGGCTGAAATGCCAGAAACCGGTCCCCGGTAGCTTGTCTCCTTTCTGGTGAAGAATTGGCTTGGTAGTTTAGTCTGCCCTGTTCCCATGATGCACTGGGCCAGGGACAGACTGATTTGCATTTAGCCAGGTTCTGAACTGGGATGGTGCAGTGAGATAAATAATGGTGATGGATCAAGCCCTGATCTTTGGACTGGGTAAGAGTGGTCTGCTTAATTCAGACACTCTGTTCATCACCACCCCCTTTTCTGAATCGTTTTTGGCCACTATAGGTGTGGCAGGGTATACTCAGACATGAGTCCCTTTCTCACTGCACCATCAGGATTCAAGCAAGCCGGGCCGACGGCGGCTGAAATGCCAGAAACCGGTCCCCGGTAGCTTGTCTCCTTTCTGGTGAAGAATTGGCTCGGTATTTTAGTCTGCCCTGTTCCCATGATGCACTGGGCCAGGGACAGACTGATTTGCATATAGCCAGGTTCTGAACTGGGATGGTGCAGTGAGATAAATAACGGTGATGGATCAAGCCCTGATCTTTGGACTGGGTAAGAGTGGTCTGCTTAATTCAGACACTCTGTTCATCACCACCCCCTTTTCTGAATCGTTTTTGGCCACTATAGGTGTGGCAGGGTATACTCAGACATGAGTCCCTTTCTCACTGCACCATCAGGATTCAAGCAAGCCGGGCCGACGACGGCTGAAATGCCAGAAACCAGTCCCTGGTAGCTTGTCTCCTTTCTGGTGAAGAATTGGCTTGGTAGTTTAGTCTGCCCTGTTACCATGATGCACTGGGCCAGGGACAGACTGATTTGCATATAGCCAGGTTCTGAACTGGGATGGTGCAGTGAGATAAATAACGGTGATGGATCAAGCCCTGATCTTTGGACTGGGTAAGAGTGGTCTGCTTAATTCAGACACTCTGTTCATCACCACCCCCTTTTCTGAATCGTTTTTGGCCACTATAGGTGTGGCAGGGTATACTCAGACATGAGTCCCTTTCTCACTGCACCATCAGGATTCAAGCAAACCGGGCCGACGACGGCTGAAATGGCAGAAACCGGTCCCCGGTAGCTTGTCTCCTTTCTGGTGAAGAATTGGCTCGGTAGTTTAGTCTGCCCTGTTCCCATGATGCACTGGGCCAGGGACAGACTGATTTGCATATAGCCAGGTTCTGAACTGGGATGGTGCAGTGAGATAAATAACGGTGATGGATCAAGCCCTGATCTTTGGACTGGGTAAGAGTGGTCTGCTTAATTCAGACACTCTGTTCATCACCACCCCCTTTTCTGAATCGTTTTTGGCCACTATAGGTGTGGCAGGGTATACTCAGACATGAGTCCCTTTCTCACTGCACCATCAGGATTCAAGCAAGCCGGGCCGACGACGGCTGAAATGCCAGAAACCGGTCCCCGGTAGCTTGTCTCCTTTCTGGTGAAGAATTGGCTTGGTAGTTTAGTCTGCCCTGTTCCCATGATGCACTGGGCCAGGGACAGACTGATTTGCATTTAGCCAGGTTCTGAACTGGGATGGTGCAGTGAGATAAATAATGGTGATGGATCAAGCCCTGATCTTTGGACTGGGTAAGAGTGGTCTGCTTAATTCAGACACTCTGTTCATCACCACCCCCTTTTCTGAATCGTTTTTGGCCACTATAGGTGTGGCAGGGTATACTCAGACATGAGTCCCTTTCTCACTGCACCATCAGGATTCAAGCAAGCCGGGCCGACGGCGGCTGAAATGCCAGAAACCGGTCCCCGGTAGCTTGTCTCCTTTCTGGTGAAGAATTGGCTCGGTATTTTAGTCTGCCCTGTTCCCATGATGCACTGGGCCAGGGACAGACTGATTTGCATATAGCCAGGTTCTGAACTGGGATGGTGCAGTGAGATAAATAACGGTGATGGATCAAGCCCTGATCTTTGGACTGGGTAAGAGTGGTCTGCTTAATTCAGACACTCTGTTCATCACCACCCCCTTTTCTGAATCGTTTTTGGCCACTATAGGTGTGGCAGGGTATACTCAGACATGAGTCCCTTTCTCACTGCACCATCAGGATTCAAGCAAGCCGGGCCGACGGCGGCTGAAATGCCAGAAATCGGTCCCCGGTAGCTTGTCTCCTTTCTGGTGAAGAATTGGCTTGGTATTTTAGTCTGCCCTGTTCCCATGATGCACTGGGCCAGGGACAGACTGATTTGCATATAGCCAGGTTCTGAACTGGGATGGTGCAGTGAGATAAATAACGGTGATGGATCAAGCCGTGATCTTTGGACTGGGTAAGAGTGGTCTGCTTAATTCAGACACTCTGTTCATCACCACCCCCTTTTCTGAATCGTTTTTGGCCACTATAGGTGTGGCAGGATATACTCAGACATGAGTCCCTTTCTCACTGCACCATCAGGATTCAAGCAAGCCGGGCCGACGACGGCTGAAATGCCAGAAACCGGTCCCCGGTAGCTTGTCTCCTTTCTGGTGAAGAATTGGCTTGGTAGTTTAGTCTGCCCTGTTCCCATGATGCACTGGGCCAGGGACAGACTGATTTGCATATAGCCAGGTTCTGAACTGGGATGGTGCAGTGAGATAAATAATGGTGATGGATCAAGCCCTGATCTTTGGACTGGGTAAGAGTGGTCTGCTTAATTCAGACACTCTGTTCATCACCACCCCCTTTTCTGAATTGTTTTGGCCACTATAGGTGTGGCAGGGTATACTCAGACATGAGTCCCTTTCTCAGTGCACCATCAGTATTCAAGCAAGCCGGGCCGACGACGGCTGAAATGCCAGAAATCGGTCCCCGGTAGCTTGTCTCCTTTCTGGTGAAGAATTGGCTTGGTAGTTTAGTCTGCCCTGTTCCCATGATGCACTGGGCCAGGGACAGACTGATTTGCATATAGCCAGGTTCTGAACTGGGATGGTGCAGTGAGATAAATAACGGTGATGGATCAAGCCCTGATCTTTGGACTGGGTAAGAGTGGTCTGCTTAATTCAGACACTCTGTTCATCACCACCCCCTTTTCTGAATCGTTTTTGGCCACTATAGGTGTGGCAGGGTATACTCAGACATGAGTCCCTTTCTCACTGCACCATCAGGATTCAAGCAAGCCGGGCCGACGACGGCTGAAATGCCAGAAACCGGTCCCCGGTAGCTTGTCTCCTTTCTGGTGAAGAATTGGCTTGGTAGTTTAGTCTGTCCTGTTCCCATGATGCACTGGGCCAGGGACAGACTGATTTGCATATAGCCAGGTTCTGAACTGGGATGGTGCAGTGAGATAAATAACGGTGATGGATCAAGCCCTGATCTTTGGACTGGGTAACAGTGGTCTGCTTAATTCAAACACTCTGTTCATCACCACCCCCTTTTCTGAATCGTTTTTGGCCACTATAGGTGTGGCAGGGTATACTCAGACATGAGTCCCTTTCTCACTGCACCATCAGGATTCAAGCAAGCCGGGCCGACGACGGCTGAAATGCCAGAAACCGGTCCCCGGTAGCTTGTCTCCTTTCTGGTGAAGAATTGGCTTGGTATTTTAGTCTGCCCTGTTCCCATGATGCACTGGGCCAGGGACAGACTGATTTGCATATAGCCAGGTTCTGAACTGGGATGGTGCAGTGAGATAAATAACGGTGATGGATCAAGCCCTGATCTTTGGACTGGGTAAGAGTGGTCTGCTTAATTCAGACACTCTGTTCATCACCACCCCCTTTTCTGAATTGTTTTTGGCCACTATAGGTGTGGCAGGGTATACTCAAACATGAGTCCCTTTCTCACTGCACCATCAGGATTCAAGCAAGCCGGGCCGACGGCGGCTGAAATGCCAGAAACCGGTCCCCGGTAGCTTGTCTCCTTTCTGGTGAAGAATTGGCTTGGTAGTTTAGTCTGCCCTGTTCCCATGATGCACTGGGCCAGGGACAGACTGATTTGCATATAGCCAGGTTCTGAACTGGGATGGTGCAGTGAGATAAATAACGGTGATGGATCAAGCCCTGATCTTTGGACTGGGTAAGAGTGGTCTGCTTAATTCAGACACTCTGCTCATCACCACCCCCTTTTCTGAATCGTTTTTGGTCACTATAGGTATGGCAGGGTATACTCAGACATGAGTCCCTTTCTCACTGCACCATCAGGATTCAAGCAAGCTGGGCCGACGACGGCTGAAATGCCAGAAACCGGTCCCCGGTAGCTTGTCTCCTTTCTGGTGAAGAATTGGCTTGGTAGTTTAGTCTGCCCTGTTCCCATGATGCACTGGGCCAGGGACAGACTGATTTGCATATAGCCAGGTTCTGAACTAGGATGGTGCAGTGAGATAAATAACGGTGATGGATCAAGCCCTGATCTTTGGACTGGGTAAGAGTGGTCTGCTTAATTCAGACACTCTGTTCATCACCACCCCCTTTTCTGAATCGTTTTTGGCCACTATAGGTGTGGCAGGGTATACTCAGACATGAGTCCCTTTCTCAGTGCACCATCAGGATTCAAGCAAGCCGGGCCGACGACGGCTGAAATGCCAGAAATCGGTCCCCGGTAGCTTGTCTCCTTTCTGGTGAAGAATTGGCTTGGTAGTTTAGTCTGCCCTGTTCCCATGATGCACTGGGCCAGGGACAGGCTGATTTGCATATAGCCAGGTTCTGAACTGGGATGGTGCAGTGAGATAAATAACGGTGATGGATCAAGCCCTGATCTTTGGACTGGGTAAGAGTGGTCTGCTTAATTCAGACACTCTGTTCATCACCACCCCCTTTTCTGAATCGTTTTTGGCCACTATAGGTGTGGCAGGGTATACTCAGACATGAGTCCCTTTCTCACTGCACCATCAGGATTCAAGCAAGCCGGGCCGACGACGGCTGAAATGCCAGAAATCGGTCCCCGGTAGCTTGTCTCCTTTCTGGTGAAGAATTGGCTTCGTAGTTTAGTCTGCCCTGTTCCCATGATGCACTGGGCCAGGGACAGACTGATTTGCATATAGCCAGGTTCTGAACTGGGATGGTGCAGTGAGATAAATAACGGTGATGGATCAAGCCCTGATCTTTGGACTGGGTAAGAGTGGTCTGCTTAATTCAGACACTCTGTTCATCACCACCCCCTTTTCTGAATTGTTTTTGGCCACTATAGGTGTGGCAGGGTATACTCAGACATGAGTCCCTTTCTCACTGCACCATCAGGATTCAAGCAAGCCGGGCCGACGACGGCTGAAATGCCAGAAATCGGTCCCCGGTAGCTTGTCTCCTTTCTGGTGAAGAATTGGCTTGGTAGTTTAGTCTGCCCTGTTCCCATGATGCACTGGGCCAGGGACAGACTGATTTGCATATAGCCAGGTTCTGAACTGGGATGGTGCAGTGAGATAAATAACGGTGATGGATCAAGCCCTGATCTTTGAACTGGGTAAGAGTGGTCTGCTTAATTCAGACACTCTGTTCATCACCACCCCCTTTTCTGAATCGTTTTTGGCCACTATAGGTGTGGCAGGGTATACTCAGACATGAGTCCCTTTCTCACTGCACCATCAGGATTCAAGCAAGCCGGGCCGACGATGGCTGAAATGCCAGAAACCGGTCCCCGGTAGCTTGTCTCCTTTCTGGTGAAGAATTGGCTTGGTAGTTTAGTCTGCCCTGTTCCCATGATGCACTGGGCCAGGGACAGACTGATTTGCATATAGCCAGGTTCTGAACTGGGATGGTGCAGTGAGATAAATAACGGTGATGGATCAAGCCCTGATCTTTGGACTGGGTAAGAGTGGTCTGCTTAATTCAGACACTCTGTTCATCACCACCCCCTTTTCTATATCGTTTTTGGCCACTATAGGTGTGGCAGGGTATACTCAGACATGAGTCCCTTTCTCACTGAACCATCAGGATTCAAGCAAGCCGGGCCGACGACGTCTGAAATGCCAGAAACTGGTCCCCGGTAGCTTGCCTCCTTTCTGGTGAAGAATTGGCTTGGTAGTTTAGTCTGCCCTGTTCCCATGATGCACTGGGCCAGGGACAGACTGATTTGCATATAGCCAGGTTCTGAACTGGGATGGTGCAGTGAGATAAATAACGGTGATGGATCAAGCCCTGATCTTTGGACTGGGTAAGAGTGGTCTGCTTAATTCAGACACTCTGTTCATCACCACCCCCTTTTCTGAATCGTTTTTGGCCACTATAGGTGTGGCAGGGTATACTCAGACATGAGTCCCTTTCTCACTGCACCATCAGGATTCAAGCAAGCCGGGCCGACGACGGCTGAAATGCCAGAAACCGGTCCCCGGTAGCTTGTCTCCTTTCTGGTGAAGAATTGGCTTGGTAGTTTAGTCTGCCCTGTTCCCATGATGCACTGGGCCAGGGACAGACTGATTTGCATATAGCCAGGTTCTGAACTGGGATGGTGCAGTGAGATAAATAACGGTGATGGATCAAGCCCTGATCTTTGGACTGGGTAAGAGTGGTCTGCTTAATTCAGACACTCTGTTCATCACCACCCCCTTTTCTGAATCGTTTTTGGCCACTATAGGTGTGGCAGGGTATACTCAGACATGAGTCCCTTTCTCAGTGCACCATCAGGATTCGAGCAAGCCGGGCCGACGACGGCTGAAATGCCAGAAATCGGTCCCCGGTAGCTTGTCTCCTTTCTGGTGAAGAATTGGCTTGGTAGTTTAGTCTGCCCTGTTCCCATGATGCACTGGGCCAGGGACAGACTGATTTGCATATAGCCAGGTTCTGAACTGGGATGGTGCAGTGAGATAAATAACGGTGATGGATCAAGCCCTGATCTTTGGACTGGGTAAGAGTGGTCTGCTTAATTCAGACACTCTGTTCATCACCACCCCCTTTTCTGAATCGTTTTTGGCCACTATAGGTGTGGCAGGGTATACTCAGACATGAGTCCCTTTCTCACTGCACCATCAGGATTCAAGCAAGCCGGGCCGACGACGGCTGAAATGCCAGAAACCGGTCCCCGGTAGCTTGTCTCCTTTCTGGTGAAGAATTGGCTTGGTAGTTTAGTCTGCCCTGTTCCCATGATGCACTGGGCCAGGGACAGACTGATTTGCATATAGCCAGGTTCTGAACTGGGATGGTGCAGTGAGATAAATAACGGTGATGGATCAAGCCCTGATCTTTGGACTGGGTAAGAGTGGTCTGCTTAATTCAGACACTCTGTTCATCACCACCCCCTTTTCTGAATCGTTTTTGGCCACTATAGGTGTGGCAGGGTATGCTCAGACATGAGTCACTTTCTCACTGCACCATCAGGATTCAAGCAAGCCGGGCCGACGGCGGCTGAAATGCCAGAAACCGGTCCCCGGTAGCTTGTCTCCTTTCTGGTGAAGAATTGGCTTGGTATTTTAGTCTGCCCTGTTCCCATGATGCACTGGGCCAGGGACAGACTGATTTGCATATAGCCAGGTTCTGAACTGGGATGGTGCAGTGAGATAAATAACGGTGATGGATCAAGCCCTGATCTTTGGACTGGGTAAGAGTGGTCTGCTTAATTCAGACACTCTGTTCATCACCACCCCCTTTTCTGAATCGTTTTTGGCCACTATAGGTGTGGCAGGGTATACTCAGACATGAGTCCCTTTCTCACTGCACCATCAGGATTCAAGCAAGCCGGGCCGACGACGGCTGAAATGCCAGAAACCGGTCCCCGGTAGCTTGTCTCCTTTCTGGTGAAGAATTGGCTTGGTAGTTTAGTGTGCCCTGTTCCCATGATGCACTGGGCCAGGGACAGACTGATTTGCATATAGCCAGGTTCTGAACTGGGATGGTGCAGTGAGATAAATAATGGTGATGGATCAAGCCCTGATCTTTGGACTGGGTAAGAGTGGTCTGCTTAATTCAGACACTCTGTTCATCACCACCCCCTTTTCTGAATTGTTTTTGGCCACTATAGGTGTGGCAGGGTATACTCAGACATGAGTCCCTTTCTCAGTGCACCATCAGGATTCAAGCAAGCCGGGCCGACGACGGCTGAAATGCCAGAAATCGGTCCCCGGTAGCTTGTCTCCTTTCTGGTGAAGAATTGGCTTGGTAGTTTAGTCTGCCCTGTTCCCATGATGCACTGGGCCAGGGACAGACTGATTTGCATATAGCCAGGTTCTGAACTGGGATGGTGCAGTGAGATAAATAACGGTGATGGATCAAGCCCTGATCTTTGGACTGGGTAAGAGTGGTCTGCTTAATTCAGACACTCTGTTCATCACCACCCCCTTTTCTGAATCGTTTTTGGCCACTATAGGTGTGGCAGGGTATACTCAGACATGAGTCCCTTTCTCACTGCACCATCAGGATTCAAGCAAGCCGGGCCGACGACGGCTGAAATGCCAGAAACCGGTCCCCGGTAGCTTGTCTCCTTTCTGGTGAAGAATTGGCTTGGTAGTTTAGTCTGTCCTGTTCCCATGATGCACTGGGCCAGGGACAGACTGATTTGCATATAGCCAGGTTCTGAACTGGGATGGTGCAGTGAGATAAATAACGGTGATGGATCAAGCCCTGATCTTTGGACTGGGTAAGAGTGGTCTGCTTAATTCAGACACTCTGTTCATCACCACCCCCTTTTCTGAATCGTTTTTGGCCACTATAGGTGTGGCAGGGTATACTCAGACATGAGTCCCTTTCTCACTGCACCATCAGGATTCAAGCAAGCCGGGCCGACGACGGCTGAAATGCCAGAAACCGGTCCCCGGTAGCTTGTCTCCTTTCTGGTGAAGAATTGGCTTGGTATTTTAGTCTGCCCTGTTCCCATGATGCACTGGGCCAGGGACAGACTGATTTGCATATAGCCAGGTTCTGAACTGGGATGGTGCAGTGAGATAAATAACGGTGATGGATCAAGCCCTGATCTTTGGACTGGGTAAGAGTGGTCTGCTTAATTCAGACACTCTGTTCATCACCACCCCCTTTTCTGAATTGTTTTTGGCCACTATAGGTGTGGCAGGGTATACTCAGACATGAGTCCCTTTCTCACTGCACCATCAGGATTCAAGCAAGCCGGGCCGACAGCGGCTGAAATGCCAGAAACCGGTCCCCAGTAGCTTGTCTCCTTTCTGGTGAAGAATTGGCTTGGTAGTTTAGTCTGCCCTGTTCCCATGATGCACTGGGCCAGGGACAGACTGATTTGCATATAGCCAGGTTCTGAACTGGGATGGTGCAGTGAGATAAATAACGGTGATGGATCAAGCCCTGATCTTTGGACTGGGTAAGAGTGGTCTGCTTAATTCAGACACTCTGTTCATCACCACCCCCTTTTCTGAATCGTTTTTGGCCACTATAGGTGTGGCAGGGTATACTCAGACATGAGTCCCTTTCTCACTGCACCATCAGGATTCAAGCAAGCCGGGCCGACGACGGCTGAAATGCCAGAAACCGGTCCCCGGTAGCTTGTCTCCTTTCTGGTGAAGAATTGGCTTGGTAGTTTAGTCTGCCCTGTTCCCATGATGCACTGGGCCAGGGACAGACTGATTTGCATATAGCCAGGTTCTGAACTGGGATGGTGCAGTGAGATAAATAACGGTGATGGATCAAGCCCTGATCTTTGGACTGGGTAAGAGTGGTCTGCTTAATTCAGACACTCTGTTCATCACCACCCCCTTTTCTGAATCGTTTTTGGCCACTATAGGTGTGGCAGGGTATACTCAGACATGAGTCCCTTTCTCAGTGCACCATCAGGATTCAAGCAAGCCGGGCCGACGACGGCTGAAATGCCAGAAATCGGTCCCCGGTAGCTTGTCTCCTTTCTGGTGAAGAATTGGCTTGGTAGTTTAGTCTGCCCTGTTCCCATGATGCACTGGGCCAGGGACAGGCTGATTTGCATATAGCCAGGTTCTGAACTGGGATGGTGCAGTGAGATAAATAACGGTGATGGATCAAGCCCTGATCTTTGGACTGGGTAAGAGTGGTCTGCTTAATTCAGACACTCTGTTCATCACCACCCCCTTTTCTGAATCGTTTTTGGCCACTATAGGTGTGGCAGGGTATACTCAGACATGAGTCCCTTTCTCACTGCACCATCAGGATTCAAGCAAGCCGGGCCGACGACGGCTGAAATGCCAGAAACCGGTCCCCGGTAGCTTGTCTCCTTTCTGGTGAAGAATTGGCTTGATAGTTTAGTCTGCCCTGTTCCCATGATGCACTGGGCCAGGGACAGACTGATTTGCATATAGCCAGGTTCTGAACTGGGATGGTGCAGTGAGATAAATAACGGTGATGGATCAAGCCCTGATCTTTGGACTGGGTAAGAGTGGTCTGCTTAATTCAGACACTCTGTTCATCACCACCCCCTTTTCTGAATCGTTTTTGGCCATTATAGGTGTGGCAGGGTATACTCAGACATGAGTCCCTTTCTCCATGCACCATCAGGATTCAAGCAAGCCGGGCCGACGACGGCTGAAATGCCAGAAACCGGTCCCGGGTAGCTTGTCTCCTTTCTGGTGAAGAATTGGCTTGGTAGTTTAGTCTGCCCTGTTCCCATGATGCACTGGGCCAGGGACAGACTGATTTGCATATAGCCAGGTTCTGAACTGGGATGGTGCAGTGAGATAAATAATGGTGATGGATCAAGCCCTGATCTTTGGACTGGGTAAGAGTGGTCTGCTTAATTCAGACACTCTGTTCATCACCACCCCCTTTTCTATATCGTTTTTGGCCACTATAGGTGTGGCAGGGTATACTCAGACATGAGTCCCTTTCTCACTGAACCATCAGGATTCAAGCAAGCCGGGCCGACGACGTCTGAAATGCCAGAAACTGGTCCCCGGTAGCTTGCCTCCTTTCTGGTGAAGAATTGGCTTGGTAGTTTAGTCTGCCCTGTTCCCATGATGCACTGGGCCAGGGACAGACTGATTTGCATATAGCCAGGTTCTGAACTGGGATGGTGCAGTGAGATAAATAACGGTGATGGATCAAGCCCTGATCTTTGGACTGGGTAAGAGTGGTCTGCTTAATTCAGACACTCTGTTCATCACCACCCCCTTTTCTGAATCGTTTTTGGCCACTATAGGTGTGGCAGGGTATACTCAGACATGAGTATCTTTCTCACTGCACCATCAGGATTCAAGCAAGCCGGGCCGACGACGGCTGAAATGCCAGAAACCGGTCCCCGGTAGCTTGTCTCCTTTCTGGTGAAGAATTGGCTTGGTAGTTTAGTCTGCCCTGTTCCCATGATGCACTGGGCCAGGGACAGACTGATTTGCATATAGCCAGGTTCTGAACTGGGATGGTGCAGTGAGATAAATAACGGTGATGGATCAAGCCCTGATCTTTGGACTGGGTAAGAGTGGTCTGCTTAATTCAGACACTCTGTTCATCACCACCCCCTTTTCTGAATCGTTTTTGGCCACTATAGGTGTGGCAGGGTATACTCAGACATGAGTCCCTTTCTCACTGCACCATCAGGATTCAAGCAAGCCGGGCCGACGACGGCTGAAATGCCAGAAACCGGTCCCCGGTAGCTTGTCTCCTTTCTGGTGAAGAATTGGCTTGGTAGTTTAGTCTGCCCTGTTCCCATGATGCACTGGGCCAGGGACAGACTGATTTGCATATAGCCAGGTTCTGAACTGGGATGGTGCAGTGAGATAAATAATGGTGATGGATCAAGCCCTGATCTTTGGACTGGGTAAGAGTGGTCTGCTTAATTCAGACACTCTGTTCATCACCACCCCCTTTTCTGAATCGTTTTTGGCCACTATAGGTGTGGCAGGGTATACTCAGACATGAGTCCCTTTCTCACTGCACCATCAGGATTCAAGCAAGCCGGGCCGACGACGGCTGAAATGCCAGAAACCGGTCCCCGGTAGCTTGTCTCCTTTCTGGTGAAGAATTGGCTTGGTAGTTTAGTCTGCCCTGTTCCCATGATGCACTGTGCCAGGGACAGACTGATTTGCATATAGCCAGGTTCTGAACTGGGATGGTGCAGTGAGATAAATAACGGTGATGGATCAAGCCCTGATCTTTGTACTGGGTAAGAGTGGTCTGCTTAATTCAGACACTCTGTTCATCACCACCCCCTTTTCTGAATCGTTTTTGGCCACTATAGGTGTGGCAGGGTATACTCAGACATGAGTCCCTTTCTCACTGCACCATCAGGATTCAAGCAAGCCGGGCCGACGACGGCTGAAATGCCAGAAACCGGTCCCCGGTAGCTTGTCTCCTTTCTGGTGAAGAATTGGCTTTGTAGTTTAGTCTGCCCTGTTCCCATGATGCACTGGGCCAGGGACAGACTGATTTGCATATAGCCAGGTTCTGAACTGGGATGGTGCAGTGAGATAAATAACGGTGATGGATCAAGCCCTGATCTTTGGACTGGGTAAGAGTGGTCTGCTTAATTCAGACACTCTGTTCATCACCACCCCCTTTTCTGAATCGTTTTTGGCCACTATAGGTGTGGCAGGGTATACTCAGACATGAGTCCCTTTCTCACTGCACCATCAGGATTTAAGCAAGCCGGGCCGACGACGGCTGAAATGCCAGAAACCGGTCCCCGGTAGCTTGTCTCCTTTCTGGTGAGGAATTGGCTTGGTAGTTTAGTCTGCCCTGTTCCCATGATGCACTGGGCCAGGGACAGACTGATTTGCATATAGCCAGGTTCTGAACTGGGATGGTGCAGTGAGATAAATAACGGTGATGGATCAAGCCCTGATCTTTGGACTGGGTAAGAGTGGTCTGCTTAATTCAGACACTCTGTTCATAACCACCCCCTTTTCGGAATCGTTTTTGGCCACTATAGGTGTGGCAGGGTATACTCAGACATGAGTCCCTTTCTCACTGCACCATCAGGATTCAGGCAAGCCGGGCCGACGACGGCTGAAATGCCAGAAACCGGTCCCCGGTAGCTTGTCTCCTTTCTGGTGAAGAATTGGCTTGGTAGTTTAGTCTGCCCTGTTCCCATGATGCACTGGGCCAGGGACAGACTGATTTGCATATAGCCAGGTTCTGAACTGGGATGGTGCAGTGAGATAAATAACGGTGATGGATCAAGCCCTGATCTTTGGACTGGGTAAGAGTCGTCTGCTTAATTCAGACACTCTGTTCATCACCACCCCCTTTTCTGAATCGTTTTTGGCCACTATAGGTGTGGCAGGGTATACTCAGACATGAGTCCCTTTCTCACTGCACCATCAGGATTCAAGCAAGCCGGGCCGACGACGGCTGAAATGCCAGAAACCGGTCCCCGGTAGCTTGTCTCCTTTCTGGTGAAGAATTGGCTTGGTAGTTTAGTCTGCCCTGTTCCCATGATGCACTGGGCCAGGGACAGTCTGATTTGCATATAGCCAGGTTCTGAACTGGGATGGTGCAGTGAGATAAATAACGGTGATGGATCAAGCCCTGATCTTTGGACTGGGTAAGAGTGGTCTGCTTAATTCAGACACTCTGTTCATCACCACCCCCTTTTCTGAATCGTTTTTGGCCACTATAGGTGTGGCAGGGTATACTCAGACATGAGTCCCTTTCTCACTGCACCATCAGGATTCAAGCAAGCCGGGCCGACGACGGCTGAAATGGCAGAAACCGGTCCCCGGTAGCTTGTCTCCTTTCTGGTGAAGAATTGGCTCGGTAGTTTAGTCTGCCCTGTTCCCATGATGCACTGGGCCAGGGACAGACTGATTTGCATATAGCCAGGTTCTGAACTGGGATGGTGCAGTGAGATAAATAACGGTGATGGATCAAGCCCTGATCTTTGGACTGGGTAAGAGTGGTCTGCTTAATTCAGACACTCTGTTCATCACCACCCCCTTTTCTGAATCGTTTTTGGCCACTATAGGTGTGGCAGGGTATACTCAGACATGAGTCCCTTTCTCACTGCACCATCAGGATTCAAGCAAGCCGGGCCGACGACGGCTGAAATGCCAGAAACCGGTCCCCGGTAGCTTGTCTCCTTTCTGGTGAAGAATGGGCTTGGTAGTTTAGTCTGCCCTGTTCCCATGATGCACTGGGCCAGGGACAGACTGATTTGCATTTAGCCAGGTTCTGAACTGGGATGGTGCAGTGAGATAAATAACGGTGATGGATCAAGCCCTGATCTTTGGACTGGGTAAGAGTGGTCTGCTTAATTCAGACACTCTGTTCATCACCACCCCCTTTTCTGAATCGTTTTTGGCCACTATAGGTGTGGCAGGGTATACTCAGACATGAGTCCCTTTCTCACTGCACCATCAGGATTCAAGCAAGCCGGGCCGACGGCGGCTGAAATGCCAGAAACCGGTCCCCGGTAGCTTGTCTCCTTTCTGGTGAAGAATTGGCTCGGTATTTTAGTCTGCCCTGTTCCCATGATGCACTGGGCCAGGGACAGACTGATTTGCATATAGCCAGGTTCTGAACTGGGATGGTGCAGTGAGATAAATAACGGTGATGGATCAAGCCCTGATCTTTGGACTGGGTAAGAGTGGTCTGCTTAATTCAGACACTCTGTTCATCACCACCCCCTTTTCTGAATCGTTTTTGGCCACTATAGGTGTGGCAGGGTATACTCAGACATGAGTCCCTTTCTCACTGCACCATCAGGATTCAAGCAAGCCGGGCCGACGGCGGCTGAAATGCCAGAAATCGGTCCCCGGTAGCTTGTCTCCTTTCTGGTGAAGAATTGGCTTGGTATTTTAGTCTGCCCTGTTCCCATGATGCACTGGGCCAGGGACAGACTGATTTGCATATAGCCAGGTTCTGAACTGGGATGGTGCAGTGAGATAAATAACGGTGATGGATCAAGCCCTGATCTTTGGACTGGGTAAGAGTGGTCTGCTTAATTCAGACACTCTGTTCATCACCACCCCCTTTTCTGAATCGTTTTTGGCCACTATAGGTGTGGCAGGGTATACTCAGACATGAGTCCCTTTCTCACTGCACCATCAGGATTCAAGCAAGCCGGGCCGACGACGGCTGAAATGCCAGAAACCGGTCCCCGGTAGCTTGTCTCCTTTCTGGTGAAGAATTGGCTTGGTAGTTTAGTCTGCCCTGTTCCCATGATGCACTGGGCCAGGGACAGACTGATTTGCATATAGCCAGGTTCTGAACTGGGATGGTGCAGTGAGATAAATAATGGTGATGGATCAAGCCCTGATCTTTGGACTGGGTAAGAGTGGTCTGCTTAATTCAGACACTCTGTTCATCACCACCCCCTTTTCTGAATTGTTTTGGCCACTATAGGTGTGGCAGGGTATACTCAGACATGAGTCCCTTTCTCAGTGCACCATCAGTATTCAAGCAAGCCGGGCCGACGACGGCTGAAATGCCAGAAATCGGTCCCCGGTAGCTTGTCTCCTTTCTGGTGAAGAATTGGCTTGGTAGTTTAGTCTGCCCTGTTCCCATGATGCACTGGGCCAGGGACAGACTGATTTGCATATAGCCAGGTTCTGAACTGGGATGGTGCAGTGAGATAAATAACGGTGATGGATCAAGCCCTGATCTTTGGACTGGGTAAGAGTGGTCTGCTTAATTCAGACACTCTGTTCATCACCACCCCCTTTTCTGAATCGTTTTTGGCCACTATAGGTGTGGCAGGGTATACTCAGACATGAGTCCCTTTCTCACTGCACCATCAGGATTCAAGCAAGCCGGGCCGACGACGGCTGAAATGCCAGAAACCGGTCCCCGGTAGCTTGTCTCCTTTCTGGTGAAGAATTGGCTTGGTAGTTTAGTCTGTCCTGTTCCCATGATGCACTGGGCCAGGGACAGACTGATTTGCATATAGCCAGGTTCTGAACTGGGATGGTGCAGTGAGATAAATAACGGTGATGGATCAAGCCCTGATCTTTGGACTGGGTAACAGTGGTCTGCTTAATTCAGACACTCTGTTCATCACCACCCCCTTTTCTGAATCGTTTTTGGCCACTATAGGTGTGGCAGGGTATACTCAGACATGAGTCCCTTTCTCACTGCACCATCAGGATTCAAGCAAGCCGGGCCGACGGCGGCTGAAATGCCAGAAACCGGTCCCCGGTAGCTTGTCTCCTTTCTGGTGAAGAATTGGCTTGGTAGTTTAGTCTGCCCTGTTCCCATGATGCACTGGGCCAGGGACAGACTGATTTGCATATAGCCAGGTTCTGAACTGGGATGGTGCAGTGAGATAAATAACGGTGATGGATCAAGCCCTGATCTTTGGACTGGGTAAGAGTGGTCTGCTTAATTCAGACACTCTGTTCATCACCACCCCCTTTTCTGAATCGTTTTTGGCCACTATAGGTATGGCAGGGTATACTCAGACATGAGTCCCTTTCTCACTGCACCATCAGGATTCAAGCAAGCTGGGCCGACGACGGCTGAAATGCCAGAAACCGGTCCCCGGTAGCTTGTCTCCTTTCTGGTGAAGAATTGGCTTGGTAGTTTAGTCTGCCCTGTTCCCATGATGCACTGGGCCAGGGACAGACTGATTTGCATATAGCCAGGTTCTGAACTGGGATGGTGCAGTGAGATAAATAACGGTGATGGATCAAGCCCTGATCTTTGGACTGGGTAAGAGTGGTCTGCTTAATTCAGACACTCTGTTCATCACCACCCCCTTTTCTGAATCGTTTTTGGCCACTATAGGTGTGGCAGGGTATACTCAGACATGAGTCCCTTTCTCAGTGCACCATCAGGATTCAAGCAAGCCGGGCCGACGACGGCTGAAATGCCAGAAATCGGTCCCCGGTAGCTTGTCTCCTTTCTGGTGAAGAATTGGCTTGGTAGTTTAGTCTGCCCTGTTCCCATGATGCACTGGGCCAGGGACAGGCTGATTTGCATATAGCCAGGTTCTGAACTGGGATGGTGCAGTGAGATAAATAACGGTGATGGATCAAGCCCTGATCTTTGGACTGGGTAAGAGTGGTCTGCTTAATTCAGACACTCTGTTCATCACCACCCCCTTTTCTGAATCGTTTTTGGCCACTATAGGTGTGGCAGGGTATACTCAGACATGAGTCCCTTTCTCACTGCACCATCAGGATTCAAGCAAGCCGGGCCGACGACGGCTGAAATGCCAGAAACCGGTCCCCGGTAGCTTGTCTCCTTTCTGGTGAAGAATTGGCTTGGTAGTTTAGTCTGCCCTGTTCCCATGATGCACTGGGCCAGGGACAGACTGATTTGCATATAGCCAGGTTCTGAACTGGGATGGTGCAGTGAGATAAATAACGGTGATGGATCAAGCCCTGATCTTTGGACTGGGTAAGAGTGGTCTGCTTAATTCAGACACTCTGTTCATCACCACCCCCTTTTCTGAATCGTTTTTGGCCATTATAGGTGTGGCAGGGTATACTCAGACATGAGTCCCTTTCTCACTGCACCATCAGGATTCAAGCAAGCCGGGCCGACGACGGCTGAAATGCCAGAAACCGGTCCCCGGTAGCTTGTCTCTTTTCTGGTGAAGAATTGGCTTGGTAGTTTAGTCTGCCCTGTTCCCATGATGCACTGGGCCAGGGACAGACTGATTTGCATATAGCCAGGTTCTGAACTGGGATGGTGCAGTGAGATAAATAACGGTGATGGATCAAGCCCTGATCTTTGGACTGGGTAAGAGTGGTCTGCTTAATTCAGACACTCTGTTCATCACCACCCCCTTTTCTGAATTGTTTTTGGCCACTATAGGTGTGGCAGGGTATACTCAGACATGAGTCCCTTTCTCACTGCACCATCAGGATTCAAGCAAGCCGGGCCGACGACGGCTGAAATGCCAGAAACCGGTCCCCGGTAGCTTGTCTCCTTTCTGGTGAAGAATTGGCTTGGTAGTTTAGTCTGCCCTGTTCCCATGATGCACTGGGCCAGGGACAGACTGATTTGCATATAGCCAGGTTCTGAACTGGGATGGTGCAGTGAGATAAATAACGGTGATGGATCAAGCCCTGATCTTTGGACTGGGTAAGAGTGGTCTGCTTAATTCAGACACTCTGTTCATCACCACCCCCTTTTCTATATCGTTTTTGGCCACTATAGGTGTGGCAGGGTATACTCAGACATGAGTCCCTTTCTCACTGAACCATCAGGATTCAAGCAAGCCGGGCCGACGACGTCTGAAATGCCAGAAACTGGTCCCCGGTAGCTTGCCTCCTTTCTGGTGAAGAATTGGCTTGGTAGTTTAGTCTGCCCTGTTCCCATGATGCACTGGGCCAGGGACAGACTGATTTGCATATAGCCAGGTTCTGAACTGGGATGGTGCAGTGAGATAAATAACGGTGATGGATCAAGCCCTGATCTTTGGACTGGGTAAGAGTGGTCTGCTTAATTCAGACACTCTGTTCATCACCACCCCCTTTTCTGAATTGTTTTTGGCCACTATAGGTGTGGCAGGGTATACTCAGACATGAGTCCCTTTCTCACTGCACCATCAGGATTCAAGCAAGCCGGGCCGACAGCGGCTGAAATGCCAGAAACCGGTCCCCGGTAGCTTGTCTCCTTTCTGGTGAAGAATTGGCTTGGTAGTTTAGTCTGCCCTGTTCCCATGATGCACTGGGCCAGGGACAGACTGATTTGCATATAGCCAGGTTCTGAACTGGGATGGTGCAGTGAGATAAATAACGGTGATGGATCAAGCCCTGATCTTTGGACTGGGTAAGAGTGGTCTGCTTAATTCAGACACTCTGTTCATCACCACCCCCTTTTCTGAATCGTTTTTGGCCACTATAGGTGTGGCAGGGTATACTCAGACATGAGTCCCTTTCTCACTGCACCATCAGGATTCAAGCAAGCCGGGCCGACGACGGCTGAAATGCCAGAAACCGGTCCCCGGTAGCTTGTCTCCTTTCTGGTGAAGAATTGGCTTGGTAGTTTAGTCTGCCCTGTTCCCATGATGCACTGGGCCAGGGACAGACTGATTTGCATATAGCCAGGTTCTGAACTGGGATGGTGCAGTGAGATAAATAACGGTGATGGATCAAGCCCTGATCTTTGGACTGGGTAAGAGTGGTCTGCTTAATTCAGACACTCTGTTCATCACCACCCCCTTTTCTGAATCGTTTTTGGCCACTATAGGTGTGGCAGGGTATACTCAGACATGAGTCCCTTTCTCAGTGCACCATCAGGATTCAAGCAAGCCGGGCCGACGACGGCTGAAATGCCAGAAATCGGTCCCCGGTAGCTTGTCTCCTTTCTGGTGAAGAATTGGCTTGGTAGTTTAGTCTGCCCTGTTCCCATGATGCACTGGGCCAGGGACAGGCTGATTTGCATATAGCCAGGTTCTGAACTGGGATGGTGCAGTGAGATAAATAACGGTGATGGATCAAGCCCTGATCTTTGGACTGGGTAAGAGTGGTCTGCTTAATTCAGACACTCTGTTCATCACCACCCCCTTTTCTGAATCGTTTTTGGCCACTATAGGTGTGGCAGGGTATACTCAGACATGAGTCCCTTTCTCACTGCACCATCAGGATTCAAGCAAGCCGGGCCGACGACGGCTGAAATGCCAGAAACCGGTCCCCGGTAGCTTGTCTCCTTTCTGGTGAAGAATTGGCTTGATAGTTTAGTCTGCCCTGTTCCCATGATGCACTGGGCCAGGGACAGACTGATTTGCATATAGCCAGGTTCTGAACTGGGATGGTGCAGTGAGATAAATAACGGTGATGGATCAAGCCCTGATCTTTGGACTGGGTAAGAGTGGTCTGCTTAATTCAGACACTCTGTTCATCACCACCCCCTTTTCTGAATCGTTTTTGGCCATTATAGGTGTGGCAGGGTATACTCAGACATGAGTCCCTTTCTCCATGCACCATCAGGATTCAAGCAAGCCGGGCCGACGACGGCTGAAATGCCAGAAACCGGTCCCGGGTAGCTTGTCTCCTTTCTGGTGAAGAATTGGCTTGGTAGTTTAGTCTGCCCTGTTCCCATGATGCACTGGGCCAGGGACAGACTGATTTGCATATAGCCAGGTTCTGAACTGGGATGGTGCAGTGAGATAAATAACGGTGATGGATCAAGCCCTGATCTTTGGACTGGGTAAGAGTGGTCTGCTTAATTCAGACACTCTGTTCATCACCACCCCCTTTTCTATATCGTTTTTGGCCACTATAGGTGTGGCAGGGTATACTCAGACATGAGTCCCTTTCTCACTGAACCATCAGGATTCAAGCAAGCCGGGCCGACGACGTCTGAAATGCCAGAAACTGGTCCCCGGTAGCTTGCCTCCTTTCTGGTGAAGAATTGGCTTGGTAGTTTAGTCTGCCCTGTTCCCATGATGCACTGGGCCAGGGACAGACTGATTTGCATATAGCCAGGTTCTGAACTGGGATGGTGCAGTGAGATAAATAACGGTGATGGATCAAGCCCTGATCTTTGGACTGGGTAAGAGTGGTCTGCTTAATTCAGACACTCTGTTCATCACCACCCCCTTTTCTGAATCGTTTTTGGCCACTATAGGTGTGGCAGGGTATACTCAGACATGAGTATCTTTCTCACTGCACCATCAGGATTCAAGCAAGCCGGGCCGACGACGGCTGAAATGCCAGAAACCGGTCCCCGGTAGCTTGTCTCCTTTCTGGTGAAGAATTGGCTTGGTAGTTTAGTCTGCCCTGTTCCCATGATGCACTGGGCCAGGGACAGACTGATTTGCATATAGCCAGGTTCTGAACTGGGATGGTGCAGTGAGATAAATAACGGTGATGGATCAAGCCCTGATCTTTGGACTGGGTAAGAGTGGTCTGCTTAATTCAGACACTCTGTTCATCACCACCCCCTTTTCTGAATCGTTTTTGGCCACTATAGGTGTGGCAGGGTATACTCAGACATGAGTATCTTTCTCACTGCACCATCAGGATTCAAGCAAGCCGGGCCGACGACGGCTGAAATGCCAGAAACCGGTCCCCGGTAGCTTGTCTCCTTTCTGGTGAAGAATTGGCTTGGTAGTTTAGTCTGCCCTGTTCCCATGATGCACTGGGCCAGGGACAGACTGATTTGCATATAGCCAGGTTCTGAACTGGGATGGTGCAGTGAGATAAATAACGGTGATGGATCAAGCCCTGATCTTTGGACTGGGTAAGAGTGGTCTGCTTAATTCAGACACTCTGTTCATCACCACCCCCTTTTCTGAATCGTTTTTGGCCACTATAGGTGTGGCAGGGTATACTCAGACATGAGTCCCTTTCTCACTGCACCATCAGGATTCAAGCAAGCCGGGCCGACGACGGCTGAAATGCCAGAAACCGGTCCCCGGTAGCTTGTCTCCTTTCTGGTGAAGAATTGGCTTGGTAGTTTAGTCTGCCCTGTTCCCATGATGCACTGGGCCAGGGACAGACTGATTTGCATATAGCCAGGTTCTGAACTGGGATGGTGCAGTGAGATAAATAATGGTGATGGATCAAGCCCTGATCTTTGGACTGGGTAAGAGTGGTCTGCTTAATTCAGACACTCTGTTCATCACCACCCCCTTTTCTGAATCGTTTTTGGCCACTATAGGTGTGGCAGGGTATACTCAGACATGAGTCCCTTTCTCACTGCACCATCAGGATTCAAGCAAGCCGGGCCGACGACGGCTGAAATGCCAGAAACCGGTCCCCGGTAGCTTGTCTCCTTTCTGGTGAAGAATTGGCTTTGTAGTTTAGTCTGCCCTGTTCCCATGATGCACTGTGCCAGGGACATACTGATTTGCATATAGCCAGGTTCTGAACTGGGATGGTGCAGTGAGATAAATAACGGTGATGGATCAAGCCCTGATCTTTGGACTGGGTAAGAGTGGTCTGCTTAATTCAGACACTCTGTTCATCACCACCCCCTTTTCTGAATCGTTTTTGGCCACTATAGGTGTGGCAGGGTATACTCAGACATGAGTCCCTTTCTCACTGCACCATCAGGATTCAAGCAAGCCGGGCCGACGACGGCTGAAATGCCAGAAACCGGTCCCCGGTAGCTTGTCTCCTTTCTGGTGAGGAATTGGCTTGGTAGTTTAGTCTGCCCTGTTCCCATGATGCACTGGGCCAGGGACAGACTGATTTGCATATAGCCAGGTTCTGAACTGGGATGGTGCAGTGAGATAAATAACGGTGATGGATCAAGCCCTGATCTTTGGACTGGGTAAGAGTGGTCTGCTTAATTCAGACACTCTGTTCATAACCACCCCCTTTTCGGAATCGTTTTTGGCCACTATAGGTGTGGCAGGGTATACTCAGACATGAGTCCCTTTCTCACTGCACCATCAGGATTTAAGCAAGCCGGGCCGACGACGGCTGAAATGCCAGAAACCGGTCCCCGGTAGCTTGTCTCCTTTCTGGTGAGGAATTGGCTTGGTAGTTTAGTCTGCCCTGTTCCCATGATGCACTGGGCCAGGGACAGACTGATTTGCATATAGCCAGGTTCTGAACTGGGATGGTGCAGTGAGATAAATAACGGTGATGGATCAAGCCCTGATCTTTGGACTGGGTAAGAGTGGTCTGCTTAATTCAGACACTCTGTTCATAACCACCCCCTTTTCGGAATCGTTTTTGGCCACTATAGGTGTGGCAGGGTATACTCAGACATGAGTCCCTTTCTCACTGCACCATCAGGATTCAGGCAAGCCGGGCCGACGACGGCTGAAATGCCAGAAACCGGTCCCCGGTAGCTTGTCTCCTTTCTGGTGAAGAATTGGCTTGGTAGTTTAGTCTGCCCTGTTCCCATGATGCACTGGGCCAGGGACAGACTGATTTGCATATAGCCAGGTTCTGAACTGGGATGGTGCAGTGAGATAAATAACGGTGATGGATCAAGCCCTGATCTTTGGACTGGGTAAGAGTGGTCTGCTTAATTCAGACACTCTGTTCATCACCACCCCCTTTTCTGAATCGTTTTTGGCCACTATAGGTGTGGCAGGGTATACTCAGACATGAGTCCCTTTCTCACTGCACCATCAGGATTCAAGCAAGCCGGGCCGACGACGGCTGAAATGCCAGAAACCGGTCCCCGGTAGCTTGTCTCCTTTCTGGTGAAGAATTGGCTTGGTAGTTTAGTCTGCCCTGTTCCCATGATGCACTGGGCCAGGGACAGACTGATTTGCATATAGCCAGGTTCTGAACTGGGATGGTGCAGTGAGATAAATAACGGTGATGGATCAAGCCCTGATCTTTGGACTGGGTAAGAGTGGTCTGCTTAATTCAGACACTCTGTTCATCACCACCCCCTTTTCTGAATCGTTTTTGGCCACTATAGGTGTGGCAGGGTATACTCAGACATGAGTCCCTTTCTCACTGCACCATCAGGATTCAAGCAAGCCGGGCCGACGACGGCTGAAATGGCAGAAACCGGTCCCCGGTAGCTTGTCTCCTTTCTGGTGAAGAATTGGCTCGGTAGTTTAGTCTGCCCTGTTCCCATGATGCACTGGGCCAGGGACAGACTGATTTGCATATAGCCAGGTTCTGAACTGGGATGGTGCAGTGAGATAAATAACGGTGATGGATCAAGCCCTGATCTTTGGACTGGGTAAGAGTGGTCTGCTTAATTCAGACACTCTGTTCATCACCACCCCCTTTTCTGAATCGTTTTTGGCCACTATAGGTGTGGCAGGGTATACTCAGACATGAGTCCCTTTCTCACTGCACCATCAGGATTCAAGCAAACCGGGCCGACGACGGCTGAAATGCCAGAAACCGGTCCCCGGTAGCTTGTCTCCTTTCTGGTGAAGAATTGGCTTGGTAGTTTAGTCTGCCCTGTTCCCATGATGCACTGGGCCAGGGACAGACTGATTTGCATTTAGCCAGGTTCTGAACTGGGATGGTGCAGTGAGATAAATAACGGTGATGGATCAAGCCCTGATCTTTGGACTGGGTAAGAGTGGTCTGCTTAATTCAGACACTCTGTTCATCACCACCCCCTTTTCTGAATCGTTTTTGGCCACTATAGGTGTGGCAGGGTATACTCAGACATGAGTCCCTTTCTCACTGCACCATCAGGATTCAAGCAAGCCGGGCCGACGGCGGCTGAAATGCCAGAAACCGGTCCCCGGTAGCTTGTCTCCTTTCTGGTGAAGAATTGGCTCGGTATTTTAGTCTGCCCTGTTCCCATGATGCACTGGGCCAGGGACAGACTGATTTGCATATAGCCAGGTTCTGAACTGGGATGGTGCAGTGAGATAAATAACGGTGATGGATCAAGCCCTGATCTTTGGACTGGGTAAGAGTGGTCTGCTTAATTCAGACACTCTGTTCATCACCACCCCCTTTTCTGAATCGTTTTTGGCCACTATAGGTGTGGCAGGGTATACTCAGACATGAGTCCCTTTCTCACTGCACCATCAGGATTCAAGCAAGCCGGGCCGACGGCGGCTGAAATGCCAGAAATCGGTCCCCGGTAGCTTGTCTCCTTTCTGGTGAAGAATTGGCTTGGTATTTTAGTCTGCCCTGTTCCCATGATGCACTGGGCCAGGGACAGACTGATTTGCATATAGCCAGGTTCTGAACTGGGATGGTGCAGTGAGATAAATAACGGTGATGGATCAAGCCCTGATCTTTGGACTGGGTAAGAGTGGTCTGCTTAATTCAGACACTCTGTTCATCACCACCCCCTTTTCTGAATCGTTTTTGGCCACTATAGGTGTGGCAGGGTATACTCAGACATGAGTCCCTTTCTCACTGCACCATCAGGATTCAAGCAAGCCGGGCCGACGACGGCTGAAATGCCAGAAACCGGTCCCCGGTAGCTTGTCTCCTTTCTGGTGAAGAATTGGCTTGGTAGTTTAGTCTGCCCTGTTCCCATGATGCACTGGGCCAGGGACAGACTGATTTGCATATAGCCAGGTTCTGAACTGGGATGGTGCAGTGAGATAAATAATGGTGATGGATCAAGCCCTGATCTTTGGACTGGGTAAGAGTGGTCTGCTTAATTCAGACACTCTGTTCATCACCACCCCCTTTTCTGAATTGTTTTGGCCACTATAGGTGTGGCAGGGTATACTCAGACATGAGTCCCTTTCTCAGTGCACCATCAGTATTCAAGCAAGCCGGGCCGACGACGGCTGAAATGCCAGAAATCGGTCCCCGGTAGCTTGTCTCCTTTCTGGTGAAGAATTGGCTTGGTAGTTTAGTCTGCCCTGTTCCCATGATGCACTGGGCCAGGGACAGACTGATTTGCATATAGCCAGGTTCTGAACTGGGATGGTGCAGTGAGATAAATAACGGTGATGGATCAAGCCCTGATCTTTGGACTGGGTAAGAGTGGTCTGCTTAATTCAGACACTCTGTTCATCACCACCCCCTTTTCTGAATCGTTTTTGGCCACTATAGGTGTGGCAGGGTATACTCAGACATGAGTCCCTTTCTCACTGCACCATCAGGATTCAAGCAAGCCGGGCCGACGACGGCTGAAATGCCAGAAACCGGTCCCCGGTAGCTTGTCTCCTTTCTGGTGAAGAATTGGCTTGGTAGTTTAGTCTGTCCTGTTCCCATGATGCACTGGGCCAGGGACAGACTGATTTGCATATAGCCAGGTTCTGAACTGGGATGGTGCAGTGAGATAAATAACGGTGATGGATCAAGCCCTGATCTTTGGACTGGGTAACAGTGGTCTGCTTAATTCAGACACTCTGTTCATCACCACCCCCTTTTCTGAATCGTTTTTGGCCACTATAGGTGTGGCAGGGTATACTCAGACATGAGTCCCTTTCTCACTGCACCATCAGGATTCAAGCAAGCCGGGCCGACGGCGGCTGAAATGCCAGAAACCGGTCCCCGGTAGCTTGTCTCCTTTCTGGTGAAGAATTGGCTTGGTAGTTTAGTCTGCCCTGTTCCCATGATGCACTGGGCCAGGGACAGACTGATTTGCATATAGCCAGGTTCTGAACTGGGATGGTGCAGTGAGATAAATAACGGTGATGGATCAAGCCCTGATCTTTGGACTGGGTAAGAGTGGTCTGCTTAATTCAGACACTCTGTTCATCACCACCCCCTTTTCTGAATCGTTTTTGGCCACTATAGGTATGGCAGGGTATACTCAGACATGAGTCCCTTTCTCACTGCACCATCAGGATTCAAGCAAGCTGGGCCGACGACGGCTGAAATGCCAGAAACCGGTCCCCGGTAGCTTGTCTCCTTTCTGGTGAAGAATTGGCTTGGTAGTTTAGTCTGCCCTGTTCCCATGATGCACTGGGCCAGGGACAGACTGATTTGCATATAGCCAGGTTCTGAACTAGGATGGTGCAGTGAGATAAATAACGGTGATGGATCAAGCCCTGATCTTTGGACTGGGTAAGAGTGGTCTGCTTAATTCAGACACTCTGTTCATCACCACCCCCTTTTCTGAATCGTTTTTGGCCACTATAGGTGTGGCAGGGTATACTCAGACATGAGTCCCTTTCTCAGTGCACCATCAGGATTCAAGCAAGCCGGGCCGACGACGGCTGAAATGCCAGAAATCGGTCCCCGGTAGCTTGTCTCCTTTCTGGTGAAGAATTGGCTTGGTAGTTTAGTCTGCCCTGTTCCCATGATGCACTGGGCCAGGGACAGGCTGATTTGCATATAGCCAGGTTCTGAACTGGGATGGTGCAGTGAGATAAATAACGGTGATGGATCAAGCCCTGATCTTTGGACTGGGTAAGAGTGGTCTGCTTAATTCAGACACTCTGTTCATCACCACCCCCTTTTCTGAATCGTTTTTGGCCACTATAGGTGTGGCAGGGTATACTCAGACATGAGTCCCTTTCTCACTGCACCATCAGGATTCAAGCAAGCCGGGCCGACGACGGCTGAAATGCCAGAAACCGGTCCCCGGTAGCTTGTCTCCTTTCTGGTGAAGAATTGGCTTGGTAGTTTAGTCTGCCCTGTTCCCATGATGCACTGGGCCAGGGACAGACTGATTTGCATATAGCCAGGTTCTGAACTGGGATGGTGCAGTGAGATAAATAACGGTGATGGATCAAGCCCTGATCTTTGGACTGGGTAAGAGTGGTCTGCTTAATTCAGACACTCTGTTCATCACCACCCCCTTTTCTGAATCGTTTTTGGCCATTATAGGTGTGGCAGGGTATACTCAGACATGAGTCCCTTTCTCACTGCACCATCAGGATTCAAGCAAGCCGGGCCGACGACGGCTGAAATGCCAGAAACCGGTCCCCGGTAGCTTGTCTCTTTTCTGGTGAAGAATTGGCTTGGTAGTTTAGTCTGCCCTGTTCCCATGATGCACTGGGCCAGGGACAGACTGATTTGCATATAGCCAGGTTCTGAACTGGGATGGTGCAGTGAGATAAATAACGGTGATGGATCAAGCCCTGATCTTTGGACTGGGTAAGAGTGGTCTGCTTAATTCAGACACTCTGTTCATCACCACCCCCTTTTCTGAATTGTTTTTGGCCACTATAGGTGTGGCAGGGTATACTCAGACATGAGTCCCTTTCTCACTGCACCATCAGGATTCAAGCAAGCCGGGCCGACGACGGCTGAAATGCCAGAAATCGGTCCCCGGTAGCTTGTCTCCTTTCTGGTGAAGAATTGGCTTGGTAGTTTAGTCTGCCCTGTTCCCATGATGCACTGGGCCAGGGACAGACTGATTTGCATATAGCCAGGTTCTGAACTGGGATGGTGCAGTGAGATAAATAACGGTGATGGATCAAGCCCTGATCTTTGAACTGGGTAAGAGTGGTCTGCTTAATTCAGACACTCTGTTCATCACCACCCCCTTTTCTGAATCGTTTTTGGCCACTATAGGTGTGGCAGGGTATACTCAGACATGAGTCCCTTTCTCACTGCACCATCAGGATTCAAGCAAGCCGGGCCGACGATGGCTGAAATGCCAGAAACCGGTCCCCGGTAGCTTGTCTCCTTTCTGGTGAAGAATTGGCTTGGTAGTTTAGTCTGCCCTGTTCCCATGATGCACTGGGCCAGGGACAGACTGATTTGCATATAGCCAGGTTCTGAACTGGGATGGTGCAGTGAGATAAATAACGGTGATGGATCAAGCCCTGATCTTTGGACTGGGTAAGAGTGGTCTGCTTAATTCAGACACTCTGTTCATCACCACCCCCTTTTCTATATCGTTTTTGGCCACTATAGGTGTGGCAGGGTATACTCAGACATGAGTCCCTTTCTCACTGAACCATCAGGATTCAAGCAAGCCGGGCCGACGACGTCTGAAATGCCAGAAACTGGTCCCCGGTAGCTTGCCTCCTTTCTGGTGAAGAATTGGCTTGGTAGTTTAGTCTGCCCTGTTCCCATGATGCACTGGGCCAGGGACAGACTGATTTGCATATAGCCAGGTTCTGAACTGGGATGGTGCAGTGAGATAAATAACGGTGATGGATCAAGCCCTGATCTTTGGACTGGGTAAGAGTGGTCTGCTTAATTCAGACACTCTGTTCATCACCACCCCCTTTTCTGAATCGTTTTTGGCCACTATAGGTGTGGCAGGGTATACTCAGACATGAGTCCCTTTCTCACTGCACCATCAGGATTCAAGCAAGCCGGGCCGACGACGGCTGAAATGCCAGAAACCGGTCCCCGGTAGCTTGTCTCCTTTCTGGTGAAGAATTGGCTTGGTAGTTTAGTCTGCCCTGTTCCCATGATGCACTGGGCCAGGGACAGACTGATTTGCATATAGCCAGGTTCTGAACTGGGATGGTGCAGTGAGATAAATAACGGTGATGGATCAAGCCCTGATCTTTGGACTGGGTAAGAGTGGTCTGCTTAATTCAGACACTCTGTTCATCACCACCCCCTTTTCTGAATCGTTTTTGGCCACTATAGGTGTGGCAGGGTATACTCAGACATGAGTCCCTTTCTCAGTGCACCATCAGGATTCAAGCAAGCCGGGCCGACGACGGCTGAAATGCCAGAAATCGGTCCCCGGTAGCTTGTCTCCTTTCTGGTGAAGAATTGGCTTGGTAGTTTAGTCTGCCCTGTTCCCATGATGCACTGGGCCAGGGACAGACTGATTTGCATATAGCCAGGTTCTGAACTGGGATGGTGCAGTGAGATAAATAACGGTGATGGATCAAGCCCTGATCTTTGGACTGGGTAAGAGTGGTCTGCTTAATTCAGACACTCTGTTCATCACCACCCCCTTTTCTGAATCGTTTTTGGCCACTATAGGTGTGGCAGGGTATACTCAGACATGAGTCCCTTTCTCACTGCACCATCAGGATTCAAGCAAGCCGGGCCGACGACGGCTGAAATGCCAGAAACCGGTCCCCGGTAGCTTGTCTCCTTTCTGGTGAAGAATTGGCTTGGTAGTTTAGTCTGCCCTGTTCCCATGATGCACTGGGCCAGGGACAGACTGATTTGCATATAGCCAGGTTCTGAACTGGGATGGTGCAGTGAGATAAATAACGGTGATGGATCAAGCCCTGATCTTTGGACTGGGTAAGAGTGGTCTGCTTAATTCAGACACTCTGTTCATCACCACCCCCTTTTCTGAATCGTTTTTGGCCACTATAGGTGTGGCAGGGTATACTCAGACATGAGTCCCTTTCTCACTGCACCATCAGGATTCAAGCAAGCCGGGCCGACGACGGCTGAAATGCCAGAAACCGGTCCCCGGTAGCTTGTCTCCTTTCTGGTGAAGAATTGGCTTGGTATTTTAGTCTGCCCTGTTCCCATGATGCACTGGGCCAGGGACAGACTGATTTGCATATAGCCAGGTTCTGAACTGGGATGGTGCAGTGAGATAAATAACGGTGATGGATCAAGCCCTGATCTTTGGACTGGGTAAGAGTGGTCTGCTTAATTCAGACACTCTGTTCATCACCACCCCCTTTTCTGAATTGTTTTTGGCCACTATAGGTGTGGCAGGGTATACTCAGACATGAGTCCCTTTCTCACTGCACCATCAGGATTCAAGCAAGCCGGGCCGACGGCGGCTGAAATGCCAGAAACCGGTCCCCGGTAGCTTGTCTCCTTTCTGGTGAAGAATTGGCTTGGTAGTTTAGTCTGCCCTGTTCCCATGATGCACTGGGCCAGGGACAGACTGAGTTGCATATAGCCAGGTTCTGAACTGGGATGGTGCAGTGGGATAAATAACGGTGATGGATCAAGCCCTGATCTTTGGACTGGGTAAGAGTGGTCTGCTTAATTCAGACACTCTGTTCATCACCACCCCCTTTTCTGAATCATTTTTGGCCACTATAGGTGTGGCAGGGTATACTCAGACATGAGTCCCTTTCTCACTGCACCATCAGGATTCAAGCAAGCCGGGCCGACGACGGCTGAAATGCCAGAAACCGGTCCCCGGTAGCTTGTCTCCTTTCTGGTGAAGAATTGGCTTGGTAGTTTAGTCTGTCCTGTTCCCATGATGCACTGGGCCAGGGACAGACTGATTTGCATATAGCCAGGTTCTGAACTGGGATGGTGCAGTGAGATAAATAACGGTGATGGATCAAGCCCTGATCTTTGGACTGGGTAAGAGTGGTCTGCTTAATTCAGACACTCTGTTCATCACCACCCCCTTTTCTGAATCGTTTTTGGCCACTATAGGTGTGGCAGGGTATACTCAGACATGAGTCCCTTTCTCACTGCACCATCAGGATTCAAGCAAGCCGGGCCGACGACGGCTGAAATGCCAGAAACCGGTCCCCGGTAGCTTGTCTCCTTTCTGGTGAAGAATTGGCTTGGTATTTTAGTCTGCCCTGTTCCCATGATGCACTGGGCCAGGGACAGACTGATTTGCATATAGCCAGGTTCTGAACTGGGATGGTGCAGTGAGATAAATAACGGTGATGGATCAAGCCCTGATCTTTGGACTGGGTAAGAGTGGTCTGCTTAATTCAGACACTCTGTTCATCACCACCCCCTTTTCTGAATTGTTTTTGGCCACTATAGGTGTGGCAGGGTATACTCAGACATGAGTCCCTTTCTCACTGCACCATCAGGATTCAAGCAAGCCGGGCCGACGGCGGCTGAAATGCCAGAAACCGGTCCCCGGTAGCTTGTCTCCTTTCTGGTGAAGAATTGGCTTGGTAGTTTAGTCTGCCCTGTTCCCATGATGCACTGGGCCAGGGACAGACTGATTTGCATATAGCCAGGTTCTGAACTGGGATGGTGCAGTGAGATAAATAACGGTGATGGATCAAGCCCTGATCTTTGGACTGGGTAAGAGTGGTCTGCTTAATTCAGACACTCTGTTCATCACCACCCCCTTTTCTGAATCGTTTTTGGCCACTATAGGTATGGCAGGGTATACTCAGACATGAGTCCCTTTCTCACTGCACCATCAGGATTCAAGCAAGCCGGGCCGACGACGGCTGAAATGCCAGAAACCGGTCCCCGGTAGCTTGTCTCCTTTCTGGTGAAGAATTGGCTTGGTAGTTTAGTCTGCCCTGTTCCCATGATGCACTGGGCCAGGGACAGACTGATTTGCATATAGCCAGGTTCTGAACTAGGATGGTGCAGTGAGATAAATAACGGTGATGGATCAAGCCCTGATCTTTGGACTGGGTAAGAGTGGTCTGCTTAATTCAGACACTCTGTTCATCACCACCCCCTTTTCTGAATCGTTTTTGGCCACTATAGGTGTGGCAGGGTATACTCAGACATGAGTCCCTTTCTCAGTGCACCATCAGGATTCAAGCAAGCCGGGCCGACGACGGCTGAAATGCCAGAAATCGGTCCCCGGTAGCTTGTCTCCTTTCTGGTGAAGAATTGGCTTGGTAGTTTAGTCTGCCCTGTTCCCATGATGCACTGGGCCAGGGACAGGCTGATTTGCATATAGCCAGGTTCTGAACTGGGATGGTGCAGTGAGATAAATAACGGTGATGGATCAAGCCCTGATCTTTGGACTGGGTAAGAGTGGTCTGCTTAATTCAGACACTCTGTTCATCACCACCCCCTTTTCTGAATCGTTTTTGGCCACTATAGGTGTGGCAGGGTATACTCAGACATGAGTCCCTTTCTCACTGCACCATCAGGATTCAAGCAAGCCGGGCCGACGATGGCTGAAATGCCAGAAACCGGTCCCCGGTAGCTTGTCTCCTTTCTGGTGAAGAATTGGCTTGGTAGTTTAGTCTGCCCTGTTCCCATGATGCACTGGGCCAGGGACAGACTGATTTGCATATAGCCAGGTTCTGAACTGGGATGGTGCAGTGAGATAAATAATGGTGATGGATCAAGCCCTGATCTTTGGACTGGGTAAGAGTGGTCTGCTTAATTCAGACACTCTGTTCATCACCACCCCCTTTTCTGAATTGTTTTTGGCCACTATAGGTGTGGCAGGGTATACTCAGACATGAGTCCCTTTCTCACTGCACCATCAGGATTCAAGCAAGCCGGGCCGACGACGGCTGAAATGCCAGAAATCGGTCCCCGGTAGCTTGTCTCCTTTCTGGTGAAGAATTGGCTTGGTAGTTTAGTCTGCCCTGTTCCCATGATGCACTGGGCCAGGGACAGACTGATTTGCATATAGCCAGGTTCTGAACTGGGATGGTGCAGTGAGATAAATAACGGTGATGGATCAAGCCCTGATCTTTGGACTGGGTAAGAGTGGTCTGCTTAATTCAGACACTCTGTTCATCACCACCCCCTTTTCTGAATCGTTTTTGGCCACTATAGGTGTGGCAGGGTATACTCAGACATGAGTCCCTTTCTCACTGCACCATCAGGATTCAAGCAAGCCGGGCCGACGATGGCTGAAATGCCAGAAACCGGTCCCCGGTAGCTTGTCTCCTTTCTGGTGAAGAATTGGCTTGGTAGTTTAGTCTGCCCTGTTCCCATGATGCACTGGGCCAGGGACAGACGGATTTGCATATAGCCAGGTTCTGAACTGGGATGGTGCAGTGAGATAAATAACGGTGATGGATCAAGCCCTGATCTTTGGACTGGGTAAGAGTGGTCTGCTTAATTCAGACACTCTGTTTATCACCACCCCCTTTTCTATATCGTTTTTGGCCACTATAGGTGTGGCAGGGTATACTCAGACATGAGTCCCTTTCTCACTGAACCATCAGGATTCAAGCAAGCCGGGCCGACGACGTCTGAAATGCCAGAAACTGGTCCCCGGTAGCTTGCCTCCTTTCTGGTGAAGAATTGGCTTGGTAGTTTAGTCTGCCCTGTTCCCATGATGCACTGGGCCAGGGACAGACTGATTTGCATATAGCCAGGTTCTGAACTGGGATGGTGCAGTGAGATAAATAACAGTGATGGATCAAGCCCTGATCTTTGGACTGGGTAAGAGTGGTCTGCTTAATTCAGACACTCTGTTCATCACCACCCCCTTTTCTGAATCGTTTTTGGCCACTATAGGTGTGGCAGGGTATACTCAGACATGAGTCCCTTTCTCACTGCACCATCAGGATTCAAGCAAGCCGGGCCGACGACGGCTGAAATGCCAGAAACCGGTCCCCGGTAGCTTGTCTCCTTTCTGGTGAAGAATTGGCTTGGTAGTTTAGTCTGCCCTGTTCCCATGATGCACTGGGCCAGGGACAGACTGATTTGCATATAGCCAGGTTCTGAACTGGGATGGTGCAGTGAGATAAATAACGGTGATGGATCAAGCCCTGATCTTTGGACTGGGTAAGAGTGGTCTGCTTAATTCAGACACTCTGTTCATCACCACCCCCTTTTCTGAATTGTTTTTGGCCACTATAGGTGTGGCAGGGTATACTCAGACATGAGTCCCTTTCTCACTGCACCATCAGGATTTAAGCAAGCCGGGCCGACGACGCCTGAAATGCCAGAAATCGGTCCCCGGTAGCTTGTCTCCTTTCTGGTGAAGAATTGGCTTGGTAGTTTAGTCTGCCCTGTTCCCATGATGCACTGGGCCAGGGACAGACTGATTTGCATATAGCCAGGTTCTGAACTGGGATGGTGCAGTGAGATAAATAACGGTGATGGATCAAGCCCTGATCTTTGGACTGGGTAAGAGTGGTCTGCTTAATTCAGACACTCTGTTCATCACCACCCCCTTTTCTGAATCGTTTTTGGCCACTATAGGTGTGGCAGGGTATACTCAGACATGAGTCCCTTTCTCACTGCACCATCAGGATTCAAGCAAGCTGGGCCGACGATGGCTGAAATGCCAGAAACCGGTCCCCGGTAGCTTGTCTCCTTTCTGGTGAAGAATTGGCTTGGTAGTTTAGTCTGCCCTGTTCCCATGATGCACTGGGCCAGGGACAGACTGATTTGCATATAGCCAGGTTCTGAACTGGGATGGTGCAGTGAGATAAATAACGGTGATGGATCAAGCCCTGATCTTTGGACTGGGTAAGAGTGGTCTGCTTAATTCAGACACTCTGTTCATCACCACCCCCTTTTCTATATCGTTTTTGGCCACTATAGGTGTGGCAGGGTATACTCAGACATGAGTCCCTTTCTCACTGAACCATCAGGATTCAAGCAAGCCGGGCCGACGACGTCTGAAATGCCAGAAACTGGTCCCCGGTAGCTTGCCTCCTTTCTGGTGAAGAATTGGCTTGGTAGTTTAGTCTGCCCTGTTCCCATGATGCACTGGGCCAGGGACAGACTGATTTGCATATAGCCAGGTTCTGAACTGGGATGGTGCAGTGAGATAAATAACGGTGATGGATCAAGCCCTGATCTTTGGACTGGGTAAGAGTGGTCTGCTTAATTCAGACACTCTGTTCATCACCACCCCCTTTTCTGAATCGTTTTTGGCCACTATAGGTGTGGCAGGGTATACTCAGACATGAGTCCCTTTCTCACTGCACCATCAGGATTCAAGCAAGCCGGGCCGACGACGGCTGAAATGCCAGAAACCGGTCCCCGGTAGCTTGTCTCCTTTCTGGTGAAGAATTGGCTTGGTAGTTTAGTCTGCCCTGTTCCCATGATGCACTGGGCCAGGGACAGACTGATTTGCATATAGCCAGGTTCTGAACTGGGATGGTGCAGTGAGATAAATAACGGTGATGGATCAAGCCCTGATCTTTGGACTGGGTAAGAGTGGTCTGCTTAATTCAGACACTCTGTTCATCACCACCCCCTTTTCTGAATCGTTTTTGGCCACTATAGGTGTGGCAGGGTATACTCAGACATGAGTCCCTTTCTCACTGCACCATCAGGATTCAAGCAAGCCGGGCCGACGACGGCTGAAATGCCAGAAACCGGTCCCCGGTAGCTTGTCTCCTTTCTGGTGAAGAATTGGCTTGGTAGTTTAGTCTGCCCTGTTCCCATGATGCACTGGGCCAGGGACAGACTGATTTGCATATAGCCAGGATCTGAACTGGGATGGTGCAGTGAGATAAATAACGGTGATGGATCAAGCCCTGATCTTTGGACTGGGTAAGAGTGGTCTGCTTAATTCAGACACTCTGTTCATCACCACCCCCTTTTCTGAATTGTTTTTGGCCACTATAGGTGTGGCAGGGTATACTCAGACATGAGTCCCTTTCTCAGTGCACCATCAGGATTCAAGCAAGCCGGGCCGACGACGGCTGAAATGCCAGAAATCGGTCCCCGGTAGCTTGTCTCCTTTCTGGTGAAGAATTGGCTTGGTAGTTTAGTCTGCCCTGTTCCCATGATGCACTGGGCCAGGGACAGACTGATTTGCATATAGCCAGGTTCTGAACTGGGATGGTGCAGTGAGATAAATAACGGTGATGGATCAAGCCCTGATCTTTGGACTGGGTAAGAGTGGTCTGCTTAATTCAGACACTCTGTTCATCACCACCCCCTTTTCTGAATCGTTTTTGGCCACTATAGGTGTGGCAGGGTATACTCAGACATGAGTCCCTTTCTCACTGCACCATCAGGATTCAAGCAAGCCGGGCCGACGACGGCTGAAATGCCAGAAACCGGTCCCCGGTAGCTTGTCTCCTTTCTGGTGAAGAATTGGCTTGGTAGTTTAGTCTGCCCTGTTCCCATGATGCACTGGGCCAGGGACAGACTGATTTGCATATAGCCAGGTTCTGAACTGGGATGGTGCAGTGAGATAAATAACGGTGATGGATCAAGCCCTGATCTTTGGACTGGGTAAGAGTGGTCTGCTTAATTCAGACACTCTGTTCATCACCACCCCCTTTTCTGAATCGTTTTTGGCCACTATAGGTGTGGCAGGGTATACTCAGACATGAGTCCCTTTCTCACTGCACCATCAGGATTCAAGCAAGCCGGGCCGACGACGGCTGAAATGCCAGAAACCGGTCCCCGGTAGCTTGTCTCCTTTCTGGTGAAGAATTGGCTTGGTATTTTAGTCTGCCCTGTTCCCATGATGCACTGGGCCAGGGACAGACTGATTTGCATATAGCCAGGTTCTGAACTGGGATGGTGCAGTGAGATAAATAACGGTGATGGATCAAGCCCTGATCTTTGGACTGGGTAAGAGTGGTCTGCTTAATTCAGACACTCTGTTCATCACCACCCCCTTTTCTGAATTGTTTTTGGCCACTATAGGTGTGGCAGGGTATACTCAGACATGAGTCCCTTTCTCACTGCACCATCAGGATTCAAGCAAGCCGGGCCGACGGCGGCTGAAATGCCAGAAACCGGTCCCCGGTAGCTTGTCTCCTTTCTGGTGAAGAATTGGCTTGGTAGTTTAGTCTGCCCTGTTCCCATGATGCACTGGGCCAGGGACAGACTGAGTTGCATATAGCCAGGTTCTGAACTGGGATGGTGCAGTGAGATAAATAACGGTGATGGATCAAGCCCTGATCTTTGGACTGGGTAAGAGTGGTCTGCTTAATTCAGACACTCTGTTCATCACCACCCCCTTTTCTGAATCGTTTTTGGCCACTATAGGTGTGGCAGGGTATACTCAGACATGAGTCCCTTTCTCACTGCACCATCAGGATTCAAGCAAGCCGGGCCGACGACGGCTGAAATGCCAGAAACCGGTCCCCGGTAGCTTGTCTCCTTTCTGGTGAAGAATTGGCTTGGTAGTTTAGTCTGCCCTGTTCCCATGATGCACTGGGCCAGGGACAGACTGATTTGCATATAGCCAGGTTCTGAACTAGGATGGTGCAGTGAGATAAATAACGGTGATGGATCAAGCCCTGATCTTTGGACTGGGTAAGAGTGGTCTGCTTAATTCAGACACTCTGTTCATCACCACCCCCTTTTCTGAATCGTTGTTGGCCACTATAGGTGTGGCAGGGTATACTCAGACATGAGTCCCTTTCTCAGTGCACCATCAGGATTCAAGCAAGCCGGGCCGACGACGGCTGAAATGCCAGAAATCGGTCCCCGGTAGCTTGTCTCCTTTCTGGTGAAGAATTGGCTTGGTAGTTTAGTCTGCCCTGTTCCCATGATGCACTGGGCCAGGGACAGACTGATTTGCATATAGCCAGGTTCTGAACTGGGATGGTGCAGTGAGATAAATAACGGTGATGGATCAAGCCCTGATCTTTGGACTGGGTAAGAGTGGTCTGCTTAATTCAGACACTCTGTTCATCACCACCCCCTTTTCTGAATCGTTTTTGGCCACTATAGGTGTGGCAGGGTATACTCAGACATGAGTCCCTTTCTCACTGCACCATCAGGATTCAAGCAAGCCGGGCCGACGACGGCTGAAATGCCAGAAACCGGTCCCCGGTAGCTTGTCTCCTTTCTGGTGAAGAATTGGCTTGGTAGTTTAGTCTGCCCTGTTCCCATGATGCACTGGGCCAGGGACAGACTGATTTGCATATAGCCAGGTTCTGAACTGGGATGGTGCAGTGAGATAAATAACGGTGATGGATCAAGCCCTGATCTTTGGACTGGGTAAGAGTGGTCTGCTTAATTCAGACACTCTGTTCATCACCACCCCCTTTTCTGAATTGTTTTTGGCCACTATAGGTGTGGCAGGGTATACTCAGACATGAGTCCCTTTCTCACTGCACCATCAGGATTCAAGCAAGCCGGGCCGACGACGGCTGAAATGCCAGAAATCGGTCCCCGGTAGCTTGTCTCCTTTCTGGTGAAGAATTGGCTTGGTAGTTTAGTCTGCCCTGTTCCCATGATGCACTGGGCCAGGGACAGACTGATTTGCATATAGCCAGGTTCTGAACTGGGATGGTGCAGTGAGATAAATAACGGTGATGGATCAAGCCCTGATCTTTGGACTGGGTAAGAGTGGTCTGCTTAATTCAGACACTCTGTTCATCACCACCCCCTTTTCTGAATCGTTTTTGGCAACTATAGGTGTGGCAGGGTATACTCAGACATGAGTCCCTTTCTCACTGCACCATCAGGATTCAAGCAAGCCGGGCCGACGATGGCTGAAATGCCAGAAACCGGTCCCCGGTAGCTTGTCTCCTTTCTGGTGAAGAATTGGCTTGGTAGTTTAGTCTGCCCTGTTCCCATGATGCACTGGGCCAGGGACAGACTGATTTGCATATAGCCAGGTTCTGAACTGGGATGGTGCAGTGAGATAAATAACGGTGATGGATCAAGCCCTGATCTTTGGACTGGGTAAGAGTGGTCTGCTTAATTCAGACACTCTGTTCATCACCACCCCCTTTTCTATATCGTTTTTGGCCACTATAGGTGTGGCAGGGTATACTCAGACATGAGTCCCTTTCTCACTGAACCATCAGGATTCAAGCAAGCCGGGCCGACGACGTCTGAAATGCCAGAAACTGGTCCCCGGTAGCTTGCCTCCTTTCTGGTGAAGAATTGGCTTGGTAGTTTAGTCTGCCCTGTTCCCATGATGCACTGGGCCAGGGACAGACTGATTTGCATATAGCCAGGTTCTGAACTGGGATGGTGCAGTGAGATAAATAAAGGTGATGGATCAAGCCCTGATCTTTGGACTTTGTAAGAGTGGTCTGCTTAATTCAGACACTCTGTTCATCACCACCCCCTTTTCTGAATCGTTTTTGGCCACTATAGGTGTGGCAGGGTATACTCAGACATGAGTATCTTTCTCACTGCACCATCAGGATTCAAGCAAGCCGGGCCGACGACGGCTGAAATGCCAGAAACCGGTCCCCGGTAGCTTGTCTCCTTTCTGGTGAAGAATTGGCTTGGTAGTTTAGTCTGCCCTGTTCCCATGATGCACTGGGCCAGGGACAGACTGATTTGCATATAGCCAGGTTCTGAACTGGGATGGTGCAGTGAGATAAATAACGGTGATGGATCAAGCCCTGATCTTTGGACTGGGTAAGAGTGGTCTGCTTAATTCAGACACTCTGTTCATCACCACCCCCTTTTCTGAATCATTTTTGGCCACTATAGGTGTGGCAGGGTATACTCAGACATGAGTCCCTTTCTCACTGCACCATCAGGATTCAAGCAAGCCGGGCCGACGACGGCTGAAATGCCAGAAACCGGTCCCCGGTAGCTTGTCTCCTTTCTGGTGAAGAATTGGCTTGGTAGTTTAGTCTGCCCTCTTCCCATGATGCACTGGGCCAGGGACAGACTGATTTGCATATAGCCAGGTTCTGAACTGGGATGGTGCAGTGAGATAAATAACGGTGATGGATCAAGCCCTGATCTTTGGACTGGGTAAGAGTGGTCTGCTTAATTCAGACACTCTGTTCATCACCACCCCCTTTTCTGAATCGTTTTTGGCCACTATAGGTGTGGCAGGGTATACTCAGACATGAGTCCCTTTCTCACTGCACCATCAGGATTCAAGCAAGCCGGGCCGACGACAGCTGAAATGCCAGAAACCGGTCCCCGGTAGCTTGTCTCCTTTCTGGTGAAGAATTGGCTTGGTAGTTTAGTCTGCCCTGTTCCCATGATGCACTGGGCCAGGGACAGACTGATTTGCATATAGCCAGGATCTGAACTGGGATGGTGCAGTGAGATAAATAACGGTGATGGATCAAGCCCTGATCTTTGGACTGGGTAAGAGTGGTCTGCTTAATTCAGACACTCTGTTCATCACCACCCCCCTTTTCTGAATCGTTTTTGGCCACTATAGGTGTGGCAGGGTATACTCAGACATGAGTCCCTTTCTCACTGCACCATCAGGATTCAAGCAAGCCGGGCCGACGACGGCTGAAATGCCAGAAACCGGTCCCCGGTAGCTTGTCTCCTTTCTGGTGAAGAATTGGCTTGGTAGTTTAGTCTGCCCTGTTCCCATGATGCACTGGGCCAGGGACAGACTGATTTGCATATAGCCAGGTTCTGAACTGGGATCGTGCAGTGAGATAAATAACGGTGATGGATCAAGCCCTGATCTTTGGACTGGGTAAGAGTGGTCTGCTTAATTCAGACACTCTGTTCATCACCACCCCCTTTTCTGAATTGTTTTTGGCCACTATAGGTGTGGCAGGGTATACTCAGACATGAGTCCCTCTCTCACTGCACCATCAGGATTCAAGCAAGCCGGGCCGACGGCGGCTGAAATGCCAGAAACCGGTCCCCGGTAGCTTGTCTCCTTTCTGGTGAAGAATTGGCTTGGTAGTTTAGTCTGCCCTGTTCCCATGATGCAAAGGGCCAGGGACAGACTGAGTTGCATATAGCCAGGTTCTGAACTGGGATGGTGCAGTGAGATAAATAACGGTGATGGATCAAGCCCTGATCTTTGGACTGGGTAAGAGTGGTCTGCTTAATTCAGACACTCTGTTCATCACCACCCCCTTTTCTGAATCGTTTTTGGCCACTATAGGTGTGGCAGGGTATACTCAGACATGAGTCCCTTTCTCACTGCACCATCAGGATTCAAGCAAGCCGGGCCGACGACGGCTGAAATGCCAGAAACCGGTCCCCGGTAGCTTGTCTCCTTTCTGGTGAAGAATTGGCTTGGTAGTTTAGTCTGCCTTGTTCCCATGATGCACTGGGCCAGGGACAGACTGATTTGCATATAGCCAGGTTCTGAACTGGGATGGTGCAGTGAGATAAATAACGGTGATGGATCAAGCCCTGATCTTTGGACTGGGTAAGAGTGGTCTGCTTAATTCAGACACTCTGTTCATCACCACCCCCTTTTCTGAATCGTTTTTGGCCACTATAGGTGTGGCAGGGTATACTCAGACATGAGTCCCTTTCTCACTGCACCATCAGGATTCAAGCAAGCCGGGCCGACGACGGCTGAAATGCCAGAAACCGGTCCCCGGTAGCTTGTCTCCTTTCTGGTGAAGAATTGGCTTGGTATTTTAGTCTGCCCTGTTCCCATGATGCACTGGGCCAGGGACAGACTGATTTGCATATAGCCAGGTTCTGAACTGGGATGGTGCAGTGAGATAAATAACGGTGATGGATCAAGCCCTGATCTTTGGACTGGGTAAGAGTGGTCTGCTTAATTCAGACACTCTGTTCATCACCACCCCCTTTTCTGAATTGTTTTTGGCCACTATAGGTGTGGCAGGGTATACTCAGACATGAGTCCCTTTCTCACTGCACCATCAGGATTCAAGCAAGCCGGGCCGACGGCGGCTGAAATGCCAGAAACCGGTCCCCGGTAGCTTGTCTCCTTTCTGGTGAAGAATTGGCTTGGTAGTTTAGTCTGCCCTGTTCCCATGATGCACTGGGCCAGGGACAGACTGAGTTGCATATAGCCAGGTTCTGAACTGGGATGGTGCAGTGAGATAAATAACGGTGATGGATCAAGCCCTGATCTTTGGACTGGGTAAGAGTGGTCTGCTTAATTCAGACACTCTGTTCATCACCACCCCCTTTTCTGAATCGTTTTTGGCCACTATAGGTATGGCAGGGTATACTCAGACATGAGTCCCTTTCTCACTGCACCATCAGGATTCAAGCAAGCCGGGCCGACGACGGCTGAAATGCCAGAAACCGGTCCCCGGTAGCTTGTCTCCTTTCTGGTGAAGAATTGGCTTGGTAGTTTAGTCTGCCCTGTTCCCATGATGCACTGGGCCAGGGACAGACTGATTTGCATATAGCCAGGTTCTGAACTAGGATGGTGCAGTGAGATAAATAACGGTGATGGATCAAGCCCTGATCTTTGGACTGGGTAAGAGTGGTCTGCTTAATTCAGACACTCTGTTCATCACCACCCCCTTTTCTGAATCGTTTTTGGCCACTATAGGTGTGGCAGGGTATACTCAGACATGAGTCCCTTTCTCAGTGCACCATCAGGATTCAAGCAAGCCGGGCCGACGACGGCTGAAATGCCAGAAATCGGTCCCCGGTAGCTTGTCTCCTTTCTGGTGAAGAATTGGCTTGGTAGTTTAGTCTGCCCTGTTCCCATGATGCACTGGGCCAGGGACAGACTGATTTGCATATAGCCAGGTTCTGAACTGGGATGGTGCAGTGAGATAAATAACGGTGATGGATCAAGCCCTGATCTTTGGACTGGGTAAGAGTGGTCTGCTTAATTCAGACACTCTGTTCATCACCACCCCCTTTTCTGAATCGTTTTTGGCCACTATAGGTGTGGCAGGGTATACTCAGACATGAGTCCCTTTCTCACTGCACCATCAGGATTCAAGCAAGCCGGGCCGACGACGGCTGAAATGCCAGAAACCGGTCCCCGGTAGCTTGTCTCCTTTCTGGTGAAGAATTGGCTTGGTAGTTTAGTCTGCCCTGTTCCCATGATGCACTGGGCCAGGGACAGACTGATTTGCATATAGCCAGGTTCTGAACTGGGATGGTGCAGTGAGATAAATAACGGTGATGGATCAAGCCCTGATCTTTGGACTGGGTAAGAGTGGTCTGCTTAATTCAGACACTCTGTTCATCACCACCCCCTTTTCTGAATTGTTTTTGGCCACTATAGGTGTGGCAGGGTATACTCAGACATGAGTCCCTTTCTCACTGCACCATCAGGATTCAAGCAAGCCGGGCCGACGACGGCTGAAATGCCAGAAATCGGTCCCCGGTAGCTTGTCTCCTTTCTGGTGAAGAATTGGCTTGGTAGTTTAGTCTGCCCTGTTCCCATGATGCACTGGGCCAGGGACAGACTGATTTGCATATAGCCAGGTTCTGAACTGGGATGGTGCAGTGAGATAAATAACGGTGATGGATCAAGCCCTGATCTTTGGACTGGGTAAGAGTGGTCTGCTTAATTCAGACACTCTGTTCATCACCACCCCCTTTTCTGAATCGTTTTTGGCAACTATAGGTGTGGCAGGGTATACTCAGACATGAGTCCCTTTCTCACTGCACCATCAGGATTCAAGCAAGCCGGGCCGACGATGGCTGAAATGCCAGAAACCGGTCCCCGGTAGCTTGTCTCCTTTCTGGTGAAGAATTGGCTTGGTAGTTTAGTCTGCCCTGTTCCCATGATGCACTGGGCCAGGGACAGACTGATTTGCATATAGCCAGGTTCTGAACTGGGATGGTGCAGTGAGATAAATAACGGTGATGGATCAAGCCCTGATCTTTGGACTGGGTAAGAGTGGTCTGCTTAATTCAGACACTCTGTTCATCACCACCCCCTTTTCTATATCGTTTTTGGTCACTATAGGTGTGGCAGGGTATACTCAGACATGAGTCCCTTTCTCACTGAACCATCAGGATTCAAGCAAGCCGGGCCGACGACGTCTGAAATGCCAGAAACTGGTCCCCGGTAGCTTGCCTCCTTTCTGGTGAAGAATTGGCTTGGTAGTTTAGTCTGCCCTGTTCCCATGATGCACTGGGCCAGGGACAGACTGATTTGCATATAGCCAGGTTCTGAACTGGGATGGTGCAGTGAGATAAATAACGGTGATGGATCAAGCCCTGATCTTTGGACTGGGTAAGAGTGGTCTGCTTAATTCAGACACTCTGTTCATCACCACCCCCTTTTCTGAATCGTTTTTGGCCACTATAGGTGTGGCAGGGTATACTCAGACATGAGTATCTTTCTCACTGCACCATCAGGATTCAAGCAAGCCGGGCCGACGACGGCTGAAATGCCAGAAACCGGTCCCCGGTAGCTTGTCTCCTTTCTGGTGAAGAATTGGCTTGGTAGTTTAGTCTGCCCTGTTCCCATGATGCACTGGGCCAGGGACAGACTGATTTGCATATAGCCAGGTTCTGAACTGGGATGGTGCAGTGAGATAAATAACGGTGATGGATCAAGCCCTGATCTTTGGACTGGGTAAGAGTGGTCTGCTTAATTCAGACACTCTGTTCATCACCACCCCCTTTTCTGAATCATTTTTGGCCACTATAGGTGTGGCAGGGTATACTCAGACATGAGTCCCTTTCTCACTGCACCATCAGGATTCAAGCAAGCCGGGCCGACGACGGCTGAAATGCCAGAAACCGGTCCCCGGTAGCTTGTCTCCTTTCTGGTGAAGAATTGGCTTGGTAGTTTAGTCTGCCCTCTTCCCATGATGCACTGGGCCAGGGACAGACTGATTTGCATATAGCCAGGTTCTGAACTGGGATGGTGCAGTGAGATAAATAACGGTGATGGATCAAGCCCTGATCTTTGGACTGGGTAAGAGTGGTCTGCTTAATTCAGACACTCTGTTCATCACCACCCCCTTTTCTGAATCGTTTTTGGCCACTATAGGTGTGGCAGGGTATACTCAGACATGAGTCCCTTTCTCACTGCACCATCAGGATTCAAGCAAGCCGGGCCGACGACAGCTGAAATGCCAGAAACCGGTCCCCGGTAGCTTGTCTCCTTTCTGGTGAAGAATTGGCTTGGTAGTTTAGTCTGCCCTGTTCCCATGATGCACTGGGCCAGGGACAGACTGATTTGCATATAGCCAGGATCTGAACTGGGATGGTGCAGTGAGATAAATAACGGTGATGGATCAAGCCCTGATCTTTGGACTGGGTAAGAGTGGTCTGCTTAATTCAGACACTCTGTTCATCACCACCCCCCTTTTCTGAATCGTTTTTGGCCACTATAGGTGTGGCAGGGTATACTCAGACATGAGTCCCTTTCTCACTGCACCATCAGGATTCAAGCAAGCCGGGCCGACGACGGCTGAAATGCCAGAAACCGGTCCCCGGTAGCTTGTCTCCTTTCTGGTGAAGAATTGGCTTGGTAGTTTAGTCTGCCCTGTTCCCATGATGCACTGGGCCAGGGACAGACTGATTTGCATATAGCCAGGTTCTGAACTGGGATCGTGCAGTGAGATAAATAACGGTGATGGATCAAGCCCTGATCTTTGGACTGGGTAAGAGTGGTCTGCTTAATTCAGACACTCTGTTCATCACCACCCCCTTTTCTGAATTGTTTTTGGCCACTATAGGTGTGGCAGGGTATACTCAGACATGAGTCCCTCTCTCACTGCACCATCAGGATTCAAGCAAGCCGGGCCGACGGCGGCTGAAATGCCAGAAACCGGTCCCCGGTAGCTTGTCTCCTTTCTGGTGAAGAATTGGCTTGGTAGTTTAGTCTGCCCTGTTCCCATGATGCAAAGGGCCAGGGACAGACTGAGTTGCATATAGCCAGGTTCTGAACTGGGATGGTGCAGTGAGATAAATAACGGTGATGGATCAAGCCCTGATCTTTGGACTGGGTAAGAGTGGTCTGCTTAATTCAGACACTCTGTTCATCACCACCCCCTTTTCTGAATCGTTTTTGGCCACTATAGGTGTGGCAGGGTATACTCAGACATGAGTCCCTTTCTCACTGCACCATCAGGATTCAAGCAAGCCGGGCCGACGACGGCTGAAATGCCAGAAACCGGTCCCCGGTAGCTTGTCTCCTTTCTGGTGAAGAATTGGCTTGGTAGTTTAGTCTGCCCTGTTCCCATGATGCACTGGGCCAGGGACAGACTGATTTGCATATAGCCAGGTTCTGAACTGGGATGGTGCAGTGAGATAAATAACGGTGATGGATCAAGCCCTGATCTTTGGACTGGGTAAGAGTGGTCTGCTTAATTCAGACACTCTGTTCATCACCACCCCCTTTTCTGAATTGTTTTTGGCCACTATAGGTGTGGCAGGGTATACTCAGACATGAGTCCCTTTCTCACTGCACCATCAGGATTCAAGCAAGCCGGGCCGACGGCGGCTGAAATGCCAGAAACCGGTCCCCGGTAGGTTGTCTCCTTTCTGGTGAAGAATTGGCTTGGTAGTTTAGTCTGCCCTGTTCCCATGATGCACTGGGCCAGGGACAGACTGAGTTGCATATAGCCAGGTTCTGAACTGGGATGGTGCAGTGAGATAAATAACGGTGATGGATCAAGCCCTGATCTTTGGACTGGGTAAGAGTGGTCTGCTTAATTCAGACACTCTGTTCATCACCACCCCCTATTCTGAATCGTTTTTGGCCACTATAGGTGTGGCAGGGTATACTCAGACATGAGTCCCTTTCTCACTGCACCATCAGGATTCAAGCAAGCCGGGCCGACGACGGCTGAAATGCCAGAAACCGGTCCCCGGTAGCTTGTCTCCTTTCTGGTGAAGAATTGGCTTGGTAGTTTAGTCTGCCCTGTTCCCATGATGCACTGGGCCAGGGACAGACTGATTTGCATATAGCCAGGTTCTGAACTAGGATGGTGCAGTGAGATAAATAACGGTGATGGATCAAGCCCTGATCTTTGGACTGGGTAAGAGTGGTCTGCTTAATTCAGACACTCTGTTCATCACCACCCCCTTTTCTGAATCGTTTTTGGCCACTATAGGTGTGGCAGGGTATACTCAGACATGAGTCCCTTTCTCAGTGCACCATCAGGATTCAAGCAAGCCGGGCCGACGACGGCTGAAATGCCAGAAATCGGTCCCCGGTAGCTTGTCTCCTTTCTGGTGAAGAATTGGCTTGGTAGTTTAGTCTGCCCTGTTCCCATGATGCACTGGGCCAGGGAAAGACTGATTTGCATATAGCCAGGTTCTGAACTGGGATGGTGCAGTGAGATAAATAACGGTGATGGATCAAGCCCTGATCTTTGGACTGGGTAAGAGTGGTCTGCTTAATACAGACACTCTGTTCATCACCACCCCCTTTTCTGAATCGTTTTTGGCCACTATAGGCGTGGCAGGGTATACTCAGACATGAGTCCCTTTCTCACTGCACCATCAGGATTCAAGCAAGCCGGGCCGACGACGGCTGAAATGCCAGAAAACGGTCCCCGGTAGCTTGTCTCCTTTCTGGTGAAGAATTGGCTTGGTAGTTTAGTCTGCCCTGTTCCCATGATGCACTGGGCCAGGGACAGACTGATTTGCATATAGCCAGGTTCTGAACTGGGATGGTGCAGTGAGATAAATAACGGTGATGGATCAAGCCCTGATCTTTGGACTGGGTAAGAGTGGTCTGCTTAATTCAGACACTCTGTTCATCACCACCCCCTTTTCTGAATCGTTTTTGGCCATTATAGGTGTGGCAGGGTATACTCAGACATGAGTCCCTTTCTCACTGCACCATCAGGATTCAAGCAAGCCGGGCCGACGACGGCTGAAATGCCAGAAACCGGTCCCCGGTAGCTTGTCTCCTTTCTGGTGAAGAATTGGCTTGGTAGTTTAGTCTGCCCTGTTCCCATGATGCACTGGGCCAGGGACAGACTGATTTGCATATAGCCAGGTTCTGAACTGGGATGGTGCAGTGAGATAAATAACGGTGATGGATCAAGCCCTGATCTTTGGACTGGGTAAGAGTGGTCTGCTTAATTCAGACACTCTGTTCATCACCACCCCCTTTTCTGAATTGTTTTTGGCCACTATAGGTGTGGCAGGGTATACTCAGACATGAGTCCCTTTCTCACTGCACCATCAGGATTCAAGCAAGCCGTGCCGACGACGGCTGAAATGCCAGAAATCGGTCCCCGGTAGCTTGTCTCCTTTCTGGTGAAGAATTGGCTTGGTAGTTTAGTCTGCCCTGTTCCCATGATGCACTGGGCCAGGGACAGACTGATTTGCATATAGCCAGGTTCTGAACTGGGATGGTGCAGTGAGATAAATAACGGTGATGGATCAAGCCCTGATCTTTGGACTGGGTAAGAGTGGTCTGCTTAATTCAGACACTCTGTTCATCACCACCCCCTTTTCTGAATCGTTTTTGGCAACTATAGGTGTGGCAGGGTATACTCAGACATGAGTCCCTTTCTCACTGCACCATCAGGATTCAAGCAAGCCGGGCCGACGGCGGCTGAAATGCCAGAAACCGGTCCCCGGTAGCTTGTCTCCTTTCTGGTGAAGAATTGGCTTGGTAGTTTAGTCTGCCCTGTTCCCATGATGCACTGGGCCAGGGACAGACTGAGTTGCATATAGCCAGCTTCTGAACTGGGATGGTGCAGTGAGATAAATAACGGTGATGGATCAAGCCCTGATCTTTGGACTGGGTAAGAGTGGTCTGCTTAATTCAGACACTCTGTTCATCACCACCCCCTTTTCTGAATCGTTTTTGGCCACTATAGGTGTGGCAGGGTATACTCAGACATGAGTCCCTTTCTCACTGCACCATCAGGATTCAAGCAAGCCGGGCCGACGACGGCTGAAATGCCAGAAACCGGTCCCCGGTAGCTTGTCTCCTTTCTGGTGAAGAATTGGCTTGGTAGTTTAGTCTGCCCTGTTCCCATGATGCACTGGGCCAGGGACAGACTGATTTGCATATAGCCAGGTTCTGAACTGGGATCGTGCAGTGAGATAAATAACGGTGATGGATCAAGCCCTGATCTTTGGACTGGGTAAGAGTGGTCTGCTTAATTCAGACACTCTGTTCATCACCACCCCCTTTTCTGAATTGTTTTTGGCCACTATAGGTGTGGCAGGGTATACTCAGACATGAGTCCCTTTCTCACTGCACCATCAGGATTCAAGCAAGCCGGGCCGACGGCGGCTGAAATGCCAGAAACCGGTCCCCGGTAGCTTGTCTCCTTTCTGGTGAAGAATTGGCTTGGTAGTTTAGTCTGCCCTGTTCCCATGATGCAAAGGGCCAGGGACAGACTGAGTTGCATATAGCCAGGTTCTGAACTGGGATGGTGCAGTGAGATAAATAACGGTGATGGATCAAGCCCTGATCTTTGGACTGGGTAAGAGTGGTCTGCTTAATTCAGACACTCTGTTCATCACCACCCCCTTTTCTGAATCGTTTTTGGCCACTATAGGTGTGGCAGGGTATACTCAGACATGAGTCCCTTTCTCACTGCACCATCAGGATTCAAGCAAGCCGGGCCGACGACGGCTGAAAGGCCAGAAACCGGTCCCCGGTAGCTTGTCTCCTTTCTGGTGAAGAATTGGCTTGGTAGTTTAGTCTGCCCTGTTCCCATGATGCACTGGGCCAGGGACAGACTGATTTGCATATAGCCAGGTTCTGAACTGGGATGGTGCAGTGAGATAAATAACGGTGATGGATCAAGCCCTGATCTTTGGACTGGGTAAGAGTGGTCTGCTTAATTCAGACACTCTGTTCATCACCACCCCCTTTTCTGAATTGTTTTTGGCCACTATAGGTGTGGCAGGGTATACTCAGACATGAGTCCCTTTCTCACTGCACCATCAGGATTCAAGCAAGCCGGGCCGACGGCGGCTGAAATGCCAGAAACCGGTCCCCGGTAGCTTGTCTCCTTTCTGGTGAAGAATTGGCTTGGTAGTTTAGTCTGCCCTGTTCCCATGATGCACTGGGCCAGGGACAGACTGAGTTGCATATAGCCAGGTTCTGAACTGGGATGGTGCAGTGAGATAAATAACGGTGATGGATCAAGCCCTGATCTTTGGACTGGGTAAGAGTGGTCTGCTTAATTCAGACACTCTGTTCATCACCACCCCCTTTTCTGAATCGTTTTTGGCCACTATAGGTGTGGCAGGGTATACTCAGACATGAGTCCCTTTCTCACTGCACCATCAGGATTCAAGCAAGCCGGGCCGACGACGGCTGAAATGCCAGAAACCGGTCCCCGGTAGCTTGTCTCCTTTCTGGTGAAGAATTGGCTTGGTAGTTTAGTCTGCCCTGTTCCCATGATGCACTGGGCCAGGGAAAGACTGATTTGCATATAGCCAGGTTCTGAACTAGGATGGTGCAGTGAGATAAATAACGGTGATGGATCAAGCCCTGATCTTTGGACTGGGTAAGAGTGGTCTGCTTACTTCAGACACTCTGTTCATCACCACCCCCTTTTCTGAATCGTTTTTGGCCACTATAGGTGTGGCAGGGTATACTCAGACATGAGTCCCTTTCTCAGTGCACCATCAGGATTCAAGCAAGCCGGGCCGACGACGGCTGAAATGCCAGAAATCGGTCCCCGGTAGCTTGTCTCCTTTCTGGTGAAGAATTGGCTTGGTAGTTTAGTCTGCCCTGTTCCCATGATGCACTGGGCCAGGGAAAGACTGATTTGCATATAGCCAGGTTCTGAACTGGGATGGTGCAGTGAGATAAATAACGGTGATGGATCAAGCCCTGATCTTTGGACTGGGTAAGAGTGGTCTGCTTAATACAGACACTCTGTTCATCACCACCCCCTTTTCTGAATCGTTTTTGGCCACTATAGGCGTGGCAGGGTATACTCAGACATGAGTCCCTTTCTCACTGCACCATCAGGATTCAAGCAAGCCGGGCCGACGACGGCTGAAATGCCAGAAAACGGTCCCCGGTAGCTTGTCTCCTTTCTGGTGAAGAATTGGCTTGGTAGTTTAGTCTGCCCTGTTCCCATGATGCACTGGGCCAGGGACAGACTGATTTGAATATAGCCAGGTTCTGAACTGGGATGGTGCAGTGAGATAAATAACGGTGATGGATCAAGCCCTGATCTTTGGACTGGGTAAGAGTGGTCTGCTTAATTCAGACACTCTGTTCATCACCACCCCCTTTTCTGAATCGTTTTTGGCCATTATAGGTGTGGCAGGGTATACTCAGACATGAGTCCCTTTCTCACTGCACCATCAGGATTCAAGCAAGCCGGGCCGACGACGGCTGAAATGCCAGAAACCGGTCCCCGGTAGCTTGTCTCCTTTCTGGTGAAGAATTGGCTTGGTAGTTTAGTCTGCCCTGTTCCCATGATGCACTGGGCCAGGGACAGACTGATTTGCATATAGCCAGGTTCTGAACTGGGATGGTGCAGTGAGATAAATAACGGTGATGGATCAAGCCCTGATCTTTGGACTGGGTAAGAGTGGTCTGCTTAATTCAGACACTCTGTTCATCACCACCCCCTTTTCTGAATTGTTTTTGGCCACTATAGGTGTGGCAGGGTATACTCAGACATGAGTCCCTTTCTCACTGCACCATCAGGATTCAAGCAAGCCGGGCCGACGACGGCTGAAATGCCAGAAATCGGTCCCCGGTAGCTTGTCTCCTTTCTGGTGAAGAATTGGCTTGGTAGTTTAGTCTGCCCTGTTCCCATGATGCACTGGGCCAGGGACAGACTGATTTGCATATAGCCAGGTTCTGAACTGGGATGGTGCAGTGAGATAAATAACGGTGATGGATCAAGCCCTGATCTTTGGACTGGGTAAGAGTGGTCTGCTTAATTCAGACACTCTGTTCATCACCACCCCCTTTTCTGAATCGTTTTTGGCAACTATAGGTGTGGCAGGGTATACTCAGACATGAGTCCCTTTCTCACTGCACCATCAGGATTCAAGCAAGCCGGGCCGACGATGGCTGAAATGCCAGAAACCGGTCCCCGGTAGCTTGTCTCCTTTCTGGTGAAGAATTGGCTTGGTAGTTTAGTCTGCCCTGTTCCCATGATGCACTGGGCCAGGGACAGACTGATTTGCATATAGCCAGGTTCTGAACTGGGATGGTGCAGTGAGATAAATAACGGTGATGGATCAAGCCCTGATCTTTGGACTGGGTAAGAGTGGTCTGCTTAATTCAGACACTCTGTTCATCACCACCTTCTTTTCTATATCGTTTTTGGCCACTATAGGTGTGGCAGGGTATACTCAGACATGAGTCCCTTTCTCACTGAACCATCAGGATTCAAGCAAGCCGGGCCGACGACGTCTGAAATGCCAGAAACTGGTCCCCGGTAGCTTGCCTCCTTTCTGGTGAAGAATTGGCTTGGTAGTTTAGTCTGCCCTGTTCCCATGATGCACTGGGCCAGGGACAGACTGATTTGCATATAGCCAGGTTCTGAACTGGGATGGTGCAGTGAGATAAATAACGGTGATGGATCAAGCCCTGATCTTTGGACTGGGTAAGAGTGGTCTGCTTAATTCAGACACTCTGTTCATCACCACCCCCTTTTCTGAATCGTTTTTGGCCACTATAGGTGTGGCAGGGTATACTCAGACATGAGTATCTTTCTCACTGCACCATCAGGATTCAAGCAAGCCGGGCCGACGACGGCTGAAATGCCAGAAACCGGTCCCCGGTAGCTTGTCTCCTTTCTGGTGAAGAATTGGCTTGGTAGTTTAGTCTGCCCTGTTCCCATGATGCACTGGGCCAGGGACAGACTGATTTGCATATAGCCAGGTTCTGAACTGGGATGGTGCAGTGAGATAAATAACGGTGATGGATCAAGCCCTGATCTTTGGACTGGGTAAGAGTGGTCTGCTTAATTCAGACACTCTGTTCATCACCACCCCCTTTTCTGAATCATTTTTGGCCACTATAGGTGTGGCAGGGTATACTCAGACATGAGTCCCTTTCTCACTGCACCATCAGGATTCAAGCAAGCCGGGCCGACGACGGCTGAAATGCCAGAAACCGGTCCCCGGTAGCTTGTCTCCTTTCTGGTGAAGAATTGGCTTGGTAGTTTAGTCTGCCCTCTTCCCATGATGCACTGGGCCAGGGACAGACTGATTTGCATATAGCCAGGTTCTGAACTGGGATGGTGCAGTGAGATAAATAACGGTGATGGATCAAGCCCTGATCTTTGGACTGGGTAAGAGTGGTCTGCTTAATTCAGACACTCTGTTCATCACCACCCCCTTTTCTGAATCATTTTTGGCCACTATAGGTGTGGCAGGGTATACTCAGACATGAGTCCCTTTCTCACTGCACCATCAGGATTCAAGCAAGCCGGGCCGACGACGGCTGAAATGCCAGAAACCGGTCCCCGGTAGCTTGTCTCCTTTCTGGTGAAGAATTGGCTTGGTAGTTTAGTCTGCCCTGTTCCCATGATGCACTGGGCCAGGGACAGACTGATTTGCATATAGCCAGGATCTGAACTGGGATGGTGCAGTGAGATAAATAACGGTGATGGATCAAGCCCTGATCTTTGGACTGGGTAAGAGTGGTCTGCTTAATTCAGACACTCTGTTCATCACCACCCCCCTTTTCTGAATTGTTTTTGGCCACTATAGGTGTGGCAGGGTATACTCAGACATGAGTCCCTTTCTCACTGCACCATCAGGATTCAAGGAAGCCGGGCCGACGACGGCTGAAATGCCAGAAACCGGTCCCCGGTAGCTTGTCTCCTTTCTGGTGAAGAATTGGCTTGGTAGTTTAGTCTGCCCTGTTCCCATGATGCACTGGGCCAGGGACAGACTGATTTGCATATAGCCAGGTTCTGAACTGGGATGGTGCAGTGAGATAAATAACGGTGATGGATCAAGCCCTGATCTTTGGACTGGGTAAGAGTGGTCTGCTTAATTCAGACACTCTGTTCATCACCACCCCCTTTTCTATATCGTTTTTGGCCACTATAGGTGTGGCAGGGTATACTCAGACATGAGTCCCTTTCTCACTGAACCATCAGGATTCAAGCAAGCCGGGCCGACGACGTCTGAAATGCCAGAAACTGGTCCCCGGTAGCTTGTCTCCTTTCTGGTGAAGAATTGGCTTGGTAGTTTAGTCTGCCCTGTTCCCATGATGCACTGGGCCAGGGACAGACTGAGTTGCATATAGCCAGGTTCTGAACTGGGATGGTGCAGTGAGATAAATAACGGTGATGGATCAAGCCCTGATCTTTGGACTGGGTAAGAGTGGTCTGCTTAATTCAGACACTCTGTTCATCACCACCCCCTTTTCTGAATCGTTTTTGGCCACTATAGGTGTGGCAGGGTATACTCAGACATGAGTATCTTTCTCACTGCACCATCAGGATTCAAGCAAGCCGGGCCGACGACGGCTGAAATGCCAGAAACCGGTCCCCGGTAGCTTGTCTCCTTTCTGGTGAAGAATTGGCTTGGTAGTTTAGTCTGCCCTGTTCCCATGATGCACTGGGCCAGGGACAGACTGATTTGCATATAGCCAGGTTCTGAACTGGGATGGTGCAGTGAGATAAATAACGGTGATGGATCAAGCCCTGATCTTTGGACTGGGTAAGAGTGGTCTGCTTAATTCAGACACTCTGTTCATCACCAACCCCTTTTCTGAATTGTTTTTGGCCACTATAGGTGTGGCAGGGTATACTCAGACATGAGTCCCTTTCTCACTGCACCATCAGGATTCAAGCAAGCCGGGCCGACGGCGGCTGAAATGCCAGAAACCGGTCCCCGGTAGCTTGTCTCCTTTATGGTGAAGAATTGGCTTGGTAGTTTAGTCTGCCCTGTTCCCATGATGCACTGGGCCAGGGACAGACTGAGTTGCATATAGCCAGGTTCTGAACTGGGATGGTGCAGTGAGATAAATAACGGTGATGGATCAAGCCCTGATCTTTGGACTGGGTAAGAGTGGTCTGCTTAATTCAGACACTCTGTTCATCACCACCCCCTTTTCTGAATCGTTTTTGGCCACTATAGGTGTGGCAGGGTATACTCAGACATGAGTCCCTTTCTCACTGCACCATCAGGATTCAAGCAAGCCGGGCCGACGACGGCTGAAATGCCAGAAACCGGTCCCCGGTAGCTTGTCTCCTTTCTGGTGAAGAATTGGCTTGGTAGTTTAGTCTGCCCTGTTCCCATGATGCACTGGGCCAGGGACAGACTGATTTGCATATAGCCAGGTTCTGAACTAGGATGGTGCAGTGAGATAAATAACGGTGATGGATCAAGCCCTGATCTTTGGACTGGGTAAGAGTGGTCTGCTTAATTCAGACACTCTGTTCATCACCACCCCCTTTTCTGAATCACTTTTGGCCACTATAGGTGTGGCAGGGTATACTCAGACATGAGTCCCTTTCTCACGGCACCATCAGGATTCAAGCAAGCCGGGCCGACGACGGCTGAAATGCCAGAAATCGGTCCCCGGTAGCTTGTCTCCTTTCTGGTGAAGAATTGGCTTGGTAGTTTAGTCTGCCCTGTTCCCATGATGCACTGGGCCAGGGACAGACTGATTTGCATATAGCCAGGTTCTGAACTGGGATGGTGCAGTGAGATAAATAATGGTGATGGATCAAGCCCTGATCTTTGGACTGGGTAAGAGTGGTCTGCTTAATTCAGACACTCTGTTCATCACCACCCCCTTTTCTGAATCGTTTTTGGCCATTATAGGTGTGGCAGGGTATACTCAGACATGAGTCCCTTTCTCACTGCACCATCAGGATTCAAGCAAGCCGGGCCGACGACGGCTGAAATGCCAGAAACCGGTCCCCGGTAGCTTGTCTCCTTTCTGGTGAAGAATTGGCTTGGTAGTTTAGTCTGCCCTGTTCCCATGATGCACTGGGCCAGGGACAGACTGATTTGCATATAGCCAGGTTCTGAACTGGGATGGTGCAGTGAGATAAATAACGGTGATGGATCAAGCCCTGATCTTTGGACTGGGTAAGAGTGGTCTGCTTAATTCAGACACTCTGTTCATCACCACCCCCTTTTCTGAATTGTTTTTGGCCACTATAGGTGTGGCAGGGTATACTCAGACATGAGTCCCTTTCTCACTGCACCATCAGGATTCAAGCAAGCCGGGCCGACGACGGCTGAAATGCCAGAAATCGGTCCCCGGTAGCTTGTCTCCTTTCTGGTGAAGAATTGGCTTGGTAGTTTAGTCTGCCCTGTTCCCATGATGCACTGGGCCAGGGACAGACTGATTTGCATATAGCCAGGTTCTGAACTGGGATGGTGCAGTGAGATAAATAACGGTGATGGATCAAGCCCTGATCTTTGGACTGGGTAAGAGTGGTCTGCTTAATTCAGACACTCTGTTCATCACCACCCCCTTTTCTGAATCGTTTTTGGCAACTATAGGTGTGGCAGGGTATACTCAGACATGAGTCCCTTTCTCACTGCACCATCAGGATTCAAGCAAGCCGGGCCGACGATGGCTGAAATGCCAGAAACCGGTCCCCGGTAGCTTGTCTCCTTTCTGGTGAAGAATTGGCTTGGTAGTTTAGTCTGCCCTGTTCCCATGATGCACTGGGCCAGGGACAGACTGATTTGCATATAGCCAGGTTCTGAACTGGGATGGTGCAGTGAGATAAATAACGGTGATGGATCAAGCCCTGATCTTTGGACTGGGTAAGAGTGGTCTGCTTAATTCAGACACTCTGTTCATCACCACCCCCTTTTCTATATCGTTTTTGGCCACTATAGGTGTGGCAGGGTATACTCAGACATGAGTCCCTTTCTCACTGAACCATCAGGATTCAAGCAAGCCGGGCCGACGACGTCTGAAATGCCAGAAACTGGTCCCCGGTAGCTTGCCTCCTTTCTGGTGAAGAATTGGCTTGGTAGTTTAGTCTGCCCTGTTCCCATGATGCACTGGGCCAGGGACAGACTGATTTGCATATAGCCAGGTTCTGAACTGGGATGGTGCAGTGAGATAAATAACGGTGATGGATCAAGCCCTGATCTTTGGACTGGGTAAGAGTGGTCTGCTTAATTCAGACACTCTATTCATCACTACCCCCTTTTCTGAATCGTTTTTGGCCACTATAGGTGTGGCAGGGTATACTCAGACATGAGTATCTTTCTCACTGCACCATCAGGATTCAAGCAAGCCGGGCCGACGACGGCTGAAATGCCAGAAACCGGTCCCCGGTAGCTTGTCTCCTTTCTGGTGAAGAATTGGCTTGGTAGTTTAGTCTGCCCTGTTCCCATGATGCACTGGGCCAGGGACAGACTGATTTGCATATAGCCAGGTTCTGAACTGGGATGGTGCAGTGAGATAAATAACGGTGATGGATCAAGCCCTGATCTTTGGACTGGGTAAGAGTGGTCTGCTTAATTCAGACACTCTGTTAATCACCACCCCCTTTTCTGAATCATTTTTGGCCACTATAGGTGTGGCAGGGTATACTCAGACATGAGTCCCTTTCTCACTGCACCATCAGGATTCAAGCAAGCCGGGCCGACGACGGCTGAAATGCCAGAAACCGGTCCCCGGTAGCTTGTCTCCTTTCTGGTGAAGAATTGGCTTGGTAGTTTAGTCTGCCCTGTTCCCATGATGCACTGGGCCAGGGACAGACTGATTTGCATATAGCCAGGTTCTGAACTGGGATGGTGCAGTGAGATAAATAACGGTGATGGATCAAGCCCTGATCTTTGGACTGGGTAAGAGTGGTCTTCTTAATTCAGACACTCTGTTCATCACCACCCCCTTTTCTGAATCGTTTTTGGCCACTATAGGTGCGGCAGGGTATATTCAGACATGAGTCCCTTTCTCACTGCACCATCAGGATTCAAGCAAGCCGGGCCGCCGACGGCTGAAATGCCAGAAACCGGTCCCCGGTAGCTTGTCTCCTTTCTGGTGAAGAATTGGCTTGGTAGTTTAGTCTGCCCTGTTCCCATGATGCACTGGGCCAGGGACAGACTGATTTGCATATAGCCAGGTTCTGAACTGGGATGGTGCAGTGAGATAAATAACGGTGATGGATCAAGCCCTGATCTTTGGACTGGGTAAGAGTGGTCTGCTTAATTCAGACACTCTGTTCATCACCACCCCCTTTTCTGAATCGTTTTTGGCCACTATAGGTGTGGCAGGGTATACTCAGACATGAGTCCCTTTCTCACTGCACCATCAGGATTCAAGCAAGCCGGGCCACCGACGGCTGAAATGCCAGAAACCGGTCCCCGGTAGCTTGTCTCCTTTCTGGTGAAGAATTGGCTTGGTAGTTTAGTCTGCCCTGTTCCCATGATGCACTGGGCCAGGGACAGACTGATTTGCATATAGCCAGGTTCTGAACTGGGATGGTGCAGTGAGATAAATAACGGTGATAGATCAAGCCCTGATCTTTGGACTGGGTAAGAGTGGTCTGCTTAATTCAGACACTCTGTTCATCACCACCCCCTTTTCCGAATTGTTTTTGGCCACTATAGGTGTGGCAGGGTATACTCAGACATGAGTCCCTTTCTCACTGCACCATCAGGATTCAAGCAAGCCGGGCCGACGACGGCTGAAATGCCAGACACCGGTCCCCGGTAGCTTGTCTCCTTTCTGGTGAAGAATTGGCTTGGTAGTTTAGTCTGCCCTGTTCCCATGATGCACTGGGCACTGATTTGCATATAGCCAGGTTCTGAACTGGGATGGTGTAGTGAGATAAATAACGGTGATGGATCAAGCCCTGATCTTTGGACTGGGTAAGAGTGGTCTGCTTAATTCAGACACTCTGTTCATCACCACCTCCTTTTCTGAATTGTTTTTGGCCACTATAGGTGTGGCAGGGTATACTCAGACATGAGTCCCTTTCTCACTGCACCATCAGGATTCAAGCAAGCCGGGCCGACGACGGCTGAAATGCCAGAAACCGGTCCCCGGTAGCTTGTCTCCTTTCTGGTGAAGAATTGGCTTGGTAGTTTAGTCTGCCCTGTTCCCATGATGCACTGGGCCAGGGATAGACTGATTTGCATATAGCCAGGTTCTGAACTGGGATGGTGCAGTGAGATAAATAACGGTGATGGATCAAGCCCTGATCTTTGGACTGGGTAAGAGTGGTCTGCTTAATTAAGACACTCTGTTCATCACCACCCCCTTTTCTGAATCGTTTTTGGCCACTATAGGTGTGGCAGGGTATACTCAGACATGAGTCCCTTTCTCACTGCACCATCAGGATTCAAGCAAGCCAGGCCGACGACGGCTGAAATGCCAGAAACCGGTCCCCGGTAGCTTGTCTCCTTTCTGGTGAAGAATTGGCTTGGTAGTTTAGTCTGCCCTGTTCCCATGATGCACTGGGCCAGGGACAGACTGATTTGCATATAGCCAGGTTCTGAACTGGGATGGTGCAGTGAGATAAATAACGGTGATGGATCAAGCCCTGATCTTTGGACTGGGTAAGAGTGGTCTTCTTAATTCAGACACTCTGTTCATCACCACCCCCTTTTCTGAATCGTTTTTGGCCACTATAGGTGCGGCAGGGTATATTCAGACATGAGTCCCTTTCTCACTGCACCATCAGGATTCAAGCAAGCCGGGCCGCCGACGGCTGAAATGCCAGAAACCGGTCCCCGGTAGCTTGTCTCCTTTCTGGTGAAGAATTGGCTTGGTAGTTTAGTCTGCCCTGTTCCCATGATGCACTGGGCCAGGGACAGACTGATTTGCATATAGCCAGGTTCTGAACTGGGATGGTGCAGTGAGATAAATAACGGTGATGGATCAAGCCCTGATCTTTGGACTGGGTAAGAGTGGTCTGCTTAATTCAGACACTCTGTTCATCACCACCCCCTTTTCTGAATCGTTTTTGGCCACTATAGGTGTGGCAGGGTATACTCAGACATGAGTCCCTTTCTCACTGCACCATCAGGATTCAAGCAAGCCGGGCCGCCGACGGCTGAAATGCCAGAAACCGGTCCCCGGTAGCTTGTCTCCTTTCTGGTGAAGAATTGGCTTGGTAGTTTAGTCTGCCCTGTTCCCATGATGCACTGGGCCAGGGACAGACTGATTTGCATATAGCCAGGTTCTGAACTGGGATGGTGCAGTGAGATAAATAACGGTGATAGATCAAGCCCTGATCTTTGGACTGGGTAAGAGTGGTCTGCTTAATTCAGACACTCTGTTCATCACCACCCCCTTTTCCGAATTGTTTTTGGCCACTATAGGTGTGGCAGGGTATACTCAGACATGAGTCCCTTTCTCACTGCACCATCAGGATTCAAGCAAGCCGGGCCGACGACGGCTGAAATGCCAGACACCGGTCCCCGGTAGCTTGTCTCCTTTCTGGTGAAGAATTGGCTTGGTAGTTTAGTCTGCCCTGTTCCCATGATGCACTGGGCACTGATTTGCATATAGCCAGGTTCTGAACTGGGATGGTGTAGTGAGATAAATAACGGTGATGGATCAAGCCCTGATCTTTGGACTGGGTAAGAGTGGTCTGCTTAATTCAGACACTCTGTTCATCACCACCTCCTTTTCTGAATTGTTTTTGGCCACTATAGGTGTGGCAGGGTATACTCAGACATGAGTCCCTTTCTCACTGCACCATCAGGATTCAAGCAAGCCGGGCCGACGACGGCTGAAATGCCAGAAACCGGTCCCCGGTAGCTTGTCTCCTTTCTGGTGAAGAATTGGCTTGGTAGTTTAGTCTGCCCTGTTCCCATGATGCACTGGGCCAGGGATAGACTGATTTGCATATAGCCAGGTTCTGAACTGGGATGGTGCAGTGAGATAAATAACGGTGATGGATCAAGCCCTGATCTTTGGACTGGGTAAGAGTGGTCTGCTTAATTAAGACACTCTGTTCATCACCACCCCCTTTTCTGAATCGTTTTTGGCCACTATAGGTGTGGCAGGGTATACTCAGACATGAGTCCCTTTCTCACTGCACCATCAGGATTCAAGCAAGCCAGGCCGACGACGGCTGAAATGCCAGAAACCGGTCCCCGGTAGCTTGTCTCCTTTCTGGTGAAGAATTGGCTTGGTAGTTTAGTCTGCCCTGTTCCCATGATGCACTGGGCCAGGGACAGACTGATTTGCATATAGCCAGGTTCTGAACTGGGATGGTGCAGTGAGATAAATAACGGTGATGGATCAAGCCCTGATCTTTGGACTGGGTAAGAGTGGTCTGCTTAATTCAGACACTCTGTTCATCACCACCCCCTTTTCTGAATCGTTTTTGGCCACTATAGGTGTGGCAGGGTATACTCAGACATGAGTCCCTTTCTCACTGCACCATCAGGATTCAAGCAAGCCGGGCCGACGACGGCTGAAATGCCAGAAACCGGTCCCCGGTAGCTTGTCTCCTTTCTGGTGAAGAATTGGCTTGGTAGTTTAGTCTGCCCTGTTCCCATGATGCACTGGGCCAGGGACAGACTGATTTGCATATAGCCAGGTTCTGAACTAGGATGGTGCAGTGAGATAAATAACGGTGATGGATCAAGCCCTGATCTTTGGACTGGGTAAGAGTGGTCTGCTTAATTCAGACACTCTGTTCATCACCACCCCCTTTTCTGAATCACTTTTGGCCACTATAGGTGTGGCAGGGTATATTCAGACATGAGTCCCTTTCTCAGTGCACCATCAGGATTCAAGCAAGCCGGGCCGACGACGGCTGAAATGCCAGAAATCGGTCCCCGGTAGCTTGTCTCCTTTCTGGTGAAGAATTGGCTTGGTAGTTTAGTCTGCCCTGTTCCCATGATGCACTGGGCCAGGGACAGACTGATTTGCATATAGCCAGGTTCTGAACTGGGATGGTGCAGTGAGATAAATAATGGTGATGGATCAAGCCCTGATCTTTGGACTGGGTAAGAGTGGTCTGCTTAATTCAGACACTCTGTTCATCACCACCCCCTTTTCTGAATCGTTTTTGGCCATTATAGGTGTGGCAGGGTATACTCAGACATGAGTCCCTTTCTCACTGCACCATCAGGATTCAAGCAAGCCGGGCCGACGACGGCTGAAATGCCAGAAACCGGTCCCCGGTAGCTTGTCTCCTTTCTGGTGAAGAATTGGCTTGGTAGTTTAGTCTGCCCTGTTCCCATGATGCACTGGGCCAGGGACAGACTGATTTGCATATAGCCAGGTTCTGAACTGGGATGGTGCAGTGAGATAAATAACGGTGATGGATCAAGCCCTGATCTTTGGACTGGGTAAGAGTGGTCTGCTTAATTCAGACACTCTGTTCATCACCACCCCCTTTTCTGAATTGTTTTTGGCCACTATAGGTGTGGCAGGGTATACTCAGACATGAGTCCCTTTCTCACTGCACCATCAGGATTCAAGCAAGCCGGGCCGACGACGGCTGAAATGCCAGAAATCGGTCCCCGGTAGCTTGTCTCCTTTCTGGTGAAGAATTGGCTTGGTAGTTTAGTCTGCCCTGTTCCCATGATGCACTGGGCCAGGGACAGACTGATTTGCATATAGCCAGGTTCTGAACTGGGATGGTGCAGTGAGATAAATAACGGTGATGGATCAAGCCCTGATCTTTGGACTGGGTAAGAGTGGTCTGCTTAATTCAGACACTCTGTTCATCACCACCCCCTTTTCTGAATCGTTTTTGGCAACTATAGGTGTGGCAGGGTATACTCAGACATGAGTCCCTTTCTCACTGCACCATCAGGATTCAAGCAAGCCGGGCCGACGATGGCTGAAATGCCAGAAACCGGTCCCCGGTAGCTTGTCTCCTTTCTGGTGAAGAATTGGCTTGGTAGTTTAGTCTGCCCTGTTCCCATGATGCACTGGGCCAGGGACAGACTGATTTGCATATAGCCAGGTTCTGAACTGGGATGGTGCAGTGAGATAAATAACGGTGATGGATCAAGCCCTGATCTTTGGACTGGGTAAGAGTGGTCTGCTTAATTCAGACACTCTGTTCATCACCACCCCATTTTCTATATCGTTTTTGGCCACTATAGGTGTGGCAGGGTATACTCAGACATGAGTCCCTTTCTCACTGAACCATCAGGATTCAAGCAAGCCGGGCAGACGACGTCTGAAATGCCAGAAACTGGTCCCCGGTAGCTTGCCTCCTTTCTGGTGAAGAATTGGCTTGGTAGTTTAGTCTGCCCTGTTCCCATGATGCACTGGGCCAGGGACAGACTGATTTGCATATAGCCAGGTTCTGAACTGGGATGGTGCAGTGAGATAAATAACGGTGATGGATCAAGCCCTGATCTTTGGACTGGGTAAGAGTGGTCTGCTTAATTCAGACACTCTATTCATCACTACCCCCTTTTCTGAATCGTTTTTGGCCACTATAGGTGTGGCAGGGTATACTCAGACATGAGTATCTTTCTCACTGCACCATCAGGATTCAAGCAAGCCGGGCCGACGACGGCTGAAATGCCAGAAACCGGTCCCCGGTAGCTTGTCTCCTTTCTGGTGAAGAATTGGCTTGGTAGTTTAGTCTGCCCTGTTCCCATGATGCACTGGGCCAGGGACAGACTGATTTGCATATAGCCAGGTTCTGAACTGGGATGGTGCAGTGAGATAAATAACGGTGATGGATCAAGCCCTGATCTTTGGACTGGGTAAGAGTGGTCTGCTTAATTCAGACACTCTGTTAATCACCACCCCCTTTTCTGAATCATTTTTGGCCACTATAGGTGTGGCAGGGTATACTCAGACATGAGTCCCTTTCTCACTGCACCATCAGGATTCAAGCAAGCCGGGCCGACGACGGCTGAAATGCCAGAAACCGGTCCCCGGTAGCTTGTCTCCTTTCTGGTGAAGAATTGGCTTGGTAGTTTAGTCTGCCCTCTTCCCATGATGCACTGGGCCAGGGACAGACTGATTTGCATATAGCCAGGCTCTGAACTGGGATGGTGCAGTGAGATAAATAACGGTGATGGATCAAGCCCTGATCTTTGGACTGGGTAAGAGTGGTCTGCTTAATTCAGACACTCTGTTCATCACCACCCCCTTTTCTGAATCGTTTTTGGCCACTATAGGTGTGGCAGGGTATACTCAGACATGAGTCCCTTTCTCACTGCACCATCAGGATTCAAGCAAGCCGGGCCGACGACGGCTGAAATGCCAGAAACCGGTCCCCGGTAGCTTGTCTCCTTTCTGGTGAAGAATTGGCTTGGTAGTTTAGTCTGCCCTGTTCCCATGATGCACTGGGCCAGGGACAGACTGATTTGCATATAGCCAGGATCTGAACTGGGATGGTGCAGAGAGATAAATAACGGTGATGGATCAAGCCCTGATCTTTGGACTGGGTAAGAGTGGTCTGCTTAATTCAGACACTCTGTTCATCACCACCCCCCTTTTCTGAATCGTTTTTGGCCACTATAGGTGTGGCAGGGTATACTCAGACATGAGTCCCTTTCTCACTGCACCATCAGGATTCAAGCAAGCCGGGCCGACAACGGCTGAAATGCCAGAAACCGGTCCCCGGTAGCTTGTCTCCTTTCTGGTGAAGAATTGGCTTGGTAGTTTAGTCTGCCCTGTTCCCATGATGCACTGGGCCAGGGACAGACTGATTTGCATATAGCCAGGTTCTGAACTGGGATGGTGCAGTGAGATAAATAACGGTGATGGATCAAGCCCTGATCTTTGGACTGGGTAAGAGTGGTCTGCTTAATTCAGACACTCTGTTCATCACCACCCCCTTTTCTGAATCGTTTTTGGCCACTATAGGTGTGGCAGGGTATACTCAGACATGAGTCCCTTTCTCACTGCACCATCAGGATTCAAGCAAGCCGGGCCGACGACGGCTGAAATGCCAGAAACCGGTCCCCGGTAGCTTGTCTCCTTTCTGGTGAAGAATTGGCTTGGTAGTTTAGTCTGCCCTGTTCCCATGATGCACTGGGCCAGGGACAGACTGATTTGCATATAGCCAGGTTCTGAACTGGGATGGTGCAGTGAGATAAATAACGGTGATGGATCAAGCCCTGATCTTTGGACTGGGTAAGTGGTCTTCTTAATTCAGACACTCTGTTCATCACCACCCCCTTTTCTGAATCGTTTTTGGCCACTATAGGTGCGGCAGGGTATATTCAGACATGAGTCCCTTTCTCACTGCACCATCAGGATTCAAGCAAGCCGGGCCGCCGACGGCTGAAATGCCAGAAACCGGTCCCCGGTAGCTTGTCTCCTTTCTGGTGAAGAATTGGCTTGGTAGTTTAGTCTGCCCTGTTCCCATGATGCACTGGGCCAGGGACAGACTGATTTGCATATAGCCAGGTTCTGAACTGGGATGGTGCAGTGAGATAAATAACGGTGATGGATCAAGCCCTGATCTTTGGACTGGGTAAGAGTGGTCTGCTTAATTCAGACACTCTGTTCATCACCACCCCCTTTTCTGAATCGTTTTTGGCCACTATAGGTGTGGCAGGGTATACTCAGACATGAGTCCCTTTCTCACTGCACCATCAGGATTCAAGCAAGCCGGGCCGCCGACGGCTGAAATGCCAGAAACCGGTCCCCGGTAGCTTGTCTCCTTTCTGGTGAAGAATTGGCTTGGTAGTTTAGTCTGCCCTGTTCCCATGATGCACTGGGCCAGGGACAGACTGATTTGCATATAGCCAGGTTCTGAACTGGGATGGTGCAGTGAGATAAATAATGGTGATGGATCAAGCCCTGATCTTTGGACTGGGTAAGAGTGGTCTGCTTAATTCAGACACTCTGTTCATCACCACCCCCTTTTCCGAATTGTTTTTGGCCACTATAGGTGTGGCAGGGTATACTCAGACATGAGTCCCTTTCTCACTGCACCATCAGGATTCAAGCAAGCCGGGCCGACGACGGCTGAAATGCCAGACACCGGTCCCCGGTAGCTTGTCTCCTTTCTGGTGAAGAATTGGCTTGGTAGTTTAGTCTGCCCTGTTCCCATGATGCACTGGGCACTGATTTGCATATAGCCAGGTTCTGAACTGGGATGGTGTAGTGAGATAAATAACGGTGATGGATCAAGCCCTGATCTTTGGACTGGGTAAGATTGGTCTGCTTAATTCAGACACTCTGTTCATCACCACCCCCTTTTCTGAATTGTTTTTGGCCACTATAGGTGTGGCAGGGTATACTCAGACATGAGTCCCTTTCTCACTGCACCATCAGGATTCAAGCAAGCCGGGCCGACGACGGCTGAAATGCCAGAAACCGGTCCCCGGTAGCTTGTCTCCTTTCTGGTGAAGAATTGGCTTGGTAGTTTAGTCTGCCCTGTTCCCATGATGCACTGGGCCAGGGATAGACTGATTTGCATATAGCCAGGTTCTGAACTGGGATGGTGCAGTGAGATAAATAACGGTGATGGATCAAGCCCTGATCTTTGGACTGGGTAAGAGTGGTCTGCTTAATTAAGACACTCTGTTCATCACCACCCCCTTTTCTGAATCGTTTTTGGCCACTATAGGTGTGGCAGGGTATACTCAGACATGAGTCCCTTTCTCACTGCACCATCAGGATTCAAGCAAGCCAGGCCGACGACGGCTGAAATGCCAGAAACCGGTCCCCGGTAGCTTGTCTCCTTTCTGGTGAAGAATTGGCTTGGTAGTTTAGTCTGCCCTGTTCCCATGATGCACTGGGCCAGGGACAGACTGATTTGCATATAGCCAGGTTCTGAACTGGGATGGTGCAGTGAGATAAATAACGGTGATGGATCAAGCCCTGATCTTTGGACTGGGTAAGAGTGGTCTGCTTAATTCAGACACTCTGTTCATCACCACCCCCTTTTCTGAATCGTTTTTGGCCACTATAGGTGTGGCAGGGTATACTCAGACATGAGTCCCTTTCTCACTGCACCATCAGGATTCAAGCAAGCCGGGCCGACGACGGCTGAAATGCCAGAAACCGGTCCCCGGTAGCTTGTCTCCTTTCTGGTGAAGAATTGGCTTGGTAGTTTAGTCTGCCCTGTTCCCATGATGCACTGGGCCAGGGACAGACTGATTTGCGTATAGCCAGGTTCTGAACTGGGATGGTGCAGTGAGATAAATAACGGTGATGGATCAAGCCCTGATCTTTGGACTGGGTAAGAGTGGTCTGCTTAATTCAGGCACTCTGTTCATCACCACCCCCTTTTCTGAATCGTTTTTGGCCAGTGTGGCAGGGTATACTCAGACATGAGTCCCTTTCTCACTGCACCATCAGGATTCAAGCAAGCCGGGCCGACGACGGCTGAAATGGCAGAAACCGGTCCCCGGTAGCTTGTCTCCTTTCTGGTGAAGAATTGGCTTGGTAGTTTAGTCTGCCCTGTTCCCATGATGCACTGGGCCAGGGACAGACTGATTTGCATATAGCCAGGTTCTGAACTGGGATGGTGCAGTGAGATAAATAAGGGTGATGGATCAAGCCCTGATCTTTGGACTGGGTAAGAGTGGTCTGCTTAATTCAGACACTCTGTTCATCACCACCCCCTTTTCTGAATCGTTTTTGGCCACTATAGGTGTGGCAGGGTATACTCAGACATGAGTCCCTTTCTCACTGCACCATCAGGATTCAAGCAAGCCGGGCCGACGACGGCTGAAATGCCAGAAACCGGTCCCCGGTAGCTTGTCTCCTTTCTGGTGAAGAATTGGCTTGGTAGTTTAGTCTGCCCTGTTCCCATGATGCACTGGGCCAGGGACAGACTGATTTGCATATAGCCAGGTTCTGAACTAGGATGGTGCAGTGAGATAAATAACGGTGATGGATCAAGCCCTGATCTTTGGACTGGGTAAGAGTGGTCTGCTTAATTCAGACACTCTGTTCATCACCACCCCCTTTTCTGAATCACTTTTGGCCACTATAGGTGTGGCAGGGTATATTCAGACATGAGTCCCTTTCTCAGTGCACCATCAGGATTCAAGCAAGCCGGGCCGACGACGGCTGAAATGCCAGAAATCGGTCCCCGGTAGCTTGTCTCCTTTCTGGTGAAGAATTGGCTTGGTAGTTTAGTCTGCCCTGTTCCCATGATGCACTGGGCCAGGGACAGACTGATTTGCATATAGCCAGGTTCTGAACTGGGATGGTGCAGTGAGATAAATAATGGTGATGGATCAAGCCCTGATCTTTGGACTGGGTAAGAGTGGTCTGCTTAATTCAGACACTCTGTTCATCACCACCCCCTTTTCTGAATCGTTTTTGGCCATTATAGGTGTGGCAGGGTATACTCAGACATGAGTCCCTTTCTCACTGCACCATCAGGATTCAAGCAAGCCGGGCCGACGACGGCTGAAATGCCAGAAACCGGTCCCCGGTAGCTTGTCTCCTTTCTGGTGAAGAATTGGCTTGGTAGTTTAGTCTGCCCTGTTCCCATGATGCACTGGGCCAGGGACAGACTGATTTGCATATAGCCAGGTTCTGAACTGGGATGGTGCAGTGAGATAAATAACGGTGATGGATCAAGCCCTGATCTTTGGACTGGGTAAGAGTGGTCTGCTTAATTCAGACACTCTGTTCATCACCACCCCCTTTTCTGAATTGTTTTTGGCCACTATAGGTGTGGCAGGGTATACTCAGACATGAGTCCCTTTCTCACTGCACCATCAGGATTCAAGCAAGCCGGGCCGACGACGGCTGAAATGCCAGAAATCGGTCCCCGGTAGCTTGTCTCCTTTCTGGTGAAGAATTGGCTTGGTAGTTTAGTCTGCCCTGTTCCCATGATGCACTGGGCCAGGGACAGACTGATTTGCATATAGCCAGGTTCTGAACTGGGATGGTGCAGTGAGATAAATAACGGTGATGGATCAAGCCCTGATCTTTGGACTGGGTAAGAGTGGTCTGCTTAATTCAGACACTCTGTTCATCACCACCCCCTTTTCTGAATCGTTTTTGGCAACTATAGGTGTGGCAGGGTATACTCAGACATGAGTCCCTTTCTCACTGCACCATCAGGATTCAAGCAAGCCGGGCCGACGATGGCTGAAATGCCAGAAACCGGTCCCCGGTAGCTTGTCTCCTTTCTGGTGAAGAATTGGCTTGGTAGTTTAGTCTGCCCTGTTCCCATGATGCACTGGGCCAGGGACAGACTGATTTGCATATAGCCAGGTTCTGAACTGGGATGGTGCAGTGAGATAAATAACGGTGATGGATCAAGCCCTGATCTTTGGACTGGGTAAGAGTGGTCTGCTTAATTCAGACACTCTGTTCATCACCACCCCATTTTCTATATCGTTTTTGGCCACTATAGGTGTGGCAGGGTATACTCAGACATGAGTCCCTTTCTCACTGAACCATCAGGATTCAAGCAAGCCGGGCAGACGACGTCTGAAATGCCAGAAACTGGTCCCCGGTAGCTTGCCTCCTTTCTGGTGAAGAATTGGCTTGGTAGTTTAGTCTGCCCTGTTCCCATGATGCACTGGGCCAGGGACAGACTGATTTGCATATAGCCAGGTTCTGAACTGGGATGGTGCAGTGAGATAAATAACGGTGATGGATCAAGCCCTGATCTTTGGACTGGGTAAGAGTGGTCTGCTTAATTCAGACACTCTATTCATCACTACCCCCTTTTCTGAATCGTTTTTGGCCACTATAGGTGTGGCAGGGTATACTCAGACATGAGTATCTTTCTCACTGCACCATCAGGATTCAAGCAAGCCGGGCCGACGACGGCTGAAATGCCAGAAACCGGTCCCCGGTAGCTTGTCTCCTTTCTGGTGAAGAATTGGCTTGGTAGTTTAGTCTGCCCTGTTCCCATGATGCACTGGGCCAGGGACAGACTGATTTGCATATAGCCAGGTTCTGAACTGGGATGGTGCAGTGAGATAAATAACGGTGATGGATCAAGCCCTGATCTTTGGACTGGGTAAGAGTGGTCTGCTTAATTCAGACACTCTGTTAATCACCACCCCCTTTTCTGAATCATTTTTGGCCACTATAGGTGTGGCAGGGTATACTCAGACATGAGTCCCTTTCTCACTGCACCATCAGGATTCAAGCAAGCCGGGCCGACGACGGCTGAAATGCCAGAAACCGGTCCCCGGTAGCTTGTCTCCTTTCTGGTGAAGAATTGGCTTGGTAGTTTAGTCTGCCCTCTTCCCATGATGCACTGGGCCAGGGACAGACTGATTTGCATATAGCCAGGCTCTGAACTGGGATGGTGCAGTGAGATAAATAACGGTGATGGATCAAGCCCTGATCTTTGGACTGGGTAAGAGTGGTCTGCTTAATTCAGACACTCTGTTCATCACCACCCCCTTTTCTGAATCGTTTTTGGCCACTATAGGTGTGGCAGGGTATACTCAGACATGAGTCCCTTTCTCACTGCACCATCAGGATTCAAGCAAGCCGGGCCGACGACGGCTGAAATGCCAGAAACCGGTCCCCGGTAGCTTGTCTCCTTTCTGGTGAAGAATTGGCTTGGTAGTTTAGTCTGCCCTGTTCCCATGATGCACTGGGCCAGGGACAGACTGATTTGCATATAGCCAGGATCTGAACTGGGATGGTGCAGAGAGATAAATAACGGTGATGGATCAAGCCCTGATCTTTGGACTGGGTAAGAGTGGTCTGCTTAATTCAGACACTCTGTTCATCACCACCCCCCTTTTCTGAATCGTTTTTGGCCACTATAGGTGTGGCAGGGTATACTCAGACATGAGTCCCTTTCTCACTGCACCATCAGGATTCAAGCAAGCCGGGCCGACAACGGCTGAAATGCCAGAAACCGGTCCCCGGTAGCTTGTCTCCTTTCTGGTGAAGAATTGGCTTGGTAGTTTAGTCTGCCCTGTTCCCATGATGCACTGGGCCAGGGACAGACTGATTTGCATATAGCCAGGTTCTGAACTGGGATGGTGCAGTGAGATAAATAACGGTGATGGATCAAGCCCTGATCTTTGGACTGGGTAAGAGTGGTCTGCTTAATTCAGACACTCTGTTCATCACCACCCCCTTTTCTGAATCGTTTTTGGCCACTATAGGTGTGGCAGGGTATACTCAGACATGAGTCCCTTTCTCACTGCACCATCAGGATTCAAGCAAGCCGGGCCGACGACGGCTGAAATGCCAGAAACCGGTCCCCGGTAGCTTGTCTCCTTTCTGGTGAAGAATTGGCTTGGTAGTTTAGTCTGCCCTGTTCCCATGATGCACTGGGCCAGGGACAGACTGATTTGCATATAGCCAGGTTCTGAACTGGGATGGTGCAGTGAGATAAATAACGGTGATGGATCAAGCCCTGATCTTTGGACTGGGTAAGTGGTCTTCTTAATTCAGACACTCTGTTCATCACCACCCCCTTTTCTGAATCGTTTTTGGCCACTATAGGTGCGGCAGGGTATATTCAGACATGAGTCCCTTTCTCACTGCACCATCAGGATTCAAGCAAGCCGGGCCGCCGACGGCTGAAATGCCAGAAACCGGTCCCCGGTAGCTTGTCTCCTTTCTGGTGAAGAATTGGCTTGGTAGTTTAGTCTGCCCTGTTCCCATGATGCACTGGGCCAGGGACAGACTGATTTGCATATAGCCAGGTTCTGAACTGGGATGGTGCAGTGAGATAAATAACGGTGATGGATCAAGCCCTGATCTTTGGACTGGGTAAGAGTGGTCTGCTTAATTCAGACACTCTGTTCATCACCACCCCCTTTTCTGAATCGTTTTTGGCCACTATAGGTGTGGCAGGGTATACTCAGACATGAGTCCCTTTCTCACTGCACCATCAGGATTCAAGCAAGCCGGGCCGCCGACGGCTGAAATGCCAGAAACCGGTCCCCGGTAGCTTGTCTCCTTTCTGGTGAAGAATTGGCTTGGTAGTTTAGTCTGCCCTGTTCCCATGATGCACTGGGCCAGGGACAGACTGATTTGCATATAGCCAGGTTCTGAACTGGGATGGTGCAGTGAGATAAATAATGGTGATGGATCAAGCCCTGATCTTTGGACTGGGTAAGAGTGGTCTGCTTAATTCAGACACTCTGTTCATCACCACCCCCTTTTCCGAATTGTTTTTGGCCACTATAGGTGTGGCAGGGTATACTCAGACATGAGTCCCTTTCTCACTGCACCATCAGGATTCAAGCAAGCCGGGCCGACGACGGCTGAAATGCCAGACACCGGTCCCCGGTAGCTTGTCTCCTTTCTGGTGAAGAATTGGCTTGGTAGTTTAGTCTGCCCTGTTCCCATGATGCACTGGGCACTGATTTGCATATAGCCAGGTTCTGAACTGGGATGGTGTAGTGAGATAAATAACGGTGATGGATCAAGCCCTGATCTTTGGACTGGGTAAGATTGGTCTGCTTAATTCAGACACTCTGTTCATCACCACCCCCTTTTCTGAATTGTTTTTGGCCACTATAGGTGTGGCAGGGTATACTCAGACATGAGTCCCTTTCTCACTGCACCATCAGGATTCAAGCAAGCCGGGCCGACGACGGCTGAAATGCCAGAAACCGGTCCCCGGTAGCTTGTCTCCTTTCTGGTGAAGAATTGGCTTGGTAGTTTAGTCTGCCCTGTTCCCATGATGCACTGGGCCAGGGATAGACTGATTTGCATATAGCCAGGTTCTGAACTGGGATGGTGCAGTGAGATAAATAACGGTGATGGATCAAGCCCTGATCTTTGGACTGGGTAAGAGTGGTCTGCTTAATTAAGACACTCTGTTCATCACCACCCCCTTTTCTGAATCGTTTTTGGCCACTATAGGTGTGGCAGGGTATACTCAGACATGAGTCCCTTTCTCACTGCACCATCAGGATTCAAGCAAGCCAGGCCGACGACGGCTGAAATGCCAGAAACCGGTCCCCGGTAGCTTGTCTCCTTTCTGGTGAAGAATTGGCTTGGTAGTTTAGTCTGCCCTGTTCCCATGATGCACTGGGCCAGGGACAGACTGATTTGCATATAGCCAGGTTCTGAACTGGGATGGTGCAGTGAGATAAATAACGGTGATGGATCAAGCCCTGATCTTTGGACTGGGTAAGAGTGGTCTGCTTAATTCAGACACTCTGTTCATCACCACCCCCTTTTCTGAATCGTTTTTGGCCACTATAGGTGTGGCAGGGTATACTCAGACATGAGTCCCTTTCTCACTGCACCATCAGGATTCAAGCAAGCCGGGCCGACGACGGCTGAAATGCCAGAAACCGGTCCCCGGTAGCTTGTCTCCTTTCTGGTGAAGAATTGGCTTGGTAGTTTAGTCTGCCCTGTTCCCATGATGCACTGGGCCAGGGACAGACTGATTTGCGTATAGCCAGGTTCTGAACTGGGATGGTGCAGTGAGATAAATAACGGTGATGGATCAAGCCCTGATCTTTGGACTGGGTAAGAGTGGTCTGCTTAATTCAGGCACTCTGTTCATCACCACCCCCTTTTCTGAATCGTTTTTGGCCAGTGTGGCAGGGTATACTCAGACATGAGTCCCTTTCTCACTGCACCATCAGGATTCAAGCAAGCCGGGCCGACGACGGCTGAAATGGCAGAAACCGGTCCCCGGTAGCTTGTCTCCTTTCTGGTGAAGAATTGGCTTGGTAGTTTAGTCTGCCCTGTTCCCATGATGCACTGGGCCAGGGACAGACTGATTTGCATATAGCCAGGTTCTGAACTGGGATGGTGCAGTGAGATAAATAAGGGTGATGGATCAAGCCCTGATCTTTGGACTGGGTAAGAGTGGTCTGCTTAATTCAGACACTCTGTTCATCACCACCCCCTTTTCTGAATTGTTTTTGGCCACTATAGGTGTGGCAGGGTATACTCAGACATGAGTCCCTTTCTCACTGCACCATCAGGATTCAAGCAAGCCGGGCCGACGGCGGCTGAAATGCCAGAAACCGGTCCCCGGTAGCTTGTCTCCTTTCTGGTGAAGAATTGGCTTGGTAGTTTAGTCTGCCCTGTTCCCATGATGCACTGGGCCAGGGACAGACTGAGTTGCATATAGCCAGGTTCTGAACTGGGATGGTGCAGTGAGATAAATAACGGTGATGGATCAAGCCCTGATCTTTGGACTGGGTAAGAGTGGTCTGCTTAATTCAGACACTCTGTTCATCACCACCCCCTTTTCTGAATCGTTTTTGGCCACTATAGGTGTGGCAGGGTATACTCAGACATGAGTCCCTTTCTCACTGCACCATCAGGATTCAAGCAAGCCGGGCCGACGACGGCTGAAATGCCAGAAACCGGTCCCCGGTAGCTTGTCTCCTTTCTGGTGAAGAATTGGCTTGGTAGTTTAGTCTGCCCTGTTCCCATGATGCACTGGGCCAGGGACAGACTGATTTGCATATAGCCAGGTTCTGAACTAGGATGGTGCAGTGAGATAAATAACGGTGATGGATCAAGCCCTGATCTTTGGACTGGGTAAGAGTGGTCTGCTCAATTCAGACACTCTGTTCATCACCACCCCCTTTTCTGAATCACTTTTGGCCACTATAGGTGTGGCAGGGTATACTCAGACATGAGTCCCTTTCTCAGTGCACCATCAGGATTCAAGCAAGCCGGGCCGACGACGGCTGAAATGCCAGAAATCGGTCCCCGGTAGCTTGTCTCCTTTCTGGTGAAGAATTGGCTTGGTAGTTTAGTCTGCCCTGTTCCCATGATGCACTGGGCCAGGGACAGACTGATTTGCATATAGCCAGGTTCTGAACTGGGATGGTGCAGTGAGATAAATAACGGTGATGGATCAAGCCCTGATCTTTGGACTGGGTAAGAGTGGTCTGCTTAATTCAGACACTCTGTTCATCACCACCCCCTTTTCTGAATCGTTTTTGGCCATTATAGGTGTGGCAGGGTATACTCAGACATGAGTCCCTTTCTCACTGCACCATCAGGATTCAAGCAAGCCGGGCCGACGACGGCTGAAATGCCAGAAACCGGTCCCCGGTAGCTTGTCTCCTTTCTGGTGAAGAATTGGCTTGGTAGTTTAGTCTGCCCTGTTCCCATGATGCATTGGGCCAGGGACGGACTGATTTGCATATAGCCAGGTTCTGAACTGGGATGGTGCAGTGAGATAAATAACGGTGATGGATCAAGCCCTGATCTTTGGACTGGGTAAGAGTGGTCTGCTTAATTCAGACACTCTGTTCATCACCACCCCCTTTTCTGAATTGTTTTTGGCCACTATAGGTGTGGCAGGGTATACTCAGACATGAGTCCCTTTCTCACTGCACCATCAGGATTCAAGCAAGCCGGGCCGACGACGGCTGAAATGCCAGAAATCGGTCCCCGGTAGCTTGTCTCCTTTCTGGTGAAGAATTGGCTTGGTAGTTTAGTCTGCCCTGTTCCCATGATGCACTGGGCCAGGGACAGACTGATTTGCATATAGCCAGGTTCTGAACTGGGATGGTGCAGTGAGATAAATAACGGTGATGGATCAAGCCCTGATCTTTGGACTGGGTAAGAGTGGTCTGCTTAATTCAGACACTCTGTTCATCACCACCCCCTTTTCTGAATCGTTTTTGGCAACTATAGGTGTGGCAGGGTATACTCAGACATGAGTCCCTTTCTCACTGCACCATCAGGATTCAAGCAAGCCGGGCCGACGATGGCTGAAATGCCAGAAACCGGTCCCCGGTAGCTTGTCTCCTTTCTGGTGAAGAATTGGCTTGGTAGTTTAGTCTGCCCTGTTCCCATGATGCACTGGGCCAGGGACAGACTGATTTGCATATAGCCAGGTTCTGAACTGGGATGGTGCAGTGAGATAAATAACGGTGATGGATCAAGCCCTGATCTTTGGACTGGGTAAGAGTGGTCTGCTTAATTCAGACACTCTGTTCATCACCACCCCCTTTTCTATATAGTTTTTGGCCACTATAGGTGTGGCAGGGTATACTCAGACATGAGTCCCTTTCTCACTGAACCATCAGGATTCAAGCAAGCCGGGCCGACGACGTCTGAAATGCCAGAAACTGGTCCCCGGTAGCTTGCCTCCTTTCTGGTGAAGAATTGGCTTGGTAGTTTAGTCTGCCCTGTTCCCATGATGCACTGGGCCAGGGACAGACTGATTTGCATATAGCCAGGTTCTGAACTGGGATGGTGCAGTGAGATAAATAACGGTGATGGATCAAGCCCTGATCTTTGGACTGGGTAAGAGTGGTCTGCTTAATTCAGACACTCTGTTCATCACCACCCCCTTTTCTGAATCGTTTTTGGCCACTATAGGTGTGGCAGGGTATACTCAGACATGAGTATCTTTCTCACTGCACCATCAGGATTCAAGCAAGCCGGGCCGACGACGGCTGAAATGCCAGAAACCGGTCCCCGGTAGCTTGTCTCCTTTCTGGTGAAGAATTGGCTTGGTAGTTTAGTCTGCCCTGTTCCCATGATGCATTGGGCCAGGGACGGACTGATTTGCATATAGCCAGGTTCTGAACTGGGATGGTGCAGTGAGATAAATAACGGTGATGGATCAAGCCCTGATCTTTGGACTGGGTAAGAGTGGTCTGCTTAATTCAGACACTCTGTTCATCACCACCCCCTTTTCTGAATTGTTTTTGGCCACTATAGGTGTGGCAGGGTATACTCAGACATGAGTCCCTTTCTCACTGCACCATCAGGATTCAAGCAAGCCGGGCCGACGACGGCTGAAATGCCAGAAATCGGTCCCCGGTAGCTTGTCTCCTTTCTGGTGAAGAATTGGCTTGGTAGTTTAGTCTGCCCTGTTCCCATGATGCACTGGGCCAGGGACAGACTGATTTGCATATAGCCAGGTTCTGAACTGGGATGGTGCAGTGAGATAAATAACGGTGATGGATCAAGCCCTGATCTTTGGACTGGGTAAGAGTGGTCTGCTTAATTCAGACACTCTGTTCATCACCACCCCCTTTTCTGAATCGTTTTTGGCAACTATAGGTGTGGCAGGGTATACTCAGACATGAGTCCCTTTCTCACTGCACCATCAGGATTCAAGCAAGCCGGGCCGACGATGGCTGAAATGCCAGAAACCGGTCCCCGGTAGCTTGTCTCCTTTCTGGTGAAGAATTGGCTTGGTAGTTTAGTCTGCCCTGTTCCCATGATGCACTGGGCCAGGGACAGACTGATTTGCATATAGCCAGGTTCTGAACTGGGATGGTGCAGTGAGATAAATAACGGTGATGGATCAAGCCCTGATCTTTGGACTGGGTAAGAGTGGTCTGCTTAATTCAGACACTCTGTTCATCACCACCCCCTTTTCTATATAGTTTTTGGCCACTATAGGTGTGGCAGGGTATACTCAGACATGAGTCCCTTTCTCACTGAACCATCAGGATTCAAGCAAGCCGGGCCGACGACGTCTGAAATGCCAGAAACTGGTCCCCGGTAGCTTGCCTCCTTTCTGGTGAAGAATTGGCTTGGTAGTTTAGTCTGCCCTGTTCCCATGATGCACTGGGCCAGGGACAGACTGATTTGCATATAGCCAGGTTCTGAACTGGGATGGTGCAGTGAGATAAATAACGGTGATGGATCAAGCCCTGATCTTTGGACTGGGTAAGAGTGGTCTGCTTAATTCAGACACTCTGTTCATCACCACCCCCTTTTCTGAATCGTTTTTGGCCACTATAGGTGTGGCAGGGTATACTCAGACATGAGTATCTTTCTCACTGCACCATCAGGATTCAAGCAAGCCGGGCCGACGACGGCTGAAATGCCAGAAACCGGTCCCCGGTAGCTTGTCTCCTTTCTGGTGAAGAATTGGCTTGGTAGTTTAGTCTGCCCTGTTCCCATGATGCACTGGGCCAGGGACAGACTGATTTGCATATAGCCAGGTTCTGAACTGGGATGGTGCAGTGAGATAAATAACGGTGATGGATCAAGCCCTGATCTTTGGACTGGGTAAGAGTGGTCTGCTTAATTCAGACACTCTGTTAATCACCACCCCCTTTTCTGAATCATTTTTGGCCACTATAGGTGTGGCAGGGTATACTCAGACATGAGTCCCTTTCTCACTGCACCATCAGGATTCAAGCAAGCCGGGCCGACGACGGCTGAAATGCCAGAAACCGGTCCCCGGTAGCTTGTCTCCTTTCTGGTGAAGAATTGGCTTGGTAGTTTAGTCTGCCCTGTTCCCATGATGCACTGGGCCAGGGACAGACTGATGATTTGCATATAGCCAGGTTCTGAACTGGGATGGTGCAGTGAGATAAATAACGGTGATGGATCAAGCCCTGATCTTTGGACTGGGTAAGAGTGGTCTGCTTAATTCAGACACTCTGTTCATCACCACCCCCTTTTCTGAATCGTTTTTGGCCACTATAGGTGTGGCAGGGTATACTCAGACATGAGTCCCTTTCTCACTGCACCATCAGGATTCAAGCAAGCCGGGCCGACGACGGCTGAAATGCCAGAAACCGGTCCCCGGTAGCTTGTCTCCTTTCTGGTGAAGAATTGGCTTGGTAGTTTAGTCTGCCCTGTTCCCATGATGCACTGGGCCAGGGACAGACTGATTTGCATATAGCCAGGATCTGAACTGGGATGGTGCAGTGAGATAAATAACGGTGATGGATCAAGCCCTGATCTTTGGACTGGGTAAGAGTGGTCTGCTTAATTCAGACACTCTGTTCATCACCACCCCCCTTTTCTGAATCGTTTTTGGCCACTATAGGTGTGGCAGGGTATACTCAGACATGAGTCCCTTTCTCACTGCACCATCAGGATTCAAGCAAGCCGGGCCGACGACGGCTGAAATGCCAGAAACCGGTCCCCGGTAGCTTGTCTCCTTTCTGGTGAAGAATTGGCTTGGTAGTTTAGTCTGCCCTGTTCCCATGATGCACTGGGCCAGGGACAGACTGATTTGCATATAGCCAGGTTCTGAACTGGGATGGTGCAGTGAGATAAATAACGGTGATGGATCAAGCCCTGATCTTTGGACTGGGTAAGAGTGGTCTGCTTAATTCAGACACTCTGTTCATCACCACCCCCTTTTCTGAATCGTTTTTGGCCACTATAGGTGTGGCAGGGTATACTCAGACATGAGTCCCTTTCTGACTGCACCATCAGGATTCAAGCAAGCCGGGCCGACGACGGCTGAAATGCCAGAAACCGGTCCCCGGTAGCTTGTCTCCTTTCTGGTGAAGAATTGGCTTGGTAGTTTAGTCTGCCCTGTTCCCATGATGCACTGCGCCAGGGACAGACTGATTTGCATATAGCCAGGTTCTGAACTAGGATGGTGCAGTGAGATAAATAACGGTGATGGATCAAGCCCTGATCTTTGGACTGGGTAAGAGTGGTCTTCTTAATTCAGACACTCTGTTCATCACCACCCCCTTTTCTGAATCGTTTTTGGCCACTATAGGTGCGGCAGGGTATATTCAGACATGAGTCCCTTTCTCACTGCACCATCAGGATTCAAGCAAGCCGGGCCGCCGACGGCTGAAATGCCAGAAACCGGTCCCCGGTAGCTTGTCTCCTTTCTGGTGAAGAATTGGCTTGGTAGTTTAGTCTGCCCTGTTCCCATGATGCACTGGGCCAGGGACAGACTGATTTGCATATAGCCAGGTTCTGAACTGGGATGGTGCAGTGAGATAAATAACGGTGATGGATCAAGCCCTGATCTTTGGACTGGGTAAGAGTGGTCTGCTTAATTCAGACACTCTGTTCATCACCACCCCCTTTTCTGAATCGTTTTTGGCCACTATAGGTGTGGCAGGGTATACTCAGACATGAGTCCCTTTCTCACTGCACCATCAGGATTCAAGCAAGCCGGGCCGCCGACGGCTGAAATGCCAGAAACCGGTCCCCGGTAGCTTGTCTCCTTTCTGGTGAAGAATTGGCTTGGTAGTTTAGTCTGCCCTGTTCCCATGATGCACTGGGCCAGGGACAGACTGATTTGCATATAGCCAGGTTCTGAACTGGGATGGTGCAGTGAGATAAATAACGGTGATGGATCAAGCCCTGATCTTTGGACTGGGTAAGAGTGGTCTCCTTAATTCAGACACTCTGTTCATCACCACCCCCTTTTCCGAATTGTTTTTGGCCACTATAGGTGTGGCAGGGTATACTCAGACATGAGTCCCTTTCTCACTGCACCATCAGGATTCAAGCAAGCCGGGCCGACGACGGCTGAAATGCCAGACACCGGTCCCCGGTAGCTTGTCTCCTTTCTGGTGAAGAATTGGCTTGGTAGTTTAGTCTGCCCTGTTCCCATGATGCACTGGGCACTGATTTGCATATAGCCAGGTTCTGAACTGGGATGGTGTAGTGAGATAAATAACGGTGATGGATCAAGCCCTGATCTTTGGACTGGGTAAGAGTGGTCTGCTTAATTCAGACACTCTGTTCATCACCACCTCCTTTTCTGAATCGTTTTTGGCCACTATAGGTGTGGCAGGGTATACTCAGACATGAGTCCCTTTCTCACTGCACCATCAGGATTCAAGCAAGCCGGGCCGACAACGGCTGAAATGCCAGAAACCGGTCCCCGGTAGCTTGTCTCCTTTGTGGTGAAGAATTGGCTTGGTAGTTTAGTCTGCCCTGTTCCCATGATGCACTGGGCCAGGGATAGACTGATTTGCATATAGCCAGGTTCTGAACTGGGATGGTGCAGTGAGATAAATAACGGTGATGGATCAAGCCCTGATCTTTGGACTGGGTAAGAGTGGTCTGCTTAATTAAGACACTCTGTTCATCACCACCCCCTTTTCTGAATCGTTTTTGGCCACTATAGGTGTGGCAGGGTATACTCAGACATGAGTCCCTTTCTCACTGCACCATCAGGATTCAAGCAAGCCAGGCCGACGACGGCTGAAATGCCAGAAACCGGTCCCCGGTAGCTTGTCTCCTTTCTGGTGAAGAATTGGCTTGGTAGTTTAGTCTGCCCTGTTCCCATGATGCACTGGGCCAGGGACAGACTGATTTGCATATAGCCAGGTTCTGAACTGGGATGGTGCAGTGAGATAAATAACGGTGATGGATCAAGCCCTGATCTTTGGACTGGGTAAGAGTGGTCTGCTTAATTCAGACACTCTGTTCATCACCACCCCCTTTTCTGAATCGTTTTTGGCCACTATAGGTCTGGCAGGGTATACTCAGACATGAGTCCCTTTCTCACTGCACCATCAGGATTCAAGCAAGCCGGGCCGACGACGGCTGAAATGCCAGAAACCGGTCCCCGGTAGCTTGTCTCCTTTCTGGTGAAGAATTGGCTTGGTAGTTTAGTCTGCCCTGTTCCCATGATGCACTGGGCCAGGGACAGACTGATTTGCGTATAGCCAGGTTCTGAACTGGGATGGTGCAGTGAGATAAATAACGGTGATGGATCAAGCCCTGATCTTTGGACTGGGTAAGAGTGGTCTGCTTAATTCAGGCACTCTGTTCATCACCACCCCCTTTTCTGAATCGTTTTTGGCCAGTGTGGCAGGGTATACTCAGACATGAGTCCCTTTCTCACTGCACCATCAGGATTCAAGCAAGCCGGGCCGACGACGGCTGAAATGGCAGAAACCGGTCCCCGGTAGCTTGTCTCCTTTCTGGTGAAGAATTGGCTTGGTAGTTTAGTCTGCCCTGTTCCCATGATGCACTGGGCCAGGGACAGACTGATTTGCATATAGCCAGGTTCTGAACTGGGATGGTGCAGTGAGATAAATAACGGTGATGGATCAAGCCCTGATCTTTGGACTGGGTAAGAGTGGTCTGCTTAATTCAGACACTCTGTTCATCACCACCCCCTTTTCTGAATCGTTTTTGGCCACTATAGGTGTGGCAGGGTATACTCAGACATGAGTCCCTTTCTCACTGCACCATCAGGATTCAAGCAAGCCGGGCCGACGACGGCTGAAATGCCAGAAACCGGTCCCCGGTAGCTTGTCTCCTTTCTGGTGAAGAATTGGCTTGATAGTTTAGTCTGCCCTGTTCCCATGATGCACTGGGCCAGGGACAGACTGATTTGCATATAGCCAGGTTCTGAACTGGGATGGTGCAGTGAGATAAATAACGGTGATGGATCAAGCCCTGATCTTTGGACTGGGTAAGAGTGGTCTGCTTAATTCAGACACTCTGTTCATCACCACCCCCCTTTTCTGAATCGTTTTTGGCCACTATAGGTGTGGCAGGGTATACTCAGACATGAGTCCCTTTCTCACTGCACCATCAGGTTTCAAGCAAGCCGGGCCGACGACGGCTGAAATGCCAGAAACCGGTCCCCGGTAGCTTGTCTCCTTTCTGGTGAAGAATTGGCTTGGTAGTTTAGTCTGCCCTGTTCCCATGGTGCACTGGGCCAGGGACAGACTGATTTGCATATAGCCAGGATCTGAACTGGGATGGTGCAGTGAGATAAATAAGAGTGATGGATCAAGCCCTGATCTTTGGACTGGGTAAGAGTGGTCTGCTTAATTCAGACACTCTGTTCATCACCACCCCCCTTTTCTGAATCGTTTTTGGCCACTATAGGTGTGGCAGGGTATACTCAGACATGAGTCCCTTTCTCACTGCACCATCAGGATTCAAGCAAGCCGGGCCGACGACGGCTGAAATGCCAGGAACCGGTCCCCGGTAGCTTGTCTCCTTTCTGGTGAAGAATTGGCTTGGTAGTTTAGTCTGCCCTGTTCCCATGATGCACTGGGCCAGGGACAGACTGATTTGCATATAGCCAGGTTCTGAACTGGGATGGTGCAGTGAGATAAATAACGGTGATGGATCAAGCCCTGATCTTTGGACTGGGTAAGAGTGGTCTGCTTAATTCAGACACTCTGTTCATCACCACCCCCTTTTCTGAATCATTTTTGGCCACTATAGGTGTGGCAGGGTATACTCAGACATGAGTCCCTTTCTCACTGCACCATCAGGATTCAAGCAAGCCGGGCCGACGACGGCTGAAATGCCAGAAACCGGTCCCCGGTAGCTTGTCTCCTTTCTGGTGAAGAATTGGCTTGGTAGTTTAGTCTGCCCTCTTCCCATGATGCACTGGGCCAGGGACAGACTGATTTGCATATAGCCAGGTTCTGAACTGGGATGGTGCAGTGAGATAAATAACGGTGATGGATCAAGCCCTGATCTTTGGACTGGGTAAGAGTGGTCTGCTTAATTCAGACACTCTGTTCATCACCACCCCCTTTTCTGAATCGTTTTTGGCCACTATAGGTGTGGCAGGGTATACTCAGACATGAGTCCCTTTCTCACTGCACCATCAGGATTCAAGCAAGCCGGGCCGACGACGGCTGAAATGCCAGAAACCGGTCCCCGGTAGCTTGTCTCCTTTCTGGTGAAGAATTGGCTTGGTAGTTTAGTCTGCCCTGTTCCCATGATGCACTGGGCCAGGGACAGACTGATTTGCATATAGCCAGGTTCTGAACTGGGATGGTGCAGTGAGATAAATAACGGTGATGGATCAAGCCCTGATCTTTGGACTGGGTAAGAGTGGTCTGCTTAATTCAGACACTCTGTTCATCACCACCCCCTTTTCTGAATCGTTTTTGGCAACTATAGGTGTGGCAGGGTATACTCAGACATGAGTCCCTTTCTCACTGCACCATCAGGATTCAAGCAAGCCGGGCCGACGATGGCTGAAATGCCAGAAACCGGTCCCCGGTAGCTTGTCTCCTTTCTGGTGAAGAATTGGCTTGGTAGTTTAGTCTGCCCTGTTCCCATGATGCACTGGGCCAGGGACAGACTGATTTGCATATAGCCAGGTTCTGAACTGGGATGGTGCAGTGAGATAAATAACGGTGATGGATCAAGCCCTGATCTTTGGACTGGGTAAGAGTGGTCTGCTTAATTCAGACACTCTGTTCATCACCACCCCCTTTTCTATATCGTTTTTGGCCACTATAGGTGTGGCATGGTATACTCAGACATGAGTCCCTTTCTCACTGAACCATCAGGATTCAAGCAAGCCGGGCCGACGACGTCTGAAATGCCAGAAACTGGTCCCCGGTAGCTTGCCTCCTTTCTGGTGAAGAATTGGCTTGGTAGTTTAGTCTGCCCTGTTCCCATGATGCACTGGGCCAGGGACAGACTGATTTGCATATAGCCAGGTTCTGAACTGGGATGGTGCAGTGAGATAAATAACGGTGATGGATCAAGCCCTGATCTTTGGACTGGGTAAGAGTGGTCTGCTTAATTCAGACACTCTGTTCATCACCACCCCCTTTTCTGAATCGTTTTTGGCCACTATAGGTGTGGCAGGGTATACTCAGACATGAGTATCTTTCTCACTGCACCATCAGGATTCAAGCAAGCCGGGCCGACGACGGCTGAAATGCCAGAAACCGGTCCCCGGTAGCTTGTCTCCTTTCTGGTGAAGAATTGGCTTGGTAGTTTAGTCTGCCCTGTTCCCATGATGCACTGGGCCAGGGACAGACTGATTTGCATATAGCCAGGTTCTGAACTGGGATGGTGCAGTGAGATAAATAACGGTGATGGATCAAGCCCTGATCTTTGGACTGGGTAAGAGTGGTCTGCTTAATTCAGACACTCTGTTCATCACCACCCCCTTTTCTGAATCATTTTTGGCCACTATAGGTGTGGCAGGGTATACTCAGACATGAGTCCCTTTCTCACTGCACCATCAGGATTCAAGCAAGCCGGGCCGACGACGGCTGAAATGCCAGAAACCGGTCCCCGGTAGCTTGTCTCCTTTCTGGTGAAGAATTGGCTTGGTAGTTTAGTCTGCCCTCTTCCCATGATGCACTGGGCCAGGGACAGACTGATTTGCATATAGCCAGGTTCTGAACTGGGATGGTGCAGTGAGATAAATAACGGTGATGGATCAAGCCCTGATCTTTGGACTGGGTGAGAGTGGTCTGCTTAATTCAGACACTCTGTTCATCACCACCCCCTTTTCTGAATCATTTTTGGCCACTATAGGTGTGGCAGGGTATACTCAGACATGAGTCCCTTTCTCACTGCACCATCAGGATTCAAGCAAGCCGGGCCGACGACGGCTGAAATGCCAGAAACCGGTCCCCGGTAGCTTGTCTCCTTTCTGGTGAAGAATTGGCTTGGTAGTTTAGTCTGCCCTGTTCCCATGATGCACTGGGCCAGGGACAGACTGATTTGCATATAGCCAGGATCTGAACTGGGATGGTGCAGTGAGATAAATAACGGTGATGGATCAAGCCCTGATCTTTGGACTGGGTAAGAGTGGTCTGCTTAATTCAGACACTCTGTTCATCACCACCCCCCTTTTCTGAATCGTTTTTGGCCACTATAGGTGTGGCAGGGTATACTCAGACATGAGTCCCTTTCTCACTGCACCATCAGGATTCAAGCAAGCCGGGCCGACGACGGCTGAAATGCCAGAAACCGGTCCCCGGTAGCTTGTCTCCTTTCTGGTGAAGAATTGGCTTGGTAGTTTAGTCTGCCCTGTTCCCATGATGCACTGGGCCAGGGACAGACTGATTTGCATATAGCCAGGTTCTGAACTGGGATGGTGCAGTGAGATAAATAACGGTGATGGATCAAGCCCTGATCTTTGGACTGGGTAAGAGTGGTCTGCTTAATTCAGACACTCTGTTCATCACCACCCCCTTTTCTGAATTGTTTTTGGCCACTATAGGTGTGGCAGGGTATACTCAGACATGAGTCCCTTTCTCACTGCACCATCAGGATTCAAGCAAGCCGGGCCGACGGCGGCTGAAATGCCAGAAACCGGTCCCCGGTAGCTTGTCTCCTTTCTGGTGAAGAATTGGCTTGGTAGTTTAGTCTGCCCTGTTCCCATGATGCACTGGGCCAGGGACAGACTGAGTTGCATATAGCCAGGTTCTGAACTGGGATGGTGCAGTGAGATAAATAACGGTGATGGATCAAGCCCTGATCTTTGGACTGGCTAAGAGTGGTCTGCTTAATTCAGACACTCTGTTCATCACCACCCCCTTTTCTGAATCGTTTTTGGCCACTATAGGTGTGGCAGGGTATACTCAGACATGAGTCCCTTTCTCACTGCACCATCAGGATTCAAGCAAGCCGGGCCGACGACGGCTGAAATGCCAGAAACCGGTCCCCGGTAGCTTGTCTCCTTTCTGGTGAAGAATTGGCTTGGTAGTTTAGTCTGCCCTGTTCCCATGATGCACTGGGCCAGGGACAGACTGATTTGCATATAGCCAGGTTCTGAACTGGGATGGTGCAATGAGATAAATAACGGTGATGGATCAAGCCCTGATCTTTGGACTGGGTAAGAGTGGTCTGCTTAATTCAGACACTCTGTTCATCACCACCCCCTTTTCTGAATCGTTTTTGGCCATTATAGGTGTGGCAGGGTATACTCAGACATGAGTCCCTTTCTCACTGCACCATCAGGATTCAAGCAAGCCGGGCCGACGACGGCTGAAATGCCAGAAACCGGTCCCCGGTAGCTTGTCTCCTTTCTGGTGAAGAATTGGCTTGGTAGTTTAGTCTGCCCTGTTCCCATGATGCACTGGGCCAGGGACAGACTGATTTGCATATAGCCAGGTTCTGAACTGGGATGGTGCAGTGAGATAAATAACGGTGATGGATCAAGCCCTGATCTTTGGACTGGGTAAGAGTGGTCTGCTTAATTCAGACACTCTGTTCATCACCACCCCCTTTTCTGAATTGTTTTTGGCCACTATAGGTGTGGCAGGGTATACTCAGACATGAGTCCCTTTCTCACTGCACCATCAGGATTCAAGCAAGCCGGGCCGACGACGGCTGAAATGCCAGAAATCGGTCCCCGGTAGCTTGTCTCCTTTCTGGTGAAGAATTGGCTTGGTAGTTTAGTCTGCCCTGTTCCCATGATGCACTGGGCCAGGGACAGACTGATTTGCATATAGCCAGGTTCTGAACTGGGATGGTGCAGTGAGATAAATAACGGTGATGGATCAAGCCCTGATCTTTGGACTGGGTAAGAGTGGTCTGCTTAATTCAGACACTCTGTTCATCACCACCCCCTTTTCTGAATCGTTTTTGGCAACTATAGGTGTGGCAGGGTATACTCAGACATGAGTCCCTTTCTCACTGCACCATCAGGATTCAAGCAAGCCGGGCCGACGATGGCTGAAATGCCAGAAACCGGTCCCCGGTAGCTTGTCTCCTTTCTGGTGAAGAATTGGCTTGGTAGTTTAGTCTGCCCTGTTCCCATGATGCACTGGGCCAGGGACAGACTGATTTGCATATAGCCAGGTTCTGAACTGGGATGGTGCAGTGAGATAAATAACGGTGATGGATCAAGCCCTGATCTTTGGACTGGGTAAGAGTGGTCTGCTTAATTCAGACACTCTGTTCATCACCACCCCCTTTTCTATATCGTTTTTGGCCACTATAGGTGTGGCAGGGTATACTCAGACATGAGTCCCTTTCTCACTGAACCATCAGGATTCAAGCAAGCCGGGCCGACGACGTCTGAAATGCCAGAAACTGGTCCCCGGTAGCTTGCCTCCTTTCTGGTGAACAATTGGCTTGGTAGTTTAGTCTGCCCTGTTCCCATGATGCACTGGGCCAGGGACAGACTGATTTGCATATAGCCAGGTTCTGAACTGGGATGGTGCAGTGAGATAAATAACGGTGATGGATCAAGCCCTGATCTTTGGACTGGGTAAGAGTGGTCTGCTTAATTCAGACACTCTGTTCATCACCACCCCCTTTTCTGAATCGTTTTTGGCCACTATAGGTGTGGCAGGGTATACTCAGACATGAGTATCTTTCTCACTGCACCATCAGGATTCAAGCAAGCCGGGCCGACGACGGCTGAAATGCCAGAAACCGGTCCCCGGTAGCTTGTCTCCTTTCTGGTGAAGAATTGGCTTGGTAGTTTAGTCTGCCCTGTTCCCATGATGCACTGGGCCAGGGACAGACTGATTTGCATATAGCCAGGTTCTGAACTGGGATGGTGCAGTGAGATAAATAACGGTGATGGATCAAGCCCTGATCTTTGGACTGGGTAAGAGTGGTCTGCTTAATTCAGACACTCTGTTAATCACCACCCCCTTTTCTGAATCATTTTTGGCCATTATAGGTGTGGCAGGGTATACTCAGACATGAGTCCCTTTCTCACTGCACCATCAGGATTCAAGCAAGCCGGGCCGACGACGGCTGAAATGCCAGAAACCGGTCCCCGGTAGCTTGTCTCCTTTCTGGTGAAGAATTGGCTTGGTAGTTTAGTCTGCCCTGTTCCCATGATGCACTGGGCCAGGGACAGACTGATTTGCATATAGCCAGGTTCTGAACTGGGATGGTGCAGTGAGATAAATAACGGTGATGGATCAAGCCCTGATCTTTGGACTGGGTAAGAGTGGTCTGCTTAATTCAGACACTCTGTTCATCACCACCCCCTTTTCTGAATTGTTTTTGGCCACTATAGGTGTGGCAGGGTATACTCAGACATGAGTCCCTTTCTCACTGCACCATCAGGATTCTAGCAAGCCGGGTCGACGACGGCTGAAATGCCAGAAATCGGTCCCCGGTAGCTTGTCTCCTTTCTGGTGAAGAATTGGCTTGGTAGTTTAGTCTGCCCTGTTCCCATGATGCACTGGGCCAGGGACAGACTGATTTGCATATAGCCAGGTTCTGAACTGGGATGGTGCAGTGAGATAAATAACGGTGATGGATCAAGCCCTGATCTTTGGACTGGGTAAGAGTGGTCTGCTTAATTCAGACACTCTGTTCATCACCACCCCCTTTTCTGAATCGTTTTTGGCAACTATAGGTGTGGCAGGGTATACTCAGACATGAGTCCCTTTCTCACTGCACCATCAGGATTCAAGCAAGCCGGGCCGACGATGGCTGAAATGCCAGAAACCGGTCCCCGGTAGCTTGTCTCCTTTCTGGTGAAGAATTGGCTTGGTAGTTTAGTCTGCCCTGTTCCCATGATGCACTGGGCCAGGGACAGACTGATTTGCATATAGCCAGATTGTGAACTGGGATGGTGCAGTGAGATAAATAACGGTGATGGATCAAGCCCTGATCTTTGGACTGGGTAAGAGTGGTCTGCTTAATTCAGACACTCTGTTCATCACCACCCCCTTTTCTATATCGTTTTTGGCCACTATAGGTGTGGCAGGGTATACTCAGACATGAGTCCCTTTCTCACTGAACCATCAGGATTCAAGCAAGCCGGGCCGACGACGTCTGAAATGCCAGAAACTGGTCCCCGGTAGCTTGCCTCCTTTCTGGTGAACAATTGGCTTGGTAGTTTAGTCTGCCCTGTTCCCATGATGCACTGGGCCAGGGACAGACTGATTTGCATATAGCCAGGTTCTGAACTGGGATGGTGCAGTGAGATAAATAACGGTGATGGATCAAGCCCTGATCTTTGGACTGGGTAAGAGTGGTCTGCTTAATTCAGACACTCTGTTCATCACCACCCCCTTTTCTGAATCGTTTTTGGCCACTATAGGTGTGGCAGGGTATACTCAGACATGAGTATCTTTCTCACTGCACCATCAGGATTCAAGCAAGCCGGGCCGACGACGGCTGAAATGCCAGAAACCGGTCCCCGGTAGCTTGTCTCCTTTCTGGTGAAGAATTGGCTTGGTAGTTTAGTCTGCCCTGTTCCCATGATGCACTGGGCCAGGGACAGACTGATTTGCATATAGCCAGGTTCTGAACTGGGATGGTGCAGTGAGATAAATAACGGTGATGGATCAAGCCCTGATCTTTGGACTGGGTAAGAGTGGTCTGCTTAATTCAGACACTCTGTTAATCACCACCACCTTTTCTGAATCATTTTTGGCCACTATAGGTGTGGCAGGGTATACTCAGACATGAGTCCCTTTCTCACTGCACCATCAGGATTCAAGCAAGCCGGGCCGACGACGGCTGAAATGCCAGAAACCGGTCCCCGGTAGCTTGTCTCCTTTCTGGTGAAGAATTGGCTTGGTAGTTTAGTCTGCCCTCTTCCCATGATGCACTGGGCCAGGGACAGACTGATTTGCATATAGCCAGGCTCTGAACTGGGATGGTGCAGTGAGATAAATAACGGTGATGGATCAAGCCCTGATCTTTGGACTGGGTAAGAGTGGTCTGCTTAATTCAGACACTCTGTTCATCACCACCCCCTTTTCTGAATCGTTTTTGGCCACTATAGGTGTGGCAGGGTATACTCAGACATGAGTCCCTTTCTCACTGCACCATCAGGATTCAAGCAAGCCGGGCCGACGACGGCTGAAATGCCAGAAACCGGTCCCCGGTAGCTTGTCTCCTTTCTGGTGAAGAATTGGCTTGGTAGTTTAGTCTGCCCTGTTCCCATGATGCACTGGGCCAGGGACAGACTGATTTGCATATAGCCAGGATCTGAACTGGGATGGTGCAGTGAGATAAATAACGGTGATGGATCAAGCCCTGATCTTTGGACTGGGTAAGAGTGGTCTTCTTAATTCAGACACTCTGTTCATCACCACCCCCCTTTTCTGAATCGTTTTTGGCCACTATAGGTGTGGCAGGGTATACTCAGACATGAGTCCCTTTCTCACTGCACCATCAGGATTCAAGCAAGCCGGGCCGACGACGGCTGAAATGCCAGAAACCGGTCCCCGGTAGCTTGTCTCCTTTCTGGTGAAGAATTGGCTTGGTAGTTTAGTCTGCCCTGTTCCCATGATGCACTGGGCCAGGGACAGACTGATTTGCATATAGCCAGGTTCTGAACTGGGATGGTGCAGTGAGATAAATAACGGTGATGGATCAAGCCCTGATCTTTGGACTGGGTAAGAGTGGTCTGCTTAATTCAGACACTCTGTTCATCACCACCCCCTTTTCTGAATCGTTTTTGGCCACTATAGGTGTGGCAGGGTATACTCAGACATGAGTCCCTTTCTCACTGCACCATCAGGATTCAAGCAAGCCGGGCCGACGACGGCTGAAATGCCAGAAACCGGTCCCCAGTAGCTTGTCTCCTTTCTGGTGAAGAATTGGCTTGGTAGTTTAGTCTGCCCTGTTCCCATGATGCACTGGGCCAGGGACAGACTGATTTGCATATAGCCAGGTTCTGAACTGGGATGGTGCAGTGAGATAAATAACGGTGATGGATCAAGCCCTGATCTTTGGACTGGGTAAGAGTGGTCTTCTTAATTCAGACACTCTGTTCATCACCACCCCCTTTTCTGAATCGTTTTTGGCCACTATAGGTGCGGCAGGGTATATTCAGACATGAGTCCCTTTCTCACTGCACCATCAGGATTCAAGCAAGCCGGGCCGCCGACGGCTGAAATGCCAGAAACCGGTCCCCGGTAGCTTGTCTCCTTTCTGGTGAAGAATTGGCTTGGTAGTTTAGTCTGCCCTGTTCCCATGATGCACTGGGCCAGGGACAGACTGATTTGCATATAGCCAGGTTCTGAACTGGGATGGTGCAGTGAGATAAATAACGGTGATGGATCAAGCCCTGATCTTTGGACTGGGTAAGAGTGGTCTGCTTAATTCAGACACTCTGTTCATCACCACCCCCTTTTCTGAATCGTTTTTGGCCACTATAGGTGTGGCAGGGTATACTCAGACATGAGTCCCTTTCTCACTGCACCATCAGGATTCAAGCAAGCCGGGCCGCCGACGGCTGAAATGCCAGAAACCGGTCCCCGGTAGCTTGTCTCCTTTCTGGTGAAGAATTGGCTTGGTAGTTTAGTCTGCCCTGTTCCCATGATGCACTGGGCCAGGGACAGACTGATTTGCATATAGCCAGGTTCTGAACTGGGATGGTGCAGTGAGATAAATAACGGTGATGGATCAAGCCCTGATCTTTGGACTGGGTAAGAGTGGTCTGCTTAATTCAGACACTCTGTTCATCACCACCCCCTTTTCCGAATTGTTTTTGGCCACTATAGGTGTGGCAGGGTATACTCAGACATGAGTCCCTTTCTCACTGCACCATCAGGATTCAAGCAAGCCGGGCCGACGACAGCTGAAATGCCAGACACCGGTCCCCGGTAGCTTGTCTCCTTTCTGGTGAAGAATTGGCTTGGTAGTTTAGTCTGCCCTGTTCCCATGATGCACTGGGCACTGATTTGCATATAGCCAGGTTCTGAACTGGGATGGTGTAGTGAGATAAATAACGGTGATGGATCAAGCCCTGATCTTTGGACTGGGTAAGAGTGGTCTGCTTAATTCAGACACTCTGTTCATCACCACCTCCTTTTCTGAATTGTTTTTGGCCACTATAGGTGTGGCAGGGTATACTCAGACATGAGTCCCTTTCTCACTGCACCATCAGGATTCAAGCAAGCCGGGCCGACGACGGCTGAAATGCCAGAAACCGATCCCCGGTAGCTTGTCTCCTTTCTGGTGAAGAATTGGCTTGGTAGTTTAGTCTGCCCTGTTCCCATGATGCACTGGGCCAGGGATAGACTGATTTGCATATAGCCAGGTTCTGAACTGGGATGGTGCAGTGAGATAAATAACGGTGATGGATCAAGCCCTGATCTTTGGACTGGGTAAGAGTGGTCTGCTTAATTAAGACACTCTGTTCATCACCACCCCCTTTTCTGAATCGTTTTTGGCCACTATAGGTGTGGCAGGGTATACTCAGACATGAGTCCCTTTCTCACTGCACCATCAGGATTCAAGCAAGCCAGGCCGACGACGGCTGAAATGCCAGAAACCGGTCCCCGGTAGCTTGTCTCCTTTCTGGTGAAGAATTGGCTTGGTAGTTTAGTCTGCCCTGTTCCCATGATGCACTGGGCCAGGGACAGACTGATTTGCATATAGCCAGGTTCTGAACTGGGATGGTGCAGTGAGATAAATAACGGTGATGGATCAAGCCCTGATCTTTGGACTGGGTAAGAGTGGTCTGCTTAATTCAGACACTCTGTTCATCAGCACCCCCTTTTCTGAATCGTTTTTGGCCACTATAGGTGTGGCAGGGTATACTCAGACATGAGTCCCTTTCTCACTGCACCATCAGGATTCAAGCAAGCCGGGCCGACGACGGCTGAAATGCCAGAAACCGGTCCCCGGTAGCTTGTCTCCTTTCTGGTGAAGAATTGGCTTGGTAGTTTAGTCTGCCCGGTTCCCATGATGCACTGGGCCAGGGACAGACTGATTTGCGTATAGCCAGGTTCTGAACTGGGATGGTGCAGTGAGATAAATAACGGTGATGGATCAAGCCCTGATCTTTGGACTGGGTAAGAGTGGTCTGCTTAATTCAGGCACTCTGTTCATCACCACCCCCTTTTCTGAATCGTTTTTGGCCAGTGTGGCAGGGTATACTCAGACATGAGTCCCTTTCTCACTGCACCATCAGGATTCAAGCAAGCCGGGCCGACGACGGCTGAAATGTCAGAAACCGGTCCCCGGTAGCTTGTCTCCTTTCTGGTGAAGAATTGGCTTGGTAGTTTAGTCTGCCCTGTTCCCATGATGCACTGGGCCAGGGACAGACTGATTTGCATATAGCCAGGTTCTGAACTGGGATGGTGCAGTGAGATAAATAACGGTGATGGATCAAGCCCTGATCTTTGGACTGGGTAAGAGTGGTCTGCTTAATTCAGACACTCTGTTCATCACCACCCCCTTTTCTGAATTGTTTTTGGCCACTATAGGTGTGGCAGGGTATACTCAGACATGAGACCCTTTCTCACTGCACCATCAGGATTCAAGCAAGCCGGGCCGACGGCGGCTGAAATGCCAGAAACCGGTCCCCGGTAGCTTGTCTCCTTTCTGGTGAAGAATTGGCTTGGTAGTTTAGTCTGCCCTGTTCCCATGATGCACTGGGCACTGATTTGCATATAGCCAGGTTCTGAACTGGGATGGTGTAGTGAGATAAATAACGGTGATGGATCAAGCCCTGATCTTTGGACTGGGTAAGAGTGGTCTGCTTAATTCAGACACTCTGTTCATCACCACCTCCTTTTCTGAATCGTTTTTGGCCACTATAGGTGTGGCAGGGTATACTCAGACATGAGTCCCTTTCTCACTGCACCATCAGGATTCAAGCAAGCCGGGCCGACGACGGCTGAAATGCCAGAAACCGGTCCCCGGTAGCTTGTCTCCTTTGTGGTGAAGAATTGGCTTGGTAGTTTAGTCTGCCCTGTTCCCATGATGCACTGGGCCAGGGATAGACTGATTTGCATATAGCCAGGTTCTGAACTGGGATGGTGCAGTGAGATAAATAACGGTGATGGATCAAGCCCTGATCTTTGGACTGGGTAAGAGTGGTCTGCTTAATTAAGACACTCTGTTCATCACCACCCCCTTTTCTGAATCGTTTTTGGCCACTATAGGTGTGGCAGGGTATACTCAGACATGAGTCCCTTTCTCACTGCACCATCAGGATTCAAGCAAGCCAGGCCGACGACGGCTGAAATGCCAGAAACCGGTCCCCGGTAGCTTGTCTCCTTTCTGGTGAAGAATTGGCTTGGTAGTTTAGTCTGCCCTGTTCCCATGATGCACTGGGCCAGGGACAGACTGATTTGCATATAGCCAGGTTCTGAACTGGGATGGTGCAGTGAGATAAATAACGGTGATGGATCAAGCCCTGATCTTTGGACTGGGTAAGAGTGGTCTGCTTAATTCAGACACTCTGTTCATCACCACCCCCTTTTCTGAATCGTTTTTGGCCACTATAGGTGTGGCAGGGTATACTCAGACATGAGTCCCTTTCTCACTGCACCATCAGGATTCAAGCAAGCCGGGCCGACGACGGCTGAAATGCCAGAAACCGGTCCCCGGTAGCTTGTCTCCTTTCTGGTGAAGAATTGGCTTGGTAGTTTAGTCTGCCCTGTTCCCATGATGCACTGGGCCAGGGGCAGACTGATTTGCGTATAGCCAGGTTCTGAACTGGGATGGTGCAGTGAGATAAATAACGGTGATGGATCAAGCCCTGATCTTTGGACTGGGTAAGAGTGGTCTGCTTAATTCAGGCACTCTGTTCATCACCACCCCCTTTTCTGAATCGTTTTTGGCCAGTGTGGCAGGGTATACTCAGACATGAGTCCCTTTCTCACTGCACCATCAGGATTCAAGCAAGCCGGGCCGACGACGGCTGAAATGGCAGAAACCGGTCCCCGGTAGCTTGTCTCCTTTCTGGTGAAGAATTGGCTTGGTAGTTTAGTCTGCCCTGTTCCCATGGTGCACTGGGCCAGGGACAGACTGATTTGCATATAGCCAGGATCTGAACTGGGATGGTGCAGTGAGATAAATAAGAGTGATGGATCAAGCCCTGATCTTTGGACTGGGTAAGAGTGGTCTGCTTAATTCAGACACTCTGTTCATCACCACCCCCCTTTTCTGAATCGTTTTTGGCCACTATAGGTGTGGCAGGGTATACTCAGACATGAGTCCCTTTCTCACTGCACCATCAGGATTCAAGCAAGCCGGGCCGACGACGGCTGAAATGCCAGGAACCGGTCCCCGGTAGCTTGTCTCCTTTCTGGTGAAGAATTGGCTTGGTAGTTTAGTCTGCCCTGTTCCCATGATGCACTGGGCCAGGGACAGACTGATTTGCATATAGCCAGGTTCTGAACTGGGATGGTGCAGTGAGATAAATAACGGTGATGGATCAAGCCCTGATATTTGGACTGGGTAAGAGTGGTCTGCTTAATTCAGACACTCTGTTCATCACCACCCCCTTTTCTGAATCGTTTTTGGCCACTATAGGTGTGGCAGGGTATACTCAGACATGAGTCCCTTTCTCACTGCACCATCAGGATTCAAGCAAGCCGGGCCGACGACGGCTGAAATGCCAGAAACCGGTCCCCGGTAGCTTGTCTCCTTTCTGGTGAAGAATTGGCTTGGTAGTTTAGTCTGCCCTGTTCCTATGATGCACTGGGCCAGGGACAGACTGATTTGCATATAGCCAGGTTCTGAACTGGGATGGTGCAGTGAGATAAATAACGGTGATGGATCAAGCCCTGATCTTTGGACTGGGTAAGAGTGGTCTGCTTAATTCAGACACTCTGTTCATCACCACCCCCTTTTCTGAATCGTTTTTGGCCACTATAGGTGCGGCAGGGTATATTCAGACATGAGTCCCTTTCTCACTGCACCATCAGGATTCAAGCAAGCCGGGCCGCCGACGGCTGAAATGCCAGAAACCGGTCCCCGGTAGCTTGTCTCCTTTCTGGTGAAGAATTGGCTTGGTAGTTTAGTCTGCCCTGTTCCCATGATGCACTGGGCCAGGGACAGACTGATTTGCATATAACCAGGTTCTGAACTGGGATGGTGCAGTGAGATAAATAACAGTGATGGATCAAGCCCTGATCTTTGGACTGGGTAAGAGTGGTCTGCTTAATTCAGACAATCTGTTCATCACCACCCCCTTTTCTGAATCGTTTTTGGCCACTATAGGTGTGGCAGGGTATACTCAGACATGAGTCCCTTTCTCACTGCACCATCAGGATTCAAGCAAGCCGGGCCGCCGACGTCTGAAATGCCAGAAAGCGGTCCCCGGTAGCTTGTCTCCTTTCTGGTGAAGAATTGGCTTGGTAGTTTAGTCTGCCCTGTTCCCATGATGCACTGGGCCAGGGACAGACTGATTTGCATATAGCCAGGTTCTGAACTGGGATGGTGCAGTGAGATAAATAACGGTGATGGATCAAGCCCTGATCTTTGGACTGGGTAAGAGTGGTCTGCTTAATTAAGACACTCTGTTCATCACCACCCCCTTTTCCGAATTGTTTTTGGCCACTATAGGTGTGGCAGGGTATACTCAGACATGAGTCCCTTTCTCACTGCACCATCAGGATTCAAGCAAGCCGGGCCGACGACGGCTGAAATGCCAGACACCGGTCCCCGGTAGCTTGTCTCCTTTCTGGTGAAGAATTGGCTTGGTAGTTTAGTCTGCCCTGTTCCCATGATGCACTGGGCACTGATTTGCATATAGCCAGGTTCTGAACTGGGATGGTGCAGTGAGATAAATAACGGTGATGGATCAAGCCCTGATCTTTGGACTGGGTAAGAGTGGTCTGCTTAATTCAGACACTCTGTTCATCACCACCTCCTTTTCTGAATCGTTTTTGGCCACTATCGGTGTGGCAGGGTATACTCAGACATGAGTCCCTTTCTCACTGCACCATCAGGATTCAAGCAAGCCGGGCCGACGACGGCTGAAATGCCAGAAACCGGTCCCCGGTAGCTTGTCTCCTTTCTGGTGAAGAATTGGCTTGGTAGTTTAGTCTGCCCTGTTCCTATGATGCACTGGGCCAGGGACAGACTGATTTGCATATAGCCAGGTTCTGAACTGGGATGGTGCAGTGAGATAAATAACGGTGATGGATCAAGCCCTGATCTTTGGACTGGGTAAGAGTGGTCTGCTTAATTCAGACACTCTGTTCATCACCACCCCCTTTTCTGAATCGTTTTTGGCCACTATAGGTGCGGCAGGGTATATTCAGACATGAGTCCCTTTCTCACTGCACCATCAGGATTCAAGCAAGCCGGGCCGCCGACGGCTGAAATGCCAGAAACCGGTCCCCGGTAGCTTGTCTCCTTTCTGGTGAAGAATTGGCTTGGTAGTTTAGTCTGCCCTGTTCCCATGATGCACTGGGCCAGGGACAGACTGATTTGCATATAACCAGGTTCTGAACTGGGATGGTGCAGTGAGATAAATAACGGTGATGGATCAAGCCCTGATCTTTGGACTGGGTAAGAGTGGTCTGCTTAATTCAGACAATCTGTTCATCACCACCCCCTTTTCTGAATCGTTTTTGGCCACTATAGGTGTGGCAGGGTATACTCAGACATGAGTCCCTTTCTCACTGCACCATCAGGATTCAAGCAAGCCGGGCCGCCGACGTCTGAAATGCCAGAAAGCGGTCCCCGGTAGCTTGTCTCCTTTCTGGTGAAGAATTGGCTTGGTAGTTTAGTCTGCCCTGTTCCCATGATGCACTGGGCCAGGGACAGACTGATTTGCATATAGCCAGGTTCTGAACTGGGATGGTGCAGTGAGATAAATAACGGTGATGGATCAAGCCCTGATCTTTGGACTGGGTAAGAGTGGTCTGCTTAATTAAGACACTCTGTTCATCACCACCCCCTTTTCCGAATTGTTTTTGGCCACTATAGGTGTGGCAGGGTATACTCAGACATGAGTCCCTTTCTCACTGCACCATCAGGATTCAAGCAAGCCGGGCCGACGACGGCTGAAATGCCAGACACCGGTCCCCGGTAGCTTGTCTCCTTTCTGGTGAAGAATTGGCTTGGTAGTTTAGTCTGCCCTGTTCCCATGATGCACTGGGCACTGATTTGCATATAGCCAGGTTCTGAACTGGGATGGTGCAGTGAGATAAATAACGGTGATGGATCAAGCCCTGATCTTTGGACTGGGTAAGAGTGGTCTGCTTAATTCAGACACTCTGTTCATCACCACCTCCTTTTCTGAATCGTTTTTGGCCACTATCGGTGTGGCAGGGTATACTCAGACATGAGTCCCTTTCTCACTGCACCATCAGGATTCAAGCAAGCCGGGCCGACGATGGCTGAAATGCCAGAAACCGGTCCCCGGTAGCTTGTCTCCTTTCTGGTGAAGAATTGGCTTGGTAGTTTAGTCTGCCCTGTTCCCATGGTGCACTGGGCCAGGGATAGACTGATTTGCATATAGCCAGGTTCTGAACTGGGATGGTGCAGTGAGATAAATAACGGTGATGGATCAAGCCCTGATCTTTGGACTGGGTAAGAGTGGTCTGCTTAATTCAGACACTCTGTTCATCACCACCCCCTTTTCTGAATCGTTTTTGGCCTCTATAGGTGTGGCAGGGTATTCTCAGACATGAGTCCCTTTCTCACTGCACCATCAGGATTCAAGCAAGCCGGGCCGACGACGGCTGAAATGCCAGAAACCGGTCCCCGGTAGCTTGTCTCCTTTCTGGTGAAGAATTGGCTTGGTAGTTTAGTCTGCCCTGTTCCCATGATGCACTGGGCCAGGGACAGACTGATTTGCATATAGCCAGGTTCTGAACTGCGATGGTGCAGTGAGATAAATAACGGTGATGGATCAAGCCCTGATCTTTGGACTGGGTAAGAGTGGTCTGCTTAATTCAGACACTCTGTTCATCACCACCCCCTTTTCTGAATCGTTTTTGGCCACTATAGGTGTGGCAGGGTATACTCAGACATGAGCCCCTTTCTCACTGCACCATCAGGATTCAAGCAAGCCGGGCCGACGACGGCTGAAATGCCAGAAACCGGTCCCCGGGAGCTTGTGTCCTTTCTGGTGAAGAATTGGCTTGGTAGTTTAGTCTGCCCTGTTCCCATGATGCACTGGGCCAAGGACAGACTGATTTGCATATAGCGAGGTTCTGAACTGGGATGGTGCAGTGAGATAAATAACGGTGATGGATCAAGCCCTGATCTTTGGACTGGGTAAGAGTGGTCTGCTTAATTCAGACACTCTGTTCATCACCACCCCCCTTTTCTAAATCGTTTTTGGCCACTATAGGTGTGGCAGGGTATACTCAGACATGAGTCCCTTTCTCACTGCACCATCAGGATTCAAGCAAGCCGGGCCGACGACGGCTGAAATGCCAGAAACCGGTCCCCGGTAGCTTGTCTCCTTTCTGGTGAAGAATTGGCTTGGTAGTTTAGTCTGCCCTGTTCCCATGATGCACTGGGCCAGGGACAGACTGATTTGCATATAGCCAGGTTCTGAACTGGGATGGTGCAGTGAGATAAATAACGGTGATGGATCAAGCCCTGATCTTTGGACTGGGTAAGAGTGGTCTGCTTAATTCAGACACTCTGTTCATCACCACCCCCTTTTCTGAATCGTTTTTGGCCACTATACGTGTGGCAGGGTATACTCAGACATGAGTCCCTTTCTCACTGCACCATCAGGATTCAAGCAAGCCGGGCCGACGACGGCTGAAATGCCAGAAACCGGTCCCCGGTAGCTTGTCTCCTTTCTGGTGAAGAATTGGCTTGGTAGTTTAGTCTGCCCTGTTCCCATGATGCACTGGGCCAGGGACAGACTGATTTGCATATAGCCAGGTTCTGAACTGGGATGGTGCAGTGAGATAAATAACGGTGATGGATCAAGCCCTGATCTTTGGACTGGGTAAGAGTCGTCTGCTTAATTCAGACACTCTGTTCATCACCACCCCCTTTTCTGAATCGTTTTTGGCCACTATAGGTGTGGCAGGGTATACTCAGACATGAGTCCCTTTCTCACTGCACCATCAGGATTCAAGCAAGCCGGGCCGCCGACGGCTGAAATGCCAGAAACCGGTCCCCGGTAGCTTGTCTCCTTTCTGGTGAAGAATTGGCTTGGTAGTTTAGTCTGCCCTGTTCCCATGATGCACTGGGCCAGGGACAGACTGATTTGCATATAGCCAGGTTCTGAACTGGGATGGTGCAGTGAGATAAATAACGGTGATGGATCAAGCCCTGATCTTTGGACTGGGTAAGAGTGGTCTGCTTAATTCAGACACTCTGTTCATCACCACCCCCTTTTCCGAATCGTTTTCGGCCACTATAGGTGTGGCAGGGTATACTCAGACATGAGTCCCTTTCTCACGGCACCATCAGGATTCAAGCAAGCCGGGCCGACGACGGCTGAAATGCCAGAAACCGGTCCCCGGTAGCTTGTCTCCTTTCTGGTGAAGAATTGGCTTGGTAGTTTAGTCTGCCCTGTTCCCATGATGCACTGGGCCAGGGACAGACTGATTTGCATATAGCCAGGTTCTGAACTGGGATGGTGCAGTGAGATAAATAACGGTGATGGATCAAGCCCTGATCTTTGGACTGGGTAAGAGTGGTCTGCTTAATTCAGACACTCTGTTCATCACCACCCCCTTTTCTGAATCGTTTTTGGCCACTATAGGTGTGGCAGGGTATACTCAGACATGAGTCCCTTTCTCACTGCACCATCAGGATTCAAGCAAGCCGGGCCGACGACGGCTGAAATGCCAGAAACCGGTCCCCGGTAGCTTGTCTCCTTTCTGGTGAAGAATTGGCTTGGTAGTTTAGTCTGCCCTGTTCCCATGATGCACTGGGCCAGGGACAGACTGATTTGCATATAGCCAGGTTCTGAACTGGGATGGTGCAGTGAGATAAATAACGGTGATGGATCAAGCCCTGATCTTTGGACTGGGTAAGAGTGGTCTGCTTAATTCAGACACTCTGTTCATCACCACCCCCTTTTCTGAATCGTTTTTGGCCACTATAGGTGCGGCAGGGTATATTCAGACATGAGTCCCTTTCTCACTGCACCATCAGGATTCAAGCAAGCCGGGCCGCCGACGGCTGAAATGCCAGACACCGGTCCCCGGTAGCTTGTCTTCTTTCTGGTGAAGAATTGGCTTGGTAGTTTAGTCTGCCCGGTTCCCATGATGCACTGGGCCAGGGACAGACTGATTTGCATATAGCCAGGTTCTGAACTGGGATGGTGCAGTGAGATAAATAACGGTGATGGATCAAGCCCTGATCTTTGGACTGGGTAAGAGTGGTCTGCTTAATTCAGACACTCTGTTCATCACCACCCCCTTTTCTGAATCGTTTTTGGCCACTATAGGTGTGGCAGGGTATACTCAGACATGAGTCCCTTTCTCACTGCACCATCAGGATTCAAGCAAGCCGGGCCGCCGACGGCTGAAATGCCAGAAACCGGTCCCCGGTAGCTTGTCTCCTTTCTGGTGAAGAATTGGCTTGGTAGTTTAGTCTGCCCTGTTCCCATGATGCACTGGGCCAGGGACAGACTGATTTGCATATAGCCAGGTTCTGAACTGGGATGGTGCAGTGAGATAAATAACGGTGATGGATCAAGCCCTGATCTTTGGACTGGGTAAGAGTGGTCTGCTTAATTCAGACACTCTGTTCATCACCACCCCCTTTTCCGAATTGTTTTTGGCCACTATAGGTGTGGCAGGGTATACTCAGACATGAGTCCCTTTCTCACTGCACCATCAGGATTCAAGCAAGCCGGGCCGACGACGGCTGAAATGCCAGACACCGGTCCCCGGTAGCTTGTCTCCTTTCTGGTGAAGAATTGGCTTGGTAGTTTAGTCTGCCCTGTTCCCATGATGCACTGGGCACTGATTTGCATATAGCCAGGTTCTGAACTGGGATGGTGCAGTGAGATAAATAACGGTGATGGATCAAGCCCTGATCTTTGGACTGGGTAAGAGTGGTCTGCTTAATTCAGACACTCTGTTCATCACCACCTCCTTTTCTGAATCGTTTTTGGCCACTATAGGTGTGGCAGGGTATACTCAGACATGAGTCCCTTTCTCACTGCACCATCAGGATTCAAGCAAGCCGGGCCGACGATGGCTGAAATGCCAGAAACCGGTCCCCGGTAGCTTGTCTCCTTTCTGGTGAAGAATTGGCTTGGTAGTTTAGTCTGCCCTGTTCCCATGGTGCACTGGGCCAGGGATAGACTGATTTGCATATAGCCAGGTTCTGAACTGGGATGGTGCAGTGAGATAAATAACGGTGATGGATCAAGCCCTGATCTTTGGACTGGGTAAGAGTGGTCTGCTTAATTCAGACACTCTGTTCATCACCACCCCCTTTTCTGAATCGTTTTTGGCCACTATAGGTGTGGCAGGGTATTCTCAGACATGAGTCCCTTTCTCACTGCACCATCAGGATTCAAGCAAGCCGGGCCGACGACGGCTGAAATGCCAGAAACCGGTCCCCGGTAGCTTGTCTCCTTTCTGGTGAAGAATTGGCTTGGTAGTTTAGTCTGCCCTGTTCCCATGATGCACTGGGCCAGGGACAGACTGATTTGCATATAGCCAGGTTCTGAACTGCGATGGTGCAGTGAGATAAATAACGGTGATGGATCAAGCCCTGATCTTTGGACTGGGTAAGAGTGGTCTGCTTAATTCAGACACTCTGTTCATCACCACCCCCTTTTCTGAATCGTTTTTGGCGACTATAGGTGTGGCAGGCTATACTCAGACATGAGCCCCTTTCTCACTGCACCATCAGGATTCAAGCAAGCCGGGCCGACGACGGCTGAAATGCCAGAAACCGGTCCCCGGGAGCTTGTGTCCTTTCTGGTGAAGAATTGGCTTGGTAGTTTAGTCTGCCCTGTTCCCATGATGCACTGGGCCAAGGACAGACTGATTTGCATATAGCGAGGTTCTGAACTGGGATGGTGCAGTGAGATAAATAACGGTGATGGATCAAGCCCTGATCTTTGGACTGGGTAAGAGTGGTCTGCTTAATTCAGACACTCTGTTCATCACCACCCCCCTTTTCTAAATCGTTTTTGGCCACTATAGGTGTGGCAGGGTATACTCAGACATGAGTCCCTTTCTCACTGCACCATCAGGATTCAAGCAAGCCGGGCCGACGACGGCTGAAATGCCAGAAACCGGTCCCCGGTAGCTTGTCTCCTTTCTGGTGAAGAATTGGCTTGGTAGTTTAGTCTGCCCTGTTCCCATGATGCACTGGGCCAGGGACAGACTGATTTGCATATAGCCAGGTTCTGAACTGGGATGGTGCAGTGAGATAAATAACGGTGATGGATCAAGCCCTGATCTTTGGACTGGGTAAGAGTGGTCTGCTTAATTCAGACACTCTGTTCATCACCACCCCCTTTTCTGAATCGTTTTTGGCCACTATACGTGTGGCAGGGTATACTCAGACATGAGTCCCTTTCTCACTGCACCATCAGGATTCAAGCAAGCCGGGCCGACGACGGCTGAAATGCCAGAAACCGGTCCCCGGTAGCTTGTCTCCTTTCTGGTGAAGAATTGGCTTGGTAGTTTAGTCTGCCCTGTTCCCATGATGCACTGGGCCAGGGACAGACTGATTTGCATATAGCCAGGTTCTGAACTGGGATGGTGCAGTGAGATAAATAACGGTGATGGATCAAGCCCTGATCTTTGGACTGGGTAAGAGTCGTCTGCTTAATTCAGACACTCTGATCATCACCACCCCCTTTTCTGAATCGTTTTTGGCCACTATAGGTGTGGCAGGGTATACTCAGACATGAGTCCCTTTCTCACTGCACCATCAGGATTCAAGCAAGCCGGGCCGCCGACGGCTGAAATGCCAGAAACCGGTCCCCGGTAGCTTGTCTCCTTTCTGGTGAAGAATTGGCTTGGTAGTTTAGTCTGCCCTGTTCCCATGATGCACTGGGCCAGGGACAGACTGATTTGCATATAGCCAGGTTCTGAACTGGGATGGTGCAGTGAGATAAATAACGGTGATGGATCAAGCCCTGATCTTTGGACTGGGTAAGAGTGGTCTGCTTAATTCAGACACTCTGTTCATCACCACCCCCTTTTCCGAATCGTTTTCGGCCACTATAGGTGTGGCAGGGTATACTCAGACATGAGTCCCTTTCTCACTGCACCATCAGGATTCAAGCAAGCCGGGCCGACGACGGCTGAAATGCCAGAAACCGGTCCCCGGTAGCTTGTCTCCTTTCTGGTGAAGAATTGGCTTGGTAGTTTAGTCTGCCCTGTTCCCATGATGCACTGGGCCAGGGACAGACTGATTTGCATATAGCCAGGTTCTGAACTGGGATGGTGCAGTGAGATAAATAACGGTGATGGATCAAGCCCTGATCTTTGGACTGGGTAAGAGTGGTCTGCTTAATTCAGACACTCTGTTCATCACCACCCCCTTTTCTGAATCGTTTTTGGCCACTATAGGTGTGGCAGGGTATACTCAGACATGAGTCCCTTTCTCACTGCACCATCAGGATTCAAGCAAGCCGGGCCGACGACGGCTGAAATGCCGGAAACCGGTCCCCGGTAGCTTGTCTCCTTTCTGGTGAAGAATTGGCTTGGTAGTTTAGTCTGCCCTGTTCCCATGATGCACTGGGCCAGGGACAGACTGATTTGCATATAGCCAGGTTCTGAAATGGGATGGTGCAGTGAGATAAATAACGGTGATGGGTCAAGCCCTGATCTTTGGACTGGGTAAGAGTGGTCTGCTTAATTCAGACACTCTGTTCATCACCACCCCCTTTTCTGAATCGTTTTTGGCCACTATAGGTGCGGCAGGGTATATTCAGACATGAGTCCCTTTCTCACTGCACCATCAGGATTCAAGCAAGCCGGGCCGCCGACGGCTGAAATGCCAGAAACCGGTCCCCGGTAGCTTGTCTTCTTTCTGGTGAAGAATTGGCTTGGTAGTTTAGTCTGCCCGGTTCCCATGATGCACTGGGCCAGGGACAGACTGATTTGCATATAGCCAGGTTCTGAACTGGGATGGTGCAGTGAGATAAATAACGGTGATGGATCAAGCCCTGATCTTTGGACTGGGTAAGAGTGGTCTGCTTAATTCAGACACTCTGTTCATCACCACCCCCTTTTCTGAATCGTTTTTTGCCACTATAGGTGTGGCAGGGTATACTCAGACATGAGTCCCTTTCTCACTGCACCATCAGGATTCAAGCAAGCCGGGCCGCCGACGGCTGAAATGCCAGAAACCGGTCCCCGGTAGCTTGTCTCCTTTCTGGTGAAGAATTGGCTTGGTAGTTTAGTCTGCCCTGTTCCCATGATGCACTGGGCCAGGGACAGACTGATTTGCATATAGCCAGGTTCTGAACTGGGATGGTGCAGTGAGATAAATAACGGTGATGGATCAAGCCCTGATCTTTGGACTGGGTAAGAGTGGTCTGCTTAATTCAGACACTCTGTTCATCACCACCCCCTTTTCCGAATTGTTTTTGGCCACTATAGGTGTGGCAGGGTATACTCAGACATGAGTCCCTTTCTCACTGCACCATCAGGATTCAAGCAAGCCGGGCCGACGACGGCTGAAATGCCAGACACCGGTCCCCGGTAGCTTGTCTCCTTTCTGGTGAAGAATTGGCTTGGTAGTTTAGTCTGCCCTGTTCCCATGATGCACTGGGCACTGATTTGCATATAGCCAGATTCTGAACTGGGATGGTGCAGTGAGATAAATAACGGTGATGGATCAAGCCCTGATCTTTGGACTGGGTAAGAGTGGTCTGCTTAATTCAGACACTCTGTTCATCACCACCTCCTTTTCTGAATCGTTTTTGGCCACTATAGGTGTGGCAGGGTATACTCAGACATGAGTCCCGTTCTCACTGCACCATCAGGATTCAAGCAAGCCGGGCCGACGACGGCTGAAATGCCAGAAACCGGTCCCCGGTAGCTTGTCTCCTTTCTGGTGAAGAATTGGCTTGGTAGTTTAGTCTGCCCTGTTCCCATGATGCACTGGGCCAGGGATAGACTGATTTGCATATAGCCAGGTTCTAAACTGGGATGGTGCAGTGAGATAAATAACGGTGATGGATCAAGCCCTGATCTTTGGACTGGGTAAGAGTGGTCTGCCTAATTAAGACACTCTGTTCATCAACACCCCCTTTTCTGAATCGTTTTTGGCCACTATAGGTGTGGCAGGGTATACTCAGACACGAGTCCCTTTCTCACTGCACCATCAGGATTCAAGCAAGCCAGGCCGACGACGGCTGAAATGCCAGAAACCGGTCCCCGGTAGCTTGTCTCCTTTCTGGTGAAGAATTGGCTTGGTAGTTTAGTCTGCCCTGTTCCCATGATGCACTGGGCCAGGGACAGACTGATTTGCATATAGCCAGGTTCTGAACTGGGATGGTGAAGTGAGATAAATAACGGTGATGGATCAAGCCCTGATCTTTGGACTGGGTAAGAGTGGTCTGCTTAATTCAGACACTCTGTTCATCACCACCCCCTTTTCTGAATCGTTTTTGGCCACTATAGGTGTGGCAGGGTATACTCAGACATGAGTCCCTTTCTCACTGCACCATCAGGATTCAAGCAAGCCGGGCCGCCGACGGCTGAAATGCCAGAAACCGGTCCCCGGTAGCTTGTCTCCTTTCTGGTGAAGAATTGGCTTGGTAGTTTAGTCTGCCCTGTTCCCATGATGCACTGGGCCAGGGACAGACTGATTTGCATATAGCCAGGTTCTGAACTGGGATGGTGCAGTGAGATAAATAACGGTGATGGATCAAGCCCTGATCTTTGGACTGGGTAAGAGTGGTCTGCTTAATTCAGACACTCTGTTCATCACCACCCCCTTTTCCGAATCGTTTTCGGCCACTATAGGTGTGGCAGGGTATACTCAGACATGAGTCCCTTTCTCACGGCACCATCAGGATTCAAGCAAGCCGGGCCGACGACGGCTGAAATGCCAGACACCGGTCCCCGGTAGCTTGTCTCCTTTCTGGTGAAGAATTGGCTTGGTAGTTTAGTCTGCCCTGTTCCCATGATGCACTGGGCACTGATTTGCATATAGCCAGGTTCTGAACTGGGATGGTGCAGTGAGATAAATAACGGTGATGGATCAAGCCCTGATCTTTGGACTGGGTAAGAGTGGTCTGCTTAATTCAGACACTCTGTTCATCACCACCTCCTTTTCTGAATCGTTTTTGGCCACTATCGGTGTGGCAGGGTATACTCAGACATGAGTCCCTTTCTCACTGCACCATCAGGATTCAAGCAAGCCGGGCCGACGATGGCTGAAATGCCAGAAACCGGTCCCCGGTAGCTTGTCTCCTTTCTGGTGAAGAATTGGCTTGGTAGTTTAGTCTGCCCTGTTCCCATGGTGCACTGGGCCAGGGATAGACTGATTTGCATATAGCCAGGTTCTGAACTGGGATGGTGCAGTGAGATAAATAACGGTGATGGATCAAGCCCTGATCTTTGGACTGGGTAAGAGTGGTCTGCTTAATTCAGACACTCTGTTCATCACCACCCCCTTTTCTGAATCGTTTTTGGCCACTATAGGTGTGGCAGGGTATTCTCAGACATGAGTCCCTTTCTCACTGCACCATCAGGATTCAAGCAAGCCGGGCCGACGACGGCTGAAATGCCAGAAACCGGTCCCCGGTAGCTTGTCTCCTTTCTGGTGAAGAATTGGCTTGGTAGTTTAGTCTGCCCTGTTCCCATGATGCACTGGGCCAGGGACAGACTGATTTGCATATAGCCAGGTTCTGAACTGCGATGGTGCAGTGAGATAAATAACGGTGATGGATCAAGCCCTGATCTTTGGACTGGGTAAGAGTGGTCTGCTTAATTCAGACACTCTGTTCATCACCACCCCCTTTTCTGAATCGTTTTTGGCCACTATAGGTGTGGCAGGGTATACTCAGACATGAGCCCCTTTCTCACTGCACCATCAGGATTCAAGCAAGCCGGGCCGACGACGGCTGAAATGCCAGAAACCGGTCCCCGGGAGCTTGTGTCCTTTCTGGTGAAGAATTGGCTTGGTAGTTTAGTCTGCCCTGTTCCCATGATGCACTGGGCCAAGGACAGACTGATTTGCATATAGCGAGGTTCTGAACTGGGATGGTGCAGTGAGATAAATAACGGTGATGGATCAAGCCCTGATCTTTGGACTGGGTAAGAGTGGTCTGCTTAATTCAGACACTCTGTTCATCACCACCCCCCTTTTCTAAATCGTTTTTGGCCACTATAGGTGTGGCAGGGTATACTCAGACATGAGTCCCTTTCTCACTGCACCATCAGGATTCAAGCAAGCCGGGCCGACGACGGCTGAAATGCCAGAAACCGGTCCCCGGTAGCTTGTCTCCTTTCTGGTGAAGAATTGGCTTGGTAGTTTAGTCTGCCCTGTTCCCATGATGCACTGGGCCAGGGACAGACTGATTTGCATATAGCCAGGTTCTGAACTGGGATGGTGCAGTGAGATAAATAACGGTGATGGATCAAGCCCTGATCTTTGGACTGGGTAAGAGTGGTCTGCTTAATTCAGACACTCTGTTCATCACCACCCCCTTTTCTGAATCGTTTTTGGCCACTATACGTGTGGCAGGGTATACTCAGACATGAGTCCCTTTCTCACTGCACCATCAGGATTCAAGCAAGCCGGGCCGACGACGGCTGAAATGCCAGAAACCGGTCCCCGGTAGCTTGTCTCCTTTCTGGTGAAGAATTGGCTTGGTAGTTTAGTCTGCCCTGTTCCCATGATGCACTGGGCCAGGGACAGACTGATTTGCATATAGCCAGGTTCTGAACTGGGATGGTGCAGTGAGATAAATAACGGTGATGGATCAAGCCCTGATCTTTGGACTGGGTAAGAGTCGTCTGCTTAATTCAGACACTCTGTTCATCACCACCCCCTTTTCTGAATCGTTTTTGGCCACTATAGGTGTGGCAGGGTATACTCAGACATGAGTCCCTTTCTCACTGCACCATCAGGATTCAAGCAAGCCGGGCCGCCGACGGCTGAAATGCCAGAAACCGGTCCCCGGTAGCTTGTCTCCTTTCTGGTGAAGAATTGGCTTGGTAGTTTAGTCTGCCCTGTTCCCATGATGCACTGGGCCAGGGACAGACTGATTTGCATATAGCCAGGTTCTGAACTGGGATGGTGCAGTGAGATAAATAACGGTGATGGATCAAGCCCTGATCTTTGGACTGGGTAAGAGTGGTCTGCTTAATTCAGACACTCTGTTCATCACCACCCCCTTTTCCGAATCGTTTTCGGCCACTATAGGTGTGGCAGGGTATACTCAGACATGAGTCCCTTTCTCACGGCACCATCAGGATTCAAGCAAGCCGGGCCGACGACGGCTGAAATGCCAGAAACCGGTCCCCGGTAGCTTGTCTCCTTTCTGGTGAAGAATTGGCTTGGTAGTTTAGTCTGCCCTGTTCCCATGATGCACTGGGCCAGGGACAGACTGATTTGCATATAGCCAGGTTCTGAACTGGGATGGTGCAGTGAGATAAATAACGGTGATGGATCAAGCCCTGATCTTTGGACTGGGTAAGAGTGGTCTGCTTAATTCAGACACTCTGTTCATCACCACCCCCTTTTCTGAATCGTTTTTGGCCACTATAGGTGTGGCAGGGTATACTCAGACATGAGTCCCTTTCTCACTGCACCATCAGGATTCAAGCAAGCCGGGCCGACGACGGCTGAAATGCCAGAAACCGGTCCCCGGTAGCTTGTCTCCTTTCTGGTGAAGAATTGGCTTGGTAGTTTAGTCTGCCCTGTTCCCATGATGCACTGGGCCAGGGACAGACTGATTTGCATATAGCCAGGTTCTGAACTGGGATGGTGCAGTGAGATAAATAACGGTGATGGATCAAGCCCTGATCTTTGGACTGGGTAAGAGTGGTCTGCTTAATTCAGACACTCTGTTCATCACCACCCCCTTTTCTGAATCGTTTTTGGCCACTATAGGTGCGGCAGGGTATATTCAGACATGAGTCCCTTTCTCACTGCACCATCAGGATTCAAGCAAGCCGGGCCGCCGACGGCTGAAATGCCAGACACCGGTCCCCGGTAGCTTGTCTTCTTTCTGGTGAAGAATTGGCTTGGTAGTTTAGTCTGCCCGGTTCCCATGATGCACTGGGCCAGGGACAGACTGATTTGCATATAGCCAGGTTCTGAACTGGGATGGTGCAGTGAGATAAATAACGGTGATGGATCAAGCCCTGATCTTTGGACTGGGTAAGAGTGGTCTGCTTAATTCAGACACTCTGTTCATCACCACCCCCTTTTCTGAATCGTTTTTGGCCACTATAGGTGTGGCAGGGTATACTCAGACATGAGTCCCTTTCTCACTGCACCATCAGGATTCAAGCAAGCCGGGCCGCCGACGGCTGAAATGCCAGAAACCGGTCCCCGGTAGCTTGTCTCCTTTCTGGTGAAGAATTGGCTTGGTAGTTTAGTCTGCCCTGTTCCCATGATGCACTGGGCCAGGGACAGACTGATTTGCATATAGCCAGGTTCTGAACTGGGATGGTGCAGTGAGATAAATAACGGTGATGGATCAAGCCCTGATCTTTGGACTGGGTAAGAGTGGTCTGCTTAATTCAGACACTCTGTTCATCACCACCCCCTTTTCCGAATTGTTTTTGGCCACTATAGGTGTGGCAGGGTATACTCAGACATGAGTCCCTTTCTCACTGCACCATCAGGATTCAAGCAAGCCGGGCCGACGACGGCTGAAATGCCAGACACCGGTCCCCGGTAGCTTGTCTCCTTTCTGGTGAAGAATTGGCTTGGTAGTTTAGTCTGCCCTGTTCCCATGATGCACTGGGCACTGATTTGCATATAGCCAGGTTCTGAACTGGGATGGTGCAGTGAGATAAATAACGGTGATGGATCAAGCCCTGATCTTTGGACTGGGTAAGAGTGGTCTGCTTAATTCAGACACTCTGTTCATCACCACCTCCTTTTCTGAATCGTTTTTGGCCACTATAGGTGTGGCAGGGTATACTCAGACATGAGTCCCTTTCTCACTGCACCATCAGGATTCAAGCAAGCCGGGCCGCCGACGGCTGAAATGCCAGAAACCGGTCCCCGGTAGCTTGTCTCCTTTCTGGTGAAGAATTGGCTTGGTAGTTTAGTCTGCCCTGTTCCCATGATGCACTGGGCCAGGGACAGACTGATTTGCGAATAGCCAGGTTCTGAACTGGGATGGTGCAGTGAGATAAATAACGGTGATGGATCAAGCCCTGATCTTTGGACTGGGTAAGAGTGGTCTGCTTAATTCAGGCACTCTGTTCATCACCACCCCCTTTTCTGAATCGTTTTTGGCCAGTGTGGCAGGGTATACTCAGACATGAGTCCCTTTCTCACTGCACCATCAGGATTCAAGCAAGCCGGGCCGACGACGGCTGAAATGGCAGAAACCGGTCCCCGGTAGCTTGTCTCCTTTCTGGTGAAGAATTGGCTTGGTAGTTTAGTCTGCCCTGTTCCCATGATGCACTGGGCCAGGGACAGACTGATTTGCATATAGCCAGGTTCTGAACTGGGATGGTGCAGTGAGATAAATAACGGTGATGGATCAAGCCCTGATCTTTGGACTGGGTAAGAGTGGTCTGCTTAATTCAGACACTCTGTTCATCACCACCCCCTTTTCTGAATCGTTTTTGGCCACTATAGGTGTGGCAGGGTATACTCAGACATGAGTCCCTTTCTCACTGCACCATCAGGATTCAAGCAAGCCGGGCCGACGACGGCTGAAATGCCAGAAACCGGTCCCCGGTAGCTTGTCTCCTTTCTGGTGAAGAATTGGCTTGATAGTTTAGTCTGCCCTGTTCCCATGATGCACTGGGCCAGGGACAGACTGATTTGCATATAGCCAGGTTCTGAACTGGGATGGTGCAGTGAGATAAATAACGGTGATGGATCAAGCCCTGATCTTTGGACTGGGTAAGAGTGGTCTGCTTAATTCAGACACTCTGTTCATCACCACCCCCCTTTTCTGAATCGTTTTTGGCCACTATAGGTGTGGCAGGGTATACTCAGACATGAGTCCCTTTCTCACTGCACCATCAGGTTTCAAGCAAGCCGGGCCGACGACGGCTGAAATGCCAGAAACCGGTCCCCGGTAGCTTGTCTCCTTTCTGGTGAAGAATTGGCTTGGTAGTTTAGTCTGCCCTGTTCCCATGGTGCACTGGGCCAGGGACAGACTGATTTGCATATAGCCAGGATCTGAACTGGGATGGTGCAGTGAGATAAATAAGAGTGATGGATCAAGCCCTGATCTTTGGACTGGGTAAGAGTGGTCTGCTTAATTCAGACACTCTGTTCATCACCACCCCCCTTTTCTGAATCGTTTTTGGCCACTATAGGTGTGGCAGGGTATACTCAGACATGAGTCCCTTTCTCACTGCACCATCAGGATTCAAGCAAGCCGGGCCGACGACGGCTGAAATGCCAGGAACCGGTCCCCGGTAGCTTGTCTCCTTTCTGGTGAAGAATTGGCTTGGTATTTTAGTCTGCCCTGTTCCCATGATGCACTGGGCCAGGGACAGACTGATTTGCATATAGCCAGGTTCTGAACTGGGATGGTGCAGTGAGATAAATAACGGTGATGGATCAAGCCCTGATCTTTGGACTGGGTAAGAGTGGTCTGCTTAATTCAGACACTCTGTTCATCACCACCCCCTTTTCTGAATCATTTTTGGCCACTATAGGTGTGGCAGGGTATACTCAGACATGAGTCCCTTTCTCACTGCACCATCAGGATTCAAGCAAGCCGGGCCGACGACGGCTGAAATGCCAGAAACCGGTCCCCGGTAGCTTGTCTCCTTTCTGGTGAAGAATTGGCTTGGTAGTTTAGTCTGCCCTCTTCCCATGATGCACTGGGCCAGGGACAGACTGATTTGCATATAGCCAGGTTCTGAACTGGGATGGTGCAGTGAGATAAATAACGGTGATGGATCAAGCCCTGATCTTTGGACTGGGTAAGAGTGGTCTGCTTAATTCAGACACTCTGTTCATCACCACCCCCTTTTCTGAATCGTTTTTGGCCACTATAGGTGTGGCAGGGTATACTCAGACATGAGTCCCTTTCTCACTGCACCATCAGGATTCAAGCAAGCCGGGCCGACGACGGCTGAAATGCCAGAAACCGGTCCCCGGTAGCTTGTCTCCTTTCTGGTGAAGAATTGGCTTGGTAGTTTAGTCTGCCCTGTTCCCATGATGCACTGGGCCAGGGACAGACTGATTTGCATATAGCCAGGTTCTGAACTGGGATGGTGCAGTGAGATAAATAACGGTGATGGATCAAGCCCTGATCTTTGGACTGGGTAAGAGTGGTCTGCTTAATTCAGACACTCTGTTCATCACCACCCCCTTTTCTGAATCGTTTTTGGCAACTATAGGTGTGGCAGGGTATACTCAGACATGAGTCCCTTTCTCACTGCACCATCAGGATTCAAGCAAGCCGGGCCGACGATGGCTGAAATGCCAGAAACCGGTCCCCGGTAGCTTGTCTCCTTTCTGGTGAAGAATTGGCTTGGTAGTTTAGTCTGCCCTGTTCCCATGATGCACTGGGCCAGGGACAGACTGATTTGCATATAGCCAGGTTCTGAACTGGGATGGTGCAGTGAGATAAATAACGGTGATGGATCAAGCCCTGATCTTTGGACTGGGTAAGAGTGGTCTGCTTAATTCAGACACTCTGTTCATCACCACCCCCTTTTCTATATCGTTTTTGGCCACTATAGGTGTGGCAGGGTATACTCAGACATGAGTCCCTTTCTCACTGAACCATCAGGATTCAAGCAAGCCGGGCCGACGACGTCTGAAATGCCAGAAACTGGTCCCCGGTAGCTTGCCTCCTTTCTGGTGAAGAATTGGCTTGGTAGTTTAGTCTGCCCTGTTCCCATGATGCACTGGGCCAGGGACAGACTGATTTGCATATAGCCAGGTTCTGAACTGGGATGGTGCAGTGAGATAAATAACGGTGATGGATCAAGCCCTGATCTTTGGACTGGGTAAGAGTGGTCTGCTTAATTCAGACACTCTGTTCATCACCACCCCCTTTTCTGAATCGTTTTTGGCCACTATAGGTGTGGCAGGGTATACTCAGACATGAGTATCTTTCTCACTGCACCATCAGGATTCAAGCAAGCCGGGCCGACGACGGCTGAAATGCCAGAAACCGGTCCCCGGTAGCTTGTCTCCTTTCTGGTGAAGAATTGGCTTGGTAGTTTAGTCTGCCCTGTTCCCATGATGCACTGGGCCAGGGACAGACTGATTTGCATATAGCCAGGTTCTGAACTGGGATGGTGCAGTGAGATAAATAACGGTGATGGATCAAGCCCTGATCTTTGGACTGGGTAAGAGTGGTCTGCTTAATTCAGACACTCTGTTCATCACCACCCCCTTTTCTGAATCATTTTTGGCCACTATAGGTGTGGCAGGGTATACTCAGACATGAGTCCCTTTCTCACTGCACCATCAGGATTCAAGCAAGCCGGGCCGACGACGGCTGAAATGCCAGAAACCGGTCCCCGGTAGCTTGTCTCCTTTCTGGTGAAGAATTGGCTTGGTAGTTTAGTCTGCCCTCTTCCCATGATGCACTGGGCCAGGGACAGACTGATTTGCATATAGCCAGGTTCTGAACTGGGATGGTGCAGTGAGATAAATAACGGTGATGGATCAAGCCCTGATCTTTGGACTGGGTGAGAGTGGTCTGCTTAATTCAGACACTCTGTTCATCACCACCCCCTTTTCTGAATCATTTTTGGCCACTATAGGTGTGGCAGGGTATACTCAGACATGAGTCCCTTTCTCACTGCACCATCAGGATTCAAGCAAGCCGGGCCGACGACGGCTGAAATGCCAGAAACCGGTCCCCGGTAGCTTGTCTCCTTTCTGGTGAAGAATTGGCTTGGTAGTTTAGTCTGCCCTGTTCCCATGATGCACTGGGCCAGGGACAGACTGATTTGCATATAGCCAGGATCTGAACTGGGATGGTGCAGTGAGATAAATAACGGTGATGGATCAAGCCCTGATCTTTGGACTGGGTAAGAGTGGTCTGCTTAATTCAGACACTCTGTTCATCACCACCCCCCTTTTCTGAATCGTTTTTGGCCACTATAGGTGTGGCAGGGTATACTCAGACATGAGTCCCTTTCTCACTGCACCATCAGGATTCAAGCAAGCCGGGCCGACGACGGCTGAAATGCCAGAAACCGGTCCCCGGTAGCTTGTCTCCTTTCTGGTGAAGAATTGGCTTGGTAGTTTAGTCTGCCCTGTTCCCATGATGCACTGGGCCAGGGACAGACTGATTTGCATATAGCCAGGTTCTGAACTGGGATGGTGCAGTGAGATAAATAACGGTGATGGATCAAGCCCTGATCTTTGGACTGGGTAAGAGTGGTCTGCTTAATTCAGACACTCTGTTCATCACCACCCCCTTTTCTGAATTGTTTTTGGCCACTATAGGTGTGGCAGGGTATACTCAGACATGAGTCCCTTTCTCACTGCACCATCAGGATTCAAGCAAGCCGGGCCGACGGCGGCTGAAATGCCAGAAACCGGTCCCCGGTAGCTTGTCTCCTTTCTGGTGAAGAATTGGCTTGGTAGTTTAGTCTGCCCTGTTCCCATGATGCACTGGGCCAGGGACAGACTGAGTTGCATATAGCCAGGTTCTGAACTGGGATGGTGCAGTGAGATAAATAACGGTGATGGATCAAGCCCTGATCTTTGGACTGGCTAAGAGTGGTCTGCTTAATTCAGACACTCTGTTCATCACCACCCCCTTTTCTGAATCGTTTTTGGCCACTATAGGTGTGGCAGGGTATACTCAGACATGAGTCCCTTTCTCACTGCACCATCAGGATTCAAGCAAGCCGGGCCGACGACGGCTGAAATGCCAGAAACCGGTCCCCGGTAGCTTGTCTCCTTTCTGGTGAAGAATTGGCTTGGTAGTTTAGTCTGCCCTGTTCCCATGATGCACTGGGCCAGGGACAGACTGATTTGCATATAGCCAGGTTCTGAACTGGGATGGTGCAATGAGATAAATAACGGTGATGGATCAAGCCCTGATCTTTGGACTGGGTAAGAGTGGTCTGCTTAATTCAGACACTCTGTTCATCACCACCCCCTTTTCTGAATCGTTTTTGGCCATTATAGGTGTGGCAGGGTATACTCAGACATGAGTCCCTTTCTCACTGCACCATCAGGATTCAAGCAAGCCGGGCCGACGACGGCTGAAATGCCAGAAACCGGTCCCCGGTAGCTTGTCTCCTTTCTGGTGAAGAATTGGCTTGGTAGTTTAGTCTGCCCTGTTCCCATGATGCACTGGGCCAGGGACAGACTGATTTGCATATAGCCAGGTTCTGAACTGGGATGGTGCAGTGAGATAAATAACGGTGATGGATCAAGCCCTGATCTTTGGACTGGGTAAGAGTGGTCTGCTTAATTCAGACACTCTGTTCATCACCACCCCCTTTTCTGAATTGTTTTTGGCCACTATAGGTGTGGCAGGGTATACTCAGACATGAGTCCCTTTCTCACTGCACCATCAGGATTCAAGCAAGCCGGGCCGACGACGGCTGAAATGCCAGAAATCGGTCCCCGGTAGCTTGTCTCCTTTCTGGTGAAGAATTGGCTTGGTAGTTTAGTCTGCCCTGTTCCCATGATGCACTGGGCCAGGGACAGACTGATTTGCATATAGCCAGGTTCTGAACTGGGATGGTGCAGTGAGATAAATAACGGTGATGGATCAAGCCCTGATCTTTGGACTGGGTAAGAGTGGTCTGCTTAATTCAGACACTCTGTTCATCACCACCCCCTTTTCTGAATCGTTTTTGGCAACTATAGGTGTGGCAGGGTATACTCAGACATGAGTCCCTTTCTCACTGCACCATCAGGATTCAAGCAAGCCGGGCCGACGATGGCTGAAATGCCAGAAACCGGTCCCCGGTAGCTTGTCTCCTTTCTGGTGAAGAATTGGCTTGGTAGTTTAGTCTGCCCTGTTCCCATGATGCACTGGGCCAGGGACAGACTGATTTGCATATAGCCAGGTTCTGAACTGGGATGGTGCAGTGAGATAAATAACGGTGATGGATCAAGCCCTGATCTTTGGACTGGGTAAGAGTGGTCTGCTTAATTCAGACACTCTGTTCATCACCACCCCCTTTTCTATATCGTTTTTGGCCACTATAGGTGTGGCAGGGTATACTCAGACATGAGTCCCTTTCTCACTGAACCATCAGGATTCAAGCAAGCCGGGCCGACGACGTCTGAAATGCCAGAAACTGGTCCCCGGTAGCTTGCCTCCTTTCTGGTGAACAATTGGCTTGGTAGTTTAGTCTGCCCTGTTCCCATGATGCACTGGGCCAGGGACAGACTGATTTGCATATAGCCAGGTTCTGAACTGGGATGGTGCAGTGAGATAAATAACGGTGATGGATCAAGCCCTGATCTTTGGACTGGGTAAGAGTGGTCTGCTTAATTCAGACACTCTGTTCATCACCACCCCCTTTTCTGAATCGTTTTTGGCCACTATAGGTGTGGCAGGGTATACTCAGACATGAGTATCTTTCTCACTGCACCATCAGGATTCAAGCAAGCCGGGCCGACGACGGCTGAAATGCCAGAAACCGGTCCCCGGTAGCTTGTCTCCTTTCTGGTGAAGAATTGGCTTGGTAGTTTAGTCTGCCCTGTTCCCATGATGCACTGGGCCAGGGACAGACTGATTTGCATATAGCCAGGTTCTGAACTGGGATGGTGCAGTGAGATAAATAACGGTGATGGATCAAGCCCTGATCTTTGGACTGGGTAAGAGTGGTCTGCTTAATTCAGACACTCTGTTAATCACCACCCCCTTTTCTGAATCATTTTTGGCCACTATAGGTGTGGCAGGGTATACTCAGACATGAGTCCCTTTCTCACTGCACCATCAGGATTCAAGCAAGCCGGGCCGACGACGGCTGAAATGCCAGAAACCGGTCCCCGGTAGCTTGTCTCCTTTCTGGTGAAGAATTGGCTTGGTAGTTTAGTCTGCCCTCTTCCCATGATGCACTGGGCCAGGGACAGACTGATTTGCATATAGCCAGGCTCTGAACTGGGATGGTGCAGTGAGATAAATAACGGTGATGGATCAAGCCCTGATCTTTGGACTGGGTAAGAGTGGTCTGCTTAATTCAGACACTCTGTTCATCACCACCCCCTTTTCTGAATCGTTTTTGGCCATTATAGGTGTGGCAGGGTATACTCAGACATGAGTCCCTTTCTCACTGCACCATCAGGATTCAAGCAAGCCGGGCCGACGACGGCTGAAATGCCAGAAACCGGTCCCCGGTAGCTTGTCTCCTTTCTGGTGAAGAATTGGCTTGGTAGTTTAGTCTGCCCTGTTCCCATGATGCACTGGGCCAGGGACAGACTGATTTGCATATAGCCAGGTTCTGAACTGGGATGGTGCAGTGAGATAAATAACGGTGATGGATCAAGCCCTGATCTTTGGACTGGGTAAGAGTGGTCTGCTTAATTCAGACACTCTGTTCATCACCACCCCCTTTTCTGAATTGTTTTTGGCCACTATAGGTGTGGCAGGGTATACTCAGACATGAGTCCCTTTCTCACTGCACCATCAGGATTCTAGCAAGCCGGGCCGACGACGGCTGAAATGCCAGAAATCGGTCCCCGGTAGCTTGTCTCCTTTCTGGTGAAGAATTGGCTTGGTAGTTTAGTCTGCCCTGTTCCCATGATGCACTGGGCCAGGGACAGACTGATTTGCATATAGCCAGGTTCTGAACTGGGATGGTGCAGTGAGATAAATAACGGTGATGGATCAAGCCCTGATCTTTGGACTGGGTAAGAGTGGTCTGCTTAATTCAGACACTCTGTTCATCACCACCCCCTTTTCTGAATCGTTTTTGGCAACTATAGGTGTGGCAGGGTATACTCAGACATGAGTCCCTTTCTCACTGCACCATCAGGATTCAAGCAAGCCGGGCCGACGATGGCTGAAATGCCAGAAACCGGTCCTCGGTAGCTTGTCTCCTTTCTGGTGAAGAATTGGCTTGGTAGTTTAGTCTGCCCTGTTCCCATGATGCACTGGGCCAGGGACAGACTGATTTGCATATAGCCAGATTGTGAACTGGGATGGTGCAGTGAGATAAATAACGGTGATGGATCAAGCCCTGATCTTTGGACTGGGTAAGAGTGGTCTGCTTAATTCAGACACTCTGTTCATCACCACCCCCTTTTCTATATCGTTTTTGGCCACTATAGGTGTGGCAGGGTATACTCAGACATGAGTCCCTTTCTCACTGAACCATCAGGATTCAAGCAAGCCGGGCCGACGACGTCTGAAATGCCAGAAACTGGTCCCCGGTAGCTTGCCTCCTTTCTGGTGAACAATTGGCTTGGTAGTTTAGTCTGCCCTGTTCCCATGATGCACTGGGCCAGGGACAGACTGATTTGCATATAGCCAGGTTCTGAACTGGGATGGTGCAGTGAGATAAATAACGGTGATGGATCAAGCCCTGATCTTTGGACTGGGTAAGAGTGGTCTGCTTAATTCAGACACTCTGTTCATCACCACCCCCTTTTCTGAATCGTTTTTGGCCACTATAGGTGTGGCAGGGTATACTCAGACATGAGTATCTTTCTCACTGCACCATCAGGATTCAAGCAAGCCGGGCCGACGACGGCTGAAATGCCAGAAACCGGTCCCCGGTAGCTTGTCTCCTTTCTGGTGAAGAATTGGCTTGGTAGTTTAGTCTGCCCTGTTCCCATGATGCACTGGGCCAGGGACAGACTGATTTGCATATAGCCAGGTTCTGAACTGGGATGGTGCAGTGAGATAAATAACGGTGATGGATCAAGCCCTGATCTTTGGACTGGGTAAGAGTGGTCTGCTTAATTCAGACACTCTGTTAATCACCACCCCCTTTTCTGAATCATTTTTGGCCACTATAGGTGTGGCAGGGTATACTCAGACATGAGTCCCTTTCTCACTGCACCATCAGGATTCAAGCAAGCCGGGCCGACGACGGCTGAAATGCCAGAAACCGGTCCCCGGTAGCTTGTCTCCTTTCTGGTGAAGAATTGGCTTGGTAGTTTAGTCTGCCCTCTTCCCATGATGCACTGGGCCAGGGACAGACTGATTTGCATATAGCCAGGCTCTGAACTGGGATGGTGCAGTGAGATAAATAACGGTGATGGATCAAGCCCTGATCTTTGGACTGGGTAAGAGTGGTCTGCTTAATTCAGACACTCTGTTCATCACCACCCCCTTTTCTGAATCGTTTTTGGCCACTATAGGTGTGGCAGGGTATACTCAGACATGAGTCCCTTTCTCACTGCACCATCAGGATTCAAGCAAGCCGGGCCGACGACGGCTGAAATGCCAGAAACCGGTCCCCGGTAGCTTGTCTCCTTTCTGGTGAAGAATTGGCTTGGTAGTTTAGTCTGCCCTGTTCCCATGATGCACTGGGCCAGGGACAGACTGATTTGCATATAGCCAGGATCTGAACTGGGATGGTGCAGTGAGATAAATAACGGTGATGGATCAAGCCCTGATCTTTGGACTGGGTAAGAGTGGTCTTCTTAATTCAGACACTCTGTTCATCACCACCCCCCTTTTCTGAATCGTTTTTGGCCACTATAGGTGTGGCAGGGTATACTCAGACATGAGTCCCTTTCTCACTGCACCATCAGGATTCAAGCAAGCCGGGCCGACGACGGCTGAAATGCCAGAAACCGGTCCCCGGTAGCTTGTCTCCTTTCTGGTGAAGAATTGGCTTGGTAGTTTAGTCTGCCCTGTTCCCATGATGCACTGGGCCAGGGACAGACTGATTTGCATATAGCCAGGTTCTGAACTGGGATGGTGCAGTGAGATAAATAACGGTGATGGATCAAGCCCTGATCTTTGGACTGGGTAAGAGTGGTCTGCTTAATTCAGACACTCTGTTCATCACCACCCCCTTTTCTGAATCGTTTTTGGCCACTATAGGTGTGGCAGGGTATACTCAGACATGAGTCCCTTTCTCACTGCACCATCAGGATTCAAGCAAGCCGGGCCGACGACGGCTGAAATGCCAGAAACCGGTCCCCGGTAGCTTGTCTCCTTTCTGGTGAAGAATTGGCTTGGTAGTTTAGTCTGCCCTGTTCCCATGATGCACTGGGCCAGGGACAGACTGATTTGCATATAGCCAGGTTCTGAACTGGGATGGTGCAGTGAGATAAATAACGGTGATGGATCAAGCCCTGATCTTTGGACTGGGTAAGAGTGGTCTTCTTAATTCAGACACTCTGTTCATCACCACCCCCTTTTCTGAATCGTTTTTGGCCACTATAGGTGCGGCAGGGTATATTCAGACATGAGTCCCTTTCTCACTGCACCATCAGGATTCAAGCAAGCCGGGCCGCCGACGGCTGAAATGCCAGAAACCGGTCCCCGGTAGCTTGTCTCCTTTCTGGTGAAGAATTGGCTTGGTAGTTTAGTCTGCCCTGTTCCCATGATGCACTGGGCCAGGGACAGACTGATTTGCATATAGCCAGGTTCTGAACTGGGATGGTGCAGTGAGATAAATAACGGTGATGGATCAAGCCCTGATCTTTGGACTGGGTAAGAGTGGTCTGCTTAATTCAGACACTCTGTTCATCACCACCCCCTTTTCTGAATCGTTTTTGGCCACTATAGGTGTGGCAGGGTATACTCAGACATGAGTCCCTTTCTCACTGCACCATCAGGATTCAAGCAAGCCGGGCCGCCGACGGCTGAAATGCCAGAAACCGGTCCCCGGTAGCTTGTCTCCTTTCTGGTGAAGAATTGGCTTGGTAGTTTAGTCTGCCCTGTTCCCATGATGCACTGGGCCAGGGACAGACTGATTTGCATATAGCCAGGTTCTGAACTGGGATGGTGCAGTGAGATAAATAACGGTGATGGATCAAGCCCTGATCTTTGGACTGGGTAAGAGTGGTCTGCTTAATTCAGACACTCTGTTCATCACCACCCCCTTTTCCGAATTGTTTTTGGCCACTATAGGTGTGGCAGGGTATACTCAGACATGAGTCCCTTTCTCACTGCACCATCAGGATTCAAGCAAGCCGGGCCGACGACGGCTGAAATGCCAGACACCGGTCCCCGGTAGCTTGTCTCCTTTCTGGTGAAGAATTGGCTTGGTAGTTTAGTCTGCCCTGTTCCCATGATGCACTGGGCACTGATTTGCATATAGCCAGGTTCTGAACTGGGATGGTGTAGTGAGATAAATAACGGTGATGGATCAAGCCCTGATCTTTGGACTGGGTAAGAGTGGTCTGCTTAATTCAGACACTCTGTTCATCACCACCTCCTTTTCTGAATTGTTTTTGGCCACTATAGGTGTGGCAGGGTATACTCAGACATGAGTCCCTTTCTCACTGCACCATCAGGATTCAAGCAAGCCGGGCCGACGACGGCTGAAATGCCAGAAACCGATCCCCGGTAGCTTGTCTCCTTTCTGGTGAAGAATTGGCTTGGTAGTTTAGTCTGCCCTGTTCCCATGATGCACTGGGCCAGGGATAGACTGATTTGCATATAGCCAGGTTCTGAACTGGGATGGTGCAGTGAGATAAATAACGGTGATGGATCAAGCCCTGATCTTTGGACTGGGTAAGAGTGGTCTGCTTAATTAAGACACTCTGTTCATCACCACCCCCTTTTCTGAATCGTTTTTGGCCACTATAGGTGTGGCAGGGTATACTCAGACATGAGTCCCTTTCTCACTGCACCATCAGGATTCAAGCAAGCCAGGCCGACGACGGCTGAAATGCCAGAAACCGGTCCCCGGTAGCTTGTCTCCTTTCTGGTGAAGAATTGGCTTGGTAGTTTAGTCTGCCCTGTTCCCATGATGCACTGGGCCAGGGACAGACTGATTTGCATATAGCCAGGTTCTGAACTGGGATGGTGCAGTGAGATAAATAACGGTGATGGATCAAGCCCTGATCTTTGGACTGGGTAAGAGTGGTCTGCTTAATTCAGACACTCTGTTCATCAGCACCCCCTTTTCTGAATCGTTTTTGGCCACTATAGGTGTGGCAGGGTATACTCAGACATGAGTCCCTTTCTCACTGCACCATCAGGATTCAAGCAAGCCGGGCCGACGACGGCTGAAATGCCAGAAACCGGTCCCCGGTAGCTTGTCTCCTTTCTGGTGAAGAATTGGCTTGGTAGTTTAGTCTGCCCTGTTCCCATGATGCACTGGGCCAGGGACAGACTGATTTGCGTATAGCCAGGTTCTGAACTGGGATGGTGCAGTGAGATAAATAACGGTGATGGATCAAGCCCTGATCTTTGGACTGGGTAAGAGTGGTCTGCTTAATTCAGGCACTCTGTTCATCACCACCCCCTTTTCTGAATCGTTTTTGGCCAGTGTGGCAGGGTATACTCAGACATGAGTCCCTTTCTCACTGCACCATCAGGATTCAAGCAAGCCGGGCCGACGACGGCTGAAATGTCAGAAACCGGTCCCCGGTAGCTTGTCTCCTTTCTGGTGAAGAATTGGCTTGGTAGTTTAGTCTGCCCTGTTCCCATGATGCACTGGGCCAGGGACAGACTGATTTGCATATAGCCAGGTTCTGAACTGGGATGGTGCAGTGAGATAAATAACGGTGATGGATCAAGCCCTGATCTTTGGACTGGGTAAGAGTGGTCTGCTTAATTCAGACACTCTGTTCATCACCACCCCCTTTTCTGAATTGTTTTTGGCCACTATAGGTGTGGCAGGGTATACTCAGACATGAGTCCCTTTCTCACTGCACCATCAGGATTCAAGCAAGCCGGGCCGACGGCGGCTGAAATGCCAGAAACCGGTCCCCGGTAGCTTGTCTCCTTTCTGGTGAAGAATTGGCTTGGTAGTTTAGTCTGCCCTGTTCCCATGATGCACTGGGCACTGATTTGCATATAGCCAGGTTCTGAACTGGGATGGTGTAGTGAGATAAATAACGGTGATGGATCAAGCCCTGATCTTTGGACTGGGTAAGAGTGGTCTGCTTAATTCAGACACTCTGTTCATCACCACCTCCTTTTCTGAATCGTTTTTGGCCACTATAGGTGTGGCAGGGTATACTCAGACATGAGTCCCTTTCTCACTGCACCATCAGGATTCAAGCAAGCCGGGCCGACGACGGCTGAAATGCCAGAAACCGGTCCCCGGTAGCTTGTCTCCTTTGTGGTGAAGAATTGGCTTGGTAGTTTAGTCTGCCCTGTTCCCATGATGCACTGGGCCAGGGATAGACTGATTTGCATATAGCCAGGTTCTGAACTGGGATGGTGCAGTGAGATAAATAACGGTGATGGATCAAGCCCTGATCTTTGGACTGGGTAAGAGTGGTCTGCTTAATTAAGACACTCTGTTCATCACCACCCCCTTTTCTGAATCGTTTTTGGCCACTATAGGTGTGGCAGGGTATACTCAGACATGAGTCCCTTTCTCACTGCACCATCAGGATTCAAGCAAGCCAGGCCGACGACGGCTGAAATGCCAGAAACCGGTCCCCGGTAGCTTGTCTCCTTTCTGGTGAAGAATTGGCTTGGTAGTTTAGTCTGCCCTGTTCCCATGATGCACTGGGCCAGGGACAGACTGATTTGCATATAGCCAGGTTCTGAACTGGGATGGTGCAGTGAGATAAATAACGGTGATGGATCAAGCCCTGATCTTTGGACTGGGTAAGAGTGGTCTGCTTAATTCAGACACTCTGTTCATCACCACCCCCTTTTCTGAATCGTTTTTGGCCACTATAGGTGTGGCAGGGTATACTCAGACATGAGTCCCTTTCTCACTGCACCATCAGGATTCAAGCAAGCCGGGCCGACGACGGCTGAAATGCCAGAAACCGGTCCCCGGTAGCTTGTCTCCTTTCTGGTGAAGAATTGGCTTGGTAGTTTAGTCTGCCCTGTTCCCATGATGCACTGGGCCAGGGGCAGACTGATTTGCGTATAGCCAGGTTCTGAACTGGGATGGTGCAGTGAGATAAATAACGGTGATGGATCAAGCCCTGATCTTTGGACTGGGTAAGAGTGGTCTGCTTAATTCAGGCACTCTGTTCATCACCACCCCCTTTTCTGAATCGTTTTTGGCCAGTGTGGCAGGGTATACTCAGACATGAGTCCCTTTCTCACTGCACCATCAGGATTCAAGCAAGCCGGGCCGACGACGGCTGAAATGGCAGAAACCGGTCCCCGGTAGCTTGTCTCCTTTCTGGTGAAGAATTGGCTTGGTAGTTTAGTCTGCCCTGTTCCCATGGTGCACTGGGCCAGGGACAGACTGATTTGCATATAGCCAGGATCTGAACTGGGATGGTGCAGTGAGATAAATAAGAGTGATGGATCAAGCCCTGATCTTTGGACTGGGTAAGAGTGGTCTGCTTAATTCAGACACTCTGTTCATCACCACCCCCCTTTTCTGAATCGTTTTTGGCCACTATAGGTGTGGCAGGGTATACTCAGACATGAGTCCCTTTCTCACTGCACCATCAGGATTCAAGCAAGCCGGGCCGACGACGGCTGAAATGCCAGGAACCGGTCCCCGGTAGCTTGTCTCCTTTCTGGTGAAGAATTGGCTTGGTAGTTTAGTCTGCCCTGTTCCCATGATGCACTGGGCCAGGGACAGACTGATTTGCATATAGCCAGGTTCTGAACTGGGATGGTGCAGTGAGATAAATAACGGTGATGGATCAAGCCCTGATATTTGGACTGGGTAAGAGTGGTCTGCTTAATTCAGACACTCTGTTCATCACCACCCCCTTTTCTGAATCGTTTTTGGCCACTATAGGTGTGGCAGGGTATACTCAGACATGAGTCCCTTTCTCACTGCACCATCAGGATTCAAGCAAGCCGGGCCGACGACGGCTGAAATGCCAGAAACCGGTCCCCGGTAGCTTGTCTCCTTTCTGGTGAAGAATTGGCTTGGTAGTTTAGTCTGCCCTGTTCCTATGATGCACTGGGCCAGGGACAGACTGATTTGCATATAGCCAGGTTCTGAACTGGGATGGTGCAGTGAGATAAATAACGGTGATGGATCAAGCCCTGATCTTTGGACTGGGTAAGAGTGGTCTGCTTAATTCAGACACTCTGTTCATCACCACCCCCTTTTCTGAATCGTTTTTGGCCACTATAGGTGCGGCAGGGTATATTCAGACATGAGTCCCTTTCTCACTGCACCATCAGGATTCAAGCAAGCCGGGCCGCCGACGGCTGAAATGCCAGAAACCGGTCCCCGGTAGCTTGTCTCCTTTCTGGTGAAGAATTGGCTTGGTAGTTTAGTCTGCCCTGTTCCCATGATGCACTGGGCCAGGGACAGACTGATTTGCATATAACCAGGTTCTGAACTGGGATGGTGCAGTGAGATAAATAACAGTGATGGATCAAGCCCTGATCTTTGGACTGGGTAAGAGTGGTCTGCTTAATTCAGACAATCTGTTCATCACCACCCCCTTTTCTGAATCGTTTTTGGCCACTATAGGTGTGGCAGGGTATACTCAGACATGAGTCCCTTTCTCACTGCACCATCAGGATTCAAGCAAGCCGGGCCGCCGACGTCTGAAATGCCAGAAAGCGGTCCCCGGTAGCTTGTCTCCTTTCTGGTGAAGAATTGGCTTGGTAGTTTAGTCTGCCCTGTTCCCATGATGCACTGGGCCAGGGACAGACTGATTTGCATATAGCCAGGTTCTGAACTGGGATGGTGCAGTGAGATAAATAACGGTGATGGATCAAGCCCTGATCTTTGGACTGGGTAAGAGTGGTCTGCTTAATTAAGACACTCTGTTCATCACCACCCCCTTTTCCGAATTGTTTTTGGCCACTATAGGTGTGGCAGGGTATACTCAGACATGAGTCCCTTTCTCACTGCACCATCAGGATTCAAGCAAGCCGGGCCGACGACGGCTGAAATGCCAGACACCGGTCCCCGGTAGCTTGTCTCCTTTCTGGTGAAGAATTGGCTTGGTAGTTTAGTCTGCCCTGTTCCCATGATGCACTGGGCACTGATTTGCATATAGCCAGGTTCTGAACTGGGATGGTGCAGTGAGATAAATAACGGTGATGGATCAAGCCCTGATCTTTGGACTGGGTAAGAGTGGTCTGCTTAATTCAGACACTCTGTTCATCACCACCTCCTTTTCTGAATCGTTTTTGGCCACTATCGGTGTGGCAGGGTATACTCAGACATGAGTCCCTTTCTCACTGCACCATCAGGATTCAAGCAAGCCGGGCCGACGACGGCTGAAATGCCAGAAACCGGTCCCCGGTAGCTTGTCTCCTTTCTGGTGAAGAATTGGCTTGGTAGTTTAGTCTGCCCTGTTCCTATGATGCACTGGGCCAGGGACAGACTGATTTGCATATAGCCAGGTTCTGAACTGGGATGGTGCAGTGAGATAAATAACGGTGATGGATCAAGCCCTGATCTTTGGACTGGGTAAGAGTGGTCTGCTTAATTCAGACACTCTGTTCATCACCACCCCCTTTTCTGAATCGTTTTTGGCCACTATAGGTGCGGCAGGGTATATTCAGACATGAGTCCCTTTCTCACTGCACCATCAGGATTCAAGCAAGCCGGGCCGCCGACGGCTGAAATGCCAGAAACCGGTCCCCGGTAGCTTGTCTCCTTTCTGGTGAAGAATTGGCTTGGTAGTTTAGTCTGCCCTGTTCCCATGATGCACTGGGCCAGGGACAGACTGATTTGCATATAACCAGGTTCTGAACTGGGATGGTGCAGTGAGATAAATAACGGTGATGGATCAAGCCCTGATCTTTGGACTGGGTAAGAGTGGTCTGCTTAATTCAGACAATCTGTTCATCACCACCCCCTTTTCTGAATCGTTTTTGGCCACTATAGGTGTGGCAGGGTATACTCAGACATGAGTCCCTTTCTCACTGCACCATCAGGATTCAAGCAAGCCGGGCCGCCGACGTCTGAAATGCCAGAAAGCGGTCCCCGGTAGCTTGTCTCCTTTCTGGTGAAGAATTGGCTTGGTAGTTTAGTCTGCCCTGTTCCCATGATGCACTGGGCCAGGGACAGACTGATTTGCATATAGCCAGGTTCTGAACTGGGATGGTGCAGTGAGATAAATAACGGTGATGGATCAAGCCCTGATCTTTGGACTGGGTAAGAGTGGTCTGCTTAATTAAGACACTCTGTTCATCACCACCCCCTTTTCCGAATTGTTTTTGGCCACTATAGGTGTGGCAGGGTATACTCAGACATGAGTCCCTTTCTCACTGCACCATCAGGATTCAAGCAAGCCGGGCCGACGACGGCTGAAATGCCAGACACCGGTCCCCGGTAGCTTGTCTCCTTTCTGGTGAAGAATTGGCTTGGTAGTTTAGTCTGCCCTGTTCCCATGATGCACTGGGCACTGATTTGCATATAGCCAGGTTCTGAACTGGGATGGTGCAGTGAGATAAATAACGGTGATGGATCAAGCCCTGATCTTTGGACTGGGTAAGAGTGGTCTGCTTAATTCAGACACTCTGTTCATCACCACCTCCTTTTCTGAATCGTTTTTGGCCACTATCGGTGTGGCAGGGTATACTCAGACATGAGTCCCTTTCTCACTGCACCATCAGGATTCAAGCAAGCCGGGCCGACGATGGCTGAAATGCCAGAAACCGGTCCCCGGTAGCTTGTCTCCTTTCTGGTGAAGAATTGGCTTGGTAGTTTAGTCTGCCCTGTTCCCATGGTGCACTGGGCCAGGGATAGACTGATTTGCATATAGCCAGGTTCTGAACTGGGATGGTGCAGTGAGATAAATAACGGTGATGGATCAAGCCCTGATCTTTGGACTGGGTAAGAGTGGTCTGCTTAATTCAGACACTCTGTTCATCACCACCCCCTTTTCTGAATCGTTTTTGGCCTCTATAGGTGTGGCAGGGTATTCTCAGACATGAGTCCCTTTCTCACTGCACCATCAGGATTCAAGCAAGCCGGGCCGACGACGGCTGAAATGCCAGAAACCGGTCCCCGGTAGCTTGTCTCCTTTCTGGTGAAGAATTGGCTTGGTAGTTTAGTCTGCCCTGTTCCCATGATGCACTGGGCCAGGGACAGACTGATTTGCATATAGCCAGGTTCTGAACTGCGATGGTGCAGTGAGATAAATAACGGTGATGGATCAAGCCCTGATCTTTGGACTGGGTAAGAGTGGTCTGCTTAATTCAGACACTCTGTTCATCACCACCCCCTTTTCTGAATCGTTTTTGGCCACTATAGGTGTGGCAGGGTATACTCAGACATGAGCCCCTTTCTCACTGCACCATCAGGATTCAAGCAAGCCGGGCCGACGACGGCTGAAATGCCAGAAACCGGTCCCCGGGAGCTTGTGTCCTTTCTGGTGAAGAATTGGCTTGGTAGTTTAGTCTGCCCTGTTCCCATGATGCACTGGGCCAAGGACAGACTGATTTGCATATAGCGAGGTTCTGAACTGGGATGGTGCAGTGAGATAAATAACGGTGATGGATCAAGCCCTGATCTTTGGACTGGGTAAGAGTGGTCTGCTTAATTCAGACACTCTGTTCATCACCACCCCCCTTTTCTAAATCGTTTTTGGCCACTATAGGTGTGGCAGGGTATACTCAGACATGAGTCCCTTTCTCACTGCACCATCAGGATTCAAGCAAGCCGGGCCGACGACGGCTGAAATGCCAGAAACCGGTCCCCGGTAGCTTGTCTCCTTTCTGGTGAAGAATTGGCTTGGTAGTTTAGTCTGCCCTGTTCCCATGATGCACTGGGCCAGGGACAGACTGATTTGCATATAGCCAGGTTCTGAACTGGGATGGTGCAGTGAGATAAATAACGGTGATGGATCAAGCCCTGATCTTTGGACTGGGTAAGAGTGGTCTGCTTAATTCAGACACTCTGTTCATCACCACCCCCTTTTCTGAATCGTTTTTGGCCACTATACGTGTGGCAGGGTATACTCAGACATGAGTCCCTTTCTCACTGCACCATCAGGATTCAAGCAAGCCGGGCCGACGACGGCTGAAATGCCAGAAACCGGTCCCCGGTAGCTTGTCTCCTTTCTGGTGAAGAATTGGCTTGGTAGTTTAGTCTGCCCTGTTCCCATGATGCACTGGGCCAGGGACAGACTGATTTGCATATAGCCAGGTTCTGAACTGGGATGGTGCAGTGAGATAAATAACGGTGATGGATCAAGCCCTGATCTTTGGACTGGGTAAGAGTCGTCTGCTTAATTCAGACACTCTGTTCATCACCACCCCCTTTTCTGAATCGTTTTTGGCCACTATAGGTGTGGCAGGGTATACTCAGACATGAGTCCCTTTCTCACTGCACCATCAGGATTCAAGCAAGCCGGGCCGCCGACGGCTGAAATGCCAGAAACCGGTCCCCGGTAGCTTGTCTCCTTTCTGGTGAAGAATTGGCTTGGTAGTTTAGTCTGCCCTGTTCCCATGATGCACTGGGCCAGGGACAGACTGATTTGCATATAGCCAGGTTCTGAACTGGGATGGTGCAGTGAGATAAATAACGGTGATGGATCAAGCCCTGATCTTTGGACTGGGTAAGAGTGGTCTGCTTAATTCAGACACTCTGTTCATCACCACCCCCTTTTCCGAATCGTTTTCGGCCACTATAGGTGTGGCAGGGTATACTCAGACATGAGTCCCTTTCTCACGGCACCATCAGAATTCAAGCAAGCCGGGCCGACGACGGCTGAAATGCCAGAAACCGGTCCCCGGTAGCTTGTCTCCTTTCTGGTGAAGAATTGGCTTGGTAGTTTAGTCTGCCCTGTTCCCATGATGCACTGGGCCAGGGACAGACTGATTTGCATATAGCCAGGTTCTGAACTGGGATGGTGCAGTGAGATAAATAACGGTGATGGATCAAGCCCTGATCTTTGGACTGGGTAAGAGTGGTCTGCTTAATTCAGACACTCTGTTCATCACCACCCCCTTTTCTGAATCGTTTTTGGCCACTATAGGTGTGGCAGGGTATACTCAGACATGAGTCCCTTTCTCACTGCACCATCAGGATTCAAGCAAGCCGGGCCGACGACGGCTGAAATGCCAGAAACCGGTCCCCGGTAGCTTGTCTCCTTTCTGGTGAAGAATTGGCTTGGTAGTTTAGTCTGCCCTGTTCCCATGATGCACTGGGCCAGGGACAGACTGATTTGCATATAGCCAGGTTCTGAACTGGGATGGTGCAGTGAGATAAATAACGGTGATGGATCAAGCCCTGATCTTTGGACTGGGTAAGAGTGGTCTGCTTAATTCAGACACTCTGTTCATCACCACCCCCTTTTCTGAATCGTTTTTGGCCACTATAGGTGCGGCAGGGTATATTCAGACATGAGTCCCTTTCTCACTGCACCATCAGGATTCAAGCAAGCCGGGCCGCCGACGGCTGAAATGCCAGACACCGGTCCCCGGTAGCTTGTCTTCTTTCTGGTGAAGAATTGGCTTGGTAGTTTAGTCTGCCCGGTTCCCATGATGCACTGGGCCAGGGACAGACTGATTTGCATATAGCCAGGTTCTGAACTGGGATGGTGCAGTGAGATAAATAACGGTGATGGATCAAGCCCTGATCTTTGGACTGGGTAAGAGTGGTCTGCTTAATTCAGACACTCTGTTCATCACCACCCCCTTTTCTGAATCGTTTTTGGCCACTATAGGTGTGGCAGGGTATACTCAGACATGAGTCCCTTTCTCACTGCACCATCAGGATTCAAGCAAGCCGGGCCGCCGACGGCTGAAATGCCAGAAACCGGTCCCCGGTAGCTTGTCTCCTTTCTGGTGAAGAATTGGCTTGGTAGTTTAGTCTGCCCTGTTCCCATGATGCACTGGGCCAGGGACAGACTGATTTGCATATAGCCAGGTTCTGAACTGGGATGGTGCAGTGAGATAAATAACGGTGATGGATCAAGCCCTGATCTTTGGACTGGGTAAGAGTGGTCTGCTTAATTCAGACACTCTGTTCATCACCACCCCCTTTTCCGAATTGTTTTTGGCCACTATAGGTGTGGCAGGGTATACTCAGACATGAGTCCCTTTCTCACTGCACCATCAGGATTCAAGCAAGCCGGGCCGACGACGGCTGAAATGCCAGACACCGGTCCCCGGTAGCTTGTCTCCTTTCTGGTGAAGAATTGGCTTGGTAGTTTAGTCTGCCCTGTTCCCATGATGCACTGGGCACTGATTTGCATATAGCCAGGTTCTGAACTGGGATGGTGCAGTGAGATAAATAACGGTGATGGATCAAGCCCTGATCTTTGGACTGGGTAAGAGTGGTCTGCTTAATTCAGACACTCTGTTCATCACCACCTCCTTTTCTGAATCGTTTTTGGCCACTATAGGTGTGGCAGGGTATACTCAGACATGAGTCCCTTTCTCACTGCACCATCAGGATTCAAGCAAGCCGGGCCGACGATGGCTGAAATGCCAGAAACCGGTCCCCGGTAGCTTGTCTCCTTTCTGGTGAAGAATTGGCTTGGTAGTTTAGTCTGCCCTGTTCCCATGGTGCACTGGGCCAGGGATAGACTGATTTGCATATAGCCAGGTTCTGAACTGGGATGGTGCAGTGAGATAAATAACGGTGATGGATCAAGCCCTGATCTTTGGACTGGGTAAGAGTGGTCTGCTTAATTCAGACACTCTGTTCATCACCACCCCCTTTTCTGAATCGTTTTTGGCCACTATAGGTGTGGCAGGGTATTCTCAGACATGAGTCCCTTTCTCACTGCACCATCAGGATTCAAGCAAGCCGGGCCGACGACGGCTGAAATGCCAGAAACCGGTCCCCGGTAGCTTGTCTCCTTTCTGGTGAAGAATTGGCTTGGTAGTTTAGTCTGCCCTGTTCCCATGATGCACTGGGCCAGGGACAGACTGATTTGCATATAGCCAGGTTCTGAACTGCGATGGTGCAGTGAGATAAATAACGGTGATGGATCAAGCCCTGATCTTTGGACTGGGTAAGAGTGGTCTGCTTAATTCAGACACTCTGTTCATCACCACCCCCTTTTCTGAATCGTTTTTGGCGACTATAGGTGTGGCAGGCTATACTCAGACATGAGCCCCTTTCTCACTGCACCATCAGGATTCAAGCAAGCCGGGCCGACGACGGCTGAAATGCCAGAAACCGGTCCCCGGGAGCTTGTGTCCTTTCTGGTGAAGAATTGGCTTGGTAGTTTAGTCTGCCCTGTTCCCATGATGCACTGGGCCAAGGACAGACTGATTTGCATATAGCGAGGTTCTGAACTGGGATGGTGCAGTGAGATAAATAACGGTGATGGATCAAGCCCTGATCTTTGGACTGGGTAAGAGTGGTCTGCTTAATTCAGACACTCTGTTCATCACCACCCCCCTTTTCTAAATCGTTTTTGGCCACTATAGGTGTGGCAGGGTATACTCAGACATGAGTCCCTTTCTCACTGCACCATCAGGATTCAAGCAAGCCGGGCCGACGACGGCTGAAATGCCAGAAACCGGTCCCCGGTAGCTTGTCTCCTTTCTGGTGAAGAATTGGCTTGGTAGTTTAGTCTGCCCTGTTCCCATGATGCACTGGGCCAGGGACAGACTGATTTGCATATAGCCAGGTTCTGAACTGGGATGGTGCAGTGAGATAAATAACGGTGATGGATCAAGCCCTGATCTTTGGACTGGGTAAGAGTGGTCTGCTTAATTCAGACACTCTGTTCATCACCACCCCCTTTTCTGAATCGTTTTTGGCCACTATACGTGTGGCAGGGTATACTCAGACATGAGTCCCTTTCTCACTGCACCATCAGGATTCAAGCAAGCCGGGCCGACGACGGCTGAAATGCCAGAAACCGGTCCCCGGTAGCTTGTCTCCTTTCTGGTGAAGAATTGGCTTGGTAGTTTAGTCTGCCCTGTTCCCATGATGCACTGGGCCAGGGACAGACTGATTTGCATATAGCCAGGTTCTGAACTGGGATGGTGCAGTGAGATAAATAACGGTGATGGATCAAGCCCTGATCTTTGGACTGGGTAAGAGTCGTCTGCTTAATTCAGACACTCTGATCATCACCACCCCCTTTTCTGAATCGTTTTTGGCCACTATAGGTGTGGCAGGGTATACTCAGACATGAGTCCCTTTCTCACTGCACCATCAGGATTCAAGCAAGCCGGGCCGCCGACGGCTGAAATGCCAGAAACCGGTCCCCGGTAGCTTGTCTCCTTTCTGGTGAAGAATTGGCTTGGTAGTTTAGTCTGCCCTGTTCCCATGATGCACTGGGCCAGGGACAGACTGATTTGCATATAGCCAGGTTCTGAACTGGGATGGTGCAGTGAGATAAATAACGGTGATGGATCAAGCCCTGATCTTTGGACTGGGTAAGAGTGGTCTGCTTAATTCAGACACTCTGTTCATCACCACCCCCTTTTCCGAATCGTTTTCGGCCACTATAGGTGTGGCAGGGTATACTCAGACATGAGTCCCTTTCTCACTGCACCATCAGGATTCAAGCAAGCCGGGCCGACGACGGCTGAAATGCCAGAAACCGGTCCCCGGTAGCTTGTCTCCTTTCTGGTGAAGAATTGGCTTGGTAGTTTAGTCTGCCCTGTTCCCATGATGCACTGGGCCAGGGACAGACTGATTTGCATATAGCCAGGTTCTGAACTGGGATGGTGCAGTGAGATAAATAACGGTGATGGATCAAGCCCTGATCTTTGGACTGGGTAAGAGTGGTCTGCTTAATTCAGACACTCTGTTCATCACCACCCCCTTTTCTGAATCGTTTTTGGCCACTATAGGTGTGGCAGGGTATACTCAGACATGAGTCCCTTTCTCACTGCACCATCAGGATTCAAGCAAGCCGGGCCGACGACGGCTGAAATGCCGGAAACCGGTCCCCGGTAGCTTGTCTCCTTTCTGGTGAAGAATTGGCTTGGTAGTTTAGTCTGCCCTGTTCCCATGATGCACTGGGCCAGGGACAGACTGATTTGCATATAGCCAGGTTCTGAAATGGGATGGTGCAGTGAGATAAATAACGGTGATGGGTCAAGCCCTGATCTTTGGACTGGGTAAGAGTGGTCTGCTTAATTCAGACACTCTGTTCATCACCACCCCCTTTTCTGAATCGTTTTTGGCCACTATAGGTGCGGCAGGGTATATTCAGACATGAGTCCCTTTCTCACTGCACCATCAGGATTCAAGCAAGCCGGGCCGCCGACGGCTGAAATGCCAGAAACCGGTCCCCGGTAGCTTGTCTTCTTTCTGGTGAAGAATTGGCTTGGTAGTTTAGTCTGCCCGGTTCCCATGATGCACTGGGCCAGGGACAGACTGATTTGCATATAGCCAGGTTCTGAACTGGGATGGTGCAGTGAGATAAATAACGGTGATGGATCAAGCCCTGATCTTTGGACTGGGTAAGAGTGGTCTGCTTAATTCAGACACTCTGTTCATCACCACCCCCTTTTCTGAATCGTTTTTTGCCACTATAGGTGTGGCAGGGTATACTCAGACATGAGTCCCTTTCTCACTGCACCATCAGGATTCAAGCAAGCCGGGCCGCCGACGGCTGAAATGCCAGAAACCGGTCCCCGGTAGCTTGTCTCCTTTCTGGTGAAGAATTGGCTTGGTAGTTTAGTCTGCCCTGTTCCCATGATGCACTGGGCCAGGGACAGACTGATTTGCATATAGCCAGGTTCTGAACTGGGATGGTGCAGTGAGATAAATAACGGTGATGGATCAAGCCCTGATCTTTGGACTGGGTAAGAGTGGTCTGCTTAATTCAGACACTCTGTTCATCACCACCCCCTTTTCCGAATTGTTTTTGGCCACTATAGGTGTGGCAGGGTATACTCAGACATGAGTCCCTTTCTCACTGCACCATCAGGATTCAAGCAAGCCGGGCCGACGACGGCTGAAATGCCAGACACCGGTCCCCGGTAGCTTGTCTCCTTTCTGGTGAAGAATTGGCTTGGTAGTTTAGTCTGCCCTGTTCCCATGATGCACTGGGCACTGATTTGCATATAGCCAGATTCTGAACTGGGATGGTGCAGTGAGATAAATAACGGTGATGGATCAAGCCCTGATCTTTGGACTGGGTAAGAGTGGTCTGCTTAATTCAGACACTCTGTTCATCACCACCTCCTTTTCTGAATCGTTTTTGGCCACTATAGGTGTGGCAGGGTATACTCAGACATGAGTCCCGTTCTCACTGCACCATCAGGATTCAAGCAAGCCGGGCCGACGACGGCTGAAATGCCAGAAACCGGTCCCCGGTAGCTTGTCTCCTTTCTGGTGAAGAATTGGCTTGGTAGTTTAGTCTGCCCTGTTCCCATGATGCACTGGGCCAGGGATAGACTGATTTGCATATAGCCAGGTTCTAAACTGGGATGGTGCAGTGAGATAAATAACGGTGATGGATCAAGCCCTGATCTTTGGACTGGGTAAGAGTGGTCTGCCTAATTAAGACACTCTGTTCATCAACACCCCCTTTTCTGAATCGTTTTTGGCCACTATAGGTGTGGCAGGGTATACTCAGACACGAGTCCCTTTCTCACTGCACCATCAGGATTCAAGCAAGCCAGGCCGACGACGGCTGAAATGCCAGAAACCGGTCCCCGGTAGCTTGTCTCCTTTCTGGTGAAGAATTGGCTTGGTAGTTTAGTCTGCCCTGTTCCCATGATGCACTGGGCCAGGGACAGACTGATTTGCATATAGCCAGGTTCTGAACTGGGATGGTGAAGTGAGATAAATAACGGTGATGGATCAAGCCCTGATCTTTGGACTGGGTAAGAGTGGTCTGCTTAATTCAGACACTCTGTTCATCACCACCCCCTTTTCTGAATCGTTTTTGGCCACTATAGGTGTGGCAGGGTATACTCAGACATGAGTCCCTTTCTCACTGCACCATCAGGATTCAAGCAAGCCGGGCCGCCGACGGCTGAAATGCCAGAAACCGGTCCCCGGTAGCTTGTCTCCTTTCTGGTGAAGAATTGGCTTGGTAGTTTAGTCTGCCCTGTTCCCATGATGCACTGGGCCAGGGACAGACTGATTTGCATATAGCCAGGTTCTGAACTGGGATGGTGCAGTGAGATAAATAACGGTGATGGATCAAGCCCTGATCTTTGGACTGGGTAAGAGTGGTCTGCTTAATTCAGACACTCTGTTCATCACCACCCCCTTTTCCGAATCGTTTTCGGCCACTATAGGTGTGGCAGGGTATACTCAGACATGAGTCCCTTTCTCACGGCACCATCAGGATTCAAGCAAGCCGGGCCGACGACGGCTGAAATGCCAGACACCGGTCCCCGGTAGCTTGTCTCCTTTCTGGTGAAGAATTGGCTTGGTAGTTTAGTCTGCCCTGTTCCCATGATGCACTGGGCACTGATTTGCATATAGCCAGGTTCTGAACTGGGATGGTGCAGTGAGATAAATAACGGTGATGGATCAAGCCCTGATCTTTGGACTGGGTAAGAGTGGTCTGCTTAATTCAGACACTCTGTTCATCACCACCTCCTTTTCTGAATCGTTTTTGGCCACTATCGGTGTGGCAGGGTATACTCAGACATGAGTCCCTTTCTCACTGCACCATCAGGATTCAAGCAAGCCGGGCCGACGATGGCTGAAATGCCAGAAACCGGTCCCCGGTAGCTTGTCTCCTTTCTGGTGAAGAATTGGCTTGGTAGTTTAGTCTGCCCTGTTCCCATGGTGCACTGGGCCAGGGATAGACTGATTTGCATATAGCCAGGTTCTGAACTGGGATGGTGCAGTGAGATAAATAACGGTGATGGATCAAGCCCTGATCTTTGGACTGGGTAAGAGTGGTCTGCTTAATTCAGACACTCTGTTCATCACCACCCCCTTTTCTGAATCGTTTTTGGCCACTATAGGTGTGGCAGGGTATTCTCAGACATGAGTCCCTTTCTCACTGCACCATCAGGATTCAAGCAAGCCGGGCCGACGACGGCTGAAATGCCAGAAACCGGTCCCCGGTAGCTTGTCTCCTTTCTGGTGAAGAATTGGCTTGGTAGTTTAGTCTGCCCTGTTCCCATGATGCACTGGGCCAGGGACAGACTGATTTGCATATAGCCAGGTTCTGAACTGCGATGGTGCAGTGAGATAAATAACGGTGATGGATCAAGCCCTGATCTTTGGACTGGGTAAGAGTGGTCTGCTTAATTCAGACACTCTGTTCATCACCACCCCCTTTTCTGAATCGTTTTTGGCCACTATAGGTGTGGCAGGGTATACTCAGACATGAGCCCCTTTCTCACTGCACCATCAGGATTCAAGCAAGCCGGGCCGACAACGGCTGAAATGCCAGAAACCGGTCCCCGGGAGCTTGTGTCCTTTCTGGTGAAGAATTGGCTTGGTAGTTTAGTCTGCCCTGTTCCCATGATGCACTGGGCCAAGGACAGACTGATTTGCATATAGCGAGGTTCTGAACTGGGATGGTGCAGTGAGATAAATAACGGTGATGGATCAAGCCCTGATCTTTGGACTGGGTAAGAGTGGTCTGCTTAATTCAGACACTCTGTTCATCACCACCCCCCTTTTCTAAATCGTTTTTGGCCACTATAGGTGTGGCAGGGTATACTCAGACATGAGTCCCTTTCTCACTGCACCATCAGGATTCAAGCAAGCCGGGCCGACGACGGCTGAAATGCCAGAAACCGGTCCCCGGTAGCTTGTCTCCTTTCTGGTGAAGAATTGGCTTGGTAGTTTAGTCTGCCCTGTTCCCATGATGCACTGGGCCAGGGACAGACTGATTTGCATATAGCCAGGTTCTGAACTGGGATGGTGCAGTGAGATAAATAACGGTGATGGATCAAGCCCTGATCTTTGGACTGGGTAAGAGTGGTCTGCTTAATTCAGACACTCTGTTCATCACCACCCCCTTTTCTGAATCGTTTTTGGCCACTATACGTGTGGCAGGGTATACTCAGACATGAGTCCCTTTCTCACTGCACCATCAGGATTCAAGCAAGCCGGGCCGACGACGGCTGAAATGCCAGAAACCGGTCCCCGGTAGCTTGTCTCCTTTCTGGTGAAGAATTGGCTTGGTAGTTTAGTCTGCCCTGTTCCCATGATGCACTGGGCCAGGGACAGACTGATTTGCATATAGCCAGGTTCTGAACTGGGATGGTGCAGTGAGATAAATAACGGTGATGGATCAAGCCCTGATCTTTGGACTGGGTAAGAGTCGTCTGCTTAATTCAGACACTCTGTTCATCACCACCCCCTTTTCTGAATCGTTTTTGGCCACTATAGGTGTGGCAGGGTATACTCAGACATGAGTCCCTTTCTCACTGCACCATCAGGATTCAAGCAAGCCGGGCCGCCGACGGCTGAAATGCCAGAAACCGGTCCCCGGTAGCTTGTCTCCTTTCTGGTGAAGAATTGGCTTGGTAGTTTAGTCTGCCCTGTTCCCATGATGCACTGGGCCAGGGACAGACTGATTTGCATATAGCCAGGTTCTGAACTGGGATGGTGCAGTGAGATAAATAACGGTGATGGATCAAGCCCTGATCTTTGGACTGGGTAAGAGTGGTCTGCTTAATTCAGACACTCTGTTCATCACCACCCCCTTTTCCGAATCGTTTTCGGCCACTATAGGTGTGGCAGGGTATACTCAGACATGAGTCCCTTTCTCACGGCACCATCAGGATTCAAGCAAGCCGGGCCGACGACGGCTGAAATGCCAGAAACCGGTCCCCGGTAGCTTGTCTCCTTTCTGGTGAAGAATTGGCTTGGTAGTTTAGTCTGCCCTGTTCCCATGATGCACTGGGCCAGGGACAGACTGATTTGCATATAGCCAGGTTCTGAACTGGGATGGTGCAGTGAGATAAATAACGGTGATGGATCAAGCCCTGATCTTTGGACTGGGTAAGAGTGGTCTGCTTAATTCAGACACTCTGTTCATCACCACCCCCTTTTCTGAATCGTTTTTGGCCACTATAGGTGTGGCAGGGTATACTCAGACATGAGTCCCTTTCTCACTGCACCATCAGGATTCAAGCAAGCCGGGCCGACGACGGCTGAAATGCCAGAAACCGGTCCCCGGTAGCTTGTCTCCTTTCTGGTGAAGAATTGGCTTGGTAGTTTAGTCTGCCCTGTTCCCATGATGCACTGGGCCAGGGACAGACTGATTTGCATATAGCCAGGTTCTGAACTGGGATGGTGCAGTGAGATAAATAACGGTGATGGATCAAGCCCTGATCTTTGGACTGGGTAAGAGTGGTCTGCTTAATTCAGACACTCTGTTCATCACCACCCCCTTTTCTGAATCGTTTTTGGCCACTATAGGTGCGGCAGGGTATATTCAGACATGAGTCCCTTTCTCACTGCACCATCAGGATTCAAGCAAGCCGGGCCGCCGACGGCTGAAATGCCAGACACCGGTCCCCGGTAGCTTGTCTTCTTTCTGGTGAAGAATTGGCTTGGTAGTTTAGTCTGCCCGGTTCCCATGATGCACTGGGCCAGGGACAGACTGATTTGCATATAGCCAGGTTCTGAACTGGGATGGTGCAGTGAGATAAATAACGGTGATGGATCAAGCCCTGATCTTTGGACTGGGTAAGAGTGGTCTGCTTAATTCAGACACTCTGTTCATCACCACCCCCTTTTCTGAATCGTTTTTGGCCACTATAGGTGTGGCAGGGTATACTCAGACATGAGTCCCTTTCTCACTGCACCATCAGGATTCAAGCAAGCCGGGCCGCCGACGGCTGAAATGCCAGAAACCGGTCCCCGGTAGCTTGTCTCCTTTCTGGTGAAGAATTGGCTTGGTAGTTTAGTCTGCCCTGTTCCCATGATGCACTGGGCCAGGGACAGACTGATTTGCATATAGCCAGGTTCTGAACTGGGATGGTGCAGTGAGATAAATAACGGTGATGGATCAAGCCCTGATCTTTGGACTGGGTAAGAGTGGTCTGCTTAATTCAGACACTCTGTTCATCACCACCCCCTTTTCCGAATTGTTTTTGGCCACTATAGGTGTGGCAGGGTATACTCAGACATGAGTCCCTTTCTCACTGCACCATCAGGATTCAAGCAAGCCGGGCCGACGACGGCTGAAATGCCAGACACCGGTCCCCGGTAGCTTGTCTCCTTTCTGGTGAAGAATTGGCTTGGTAGTTTAGTCTGCCCTGTTCCCATGATGCACTGGGCACTGATTTGCATATAGCCAGGTTCTGAACTGGGATGGTGCAGTGAGATAAATAACGGTGATGGATCAAGCCCTGATCTTTGGACTGGGTAAGAGTGGTCTGCTTAATTCAGACACTCTGTTCATCACCACCTCCTTTTCTGAATCGTTTTTGGCCACTATAGGTGTGGCAGGGTATACTCAGACATGAGTCCCTTTCTCACTGCACCATCAGGATTCAAGCAAGCCGGGCCGCCGACGGCTGAAATGCCAGAAACCGGTCCCCGGTAGCTTGTCTCCTTTCTGGTGAAGAATTGGCTTGGTAGTTTAGTCTGCCCTGTTCCCATGATGCACTGGGCCAGGGACAGACTGATTTGCATATAGCCAGGTTCTGAACTGGGATGGTGCAGTGAGATAAATAACGGTGATGGATCAAGCCCTGATCTTTGGACTGGGTAAGAGTGGTCTGCTTAATTCAGACACTCTGTTCATCACCACCCCCTTTTCCGAATCGTTTTCGGCCACTATAGGTGTGGCAGGGTATACTCAGACATGAGTCCCTTTCTCACGGCACCATCAGGATTCAAGCAAGCCGGGCCGACGACGGCTGAAATGCCAGAAACCGGTCCCCGGTAGCTTGTCTCCTTTCTGGTGAAGAATTGGCTTGGTAGTTTAGTCTGCCCTGTTCCCATGATGCACTGGGCCAGGGACAGACTGATTTGCATATAGCCAGGTTCTGAACTGGGATGGTGCAGTGAGATAAATAACGGTGATGGATCAAGCCCTGATCTTTGGACTGGGTAAGAGTGGTCTGCTTAATTCAGACACTCTGTTCATCACCACCCCCTTTTCTGAATCGTTTTTGGCCACTATAGGTGTGGCAGGGTATACTCAGACATGAGTCCCTTTCTCACTGCACCATCAGGATTCAAGCAAGCCGGGCCGACGACGGCTGAAATGCCAGAAACCGGTCCCCGGTAGCTTGTCTCCTTTCTGGTGAAGAATTGGCTTGGTAGTTTAGTCTGCCCTGTTCCCATGATGCACTGGGCCAGGGACAGACTGATTTGCATATAGCCAGGTTCTGAACTGGGATGGTGCAGTGAGATAAATAACGGTGATGGATCAAGCCCTGATCTTTGGACTGGGTAAGAGTGGTCTGCTTAATTCAGACACTCTGTTCATCACCACCCCCTTTTCTGAATCGTTTTTGGCCACTATAGGTGCGGCAGGGTATATTCAGACATGAGTCCCTTTCTCACTGCACCATCAGGATTCAAGCAAGCCGGGCCGCCGACGGCTGAAATGCCAGACACCGGTCCCCGGTAGCTTGTCTTCTTTCTGGTGAAGAATTGGCTTGGTAGTTTAGTCTGCCCGGTTCCCATGATGCACTGGGCCAGGGACAGACTGATTTGCATATAGCCAGGTTCTGAACTGGGATGGTGCAGTGAGATAAATAACGGTGATGGATCAAGCCCTGATCTTTGGACTGGGTAAGAGTGGTCTGCTTAATTCAGACACTCTGTTCATCACCACCCCCTTTTCTGAATCGTTTTTGGCCACTATAGGTGTGGCAGGGTATACTCAGACATGAGTCCCTTTCTCACTGCACCATCAGGATTCAAGCAAGCCGGGCCGCCGACGGCTGAAATGCCAGAAACCGGTCCCCGGTAGCTTGTCTCCTTTCTGGTGAAGAATTGGCTTGGTAGTTTAGTCTGCCCTGTTCCCATGATGCACTGGGCCAGGGACAGACTGATTTGCATATAGCCAGGTTCTGAACTGGGATGGTGCAGTGAGATAAATAACGGTGATGGATCAAGCCCTGATCTTTGGACTGGGTAAGAGTGGTCTGCTTAATTCAGACACTCTGTTCATCACCACCCCCTTTTCCGAATTGTTTTTGGCCACTATAGGTGTGGCAGGGTATACTCAGACATGAGTCCCTTTCTCACTGCACCATCAGGATTCAAGCAAGCCGGGCCGACGACGGCTGAAATGCCAGACACCGGTCCCCGGTAGCTTGTCTCCTTTCTGGTGAAGAATTGGCTTGGTAGTTTAGTCTGCCCTGTTCCCATGATGCACTGGGCACTGATTTGCATATAGCCAGGTTCTGAACTGGGATGGTGCAGTGAGATAAATAACGGTGATGGATCAAGCCCTGATCTTTGGACTGGGTAAGAGTGGTCTGCTTAATTCAGACACTCTGTTCATCACCACCTCCTTTTCTGAATCGTTTTTGGCCACTATAGGTGTGGCAGGGTATACTCAGACATGAGTCCCTTTCTCACTGCACCATCAGGATTCAAGCAAGCCGGGCCGACGATGGCTGAAATGCCAGAAACCGGTCCCCGGTAGCTTGTCTCCTTTCTGGTGAAGAATTGGCTTGGTAGTTTAGTCTGCCCTGTTCCCATGGTGCACTGGGCCAGGGATAGACTGATTTGCATATAGCCAGGTTCTGAACTGGGATGGTGCAGTGAGATAAATAACGGTGATGGATCAAGCCCTGATCTTTGGACTGGGTAAGAGTGGTCTGCTTAATTCAGACACTCTGTTCATCACCACCCCCTTTTCTGAATCGTTTTTGGCCACTATAGGTGTGGCAGGGTATTCTCAGACATGAGTCCCTTTCTCACTGCACCATCAGGATTCAAGCAAGCCGGGCCGACGACGGCTGAAATGCCAGAAACCGGTCCCCGGTAGCTTGTCTCCTTTCTGGTGAAGAATTGGCTTGGTAGTTTAGTCTGCCCTGTTCCCATGATGCACTGGGCCAGGGACAGACTGATTTGCATATAGCCAGGTTCTGAACTGCGATGGTGCAGTGAGATAAATAACGGTGATGGATCAAGCCCTGATCTTTGGACTGGGTAAGAGTGGTCTGCTTAATTCAGACACTCTGTTCATCACCACCCCCTTTTCTGAATCGTTTTTGGCGACTATAGGTGTGGCAGGCTATACTCAGACATGAGCCCCTTTCTCACTGCACCATCAGGATTCAAGCAAGCCGGGCCGACGACGGCTGAAATGCCAGAAACCGGTCCCCGGGAGCTTGTGTCCTTTCTGGTGAAGAATTGGCTTGGTAGTTTAGTCTGCCCTGTTCCCATGATGCACTGGGCCAAGGACAGACTGATTTGCATATAGCGAGGTTCTGAACTGGGATGGTGCAGTGAGATAAATAACGGTGATGGATCAAGCCCTGATCTTTGGACTGGGTAAGAGTGGTCTGCTTAATTCAGACACTCTGTTCATCACCACCCCCCTTTTCTAAATCGTTTTTGGCCACTATAGGTGTGGCAGGGTATACTCAGACATGAGTCCCTTTCTCACTGCACCATCAGGATTCAAGCAAGCCGGGCCGACGACGGCTGAAATGCCAGAAACCGGTCCCCGGTAGCTTGTCTCCTTTCTGGTGAAGAATTGGCTTGGTAGTTTAGTCTGCCCTGTTCCCATGATGCACTGGGCCAGGGACAGACTGATTTGCATATAGCCAGGTTCTGAACTGGGATGGTGCAGTGAGATAAATAACGGTGATGGATCAAGCCCTGATCTTTGGACTGGGTAAGAGTGGTCTGCTTAATTCAGACACTCTGTTCATCACCACCCCCTTTTCTGAATCGTTTTTGGCCACTATACGTGTGGCAGGGTATACTCAGACATGAGTCCCTTTCTCACTGCACCATCAGGATTCAAGCAAGCCGGGCCGACGACGGCTGAAATGCCAGAAACCGGTCCCCGGTAGCTTGTCTCCTTTCTGGTGAAGAATTGGCTTGGTAGTTTAGTCTGCCCTGTTCCCATGATGCACTGGGCCAGGGACAGACTGATTTGCATATAGCCAGGTTCTGAACTGGGATGGTGCAGTGAGATAAATAACGGTGATGGATCAAGCCCTGATCTTTGGACTGGGTAAGAGTCGTCTGCTTAATTCAGACACTCTGATCATCACCACCCCCTTTTCTGAATCGTTTTTGGCCACTATAGGTGTGGCAGGGTATACTCAGACATGAGTCCCTTTCTCACTGCACCATCAGGATTCAAGCAAGCCGGGCCGCCGACGGCTGAAATGCCAGAAACCGGTCCCCGGTAGCTTGTCTCCTTTCTGGTGAAGAATTGGCTTGGTAGTTTAGTCTGCCCTGTTCCCATGATGCACTGGGCCAGGGACAGACTGATTTGCATATAGCCAGGTTCTGAACTGGGATGGTGCAGTGAGATAAATAACGGTGATGGATCAAGCCCTGATCTTTGGACTGGGTAAGAGTGGTCTGCTTAATTCAGACACTCTGTTCATCACCACCCCCTTTTCCGAATCGTTTTCGGCCACTATAGGTGTGGCAGGGTATACTCAGACATGAGTCCCTTTCTCACGGCACCATCAGGATTCAAGCAAGCCGGGCCGACGACGGCTGAAATGCCAGAAACCGGTCCCCGGTAGCTTGTCTCCTTTCTGGTGAAGAATTGGCTTGGTAGTTTAGTCTGCCCTGTTCCCATGATGCACTGGGCCAGGGACAGACTGATTTGCATATAGCCAGGTTCTGAACTGGGATGGTGCAGTGAGATAAATAACGGTGATGGATCAAGCCCTGATCTTTGGACTGGGTAAGAGTGGTCTGCTTAATTCAGACACTCTGTTCATCACCACCCCCTTTTCTGAATCGTTTTTGGCCACTATAGGTGTGGCAGGGTATACTCAGACATGAGTCCCTTTCTCACTGCACCATCAGGATTCAAGCAAGCCGGGCCGACGACGGCTGAAATGCCAGAAACCGGTCCCCGGTAGCTTGTCTCCTTTCTGGTGAAGAATTGGCTTGGTAGTTTAGTCTGCCCTGTTCCCATGATGCACTGGACCAGGGACAGACTGATTTGCATATAGCCAGGTTCTGAACTGGGATGGTGCAGTGAGATAAATAACGGTGATGGATCAAGCCCTGATCTTTGGACTGGGTAAGAGTGGTCTGCTTAATTCAGACACTCTGTTCATCACCACCCCCTTTTCTGAATCGTTTTTGGCCACTATAGGTGCGGCAGGGTATATTCAGACATGAGTCCCTTTCTCACTGCACCATCAGGATTCAAGCAAGCCGGGCCGCCGACGGCTGAAATGCCAGAAACCGGTCCCCGGTAGCTTGTCTTCTTTCTGGTGAAGAATTGGCTTGGTAGTTTAGTCTGCCCGGTTCCCATGATGCACTGGGCCAGGGACAGACTGATTTGCATATAGCCAGGTTCTGAACTGGGATGGTGCAGTGAGATAAATAACGGTGATGGATCAAGCCCTGATCTTTGGACTGGGTAAGAGTGGTCTGCTTAATTCAGACACTCTGTTCATCACCACCCCCTTTTCTGAATCGTTTTTGGCCACTATAGGTGTGGCAGGGTATACTCAGACATGAGTCCCTTTCTCACTGCACCATCAGGATTCAAGCAAGCCGGGCCGCCGACGGCTGAAATGCCAGAAACCGGTCCCCGGTAGCTTGTCTCCTTTCTGGTGAAGAATTGGCTTGGTAGTTTAGTCTGCCCTGTTCCCATGATGCACTGGGCCAGGGACAGACTGATTTGCATATAGCCAGGTTCTGAACTGGGATGGTGCAGTGAGATAAATAACGGTGATGGATCAAGCCCTGATCTTTGGACTGGGTAAGAGTGGTCTGCTTAATTCAGACACTCTGTTCATCACCACCCCCTTTTCCGAATTGTTTTTGGCCACTATAGGTGTGGCAGGGTATACTCAGACATGAGTCCCTTTCTCACTGCACCATCAGGATTCAAGCAAGCCGGGCCGACGACGGCTGAAATGCCAGACACCGGTCCCCGGTAGCTTGTCTCCTTTCTGGTGAAGAATTGGCTTGGTAGTTTAGTCTGCCCTGTTCCCATGATGCACTGGGCACTGATTTGCATATAGCCAGATTCTGAACTGGGATGGTGCAGTGAGATAAATAACGGTGATGGATCAAGCCCTGATCTTTGGACTGGGTAAGAGTGGTCTGCTTAATTCAGACACTCTGTTCATCACCACCTCCTTTTCTGAATCGTTTTTGGCCACTATAGGTGTGGCAGGGTATACTCAGACATGAGTCCCGTTCTCACTGCACCATCAGGATTCAAGCAAGCCGGGCCGACGACGGCTGAAATGCCAGAAACCGGTCCCCGGTAGCTTGTCTCCTTTCTGGTGAAGAATTGGCTTGGTAGTTTAGTCTGCCCTGTTCCCATGATGCACTGGGCCAGGGATAGACTGATTTGCATATAGCCAGGTTCTAAACTGGGATGGTGCAGTGAGATAAATAACGGTGATGGATCAAGCCCTGATCTTTGGACTGGGTAAGAGTGGTCTGCCTAATTAAGACACTCTGTTCATCAACACCCCCTTTTCTGAATCGTTTTTGGCCACTATAGGTGTGGCAGGGTATACTCAGACACGAGTCCCTTTCTCACTGCACCATCAGGATTCAAGCAAGCCAGGCCGACGACGGCTGAAATGCCAGAAACCGGTCCCCGGTAGCTTGTCTCCTTTCTGGTGAAGAATTGGCTTGGTAGTTTAGTCTGCCCTGTTCCCATGATGCACTGGGCCAGGGACAGACTGATTTGCATATAGCCAGGTTCTGAACTGGGATGGTGAAGTGAGATAAATAACGGTGATGGATCAAGCCCTGATCTTTGGACTGGGTAAGAGTGGTCTGCTTAATTCGGACACTCTGTTCATCACCACCCCCTTTTCTGAATCGTTTTTGGCCACTATAGGTGTGGCAGGGTATACTCAGACATGAGTCCCTTTCTCACTGCACCATCAGGATTCAAGCAAGCCGGGCCGACGACGGCTGAAATGCCAGAAACCGGTCCCCGGTAGCTTGTCTCCTTTCTGGTGAAGAATTGGCTTGGTAGTTTAGTCTGCCCTGTTCCCATGATGCACTGGGCCAGGGACAGACTGATTTGCATATAGCCAGGTTCTGAACTGGGATGGTGCAGTGAGATAAATAACGGTGATGGATGAAGCCCTGATCTTTGGACTGGGTAAGAGTGGTCTGCCTAATTCAGACACTCTGTTCATCACCACCCCCTTTTCTGAATCGTATTTGGCCACTATAGGTGTGGCAGGGTATACTCAGACATGAGCCCCTTTCTCACTGCACCATCAGGATTCAAGCAAGCCGGGCCGCCGACGGCTGAAATGCCAGAAACCGGTCCCCGGGAGCTTGTGTCCTTTCTGGTGAAGAATTGGCTTGGTAGTTTAGTCTGCCCTGTTCCCATGATGCACTGGGCCAGGGACAGACTGATTTGCATATAGCCAGGTTCTGAACTGGGATGGTGCAGTGAGATAAATAACGGTGATGGATCAAGCCCTGATCTTTGGACTGGGTAAGAGTGGTCTGCTTAATTCAGACACTCTGTTCATCACCACCCCCCTTTTCTAAATCGTTTTTGGCCACTATAGGTGTGGCAGGGTATACTCAGACATGAGTCCCTTTCTCACTGCACCATCAGGATTCAAGCAAGCCGGGCGGACGACGGCTGAAATGCCAGAAACCGGTCCCCGGTAGCTTGTCTCCTTTCTGGTGAAGAATTGGCTTGGTAGTTTAGTCTGCCCTGTTCCCATGATGCACTGGGCCAGGGACAGACTGATTTGCATATAGCCAGGTTCTGAACTGGGATGGTGCAGTGAGATAAATAACGGTGATGGATCAAGCCCTGATCTTTGGACTGGGTAAGAGTGGTCTGCTTAATTCAGACACTCTGTTCATCACCACCCCCTTTTCTGAATCGTTTTTGGCCACTATACGTGTGGCAGGGTATACTCAGACATGAGTCCCTTTCTCACTGCACCATCAGGATTCAAGCAAGCCGGGCCGACGACGGCTGAAATGCCAGAAACCGATCCCCGGTAGCTTGTCTCCTTTCTGGTGAAGAATTGGCTTGGTAGTTTAGTCTGCCCTGTTCCCATGATGCACTGGGCCAGGGACAGACTGATTTGCATATAGCCAGGTTCTGAACTGGGATGGTGCAGTGAGATAAATAACGGTGATGGATCAAGCCCTGTTCTTTGGACTGGGTAAGAGTCGTCTGCTTAATTCAGACACTCTGTTCATCACCACCCCCTTTTCTGAATCGTTTTTGGCCACTATAGGTGTGGCAGGGTATACTCAGACATGAGTCCCTTTCTCACTGCACCATCAGGATTCAAGCAAGCCGGGCCGACGACGGCTGAAATGCCAGAAACCGGTCCCCGGTAGCTTGTCTCCTTTCTGGTGAAGAATTGGCTTGGTAGTTTAGTCTGCCCTGTTCCCATGATGCACTGGGCCAGGGACAGACTGATTTGCATATAGCCAGGTTCTGAACTGGGATGGTGCAGTGAGATAAATAACGGTGATGGATCAAGCCCTGATCTTTGGACTGGGTAAGAGTGGTCTGCTTAATTCAGACACTCTGTTCATCACCACCCCCTTTTCTGAATCGTTTTTGGCCACTATAGGTGTGGCAGGGTATACTCAGACATGAGTCCCTTTCTCACTGCACCATCAGGATTCAAGCAAGCCGGGCCGCCGACGGCTGAAATGCCAGAAACCGGTCCCCGGTAGCTTGTCTCCTTTCTGGTGAAGAATTGGCTTGGTAGTTTAGTCTGCCCTGTTCCCATGATGCACTGGGCCAGGGACAGACTGATTTGCATATAGCCAGGTTCTGAACTGGGATGGTGCAGTGAGATAAATAACGGTGATGGATCAAGCCCTGATCTTTGGACTGGGTAAGAGTGGTCTGCTTAATTCAGACACTCTGTTCATCACCACCCCCTTTTCCGAATCGTTTTCGGCCACTATAGGTGTGGCAGGGTATACTCAGACATGAGTCCCTTTCTCACTGCACCATCAGGATTCAAGCAAGCCGGGCCGACGACGGCTGAAATGCCAGAAACCGGTCCCCGGTAGCTTGTCTCCTTTCTGGTGAAGAATTGGCTTGGTAGTTTAGTCTGCCCTGTTCCCATGATGGACTGGGCCAGGGACAGACTGATTTGCATATAGCCAGGTTCTGAACTGGGATGGTGCAGTGAGATAAATAACGGTGATGGATCGAGCCCTGATCTTTGGACTGGGTAAGAGTGGTCTGCTTAATTCAGACACTCTGTTCATCACCACCCCCTTTTCTGAATTGTTTTTGGCCACTATAGGTGTGGCAGGGTATACTCAGACATGAGTCCCTTTCTCACTGCACCATCAGGATTCAAGCAAGCCGGGCCGACGACGGCTGAAATGCCAGAAACCGGTCCCCGGTAGCTTGTCTCCTTTCTGGTGAAGAATTGGCTTGGTAGTTTAGTCTGCCCTGTTCCCATGATGCACTGGGCCAGGGACAGACTGATTTGCATATAGCCAGGTTCTGAACTGGGATGGTGCAGTGAGATAAATAACGGTGATGGATCAAGCCCTGATCTCTGGACTGGGTAAGAGTGGTCTGCTTAATTCAGACACTCTGTTCATCACCACCCCCTTTTCTGAATCGTTTTTGGCCACTATAGGTGTGGCAGGGTATACTCAGACATGAGTCCCTTTCTCACTGCACCATCAGGATTCAAGCAAGCCGGGCCGACGATGGCTGAAATGCCAGAAACCGGTCCCCGGTAGCTTGTCTCCTTTCTGGTGAAGAATTGGCTTGGTAGTTTAGTCTGCCCTGTTCCCATGATGCACTGGGCCAGGGACAGACTGATTTGCATATAGCCAGGTTCTGAACTGGGATGGTGCAGTGAGATAAATAACGGTGATAGATCAAGCCCTGTTCTTTGGACTGGGTAAGAGTCGTCTGCTTAATTCAGACACTCTGTTCATCACCACCCCCTTTTCCGAATCGTTTTTGGCCACTATAGGTGTGTCAGGGTATACTCAGACATGAGTCCCTTTCTCACTGCACCATCAGGATTCAAGCAAGCCGGGCCGACGACGGCTGAAATGCCAGAAACCAGTCCCCGGTAGCTTGTCTCCTTTCTGGTGAAGAATTGGCTTGGTAGTTTAGTCTGCCCTGTTCCCATGATGCACTGGGCCAGGGACAGACTGATTTGCATATAGCCAAGTTCTGAACTGGGATGGTGCAGTGAGATAAATAACGGTGATGGATCAAGCCCTGATCTTTGGACTGGGTAAGAGTGGTCTGCTTAATTCAGACACTCTGTTCATCACCACCCCCTTTTCTGAATCGTTTTTGGCCACTATAGGTGTGGCAGGGTATACTCAGACATGAGTCCCTTTCTCACTGCACCATCAGGATTCAAGCAAGCCGGGCCGACGACGGCTGAAATGCCAGAAACCGGTCCCCGGTAGCTTGTCTCCTTTCTGGTGAAGAATTGGCTTGGTAGTTTAGTCTGCCCTGTTCCCATGATGCACTGGGCCAGGGACAGACTAATTTGCATATAGCCAGGTTCTGAACTGGAATGGTGCAGTGAGATAAATAACGGCGATGGATCAAGCCCTGATCTTTGGACTGGGTAAGAGTGGTCTGCTTAATTCAGACACTCTGTTCATCACCACCCCCTTTTCTGAATCGTTTTTGGCCACTATAGGTGTGGCAGGGTATACTCAGACATGAGTCCCTTTCTCACTGCACCATCAGGATTCAAGCAAGCCGGGCCGACGACGGCTGAAATGCCAGAAACCGGTCCCCGGTAGCTTGTCTCCTTTCTGGTGAGGAATTGGCTTGGTAGTTTAGTCTGCCCTGTTCCCATGATGCACTGGGCCAGGGACAGACTGATTTGCATATAGCCAGGTTCTGAACTGGGATGGTGCAGTGAGATAAATAACGGTGATGGATCAAGCCCTGATATTTGGACTGGGTAAGAGTGGTCTGCTTAATTCAGACACTCTGTTCATCACCACCCCCTTTTCTGAATTGTTTTTGGCCACTATAGGTGTGGCAGGGTATACTCAGACATGAGTCCATTTCTCACTGCACCATCAGGATTCAAGCAAGCCGGGCCGACGACGGCTGAAATGCCAGAAACCGGTCCCCGGTAGCTGGTCTCCTTTCTGGTGAAGAATTGGCTTGGTAGTTTAGTCTGCCCTGTTCCCATGATGCACTGGGCCAGGGACAGACTGATTTGCATATAGCCAGGTTCTGAACTTGGATGGTGCAGTGAGATAAATAACGGTGATGGATCAAGCCCTGATCTTTGGACTGGGTAAGAGTGGTCTGCTTAATTCAGACACTCTGTTCATCACCACCCCCTTTTCTGAATCGTTTTTGGCCACTATAGGTGTGGCAGGGTATACTCAGACATGAGTCCCTTTCTCACTGCACCATCAGGATTCAAGCAAGCCGGGCCGACGACGGCTGAAATGCCAGAAACCGGTCCTCAGTAGCTTGTCTCCTTTCTGGTGAAGAATTGGCTTGGTAGTTTAGTCTGCCCTGTTCCCATGATGCACTGGGCCAGGGACAGACTGATTTGCATATAGCCAGGTTCTGAACTGGGATGGTGCAGTGAGATAAATAACGGTGATGGATCAAGCCCTGATCTTTGGACTGGGTAAGAGTGGTCTGCTTAATTCAGACACTCTGTTCATCACCACCCCCTTTTCTGAATCGTTTTTGGCCACTATAGGTGTGGCAGGGTCTACTCAGACATGAGTCCCTTTCTCACTGCACCATCAGGATTCAAGCAAGCCGGGCCGACGACGGCTAAAATGCCAGAAACCGGTCCCCGGTAGCTTGTCTCCTTTCTGGTGAAGAATTGGCTTGGTAGTTTAGTCTGCCCTGTTCCCATGATGCACTGGGCCAGGGACAGACTGATTTGCATATAGCCAGGTTCTGAACTGGGATGGTGCAGTGAGATAAATAACGGTGATGGATCAAGCCCTGATCTTTGGACTGGGTAAGAGTGGTCTGCTTAATTCAGACACTCTGTTCATCACCACCCCCTTTTCTGAATCGTTTCTGGCCACTATAGGTGTGGCAGGGTATACTCAGACATGAGTCCCTTTCTCACTGCACCATCAGGATTCAAGCAAGCCGGGCTGACGGCGGCTGAAATGCCAGAAACCGGTCCCCGGTAGCTTGTCTCCTTTCTGGTTAAGAATTGGCTTGATAGTTTAGTCTGCCCTGTTCCCATGATGCACTGGGCCAGGGACAGACTGATTTGCATATAGCCAGGTTCTGAACTGGCATGGTGCAGTGAGATAAATAACGGTGATGGATCAAGCCCTGATCTTTGGACTGGGTAAGAGTGGTCTGCTTAATTCAGACACTCTGTTCATCACCACCCCCCTTTTCTGAATCGTTTTTGGCCACTATAGGTGTGGCAGGGTATTCTCAGACATGAGTCCCTTTCTCACTGCACCATCAGGATTCAAGCAAGCCGGGCCGACGACGGCTGAAATGCCAGAAACCGGTCCCCGGTAGCTTGTCTCCTTTCTGGTGAAGAATTGGCTTGGTAGTTTAGTCTGCCCTGTTCCCATGATGCACTGGGCCAGGGACAGACTGATTTGCATATAGCCAGGTTCTGAACTGGGATGGTGCAGTGAGATAAATAACGGTGATGGATCAAGCCCTGATCTTTGGATTGGGTAAGAGTGGTCTGCTTAATTCAGACACTCTGTTCATCACCACCCCCTTTCCCGAATCGTTTTTGGCCACTATAGGTGTGGCAGGGTATTCTCAGACATGAGTCCCTTTCTCACTGCACCATCAGGATTCAAGCAAGCCGGGCCGCCGATGGCTGAAATGCCAGAAACCGGTCCCCGGTAGCTTGTCTCCTTTCTGGTGAAGAATTGGCTTGGTAGTTTAGTCTGCCCTGTTCCCATGATGCACTGGGCCAGGGACAGACTGATTTGCATATAGCCAGGCTCTGAACTGGGATGGTGCAGTGAGATAAATAACGGTGATGGATCAAGCCCTGATCTTTGGACTGGGTAAGAGTGGTCTGCTTAATACAGACACTCTGTTCATCACCACCCCCTTTTCCGAATCGTTTTTGGCCACTATTGGTGTGGCAGGGTATACTCAGACATGAGTCCCTTTCTCACTGCACCATCAGGATTCAAGCAAGCCGGGCCCACGACGGCTGAAATGCCAGAAACCGGTCCCCGGTAGCTTGTCTCCTTTCTGGTGAAGAATTGGCTTGGTAGTTTAGTCTGCCCTGTTCCGATGATGCACTGGGCCAGGAACAGACTGATTTGCATATAGCCAGGTATTGAACTGGGATGGTGCAGTGAGATAAATAACGGTGATGGATCAAGCCCTGATCTTTGGACTGGGTAAGAGTGGTCTGCTTAATTCAGACACTCTGTTCATCACCACCCCCTTTTCTGAATCGTTTTTGGCCACTATAGGTGTGGCAGGGTATACTCAGACATGAGTCCCTTTCTCACTGCACCATCAGGATTCAAGCAAGCCGGGCCGACGGCGGCTGAAATGCCAGAAACCGGTCCCCGGTAGCTTGTCTCCTTTCTGGTGAAGAATTGGCTTGGTAGTTTAGTCTGCCCTGTTCCCATGATGCACTGGGCCAGGGACAGACTGATTTGCATATAGCCAGGTTCTGAACTGGGATGGTGCAGTGAGATAAATAACGGTGATGGATCAAGCCCTGATCTTTGGACTGGGTAAGAGTGGTCTGCTTAATTCAGACACTCTGTTCATCACCAACCCCTTTTCTGAATCGTTTTTGGCCACTATGGGTGTGGCAGGGTATACTCAGACATGAGTCCCTTTCTCACTGCACCATCAGGATTCAAGCAAGCCGGGCCGACGACGGCTGAAATGCCAGAAACCGGTCCCCGGTAGCTTGTCTCCTTTCTGGTGAAGAATTGGCTTGGTAGTTTAGTCTGCCCTGTTCCCATGATGCACTGGGCCAGGGACAGACTGATTTGCATATAGCCAGGTTCTGAACTGGGATGGTGCAGTGAGATAAATAACGGTGATGGATCAAGCCCTGATCTTTGGACTGGGTAAGAGTGGTCTGCTTAATTCAGACACTCTGTTCATTACCACCCCCTTTTCTGAATCGTTTTTGGCCACTATAGGTGTGGCAGGGTATACTCAGACATGAGTCCCTTTCTCACTGCACCATCCGGATTCAAGCAAGCCGGGCCGACGACGGCTGAAATGCCAGAAACCGGTCCCCAGTAGCTTGTCTCCTTTCTGGTGAAGAATTGGCTTGGTAGTTTAGTCTGCCCTGTTCCCATGATGCACTGGGCCAGGGACAGACTGATTTGCATATAGCCAGGTTCTGAACTGGGATGGTGCAGTGAGATAAATAACGGTGATGGATCAAGCCCTGATCTTTGGACTAGGTAAGAGTGGTCTGCTTAATTCAGACACTCTGTTCATCACCACCCCCTTTTCTGAATCGTTTTTGGCCACTATAGGTGTGGCAGGGTATACTCAGACATGAGTCCCTTTCTCACTGCACCATCAGGATTCAAGCAAGCCGGGCCGACGACGGCTGAAATGCCAGAAACCGGTCCCCGGTAGCTTGTCTCCTTTCTGGTAAAGAATTGGCTTGGTAGTTTAGTCTGCCCTGTTCCCATGATGCACTGGGCCAGGGACAGACTGATTTGCATATAGCCAGGTTCTGAACTGGGATGGTGCAGTGAGATAAATAACGGTGATGGATCAAGCCCTGATCTTTGGACTGTGTAAGAGTGGTCTGCTTAATTCAGACACTCTATTCATCACCACCCCCTTTTCTGAATCGTTTTTGGCCACTATAGGTGTGGCAGGGTATACTCAGACATGAGTACCTTTCTCACTGCACCATCAGGATTCAAGCAAGCCGGGCCGACGACGGCTGAAATGCCAGAAACCGGTCCCCGGTAGCTTGTCTCCTTTCTGGTGAAGAATTGGCTTGGTAGTTTAGTCTGCCCTGTTCCCATGATGCACTGGGCCAGGGACAGACTGATTTGCATATAGCCAGGTTCTGAACTGGGATGGTGCAGTGAGATAAATAACGGTGATGGATCAAGCCCTGATCTTTGGACTGGGTAAGAGTGGTCTGCTTAATTCAGACACTCTGTTCATCACCACCCCCTTTTCTGAATCGTTTTTGGCCACTATAGGTGTGGCAGGGTATACTCAGACATGAGTCCCTTTCTCACTGCACCATCAGGATTCAAGCAAGCCGGGCCGACGACGGCTGAAATGCCAGAAACCGGTCCCCAGTAGCTTGTCTCCTTTCTGGTGAAGAATTGGCTTGGTAGTTTAGTCTGCCCTGTTCCCATGATGCACTGGGCCAGGGACAGACTGATTTGCATATAGCCAGGTTCTGAACTGGGATGGTGCAGTGAGATAAATAACGGTGATGGATCAAGCCCTGATCTTTGGACTGGGTAAGAGTGGTCTGCTTAATTCAGACACTCTGTTCATCACCACCCCCTTTTCTGAATCGTTTTTGGCCACTATAGGTGTGGCAGGGTATACTCAGACATGAGTCCCTTTCTCACTGCACCATCAGGATTCAAGCAAGCCGGGCCGACGACGGCTGAAATGCCAGAAACCGGTCCCCGGTAGCTTGTCTCCTTTCTGGTGAAGAATTGGCTTGGTAGTTTAGTCTGCCCTGTTCCCATGATGCACTGGGCCAGGGACAGACTGATTTGCATATAGCCAGGTTCTGAACTGGGATGGTGCAGTGAGATAAATAACGGTGATGGATCAAGCCCTGATCTTTGGACTGCTTAATTCAGACACTCTGTTCATCACCACCCCCTTTTCTGAATCGTTTTTGGCCACTATAGGTGTGGCAGGGTATACTCAGACATGAGTCCCTTTCTCACTGCACCATCAGGATTCAAGCAAGCCGGGCCGACGATGGCTGAAATGCCAGAAACCGGTCCCCGGTAGCTTGTCTCCTTTCTGGTGAAGAATTGGCTTGGTAGTTTAGTCTGCCCTGTTCCCATGATGCACTGGGCCAGGGACAGACTGATTTGCATATAGCCAGGTTCTGAACTGGGATGGTGCAGTGAGATAAATAACGGTGATGGATCAAGCCCTGATCTTTGGACTGGGTAAGAGTGGTCTGCTTAATTCAGACACTCTGTTCATCACCACCCCCTTTTCTGAATCGGGGTAGGAATTAGAGTCAGAAGTTTCTAAGTTTTCAGATTGTATCTGTTCGTGGCTCAATCCGTGTTGCTCGCTTGATGTTGACATCTCCGTCTCATATACTACAGACTCCGAAGGTGACTCTGACTCAATTTCAGATCCAGCCCTGTCTGGGAATAGAGCTATATTGCCGGGGTTTCCATCAAGGCTGCGAGACGGATCAGTCTTTTCCAACCTTGCACAACTCGAGCTAAGAGGTATTGGTAAGAAGGCAGTTGGAGCAGTGAGATTCTTTGTCTGTATATATTCTTTAGGTGGTGGTGCAGTCAAATCTGCAGTTGGTGGTGGGAGGAGCCAAGATGGCGCTCGGATCGGACGTGTAGTCCCTCGGCTCCGGGGACTGTCTCCGGCTTCGAGCCTCTCCTGCCAGATATCCTGTACCGGAGTGGCTGATTCCGACAGCAGACGCACTCCGCCGACCCACCACGAAATCCTGAAGCATTTGCTCCTCGGCGAGTTGAAGAAACGCTTGGACACAGCTGGCGGCCCGCATTGGCATAAAGACCGGGACCTCGCGTGTCTATCGAGGCCGGTCGTCAGAGGCGCGTTCCCGGGCTTGGTGACTGTGAGGTCCCGATTGGCAGGTATCGTCGGACAGCGGACCCTGCACCCATGTCCCGCTGCACTGTTGGCGCTGCGACAATTCCACCGGGCTACAACTGTACTGCTGCGGGCACTTGCACTGCTGTTTGTGTGCTTATTGCCTGCATTTCGTCCCGCTATTGGTGATGGGCTTCCGACCTGCCAGGTACTCGTAACTAAGCGGGGCGACGTATGAGACGGACTGAATTATCGTCTGCACCCAGGCCCATACATTTGCCTTCGCAGCATGCCCAGTTGTTCTCCTAGGGTGCGCAGCCTGTTCCTGCCCGGGGATTCCCTGCCTGACGCTATGGTGGACATGCTGTTATGTATCCTGACGAGTTGACTGTGATTGGTGTTTCTGGACCCACTGTGTGGAAAGACATGCCTGATACACTGTGTGCTACCTCCCACAGCTATGGGAGTATAATGGAAGCGGTCCTCTCCTTTCGATCTGAGGCTCTACGCCTTGGCTGCGCCCTGTTGGACAAGATGGAGGACATCCTCAGTGCTTCGACTCGCCCCAAGATGGCCGACTTGCAGGGTCCCGGCGCCGCTCTTTGTTCCACCTCCGCCTGTGCTACGATGGCATCCACTGGGGTCGGTTGCACCCTCGCGAACCCAAGCCTGTCACTACCATCAGTCGCGGGAGATTGGCTCCCGAAATCGTATACCCCTCCGGAGCCTCCGCCACGACGTGAGCTCTTTCTCCTCGCCATGTTCGCGGATCCTCGAGACTCGCCCCGAGAGGTGATGGACGCAGGGATCTCCCTCCCTGCCCTGGCTATTCCCGGAGAGTTTGAGATGGCGTGCTCGGCACTTTCTTTGGGACTCCTGGACTTAACTGCCCTGTATGCACCGAGTCACCTGCACCGCGGTTATTTCCCTGGACTGCCGTCTTCTCCTACATCGACCATACGGGTCTGCGGTGGTAAGGAGAAAACGGGACAAGGATAGACACTTCCTTTATCGAACTTGTGGATTTCTGGTGACTGATTGTGACGGAGGGGGACATGTTGTCGGTATTCTGTTTTCATGATATTGCCGCTGTGTTCCAATCTGTGCTCTGGGATTGTTTTATGGCCGTCAGGCTGCTGACTCCTGCTCTTGCACCGTTCTTGTGGGTGAGACAGCGGGGGACCTAGTTTCTTTGAGTGACCCGGGAATGTATCGGTGGTGCTAGAAGACTATAGCGGGGGCCTACGCTTGGGTTGGGTGTTGTTGCCTTACATACACTGTGCGCGGCTGCTGCGATTCCAGTTTTCTTTACATACTGGACATGCTACTACTGTTGGGCGTCAGACTACTGCTGATACTGTTGGTACGAGATGGCGGAACTGGGGGACGGATAGTGGGCTCCTCCCCACCCTTCTTTATTTTATGAGAGTTTTAGGATTCTATCCTTTCTTACTCTCTATATTTCGGGACTCCTTTCTTGGGCGACAGGCACACTGCTAGGGGGGGACAGGCCGTAGCCAGCTGCAGGGGTGCAGGGTGGGGGGTACTTGGGGGGTGGGGCTGCTTTCTTTTTGTTTTTCTTTTTTGTTCTTGGGCCTTCTATTCTTTTCCCTTTTTTCCTTCCCTGGGGTTTAGACGCTTCTTTCTGGGTGTTGCGCAGCGACTCTGGTGTTCTCTTACGTTGCAAGATTGTCTCTCCTGATTGTCCTACACCAGTATTGACTTGTTGTGCTACGATATCCTGCTTATGTCTATCCTACAAGGGAAACTTTTAAAACTAGACCTCAGTCCTTCTGTAATGAATCCTCTGTGCTTTCAGTAAGTTGTAATGTACCGTATGTGTGAGCCCCCTGGGCTCTTGTTGACTTGTAATTGCCTTTTTTCTATCAATAAAGGTCTTCCAAAAAATTTTAAAAAAAAATAAAAATCTGCAGTTGGTCCTTTAGGTTCGGCTGATGTAGCCCTGTACACCTCTGTTGCTAGTCCAGTCGTGGTTCTCCCACTCATGGCCGCCGGGATCTTACTCCGATTGCCTGGTATTTTGGACAGTTCGCTTGGGTTGCTGTCAATTTCTGGTAGTTTCTCTTGCGCGGATTTTCCTTTAATTACTGGGGTAAAGATGGTTGAGATCCGGGGTTGAGCGTCGTTGGCCTGACCGCTAATTTTGGCCGCTGACTTCAGGTTTTTAATAGCCTGTAGCCGCTTCGCTTTTTTTCCAGTAGTTCCAGCTTAGCTGCTGTCTGCAGATTATCAGGACCCTCATCTATATTATACTCCTTGGCCGTATCCTTTTCTTTGTTTTCTTTGGTTTTATCTTTTGTTTTGTCTTTCTCCTTATCTTTCTGCTCCTTCTGTTCCTTCTGCTCCTTCTGTTCCTTCTGCTTCTCTTTATCTTTGTCTTTATCTTTATCAATGTTTTTGGATTTTTCGTTCTTATTTTTAGCCCCCCTTGTCTCGGGTCGCCGTGTTAAATTAGCCGGGCCTTGTATGCCTGCATCCTCGAGCCGATTTCCTGCCCCCCGCGTGCTTGTCACGGTTAGCTCACTCTGTGCACTCTCCCTGGATTGTTCGGATGGTTCATACCCTTCCATTTCAGCCATGCTGGCCACTTTCTTCACTGTCGGTCTCTGGCACCGCTGCGGCTTCTCTTGGGCCTTCGCACACCAGTTCATGTAAGAGCAGACTGCTCTCCCAGCAGTTCTTGATTTCTGGCTGTATTCTTTTGTGTATTCTTTTGTATTTGTCTTTGACGAATTCCAGCACAAAGACCAGCAAGAGAGCCGTTTCACAGTGCCACCAATCCCCGGACGGGACACGTACCTCAGGAGTGCTACTTCTTGGCAACCAAACCCACTGGGGGAGCAACCTGCATGGAGACACACTAGGACCGACCTAGACCTGCTCGAGAGTTCCGTGTGTGTATGCACTGCATCGAGTGCTGTCAGCATCTTGTAGTGTTTCCCTGGCGTCTCCCTGGCAACATAGACCGGGAGAGCAGTGCAACGCCGAGACTGAAGAAAAAGTCGATCTGCCTCGAGGTTAGATCGAGTGTAGCCAGGGCAAAGTCAGCGGCTCCCGGACAGTCTTTTCTCTTCCCCCGGTAAATCCTGACGGCGGCTTTTCCTTTCGCAGGCTTTTACCCGGAGCTCCTGAATCGAGCTCCCTGCACTTCCAGACCCTGCGGCAGTAGAAGACGATGATGATGAGTCAAACACCATATCACGGTGAGTAGAGGGTTGAGAGTTGAGAGCCGCTATAGAGCCGTAGATTAATCAGGCACTCTCGTTCTCACAGACCCAGCTTAGATCCGGACTGCCCGGACTGCCACAGCTTCTTTTTCAATAATAATAACATATGTCCTTTTCCCTGTCAGCACACAGCCCTTGAGACGCCACGTATATGCCACGTATATGTCAGTTGCAGGATAGACGAGGTACAGGCAAACGTACGGGTATGGTGTGGTTATGTGTACGATAAAGATTCACTTTGTCACGCTCTGCTACAGCAGCTGTCTTTTTACTCCCCCGTTTGCTGGGGTTATTGCCTGGGGTTACTGCCTGGAGTTCTATTTATCTTGTCGTGCCTTGTATGTCAGTATGCTTGTAAGTTTACTGACCCATTCAGTTTGTCAGAGCTTACTTGTTCACTTGTTCAAGCTGTCTGTGTCCGTCTCCAGCAGGGCTCCGGCAGGACCCCTCAACTAAGGCACATCGTCGTCATTTTCATCATTTTCCAGTGATCTCGAGGTGTACTTTTGTTCTTGGAGATTCTTCACAGGCAGTTCACAGGCAGGGTTTGCTGAACTGAGCAGTGTTGAAACCAATTGCATCAGTTATTAACCATAGCGATGAGCGATGAGTGATGAGCGGCAATATCCCATGTCTGTGTCCGTATCAGCATCAGAATCACCCAGGAGTCTGGACCTCGCGGAGCACAGCTTGCAGCACCGATCACACCGACGCCATCTTGTCTCGATAAAATACATACAATGATAAAATAATGACTAAACGTACTCAACTGGTGTTTCTAAGATAATCCTACCCCAGTGTACCTAACCTAAGCCTAGTACGTGGGAAGGAGTAGATGAGTTACAGTTTTTTGCCAAGAATCTGAATCAAGAATTCTCTAAGGGGTTAATCAGCTCCGTACCTTGGGTATAGAATGAAGGAGGTCTTGTATCTCTATCTCAGGACTCGATCTCCCAGTAACCCACGAGGGTATCAGGGAAACACTGGAGCTGGATTTCTCGGCAGGAGAAAAGACAGCGTCTCTCTCAGTGCGTCAACAGGGAGGGTCGGCTTCCTTCCGCACTCGCATCAGCTGGGCGTCGGGCAAGTAGATAGACGATCTGCTCCAAACCACTGTGTGTTGCTTAAGGCAGATGTTGGTATATTTATACCTGGAAGGAGAAGCGTGGCTCAGTGGTTAGAGGCGGCAGACCCAGAAGCTAAGATCGGCCGTGGACCAGGGTTCGATTCCCCGCCTGGGCGGGTCTCGGGCTCAAAATTCCACGGAGTCGACAATTCTCGCTCTGGTGCCTACTCGACTCACGGGGTCACACTCTGCGACTCTGGGCAATAGCTTGCTTAATCTCCACTATGGCCCCTCGCGGCGGGATGCCTCGCTTTCACCTTGTGGATACCCGGCCGGGGTATCTCACAGGGGAATACCAGGACGGGTTCCCTAAGCAAGCGCCTTGAGGCCCCTGGGTTAAAGTGCGCTATATAAATCGAAACACATTTACACACACACACACACAAGGTGCCGAGTTTGACGTAAGGTTGGACAAAAGACGTCACTAAGAACTGGCAGTTCTTTCAGGACTCTCGGGAGTTCTAGGACAAATCAAAACAGAAGCAGGGGGAATTCCCGGGCTGCTGGAGGCTTGGTTTGTTTAAAAACGCGTTGTGCTTTCTAGGAGTCTATTGGAGTAGCCTTGCAGTATTTGGACTGCAGTGGCTATGCCTTAATATGGATATGATTCTTATTCCTTTATAAGGATATGATTTGTTATAACCACATAGGGGGATAAATCAGGAATGTTTTAATTAGGGTCCTAGATACATTCACAACACCCACTCCACGTATAATGTCCATCATTACTAAATACTAAGCAATACTAAACATATAACGATGCATGTGTTTTCCAGCCCACCCCAAAATACTTAATAAGCATTTGAAATGGTATATACACGAAAAATGAGTATAATACTGTACGTTTTCTTTAAGCAGTGGTGTCATTCAGATAATGCATTTTTTATACATTTAGAATGTTTTGACTGAATGAATCACGAAATTTACATTTATGAAATGGCTCTTAATACAGAAGAGAAGGTCGAGACCATTTCATCACATATTTATACAAGACTGTACATGTGCTAGAGGCTAATTCAAAATATTGTCTCTAGATATTTTAAAAATAGAATTCTTGTTCTCTAAGAATAGTTCTACTTTAAGCAGAGTATCATGTGCCAAAAAGGTAAATATTTTGGGAACTGGAGAAAAAATAATTTCGCTTTCGGGAAGAAAAATTGTTCCAATGTTTTTTAGAAGTTCTGTTTATCAAAACTGAAGGCCGAATTCAGAGTTTCAGTCTACAACAGTAGGTGAAAGTTGGACCAGGTCTGAAAAAGTAGAGATAGTGCATATGTGCGAAGCATTGCCATCATCGGTGTCTAGATCAGAAATGGTCATGGAAGGTTGTACCTGTGTGCCGCTTTCATCTCGTACCTCACCGCCACCTAATCGTAATGGTGAGGTCTCAACGAATGCCGTCATCAGAATGGGTAGCCGCTGGGGACAACACGTTGCATGAGCTGTTACCAAACCAAGCGAAGTATCGACATCCATAGGTACTGCTGATGGGAGTGTGAGACAGACGTCTAACATGCATTCTTCTCCGCAAAGCAGGCATCGTAGAACAGGTAAGATGCAATCTTGCCAGATTGGTCTGAATTAAAGAAACCAGGTTGTATTCAGATCTCTTAGCCGAGCCAAGCAGAGGACTTTAGTTATCTGCTCTTGGTATTGCATTGCTAGGATCGTGTCTTCCATTGTGGCCTGAGTTTTGTCTGTGACTTGACTTCCCATATCGGAGCAGAAGGAACAAAAATAAGATTCCTGCTACGAGTCCCAAGATGAGAGGCAGGCCGCCAAACACAGAATGCACGAAATTCGGGAAGATGCCAAGAACTGCTTCAAAGGGTGCTAGCAGTCCCGAAAAAATTGTCTTAAATACATGTGCGATACCACTGGTATCTGACATGTTTAAGATTTGACTTAACATTTCTACGAAATGTACAGGGCAATTTGTTGATAATAATGCATGTATCTCTGCTGCTGTCCTTGCAACTTGCGATCATACGTTTCTATAGACGAGGTTAAAGGCACAGTTGTTTGTAAAAGAATAGACTTATTTCTGCTTAAAGAATCAATTCGAATAGAAGAGATATTCAAAGAAGGCCATATTGCCGCCTCCATGTCTGGTTTGCTGTTTGGATACAATACTTGCATACAACAAGTGACCATGGAAGTAACGCTCACGAGATAGGATTTTCCTGGCACCATGCCACAACAGCTTTGGTCACTTATTAGAAAGTAGCTGCTGTTGGAAAGCTGTCTGAAAAAAGGCTCTATCTGTGTAGCAGGGGTGCCATGCAGGTGACATGAAAGGTTGTTTGATGAACCTACACAGGCTCCATGCAAGTTAATTCCTTGACACAGAAGTGTACCGCTTAGTGATTTTTTACAGTTGTTACCACTAAGAAATACCTCTTTCTTGCCCCCAATTCCAGGTTGACTTGATGTATCCTTTACCCAACCTTTCATACAGGCCTGCTGGTATATACTTTTGGCAGTATTGAAACTGAAAAGTTGTTATCGGAATTGTAATTGTTCCATGTATTATCCATTCAATGACAGGTCTTTCTGACATTGTCAATGGTAATCTTTCTAGTTTTTCAATGCTCAGCACCGTATAGTCTGCCCCTCTTTGTGCCAAAGAGATTTGTTTATCAGTAAGGTTAAAGATTGAAAATAATGACGTTGTGTTGATTAGACGACATGGCACGTTGCCTGAGCGCAGATTTGGTAACGTCCAGCCTAACTGTACAATAGAACGTAATTGGGACTGGCCATGTTGTAACATTAGAATATCCTGTTCTATTATATCTATAGCAAATGATACAATGCTGTCCAGTGAATACATTCTGGAGGACAGAGTCGTTAACCCATTGTCCACTACAGACAGTGATTTTTCCAAAATAATACGATCAATTTCTCGTATTTTTTCAGCAGTTTCAATTTGTGTCACTTTCCAAGCTTCTTTGTAAGCTGCGTATATACCGGCGTATATGAAACATTTTTGATGCTGTTTGCGAGGTCCCAGTAAGAAATCTCGCAAGTCAGCACCTTCTTTAAGTAAAGTCAAGTGTTGCTTAATTTTGGGTAGTGTGGATTTCTGTAGCCATTCGAGGCATAGTTTTCCTACACTGTATGTGGTAATTATCCCTGGATGTTGTCTCTGAGAATATCTTGGGTCTGACCTGTTCTGTTTGAACCCCTGTAATTTGTTCCGGAATCTATCTTGACAGTTATTCGTGTCTGTGGGCCAGATCAACCATTTTTTCCAATCAGGATTTGTTCTGTTGTGTTTTAAAATATAGGACACGTCTAACCCCTCCTCTGTAGTGTTATTTCTATCAGGCATAGGCTTTTTTATAGACGGGTTGTTTAAATCTTTTATCTTGGCTAGGTCTAGACAGGTTGTTTGTTGAATGGTATCATTCAGGAACATTATTTGTTCTGGGATCATGCATTGTTTTTCCAAAATTTAAAACCAAATGTAGACATTTTTTCATAACATTTTTCAGAATAAATCAGTTTAGTATTAGTCAACATGTTTTTCATTCCTGTCCTATTCATAATTTTAAAATAAAACGTTTCTGGATCTGTGATATTAAACCCTGAAAAGTATGGGAATTTCTCAAAATGTTTTTGAGCTGCCTTTTGGCAGAGTTGGACAATGTTCCCACTGACTATAACTGAAAACATTTCTAGGATTAGCAGATTTATGCAAATAATGATGCCCAAAATGATTAAAGCAATACATTTCTTCATAATTTGATGAACCTTGTAAATAATCATGTTCTATAAATTTTGCTGACATTTCTAAATCTGACATCATATTATTAATATTTTCAAAGTCCCAATCATCAGAGAAAGTACTAGGTGATACAAAGTCACTTAAAGAGATCTTGAACTGATGTAGATATTTCAAGAGTTCAACCGGGCCATAGATATCGTAATCAGTATTGTCCCATGCTACACCACCAGGTATAGGAATGGCTGTGATGTTCACTGATGATAGTTCTCTTTTTTCAATGTGAGAGGATCTGTGGGGTTTTAGAACCAAGTTGGTGTTCTGACTTGCTGTGTCCATTGTACTGTATTTTCCATCAATCAATCTTCCCAAGCTTAAAACTAAGATGAGCCAGAGCAGGAGGAAAAGTACACCTAAAATAATCCACAGTTCAATCCATGGTGAGATCAGATATGTTTCTCAAAGTTGATGAAAGAGTTATTTTACTTTTTCTTTGATAGTTTTGTTTGCTGGCTTGTCTCCATGTTCACTTGGATCATCAGAAAAGTCATCGAAATTGATAAAGTAGCCAGATGCAATTCTGTCAATTGTTGGAATTGCTTCCGGATTTTCTTTGATCTTTGGATCTGTTTCTTCCTTTGCCAAATTAGTATAGTCCGGGGCTACATCATTGTAGACAGGTGTTTCTTGACGATCTGTTGCAATTTGGGTCTCAAGAGGCACAAGTTCCATGGCTTTGTTGCATGGTCCTTTTTTATTCACTGCAGGTTTATCGAATGTGATTAGTCTCTCAGTTTGAACCTCTTGGATTGTAGCAAGGTTTGGTCTTCTGCTACATCTTGGGAGTCCACTGGACCTACTACTTATTATTGGCCACATGGCGGTGGTTTTACCAGGTCCATTGATACAACTCGGTTCTCCTTTTTACCAGCAAGGGGCGGTATTACTACTAATCTTGTTCCGTTGATAGCTAAGACAGGTACTGCTTTTCTGTAAAAAGGCACAAATTCCATCTTCACCGCAACCTTTTCTCTGACCAGGTCCCCAATCTTTGGAATCCAGGCAGGCCTTGCTGGGACAGGTGGTTTTTCTTCAGTGGCCGTTGGCTTTAGCTTTGTGTTACTTAGACTTCTTCTTGTGTCATTCAAGTCCTGTAAAACAACCAAACGATCTTTGATATCAAAAACTTTTTGTTCCACCACTGAAGTCTGACAATCGAGGTCTTCGATTATCATTCTTGTACCAAACAAAAGTTCATCCGGAGTGATTCCACCCAGAGAATTTCTTGGCAGATTGTTAAGACTACGTTGGACACTTATTAGATGTTTGACCAACCCATTACCCAAACCTAATACCCTCGCTGTTATAGATTGCTTTATGTCACGTTTTTTTTCTCCACTACCGCATTTCCCTCAGGATGGAATGGACTAGAGTACCGCAATGCAATGCCCAAGCTGGCCATGGCCTCCTTGTAAGCTCGAGAGCTAAACGCAGGACCCTGGTCAGAATGTAGCATGCCAATTGCGTATGTGCCGATAAAGACTCGCAAATCTTTTATAACAGTTGTGGCGTCAGAAGAGCGCTGGGGCCACATCCAAATGAATCTCGTCTTAATTTTTCTGGACTCGCATTTGTCCGGTCGGACGCCTGCGTGTAGATAGTCTAATGCTGTCTAATAGAGGTGTCTGGGCTGGTCTTACTGCGCTCGAGTCAGATATCTGGTCCTGTTCGTAACTGCGATCTCTATTGTAGTCTTGACAATCCATTGCAGAGTTATAAACGTGCACTCTCATTCCCGGCCACCAGTATCTTGATTGCAATTCTATTAGAGATTTCATGATCTCTTGGTGCCTCAGACCCATTCCCATATGTGCTTCTTGAATCAAGAAGACTCTCCTGTTCGTATTTGGAATTTGAGCAAACTCCAGGAATTAGAGCAAACGGAACGGAGTTCGCATCAATTATGGATGTATTTCCGATTGGATAGTTTAGAGGTAACGCCGCATAATTGCCTTCCATTGAGGCTTTTACTGCTAGTAGCGTTTCTCCATCTATTTGTTTTTAGAACGCTTTTTTGTAGCTACGGAAGCCGGTTGACCCGCTGCCGATGTGGCTTTAATAGCCAATGAATTCCCTGCAACGTGAACGCCATCACGTTGAAGACTCTGCGTATGTATCACGTGAGTCTTTTGTAGCTCTTTCTGCAAGAGAACTACCTGTTTGCATAGTTTTTATGTTTTATTGTGCCACCTGTCTCATCTTTGTAACCGTTTTTAATCCAGGTCTGCATGGAATTATTATAAGATTTGATGCAGAAATGCGAATCGCACACTATTAGTGTGGGGAATTCGCGATCGGCATTTTCAAGCGCCATCTTCAAATTTAGTAGTTCAGCTCGCTGAGCTGTACAGCTTCTGATTGATTCAGTTTTAGTGACCATTGGTCTGAATTTACCTAAGCGCCAGCGACCTTTAACAATCATGCATGCAGCTTTGTAAACTTTTTTATCCACAACGTACCATTGTGCAATTCTATCTGTGTAGATTACATAGGTGTACTGTTCCAGAGGCAGAATTTAGATAGGCAGAGGACATTCTTTTTCATATTCTAGATGTTCTAGCTTTTTCATTTTAGGATCAAATGCGTGTATCACGTCAGTTGCAGCAAGAGAATTAACCCATTGTATCCATCTCGGGTGTAATCCCATAGCATTTGAAATGCTCGGTCTTGTTACTGCTTCAAGGGCTGATACTGCTGTTAAAACAGATATCCTCTTCCCTTGAGCTAGGGCTTTTTCTTTTGCTACAGCCATTTGAACCGCAGTTAGAATTTTTTCAGTAGAACTGAATTTCATTTCAGCTTGTGTGTACAAGTGTGATTTGTAAGCTATTGGTACCGTTTCTCCCTCATTAGAGGTCAGGTATGTAAATCCGCATCTTCCTTGGATGACTCGGATTACAAGGTTGCGTTCGTTTGCGCATGTTTGCAGTTTTGTTTTAATTAACATGTCTGTTTGTAATGATCTTAAAATTTCTGTGTGTTTCTGAGTCCAATTAATTGGTTTGAAATCAGGTTTTATTAATTTGTAGAGTGGTTTAACCCTCTCTGAATAATTTAGAATGTAAGTTCTTCTGAAGTTCAGGAAACCTAGAATTGATTGAAGGTTTTTCAGCGTTTCTGGAGCTTGGAGTACTGCACACTTCTCTAAGAAGTTGTCTGCTAGGCTTTTACCTTCACTTGATAATTCATATCCTAAAAATAGGACAGTCTGGTGGGCAATTCGTGACTTTTTAAAGTTAAATTTGTACCCTTCAGATGCGAACCCAAGTATGATGGTGTTCACTCTTTTCAAGTGTGTCTCCAGGTCATTGTCTGTAAGATAGATGTCATCGACATAAGGTAATGCCTCATCATCATATATTTGTAGTAACTCTGTAACTCTGGCTGAAAATAATCCTGGGCTATTCTTGAATCCCTGTGGGAGACGACAACATTGCTTTTGGGCCCCCATGCTGGAGAAAGTGGTGAAATACCTGCTTTCTGGTGCAATGTTTTGACAGAAAAAAACATTTGAAATATCTAATGTTGTTTTATATTTCTTGCACACAATGTTATTCATCAGTGCTGCACTGTGCGAATTTTGGACTGCAAATGTTTTGCAACAAGAGTTTAGGTGTCTGTAGTCCAAAACTAGACAATATGAATAGACTGGTTTGGAGACAGGAAACAAACGATTGTTCATTTGTGAGGTGCATGTTTCAATCACCCCCTGATATTCAAGTTGATCTAAGATCTCTCTGACTTGTTTTTTGGCTTCTTGCTTAACAGGATACTGCCTCTGTGCAGTAGGTTGAGATTTTAACTGGATTTATGGTGAGGAGAATCCTCATCCCATCCTACATGATTTTTATATAATGCAGGGGCTTGGGCCACTGCCCATTTTCTTGCATATGTGTATTTTCTATGAATTGGAATGTGATTTGAGAAGGCAGGCATAATCATTTCTTCGCCATGTGGGCACTCCCTAGCAAACTCTGGTGGCCAGTCTTTCTCTGCTAGAAGGATACCATAACCTTTAGATAGGTTCTCCCAAAAGAGACCTTTTATTTTCCTAGTTTTGTTCCCCTCTATACGTAATGTTATTTCATATAATTTATGGGGCACGCTAACTCTGGTGTCTGCAGTTTCCACCTGAATGTATTCATTCATGTCCACTGTCTCCAGAAGATTCATCAGGATCTTGCGAGCCATGGTCACTTCTGCTGTGCTGCACTGTGCGAATTTTGGACTGCAAAGCAGGTTCTTTGTCTTTGGACTTGACGCGCTCTTCTTTATGTTCTGACCGTCCTCTTCTTTCCGATTTCTGTGAGGAAGGCTGAAAAGATCGAGAGGGACGAGTATCAATATCTTGATATCTGTCAGGTTTTCTCAAATTGTCCCTATTTGTAAGGTTATATCTTTTCTCAGAGGGCTCCCTTGGGGAGACTTGTCTCTCTGTTGAGGAGATCTTCCTCTGGACTGAAACTGTTTTTCTCTGGGAGTGGTCTGTTTATTACCCTCCTACTTCTTTTTTGGAGTAATTAAATTATTTTTAATGAAAGTCTTTTCAGGATTTTCCGTTAGTTGTGGTTTTAGTGGTTTCCCACCCAAACTGTCTCTACCTAATTCTTCATAGGATTTTTCAATTATTCTGGCAAGTTCAAAAGGTTGGTCTGCTATATCTGTTTCTTTTAATTTTTGGCGGTAGGTTGTACCGTCAATTGTCAATTGAACTAATTGTCTATATGCTTTTGTTAATTCTTTTATTTGAACTAAAAGTTCTCCGCTTGACATTTTTTCAATGTCAGGATGTAGGGTATAGCTGGCTAGAACCTGCCATGTGGCTCCTGGTCTATCTAGTCTACCGAGCCTGGTAGTGTGATTTTGATGCTTTACGGCGCCATTAAACCAGAGCTCATGCTCTTGGTAAGTTTGTGGAATTTCAACCTCCTCGAAAGGGAAGTATTCCTCTTGAGATTCCTCTATTTTGTAATAGTGGAACTCGTGTGTCACAGCATTTGCTGCTGGAAAAGTTTTCCATGAATAGAATACCTCTGTCTGCCGATATTCATGTGCTTCGACAACAAATATGACCGTACCACCTCTTGATGATACTCCATTTTCTATAAGTTTTATAGTTAAGGTTTTCCCTACATTTACTTGGATGAGTATTGCATCCGGTTCATTTTCTTGGAGACTTGTGTCTCCCGCGAAAAGTTGAGTTGCTAATCTAGCTCTCTCCCTTTCGTTGTCACTCTCTGTCATTTTGCTGACTGAAAGTTTTACAGATCAAGTTTCAAGGAAACAGATTAGGTGCACAATATTTTGGAACACTGTATCCTTCAACGTTGACTAAAGCATAAACTAATACATAGGAATCTCTTCCTACTAAGTTTTGGCGGATATTAACCTTTTACCCACTCCAGACGTCTATTGGAGTTTTTAAGGGAAAAGGGGTCTGTGTGAAAAGCACGACTGAGTTACTCTTTTATCTAGCGTTAAATTATCGCCTTACCAAACGTTGGGCGCCATGTAGTGTAGTTCCTATATTCCCAATAGGCTCTGCGCATTGGAATAACATAAACGATAGTGTAGACGTAAGACTGAGGTCGACTAGGTCTCTATTGAATATGTTAGACCTTATTGTGTGTGCCAGCTAGCTCAGAGGTCACTAGGACCTTTTTGAGTAAACAAGAAGTTGTTAACTTTCCTAAATAGACAAGAAGGGATTAGCTTCTGACAACCATATAACATGACAACTTTGTTCCCCCTGAAATAGGAAATATCTCCAGAGTCGCATAAACAATAGATAGCTATTTCACTCAGTCAATCGTGCATGCTTTGTTTCACCAGAAGTGCAGAGAAATAGAGAGACGGGCGTTTTCAATAAAAGGGTTATTTATTGAGCAGTCTTCTTTCTCATGCAAGAGAAATGAATTGCCAGAATTTCAATACTTGTCATAAAGTAAAGTGCGTACAGTAAAAGGAGTATTATGAAATAATACTGTAAAAGCATTTCTATGGTTTCTGAGCCATAAGATACTTAAAATGGATAAAATACATACAATGATAAAATAATGACTAAACATACTCAACTGGTGTTTCTAAGATACGCCTACCCCAGTGTACCTAACCTAAGCCTAGTGCGTGGGAAGGAGTAGATGAGTTACAGTTTTTTTGTCAAGAATCTGAATCAAGAATTCTCTAAGGGTCTAATCAGTTCCGTACCTTGGGTATAGAATGAAGGAGGTCTTGTATCTCTATCTCAGGACTCGATTTCCCAGTAACCCGCGAGGGTATCAGGGAAACACTGGAGCTGGATTTCTCGGCAGGAGAAAAGACAGCGTCTCTCTTAGTGCGTCAACAGGGAGGGTCGGCTTCCTTCCGCACTCGCATCAGCTGGGCGTCGGGCAAGTAGATAGACGATCTGCTCCAAACCACTGTGTGTTGCTTAAGGCAGATGTTGGTATATTTATACCTGGAAGGAGAAGCGTGGCTCAGTGGTTAGAGGCGGCAGACCCAGAAGCTAAGATCGGCCGTGGACCAGGGTTCGATTCCCCGCCTGGGCGGGTCTCGGGCTCAAAATTCCACGGAGTCGACAATTCTCGCTCTGGTGCCTACTCGACTCACGGGGTCACACTCTGCGACTCTGGGCAATAGCTTGCTTAATCTCCACTATGGCCCCTCGCGGCGGGATGCCTCGCTTTCACCTTGTGGATACCCGGCCGGGGTATCTCACAGGGGAATACCAGGACGGGTTCCCTAAGCAAGCGCCTTGAGGCCCCTGGGTTAAAGTGTGCTATATAAATCGAAACACATTTACACACACACACACACAAGGTGCCGAGTTTGACGTAAGGTTGGACAAAAGACGTCACTAAGAACTGGCAGTTCTTTCAGGACTCTCGGGAGTTCTAGGACAAATCAAAACAGAAGCAGGGGTAATACCCGGGCTGCTGGAGGCTTGGTTTGTTTAAAAACGCGTTGTGCTTTCTAGGAGTCTATTGGAGTAGCCTTGCCGTATTTGGACTGCATTGGCTATGACTTAATATGGATATGATTCTTATGCCTTTATAAGGATATGATTTGTTATAACCACATAGGGGGATAAATCTGGAATGTTTTAATTAGGGTCCTAGATACATTCACAACACCCACTCCACGTATAATGTCCATCATTACTAAATACTAAGCAATATTAAAAATATAACGATGCATGTGTTTTCCAGCCCACCCCAAAATACTTAATAAGCATTTGAAATGGTATATACACGAAAAATGAGTATAATACTGTACGTTTTCTTTAAGCAGTGGTGTCATTCAGATAATGCATTTTTTGTACATTTAGAATGTTTTGACTGAATGAATCACTAAATTTACATTTATGAAATGGCTCTTAATACAGAAGAGAAGGTCGAGACCATTTCATCACATATTTATACAAGACTGTACATGTGCTAGAGGCTAAGTCAAAATACTGTCCCTAGATATTTTAAAAATAGAAATCTTATTCTCTAAGAATAGTTCTACTTTAAGCAGAGTATCGTGTGCCAAAAAGGTAAATATTTTGGGAACTGGAGAAAAAATAATTTCGCTTTCGGGAAGAAAAATTGTTCCAATGTATTTTAGAAGTTCTGTTTATCAAAACTGAAGGCCGAATTCAGAGTTTCAGGGAACGCTGTGTGCTCGCTATTTCAAAAGTTATTCTCGTTGTTAGGAGAGAACATTAACTCAGATAGGCTGGTAAAAAATTAGTCTACAACAGTAGGTGAAAGTTGGACCAGGTCCGAAAAAATAGAGATAGTGCATATGTGCCAAGCATTGCCATCATCGGTGTCTAGATCAGCAATGGTCACGGAAGGTTGTACCTGTGTGCCGCTTTCATCTCGTACCTCACCGCCACCTAATCGTAATGGTGAGGTCTCAACGAATGCCGTCATCAGAATGGGTAGCTGCTGGGGACAACACGTTGCATGAGCTGTTACCGAACCAAGCAAAGTATCTGTCAGGTTTTAGATCGGTGTGCGCCTACCTGAACTACAATTCCCATGACCCTTTGGCCCCGAACTACAAGTCCCATGAACCTTAGCGGCACAACAGGATATAGTGGGGCGGGACAGAGAGAACGGGGCTTGTGATTTTGTATTGCTGCGGGAGCGTCTGGTTCCCGATGTCCTTGGATCCTGTCTGAAGCCTTGGGAGGAGAACACGGAGTCCGTTCTTACCAGGGAAGGAGTGTGTTTGGGTAATGTGTGCTAGCGCTGGCAATACGCGTTGCTTTGATCTTCTGTAACGGCTCGGTGCTGGTCCGCACGAGTCCACCAGCGCCTCGCGGATGCGAGGACTGGAAAGGAGACTATCTGAATACTCGTGAAGAGTGCCTTATTAGTTTGGACACTCGGGGGTGTAACCTTAGATATTCAAGTGGCGGAATGCAGGGAGGGGAGTCCTCCGCATTGCCGTCATGAACACATGACTTTGCATGTATATATCATTACCTTGTGGAATACAAATACCAAAGCGGATGGCAGTAGTGCAGGAACTACACCATGCCGTGTTTGGTTTAACTTCGATACTTGTTGTGCGGTCTTGGTCACTTTAGTACTTCTTATTGCAGAGGAGATATCTGCTCCCTGGCGACCGCCTCGTTCCCCGACGACTGGAAACACGCCGAGGTCAACCCCCTCCTGAAGAAACCCTCAGCGGACCCCACCAACCTCAAAAACTACAGACCCATCTCCCTGCTCCCGTTCCCAGCAAAAGTCATCGAGAAAGCCATCAACAGCCAACTCGCCACATTCATTGAAGAACACAACATCCTCGACTCCTCCCAATCCGGCTTCATAAAAAACCACAGTACGGAAACCACCCTCCTCGCCGCAACAGACAACATCCGCACCTTACTGGACAAAGGAGAAACAGTAGCCCTCATCCTCCTCGACCTATCAGCGGCGTTCGACACAGTCTCCCACCGCACCCTAATACGCAAACTCTACGATGCAGGAATCCAGGACAAGGCCCTCAACTGGATCTGCTCCTTCCTCTCCGGCAGGACGCAGCAGGTCAGACTCCCCCCTTTCCTCTCGGACCCCACACCTACCACCTGCGGAGTCCCCCAGGGCTCCTCCCTCAGCCCGATGCTTTTCAACGTCTACATGGCTCCACTTGCCCCCATCGTCAGAACCTAAGGACTCAACATTGTGTCATACGCAGACGACACCCAGCTCATCCTCTCCCTATCCAACGAGCCCAACACCGCCAGACGCAACTTTCGAGAAGGCATGGAAGCCGTCGCCAAATGGATGAAAAACAGCTGCCTACAACTAAACACCATCAAAACAGAAGTACTCATCATGGGCCCAAACCCCGACGCCTGGAGCGACACCTGGTGGCCCACCGCCCTCGGAAACCCGCCAACCCCCACAGACCACGCACGCAACCTGGGAATCATCCTGGACTCCGAGCTCAAAATGGACCGCCAGATCAACTCTGTCTCATCTTCCTGCTTCCACACCCTCCGCCTCCTTCGTAAGACCTTTAAATGGATCCCCCTTGAACACCGAAAGACAGTCACTCACGCCCTGGTCACCAGCAGACTCGACTACGGCAACGCACTCTACGCCGGAATAAACAAAAACCTCATCCGCAAGCTACAGAACATCCAGAACGCCGCCGCTAGACTGGTCCTCAACCTGCCAAAACACTGCCACATCTCCCAGCACCTGCGCACACTCCACTGGCTCCCCGTTGAGGCGAGAATCACCTTTAAGATGCTCACCCACGCACACAAGGCCCTCCACGGCACCGGACCAGCATACCTGAACAGCCGACTCAAATTCCACGCACCCCAAAGGACCCTACGATCAGCCCAGCTTTCCTACGCCGTGGTCCCTTGCACCAGAAAGACCAGATCGGGAGGCCGCTCCTTCTCCTTCCTCGCGGCCAAAGCATGGAACGCCCTTCCGCTCCACCTCAGACAGACAACATCGCTCCGCATCTTCGCAAGAAACCTCAAAACCTGGCTCTTCGACAGACCCCCTCCTTGATGGAATGGAACCTGCACCCCCCCTACCCCCCCACCCCTAGCGCCTTGAGACCCTCACGGGTGAGTAGTCGCGCTTTAACAAACTCCTGATTGATTGATTGATTGCTTACAGTGTTTCTTTACGCTTTTGTGACAGCCCATATTCGGATTTAAGTTCTGGTTCTCAATCGCCTTATGGAGTACTTTTCTCTGAGGTTTAGCTTTTACTTTCGAGGTATGTATTTAGTGAGAGCATTTGATTTAGGAAGTGTAGTGTTTCATTACCTATGTTAATAGCGTTCATTGTTTGTTCAGGGCAAGAGGGAAACGGAAGATACAGCTGTATGAAGGTTAAGACACAAGACTTACTACAGGTGAATCATGCTGCCTTCTATTTAGCGAGAATGTAATGAGAGTAGGGTTAAGAATATTATTAACCAGTTGTGTTTTTCTTACAGCTTCTTTTCCCCCGCTGTCCCTTCCTTCTTTCTTTTCTTTCGGGTTTTTTCCCCTTTTGGGGGTTTTCCCTCACCGTATCGCCTGAACACCCTGTGATATATAATCAGGGTGTTCGGGAGGTCCGGAGGTGGAGCATTGTTGCTGCTTACAAATCCTGCAGAGTGCAAACCTGACAGAATCACGAGCCCACGAATTTCACTCTGCCTGGTCCGTGTGTAGGGGTAATGGCATCCATGGAGGATGTGTTGCATGCTTTGGTACTAGTACAGCAGGAGTTGGCCTCCTCAAAGGTTGAGACCGCTGCTTTAAGGGAAAAGGTGGACCGTTTGGGTGGTAACCCTTTTAATGCTTCCGCCCCAGCCTCTTCCATACAGGTTACAGTGCCTCCACCCATCTCTTTGGCTAATCCTGAAAGGTTCTCAGGTGACCCACGCAAGGTGCAGGTGTTTATAACTCAAGTTCTCATGCACTTTTCCTGTAAACCATCCTCATTCCCTACGAATCATTCTAGGGTGGCATTCACCATCTCATATTTAGTAGGGGATGCAGCTAATTGGGCGGTGCCTTTGGTAAAACGAGATGATGCTATCTTGTCAGACTGGTCAGCTTTTAGAACAGAATTCGAGAGGGTTTTTGACCGAAGAACTATGTTGTTTAGTGCCAAAAGAGAACTCCTGGAATTGAGGCAGGGTAAGGGAGAACTTTTTAATTACTTGACTGCGTTTAACAGACTGGTGGCTGAAGCGGAATGGCCAGAGGAGAAAAGGATGTCCCTTTTTTACCAGGGGTTGAAAGAGGATTTAAAGGATGTGGTGGCACAGGTAGACCCTCAGCCTAATACGTATGTTGATATGGTGAATCTGGCGTTAAGATTGGATAGTCGTATGTCAGAGAGAGGGAGTAACAGAAGAAGATGGGAACGAGGTACGTATAGTTTTGAAAGAGTCCCACGTAAGATAACGGGGGGATCAGAGACCAATCCCGAACCTATGGTGATCGGAGCACTCAGGGCCCCTTTGTCAAGAGAAGAGAGGGAAGTAAGGAGAGTACAGGGCTTATGCATGTACTGTGGGAAGAAGGGGCATTACGTTAGGGAATGCCCCTCCAAACCCAAGACTTCGGGTAGTGTCAACAGGTTTAAGAAAGTGGCTGTATCTAAGACTGTACCTGAAATAGAACAGACGGAAGACAACAAACCCCGGACCGAAGGGGGACATGAATGGAAACTCACCTCACTATCCGCCGTAAGAAAAGATGAAACCGAATCGCATCTTGTGATTGTCATGACAATTGAATGCGAACAAGAGCAACATCAGGTCATGGTGATGTTGTATTTGGGAGCAACAGGCAATTTTATAGATGATGGACTAGTAACACGTCTAGCCTTGCCTCGTGTTCCTAGGGAGAACCCCGAAGACGTTTTAGCGGTTGATTGGCAGCCTTTAACATCGGGTCAAATAACTGAAAGAACCAGCGAGGTGGGTTTGTCTCCGATGTTGCAGGGATATGTGCATTCTGAGAACTTGACACTGAACATTATCGCTGCACCTCAGTATGAGGTCATTTTAGGCATGCCTTGGTTGTGTAAACACAATCCTGTCGGTAGACTGGAAGACGAAAACATTCCATTTTGTACCCGAGGTTTGCCAGGATCACTTAGTGTCATGTGTTCCGGCTCATGTTGCGGTGTTAACCACCCCTTTTTTGGCAGCTACTGCTGCAGAAATGGATGTTCAACTACCCATTGAATATAGGTCTTATAGGGATGTATTCAGTGAGACTAAAGCGGAAACATTACCTCCCCTCAGGGAGTATGACTGCTGCATAGATTTGGTGGAAGGGGCCACGATACCAACATGCAGAGTATACGCCTTGTCTGTGCCTGAAACCAACCACTTGAAAGAATACATAGACCACTACTTACGTTTGGAGTTCACCAGGCCTTCCCGCTCTCCGGCTGCATCCCCTCTGTTTTTTATCGCAAAAGCCAATGGGGACCTGAGAGTGTGTGTGGACTATCGTGTACTAAACAAAAATACCATCCGCAATCGTTACCCTCTTCCCCTCATCTCAGTCTTACTCGACCAGGTGAGAGAGGCTAAGATTTATACCCGTTTGGATCTACGCGGGGCTTATCACCTGGTCAGGGTAAGAGAGGGGGACGAGTGGAAAACGGCGTTCAAGACGCAATATGGTCTTTACGAATACCTGGTAATGCCCTTCGGGCTTTGTAACACTCCTGCAGCATTTCAATTCTTCATAAATGACTTGTTGAAGGAGTATGTGGATCGTTTTGTGGTAATGTACATAGACGACATTTTGATATACTCTCAGGATGTTTCTTGTCATACCACTCAGGTGTGTAAGGTCCTGGATAAACTGAGAGAGCATAGTTTGTACGTAAAACTGAGCAAATGTGAGTTTGGGGTACAGGAGGTGGAGTTTTTGGGCGTGAATCTCAGCCCACATAGACTACAGATGTCTGGGAGAAAGGTGCGGGCAGTCCAGGATTGGCCAGCCCTGAGGAACGTGAGGGAGGTGCAGAGTTGTTTGGGGTTCGCCAATTATTATCGGCGGTTCATTCTGCATTTTTCTCAGACAGCTGTCCCCATCACTAGGTTGTTAAGAAAGGGAGCACCTTTTGTATGGACAAGTGAGGCTGATGGGGCTTTCCAGGCCCTGAAAGTCCCTTCATAGTAGAAGCAGATGTTTCGGATGAAGCAGTGGGGGCAATCCTTTCCCAGAGAGATTCACACAATGGTCCGCTTCATCCTGTTGCTTACTTGTCCAAGAAATTGAGCCCTGCGGAAGTCAATTACACCGTAGCAGAGAAAGAACTGTTGGCTATTAAGAGGGCATTTCAGGAGTGGAGGCATTATCTATGGGGGGCCTGTCATGCTGTGACGGTATATAACGATCACAGGAATCTACAGTATATGACCTCAGCAAGACATCTAACGCAAAGACAAATGCGTTGGATGCTTTTCTTTTCTGAGTACAATTTTGTGGTAACCTTCAGACCTGCCATAGAGAACAGAAAAGTGGACGCGTTGTCCAAGCAAGAGATACCTACTGAACAGCATGAGGAAGAACAGCAATCCATCATCCCTTCTGCCAAGGTAATGTGTGTGGTTCGTGCTGAGAGATTCTTGGAAGAAATCAAGGGCTCTGTGGGGTCTTGGGAATGTTGGGCTGCTACGAAGCCGGTTAGGGAGGTGAGACAGGGTTTGCCCTTTCAGGGGGAGTGCTTGTTCTTGCCTACCATTGAGATAAGGAAGAAGGCCTTTCGTTGGTGTCATGAAGCTCCGTCGGCAGGACATCCGGGGGTTACCAAGACAGTGAGCCTGCTTAGAAGACATTTCTGGTGGGAGTCTTTGGTCAGGGATGCTACCCAATGGATAGGGAGGTGTGAGACATGTGCCAGAGCAAAAGGAGAAACTACCAACAAGAAAGGTCTATTGATGCCTATGCCCACACCTGATCGCCCGTGGCAGAACATAAGTCTCGATTTTATAACGGAATTACCTTTGGATAAGGGGAATTCCGCTGTAATGGTGGTAGTGGGCAATTTGACGAAAATGGGACATTTTATACCATGCAATAATCTCCCTACGGTAGGTCAAACCGCCCAGTTGCTGGCTTCTCAGGTTATATGGTTACATGGTATTCCTAGAGTAATCGTGTCTGATAGAGGGCCTCAGTTTATCGCCCGTTTTTGGCGAATGTGGTGCAAGGCGTTGGGTATTGAGTCAGCGCCCTCTACCAGCTTCCATCCCCAAACCGATGGACAAACGGAACGACTAAACCAGACTTTAAAGAAATATCTGCGCTGCTACTCTAAGGAAGCTCATGAATCCTGGGTGGAATTGTTATGGATGGCTGAGTTGGCGTATAACAATTCATGGCACAGCTCAACAGGCATGTCAACCTTCAAGGCTAACTTTGGATATGATGCTAACACATTGCCTATCGATATCCCAGCTGATTTGAGTAATCAGCCCACTGTGAAGGAACGCGTTCAGGCTTTGAGGAAGATGCATAAGGGTGTACAAAAACACCTGCTAAAGGCAAAGGAGGTGTACAAACATTGGGAGGATAAACACCGCAATCCGGGTCCCCCGTTCAAGGTAGGGGACAATGTGTGGCTCTCGACAAAGTACATTCGTTTTAGGTTGAGGAGTGTTTTTCATCCACGCTTCATTGGACCCTATCCCATAGTGAAACAAATAAACCCTGTAGCGTTCAAATTGAAGTTGCCCAATAATTTGAGAATACATCTGGTGTTCCATGTCCACTTGTTGAAACGAGCACTCACGTCTCGTAGAAAAGCGCCACCCCCTGTGGACTGTGATGGGGATCTGGAGTACGAGGTGAGGTCTATTCGTGACTCCAAAATACGTAGGGGGGTGCTTTGGTATCTGGTTTCGTGGAAGAGGTATTCAACCGAGGATGACTCTTGGGAGCCCTGGCACAACGTACATGCTCCTAGAGCGGTCAGGTCCTTTTATTTGAGGTTTCCTACCAAACCAGGACCTAGGAGGTGCTTGGGAGGAGGGCATACTGTCAGGTTTTAGATCGGTGTGCGCCTACCTGAACTACAATTCCCATGACCCTTTGGCCCCGAACTACAAGTCCCATGAACCTTAGCGGCACAACAGGATATAGTGGGACGGAACAGAGAGAACGGGGCACGTGATTTTGTATTGCTGCGGGAGCGTCTGGTTCCCGATGTCCTTGGATCCTGTCTGAAGCCTTGGGAGGAGAACACGGAGTCCGTTCTTACCAGGGAAGGAGTGTGTTTGGGTAATGTGTGTTAGCGCTGGCAATGCGCGTTGCTTTGATATTCTGTAACGGCTCGGTTCGGGTCCGCACGAGTCCACCAGCGCCTCGCACTTTAGTTCTTCTTATTGCAGAGGAGGAATCTGCTTACAGTGTTTCTTTACGCTTTTGTGACAGTCCATATTCGGACTTAAGTTCTGGTTCTCAATCGCCTTATGGAGTAGTTTTCTCTGAGGTTTAGCTTTTACTTTCGGGGTATGTATTTAGTGAGAGCATTTGATTTAGGAAGTGTAGTGTTTCATTACCTATGTTAATAGTGTTCATTGTTTGTTCAGGGCAAGAGGGAAACGGAAGATACAGCTGTATGAAGGTTAAGACACAAGACTTACTACAGGTGAATCATGCTGCCTTCTATTTAGCGAGAATGTAATGAGAGTAGGGTTAAGAATATTATTAACCAGTTGTGTTTTTCTTACAGCTTCTTTTCCCCCGCTGTCCCTTCCTTTTTTCTTTTCTTTCGGGTTTTTTCCCCTTTTGGGGTTTTTCCCTCACCGTATCGCCTGAACACCCTGTGATATATAATCAGGGTGTTCGGGAGGTCCGGAGGTGGAGCATTGTTGCTGCATACGGATCCTGCGGAGTGCAAACCTGACAGTATCGACATCCATAGGTACTGCTGATGGGAGTGTGAGACAGACGTCTAACACGCATTCTTCTCCGCAAAGCAGGCATCGTAGAACAGGTAAGATGCAATCTTGCCAGATTGGTCTGAATGAAAGAAACCAGGTTGTATTCAGATCTCTTAGCCGAGAACTTTAGTAACCTGCTCTCGGTATTGCATTGCAAGGATCGTGTCTTCCATTGTAGCCTGAGTTTTGTCTGTGAATTGACTTGCCATATTGGAGCAGAAGGAACAAAAATAAGATTCCTACTACAAGTCCCAAGATGAGAGGCAGGCCGCTGAACACAGAATGCTCGAAATTCGGGAAAGTGCCAAGAGCTGCTTCAAAGGGTGCTAACAGTCCCGAAGAAATTGTCTTAAATACATGTGCGATGCCACTGGTATCTGACATGTTTAAGATTTGACTTAACATTTCTATGAAATATACGGGGCAATTTGTTGATAATAATGCATGTATCTCTGCTGCTTTCCTTGCAAGTTGCGATCATGCGTTTCTCTAGACGAGGATAAAGGCACAGTTGTTTGTGAAAGAATAGACTTCATTCTGCTTAAAGTATCAATTCG